>NC_063276.1:8750000-10000000 GCF_910591885.1 Bombus terrestris
CGAGCTCGAAGTGTATATGCCCGGGGAAAATGACGTTGTAAAAGTGGCCTGCATGATCTAAGACGTTCCAAGACGATGAAGCGAAGTTCGCGACACGGCCATGCCCTTGTACGGCCGGGTAAAAAGTTTTAACGAACTGAAACGAGTAACCTGACGAATTTGCAGCAAAGCTATGCGGCGCCCTGCCAGGAAGTTTCTTGAAAGAACGTGTGTTCGGGGAAAGTACACGATGATATTGAACGAGTATCGTGTTGCGGGAATTTTTTAATGAGATAGGACAGGTTGATACTCTGCAAGATACATTTTGATGTGTTTCGAATTTAACAAAATATCCTTTTGTTTCAGAATCAGAGATATTGTAGAGTTGTTCATTGCAAGTTTGTTTACTTTCCAATTATGAATTACAAATTAGCAAGGAGAGATGGTAATTTCATAGTGATTCGATTTTCATAATTGTGCGAAGATACTATCCAATAATAATACGAAACTTAATACACATAATCAATTAGTATATAAATGTTACAATAAATACAATAATTTTCATAGCCACTGTATGTTCAAGTTATTGTACAAATTACGTCAGAATGAGGATCAAAGCAAGCAACCAATTGGTTCGTGTCTACCTAACAGTTGCATCGCAGCTGCAGTCGAACTTTTGATCGGTGCACTTTCATCAAGAAGGAAGATCGTAATTTCCCGTGGCCTCGGGGAACACGTTGGTGAAGGGGTATGGTGCTTGTTGAAACGTCACGCGGATACGGGGCTCGCGCTCACGTCGACCGTACTTACGGCGACTTATGTAAGGGCGCACGTAAGTGCAGCAAATTGCTCGTAAAACGTGCCCCGGGTGTTAATTTAGCCCGCTAGCGTCAAAGTAAATACGGAATTACTTTCGAGCCGTAAGTAACACGGGTCTGGACGTGCGTGTCACCTCTTTCTCCGTCCTCTCGTCTTCACGTCGCGAAGGATCACGTTGAAACGTGGTTCCAGTGCTTCTTTAAATCTGACCAGGTGCAATTCGAATGCCGAAGCGTCGTTCACAGAACGTGAACCGGGTTCACGTGGCTTTTTTTCGCCGCAATTACCGCATGTCAGCCACTTTGCATGCGAAGTTCGCTACTTTGAACGACCAGAATGGCTACTCGTGGGTAAAGGAACGTTCTCGAGTTGGAAACGTGTGGGTCGAGGACATGTCGCGGTAAGCAGACGCGACAAGGGAGTAGGCTGGATCGGCTACTTTGGAAGTAGTGAAATTCAGCTTTTCTATAGTTTTTGCAGTTTTCAGGTTGTAAACTAGTCACAGATATTGATGGCTATCTAGTAGAAATAAGAGACGGTATGTTCGATTCGTGATAAGAATTTGGATAGGTTAATCTTGCTGTGTTCTTTCAATCATTTTCAATCGAATCGTATTTTTCTTTTCTTTTACTCGAAAATTATAAAACAATCAGAACGCTAGAGAGAGAAACGTCCCAAATTAATGGGATTAAGCTGTAAAGATAGAAATCGTCATCGAAGTTGAAACGTGTAGCGTGTTCGGCTCGCTTTTACTACGATTGCTGCACGTGAGATGTTTTTCATTCGATAACACAACTTCCGAGCATAGTAGATATACGGCAGCTGAATGCGGTAAATAAAAATGAAATTTTTAACGCGAATTTTGACTACTATGCATCAGATGTACCTAATCTGTTTAATTAAACCTAACTATTCTGTCCTATATAATCTACCAATATATGTTTAAGATTTGTCTCCGCGAAAATGTCACGTAGTAGTTTTATTTAAAGTAGATCTTATAAAACTTTCATGTACCATGTGCTGGAAAACAGCCATCAGAATTTACACTATCCCAAAACAGAGTCACGGAAACTTCATAAATTCTCAGCAAATAAAAGAAGCAAAGTCTTAAATCGTGCACCATATCGAGTATTCCATTCTCAAACAAGGCCCATCGCCACTGCCTGAATATTTACAATCGAAAGCGTTCAACAACTTCAGCGTCTCACAATAAACCGATATTTATGAGACACCCTTTAGATAGTGATGGACTTAAGCATCTCGCAAGTGAAAATTATTTTTCCAATTTTGATATTATCTGCTGGCTAAAACAAAGTAACATGGTTATTATAAATAGAAACAAGAAAAATGATCTCCTATGTGGAAAATATGTTAGCTCTTAAAAATAAATGAAAAATTCAAGAGGTTTTGTATAAAAGCAACAGAATAACTAATATTATCACAATCAACGTTTTCGAAACCTATCCAAAAATAGATAGTTAAGACATGTACGTATATAATCTCCACAATGCGTATTAATGATTCTCACGATTCGTTAAAATATTGAAGCATTTTTGTGTAAACAGAGTCATTCTGACGTTTGAAAACAGCTTGTCGAGATCAAATACATATTTCACAAGTAGGATGAAGCGAACTTTGGTTACTCGACTTTATTTCTGGTCTATTGTATAAGTATACACATTGGACTTGAACCCATCGCTACCAGTAGGTAAAAGACAAACGACTAGTGATACTAGTATAACTGTACAGAAAACGGTGCAACGCGATATTCGAGGAATCCATAAATTCGTCGCTGGCTTACGTAACGTTTAATGGTGACAGCCGAAGAAATTGATAATCGACGATCTCCGCGAGAAAGCGTTTACCATCTTGCAGACGTTGAAAACCAACTGGTCCCAGTTACGACGCTTTCTTTCTCTCTCTTTCTGTCTTTGCTGTTAAAGGAGAAAAAGATAGCGGGAGAAGAAGCATTGGCACGGTTTTTACCCGAATAAAATGATTCCGTGAAAGACGTTGCAATTAAAATACCAACGAAACCACGGTTGGTACACGGTTCGTCTGTGTGCGCGGGCGATTGTATGTATGTGTTATTCAACGTTTTTAGCGTGGCTTAATATTCACCGCGATTAAAACGCGGGGGCATCAGCGATACCGCGTAATTGGAAAACGTGACGTTCGGTAAATACATCGCGTGAATTTTCATCGAACCAAACCTTGGACAAAAAGTAACCGGGAAATTAATTAAAGCTATCTGCGATGGCGGCGCGAGATAGCTTTTAGGTAGAGAGAGAAAAAGAGAAATCGCCGTTTTAAATAGCTAATGACTCGAAATCCTGGACCTACTTTCTCTCATCACGAATTTCTTTTTTGGGTTTAGCGATGCGCTTCCCGAAGGATTTCCCGCGGATTTTTCCTGTGCTTTTCTTACCAGTTTTGGGATTACCTGGGGTTTATCGTATCGTTTTCATTTCAGCAATTTTGACCTTTTAAAGAGGGAATTTATTCAAAGGAAAATTAATTTTTTCTGTTGATTTTTAGCGTTCTGCTTTTGTGTCAATTTTAAGATTGTTTGGTATTGTTATCGTTTTAGTACAAGAAATTTGAAAAAATATTTTTGAGCAGTTTAAACCTCTTCAGGGACAAATTATTAATATCATTAATTTCTTATGATTTCTTTCACCAATATTTTATTTTTTAATTGTATTTAACTATGGTATATTTCTATGTATATAAATATTAAACAGAATGAATTCAATTTCTCTCAAACGTTTAAAAATCTATAAGACACCGACCAAAGTTTTCTCAGACCATTTGTCACTCAAGATATACTCAAAATCGAAGCTTTGACGCGAGCAGTAATGGAAGAAACACGAATCAATGATATAGGTGAGGGTATATAGTCGCCATATAATCCTTCACCGAGAGAGCCATTCGACCACGTAGTATAAGTCCTGTGGTCCGGACATAAACGTATCGCCAGCTACGCGTACGGACGATAGCTTCATAAAGCGGAATGGTCGTCTCCTCGTAATTCCACGGTTGCTAATTATCGTTGCCAAGCAGCCGTTCCGCCGAATATTATCGCGATTCCCGCAGCCGTTTACGACGCTGCGCCATGAAATTTAAAGCCGGTCGAACGTTTAAGGCAGCCGCGCCTTCACGATGAATTTGCAATTTCACCGAATAAACGACCGCATTCGATGACCGCGCTAATTAAAGCAATGTCACTGTTCTTTAATCGAATCGTTTTCGCATTGATACTCGTTTCCGGTAGTACTTTTAACGAGATTTTGTCGTTGATTATTATCAAGCTGACGATATTTATGCAAATTTATATCTTTATAAATGCATCGTTTAAATATGATAAGATTTTGTTTGGAATATGTTTTGTACGTTTTTGTATAGAATAAATAATATATAATATGTATATAATAAATTAGGTCAAATATTTGATATCACATTTCAACAAAGCTAAGCAATTTGCTTTACAATTTGCCAAATTCGATCATCAACAATTTTTAAACGATCTGTACTTCAAAACAGCCTCGTCATTGGTGACGCAGTAAACAGTGAGATATATTATTATTTAATAACAATTGAGAGCTCGGTAATCGCGGTTTTTCATGAGGAAAGAAGTTTAATCAACTGCTGTTGATATTCTTAGTCGCAATTATCATACTTCAATAACATGTGTATATTACTTTGTTTCTAGAAATTATTTTGTTACTTATTTCGTTAATTCATGTGTACCTCTTCAATAACTCTACGTTACTATATTACGTACATGTTTGTATATTTTTGCATAATTATATATCTGCAAATATTTGACCTGTATTAAGATACACAGTTACTGAGATATTATTGAGGGTGGTGTTTAATGGTGTAGTTGCACATGATGGACCTAAAATAAACACATAATTTATGGGATTCTGGTCCTAGTTTAGAGGAGGTGAATTAATAGTTTAGAGAATAAACTGAGTGCTGTAATTGATGGTTGGAGTTGAATCTATTTGAATACACTAAATAAAATACCAAGTAGCTTAAAAAAGAAACATAACAAATAGTTCGCAACGATTACTACAAAATTAAACCAAAAGCCATATGTGGTCTTCATTCCACCGTGGACCACCCAAGGATCGTTCCACGTTCAAGGAAAATCCAAATTAGAACAAGGCAACTAAAACCAACTCAGCAACTCGCCAAGCCACAAGCCTCTCGAATCGATTAAGCCTCTTTATCCCCGATCTCGGTGGCTGGTTCGACCAACGCGCATTCTTTCGGTGTCTGGTTTTTCCTGTTGGCCGCTCGCTAAAATCGCTATCCATCACCGAATCAATTAGCAACTTCTCAATTACATGGAGAGTTCGCCTTTTTTTCTCTCGTAGATGGCGGGGGCAGGAAAGGCTCTTTAGCCTGGAAATCGCTCGATGTTCATGTCCAGGGAACCGATCGATGATCAAACGATGAGTTGGCCCGCGCCGGTTCGAATTTACGAGCGAGACACGTTTGATTTACGATGCGTACACAGAGCCCCTTTTCGTTGATCCACGATCGATCCGCGCCAGCTGGAGGAGGATCGAGGGGGCGCGTCGAGCCAACACGCGATACGCCAAGTTAATCGTTATTCTTGTCGGTCGGATAATTAATAGCCAATCAGCGAGCGTGTCGGGCTGAATGTTAAGCAGAATCGTGGCTCCTCTCCGTTTTCTGCCACCACTGTGGTCAGCGCGAACGATATGCGGCTACGCGTCTATTTTCGTACCGCATACGTGTATATCGGTATCTGGCAGAAACGGTGGGACAGTTTCGTTTCAGTTGGAATGCGGAGATTGAATCGCGTGATCCATCGACATACGTAAAGATACGTTGGCTTCCTGATACCTTTGGCGATCTTTTCTTGCATTTTCCTGGTATGGGAGTTCCAAGATTTGTGGTAGAAATTTTTAGAGAAGATTTGAAAGGGACGAATTTTAGAAGAAGGGATACATTTTGATAAGATTTGAAGAGAACGTATAGACAGTTGTCAAAATTGAGGTTCTGTTGAATTGTAAACCATACCGTTTTGGGAGAGTTGGAAAGATTATGTATATCGTGCGTCGTTAACAGTGTCGATATATTTCTTCCAAAAGGTTTGGTAATTGTATGATATCATATCGTGAAATCTTCAAATCTCTGTTTAGGAATTAAATGATTCAGTTGAATTACCTTTACAAATCTTATGAGATTTATGAAACAATTCATGAATTTATTTCTTGACGGTGATGAAGATATGTTAAAATTTCATCTGTGTGACAGAAGATCGAGAATTTATAATAGATATAACATTAAGATTATAAGAAGGCAACTACTAGCCTGAAGAAAGTTTTAACCAGTTTAACTACTCAGACGCGTAACGAAACTGTTGTCCGTTCAATCAAGTGATCAAAGTGATATTATTACAACGTTATTTACTTGACAATCGTAGAACAATCTATATCACTTGAACTCAACCGATTATATTGACATCGCTGTAAGCAATTTGCTGGAGGGAATAATGAAATATTATGCGAAGTATAAAGCGTTTTATTTCGACGATTAATCTCCCGGGTCAGCAGTTGTCAAATGTTAACCGGTTCCTAATAATACTTGCTGATAACATTTCACTCTTCGTGCCATTCTATGCTGGACTGAACCGAAGCTTCTGTATATTATATTATTATTATTAAAAATAATACATTCTTTAAAACAAAATGCGAATTAAGGAAGAAATCTTATAATATTTAACTAAAATCATCCAGCTTAGCCTCTTATATTACAATTTTTGTAGTATTTACATAAGTGATTATTTACTGCCGTAATACCATATCTGATGTGAAACATCAAAGTATCGTGCATATGTACGTACTTTTTATTTGAAAATCTTCAGTCGGAGTCAAACCAAAGTTTTTTGTTTTGTTTTTTAGAAAAATACGATCTTTGTTGAATGGCAATTATAATTCATATCACTATGCGATACTATATTACAAGGCACAGTTAACATGAAACAATGTTCACAAACAAAATTCATTATCTCGACAATTCAAAATCAAACCCCACCAGCTTCTAAAACTCATCAGAAAGTACATATACGTGAATAGCCCGTACGAGTTGACTGGTATGCATTGAAACAGTACACGAACAACAAACTAGCCAGACAACATTATTATTGTCCCATCAGGAGAGAAACCAGGGTCTCTATTACACGGCCTCTATTACACCGTCTTCGGGGGTTCAGCGTTTTGCCAGTACACGAGTAGAGCACTTTTGGCCTGGATATCTCGCGCTGCAAGTACACCCACCCGCGTGGCTCGTTCCGTAAGAGCGAAATATGCGGCAGATGCATGGAGCAGATAGACGCCCGGGGAGCGTGAATTCTAAATGAGGATAATGTAACGCAGCCCACAAATAATCCTAGGTGTGTGCATGTGCACCGGTCGTCCAAGGGCCTTCCATTCCCTCTATCCTTTCTCTTGATTCCCTATCCAACGTTCGTTCGTCCATTACCTATGTATTCTTGAATAACGAGAGATACGTAGACCTGGTACTAGTTTGTACAGGGCCACGTTGATGCACGTCCGGGGACCTACTTTGGAATTATTCACCGAAGCTATCGATCGTGCTCGTGTTCGTCTGGCGTAGACAATATTCATAATCTGTTTTCAATATTCTTATACATATTTTTAAATATAAAAACAACACCACAGTGGTATTGTTATTATGAGACGATAATATCGAAGTAAGATGGATGAGATTTCACCTATGGCGAAGGGTTAGAAATTGTGTTGTACAAGAAAATTGTTGCATCACAAATCTATTGAAATATAAGAAATTGTTATTCATATTTACAACGTTAATTACGGCATACGTGCATCTACTACGCTCGTTAATAATCTGACTTTGAATTGTCAATTCACCCTCAACGATGTCTATCACAAACGTATTTCAATATTGTCTTAAAGAAAAATTCCCATTCCGGCCATGAAAATTCTCACCGCCACCCCAAGCTCCCTAGATTCTGAATTAAGTCTTGGAAAGCCAGTAATAATTAAGACGAGCAGCAACGGAGGAAGTCTGCTCGAGTCACGTCACAAAATTGTTCAAAGAAAGGAGGCTTCAGGGGTTAATTATCTCACCCCCATCATACATGCACGCACACCTTGTGGCGTTCTTCCTCTTCCGTTTCCGCGTGCGTTCTTCCAGTCGAATACTCTCGGTTCGAAAGTAACGATTACAAGTAGCCAGGTTACGGAACCTTGGACCATCCTCTTCAGACTTCGGAGCATAATGATCCCCGGGGCTCGGCTCGCTACTTATTTCATTGCAAACTTTTCCTTTCACGGTTGAATGAAGTGCCCGGAAGCAGGAAGACGGCCGTCCAAGAGAAAGGGCCGAGATAAACTGAATGAGTGGAGAGAAGACGGGTCAGAGACTCTCGTACACTCGAGGGCCGAGACCTTTGGATAAAGGAGCTGCAGGGATGAAAAAAAAGAGAAGGGAATAGGAAAAAAGGATGAAGGGGGTTGGAGGAGGAAGAAGGTAGAAAAAAAGGGAGACGAGACTGTAAGGAATAAAGTTCCCTGTCAAGCTTGGGTGTACGGTGTCTCGAGAGACTCGGCTCGGAGTTTCCTTGCCCCCAACCCTTTGTGATTCCGCCGTCGAACTCGACCACCCTTGTCCACCCCGTCGACGAGTTCCACGTTACTAGTTGTTGATTATTCCCGGTGTAATTATAACTTCGACCGGCCCCTACTTTCTCGGATATAATTATTAATTATCGCAACGTCGCTGGGACAAAGGCAGTAACATAGCTCGCGATTCACATTTGAGGAATAGCAGTTAATTGTCACGTGTGATTCAGCTGTACGTATGGCTTATTTGTTGAAATAATAGAATTTGGTAGGCTAATTGATATTTTAGGTAGTTTATCGGAAGTAAGAAAATTAAAAGTCCATACATTTAAGTATAGAATTGTCCATATTGTTTATTTACATTTATTTATATTCAATGCATCAAATTTGTCGCGAAGAATGAACGAGGGTAAACAAAAATTGAATCTTTGAAAATATAATTTCCACAAAATCATAATTCTACCAAGAATACATTGTATGAAAGTTTTCAAGTCTAACGAAACCTTGCGCAACACTGAAAGTTCAAGAAACTGCTGAAACCAAACTTCCTTCGACCATGACCTAAGACACAACCTTCCCCAATTTCTTCGACCATTTCTTCTTCTCTAACACACGATACTTTCCTCAAGAACTAACCACAATCAACCTCGCTTCTTTCTAAAACTCTATCAAACCGTTCAATCCAAACAAAAACAAGAAGCGCCAGTTAACATTGCAGAAAGAAATGAGTAGCTTCATTATTAGTATTTATATTACATTATAGTTACATTACAATCATAAGTATTCGGACACTTTATTCAACTTACGGTAGCCATATTTAAATATAATAAAAGTGTACGGATATACCGATTAATGATTAGACTTTTATGATTAAACATTAGAACCAGAAAATCAAATATATAAATATACTCATCAATGATCATCAATTCAGAAATGAAAGAACCTTACGATAAAGTTATGTAAGTAAGAAATAGTTCTACAAGATCTAACAATTGTAATCACCAATTGTATTAATGCATATTGATTTCCCGTAATTGATTTAATCGCGTCAAATTCAATTACGCGCACACAGCTATGATGATTTGAAAGAACAAATTGATTACAGTTCCAATTTATTTATAATCCTATAGTTGAGAAATACACCGTGCATCAAAAATAGGCGAATGATTGAGTACTTTTGGACGATCGTGTAAATATGCAAATGCGGAGGAACTGTTCGCGGTAGCGTGCAGGCAGCATATGTTGTGATATTCTGCGGTCGAATCTCTACACACAGCCGGTGTTGGTGCACGTATGGCTGCCGACGCATGTCTCCGAGGGATCGTCGTATCTGCGCGAACAGTAAGAGCATCGATCACACACCGGGGACAATATTGGCATGATAATCGGAAGGGATTCGGCACGGTTACGTACAAGGGAGCCACGCAACGGGATCGTGGCACGGATCAGAGGGGGTGCGCCCGCGATTATTGCGTCCAGGGGCCCCCACTTCATAAATAATAGTCGGCTTCGAAGAGCCCACGCAATATGGCGCGTTTACCGACGATACAGGAGACGTCGATTGTACTCTTCGGTGATGTTGCGTCGATTCTCTTCATTTTCGGTGAATTGTTGGACGAATTGATGGGTGAACAGACGCCGCGAAAGGGGCCTGCTGTTTGGGGCGATCGGGTGGGCTTGTTTTTGTGAAATGTAAGGCGGCTGAGTTGTTTGTAGAATGTATGTTGGCTGTTTGTTTGGATATGCTCGCACATGTGTATTTGTTCGGGAAAGTGATTGGAATTTTAGTAGTAATTTATGGTAGTTGGTATAATTGTGTATATTATAAGGATAAAGAATGCTTATCCGACATGAGAATACACTCGATTTATGAAGTTCATAATCTTAAAGAAGATCAACATCCTCCTCTGGCGATTCAATGATGAACAAACTTCCGTTCTCCGGGAAACTCCATCGATATATTACAAATATGCGATCTTATTATAATAACTTGCTCATCAAATATATAAAGAAAGAAAAAAAATTCAACGAAAAAATGAAATTTAATCTTTAAAAAAAAATGAATCTACAATTTTGTAAAATTTCTATATTTTCTTTCGTTATTTTTATCGATGAGCAATCTTTCGTTCACCGACAAACTGTATCGATATCGAAATATATTTTTATTATTATTATATTTATTATTATTATTATTTATTATTTATTATTATTATATATTATATTATTATTTATTATTATTATATATTATATATTATATATTATATATTATATATTATATATTATATATTATATATTATATATTATATATTATTATTATTTTTTATTACTATTATTATTTTTATTATTATTATATTTATTAATATATTTATTATTAGCAACCTATTATACAATATCTTATTTGCCTGATGTGAAAAAATACAATTATATATAAAAAGTTGAAGCCTGAACTTGAACCATCCATCGAAGTCACGTACTGATATATCGACGTTCTTTCAGTACAATTTCATTTTTAGACAGACATTGTACCCCATTGTGACTATAAAGTTACAAAACCATTTTCTGCATGATAGTCATTGAAAGTTGTGAAATCATTCCTTTATTGCACATATTCTCATATATAAAATCCCAATATTATATATTTGAAGGTCGACACTTGCTGGTTTCAGTTTACATACATTTTTTATACTCACGAAAAAATGTCGAATTAAAAAAGTTCAACGTACGATATTCATCTTAAGGAAGAAATTCCCGAGAATCTGCATCCGTATCGAAGCATATTTATCTGCAACTCAAATAACAAAGCTCGCCCCCACCTGTCACTACAGCTTGTCCCCTTGTCGTAACCCCTATGTATCCCGCATATCCTGCATGGGTGCCAACACACTGTCGGTCACGCGTGCGCGCGCGCGGACTCACTTGCCCGTTCACCTATCCGGCACGCACCCCGCTGTCGCATAATCGTGTGCAACGTGCACACCATTTTGTGGCGGGGTGTGGCGCGATGCGGTTCCCGGTGAATCATGCACCACCCTCCAGGGAACCATCTACGATTAATTCCATCACTTGACACGCTGCTGCGCCCGTTTTCGCGCGCGGACGCCAAACATTTAAGCCAAGGCATTAATCCCGCGTGTAGACTGGAAAATGAAGACGATCGGGGCCAAATGTCCCGTGAACCTGATCCGCCGATCAGCTGGCTCGATGAGACGTATCGTTCCAGAAGATCGTTCCTTGGATCGGCCATCCGAATCGACGTTACGTCACGTCCTGATTCACCCTACAAAACTCCGGGGAATTTAACGATGTTGGATGACGTCGATTTAAGGGTCATCGATCAGGCAATGCCTTTTCCTTTCTTCTTTTTTTTTTTTTTTTTTTATTGTGACCGAATATTGGATTGTCGGAATTGAAGGTTAGACTGAAGTGGAGAGCGAATGAAGAGTTAGATGAATTGTTTTGATAGTACGTACTTTAGTGTATGTGGGTTTTTGTGTTTTAGTGCTGCTTAAAGTTTTCGTGATATATTTTTTTTAATCTTATATTTGCCTTTATTTTGACTATGGGCATTATTCTTTCTTTTATTAATCCTTTACTAGTACACTCTTGGGTATAAGTTTTTTATTTTGTGTCTATAGGTTTCTTCATTAATGCTTTGTTAATTATATAATTATATGATATATTCTATTTTGAACGGATACACTTGTCAGATATAAAATACATTTAAGAAATAATACTGTAATTATCACGGCGCATAAATATACTCAAAATCTACAATAAATACACAAAATTAAAGATATAAAATTTTTATAAGAAATTTAATTCCATCAATTATGTAATAAAATGTCAAGGATTTCAATTGGCAGAACGTGACGCAGCTTACAGCAATACATCCGTGCGTAGATATAAATGGGATGTGTTGTACGCGCGAGTGAACCGAGTCGTTCCCAAGCTCGATAATTTGGACGCAGTAAACCACGGAAATCCGGCCTGCTTCCCTAGCCCAATTAGTTCTATATTATTTTATGCGAGACACGTTTAATTGCACGACTTAATTCCACGGTTAAATTCACGTTTTAGGCCAGAAGGAGGTTTAGGTATGCACCTGCACGGGCCTCGACCCCTTCCTTCAGTTAATTGGACAAGTTAGGGACGAATAATGCGACCTCTTGAAAAGAGAGAAATGGGAGAAAAAATAAAAGGAGAAACGCGTTCGTTTTATTATACCGTGAGTCCACCGCACTAGAACCGCTTTACTTCGCTGGTAATTAAAGCAGGATGAAATTTCTCGTCGTGGTTACAATATCTCGGCTAACAGGGGTGAATGTACGGCTCTCCTGGACCCCGTGGACGAAAAAAGACAAGAAGGAAGGTAGATGCGTGTTTAAACGCGCCTGGAGATGATAATTTACGTGATATATACGCTCACGTGTTTTTAGAACGTTGGGAAGTACCAGACCTCTGTAAATCTTGGATGTCCTCCCAAACTTGCACTACTTTCTTTGTAATCTTTCAAATTTCGCATTAGTCTATTTTGGAAGTATTTTATTGAAATCAAACATTTGAACAAGCGTGTCATGAAGAAGAATCGTGAAGAGAATTTGAGTTTGGTAGGGATTGAACGTATCAGTAGTTGTGCCGTCTTATGATAAGCATTATTTGGATATTTGTGTTAAACACACACACATATATATAGAATCTTATTTTTATCTTTTAACTATTACCTAGGACTTTGTATTCTTGAAAGAAATATAACAATAGCCTATAACGTCTAAGGGAAAGACGTCTTTAAATGCTAAATGTTTGCATGCAGCGTAAAACCTGGAGTCGTTTCCAGAACGATCATCATAAATGCACGACAAAATACAAATCTTTCGTTACGCCACTAAACCACTTTTTCTCTCCTTCTCTCTCTCTCTCTCTCTCTCTCTCTCCTGTTCTGTCTCTTACATATTCATCGCCACCCACTTCCTTAATTTCTTCAACAATCGCTGTTGGAGTCCCTTCGGTGCTCGATTCACGTTTCACTGACATCCTCATCAACATTTCATACAAATCTCCTTGATATCAGATTGAATTTAAAAATAAAGCAATTCCGATGTACTATCGCACGTAGCAGTCTGCCGCATGGAATACTCGCGATCGTTTCGATTCATATGGATGACGAGGTGTTTCCAATCGACTGCTGACTTGCCACGTTCCTTTCCTTTCGTCGTCGAGTGAACCGTTTCGTCGGTTCGATCCTATCCCTGACAATTACGCGGGCTGGAATGAATATTAAGGTCACGTTTCCACGACGATCGGATTGATCGCGGAATCGAGTAAACGCAATTACACGGATTAATCATTTGGCTTGAGGCCCCTATCTTTCGCGTTTTAATATTGGCCAGACGGTGTAATGAGGCCGGTATTAAAGTTAATGGCGACACCTCGCGAGCATCAGGAGATAGATTGAAGAGTTCCAGGCCTGACAGCACGCTCTTCGTTGCTCGTTCATCAGCCAGCCTCTCTTCTCCCCCGGTCTTTCGACTAATAAATCAGCGTATCGCTGACTGGAAACCAGTTTCGCAATCGCGTCGGTTCGCTGGCCATTTTGTTTTTTTCCAGTTGGACGCAAAGAGCAAATTTTACTATCGGATTAACGTGCCAGTATGACGTACCTCGAAGTGTCGAGGCGTTAAAGTGCGTCGGACGATCTTTCTGATCCTCTTGAGATTATATTCCTCTTTTTAGGCCTTTTTCATGAGACTGACGATGGCGCTCGAAGCACCAAGAAAAAACTACGGCAAACAATACCACTAAAAAGTCTGGCAGACCCACCACTTACATACAAATCAAGCCTAACCGTAAAATCCAAGAAAAACGTGCGCATACCCAAGCCAGCCGAAAAGGAAAGCAAGAAACAAAGAATATACAGGGGGAAGAAGCCGAAACAAAGAGTCACAAATCACCATAGACCGAAGCAAGGCTAAACGGCGAACGCCTTGAGAATCGTTGCCTCGTATAAGAACACGAGGAAAGAACAATAGAACGATCGAGATCCCCCATAAAGATATAATTCGAAGCCGATCGATCACGAGCCCGAAGGAGAGTCGGGTCTCGGTGTTTTCCATTCCGTTGGACGTGTCCACGGCGAAGAGTGGGTTGACGCGGGTCCACCGCGTAACTCGGTGCACGCGTTTGTCCACCCACGCACGAACCTGGACCACCACCGTGCAGAGAAGGCGCAAAAGGATCGCCGGAGGTGGTAGCCGTGGCCTGGCTTGGTGGAAAGCCGAGCGCCTTTCGAAATCACTTAAACTGATTAGGCCTGCGTTATTCGAGCCGGGTGGCCGGTGATTTACGATGGTCGGCCAGTTTCGCGTTTTCGATGCCCGAATGGTCGCGCTCGTTACGCCTCGCACCCGTCGTAAAACAGCACGTGCCACCGCGTGCGATGGGACTTAATGGTGGTCATGAAAAACATGGAGCTACGGTGCGAGAACGAGGAGTCTTCGCGGATCTTTCTGTACGTAGGATTTGCAGAGAGCGTAGAGCTCGATGGATATTCATTGACACAGAGTGAAATGAAAGCATCAAAATTATGCGACTCTTTTCTAATAGTGAAAAAATCTTGCATCTATATTCTCTCGGATTAGGCATGCAAACAGCTTCTATGGAACAGATTCTTCAGGCACCACAAAGTCTTCTTTTGAAACGAAGAAACGATTTAAAATAAAATTAATCTGACTAAAATTTGTCGTGTTTCATATTTTGATTATCCGCGATGTTTTTAATTAGTTGTGTGATTCTCATTGTAAATTCTTCATTTTCTTTCTACCTATATACTACAATATCAGTGTTAAAACATTTCATATACTTATTTGATTTTTTCTTTGTAGCTATTTTTCTAGCACTGTTATCTATGTTCTAGGATTTTAGATTTTCAACTCTTTTTTTTTTAATATTTAATATCCTTTTATAGATCCTCGAATAGATTTTTTGAAGAATTTATAATTATTTCTTCTTTCCATAAATACACATCTTTGCTTCGATATCTCTGCATTTTGTTCTATTGGTCATTTAACACGTGTCACTGTTCGCTCCCATCGTTCCATTAGCTGTACGTCCATCCGTCCATTTCCGCCTAATACGTTAGATTATCGTGCACCGCGGTTAATACGATCAGCAGCGAAATGCACGATTACATATGCACCGTTCTAAACAATCAATTATGCAACGGGACGCACAGCTGTGCCTATTGAATTATTGCTAATTAGCGGTGTGATGCGATTAATCTAAGGGTCGCGTTCCAACTTCCGTAAACGAGACGAATAGCTTAAAAAACAAAGAACCTGTTTGAATATGAGAACTCTGCAGTCCTATAATTCATTGAAACGTATGCTAATTTTTTCGAGGCAAGTAGTCGTCCAGTTGAAACCTGAAACCTTTCATAGAATCCTGAGAAACTCAAGACATAATCCTTATTTTGAAACGAGACGTTCCAATAAGGATCGATTACCAAAAATGGTAAAAAGAACATTTTAAACTAACAAAAGAATAATAAAAGACATCAAAATACAGGTGAAACACGTCAAATTAAAATTAAGTTGTAGACAATTTCTGATTACCTCCTTTTCGACCAGGTTCAATTATTTTCACGAACACTCCAAAGATCGATAACTAACGAAGAAACAACTTTTCTCACAGACTAAATGAAAATCGGTCCTGAAAAAATTCCTCAACGCAACCAATATTCGATAAAATTAACGAATAAATAACATAGAATACGCGAATAAATCACAAGCTCGCGTCAAACCTCGCAGCAGAAACTAATCGATCTTCATTCAGTTAAGAAACCTCGACTCCCACAAAATCAATTACCAATCAATCCACCAGCTGACCGTTCAATTCTCACCGATAGACGATACCTCGCCTAATGAACACGCGACGCATAACTCGGCCCTGGACTTCCGCCCATTAGGCCGAACGGTTTCCTCGATGTCGGAGGGCGTCGAACATTGAATTCTCCGCGGCGATATCGGCCCCGAAACGAGGGGCTGTCCGCTCGAGTGAGGGTGTTGAGAGAGAAAGAGAGAGAGAGAGACAGAGAGAGAGAGAGAGAGAGAGAGAGAGAGAGGAAGGTTCACATGGATATAATCGGTTGGGCCTGGTGGACGTTTTATCGCCGATACACCGGGCGGCCCGATAAATCGCCGCGTGGAACTTTGCTTGCAATTAGTATGGTAATGCGTTCAGCACGGCATTCGAGGGTTACGAGCGGAGGAACGGAACGTGGGGGTAGCCAAAGGTGCGCCGATTATGTCCGAGATTAGAAATTCTGTCGCTGGGAAATCGACGTGGGTTTTGATGGATCGTTTTGTCGTTCATCATGAATAATATCTCTCAATATTATACACGCAGAATTGGTGGCAGATATAGAATAGTTGTCTTACGAAGTTGGAACAAAAAATATGAGTTAACTTCCACCAGCAATTTTTTCATGTTTTAACAAATTGTATATTAAATTCACAATAAAAATAATTAATATAAAACCTACAGCCTTATTAACAACAACTTAAGAAGCTTTCGACCGGTAAATGTATTATTTACAACGATTTTCCATCAAACTTAATAACACAAATAATTCTGATACTCCAACCACAAGAAAAATAAAACACTCTTCGAATCTGTAACCCCTAAAGAATACCTCTTATCTCTAACAAAACGAAAAGTAACCAATACCCAATATAACACAGAAGCCACGTTTATCCACGGCCATAACGGCGTAGCCATTCGACAAAATGGTTAATCGAGATTCCCACAGCGAGTTGGTGGAGCGTCGAGACGGCGCATCTGTTGTTCATCCACGGGAACTTTTAAATCCCGCGTATTATTAGAACTCTAATTTCGTTTCGCGGTCCAGCGAGCATTCGACGCGAGGGTAATCACGAAATGACTAGTGGCGCGAAGATACACAGTTCTCTGTTTCTCTTTCTCCTAGTTTCAAAGTTGAGGGGGTGAACAGAGCGGTCGAAGGGGGTGGCTTTAATGTTTTTAATCTAATTCCCCGCGTGCGAGTCCAGCAGCACGAAAACTTCTCCCTTGGGGTCGCGTCCAGCTTGCTTGGGGATTTTTGCATTGTGCAACTTGTCGGGGGTGCAAATCTCCCTTTCGAGGAATGCCCTGTAGCGATCGATCTCTCTTCTCTAGTTTCATTCGTCCGAGTCTGATTTACGATCTTTTTTACGTTTCTTTTCCTTTTAAGTTTTCCTTTTTTTTACAGAATGTTCGATGATATTCGTTTCGATTATTTCAGACGGCTGCCTTCTGCGGTTTGATCCCCTTAGATCGAGTTTCAAGATTCATCACGAAAATTGGCGTTTAATCTTCAAAAACGATAATGGATGGTTTTCGTGTTTTATGGAGTCAGTGTGAAAATTTTTTTAAGAATTTTTATATTTATAAATGCCTTAGAATGTCTTCTAATATTTTAAATTGCAGTAATTATGTTTTATTATTTTCTTTACTGTATTATTAAATGATTTTATTTGACATTAGTATAATATAGATAACATGCCAGTCTATGAAGGTTATAAATCATACTCACGATCAATTTTATTTCGTTCTGATTGCCTAAAAAATTTCATGAATATATTACAAGAACCATTTCTTTCCATTATTAATATTATTAACAACTTCTATACATACACACAGCTACGTACATCCATGATTTTCCTTTCATTACGACTATCTAAGAAATATTTTTAATTATTACACGAATCATTTCTTTGCAATATCAACATCACTAAAAGCTTCTATAGGTATATGAAGCTACACGTGTCCAACATTTTCGCTTCATAAAAGATATAAATTACAGAAACACACGAACCAGACCAGGAACAAAGAAGTCGTTACCGAAAGACGTTCCCTAAACCAAAGCAGCACGACTTGCATAACCGCAGCTCTCCTTTCCCAAACGAAAGAATATTAACCGCGGCGTGCATCGCGATAAATCATACGATCCTCCATAACCAGAACCATTTCGTCCTCGTAATAACACCTTTCCCAACTGAACGCAATTAAATCCGAGACAAAGACACCTCTCTCCCTTCACAGCAAAGGTACATAAATCGGTCACGGTCTCTAACGAGATCCTTTGTTCGATATATTATATTATCCTTCCTCACGCACCTATATCCATACATTAATATCGACAAGCTTAACAACAGAGAAGAAGATGGAAAGAGAGAAACAGAGAAACAGCATGACGCATTTAACGAGAAACGATCCACGTGCACACAAAGCAAGGGATACTTAATCTTTTTCCTGCCTCCCCACGGATTCTGGTCCGCATGAGACATTACGAGAACAGGGGGCGCCCTTCGAATATTTTCACACTCCCTATCCTGTCGTTGCGAACCCCCTTTTCTCGCACAGCTACCCCGATCGCGCCTGTTTTGTAACTATTTTCCGCCACCTCGTCGAGCACGCGTGCCCTATAGGATCCATGACTATGCAGGTCGAGTAATATAGGGCTCCACTTGCCGCATCCAGGGGGCCCCCTTTCGTCTTTTTCTCTGCACAGCCGATGGGATTAACCGAGACGTGGTTAATGGACGAAGGGGGAATATACACGGCACCGGATCCAATTTCTAATTCTACGCTTCGTAGATTTGACGGGTGCACTGTGACGCGTGTATATGTGTGCTTTTCGCTTTTGTTACGATGGATAATGTTGTGAGCGGTGTTTGTTTAGCTTTCCGCTGGATAAATGGTTTTCTTATGGTGTTTTGCAAATTGGGTATAGATAAAGGGTGAAATTTTTATTTAAAAGAATTTGTATTTTTAAGTTAGGAGAAGTTGTAATTGTTAGATGGAAGTTTATTATACTTTCTATATTTCCGAGCGTCGTAAATCGAGAGCGCTGTTTGGATAAATATTTTTTTATGGTGTCTTTCAAATTGGGTGGAGATAGAGGTGAAATTGTTTTTTAAATGGTTGAAGTTTTCATTTTTAAGCTATGAAGCCGTGAAGTTATTAGATGGAAGTTTATTATATTTTTTTGTATTTACTTTTTTATTACCCTTTTTGTATTTGTAATTTGTCATAAGAGCAAATAGGATAAAACCGAAGACTTAATACATTCTTTGTATTAACCAAAAATCAAAATATAAAAGAACATTCTAAACTCTAGTAGATGTTTTAAACATTAGTGGACTTTATAAAATCAGACAACGAAGGGTTTTTTTTATAGAAACTATTTACAGATACCAGGAAAGATAAGACGTAAATCTCGAAAGCAATTAATTACTAAGTTCTGTTCAAAGGAGCGATCCAAGTGTGTGCTTGTCGATAAACTTGTGACAGCTAATGCAATATTTAACATTAATGGAGCATTACTGAACGTATTGAGAATCTAAGCGCAACATAACGAAGATAATAGATGGTCGTTGAACTATGTGTAAATTATCGAAATTTCATTACATGAAAACGCTCAAACTTCCCTTATGAATTAATCCTCCACCTATTGAATATTTCGTAGTATTACGTTTCGTACTGTCTTCAGTGATTTTAGCTTCAATATTTCAATAACTACGCGCCAATTTTATCATAAGATTGTTAGAGTACTACTTTACGACAACAAGTGACAAGTGGTTAAATAATATAACACAGGTCTAATCCTTGTTACTCGATAACTAGTTAAGCACGAATCTCCTGGCTCCTGATTTAATACATCACGTTCGCCCTCGAACGCAGGGACTCCTTCGTCCTTTTCCCTAGGGTTACGTTTGAGCCTCTTCATTTATATTCATAATAGCTGATATTGGAGTGTCTTAAATCAAAGAGTGACAGTTAACGAGCTTGCCAATTTTCTTGGGAAGCTTGCTTTACGAAAAATGTAATATTATATGAAAACGAAAATAATTCATTCAACACATTGTCAATGAGGTTATATATACATATATACAGTCCTTAATTCATTATCTCTTTGGAAATGGCTTTTGAAAATTATTACTATGTATTCTGTATCGTTATTTTGCAATTGCTGATTAATTATTGCCTGGGTAATGACCTAGGTCAATTATTGTACGACAAAACAACAAAATACAATATTTATCGACTTAACAAGTAATGCTATACTTAACAACTTACGCAACTTTATATAGTAACAATTACATAAATTGGTGCACATAAAGACATTTGTGACCAACCGATATAATAATATGAGTAGTATCGCAAAAATTCTTACAACCCTTACGCAGCGAAACATAAAAATCCGACGAATAAAATAAACGGAGCTAACCAAAATCATCAAAGTATCTATTTCCACATATTCTCATTCCTACTTGCCCTAAGCCCAAGTCTTTAAAAACCGCAATCATCAAACACCAAATAAACGATGATCCCTTTGAACCCATTACAACCAGCCAACCCATCAAACCGATGACAGAATTAGCAATTCATAGCTGGATATCCCATCATCGACGTTGACTCAGAGAACGCAAAGGTAGCATCGCGCGATCAATTAAACGGCTGCATTCAGAGTACGCGTCCACCCTTTTCGTGCTCTCTCATGCCATCTAAAAGCTGTTTCCCCTTAGAGAGGAGACAAAAGGGCGCTCGATGTTCCTAAAAACACTTGTCCACCGAGAGGGTAACAGGTGCTACCAGCGAGCCTTCTAAACGAAAGAGGAGGCGACCCTTCGTCAGACCGACGAGCCGTGAAAGTCGAGGTTCGTCGCGAGTCTGGCCGCGTGTCTGATCGTCGGGGCGTGTCCTGCTTGTTCCTGCGGGAAGCACAGCGCGTAGGTTCCCTCCGGCGGGACACCACGAGACACGCATATCCCGCAATTATTCAATGAATACATGAATACGAATATTTAACGGGCCAAACGGCCGGCTGCGCCCGGCCAGATGCATAATGCGCCGCTCTCGAGGACGACGCGTACGATTCGCGTAACTAGAGGTTAAATAATTTCATGGCTCGGTTGAAAGCTCGTTTGGACAGATCTACTCCTCTGCTTCCATCAAGTTACGAGACTGGCTGTTTGCATGCGAAACGAATCGCGTTTTATTCGTTTCTTTCGAGACGACCGCGATGACAATGGAGGACTGATACCAGCTGGTGATTCACAATGGTTTGATGAGGATATAGGTCGACGGAGAAAGCAGAAGGATGGTTCGACTCGACGAGGTATAACGGGTGACACCGGATTTTTAGCTGTTAATGAAAGGCTGTAGTTTAGGTGAGTCTAGAAGTAGATTTTTAGAGTCGGTAGTATGGAAGTGATCTTTAGTGAAATTTTCTTCTGAAAATAAAGGATATTTTCACACACTACGGCAAGTGAAAATAACTATTTTGCTAGCAGATATAATTATTGGCAAATATTTTTACTTTGAAGGAGAAAATAAGAGTTTTATTTTAAATAACAGCAGATGATTTTCTTGCCTTATTAAGCAATGTGTAGCGACACATGAGCTAGAGGACAATTCGACTCATGTTGTTGTTTTGTCTCGGAGTATCAACATCGTTAGGATATACGTAATGTAATAATAAACAAACTCCGGGCGAAACAATGTCACCGCTACATATAACCGTCAAACAAAGTTGAATTTAAACTTTCCGGTACTCCCCCGACCAGTATAAATAAACAAACGCGATCGTGAGATGACCAGTTTTTCAGTCTCAATCTTGAGCAATTTTATTAGCGATTGATACGCAGTCCTTAGCAAATCAGTTAATACCGAGCGTCTGATCGAACATTCTTTTAACGATCAATCTAACAATCTGAACAATCTGAACAATCTCGACACTCTGTATTTATAAATATTTAAAATATATTTGACGGTTTCAACATCGAGTAATCTCGTCATTTAAACTACCATACGACCAACCATTCTCCACAAATGTTTTAAGGAAAGCTTTGTTATACGTTTAACATAAGAAATAATATGTGCTAAGAATTACTTTTCATACTTCCCTGAACTTGAGAAATCTGTTAACGATAAAAAGAGCACGCTTGGGTTATGGTAATTGTAACATGTTCCAAAGAATGCAGTAAGGTTAAGCGTATGTCTAGAAATGTATTTAAAAAATAAAACTCTAAGTACCGTATCAAGTACCATGTTCGCTGTCTTTCTCATGGAAAAATCAGCCATTGACACGAAATCTAGCGGGAAAAAGAGGCAAGTGATCGAATTCGTCGACTGATTCGTTGGGACGAACACGTCTCGGGCCCGATAACATCGAACAACGCTTAATATCGTTTTCAGAGAGCGAAAGACAAAAGCGGCAGCTGCCCCTTCTCACGACGCGCCCTCCGCAGGAGCACCAAGGACGATCGAAGCAGTTTACGGGGTTGAGGACGCGCGATCGGCCCTCCTAATTCAATCCCGTGGGATAGCGACAGCCCTCCGCGTCTCTCATTGCCCGCTGGCGAACCGTGAATCAGCACGGGCCTGAATTATCCAGCTCGTTTATCGAGAAAATTGTATGCCGCGAAAGATGCATCGAACGTATCGTATTGCTGCAACTAGGGTTGTTCTTATTAATCTGAGTATAAGTGTGTATAGTTTTGTCTGAAAATTGGAGAGAAAGGGTGAATTATAAGTATTGTATTAGTGCTCTCTCTTTTCAAGTAAAAATTATGAAAAACTGGTAAATTGTAAGGATAAATTGATTTAATTTAATTTGTTGAAGTTGCCTGAATATGCAGGTGTAACTTTTATGGTATACAAAAATTTCTGCGAGTATATTGTAGTATCATGGACAAATGGCCTAAGAAATATCGGGTAAACCATAAACAAAACGCGTACGTGGTGGGGCTATGAGAAAAGATAAAGGGATGTTTCAAGGAGAAAGACGAATTAACAGTCAGTGTGAATTGACAACAGAGTGTTGTCAGCGTTGTCAAGGAGTGTGGTCCGCGTGAAAGAGAGCGTTGGAACCGTGGTGACGAGAGTTGTAGAACTATTATATTTAGTTGTCTTAGCACATTATTGTATTTAATTTACGTTACATAACCATTGTTTCCTGTTTAATCCATTTTAAATAAAAATAAATAAGTAAATAAGTTCTTTATTACTTATATTACGTGATAATTTTCTGGCATGCAGAGACGAAGACGTTTTCGAGTATTAGCAGCGTTATATATAATTACGCAGTGTTACGAGCTTAATGTTTTAATTAAGAAATAATTTCATTTATAATTAGATTAGCAACCTTTTGGATATTCTCTATTTTCATATATATGCATGTGTACATACGTGTCATTTTGATTATGTTACAATAAATTACACCATATTTGCTGAAAATAATTTGCTCCTACCAACTTCTAACTTCGTAATTGTAAAACTTTTTGCTCTCAAATTCATAACCGTGGAAATGTCTGATTTTAATTCAACAATTCGAAAATTTTCTGATTAAGAGACGACCCAGTTACCAGATTAAACCACAAATGCAATTACCAACTTCATTTAAAAATCTCTGTTGAAAACAAACTCTGTATGTATATATATATCAGTAGTCCATAAACATCGCTGTACGAGGTGTGAGTTTGCCAATTCCCTTGTTACGCACAGGCATTCGATCGCGATAAATCAGCGTTGCCAGACAACGATCGCGAAACGACTCTTAACCGATCGAAACTGACCCAGATTCTCCAACCGTCGATCGGACCGTAATCTAGCATCGGGAAAATTGCCACGAACCCTCGCCGATTAAGGGGGGTAATAGACACCGTTGTAACCAGCCAGCCTGTCGAGGGCGGATTTGAATTTTCATTCGGCTGTGGCGGATCGCGGAAGTCATATCCTATGCGTGCGAGGCATCCAGTCGAATGTGTCTCGATCGATTCAACGGGAGGCCTCGTAACACAGCGGCATTAATTTCGGCGACGCCGCTTCATTATCATATAGACGAGTGTTTCGTCGAGCGTTATTGGATCTCACGCGTCACACTGGAATGACACACGCACGTGCATGTACGTGCTTAGGGTAAACGCATGCCTGGCCGTGGCTTCCGGCCAAGAAATAACGATCGCGACGGATACAGAGCTTCGATCGGTCAAAAAGTTAACGCGTTAACCGCTCCTGTGTTACGTATTTCACTTTTCCATAATGAATCCAAGGTTTTGCAGTTAGATCCAATCCTTTTTCACAGTGTATCTAAATTTGAATCCTTCAATTACCAATGTTTTGACTTTAAACGCTATTACAAAGATATATGACAAAGTCTGGTGTGATCGATACCTGCCCTTCTTTGGAAACGATCTTCTGTTTCATTTCTAATGTGGTAAAATTGAAATCTACAAAAGTACAGCTATCTCACCAATCAGTGCTAGCTGATTCCTAATACTTATCACATTCTCCTTTTCTTCTTCTTTCTGACTCCTTAAATTCAAAAAGCTATCGGTGACAGATACTAGAAATTCTCCTTCAATTCACAAACTTATCATTCTCGCGTATCAATCGATTCTCAAACGAGTTACTGTTCCCTGTAACAAGCTGAAAGAGTGCGTATCCCTATCCATTCGAGAGTTCTTGACAGGAAAGAGCATGCAGTATGAAAAATGGTCGATGAACACTTGTGTGTGAACACGAATGCCTGTCAAACCTGAGTGTCGCGATGGAAAAGGGCATAGGTTATCAAGCGTTTCGATCAAATTTCCGTCTTCCACATCGTACTTCCGTCCCCTTCTCAAGTCGAGACTACTTACGTGATAGTCTGTCCTTTCGATTTTCCAACCACGAAGCTGTATGTCAGGGTGGACCTTTGGAGAGAGGAAAAAAGAGGAAAAATATCTCACAGAGGGTTTCTTACATTTTCTGAAACCAGTAAGGGAATTGGATATACCACGGAGGACCTGTAACGATAATTCTAAGGCTACGTTTCGAGTGGCTGCCCTTCGAAACGATAACTCTCTGGTCCTAACTCGAATGCACTCAGACTTGGGGACGATAACGACTTGGATGTGACGCAATTTTCACCGAGTATTGGTGAATAAAGAGCTTTAGAAGGTTTCTTCGTCGTGTTTGCCTTTTTTTATTGTCTTATAGATTCTTCGAAGTAATTTAGGCGAACGGAGATCTTGCATTTGAAGTTTTATAAGTTCGATACTTACGAGTAGGATAAAGAAAAGGTGAAGGAAGTTTTCTCATTTAATTTATAAGATCAATTCTTCTCTGGAAAAATGTTTTCCTCGTCTTCATTATTTTATCGTTTCTCGATATGATTTAGGCGAAAGGAGGTTTTGCATTTAAAGTTTTATAGATTCAGTAGTATGAAGGAGAAATGAATGGAATTTTCTGATATAATTCATTGAATGAATTGTTCTAGGGGAGAATTTGTATCTGGAGTGAGCTACAAAATATAAAACTTATTCAAAATGAATTATTTTTCATATCATTTGATAGGCATCATTTATAGTATGTTAATAACAATATAAAATGGGATGAAAATCCGTAATCTAGTTATAAACTATGAAATGCACATATATAAACGATTAGAATCTCCGACGATCTGCTTTAAGCCTGTTACGTTGACGAAAAAGGCGTCCAACTTTGCTACATAGAAACTAGCATAGTTCCCGTGGAGATCCTTGCGGTAGAATGTTTCATAGAATTGGCTGGTTCCGCGGCGAAGTTTCGCATCGCCTGGGGCAGACGCAGCCCTGGCGAATCCCATGCAAAATAGCGAACCGACACTATCCTTTGACGCGCTCGCGGCACGTTGCATAATTGAGCAAGCGGAGCGTACGCTTTAACATTTGGCATAGTTATGGTATCGTCGTGTCCTCAAACGGGCCAGAGTTTCTGGGAGACCATTAATGGAAGTGCGGCCGAAGGATCCGCTGAAACCATATGGAATTTCCCATGTAGAAAATCGGATATCGAAATAAGCACGCTGAAATTTGATTCGTGTTGGCAAACTCCTATAGAGGTCATTTAATATAGAAAGAAACTATGATAAGATTTTTAAAAGAACTATGTTTCGAACACTATGCGATAATTGTTCTAGAATTTTGAAAAAATTCTTCTTGGAACAGTTAGAAGAAATTTATCTAAAAAGTTTGATTTAGGGTTTGATTTTGGGATTTATAAGAACTTAATTTGAAATCCTCGGAGAATTTTGTACAGTAACTTGTAGAAATTTTATTTACAATTTGGTTCAAGGTTTTACAAAAATTTTATCTAGAACATCGAAAGAATTTTGTTTGGAATTTCGTAAAAATTCTATTTAACGTTTAATTTGAAATGTTAACAGATTTCTTTCTAGAACTTTGTGAGAGCAATTCTGCCTAGGACTATATGAAAACTGTGTCTAAAGCTTTGCAAAAATTGTATTTATAATTTGTTCTCATATCATTAAATTTTATGAAAATGCTGATTAAAATTCTGAAAGAACGTAGTTGGGAATTTTGTTGAAATAATTCTCTCTAGTGCCTAAGAAAAATAAAAAATTTCGTTTAAAATAAATCGAACTTATTTGAGATAAGAGCTTGCTGCAGATTTTGATTTTCTTTAAAAATTTGTACAAATTTTGTATTCTCCGGTTAACAGATTTATAGCGTTTATAATAAACGAGTATATTCTCCATGGAAATATTACAATTTCATATTTCTATGCAGTTTCCCCAATGTTTGCAACGGTGGATGCGGAATTTATGGTATGTGAAGTATACATTCTAGCACTGGTTTCTTAGGGAATATCTGTTTCATTCAGAATATGCAATGATTAAGTAGCCACATTTAAAGTACATCGTTTATACTATATTGTTACTACTGAATCGCATACATTCATTTAAATTCACGTTTCATTACAGGTAAAGAAACTAGACAAGTAAATTACTGGCAAATGCGAACTTGTCAAGCATAGTATCTACAGAATAACTTTCGAACAATCTTCGCTACTTTTCAATTATTTCTCGATAAATACTAAAATATTATCAAACTCAATATTTCTTGCAGATATTAGATTAAAAATTAATATTCACAAATTAGTTTTTAATACCGTAAACTGCATAATAATTAAAGATATGGAAAATTCAATATCGAAGAATGACATAAAAGATTCGTTCGTGTTGAGCTTATTAGATGTATATGTATGTAGGTGAAAGAGAGAAAACGCGTGGATAAAGTGTAAGGTACAAAATATATATATATTTAATTTAATAGAGAAGTGTAATAATAAGTAGGAATACAATTTAAGCTGGTCCAGATCCGCACGCTAGCAGTGCTACCTTGTAACTGAAAAACACCGGAACCAACGTCGCCTGTCTACTGTTTATGGTTTGCCTTCATGCTAGTCTTTTGTCTATATGCTGTCGATGGCTTCAGCGCTTGAGAAAACTAAAAGACCAGATGTGGAGTTTTCGTAGAAGTGGTGACCACTTCAACAGTTCGAAACAATAACGTAGATATCTTCAGACCCTCCTTTTAAGATGTTTCTCAAAGTACTTATTATTTATTTATTTGTTGTTGTTTATTACTTAATTATTCAATAGTGTAAGTAGAAGACGACGTCAATTTGAACAATGCTTCCAAAAATCGTACAAAACATAATTAAAACTGATTTCCGTGATTACAGGAGTTTCCAATTAAAAATGACCCAAATACCAACTTGAACTAAACAAACAAGAATACGGTATAAAACACTGCATACCAGTTCCATAAACATCCAGAATTACTCTTCCATATCATCTATCGATTACCCAGCAACTTCACAAAAAGTTCAATAATAGACCAGGAAATAATCAACGACTCTAAAACACAGAAACAAAAATTCGGAGAAAAATTTTTCATCAAGAGAAACGATAAATCCCAAGCCTCTGGTAGATCTTAGATATCGAACATAAATAAAACGTACGAAGTAACATTTATTTACACAAGATCCTTTACACAAGCCTAATTAATGCGAGACACCGACTGGCCGCGTCGTAATTCACGTTGAACACGGGAAAAAATTCACTTATGGCGAGCGCCCAATCAACGACTTCATTCACCAGCGCTGTTCGTTCGCCTGTGCCTGACATATTGCGGCCCGTTTCCTTTCGAGACACTTCGAAAAGGTCGCCACGGCAATTCGCCGACAATACACGAGCAAATAGCGCTCGCACTGTGATCGCGAGAGTACCGGTTCGTGGACAATACCTCGCATAATCGCTAGAACCAATGCAACTAAATCAGCGTGTGCAGCTTTTACACGAAAATCGAATGAGAAGTTAGAACGAGTCAAGATCGTATAAAGGCAAGTTTACTTCAATAAACATAAAAAATGAACGTGGAAACGTGTATCCGTTCATGGCTTCACAACGTACGCGTGTAATCTCTACAGACGTTCGCACGCGTACGTCGCGTCGTGAAGCCATGAACAGATACACGTTTCTACGTTTACTTTCATTTTTTAATTTTACTAGAGTGGGGAGCGAACGAGCATTCGTCCGCTTAGTGTAAATGCACCATAAGGAGGGAGACGGCAAGGGATTTACGTAACGGGGAAAAAGGAACTGTAAAGAGACGAATCGCCTGGGTATTGTGTAACCGTGTTGTGGCGCGTTAGATGGTAGTTGTTCGTAGAAGAAATTGGTTAATTCCCATTAGCGTTTCTGGTTCGCCTCAATGTCCATTACGCGGATTAGAGGAAATCACGTAAGGTCTTTCTGTGGGAAGATCTAGATCGAAGGGTGAGGCGAAGACGCGGGGGAAGGATTGACCGGATGTTCCAGGGAAATTGGAGTAATCAATGGAAGGAAATTGGATACCAAATCAAATTATGCAGAGTGTCTTGTTCTGCAGTTACTGGTAAAATATCTGGCAAATTGATATTTTTCCTTTATTTATTTAACAGCTGCGTGGGTTACTTCAGCTGTCACGTTTACATTGTTCTCTTTGTTATGTAGATCTTTTTATTTTACTTATCTATATGTCATTTTTGTATCTCTTATGGGATTATATTGCGTGGTACTTATATCCATTTATATTATGGAAGAAAATATATCACATATTACATACTTGAAACAATATTAAATCAGTTAAAATAATTAATATCCACTTTCAAAGAATTTATTTCTTGTATGTATTTATCCATAGATATATATTTATATTCATATACTCACCATCTATTTTAATTTTCATAAACAAAATGATTAATAAAACTCATCGTTGATCAAATCTTGATTTCTATGAATAGGTGATAAAAGAATAGAATGTTGAAGATTAATTTAACCCGATAGAGACTTAAACATTGAAATGAAGTGTTCAAATACCAATAGAAGCAATGGCAGAGCGAAGAAGATTTATGTATTCCTTGCAAGGAACACAGTGAAACACTGTGAGAAAATAATCAATCGATATAAGGAAAGCGACACGTTCCAATGTCTCAGAGAAATGAATGAGAACGACTTCTATGGAAACATGAATTAATGTCACGTGTGGTAGGTTTCTCAGAAAGGAATCTATTAGCACGATTTACTGACGGAGAAATATTAGTAGCCATTATCATGGAACGGTTGAGTAGTATGATTTGTTGCAGCGGTAAGCTAATGAGTCTCATTCCTATGGAAAAATCAATTAGTATACTCTCCAAACGTAAAAAGACTGAAAAATGTTTCTAGACAGGCCATCGTGGAAAATTGTTGAGACTGACTAGTCTAAAACCTGTATTTACAGAAAAGTCTTTAGAAATCGAATCTGGGTGAACTAATTAATTAATTTGAACTTAAGAAAATGCTCTCAGGGAAAGAACGTTTATTACAACTTGTATGCAGCTGTATGGAGATTTATCAAACTTTCTGTCACTAGAAATCCGCGGATAAGGAAACCTGCCTTAATGTTATAATCACGACAGCCAGGCACATTTACTATTCTGTAGTTAGTAGATATCTGAAGTTATTTTGCAATTAAGAAATCGGAGATATCTATTACTAGGAAGATTTCCAAGAAAATATTATATATTGAGGATTTATATCTATAAGAAATCTTATTATCTTGGAAAATTATAGATATCTGTTACCGCAACAAATGATAAAAGGTAATAAAAAGAACAAAATTAAAAAAGGATAAATAAAACTTTGAAAATTCGTATTTACAAATAATATTTAGGAGTTACATACATGTAAATCCAACAAAATCATAATGATCTACTTAAAAAATGCTTGCAGAACTTAAAATTCTACTACTTAAAAGTCAAGTGAAGGGCTTCTTTTTTCCGGCTAAGATAAACGTTTTAAAAGAAGAAAACTTTTGCAACCACAAAAATATCGAACCCACATCACTATACCAACACGACCCCAATAAAATCGGCCACGGTGATCCTCCGGGTACCATCACGATCTCCATGGTTGTTGGCCGAAATTAGTGGTTTCACGAGCAGCATCTCGTCTGAAATCCCTGTTTGCAACTTTGGTTACTCAAAACTCAAAGAGAGAAAGAGAACTCGACGTGGTTATCCAATGACGTCATAAGATAATTCAACGTTGCATCACGGCTGCATGTCTGCGTTTTAATTCAAAAGATCATGTTCTTTTGCCTGGATGGGAACAAAACAAGTGGCATTTATATTTATTCAAAAGGAAAAAATTTTATATTTTACTTCGATTTAATTATAAATGGTAGATGAATGTTATATATGCTATTATTAGCTTATATAAGTCACTTTCAGTAACATAATTAATATTAATAATAACGCACTGTTTTCAATGTATGTACAGTAGCTACGAAAAATGTCTGCTCAAATTTTAATCTTAATGTATCTCTTTAAATGTAACTTTTAACGTAAATTATACATTCTTCTAGCAAGCAGATTAAAAGTAAAATGATATTTTGTAGTTTATTACATAGATAAAAAATGTAATATATCGATAATGTAATAGATCGAAAACTTGAAAAATTAAAATGAAATATAAATAAAGCTATAAAATATTATTGCTTCTCTATATTTTTTACTCATTTCCCTTAGTTTGTCTCAACAACGTAATAAAACTAAATTTTAACTAACAACTTCCACTGGTTATTGTAGAATTATTGGAGCAACCTCGATAAACTTCTCAAGCTGTTCGAATAATCATAAACGGCAATGTACGGTCGTTAAAACTACTGCGTCGCGTCATAATCAAGATTCCGAACAAAACAAGCCGAATGGAAGTGCTCCGAGGCGAAATTCGACATGGCCACTTGAAATTCAGTTGTGTTAATTCCTGCGGATTTTCGGCTGCCCTCCGGGCCATGGGCCGGCTCCCTTTCCCTTTGCCATTACTACGTGTCACGCCGCGCCCACGCAACAAACATTACCTTCCTGTTCATCTGTATGCGTGTCTACAGGCTGATTCACGTTACTCGTTGAATATTTTTCCTTCTTATTATACATCGCGTGGATAAGATTGATCAATTTATTTCGAACCGAAATATTGGACAATTTGAAAGCATAACGACGTATAATGTAAATCTAAACCTATTTTCTAATTACAAATTATTTTAATTTCCAATGCTTCCATTTTATAATAAAATAAAATACAAATTATACTACATTTAAGTTAAATAGAAATTATATACAATTGGAAGAAGAGAATTCCAAGAATATTAATATTGCTTTAAAATTGTATTATATATTTAATTGGATCATCTGTGAATTTGCAATTACCACGATGCAATTAAAATATCAAGAACAATGGTATTGAATGTCATTACGAAAGAAACCACAGATAACAATGATAGAACGAAACAAATAAAAAGTAAACAAATAATAAATGAAGAAAATTCTATCTGTATATGTATTTAAAGTTTTCCGAATACGTAAAAGATTCAATTGTGTTTAACATTTAGGAAAAGAACAAATCACTTGAATCGGCCTGTATGCCAGCACGATCGCCCCGCGAATCCATTAGCTGTGTTCGCTAGCTCGTTTCCCTTCGGGCGACCGATGCGATTTTGAGAAAGCGCCTAACACTCTGATTCCTATTTCAAAGTACTCAAACGACAAGCACGCGATTAGTCGTTAAACGCCTGACGAAAATTTGAGATCAAGCAACCGGAAGAACGCTTTTCGATCGATGCTCGACCGAAAAGCATAGAGGCTTTACCCGCTCTATATAAAATCGTGCTGGCCGTTATATCTCGATGACCCGCGATAAAATTTTGAATAAAAATTTCAATGATCATAAACAAGTATCATATGCTCTTTTATATCCTCTATCTTATATCCTTCACCCTAAGTATCATTTTTTCTTAAAAAAATCCAATTTTCCGTTTCTCATAGAAATTGTAAATACTGTTTTTCATTTATTCTACAGCATAAACAAATTGATAATTTGCACATAATTGACGTTATACAGATGCATTCCAATTTACCATATATTTCAACACATTACTTTGTTCACTCTTCGATTGTTTATTATAAAATTGCACTTTCTAGCTTTTCGTTAGAATAACGAAATTTGATAAACAAAATTTACAATTTCTAGCGAAAATAAGGGAAAGGTGTATTTTGCATACAGTTCGAAAGAAGCTCTTAAAAGCTGTTTTGTCTTATATCAATAGAAATAGAAACGAACAAAATTTTCCACATTGCACCGCAATCTGAGCAATGTGCATGGGAATTAAAGAATTTCCAGTTTTATGCGAAATTTGTCCAGAGGAAATAAAGACGCAACCTGGAAGGAAAATTTGATCGTCGACCAACACGGCCATCGCCATTTAAGCGTCCACGTTGCTCTACGAATCGAATTAAACGTTGGTTCGATCTAATTCTCCGATTTAGCCCGCACGCACGCCCCATACTTGCTTGGATCACAGGTAACACGCGTTATCGGTGCTTATCGTCCCGTACGCATATTTATACGAAGAATTTGAAAAGGGGTGAGCGAGAGATACAGGATGAGCGGAATCTGACGAGTGAAATAATTGACGTGGCTAATATGGCGGATTAACAGCGAATATGGGTGAAATGGAATAGACGGTAATTGAAATAAACTAACCGAACCACGGTTATGATGGCGATAAAGTTTTACGGCACTGCTAAAACTTTTATCTATGCCTGTTCTCCCCCTTTCTCACTGCTTCTGAATATTTTACCAGAGAATATTCGAACAATTGGTTCGAAAATTGTTTCCATTTTATGCACCTGAGAGATATCTACGTTTCTATTTGATATCAAACTTAAGTAAGCTGTATATTATAAATTTGTATGCTTTTACTTTACCAAACGATGGAATTGGGGAGCAATCGTTCATTTGTACTGACGGAAACTTACCTGAAACAGAAAGAATAATATTATTGTAGGTGAAACAGAGATAAAGTAGATATCTTAAAATGTTTTAAATATAACAGAAGTTTGTTAAATTGATAAGTTTTTAAAATTACCTAGATATTTCCTTCAAATATATCGTCATAGCTTTGTCGTTAAAGAATAAATAAATTTACCATGAATATGAATAAACTCGATATTAAAGAACTATTATCAACAAAGACGATACTTTATTATTGTATAATGTAAAATACATAGAAATATGAAAATGTTAAAATTCAAATATTAATGTCCATATACCTCAAAGTTACCCCAATCATCGAATCCCCATTTTCTAGAATTATTCAAATATTTTCTGCAAATATTTCACAATATCTCTATAGTCGAATAACAAATAAATATCCTTTGAACACGTAATAAATAAACTCGACACGATAAAACGATTAATTCTCTGTGACAATAACCCGCAAGCCACAAACTACGAACCAATTTTTGCTCTCTTGACACCAGGCAGAGAGCAAATTCGGAGCTGGATTATCAGCTGTCTATTGTTCGGCGAACAAACGCGGTGGTGAAGCAGAGAAGTGTTTATTACATCTGACCGAACTAATTACATTCGCCAAGTGGAAAGTAACTCAACCGTTGGCGGTGGTGTGGCCATCGTCGGAACAGGTCGAAACAAACTTGTCCGTTACATATTGATTGGCCCCGTCTAGCCTGTATGAGTTTCGAAACAAACTTATTCGAAACGCAATTCAACAGGTTTTCGTGTATCGCGTGCAAACATCGGTTTGTTCATGTTCCACAGGCCACAGGGAATTCCCCGCTGGTGTTGTTAAAGTGTAATCGGGACTAACGGACGATCGGGATCTATCAGATCGATCTGATTATGTAACTGAGCTTATTGCTTAGCCTAGTATTGTTCTATCTAATGAGATTCCACTCGACATTTTGCTTCTTGGAAACCTTGGAAAGTTCGTGAAATAAGAAACTTGGAAAGATATCATAATTTTAGAAAGTAGATTAATATTTAATAAGACCAATGAATAAATATCACAGGCTGTTACCAATATGGTGAACAGTTTTTAGTATAAAAGTTCACAGTACATCAACTTTAAACTTTCTTCTATCCGCCAGTGTATTTGAATTTCTATAATGACGATTTTTTAACTTCTTTTACAAATTTTTATACATACATACATACATTACAAGAATTTTATGATACTTCCACGATAGTAAGTTTAGTACTATTTCAAATTCAGTTCTCAGAGACTCCGTACTACTTATAAGATCAGTAATAACAATTTCACAATAATTAATTTAGTTTCGTAGACGCACAAATTCCTCCGAAACGCTATCGTCAAGCTCGAGTTTAGAATCAAACAAACCTAATTAAACCATAAAAGGGTTGAAAATAACGATCCAAAATCCATCTGAATCATCACTATTACACCGACTGAAACATTAATTATTGAATTGGAAGATGACTATCTCCAGTTCGAGAGAGGGACCAACGGAAAGTCGATTCGCACGACTCTGTCGGTCTGTTTGGTCGGTAGTTAACGAGTGCGGCTCGACGATGACGATACTCCGAGCAACCTGTACGCATTATACGCTGAATGAAGCGGCAATCTCACCCCTAGATCTCGAGCTACAGTAGCAGCAGCAACGAGTGAACAGTTGGCGGGCAACAGCGAGTCCTTTTCAAGGCCTACACCGGGCAAACTTATCGCGGAGCCGCTTCGCGAGCACCGGCCATTTGCGTTTCATGAGCTCCACGGGCTCGACCGAGTCGAGTGAAACGCGGAGTAAAAAATTTATCTCGCGGAGTCGACACACAGAACCACCGAGAGAGAATTGATTATGTTACCCGCTTTCCTTGCGAGCAAGTGACTCCGGGAATTGTTATACTTCTTTCAGTCGACTTGATATCTCGAGGTTGATTGAGAATGAGCCTGATAAGGACGGCGGAAGTTTGCGAAGGTTCTCCTGGAACCAGGAAGGAACTCGACTGTGGTGTGTGTTGCAGGAAATGTATCGTGTAGGATGAAGATGGGACGATGATACGGTGAATTTTTAATAATTTGGTGTTTCATGGCGCGATGTGGAAGTTGATGTGAACTCTCCGGGTCGGAGAGAGATTGGAAGAGAGTGAATTTTTAGGTTGGGATGTGTAGGTGAGTTGGTTGAATGAATTTTGATTTTAAATGGAATAGGAGGATACAAGTTGTACGAATAAATTACACTTTCGTTCCAAAACTGAACGCAAAAAATATTTTATAAAATGATATTATCAATCACGTTATAATCAATACAAGAATTATAAGAAAGCTTATAACTCTCAGTAAAATAAATATGTGATGGTTTTAATTATCGATCATCAAACGTTCATTAAATTTTATTTATTAAATAAAAATAAACCAACTAAAATACATCACAGAATATATAAAACACACAGGGTTATTACGTTTAATAGTTCAAGCCCACGTAGAGCAAAATTAACGAGTTTATGCATCAGACATCACGTTTTCCAAGAAGATCCGTGTAACTTCCGAATACAGTGATTCAAGCTTAGATCAGCGAAACTACACGAACACCAGTTACGCGATCTCGCGCGATACTGTCCTTTAGGTTCTGTCATCTTGTCCATTCGTATGTAAACGCTTATCGTTTCGTACACATACATGAAACTATCGCAAAAAGAGCACGTGTGTTGTAGATTGCACGTCGCGAGAGAAGCAGTCGTAAATAAAGATGGTTGTCCAGTTGGATCGTAAGCGAATCGACCGTGACGGAAACGATGAATAGACCACAAGGGAATCAGTCGTAAACGAATCGATAGCGACAGAAAGCATTATATACCGAAGTACGAGCGACTAGTCAGACTAAGAATAATTGTTAGAAAAGCCGTCCATGAAAGGAATTGATAGATATAGGAGGCATTGTGAAATTTCTTCTGGAAATCTTTTGAAAAAGTAATTTTTACATTATGAAATTGCCCGGTACTATATCGAGGTATATTTTCTTCAGCTGAAGGTCGAGTGTTTTAAAGGAGTCTGCAGAATTTACTAACCCTTAGCTTATTCAAGAATTCTTACATTCTTCATGAAGAGTACTCGACATCTGCGTCAGTAAGTCGGTAAGCATCCTTTTTGGAAGATTTTTTGAAGAGTGGATGCAGTTGGAACAATAAGAAGAGTTATCACGATTAAATTCTGCATTTTCCTTGTAATACTTTAAATGTTTCTATTTGTAATACCTTTGCAATGGTGCGATTTTTCTTTTTTAGAACTATTATCCGGATTGTGATTTTGCAACTATACAAAAGGTTATTAAGTCTTGCTGGAAGTTTAAATGCAAGTTCTTATTTTAAATGATCGTGACTGGCCCTGAGAGTTGAAAAAAAGCCAATGATTATAATTCTCCAAAGCAAAACATCGAAATTACACTTACTTTGCAAACTTCAGAGTTGCTACGCGTTTCAATAAAAAGAAAAGAATCAATGTGAAACTCTTTAGCTATGTTGAAAGAACTCTTTGATAACAAATCTTATTGAATTCGAGGATATTGTTATTGACATTAGAGAGATTATTTTCAAATGAATTATAAAAAATAGCGAACGATCGGATTAAGAAAATAATACGACAAGTAAAAGTGCACGGTGCAATTGAAAAAGTGATACAAAGCTTTGATTGCCACTGTATTTCACAGCGAGCGATTCCTAAATGATTCACAGGTCGTCGCATCCCGAAAGTGGATTCGGGATTCATAGTCCGTAGACCTGCAAACGGCTGTCAGTGTAATCCACGGGACACAACCGCGACTAACAAGCGAAACACGAAGATGATGCACGAGTATTATCTCGTGAATGGGTCGCAATCTCGGCCCTAGATCTGTTAGTGTAGGCAGCGAGTGCGCAGTCGGCATAGCTCGCGAACCTTTTCGGGGCAGCATGACGAACGTAAGCGGATGTGATGCAAGAGATCGTCTCGTTCAACGCCCGCGGAACTCGCTTGAAAAGCTCGACGGCGCTGAAAAAGAACGCCACCCTCCTCTGTCGCGTGACAGAGCCGAGAGAGGCTCGTTTGTTCCCGACGGTTTTCTCTCTTTTCTTCGTCGGGACGCTGCTGCTCTATATTGATTCTACGCGCACCTCCCCGCCATCCTGTCATTATTTTAATAAACACGTTTGACGCAATGCTTATCAGAGCCTCGTGATTGTAGCTAGTGGATATCTTGCTGGTTTCAGGCTGAGATCGCGCTATCTTTCGTGGAAGTGATTACGACTAATTCGATTAATGATAATTTTTCGAGGTAACGAATAAGGGTGACTTTAAGGGTAGTTACTTGGGGCGAAGGCTTAAAGCTGACGTCACGACTGGTGGATTTCGATTCTGGCATTGATAAAATATGTTTCAGCAAAAAATCTGGCAGTAGTTGTCATTTAGTATTTTGATAAATTCTTGGCTAAAAAAGTATCCTGAAACGAAGAATTATGATTTCTCTTTAAAAATGTTTAGGTTCTGCGAAACGCGATGACCTCAAACCTGTGATCTCTAGCACATACATAAAAATTAAATAGTTTCATCGATCTTCGTACTATATCTAAAGTATACCTTAGAAATAAAAATCCTAAAGAAAGCTGATATTTTCTTTAATCTGTCTTCTAAATCAAATAACACGCATCAGAAACAAAATTTATCCAACTACTACATACTTAGATACCAAATCTCAGTCACGTAAACTGAAACACCAAAATCTCAATTCATTCGACATCGTACGAGGTGAACGAACTATCCCCTCTTTTGTAGACTCCATAAAGCTCCCCACTTCGGTAAACAGTGGCAATTTTCCCTCGATCACGTACAATTCGACCACGATTATCGCCCTTCCCTTCGTGATACCCGCGAGACGAACGAGCGTTCTGGCGGATTAAAAAGGAGTACCAACTGGATCCATTGAAGCTCGTGCGCGAGGGAAGCGGCGCGATTTTCAAGTGCCCCGCGAAATTGCAAAGCTAACATCCAACGTTTACTTAATTTTTCCCTAATAAATCAGCCGAACGATTACCGAAGCGTTTAGCCGTGGGGAGGCGTGTACACGACCCCTTCCAACGAGAGAAGCGCATCCATTTACAATGGTAACGAGTGCAATTCCATTCCGCTAACGTTGTGCACTCCACACGCACGCACGTACGCGTTATTCCGTGAATGGATTATAATTCTCGCCGTTTGAATCTGCACGACTGGCTTTTTCATCGACGCGATCCCACGTCCCACGGATTGCGCACAGCAAGGAAATTGGCACACGGAAGGAATGCAGGTTTTATTGATTATAGCGCATCAAACCTATTCGTTTTCATAGAATCAGAAAGATATAGAGCACATGATGTTTTGTTATCGATCAAAAGTGTTATATCTAGTATAAATCGGATTACACAGAGTATTCTAGATCTTCTGATTAAACATTTTCAGTATGTTTAATTGATAAAAAATATCGTTGCACGAATAGAATGGTACATAATGTTTTGTTATGGATCAAACGTGTTATATCTAGTACAAACCGGATTACACAGGGCGTTCTAGATTTTCCAATTAATCTTTTTCTGTATGTTTCATTGATACAGAATAACTGATCTATTATACGAAATATTATAAATATTATACGAATAACATTTTACCCGCAGATTGATCAAAGCTTAAACAATTATTGTATTAATAGCAGTTGAATCGGAGTGTTGATTAGAAATTGGGCTGTTATATTTTTTCTGAATGTGAGCTAACTCGTATTAATCATATAAGAGGCAAATTCATTTTTTCAAAGCAGATCCAGGTATCATAACGAAATCGGTTATTACGCTGAATATTTTGTGGTCCGATCTATTTTGGTCAATAAATGTTCAATTTGTCGATCATTTCGGTTACTTCATCTTTGTTAAAAAACTTCCAACACTATTTCAAGCGAGAAATACACCAGCATTTCTTAATACAATGCAACTAAAGAATCCTAGGAGATCGAACGAACGTTTTATATATTTTACATTGTAACCTTCGAAAATTAAGTTTCAATCACTCGCATTTCAGTCGAAAACAACGCGCAACGTACTAATAACACGATTGAAAGCTGAAAAATTACAATTTGTAATTTCGTATGATGCTATATATATACAAGTTACGTTACAGTTCCGCGAGATTTTTTGTCAGAATGAACGAGGCTGACTCGGAATCGCGCTAAGAATCGCATAATCTAGCAGGTGTTAAATATTGATGCGCGAGCACGCGAGTGAAAGGAGAAACATAGCACGCGCGAACGCCACCGTAGAGGCCGATATCGGTCGACCAGCGAGAACCAATTACTTTGTCCCGCGTTAGACCGGCCACGGTAATTACTCCGAGTGCAATGTTCATGCATTGGATGTAAATTGGACGAGGCTAAGTTCGTTCAGCCCCGCTGGGTGATTTAGATTCCGCTCTGCGGGTGTTCCACTGGTTCTTGCTGGGTGCGGCATTTTTATTTTTTGTTCTCAGGCCTTTTTTTCCGAGGGTTCGTCACTGAAGATTGAGAGAAAGATTAGAATGTTGTAAATGCGTTCCCTAGTGATGTCTTAATCAGAGTGGCTAGTTGGAGTTGTCGAATGCACTGTATAATTGGTAGATAGACATCGAACGTTGAGTTTAATAAGCGTCAGAGTGGATAAGTGGTCTTACTTCTTTCAGTCGTTCTCGTGTACAGCTATTAAACATTAATATACGGTGAACTGTGAAAATCGTAAGTCAAGATATTAAGAATACGAAAAATAGTCATATCCTTCAATTTTTAATCATTTTATTCTCGACACGTTTTTATGATTTGAGAAATTCAATGAATCTTTTTTGTAATAATAAATGCAGAACGCTGCATTTTCAAAATTAATAGTAAATTGATTTAAGCCATTTATGATTTTTACATCTTAGTTATATTACTAGATACAGTAGCGTGTTATAGAATAGAATTTGCACAATTTTTAAGGTACATATTCCTAGTAATTTCTTCAGATTACTATACTTTATCAACATTGATATCAGGTAGAAAATAGATATCCTACCAGGAGACTCGAAAAATTCATCAGATATAAAATTCTTCTAGTTCATACATGTAAGTAATCATAAGAATCCATCAAATCAAGCTTACCCGCACTAGCCAAGTCAGCATCCTCAAGATCTAACAACGAACTTATCTCAAACGAAATCCATCCAAGGTTCCAAGAAAAGCACATACCAGACCCACCCACTGAGATCAACTAAACGAGCAAGCCTTCGCAATCTTAAAAGCGACTGATAGTGAATTAACTGTTACAAGTCGATCGTGGTTTCGCTGATCGCGGAAAAGACTGGCGATATCCGCGACCCACTCGAGCCAATTATAAAGTCAACACCGGCAATTAGACGTTTTTCCCGGGCAAATCGAACGGCCGATTACGAGGGCGTCTAATGAGCTCCGGCCCCGATATATCAGGGTGTCCATTTAGCGGCGCTAACGAGTGCGGAGAGCGTCGGACGTGGCGCACACGTATACACAGTAATATACACGGCAGTTCTCCCATGAATGGGCTCGCAATCTTGCTCCAGGATCTCCTGGTGCCGTCAGTCCACAGCGGCCAAGTGAACAGTTGGCGAACCGCTCGACAGAGAGCCTGCTCCACTCGCGGCAATGCGAGCTACCGTTTCAGATTAGCATCTTTTATGCATATACATGCCGGACCTGCGGCAAGCCCGACACGAACAACCTGGCCACGGGGCAGCTTTCGTGTCTGATCCCTACGGTACCCCTTTCTACAGACACCTATGATCCCTCTACTTTCTATGCACAGACTCCTTGTTACCCTTTTTTTTTCATCTTGCTTCTTGGTTTGTCTTCGACGCTTTGGGTAAATGGTCGCGCGGTTTCTTGTTGTACGCTCATCGAGAGCTACTTTAGAGATTTGTGTGAGTGGTAAGAGGCTTTGGTTATACGAGTGGTGAATATTTTGTGGTTTTTGAAGATCAGGAGCCTCTTTCTTTCGTTTATTTTTTTTTTTTTTTTTGGTTAATTTCCATTTCTTTTTTTTGAGGGGAGGATGAATAATTTTTAGTAAACTGTGGATTTTCTAAATATGTAAAATAGTATACTTGTTATAACTTGTAATAGGTGAATCGAACCTCTAATTAAGTTGGAAAAATGTTCATAAAGGCATACGTTGGCAGAAAGATTCACAATCTACTCATCAGAAACTTTGTGAGAAAATTGGTCGAGAATTTAGAGTGCTTCTTATCGTTTGTTTCTCTCTAAATAATATTGCAAATAAATGTAAATGAATTAGGCTGGCCAGAATTGGAATCGAGAAGCTTTCTTTTTTATTGTTATGAATGAGTTTTATTTTATTGGACAACGATAGTTGGTTATTAGGAATCTTGTTAAAAGCGTTTAATATTAGAAAGGTATTTTTTAAGGATTTTTTCCTTACTGCTCTCTCTCTCTCTCTCTCTTTCGCAATAGCAACTTTTATTGTAGAGACTGTAGAGTGATGGAAATGAATTAGAACGCTCTATTTAAAAACAGAGTAAAAGGTTAAAGTATTTGAAGAAATTTGTCCTGTACCAAATTTAAAAATACTGGAAAATAAAATAAATAGTACTAGTTAAAATAAATAGTACTAATAAATATAACTAGTTTCTCAAAAAATCCAAACTCACTCAAAAGGCAGAATTCAAATGCTAAACATTGCAAGATTACAAACGACTCGTGTTCAAAGATCATGTTCTATCTATGGTTTTTTCGACGTTCAAGTGTTTGCAAGTCACGCTGACATACCTGAAACGGCGACATGCGCCGCGAACGAAGCGAGTCTTCGATTTTATCTCGAGACTCACCTTCTCTGAAGTGGCCTCTTCGAATTCTAAGCCTCCAGACACGCGGCACTCGTGAACCTCCTCGACAAATGGCTGCGCTTGATCCAGGAGGGAAGCTGCGAACCGGCTACCGGGATAATTATCCAAAAACCGATGCCAGAGTGTGCTTATCGTCGTCAGGCTCGTTAATATTGCGGATTGTGCGTCGGACGTGAAGATGCCGCATAACGCACCGGAAACGCTTTTCGACGAAGCTGACGTTTTGCGGATGACTACGCGTAACTGTTTGACTTAACCCGTTAGCTGACATGTTCTCCATTTCAGGGTTGCGAAAGGAGACAAACATTCATTTAGTCAATAATTATTATCAGTTAATAATCTCTTTTGTAGCCTCTTTCGTAGGCACCTTGTAAAATCTTGTTATTTTCACGCCTCTGTTTAGAAATTATATTCTATGTATTCTACTTTTCCGTATATATCGTGTCTCTGGATCAGGAGTTTTTTTAGAATTTGAAAAATGTGTTTTGGAAGAGATGTATCTATGTAATGAAATTGAGAAATTGATAGAAAGCTGAGTTGATCGGTTTGACTTCCGAGAGGCTCATATAATGGCTCTATACATGGTTGCAAAAGAAGACAAAACAAGCAACTCTGGTCTCGAACGATTACTCCTGGGGCGTTCGAGATTTGCCCGCGGCGCGGAATTTATTCGTTCTCTTCTCGAAGGAACGAGTCAGGGAATAAGAGTGGGATGAAAAAAAAAGAAAGGGACGGAGAGACCGTGACCGAGAGGCGCACTTCCCTCAGAGGTAATTGTGCAGAACACAAGGGAAATCTCGTCGCTGTACGTGCGAAACTGACGAGGATGGAAACGCCGGTAGCAGCTGGCGTGTTCTGGATCGCTGCTCCATTCATAGTTTTCCTACTCGATTGAGTAGCGCTCAATTCTCGCCCCAACGGCCAACGACTTTGATTCAAGTCTCGATACGATGTTCAATTTTGCCTCATTAATTCCCCGTCGGCCGGTCGATTCCCGTGACGATAAATAACGGGATCACGTGGACACACGTCAAACTCGTACTCTGTCGCGATTTTACGTGTTCTGCTGCTCGAACACCGGTTCGAGTAAAACTCGAAAGCTGATTCGCTATGTTCGGTTCGTTAGAGAGGACGTAAAATGAGAAATATGGAGATTTTGCAAGGTTGTTTTCGAAATATTGTGCGATTAGATTTTATTGGATCGTACAATAGCTAAGAGAAGTATCTGTATACCACTACATTTGTAATTTCATTTATATATTAATTAATTCGATCTGACTGTAATAGATATAAGCATTTGATAACATGCAAATGAGATGCAGAATCTAATAAAAAATCGCATCATTGAGAACTAAAGACGTGTACAAATACATTTTATAACCACTGTATAAGTAACTTTAGCATTTGCTCTGCTTCGCAAACTAGCGCAAAAAATAGCCTCAAACTTTTCCTGAGAGCCTCTAAAGACAAACTCAAATCAGTATGTACGAAATACAGTACGAAATTCAAGCAGGTACTTACGAATATTCCATCAGTACAAAACACTATTTCAGACCTTCCAATTCGTTTATCATACGCTTCTTAATCACCCAAATACTGGTTATTCAAACCACTTCACATATATCTAGTAGAAGACTTAAACGAACTCATCCTTTAAATATGATAGAGTTCGAACAAACGGAAATAGAAGGGAAGCAAGGGGAGGTAAAATGACTGGATGGAGGGTTAAAAAAAGCAGAAAGACAGAATAAACTGATAATCTCATTCCATACAATTCCTTGCTACTTCCTTACGTTATCTACACGTTTGCCTCAACAACACAAACTGCGCTAGAATAAACCGTAAAACAACAGGACACGTACAATTTTTATTGTCCATTCAATTTTCTTCTTTTTTTTTTTTGTCTATTCAAAGTCCATTTGAAGTCCAACATTTTACAACAACGAGACAATAAAGATGGTAAAAAGATCTTCATCATTGAAGCTAAAAAAAAGTTTCACCCCAAAGCATAAAACACATTAACCATGCTAAACCGTCCCACTTCCTCTAGTCTTCGTTTCAACCTCGCGTTCATGGACACGTTCCATCATCTGACAAGAATTTTGTCCTCTATCCATCCCCGTCTCCTCTAACCTACATATTTGCCCGACACTCGAGGGCTCCGGTTACCTTCCGAAGGATTTTCCTCGATTACGGCGTTTCGCTGGTCGGGCGCGCGTTCTCCACGGCACCCCCCCATTACACATTCCGTTCTAGACTAGCAGGCGTTCCATCGCGATTCATAGGGAATTAAGTAGGCCGACGCGACGTGATATACTTCCTTCTGCCGGTCGGAAGCAGGAAATTTGTTCAGTGACCAAGGCCGTGCACGAGAGAGCGTTTTAATCGTATTCACGCTATTCTCTCTGTCTCTGTCACATGCTACACAGTGAAAAGAGTACCTTGAATACCGGTTTCCCATTTCTCCCCGGCCGGCAGGCAATTTATATGCAAAATTAGCCAGCGCTGCAACACATGTTCAAGGGGCGCGCTCGCCGGTCAGTGTTGCCATAAGAGAGAGAAGAAGAAAGAGGTAGAAAGAAGAGAAGAAAAAAGATTATATTATCACATCGTTCCCGCGGAAATTTGTATGCGGAAACGCGCTAACGCAATAACGCGTCGAGGTACCATGCTCTTCGAGAAAAATGTCGCGGTACGGTCGACTTTTCCGCCGATTATACGACTTTCCACATTTCCTACCGCGTCTGTTACCTCCACTGGCGCTCGCTGATGAAATTATTCAAAGCATTATTTTAACTCACGCGGTTCCTTTCGATTTTCTTTGCACGTAGTTTTTATATGACAGGATTGTGATGAATATATCGCAGTTAAAACGCGGTATTATACGATTAAACTTTGATAATCTGGATGTCACAGGATTAAACGTTGATATAATTTGGTTAATTCGGATGTGAAAATAATATATTAAGATATTACAAAAAAATTGCTGCAGGTGGTATAAATAGTATTTGAACAAAGTCAGGGAAATATAGAATCAGTATTTTTGTTTATGTGATATTGGCCTAAGCGATTGATATCACAACGAGGAATTGATATTTCGCTTAATGGATATTGTATTTAGGTTTGTTTTTGCACACGGGATATTCCTTTCAATCTCTTTATTTTCGTTTTATTGTTTTATTTATTATTTTATTGTTTTATTAATATTATGTTGTATTATTGTTGTATTTATTTATTATTTTATTGTTTCGTTAACTTAAGCTTAAGTAAATCTTGTCACTCAATTAAATTTAATTAAATTACGACATTAAAACTGCTTAATATTAACACATTTATGTGTGAAAGTAATACATTTTTCACTTTAATAAAACGTTAATTGTTCATGAATTATATAAGTTTTGCATAGTAACTTGCTACTAATTTTTAAATGCTAATTTTAAAAATTGCTGCTTTCTCTGTAATTTACTTTATCACAGTAAAACTAATCTCACTAATATCTCACTAATCTAATATAATAAAACAGTATACATTAACAGTAGCTATGTTAAAACAGAATGAAAAGGGTAATTCAAACAGTGTTACGTACATAAATTAGATTAAGAATATTCTAGATGGATATACATGAATGTGATTTGAAACTAGGCCAGTGATAATACGTAGAATAAGCAACGAATTAAGTAGAATAATTGTTGGTACATGTACTCTTAGTATGCAGTATGTATATGTACAATGCTAATAGGAAATAAAATAGATCGAGCTTATTTCTCACGCGATCGTGCATGCTTATTGAGCTTCGGAATATTTGTCTTGTTAAATTGCAAGAAAGCTCCAGAAAATATTCATATACTTAAAATTTGTCAATTATATTAAGATATTATAAGGTTTTCAATACTAAAGGTTGAAAGGTAAATTTCTCGAAACATGTAGGATAATTGCATCTTTATTAAAATATATAATTCCTGGAAGTTTATGATTGTTTTTTGTTCAGTAATTAAAAGGCGAACATACTTCAATAATACGCTAGGCTAATTGGAATGCAACGTTATAAATATTGAAATGTTGCAATTTTTCGCATTCGTTTTTCCTCAATATTACTCAACCCAGATAGTTTCGACGAAAGTTACAGAAAAAGAAGCAGAAATTTGTTTACGTAAAACTCAACAGAAAGTTTCATTAAAATGTAAAAAATAGTATTTACGTGTATCTATGAAAATACTAGATAGAATTTTATAACTGGTTATTAACAAGTGAAAATACCTAACGATACAACAACACGATTGAAGACTGACATTATAAACGTTGGAGATATTTTCATATTCGTCGCGATCACTGAACCAGACGCGACGGTTCCAACAAAGAGGCTAATTATCCGTTTAATCCGAAATCAATGCTTATCTAATTAATAGGCACATCAAAGCGCTCTGGCAGAATCATTCGGCCATGGAATGCGACTGATTTATCTGATCGTGTTACAATTGCCAGTGACAAATTTTTCGCGTGCCAGACCCTATCTACGCATCGTTTCGTATCGCATTGTTTCGATGATCGTTCGTTTCGAAATAAATAATACGAATTTAAACTATTTATCTAAAAAATTTGAATTGTTTAAAACATTATAATACCAATAAAATATATGATAATATACATTAATACAAATATTTATAATAATAATAATACGTAACATACAATATAATACGAACAATATTAATATGAATAACATGTACAAAGGATTGATACAACGTAAATTGTGATATTTATTTCGAAATGCAACTTCATACCTTTGAAGCGTTAAAACGATATTAGGATACAAATTATCATTCTGATCGGTTTCATACATTGAAAGGTAAAGAAAGGAATTACATCGTAAATATTATTTCTTAAAATTTGTCTGACAATTTGGGTTTATCTATTTCATTTACTCTCAACATATAGCATTATGGAAATCGTAAGTTACTCGTCCTTTGGGAGGTTGAACACTAAAATTTTTCCAATCATTCCAAGCACCATAACGCACCATGTAATAACGTATAATGGTCTGAAATATTTATCCTGTAAATTTTTGCAAAGCGGAAAAATTTTCCAAATATCGATTTCTCCAATCGTCTACAATTACAAGAACACAGTAATATACCATAGCTCAGAAAGTAATCAGCTCTCACATAACAAGCTTCCAGTTGCTCGTCATATTTACGATCAATTGTCTTCGTTCCTGTTCAAATTATTACAGACGTCCGATGAACGAGAGCTTTAAACCGTACCGGTTTGCTTTCAGGCTCGCCAGCCTGAAAATCGAGCTGGATCTCGACATTTTACGCTTTTTGCACCCGTCTAGTATGCTAATCACAGTGTCGTATAGTATCGTTAATGCTCGACCGGAGCGGAAACGTTAACGGAGCTTCGATCGGTGCCGGGACCATGAATCATAAGCTGCGGAAAAGATAAATAAAATCGTACAAAGCCAGCGTTGCGTGTAACTTCATTATGCGGGACAAGCTTCTACGAGTCGACTGTTCATATATCATTTCGATCGGTCGATGTGAGTCTGAAAACCCATGAGCTTTTTTAAGCACCGCGTACCTGTTCGGTATCGAGAGTTATTTATGAGTCAGCGTGACTACTGAGATGAAAGCTCGATATTTTGGGACCACGGTACAGGTACATGGTACACGTCAAGTGCCTTCGAAAGCTTTATCGTGTGCTTTCTACTTTTTCGTATTTCTTCGTAGATTTTTTGTTCTTCGAAAGCACGAGCTTTCAATTTCGTTTGTTAATTCGGTGAAAGATTAAGTGAAGTTTGATTTATTGCTAAAAAGCTTGAAATAAGTTTCAGGGAATTTCACTCTCCTACCTTCTCAAAAATTTGTTTAATTTGCAGTTTCCAAACATTTGATTTAGTAAAAAATGATGATGGATTTATTATTAAGGAATTTACAATAAATTTTCTTAAATTTGCGAGATCGTAAACTTTCATGGATAAATCTCTTATCGTAGATCGTGTGAAATACTTCTCTTGGATTTTTCAGAAAAGAACTTTTATCCTTTATTGAAGAATTGTTGGTTCATTATTAAATATAATCTTCATTGTTTTATTTAACAATTCACGTTATTACGTCATTGATATTATTTGTTCTAGTCTTAGCTAGCAAACCTAGTCTCAAATATTAATGAACAAATTTGTTTATAGAAAATTATCATTAACTTATTAATTATTATGTTACTTAGATTAAAACTTATAGAATATTTTTATCGAAAAATTAATATTATTATACACCGTATGTAAAAATAGTTAATTTCTTTTTCGCTAAATTTCTGTAACTTTTACAAAGGCAATTTAACTTTTTCACCATTCGGAGATTCCAAAGATGCGACGGAAATTCCTAATTTTCGAGATTCGATTTCGATCGTCGATACGAAACAGAAGCCAATAAATCGCCGCCGGAAAGAAATCGCCTTTGCCGTGAACGTAGTTGTCACGCGAAACGTTACAATTTCTCCAAGAGCTTCAAAATTCGATATCTCCTGAAACTCCTATCCTCCATTCGAACGTAATTTTTACCCGGAACAATAACTTCCTGACCTAATATTCTATCGGTGAAGCTTTGCAAGGAATCGGCACTTCAAATCTATATCGATACGATGAAATCTATCGAATGCTCCAAAAAAAAAAAAGGAAATCCAAGCTGTTGAAATTTGTTGAGACACCTCCGATGAGAAAACTTTAGATCTTTAAAAGAGATGGTCCAGTGTTACAAGAAATCAAACAAAACTAGTTCTTTCAATTTTCAACATTTAAAAAACACACAATATACTATATATGGACATTATCACGCGTATAGTACAATATATATGAATATTTAACAGACAAATAACTTATACTTAAATTTATGACCGTTTCCTATCGGATTATCTTTTTACAATATGCTGATCAAGTACAAAATATTGAACAATTCGTGTTTCAAATTTTAGTGCATCGCATATACTGTTACAAAGTTACATTTTCGAAACAAAGCAATATGGAAAGTTTGCTTTCATATATGTATATATAATATTATATGTATATTGTATATGCGACATAAAATTTTCATAAAATTCACTTTTTAATTTAACCAACGTTTTAACACTATCAGTAAAAAAAATAATTGTTACGTCCTGTATTATGTCCTTTTAAGAACTAAAAGAAATAGATTTGCTTTTCTTTGAAAAGGTCTTAATATTTATAATATTTACATTTACGAGTATGCTAACGATACAATTATTCACCAAACAACAATTGTATAACAGAACAAAAATTACCATTATATCCAAAAGAGCTAATCCAAGCTATTGCGGATAATTCGCTTCGAGCAGAGCACGTTTATTCGCTAATTTAATCCAGAATGAATAAATGAGTTTAATCGGAAGCTGCGTCGAACGGTAGAAAACTAGAATAATTTGTCTCTCGGTCGTCAGTAAGAGAAATCGAGCGGAAAACGATCCCGATCAGGTTCGTTTCTTCAACGACAATCTTCGTTCGAGTGGCGGCATTGGAGAAATCGTTTGCACGTGGCGCGCCGTCGAATCGACTAGTCGACCCTGATTAATTACAAACGTCGAACGATTTACAGTTCCATTATCGCCGCTAACCGAACACTAAATGGAAACAGCGGCGCGTTGACCAACAATTGTTCTACTATTAATCGCCATGCCACATCGATGTCTATAGCTATTCTGGAAAATCGATATACACACATGCAACATTTAGTTTGCTCATACTGTATCATAACACATCTATATCGTATCTGCGTGTAGTATATATGTATGTCGGATTTCGTTATGTTTCGTTATGTTCGTTCGACATGTATATATTGAATTTCAGGGCGTCGCTCTTTATCGAATCGTTTTCTCAAATGAATTAAGCCAATTGATTGACAGGTATATTCGGTAAATAAAATATTCTGTTCTCATGCAACTATAGAAACAACGATTGAAATTGACGTATCGGTGAAATTAATGAAACACAAGAAAGGATTGGAATTGGAAATTTTATTCAAAAACGATCTCTGCTGACCACTGATTTAGATATCGTGAAAAAGAATCCATAAGTGAGGTCTAATTTGAGCGGAAAGTTTGAAGCTTCGTGACCTATTTTCTAGTGATATCTTTGATGGTGTTTCGATTAAATTTGAAGCACTCTGGGAATAGTGGAAAGTGGCAGAGTGCTTCAGTAATGGTGCATTAGGAAATTATTTAGAAATGGAATTACATGATAAGCAATTGTTTCGATGTGTGTGAGAATTATCTAAACTTCAAATAGAAATTTGCTAAAATTACTTAATTTCCTAAAGAAAATTTTCCAAATAGTCCGTTCTACAAGAAAATTCTCTAAAAATTGTAAAGTTTAAAAGAGGAAAGATTACAAAAGTTTTCTAACAATAATTTCCAACCTACATAAAATACAAACAATCTCTGTTCTGTTTGAGACAAATTAGATAAAAAATCAATTATCCTCCATGTTAAATTACTTACATTAGTTACATTTACTGTGCACTTAAAAAATTACCAATAAAAGGAAATGTTTTTGTCGATCTTCGATCATAAATCCTTTTAATAACTTTTAATGACTTCTAATTTCTTCTCGACTTTCAATGATAATCAACCTTCAGTGACAAGATACTCAATTTGTTCGAAGTTCTGTACAGAAAATTATCAAGGGAATTCCTTAGAATTAGAATGTACATGCGAGTTTCTCAAACTCAAGGCAATTGCCTCTTTGCATCTTTGATTGGATTTCAGATTAAATTTAGATCGCGATCGAGGCATCGGTTACGACGATGATCGTTATCTAGTAAACGATAACCACTTCGAATTAAATTGGCGTCGCGATTGCGACTAGTTCGAGTTTAGCTTATGTCTAGATCGCAGCTAACTTTTGCATAGATCGGCTCTCGATTATGTTTCTATCGTAATTAGACTAGATTTGAATAAAACTGGTATAAATCCAAGAACTGGTTATCTTTATTAGTCTCGTGTCCACTCTAAATTGTGGTTACATTAGACACGATTCTGAAAGGAGGCCTGAGTTAGGTCTTAACTAGGTCCAATTTTACATATTTCCCTAACTAATGGCCGGATCACATTTCTTCTGACTCCTATTAAATTTTATCGATACGTGACCACGAGTTTTAATCAGATCGAAGCTAAATCTAAATTCACTCATGACACGAAGTGTACACGCCTGAGCTATGATTAATGCTAAGTCCAGTTGAAAGGTTAATAACGAATCGAATCTAAATCAAAGTTTACCTCTAGATAAATCTAGATTAAATATAATTTAAGTCCATTCGTTATGAATTATCTAAACTAGGAAATCTTTCTCTCTCCCTCTCTCTCTCTCTTTCTCTGTCAGCGATATTATTATTAATTATTACTTCGATCTCGATATCGTTATACGTGGCCATTTATTTTATCAGAAATTCCAACAAGAAATAAGAGCAACGTTGCTTGGATTTCATAAAACGTATTTCGATCGGTCGACCGTGTATTTCTTTACAACAGTTTGGACGATGCTTGTTACAAGAACGTTTTGCCAACTGCCTCACGTATGACGGCATTCGAAATTCATGTTGCGAGCTTTACACAATTTTTCGGATTACCAACGAACCGCAACTTCCTGAGTTAACAGCTCCAGTTCGCCGATTTTTCGTTCCCAACTGGGTCATTGCCACACACCGTGCCTCTCTTCCGACTTTCTAAACTAGAATACGCCCGCGATCGAACATCCAGGCATGTTTTTTCGTATATATCGCACGTACGTCGACTGAATAAGACTTTGAAGTCTGTTTGTTATGTATTCTGCAATTTAATATTAAAGGAAGCAAAGGGGAATGGAAAAATGACTAGAGGGCAACAAGCTTTTTCATTTCATCAAGGATATTATTTTGGGAATTTTTTATATTTATTTCATTCATTCCTTCAATTTTTTAAAGCAATTTCTCGAATATGTCTAGCAATTGAATATAGAAAAGAAGAAATAAAGAAATAGAAATATGGAACAATGATTCTGATCCTTTCTGAATTTTGCACGCTTATTTTAGCGATCCCTTGATTTATTAAAACGATTTGCAAAGTTCTGTTCTTTCATTTCCATTCTATAATTTCATCCATGCTTTGAAATTTCCACTTCTTCTAATAGCGATTTTACCTTTCGACAGGATTAGAAATTGCGATATACAATGGACTTAGGAGAATTAAGTTTTATCAAAATTTTAAATTTGATGCAAATTCGTTGATCTACACGTTCTATCACTATGAATGCAATGGTCACGCGATACATAAGCTAACTGAACAATGTTCTACCGTTGATTGGAATAGTCTTTTCACATATGCACAGTAAGGTTTCTTTTAAATTATTACTGTGCTGTTATCAAGATTGAGCGATCCATTTTCGAGATACTCAAAATGCCTGACTACTATCTAGATAGACATTATATATCACCATATTGTAATTTTCTGTAGATGTATTTTATTGCAAAGTAAGGCATATTTTATATTTCATTGTAGAAGCGTAGGTTATTTTATGAAATTTTCAAAGATTAATTTTGAGAAATATTCGTACGTACGTAATATAATACAGAATTATAGGCTATTGTTGCAAATAGATATTCAAAATGGTAGACTATTGTCTGCACTGACTTCTATAGATATATCACCATAGTAGATGTAATTTCTCATGTATTTTATTGTTATAGTCTGAATTCTTCTATCTCATCTAAAATTTTCAGTTATTAACTTGGTAAAATATAATATAAAACAATAATGTGGAGTACAGTATGGTGTTTTAAAACAATGAAATACATTAACCTACTAACTCGAATATTTATGTAAAAGCGATAGGTGAATATTGAATATTTAATTACTAATTACTCTTATAAATTACCAAACCAAAAAAGTATAATGCATAAATTATCGAAAGTGCACCAGATGCATCGTAACGTTAATACGGAAAAAGAAATGCATTTTGTTGTTTCTAACCTTCCATTACTCTTTATCTGCTTGTGATAATTAATTTTTATCTGGTTATTCCTTGTCGAAACCCTAACTTATTAGCTTCGAGATATTCGAAGCATATACCTTTCAAACTGATCGATGTTTTTCTCGACTTTTCGAAGAAATTTTTAATTAAAAGACACGGCAAACAAGCTTTAATTAGAAGTCATATTTTTAATTAAAGTCTGTCGTGTAAATAAACTGCTCAATTACTTCGTCTTTTCAGAGTAATTGAGTCGACGTTAAATTCCATTCAAAATACCTATTGTTAATTAGATAAAAGCATTAGTATATCATTCAGTATAATTCGCTAGAATATTCATAGTGATAAATAGCAGATATAGTTAATATGTGCAATTAGAAATAGAGAAACAGAGATTCCATGAAGTAAATTAACTCTAAGCTTAGAAATGTTCAAACGCCATTCTGTTCTTGGAATATGAATGTGAATTTAAACGCAGACGTGATAACGTGAAATAAGTTCTATAGATTTTCAAAAATAGTTGAAGTACATAAAGCATTATAAAGTTCAAACTAACTGTTAGTTGCACTGAAAAGTTATGAATAAAATGTCGATTTTCTGGGGAATATCGGAGATGAAACAACTCTCTGTTTAAGTTCTTTAGTTATTACCACAAAAACACAAATTTACTTAAACATTCGTAATCCACTTATTACCGCTTCCCTTTCGTCCTTCAAATACGTATCCCGAATTATTGAATTTCCATAATTTTGTTAACCCCTGACACGGAAACTGCCATCGAAACTACCCAGTTATCGGTACGACGTCAGTATTAAGTACGATAATTGTTACAAACACCTGAATCCACAAAGTCAATCCAAAAATTCCGATCGCAACTCGATCGTAAGTCCATCGTGTTCAGGCGACTCAAGTAGCACTCGAGACGTTCTCGAGGCGTGACTGGTCGGTCTCGAAGCGTGCAACAGGAGCCAGAAGAGGCACGATGCAACGATCGGCCCGAGGGGACGTGTGTGACGTGCACCACTCGACCGTACAGAAGCCGATCGGCCTGTTATTACGCGATCGCGTTCCTTATTTAAAAGCGCTCCCGCAGCCCCCACGGCGACCGATCTTAATTCATCCAGCGCGATAAGCAAGGCCTTCCAGCCAGATTAACGATTGCGATTCCTCCATTGACGCCGGTACTGGCGCGCCGCAGGAAGACCGACCGACCGATCCCCGCCTTGATCTGCATAATCCGCCGATTTTTGCCGTTTCCGTGAAAACCGGCGATGAACGGGGCGACGAGCTCGGGTCGGTCTCAGCCGATTCTTCTACTAGATTCCCTCATTTGCATAAGGTTATTCAACTACCTTTCAACGAAGAAAGCCCTGCGGAGATTGGATCATTCCTGCTCGAGTCTTCATTCCAATCTCTGCGAGTTACACTAGTCTCTGACAATATGCCACGCTCTTTCGAAAAGAATGGAAATCGTTGCGACGGATAGAGTGATGATTCAGAAAGTTGAATATTTCTCAGAGGTCTTTTCCTCTGTGTATTTGTATTTAGGGGATAGTGGTCGTTGTTGGTTAAATGAGAAAGTGGAGTCTGCGAGAAATGGTGATGATAGGTGAGAAAGGTTTGAGGTGCTGCAGGTTAGATTGGCTGGGTAGAGATCGTGTGTTTTTTATTTTGGTGTTGTAGGATTGGAGAGACAGGCTGATGAGGTTGTAATGTAGAGTTGAATATATATATAAAGTGAGAGAGAGAGAGAAAGAGAGAGAGAGAGAGAGAAAGAAAGAGAGAGAGAGAGAAAGAAAGAGAGAGAGAGTGGATAATTTAAGGCGTCATATATATGTACATACATTTTGGATCACAATTTTGTATCAGGTTATGCCTGTTGAAGAAGAAGATTTGAAGAGGAAGGGTAGATTTATAAATCACGGTGTAGAATATGGTTTATTTTTATGAAATGTGTGCAGAAGATTACTTTTTATTATATTTTGATTTTCCTATCTATCTATGTGTGTGTTCTATAAGTATTCATATTCGCATAGTATACCGCGTATACCATATATTTTCGATTATGACATGATCATATTTTTGTGTTTATAACATTATTTTTGCATTGTCACTAGAATAGAAGCCATTAACAATACCATTATAAACGATTTTGTTCAAAAAGTATACACGTTTATTCCAATAAACCCTAAACACACAAGTAACATGTATTAAAACCATAAAAAATTTAAACAATCACTGTTGCAAACCTAATGAAGATTTCTAAATCCTGTTGAAATCGTCAGAAAGAGTGAACCTTCCCCTGCAAGATGCTTTTTATTTCATTTCGATTCGAGTCTCTGTTGCTGAGATATCATCGTTTGAAGAGAACCGAATTTTTTGGTAATTCTCTATTGCTGTCTCTCTCGCACGCACGGATCTCTCGTTCGCACCGCGTCACTGACCAATCACAGCCTGCTTAATAGTGCGCTGGTCAGTGACAGACAGCGTCTGCGTTTTTTTACTATTGCTACTACTAAGCGTACGCGTTTCTTGGAAAAAATGTAGGTCAGACACTGCGAGCTGCCATTCACAATTCTATAGATTTAGATACGTCTATTGCATGTAGTTTATAACATTATATCTCGAGAATCAATTGAGATATCGATTTAAATCAAAATGCATTATCAAGGGCACACTTTTGACTATCTTCTGAGTAGAAAATATTTAGAAATTTCGTGACTGCGTTACGTACATTGTTTATAAAATATTAACGTATCATTTAGTGAAATTGTCAGCGCTATGATATTTTTTTATTAAACCTAGAAGAAAAATTTAATATGCAATTTAAATATGCAAATTACATCTTTCAGGATAACGGTACACGTAAGAACATGCTTCAATATCTAACAAGGAACTCTTGTTCTCAATGGCGGGTATAGTTTATGCTATCTTAAATTTTACAACCGATCAATATCCATGGAAATTATACGAAAAACATTGCTGTCGTATTTATTCGCTTTTCGTATAAACGATCGCTAACTATCTTCTTCCTTAAAACCACTAGAACCATGCCATAATCATTTTGCAATAATTATCAAAATTTCCCTCATTCTTATCGCTCTCTAAGCAACCAGCCATGCAACCCCTGAAGAACGACTTGAGAAGGCAGCCAAAAGAGAACCATCCATCTTTCGCCAATGAACAGAGAATATCGCTTGTACCGTGAAGGAATTTACGCGTGCTTATTACAGGGTTCGCCCTGTCCCCGCGCATACTCGAAAATCATCCATGAATTATGCGAATTGCCAAACGAAAAACGACGAACACTCAGAATGTCTCGACGTGTTGCAACTACGTAATAATGTTACACGTAATTGATGACCGGGCCACGATTGCCCTTTGATCGAGCGGCCACAGAATTATTGTAATTATGTTTACCTGGGATTTCGCATGAATCTATTACAGCCACTGTTCTGTTACGTACGTCAAAGGCATTCCGTAATCCAAGCAGGGATCCCACCGTACCACTGGAATCCACTGGGAGAACGTTGCCTCACGGTGCACCATGGAATTGCATCTTACGATGCGTTATTGCTTATCTGTCAGAATTTCTGATTCCGATCCTGAAACCGTGTGATGTTTCATGGATAGGTTTGTACCTACTCGCGTTTGTTCGACGTTGTGCGTTGCTAGCTATAGCACGCACCTGCGGGCTTAATTTCGTGGTACGAGCGAAGCCAGAGAGCTTCTGTGGCTCGAAACAAGACGGAGATCAAGGATAATGAAATTGCTTTAGTAGCTTTATTTCCAGATAATTGATCTCGGAAACTTGTCAAGTATACTTTTATTTGTCTAATGCTAGATTGTGGACAATTTGCAGAAGATTATTTTACATGCGAAAGCGTAGAGTAAAATTTGTTCGCTTGAAGTGCCGTTTTTGACACGATTGAGTTTGATATCTTTAATTGAGCCTCTCAGAAGCCAAATCGATTAACTTCACTCTTTGTAAAGTAACCAATTTCATATTATCCAGGTACGTAATGTGTATTCAACGTCTGAAAAAAGAAATTGTATTTTCGTAAATTTACTTATCACATGGAGATGGCATAAATAATCCGCAGGAAATTTTCAAATATGATATTTGTAATTGTCATTATTTTGAGTAATAAAGTCTCCTCAATTTTGCCATGAATTTAGGTCTATGGTGCATAGAGAATATTATGGTACACGAAGATGAAATGAAAATCGAAGTAAGGGTGGTTTCAATGGTAGGGAAAGAGGAATAAACGGAATTATTTGGGGGATTAAGAAGGTAATAAGGGTGTAGGATGTTTGACAGTTGGTCGATCTCGGTCTTGTCAATGTCGAGTTCGATGTTGGGGGACTGGAGACGTATATTAAGAAAGTGTCACGACAGTGCATGCTTGGATGGTTTAGGGGTTGCTTTATTGGACGTTTACTTTTGTGTGATTTTGAAGACATCGTGATATTTTGTGATTGCTGTGGGGGACTTTGATTAGAAATTGGTAACAAGTAATATGTAACTTTAGAACGACGAATTGTAAATATCTAGGTGCAAGTTTTGCATTTCTTAAGTTTTAAATCCGACACTTTAAATATAAACCTTAAATCAAAGTCGTAAAATAGTATATCATATTTACATTGACATTACATGACATTAGTACTTTTACTTTACTTTCATTAATAACATTTACATATACAATAGCGGAGAACAGAAAGTTTATAAAATAAAAAGTACAAAAAGATAGCATAACTTTACAAGATGGATTTATATTTAATAAGAGTAACGAATAACTATAATAAATAACAGTTACCAATGTGGTAAAACATTTTTACTTACAAAAGTTATTAAAATTCATAGAGCGTCAATTTTAAGCTTTCTTTTATCCGCCACTGTATCGCATATACTATAGTATTCTCTATATACCGATGATATAATATTTCTAGCCACGTATATCAACACGTTTCTGCCCACGTACTTCAAAATTTTCACACGCTACCACCAACCACACAAAGCCTCGGCAGATCTCCATTCGGCTAAATTCATCGAGCAATCGTGCATTCGACTAGTTTATTTTACGACTGGTCGAGTGGAGGTCTCATAATAATACTTCTCCTTGTTCATCAGAGTCCTCTTCAAGCGTCGCCGTAGCCGAAGAAACGACTCATTCCGATCGTTAATCCGGCTATCAACAAGCTTCGGTGCTGAGGTCAAAGGCCTGCACATCGAAAATAACATTATAATTCTCGATCACAGAGTGAAATTTTATTCCCTGTCAGCCGTGACACGTGCGATGGCTGATAGAATTTTGCGTGGCCTGGAATCGACGCTCATCAGAGCAGACAAGCAAGACCACGGGTTTCCCGATTTTCGAGGCGTTGATTCGCGCGTCATCGCGCGTCTCGTCACGCGGACACGCGGCTCGATAATGCACTTATCCGCGGCTGCATGGGGAACACCGTCAGGCTGGCAACAAACGTGATGAATGCCGGCTTGATTGGAGCCTGGAAACACACGACGATACGTCGAAACGCGCGTGCCACGAGCGATTCGATTACCGAACAACTCCACATATCCACGATGGCTGCCATCTGAGAGAAACGGCACGCGCTGCTCTCGTCTGGCTTCGGAGTAGTCGGCGCCTGATGTACCAGCTTGTCGTTCTTCACCGTTGATTCATGTAAGATTTTAGCGAGCAAGATGAGCGCCCTGATATTTCGATCACGTAGGATCGAGCTTGACGATGAATTGTTTGCGGGATTCGTGTCGCGATGACTGATGACTGAGCAGAGTTTCTTAGGAGTAGGAGGTATCTGGAAATGGGCGTTAGAGAGTTTTTAAGAAGCGGGGAACGTGATTTGGAATTTGACGGTTTGCCAGAGAAAAGATTCCGAAATTTGGCATTTGAGATTTGACTTTTGTAACTTGGAATCTGCGAACTGACATTTAGAATTGGAGAGTTTTCACCCTTTAATGTAGAATTCAGAGTTTGATGTTTGAAATTCGAGCTGTAGCTCCATCGGTGGTACGCGTTCAAATTTTGAATTGGAATTAAATGTACGTTTAAAATTGAATAACATAGAACCTGATACGTAGAAAATTGGTGCCGACACAAATATCACATTAAATTAAATCATAATATTCAGTAGAGAATTAAATTGTTTCGGAAAAAATGAAGTAAAAGTATATCACAGTAACCTAATTAAGTATTCCCTTGAACTCCTGTAACAGATTTACAATAAAACATCTAGAAACTAAAAATAGTGGCAAGCATTCACTTTGTATCAAATACCAACGAGTATCTTAATATTTATTCTCTACGTTACAATTCTTTTAGCAAAGTCCTTCCATTCCAAAGAAATGAAATCATCCATTCACCAATCTCCACGCTGCTCCATCTCGTAATAGCCATCTTCACCTTTCGCTGTAGCGTGATACTATCAATGAATAAACAATTTACAACAATCTAAAACTAATTTGCATACTTTGAACTCTTAACCAACATTCTCTAGAAAGAATCTCGCAAGAGCTTCCAATCAAAGCAATTCCTTCCAGAACTGTGTCATTCCGTTACCTCATTGGTGTTACGATAAAATTCCTTCGTTACTCGGTAAAATTCCAGCAGTTGGTGAAGAGAATGCACGGAGAGAAGCCAGTCCTAACGTCGAGCTATAAATCTCTTCGTACACCATCGTTTCGTCACGTAACCAGAGACAACGGCCCGTTTCCACGATACCGAAAAAAGGAGAAAAACAACGAACGATCCATGTCACGGCATCATAGCGAAGCAGGTAACGTCCTATCCAGCCCACGGCCACCCTTTCTCAACAGGGGTTGGTCGAAGAGTATCGGTACGATGGCATCGATATCATTGAAACCGAATACTCTTGTACGTGGACGTGTTTAGAGACGTGACGATCTTTAGAAAGCCGACCAACACCGATACCCTTGCTGCAGGGATGTATTTCGCTTTATCAACGCTCGTTGATATCAAAAGAGGGGGAAAAAAGGGAGGAAAAGGGATAAGCTGAGCACGGTGTCGGATGGTCTACTTGTAATTCGATGCGGACTGTCACAGAGATTTTGTTATTTTGTTATTAAACAAGTTTTTCCTCGAGACCGAATAGTTTATTTCGTGGTATATTTTTAATGGGAAATGTAATGATTCGTGTTGGAGGATGACGACGTTTAATATTTCGTGTAATCAAAGTATTACGAGAATGAGAATAACAGTAAACTCTTTATTTGGCTATTTTTGTGAAGTATTCCATAATGATGGAAATTTGAACACATGATAATATTTGTTGATATTCGATATTTTGTAAAATTAGACTTTTATGTGAATAGACATACTAGTAAATATTTTATGGATATTGGTCATTGAAATTTGAACACGTGAAAATGTCACGGTATTGAACATTCGATATTTTACGAAATTAGATTCCATGGAAATGAAAATTGTTAAATACTTTATGCAAATTCGTGATTGAATTAAAATTGTATTTAAATATGTGAGTATTGTCTGTCAATATCAAAATTCAATTTTTTTCAGAACAGAAAACGATATTGGCAAATATTTTATGGAAGTTACTGACTAAAAATTCTACAGATGACAATATTTATCTATCATTAATACTCTGTCAAGTACTTAATTTACATCGAACACGATATAACAATCCACAATCTCAAAATTTATTCTAAGAAACTTGTGATAAATAAACATCCCCCTTCAAACAACAATTTCCTAGAACAATCGCCAACAGTAAATCCTATTTCATCGCTTAACGTCTCAGTATTTTCCAAATAAAAGCAACCATTCACTCGTTTCTCTTTCTAAAATACAATTCTCTTATCCGTTACATCCTATCTTCTTCAATGGAGACCCGAATCCTCTAAACAAGTCTAAAGCATCCAACACCCACGTTTCCTTTCCCATTTAAACAACAAGAACCGTGAAATCACTAAAGCAGAAAAAATCATCAACCGGTATTCCAGTTGAGAGAACGGTTGCTGCCAAATGGAATTGTTCTGCCGTGTCGATCATGGACTGTACTCTTGGACAAAGAAATTGGCAAGTTTTCAGATCGTCTCGCAAAGGCGTAGCGACACGTCACTCTCTTTTCTTCGTAAAATCTAACTGGGGGTAGTCAAAGGGAGCAGCAATGAGGAAATTTGGTAATGGAAGCGTCAAACATACAGTAGAGGACAAAAATAAGTAGACAGGTAATAGAAATAAGTATCGATGAAATTTTATTAAATATGGCTTATATATAAAAAAAAGAAGTTAATTTCAATTACTTGATACGTAATCTATGTATTATAAAAATATATATAAATAAATATATATATAAATAAAATTATAGTAAATAAAATTCTAGTGTATAACACTGGCATTAGTTTGATTAAACTTCATTGATACGTATTTTTCACTTGTTTTTATCTCTGATTGTATATTCCCGTTCATGACTGGACACTTGCTTATTTTGGGCGAACTGATATCGTGTAAAAAATATGTTGTTTTAAAAACATTATATATTTTTTTTGTAAGAAATATAAAATTGTATTATATTATATTACATTATGTTATACTATATTTATATTTTGTATTTTCTAAGAAATACAATGTATTCTATATCCTGACAATCATTTGGATCAAAGTAGATAAGTGTGTAGTGACTTATGAACAGGAATGCAATTCGCGAGCTTATTTTGTGACACGGTTGGTCGTGGAGTAGCGCGAGAACGGGCCAATAAGATCGCTTTTCCTCGTTTTTACCAGCTGGATTCGTGTGTGGAAAACGGCGTTCCATCACGGGGCCAATCCACTTCCGTTCGCCTCGTCGTCTGACAAACTGGTTGTTCGTGAACTTGCATTCGAAACGCTGGACGAGCACGGATCACTTACCGCAGAATCGATTTCTTTCGGTATGGCGAGGTTCCTTGTCTACGGGGATTGAAGGGAATTCGAGTCGATGCCAGTGGAGAAGTGGAGAGGATTAGAGGAGACCGACTACGGAGAAAGAGTTGGTTTAAAAGAGAAGGGAGGGGGCTGTTAAGAGAAACGACGGTGAAGTCGACGAAGGAAATATGATGATGATGAAGAGAAAAATAAAAAAGTATCGAGGAGATATACGATATCGGATAGAAAATGTGTGGAGATCTATCCTTTTAGAATTTTTATATTTCTACCTGGAATCGTGCATTCCATGCTGTGGTAGATTAAACTTCGTCTGTCCCTTTTCATCTTGCATTCTCTGTTTAATTTATCGCGTGGTCCCAATCAATCGATCAATCGTGTAATCTGGGACTTTTTACTTCTATTTTCTTACTGTATATTATATTGTCTAGACGATTGAATAAAAAGAATCAAGCGGTTGAACCACTGTAAAGAAGGAATTAAATAATACATTTGACTAGAACACGTAACATTTAGATCAGTAATACGCTTCTAAATGATACTATCTAAAGTTGTTGTTTACAAAATTATACTCTACATTGTGCTATAAAATCAGAATAATTTAAATTAGCTAGTTGAAACTAATATCTCTCCAAGTAATATAATTTAAATAGTCATTTAAACACAGTACACTGCTTTAAAAACTGTATTATATTTGACAACTACGATCATTATACCTACGAATCAGTAGTTATAATATTATACATACGTACCAGATATTTATCTGCAAATATACATATAAGCAAATAAATCAAATCAGTCAACGGTAACTATAAAAGCACCAGACTGCAATCTTTATCTACAACGAACTTCCATTAAACTAATCCAAAATTTTCAAATTTTCCAAAAAACAAAAGATTCATCAAAAATTCAACCACGCCATCTAAAAGCATACCAACAAAAAGAATAGGGAAAAACGATGAACGAAGCAAAGTTCCCCCCTTATCTACGCTCGCACTTCGTCCCAAACGATATAAATCAATGGACCGTCATCCCTCGGCTGCATTAGCAAATCTAAAGCAGGAGATCGCTGGAACACGGTATACGTATGTACGCGCGTAGATATACGGTACACACGCGACAGGCAGAAGCATTCTATGGGGCGGGGCGGACCTTTAAGCAGGTCGTTTTTTAGCCGCGTTAAAATGCACCCTCTAGCAGGAAAGTGTCGCGCCAGGCGACAGCCACCCTCGCCTCCGACTCGCCCTCAGGACACGGGCCATCGGATAATTCTGTTTTAGTTTCGCATTACAATACGACGTACGGTGGCCTCTACGTCCCCACGGGGTGCGACTGTTCTTCTCATACCACCCTTACCCTTTCCTCTTTGCCGGGAAATTCGTCTCTTCGGTCAACTTCGCTCTGCTCTCTTCTTCATCTTCTCTTCGTGTCTTTCCTACCTTCTCGTTCCTTTAGAACATGTAGACTTCTTTAATCAAACAGCTGAATTTGATCAACGCAATCGCGAGGTTTTTGCGGTGGTATGGGAATTTTGTAATTTCGAATTTGGTGATACGCATTCGCGAATCGCATGAGAACAAGATAATAATTTATGATTCTCGTAAAATAATTTGTGATTATTATTATTTATGATAATTTATAGGATGATTACTGATTTTCTAATTTTCACACGTTATATATTTGCTTATGTATTTGTTTAATTTGATATTGTGTATTGTTTTATTGTCGGATGAGCAGATAATCTTCTAGACTTAAAATTGTAGGTCTTTTAAAGGTAGGATATAAATCCATAACGTTTCGTACAAAGCCGTTTTAACGTTTCGTTTGAAATTGATGATTTGATATTCAAGACAGTGGGAGAAACTTATGTTTAATTCGTTAATCTCTAAATCAAATAGTAAGAAGACTTTGTTTGAAAATTGATCGAGTGACAAAACAATTGATTGACAATGTATTTAAAATGTTTTGATTGCTTACTCGTAAACGACAAAAGAACTGATTCCTCGTATTCTTCCTTATGCTTTTCGCTTGTGAAAAGTTTCGTATGATTTTGAATTTATGGTATGAAAATAACGATTTGGCGAATTTTTATTGCAGGCGATTGAATTTTGAGCCTCCGAAATACGTAAAAGGATCGAGTGTTTGAAAGTAAAATGTGAAAGTAGATTGTAAGCTTTCCCAAGATTTTAAATGACCACCTTTCCCTTTCGTTCTCCCCGGAGAAATTTGTTTCTCCATTCCTATTCTTCTTTTCACTTTTCTTTTCTTGTCGCGTCTACCTTCCACCTTTTTAAGAAGACGCCAAGCTCCTTAATCCGAACGGCAGCGACAGAATTTGACTAATGCAATCGCGAATGCTAAGAAGCCACTCTACCAGGCCATTGTGCCGCGTTATTTCCTCGATGGTGCTACCCTCTTTTCTACCCGTTCCACCGTTCACGTACAACCTGCGGGCATAGGTAGAAAAGAAGGGCGACAATGGCGGAGAGAACGTGCTCGCACGATGCGTTCTCCTTTTGTGGGAACCTCGAGTGGGCTGGCGGATTTAAATGTTTGCCTCCGGGCTGCCAAGGGGTAGCCAAGACGTGAATGGCTCTTAGTGATTTCGGGATAGTCTGCACACCTCCCGTCTCCACTTTGCGAAGAGAGAGAGAGAGAGAGAGAGGATTCTCTTATTTCTCCGAGGTTCCTTCCTGCCGACGGGGATGGAGGTTGCGCAGCCGGTTGCGAGACGGAATTTTGATGGATTTGACATGTATTTGGATGAAATTGTGTTATGGGGTTTGTGTGTTGCATGGTTCCATACCCAAGTTCTGAAGAATTTCCATTTGTGGGGTTTAAGTATCTATTAGTATTATTAGGCATGTTGATTGACACGGTAATCATAGGTGACCTACGTTTCTCTGAATTTTCTAAAATGATTAACAAACGGCGGATTTTCAAGCACATTTTTGAGAATATGATTAAAAAAGTAGACGTTAGACAAAAAATCGTTTGATGTAGCAACTATTGTAGAAAGCCCTATTGCACTTTCAAATTTCTTAAATGCATAAAAATGTGTAGTACAGTAATTGAAACAAGATGCATTTGATGGATTAAAGAGTTCTCAGCAATGTCAATGACTTGGATAACATTGTCATAGAAAAGATTCAAATACGATATAATATTGTGCAAAAATTGACTATAATGGTGTTGCCTGGAAATCGTACTCTAAATCCAGTTTCCGTTTTTCCTAGGCGGATTCGTCATCCACGCAGAATCGCAACTTTTCGAAGCTTCGTGCCACTGGTCACGGGTGGATTCCGCACGTATCGAAGCGCACAGCATCGTCCATCTGGGCGAGTAGTCGCGACTTTCCCCTTTTTGGCCCGCGGTTCCCTGAGGAAGTTTTCGCTTGGACAGGCTGGCGTCTCATTTCGCCGCATCGAAACGAGTTTTTGCGAAGTCCGTGACGAGGAGAATCGGCTGCAGGAGGAAGAACGCTGGTCGTGCAACCCCCTTGATCGTGAGTCACGCGACACGCCGTGGAATTTACGAGGCGGCATCGTTCGTCTCCTCCTGATCCGACTGGATTATCTGCGCGCCACCGCCCCAGCTTTGACTCTCTCTCTGCCTCGATTATTATACCATCAAAATGTGGCGTCCAGTCGGGACAGCCCTTAATTACGAGGGGGTTGATCGATTCAATTGATCCGGGCCAAATGTAGCGATTCTGTTGCTGTGGGTGGACGCTGAGGAGGGGGATACTTTGAAAAGGAGACACGCTGACAAAAATATGGTTATGCGTTCGGGGTGGAATATTCTACGAAGGATTTTTGGATGAGATGGTAGGCGAACGGGTGTGGGAAAGGGAGAATTGTTTTCGGGACGTGTGGACTGGATAATATATCGGTTTGATCGGATAGATGTTTGATTGAGCGGAGGTCTTCCTACAGATACTGGAGAAATTAATATTTGTTTTTTAATCTTTTGTGAATTATGAAACTCTCTATGCTGTATTCGTTCAAATTTTTATTTCAGTTCTTTCTACTCATAAATTATTTTTAACTATGAGGCTATTTATAAAAATAAGACTTAGTTTATGGACAGTCTTCCAGAAGAGAGATATTACAAATTTAGGGCTCTTTAATTACAATTTATATTCTATACTTCATACGATAAATTTCACTGTTGATATCGATTATATGAAATCGATAATATAAATTAGACGTGGTATACCAAAAGGAAGACTATTCATTTAGTATTTACGTATTTCAAATAATAAATGTCATCGAGATTATTCGTTACATAAAACGTGGAACTCTTACAAATTAAAATTATGTACGCTAGAATTGACTTAATCCTCAAATTTTTATGAAACTATGATTCGATACTTCTACCTACCAAAGAAAAATTAGCCAAGTACCTTCATTCTTTGATTCTTCGGGAAGTTTCTCCTAATATTACGCGAATCATGCAAATTATACGATTGTTTGTGACTTTATTCGCGGTTGGTCGCAGTTGCGACACACAAAGTTCTAAAGGAGCATCTAGCACGATAACGTATAAGAAATTGATCGGTGTTTGCGTAGCACGGAGCTTATTACAACATTACGGGGGTAATTATTATAACTATAACTGCATTCATGTTCTAGGTAGAATCACGTCGCGTCGTTTCAATTCACCGTTCGAACCATGCGCGCCGCAACTACAATGTCCTATTGTTGCCTTGTCCGAAGTCGGCGTGTCGTTAAAATCTATATAATTACACGCGTTACATGCTCCTGCACAATTCCCTCGTGTGCTATAATAACTGTATGCACAGCTAGAATATATTAATCTTCGATAAACTTAACCTACGATCTTCGCTAAAGATCACCCTCAGTATAAATGATACTCGAAGAACTCCATTTCTTAAAAAATGTTGAATATTTAAGTCTTTCAGAGTATTGAATTCTATTATCAAAATAATTTAATTATTAATTTGTTACAATTTATCATTAAAGTAGTACGAAACTTTAAACTTCTTTAATATTTCCATTTTATAATAATCTTGCAATATTCAATCCAGAAGTCTGAAGTTTTTAATAATTTCCTCTTAAAAATAAATATTTCAAGATTCTAAAATCCACAAATTTCATTTTTCATAGCCTTAACGAATTCAAACTTCGATTCACAATTTCCTAAAAAATACTAAAACTTCAATATTTTATAAATTTCTTTCTGCTTTCTATACTTCTTGCAAATTTCCCCCAAAATATTAAAACTACCTCACGTTAAAGCATGAATATTTTGCAAATATTTCCAAGAATTCGATGTCCTCAAATTCTTCAATATACCACTTTTTACTTTACAACCTTTACTTTACAACAGAAAAAAATGCTAGAACTGTTTGAAACTTGAATATTTTACTTTCCTGCAGATGTACATGTCTTCAAATTCTTAAGCATTTTATCCTCTACTAACCCTCTACTTTCGATGCGAAAAAAACCAACACTGAAGCTGCTCCACGTTGGAAGTTTAATATTTGACAAATTTTCACAACAAGCCAATGTCTTCGATTTCTTGAACGTTTTACCCCGTTAACCCGCTATTTCCGATTCGATCCAGCAAATGAGGAACTATCAGTTTCCGAAAAGCATAAGCTCGACGAGCATCGAGTGTTCTTCGAGCTGTCGTGACTCGATCGGTCGCAATCAATCTTCGCGAGTGCATCCCTTTCGCGGCATTATCACGCTGTGGAAGCTGGCATTCAACCCCTTCGCGACGCGTCCGCATTGCTCGATTATTATACCATCGAAACAGCGGTTCGCTAACCCATCCCTCCTACGGCACCTCTTAATTACAGTCTGTGATCGATAGGGCCGATTTTCCCGAACGTGGCCCGCAAAATTGTGTACACACCATGCCTGTATTTACGAAGATAACACACATCATCTGTATAGGTGTGTATGCCTGAGGTACAGTGTTTAAGAAGTTTGTGTATCGAAATTATCGTCCAGTTTTGCTAGGGTGTGTAGCGTCTTAGATGTTGCATGGAAGGTTGAAGAGGGAAAGTTTATGTTTCGGGTGATTGATTGGTGTAATTAGAATTAACTATAGAAGTATGATGTGTGGTGTGAAGTTACGCGAGTGTGATAATCAAACTGAGGATGAGAAATTTGAAAGAATAAGAATGTGCAGAAATATTTCAGAAGTTTGAAGTATTCGTTGTAATATTTCTTGAGAGAAATATATCTCCATTTATGTATTTTGTTCATGGAAAAGTTGACAGTACGAAGATGTTTAGAATGAATATAGTATGCAAAAATATATATATTTAAAACAGAGTAGTTGTAGCATTTGCTTCCACTTAGATTCTATTTCATTAATTATGGCCATAAAAATATCGATTTGAATAAATATTCGTAGTCGAACAATAAGTTTGGAATTGTTTCTTTGGCTGATGTGTATTTTCGTAGTATTATCACGTTTAGAGAAAGGCAAGTAATAAGATAATCTTCAATCAATCTCTAGAATCAGTTTTTAACAAAAATTCATTGAAAAATGAAAATTAATTTTTTATGCTATGATAAAGGAAGCATTTCATTAATAAGAAAGGACAACACAATTTATGGCTTTTTCTGTTTCATACATTATTAAAAATGCTACCATAAATATCATACTTCAGTTTGACCTAAATTTTATAAAGGCAACATAAATCACATAAAAGTCTTACAAGAAGAAGAGACGAAAAGGAAGCTTCTTAAGGTATTGAAAAAGAAACGATGAGACGACATTGTTAAAAAATTATTCGACAGCATTCCTGAACATACACCATCGAGACAACAAAAAAACGTAAAATATCAATTATTTAAAATAATCAATATTTCTTAATTAGGTATTTGAATGAAATATTTTTACGAAAATCTCGAATTCGATACTTTCTAACAAATACCAACACAACTAAATAACAACAAACCTAAAATTCATTTTTAAGAGCAAAACACCATTAAAAATTATCCCGAAGTAATCCAATTAATAAACCATCCAAGATTTCTACTGCATAAATATCAAATCATTTCTAATGTCAATAATCATGAAAAAGTTAGTTTTCTCCATTTTCTAAAATTGGATCAGTGCAAAATTCACGGTATCCGTTCGAGACATCTCTGCCCAATAACTATCAAAACGTTCGTACCAATAACTGTTTCAAAATGTACGTTTTCAAAATAATAATTTCTGAAATTTAATCACTTTAAAATCCGCATTATTCGATCGTCGCCAATTGCAGACTCGAGTAAACCCATTTATCGGGTCATAGTCCCATTCACCAGAAAAATCTCGAACCCCACCTCCTCTGAATTATTAATTCATCTCGGTCATTAAACCCTCGTTCAGCATCTTCTCGATTGAACTTCGTCCAAGGGTGAATCTCGACCGCTCATTAAAATCCTGCTTCTTTCACGAAGAATTCATTCGCGTCGGGACAGCGTGTAAACAGGTTGCGCAAAATTCGTTTCCCTCCGCCGATGGAAAAACTGATGGAATCTGTCGCCTTGCCAAAGGAAGCAATGACGGGGCAGAGAGGGTTAGAACGGGTTAGAGTAGAAATAATGGGCTTTCGCGAGGTAATCTATCATGAAAACGGCCTTATTAACCGGGCCTGCAATATTCGACTCCGGTCGTGAAAACCGATCGAGCGACGGATTAAATACTGCTCTCGTTCGCAAATACCAGCCAACCCGCCTATCGGGCGTAGTACGCTCGATATTGGTAATTAAATCCGATGATCGCGCACTTCTGCGTGACGTTCTCTCATTAGCAAATCTTCTAACAATGTATCGGGACGAGGACACGCGATACGATCTCGGGTACAGCCAAATGAGATTACGTTTGATCGGATTAATCAGTGCACCCCGGACGCCCCCGCACGCCACGTTTAGCGTCCAATGTAATTTCAATGTTTGATAATGTTAATGTTGTCGCGGCATTTCCATCGTTAGCCACGCTGCTGTTGCGTCACCAACGCTTTCCGATCGATCTTTTTTCGTTGTTTACCATTTCTTTTTTTTCTTTTTTTTTTATTGTTGTTTGTCCTTTTCGGGATGAGATTTTTTATGTGATGGATTTTTGAAAGCTAGATTCGGGTTAGATTATTGATATTCAGAGGGTGTCGATGGAATAAGTTTCGCGGTTCGTAAGGCGAGCAGTAGTGAACGCATTGTATAGAAGAACGAATTGTAGCTCTATTTTTTGCATAGTGGTGTCATTAATCATCCGAGTATTTAATTCTGTATAGTAAAAAATTCACTTTTTTAAATTGATTTTAACGTTGTTCCAACATCGAAGAGCATTATAATCTGTGAAGTAATAAATTCTCATGTGGTGAAAGTAAAAGATTAAAAGCAAATGATTTGATAAAATGATGGTAGGATGATGAATTAATAAAATGTAATAATACGTTGGTAAAAGAATAACATAAAACAAGAAAAGACTAAGCACATAAGAACGTAATTTTACATGACATTATACGTACGTCGTGTCGTACGAGCTGCCTGTGATACTTGAAACAAATGGTTTATGTTATAGGAGGTTCAAATATTAAAATGATATATTGTAACATGACGAATAAACGACGCATTTTATTATTAATGTGTTGCACTCTGCTCTTCTACTTTTTAAGAGAGTCACGTACTATAGGAAATTTATGATCAAGTAAAGTAAAAAGAGATGCACGATGGCAGTGTATCTTTCATTGTACCGCAGATGTACCGAAATGAAAACTTTATAGAAGAAATAAGGTGTGGTTGCCGAAATAATAAAATAGACGTGCAAAACCATATATTTTCATATTATTCGCAACAAGTTAAGAATAACTTCTCAAGGAGTTACATTTGTATGGATTTGATAAGTATGAACCTCAGTGAGTTTTAGAAATCGACTCGTTCGTATGACTTCAAACAATTCTCTTTAAGAATGGTTTTCAAGTAGTAGAAAGTACAGGAAATAAGAAGACTGGAAACTCGTTGCCATTAAAATGAGACACGTGAAGAAAAATCAATTTCCCATGCGACAATATGATTGTTCTCCGAAGAAAAGGAAAGCGATGGAAAAGGGGAAAGTTTCCACCGTGCATAAAAGAGAAGGGTGCAAATAAAACACTTTAACCTTTAAAGGTCGACTGGTGGATGTACAAATCGTTCTTTATATTTCACAGAAGCCTCTATATATTCGTACAATTCTATTCCCTATACGTGTTCGTACTCCTTGAAACTCACAATATCTAAGGCTATTTAGAAAACTAAAATCTCATTCTACCTCTCGAGTTTCAAAAGAATGAAAAAATTAAAACATAGAATAAAATATTTGAAGCAAAAAAATTTTGAATGATCCCTTTTAATACGATGCCACATTGAATCTTCAAATCCATGATGTTCTAAACGCTAAACGAATTCAAACGATTAAACAATTTCAAATATTACAGTTAATCGTGTATTATAATCGAAATTTTACATTAAATCAATAATAAGAGAGATTCGAATAGAATTTAATTTCTAGATTTCTTTCCTCCATAATAGAATTTTCAAAAACCTTCGATCTGCAGGATAATCAACAAATCGCCCTGCAGAACCAGCCCACGTTATCAAATAACTTTCAATTCCCTGAAAAACGATTTTACTTCGCTAAAAAGAAAAAAAAGGGCACCTAGCCCATAGAAAAGCAGCAACGAAAACAAACGAGCGAAATAAAAGAAATTCGATACTTGACCGTAACGTAAAAAGAACCCAATCAACCCCGAATTGGATATTCCCGGTTGAAACGTAATCAACAAACGACAAAGTATCGATCTCTTTCTCTCTCTCTCTCTCTCTCCCTCTCTCTCTCTCCCTCTCTCTCTCTCTCTATCTCTGGTTTGAGAAAAGAATTCTTCGTCGTTGGATTCGCGGCGTGCACGGGTACCGGAGTCAGGCGTCGCTCCACGTGACAACGGGAATATATTTCAAGAGAAACCCTAGCGAAGGATCTCTCCGGGGAATATGGGATCCTGGGGCACGTTGTATAATGCAGCCGGAGTGACGCATCGGTGAACTCTGCATAACTGCATACGCACCCCCGTGCCACGGCAACGGGGGTGGCTTCGCCAGCGATCGTTCATCATCGCCGTGGCTGTTTCACCCTATTGCGGAGTATCCACGACACACTCGCCGGGGTTGGAGTGGTCGATTGAAAAAGACAATCGAGAGGGCTGGGCTTCATTAAACGTTACGAATTTCCTACGTGCGCTATGCTCCCGATGTTGTTCGAATCCAAACGAGAGAGGTTTTGTCCCTGCGGCTGGGGGTTTACGTTTTAGAGAATTCCTAAGGGTTTGTAATTGAATGGCTACAAGAGGGAAGAGCGAGGTTTTGGTTGATGATTGTGGATTATGAATTGTTGAGGAGAATATTAGATTACGATCTATAATTTTGAATAATCGTAGGGGACTGCGGTAAATGAAAGACGTCGAAAATGCAATTGAGGAAATTTCACTCTAATTATGGGGAATGTTAATACAGCAATTTCAGTATCGTTAAATATTATCGAAGGTTTAAGGGAAAATTTCTTTCCTTTCAATTTAGATATCTTCCACTATTTGATATCTATTATTAAAAAAACCTAAGTTCAGCTGCTCCAGACACTGACTCACTTCTGCCAAATTAATACATACCGACAAAATTCCTCTGAATCAAATTTAACTGAACCACCGCTCGCAATTTCACCTTGAACCACTCGAACGAATCCCAAAGCAACCGCAGCGACCCAAAAAAACTCTCTTCGCTAACGAGATTAAATCACAGACCCTTTTCGCACGATGTTCAGCTGGACGCGAAAAAATGCGCAACCATTGCGCCTAATCTTATTTTCTACGGATCTCGACTGAAACAAATCGCAGGGACTCTGCTGAAGGAAGATTAGAAAAAATCTCTTGCGTAGACGTTTCTCTCTCACCTGTCTTGGGCGGAAATTCACACGGACGAAGAAGAGTGCGTGCGTGATACAGAAGAAAGAAAAGAGGAAAACGAGAAACGAAACCAGGTGGAGTCGCAGGGACCACGTAATCCTGTGACTGATTGTAGGTAATTACGGCACTCTGCTACGCCGCCACGCAAATACCATAGCCGCGGGGGTGCTATCTCGGGCGGAAATAAAATTTCAAAGTCCTTTGACGCTCCCCAACAATCTCGTTCTCTTTCAGTTTCTTTGCCACGTCGTTCTGCCCTGTTATCATTCCTCCACCTTTGCCGCTATGCTCTTTCTCCACGCAAGTGAATATTTCTCTTGCGATCAAAACTCTATAGCCCTTGCTATCCCGCTCGTCGCGTCAGATTAAAGCGATCGACTGCCGCGGTTAATAAGAGACAACGGTTTCTCTAATAATTATAGGTGACTGGGTTGATTATTGTTTGGAAATTCGTTGCCAAGCTTGTAGTTTTTCATTTTGATACTGTTATTTGAATCAGAAGCTGAACTGACCAACTTCAATTTTTAGTCAATTTCTTATTTTTGTTACACGAGTATACAATTAATGTTCGATCTTCAAAGAACAAATTATGAGCTTTCACGAGGTCGCTTATTACAGAGGATGTCATAAACAGTAACAAATTCCAAGAGGAATCTAAAGAATTGAGTCTGTAAAACATCATCACTTTCATCTGCTTTTCAATTTATACAGTCCATTCCTAACAATAATCTCTGTTACTTGTAAAAATCTTCTATTTCAAGTCTACATTCTACTTCTTCTAACTTAACTTAAGCACCAAAATTCCACTGTGCCAACATTCTTACATCTCCATGGCCACACATCAACACTCTCGTCCTAATCAGCTAATTAACTGACCCTCGAACGCGTGCAAGAGCGCGTCCCAGCCACGGTGCAGTGCACGGTACTTATCGAACGATCAGTATCGCTATTCAACGACCACGTCGATCTTGATTTCGCAGAGGCGGCGAACCCCGGTGCTCACCCCTGACTACACTGATATCATCGGGAAGATCGACCAAGTAGACAAGCGATCGGATAAGCGAATGGTTAGATAAGCAAAGGTGACGAACAGAGTGAGACAAAGATAGAAGTATATATACATATACAAAAAGAGGGACAGAGAGCGAGACATTGAAGGAGGAGAAAGCGAACAAGGGAGAACGCTGCAGGCTATTCACGAGGGCGAGACGTTGACGCGATGTAACGTTCTCTGTCTGGCTGATGATTGGACACATTCCATTCGCCTCCACGTCGTCGTTGCTATCGTCGTCGTCGCGTCGTCGCCGTTGTTCCTAGTCGATGTCAAGCATACCGCGTCATCATTGTTTCGCGACAAATTAGTTTGTCAAAAGCAGCGGATGTAACGTCGTTGACGAACAGGAAAAAGAAACCGACACACATGTACATACTATTGTATGGAAGTATTTGAAGATGTCTTAGTCGATTTGTAGTAACAGTATGTAAATTTTATCAAAGTATACAAGTTAATAATGATTTGATAATTTAAAAACAGTAGAAATTTACTATTTCTTTGTGGAGTTATTGGACTATAATTTATAATACCTAGGTTACATAAAGAATACTCATTTAGAGATATCTGTTAAAATATCTATTTTAATATATTAATATATTACATCTACTATTATATATTGTACGCACATATATTTATTATTTAGATTTCCACATATAAAATAGTCTTCAGACAATTGTTCACTTTTGTCTAATCAAGAATTAGCCAAGCATATACTTCTGTTAGCAAATACTAGAACGTGAGATCTTTGCTACAAAACTACATGCATAATTTTGTTCTACACCTAAGATTCCAAAATCTCAGTTCACCATTATCCAAAGTTTCAAGCGAGACTCTTAAACGTTTCAATAATTTCTAAAATGCATCTAAATTTCTATCTTATCGCAAATTTGAAGTTCAATTTCCTCCAAATCCTAGCTTCTAACGCAATTTTTCTATTTTTGACGTCTGTCTTATTCTGAGTCATAGAATATTCCCTGATTTCAGTTGTGCCACTAATATAGATACACGATGTGGATAGAGGATGAAAGGGTAGTTTGGACTCGCGAATACCAGAATCATTTCGCCTTGAAATTCTAGGCTAAAATCGAGAAAGCAAGATGGATTGAGTAGAAAGCGTAGGCAGAAATGCCAACGTCGAGCTGGCCTAGGTTATTCCTGGCCGCGATTGGACTCGTTTTTTCAATACCGGGTTCAACGAACCACGCGCCAGCTCTGCATACTATTTCGCTCTTCCTGCCCCCAACTCTAGCAGAATTTGATTCCCGATGGTCAACGCGTCATCGGTGCCTTTTTTGTCCTCTTTTCGTTATTTTTTTGTCTGCTTTCTGTACGTATACTGCGAGGCAGGATAGTGAGGGGGGAAAGGTCTTCGAATAGGCGAATGATCGATGCGACTCGATGAAAAGGGAGAAATTGAAGTTGCATGGATTTGCAAGTGTTGCGACTTTTTCGTAATATCGAACATATGGACGTTTTAATTTGACTGCATTCGAATAGATTTTGAGGTTGATAGAAATAAGATTATTATATTATCTAGATTTTTGGTGGCATCGAGATATGAAAAGCGAGTGATGGAATTCGCTGATATTGAAACACGATAGTCTTGAACACAAAGCTAACGTAAACTTGAGCCTAAAATCGAATATCAAAATTTTCGAGCTTCGAGTTTTTCACGACTATTGAAAATTGAAAGCGTTAAAACTCAGTTTGGACCGAGTTTAGGTTAGCTTTGAATTTGAAAGTATTGAACATCGTAAATCTTGAAGTTCGAAAACATTAAAGATTCGATTTAGATCAAGTTTAAGTTAGGTTCAAGTTTACGTAGATTGAAAGCTGTAGTTGAGATCTGTAAACATGGAAGCTTAATTTAATTACATTTACGTTAAACCTTGCTTAGTTTTGAAATTGCAAAGTACATTTGAAAACTCGAAACGTTAAAATTCACTTTGTTTTAAATTGGGTTTGATTCAAGTTTAAGTTTGACTTGAGTTAAATCTGGATTAGATTTGAGAAGAATTTACCAAAGTCCGAATTTAGGAACGCCCTGATTCGCTGTAGTGAAATTTGATAACATTGAAACCTGGCAAAGATGGAAATTCATTAGCGTCTAAATTTATCAACGTGACAATATGGTAGCGTTGACATTTGATAGCATCGAAATATCCAGATATAGAGGTACAGAAACGTTGACATGTACAGAATGGATATTTCGCTTAATTAAGATCCGATATCACTGCATTTGGTTATATTACAGTGACATTAAAGAGTTCTGACAAAACATCGACATCAAAAAATGGAAAATTGTCGATTCTACAAGCCACAAAAAATTATTACCTATATAAAGGTACAATTATTTAAAAAACAAATAAAGACAGAAGCATAGAGCAATAAGCTGAAAATTATTAACTACAAACGATCATAACTTTGAAATAAATGTAACATAATTGAGTTAAATGTAACTTTGAAATAAATGCATAAATGAAATAGGAAACTTTAAACGTCACTTTGTTAATGTTTGTCGATATTTAACAATATCGAGTTACAATTTATCGATTGACAGTCTGTACTTTTACTGCGTTGATATTTTACATAAAAAGACAATATGAAGAAGACAAATTAATGAAAAGTGATGAATTAAAACAGCGTATAACATCGATATGTTGAAATGACCAAACTTTTATATGATTCTATTAATTCCAAAAAAATTAGAAAAATTCATTATTTGTCAAATTATTACAGAATATATGATGAAAAAGTGTTTAAGAATACGCAAATTTATGAAATAGCTCAAAACAAATAATATTAGTTATTTGATTATCCGAACAGCATGTATAATGGGAAATTTAAAGGCGTAAAAATACGCGAAGGGTATACAATAGACAAAAATATATAAAATATCCAAATTGCGATACTCGTTATAACATTTTGATTTCATTTTATAATTGTGTTCATAAAGATATGGATTTGCATAAATATCCGCAGTTTACTTGTAGGTTTTTTTTAAATCGCTAAGCCTCAATTTGTCTTAATCCCAATCTTACCGGATGTAGAAACGCCATAGCATCAAAAACTCGATATTCAATAAGTAGGTACAGATTTCAACTTACCTGAAACAAAAGAAAATGATCAATTAGAATCTAAAAAACATCTATATAAGATATATTTCAAATATTGTCTATCTTATATATAGTATTTACTTCGAACGATATAGAAATTAGAAAAATAGCGTGCTCAGTTGAAATAATTTTCCTCCTACAAAACGCACACAGACTGTAAGACATGAACGATGGTGAACTCGACACACAAACAATGATGTGTTCCCTGTTTCAAAATCAAAATAAAAAAGACAATTCCATTTAAATTTAATTTCAATTTATATATCTCCCTTAATGCCATTAATAAACACTTCTAATCTTACCTACAGCTAAACGATATCAATTGAATAGTAATCCTTGAAGTATTAACAATATCGATCGTGTATGAGCCCCATAATATAGATATTAGTTCACGAAAGATTCAACATCCCTGAAATACACCACCTTAGCTTCTCTCTCTCTCTCTCTCTTTCTCCTCAAACTGTTTCTCTTTGAATACCACAGGTTTGCCGATGTTCATCGCGGCAAGAGCTCCCTGCGCCACTTTACGGCAGCCAAGTATTTCCTCGTCACCTAAATTTACCCATCAAAATTTCACCGACGACCGAACCCGGAGGCGCCAAAATACCGCGGCGCCTGACGCGTATGAATTCCGCCCGTTGTAGACGCGTGTCGTAGCCCCGTTAATAATCATAGAGTCTCCGACTATTCGACGTGGCCTCGCGTTGTTTTACATGCAAATCAGACAATTGCGCCCCGATATATATACAGCTGCATAGAGGCTGGGGTTAGGGTCTTCGTCTATGGGCATCGGTAGTTTAATTAGATTACGACTGCACGGCTCATCGTGCTTCACGGTTATCCAACCCTCTTGTGCACGGGGTGACACGTTACGCGGCCGGATTGATAGCCAGATAGCCCGACTGTGTTATGGAGGGGATACCGTCACGATGGTGATGGTAGCACGATGGAAAAAATACGCACATGAAACGCAGTGAATTTTTATGTCAAGTATAGCGGAGAGCAACGTGCTCGAATTTCGTGCATGTGGCACCTTGATGTATCGCCCACTGGCTACGACGAAAAAATTTCAACCCGGCTGTAATTGAAAACGTGTAAAAATGCAGACGGTAAACAGGAAACAAAGTGTTCACGAGGGCGAAACTCTTTCTGTCGCGTCACTTTAAGCAACTGTTTTACGGGTTTAATGAGGTTCGAAGAGTTCAGCTTTTTTTTGTTTGTTTTTGAGAGTGTGTTTGGGTTGAAGGAATATTTAGTGGTAATTTTGGAAGGGAAATTGAATTCTATATTTAGGTTGAGTGATGAGTTGGAAAAGAAAAGTGATAGAAGAACGAATGTAAGAGTAGGTAGCTATGATCTAAATTGATAATTAGGATGCCATGCAGGTCAAAAATCTTAATGTAAAAAGTTAATAGTATTAAAATTCGATAACGTCCGAAATCGGTGATATCCAAAATTCGATAATATCGAAACTGAAAGTGTCAATATTCAGTACTATCGAAATTCGATGGCTTCAAAATTTGATAACACTCAAAATCAAAGACGTAAATATGGTAGCGTCAGAGATCGATATCGTCGAAATTCGATATTATTAGTATTCTATACTACTATCAAAATTCAATAGCATCGAGATTTGGTATCCTCAAAATTCGATACCGTCCAAAATCAATAGCGCCGAAATTTAATAGCGTCACAATTGGATATTATCGAAAGTTCTATAGCATAAAAATTTAGTATCATAGTATTTCAGAAAATCGATGATGCCAAAGTTCGATAATCTCGATATTTAAAACCAGTAAAAACAAGAATCTATCGAATTAGGAGAATAACACTTTTACAGGTCATGTGTAAAACACGAATAACTAATATTTTTAAAACTTTCTTACACCTAAGATTACACCAGCATACTAAATATGTACTTCCTGGTTGATTCAAACAACCCTACTATAAGATCATTTTCTCATTTTTCTTGGTGGATCTAAAGTATACGATATTTTCTCATTCTCTTGTTATTATATTTAAAACTGATATATAACATCTCATGATATACAACAAGCTCATTTACTATGTGTAAAATTGAAGATTGAATTTCAAGACATCGAAGTTTAGCCGACTCAAATAACGCTATCCTATCCTACCACCAAAATCCAATTATATTAAAATTTCCTATCACATCTGATAGGTAGGTACTACCAAAATTCAACCTCCTAATCTCGTAACTCAATATCTTAGAAAATTATCTCTCAAATTCTCTCTCACCTCACGCGATGATATTCATACGCCTAATATTCACACACCTTTGACGCAAATTCATATCCACTCGTTTCTCATTAAAATCATCCCCTTTCAACTTAACCTGCTACGCCATACAATTTACCAATTTTGGGGGGCTAGCAACGCGTCTAGAATTTCTTTACCGAGTCAAGATTCACCCTTAAGACTTCCTTACAACTTCACTGTCACCCTGTATCCAGCTCGACGAGCCTACTTCCGTCGACGCGTTTTACGACAAAATATAATTTGAGTTCTTTGCGAGAGAGTTCTAGGACGCAGCCGGTTTCGAGATGAAAGGGAAGCGTTCTCGAAGATGCGAGAAAAAAGAATTCAGCAGAAACCTCCGAAGTAGCCGAAGGGTAAAGAAGTCGAGGCGTAAGGGAGAAAAAGAAACAGGAAGAAGAAAAAGGGGATGGCACGTCGGGCATGCGTGTAGTTACATTTCCATTCGAAATACGGCTATGTACTTACGGGTTTCAGAATGTGGAACGCCATAAGTAATTCAGCGTGGTAGCATTCTGTGAGCGGGGTACCAGCGTCGCGACGTGATACAACGGAGAAAGAGGGTGCAACCAATGGGAACCGTTCTACATTCCGCGCTGCTTTTGCCTACGAGACTGTTTCCGATTTTTCTTATGAAGAGATAGCTCTGAATGTTCTATATCAGCCTGTAACCACGGATGACTACTTCCATATATGATGGATCGATTCGATGAGAAAAAATTTCTTGGGACGGTCGCAATTGATTATGGAATAATCAATATCGTTATTGCAAGATTTGTTTGGATTTGTTTCGGTCCGAATTTTTTACGAGCTTCTGTACGATAATTTACTACGCAAGTAGCAATGCAAATGGATTGATATAGACGAATCGTAGGTCGTTTCTATATTTTTTCAATTGGAATTTTTAATAGCGCAGAGTTGAATATTCTAACGGCGTGTATTGTTCTATTATTCTCATTTTTAGCTACTAAGTAACGTAATAGTTAGAAGATGGACAAAAATTAAGTTATTTTATTTTTTCTCGTGGTTTTCGTATTAAAGAAATTACAGTGTTAATAGGGGAAGATTTGAAAAGTAAAAATACCTATATGACGGAATTAGAAACACGATAACTGCATTCTAAGCTTTTATGTTTCTTTATTTATGTAAAAATTTCACCAAGTAAAGAAATCAACTTGTTTCACCCTCAATTCCATTCGTTTGCCTCGAACCATCGAATTTTGAGCAAGAAATCGATATACCGCGGTACCAGCCATCAAATTGACAAACATCTCCTTTAAACTCGACGATGCAACAAACTACACGAAATAATATTCCAGCAAGTAGACAGCTACGATAAATAATTCCCCAATATTTCCGTGCAGACCGTTCAGACTTTCCCGAGGACGCAACATCGTCGCGATGAAAATCGTCCGCGCGTAAATCACGTCGCCATCATAATTTCAACGAGTCGTCTCCTTAATTCGCCGATGCTCGAATTACGGTTACCCATGGAACGGGGCTTTCACCGCCGTCGTGCACGCTGAAAAAGGGATGAGAGAAAAAAAACGGATGGGGAAAAAAAGGAAGAACGGGACGAAAAAAAATTGCAAGTGATTTATTCGTCGCGAGGCGGTCCGTCGAACGGAAGTGGCGCGGGATTTATGGGCAGGCCACTTCCGACTAGATTTTATCGTTTATCAATAACGCCCGAATAAAAGTAATACTCCGACCGGCGGGCCACGACAAATGGATATTTCGTGAAGTGTGTTACAGGGAGTCGTCGACGGAATAATACGTCGACGAACGCTAGAGAAACTCGTCGAATACCCAACCCTTTTGTATCGTTCCAGACGCCGCATCGATTCTTCGACTCTCGAATGCACCGACTGAAGAATGATATCTGCTCCCTTATTATCGAATATTGTCGCTCGTCTGGAGCATTGTTCCTTTGTTGCAGCGTTCACCGTCGACGCGTATTGGGACGTTTTACGAGTAGCGAGGCGATTATTGGTGAATTCGCCGAGCTCCACAGGCTTTGAGTTCAAGCTCGTTGCAAAGCTTTCCATCTAGTTTCGTTATCATTAACAGCCGTTCTTCTCTCACCTTTTATAATGGTCCCTTTCTAATTCTTTTTCTTTCTTTTTTTCTAGACTGATTTGGGTAATTTCTTCAAGTAATACGAATCATTTAAAGAGTTCCCGAAATGAATAGCAGATAACAATTTTAATTTGTCGAAAATTAATAGCCATATTCGATAGTTAGTAACGATCGTATCAATTTAGCATCGCTTCGGAAGTACTTTAAGAATTAAGAAATTATCTCAATAAATTTATCTTTCTTTTCTTAGCAAATTCCTTATTGAAAAGGAAAATTTCTCCCAGGAAATTGAAATCAAATACAGAAAATTGTTAATAAATATTTGACAAACTAGACTTTGGTAATAATATTTTGAATTACTATTAATCTAAGCGTATTAATATCATCGAAGATTATACTGAAAAATAAGAACAATTTCGTTGTAAGAAAATTTCAAATCAGTCATATTTTTTTTTTCTTATTTTCAACTGTAGATAGTAAAACGTCTAACAACAGTTACACTGTAAGATAAAGTGACTGTCTAAGCTAATTGAAGAGAATTTTGATTCCACTGTTGGCTTTAAAAACAAACGTACAAACACGTAAATGTCATTCGGTGTGAAGGTACTAGCGCGATAATACAGCCAAGAAAACGTAGAGTTAACTTAAATGTCTATTATTCCACAGGGTGCTTATAAATGTGAGACTATTTTGTCACAGCGCGATTAAACACTCCGGAATAATCAAGGAACGTGACTAATTTAATGTTTCTACTCCGTAGTACGGCATCAGCATAATTCAAGTCCAAGAGTGTCGCGGAAAATGAAATTTTATCTTCGTACGAAATACCTCCGGGCATCCCTCCACTTTATTTCATTTAAATATACATTATAAAATGCCGCGGAATATCGGTATGCTCCTTTTTTTCTTTTCTTCTTCTTCTCGAACGAGCGTTCCAAGCAGATGGAAATTCTACGAGTTTACAAAGTAGCTGCGATAAATTGCAGCGACGGTAAAATTGAAATGGAATCGCGATTCGATGGTACCATTCCGCACACGGGCGGTTCTAAAAATGCTAACGAAAGACGCATACGAGGATCAAGAGGTATCCTTACAGAATAAATCCGAACAATTCGAAGCAGATTCATCTGATATAAATATATTAGCCGAATCGACGTTGACGTAGTCGAGGATCGTGAATCGTCATAAAAATATCGTGAACTGTCGTCGGCTGTTAACGAAATAACGTTCGTTTGTATTATTCGTTTAGACAGGAAATGATAACAGTGGACAAACTTTGTTACATACAATTATACAAGGTTTCCCAGAGTTTAACAGCTAAACTTCGTAGTTATACTCCATTAGTATAATCAAGCAAAGGATGTTATATAATCCATTTGAAGCTCTATTAAAAAGTTATAATAAAAATACAAAATACAGAGAAAACAATACTTTGGTCCATAATTCATAAAAAAAACATTCGTATATGTTGATCGAATGACTTGTGATAAGTAAGACTGATTTTTAATAAATGCACAGAAAAGACATAAGACCCAAGATGTAAATACGTAATACTTAAAAAAAGATATCCATATATGTATTTAATAATGCTTGATGCATTTCAATACTCCTTCATATTCGTGTGGATTTAAAACTCTACTGGTTAAAAATGAAATAGAGTAATATCATGATATTTGCATATAATTTCAGATCAGTTGTGCACAATAAAAAAATACAGGTTATTTAATTATTATGAAAAGTGGTTGCCACAAAACTAAAAAAAATATTATAAAAATCTGTTATAAATGGGTTAACATTCACGTTAAATGCGAACCAGGTCGTTTAACGAAGAAATATAATTTTCGAGTAAAGTTTGGTCGTTAATTAAAATTAAGCAGCAGCTATTTTGCGGAATATCCATAAACGCTATTTAATATATGGCCCGGTCGTCTTTTTATTGGTCGCCGTTTATTTTTTGGAACGCCACTTCTTGGTCGTAATTTGCGTGGCTGCAGTGCAAAAGAAGACGCCTTGCTGCCTCTTAATGACCCAAGCTCGCGACGAAATTAAGGTTGGAACACCGTGAGACGCCACTTTCTAATCCCGCAAAGTGCACGGCCACGATAAATTAATATTTCCGGGAAGAAACATCGGGGCCGTTTTGATCGATCGCAAGTCATTTCGGAAAGTACGCGGGCAACTGCACCGGAAGGAACCACCGAGCCGAGCTGCAAGTTTCTTCGAAGTCTGGCAGGACTTCATTAACGAGATGCGCTAAACGTTCTCGTCGAGAAACCTCTCCAATCTTTTCTTTGTGGTTCTAAGATATTAAGGCCTGTGTTGGACGGAACATTCCTCCATGAAACGTTTTACTATAATAGTAGCCAGTGGAATACCAAATGTTAAAATATCTTCAATCACGCGATAGTTAATTAATACGTAATGCATTCGATTGGTTTGAAAAATTTGCAGCGTTTCTGAATACTATTAGTACTAACGACCGGTGCTGTGTTAATGCATGGTTTGATTTGCAAATTTTTTCGATTGATTTATATTATTGGATTCTATTTTTGTACATTATTACATTATAATGGTACATGTAGAATATTGTATTATAACATTGTTATAATAAGTAATTTCAAGGACTCGTTTAATATTTCGCTCATCGTTACCTGTCTTTCATTTAGGTTCAATAATTTGTTTGATAGTGAAGTTTGAGAAATATGAAATATTTATCCTATTATACACTATTATATATTTATACATCTACTGCGAAAAGAATTTTGTAAGTTAAAATGTAAGTCCAGATTATATCAAACAAACTATAATTGTAATAAAATGCGCAATTCTAGACATATATACGATATCATTTAATGTCACCATATTTATACCATTTATTAAATATCAATTTTTTACATCATTTGTTAAACACTTTTATCTTGAATGATCACATTGAACAAAACATTCTCTGTACATATAAAAACAGTTGATATGCATAAACAGTAAGAATTCATCAAAATTGATGTCGCGAAATAACTCGTCCGAAACAAGCCTCAACGAATTATCTCAGACATAGATAACGAATTTGCGAATTGAAATATCACGGGATGTAAATGCTGCTTGTACAGTCGTGCCCCGTGAAAGGATTTTAATTTCAGTCTTGATCGAGCCACGCGAGCATCTTGTACGTCCAACCCCGATAGCGATCTGATGAGAAAAATACAGCTGGCACAATGGAGACGGGCGCAATCTTAATGCGCGTATCACTTATCGCGTATCAGCTTACGTTCAAAAGACAGGACTTAATTAGATCCATCGAAAAGATAGCGACTCTCTCTCTCGCCGCTGAAAATGAAGGCCCGTTCGCACATAGGGAACGAAGCGTGGTCCCCCTGTTCCGTTAAGCCCCTTTCACACGAGATAGTTTGGATAAGTTTATTGTGTTAGGTGTCGCATCAATAAGGTGTTGTGACACGTTGAAGATCGAATTAAGACTTCGCTAGAGACCTATCTTTAGTAAATAGTATAAATACTATGGTTAATAAATCTAAACCTACAACCCAGCTCGTGTTTAATTATAACTGATGACCCGTCGTATTACTACCTCAAAAACACAATACTCAACTTGAAATGTTTTAACATTAATGAATATTCACATTGCTCATAAAACCTCATCGAACGCCATTAAAAAACTCAATTGATCTGCTCTTAAGAGAAGTAAAGAAAAAGGGCGGACGGGCCAGGCACGATTATCGACAGAACGATCTTCGTTATAGATACTCGTCTGGACGTGTGCCTCGTAGTTTTATGATCTGTGTAATGTGCTGCAATGGGAATTAATGTCCTCGGTCCTGCGGCTCGATAAAATCATCTCGCGAAACACGTACGCCGGGGCACTTTTATGTATATTCATCCGGCAAGGCACGGATCGCGTCGCGTCGTCGCCGTGGAAATCAACCGGTGATTTATGGTCCCCGACCCCTCTGGTCAGCATCTGGACACGCAGTAACTCGGTGGCGCTGTCGCTGCACCGAGAATTGCAGTAAAAAAATTTAAATGTTCCCTTGCACGCTTTATGACGGGAAAAGAGAAGAAAAGAAAAAGAAAAAGAAAGAAAGAGACAGGGTAGCACGCTCCGAAGAAATATTGTTCGAAAGTTTAATCTGATCCCTCGGAAACGTATTCCTGGGGCTAGTTCTGACCTTTCAGGATATTGTTACTAATCCACGATAATTATCGCGCGATGTTTCGCAACAGGCAGGGCGCTAATATTCTTTAGAGCTTGAGAACACGTGATCTCGATGGAGGTTCGCTAATTTTTATTTGCCCTCGCGATAATGCGAGGTTTCACAGCGACGATTATTACGTGAGACGATAGATGGAAAGGTACAAAATTAAGCGACGCTTGTAATAAACGGCACCAGCCACCGATGTATTCATTAATGCACGATCAATGTATTTATTGATGTTCGAAAGAACGCGACGTGGACACTGGTCCGAATGATTAATGCATTTGTAAGTAGTCAACGTGATTGCTCTACCGATTAGCGTAATCGTTCAGGTATTAAATGCGTAATGTTTCGACTGTTTATTCTGTATAACGATATGAGTGCACAACTGATCGTTGATGTTATTATGATGTTTATGGCCGGGAAAGATCCAACAGGCTGTTTAGTTCTTTTCGAAGTGATTTGAAGCATTTAGTGATATTCGAATCGTTCAATCTGTTTAAGGAATTAATTATAATATTGATTTTGAATTTATATCGGTTTCGTGATACGGACTAATTTCGTATGCTAATAACGTTTATAACTTTCGGTTGATAGAATCACCGCGTTGCCAAAATATTAATTAGAACGTTAATTAAAGGAAACAACTTTTAACTCGGAGGCGACCGTATAAAACAGTTATAATATTAATTAAGGTATTAATTAACGTTTGAATTTCGCGCCATGCTGATTTATTCTCGCATGTCAAGCGTTAATTAATATCCTAATTAACATTCTGAAGTTTCCGCTCTCTAATTATCTTATGCGGTACTAATTAGTATTTCAATCTCGTCTTATCAATTATTCTAAGATACAAAATCTTCGTCTTGTTAATCAACCTTAACGATGATTAGAATATTAATGAACACACGTCTTTTAGAAACAGTTGAACGTTATTCAATAACCTATCACATTCTTCAAAATCTTACTGTTGTAGTTCGTTAACTGTCGCGTTGTCGAAATCTTCCGAATTCTTAGGTTGTCAACAGCCTCCAAATATTAAGTTGCCAATGAACGTGACTATTTACAAATTGTACAAACCGGAATATTTCTTAACCATCTCGTGGAGTAAGAAATAAATCTGTATACTCTTCATAACCTCGCTATTGCAACTTGCTGATCGATACTTTTTAAAACTTTTTAAATTTCCGCTTAATCAATAGACTCTAATGACAGCGAATGAATAGCTACACTATCTTCGCTAACCGTTGAGAAGCTTAACCAGCGAGTTACATCGATCATCGTACCAGTCACTGTCTCGACTCACTCCGAAATCACTTTAAACATTCACCACTTCGTTCGAACCAATTTTTTCTTCTCCCTCGATAAGTTTCCCTTTTCCAGCCCCTTCGTAAAGAAACATGGTTGGCAGTCGGTCAGCCAGCGACGACAAACGAGAGCCTCGAGCCAACGTGGACGAGTAGCTCGGCTGTTCCATCCTATAGATCAAGATCGTTGAATTATTTAAGCCACAGGGGGAGGACACGGATCATCGTGGTCACGCGATACACTCGACTCTTTCCATAGTGTATAGTGTATACTCTAGAACACGAGTCGGCGACTTGACCCCTTGAGTCGACCCCGATAATCCGCGACTTTCATACGGTAATTACGGAAATTCGCGAAGGCCAGGCGCCGTTGCACGACGCTTGGACTTTCTTTCACGTTGCAGACGCTGATGCATTCGACACTCGACCCCCATTCCTTAGTGGCCCTTTCGACAGTGCCGACCCACATTCACGAATTAGCGTGTTAAGCACGAAACCCGCCGCGAGGAATTTTTCGCCACGGACCCGCATTCATTTGCGATTTTTTTACGCGGCCCCACCACCCTTTCTTTCGGCTAATGAAGCGAACCCCTCGACTTCGCGGCCGGAACGCATAATGCGCTGCTCCGGAGGAAATGTGCCGCGATAATTTGCTCTATCTTGACCAATCTTTTTTGAATATTGTTCTTTTGAGGTTCGTTCGGGAAGAATAATGGAGTCGTGGTTTGGCATAATGATTTTTAAACGAAAATTATGTTAGGTATTGGAAGATTCAGAATTTTTAACAATTTTGTCAATTTTCTTCTCGTTAATATATTTTCTCGCTGACCGTTTAGAAAGATTAATTGCTTCATCGTTACAACAACTTTAGAGTGAAAATAACGTTGCGAGTGACACAATTCAGATGAAAGCTCGATACCTTCAAAATAAGAAATCAACAGAAAAGTCGATAACCAACTTCAACAAAGAGTAACAAGAGAATAAGAAACAGTAAAAACTGAGGTGAAAAAGAGTAATTCTCCGCTATTTTCTTTGTGCCGGGTAATAAAGTTTAGAGGGTTAATAGGCAATGGAACGAAGCAACTGCGCTGCCTCGTTGACAAGTACATCGCTGTTCGTCAACATTTTTAACGAAACGTACTTACCCGGTTCCATGGCAGAGACTCTTAATTATTAATTAATCGGACCGTGGTCTCAAAAGCTCCAAAAGGTTTCTATAACATTGCCCCTGACAAAAATATCGGCGTTTGTTCTTGCACCAGGGAGATTTGAAAACCGGTTGAAAATATCGACGGTCTTCAGAGGCAATCTACCGAATGGAAAGTAAGATTTCACGGTTTTCCTATCGCGAGCGTTTCCTCTGGCCGACAGGATGCGCGAATACTTCTTATAAATCGAACGAAATCCGATTAGCCTTTCTCTGGGCTACTCCTCTTCTTCGTGGAATCGGAGCTGTCGATTCTTCTTTTTGCTCGCGTTTCATCCGAACGTCGGTGTTTCTCCCTGAAAGAGCGTCGATTTTTTCGTTCTTCGTGGAAGTAATTGTCGATCGGCTCTACGAAAATAGAAACTGATATTCTTCTTCTACGATTTTTTAATTTTGAAACGAGGTTACAGTTCGAGTTTGGGATCTTTCACGTTCGATTTGGGATAGAATAATGAAGATTTATTCTCAATAGAGGTTAGTTACACTATTGAAAGAAAGTGTGAGATCACTATGAATTTTACAGAATGTCACAATTTAAAGAAAACTCGGATCAAGGTTTCGGGTTAGATTAGGAAATTTTTTCGTAAAAGATTTGTCGAGATAATAAAGAGTACTGCTATTAGAAATGCTTTATTCTAAATATTCTTTAATATAAATTTTTCCATTGTTATTATTAATTGAACATTAGCAGGAGATCCAGTACTGAATTGAGAAAGTGATTCCAACAATTTTATTTGAATTAAACAAATTATAGATATCTATAGAGCCGATTTCTAATTAATAAGAGAATAAGCAAAAGATTTATTACAGGTATAACTGATAAGGTGATTCCAAATTCTCGGCTGTATACCTACAATCTACATATGTATCTATATTATTTGAATTAGAGTTTAGACAAGTTAGCAAACTACGCGACTATGTTTCTAGAATTTAGATTAAATCGAACTTGGACCTAGTTAGATTCTGAGTTAAATGTTGGTTTCGGATTTTATGGCTGTATGATTCATATTAATGTCAATTGTAAACGATATCTGGATTAAATCTACATTAAGTAGAACTAGGATCAATATGCATCCAGCTTTACCGAGTCAAGCTTTCAAAAATACTTACAAATTAGAGTTTCAAAAGTTTTAATCTGGTTCCGACTTGTATGTAGCTTTAATGGTTGATACACGATACATGTATCAAAACTGCGAAATTTTATCTACGTTTCATCTATAATTAAATTAACTTCTACTTTTATGGAGTTTATGTGTTTTGTGTATCTTCAAAGAGAACTTGATCATGTCTTTAAAAAGAGCAGAAATTTTATAAAAAAAAGAAGAAAGAAAATAGCGGAAAAAGACAATTATGATGCATAAAACTAGTAGTTTATAACGGTCCTATTTTATGTAGGCTGTATGTGAGTGAACTAGATTAACGTGTTCTTGATAATTCATGTCAATTAGTTCACTACAAAGTGAAATTTCCTATTTGAAATTCTGTTAGTGGATATCGGATTGTAAATGTAGCTACAAGCTGGCAAATACTCCGTAAGATAAAATGTCTCGCGATATGTACATTATTTGTTGTACATTATTACCTCCCGGTAAAGCAAATCTTGAACCATTTTGGTGAACGTCTTTTTTCAAGTGAACGATATTACATTTCGAAAATGAATACACATTTTGTTCAAAAATACATAAAATTCGTAAGTGAGTGATGAAATACTTCAAAATAATATTAGAAAATTAATATATTACAAATATTAAATTATACTACGAAATAGTCCTAGATCCATTTAGAATTTAACAATACGCAAAGCATATTCGAGAAGCTAGTAAAAGAGCATGATATCCAATCACAATTGTCGATATTGTTATCTCTACGGGAAAGTGGTCTACAATTTACGATACCATCAAGTTGTTTCTCCGCGATCTTCCCAGAGCACCGATTACGTGGACACTGCAAGTGGAGAAATTGTCGCGGTGCCATTTCGAATTATCATTTTACACGCGTCGCGTTTCTATATAACACAGACCTCTTTTACCGTTACCGGCAGCCATCGACGATGGTGTTTTATGTTTCGCTGCACGTCACCGTGCGGCTTACGGGCGAATGTAAACCTCGTGGCGTATGTATTCCCGATAACGTTACGTTTCTTGTGTCGAGACCGATGTACACATACGCTCGAGCCACTTGTTCCATCATACGAATCTATCTGAAAACTTCGAGAGCCACCATCGTCTCGCAGCCAGAATTTTATTCGCCAACGACGATCAAAATCGAGACGATATCTCGATGGGCGAATGGGCTCATGACATCTGTCACAACAGTCAACATTCCTGTTTCGTTAAACATGATGTCTGCAAGATGCACGGTTAATTGAGATTGTAATTTTTAGTGTTGTTAATGGAGAATTTATTTATATTTGTTGAGGAGTCCTGGAGTAATTTATTCTGAATTTTATTAGGTTGTCCGAAAAGTTTCTTTCGTTTCATAAGATGATAATAGATGAACAACAATTTCTGTTTTATATTGTTTTATTGAATTAACTGTGATCCATTTCGTTCCATTTCTACTATTACATTCGTGCATAATTCAATAAACGTGCGTCTATTATTTTCTTATAAAACGAAAGAAACTTTTCGGACAACTTAATGTATATTTTGCTCTGAGAGTGATTGGAATGTACTATAACCATAACATTTAAGTTTTGCAAAATCTCGTGTTTGCGCATCTTTTTCAGACGATGACTTTTTTCTGAAAATCTCTAAATTTTTTAAATTTAGCTTTTTATTCGTTTAAAAAAATCTAGGACATGAAGTTAGTACAATCGAGTATTTTTAATACCTACCTTTCAGCTCTGCAATAGTTATTTTCATATATTATCCCATAAATATGAAGCATTCCTAAGAGTATTAAGATTTTGCAGAAATGTTACTCCCGCGTGACAATCAGATATTTCGCAAAACTTCCCCTCTTTTGTAAAATAATCAGAAGAAATATTATTACTCTTTTCTCTCTTAACAATGACAATTTCTCGAGTATTCAAGCGAATCACTTCGAACTGCAGGTTTTCATTAAAATTCCAAACAACGTTCTAGAAATTATATTTTCATCAACAGACCAAGCAAAGACGCGCGAATACCCCGGTTCTTTAATTCCGAGACTTTAACGCGACAATTAGACAGAAACGGTACACAAAGCTCCGAGGCGAGCGTAAAACAAAAACAACGACGTCGATGAAGCCGGTCTCGACGACGAAGGAATTAAAACGGAGAAATAAACGAACGAATAGAAAAAGGAAAGAATAAAAAAAAGGGAGAAAAAAGACGAAGCAAGAACGACAACGGGGCGAAAGAATAGAAGAATTAATAGAGGCTCCTTCCTCCGTAGATTTTTCCATAGTTCAGGGGATGAACGTCGAACTCTACGGTCCGATTCTCAATTTGCATTCCGGACAAATCCAATTTCGTGCGAACAAAACTGACGCGCGAGAGAAGAACGGCCAGCCCATTTTCTCTCTTACGATTCGCTGCTGTCGGTAATTGTTCCAGTCACGCGGTTGGTACGTCATTATCGAAGCAAGTATGAAGTATCGAAGCCGATCTCGATAAAAGGGGAGACGCTGACCACTGACGAATGTCCAGCATGACAGACAAGCTCCAGCAGAGTAAACTGTTTCAACATGTCGTGCGGATCGATGCTATTGTTTGTTGGAAAGAGGGAACAAGTGTAAATGTTTTCAAAGTGGGAGGATTTCTGAAAACGAAGTCAGTTTGAAAAGAATTTCATTAGTACGAAGATTGTTTGAACGTGTTCGAATATTAGAAAGATTCAAACAGAAGATCGAAGCTAAATGATAGACGATATGAGAGATATAATCACTTGAAAAGCTTGAATTAAGGTTTCCTTTAAGTTTATACTTTAAAATATCTTGACCATAATTGAAATTTGATAAAAAAAACGGAGAATTAATTATACATTTGACTACAAGTAAATACGATATATAAATAATATAAAATGATACAGATCATGTCATGAAACGCACTTAAACAGTAATAAAAGTAAAAATTGAACGATAAGAAATAAACAAGGAAGTCCTTTAAACGAGGAAGAAAGAAATTATTGAGATATTAATATAGTATGAATGATAATATGAATAAGATCAAATTATTTTAGAATCTGCTAGATCAAGAATTTTTACTGGTAGATATTACGATTATGAGAACATATCTAGTTATTTAAGGAATTAGAACATGTGTTACGTCGCTTAAAAAGGTCCGCGCGATGTACCTTAATGTCTGACCGTCAAGGCCCAAGCGTCGTTAGAGAAACTCCCAATAAACCTAAGGCCCACCACAAACCGAGTCTCATTTGCTTGCAGGAACCTTGAATCCTGCAAGTATTTTAGGTTTATATCTGGTATTTAAACAAGTCCTTAGGTCTATTGAGCGTGCTTAAAGATTACGGAGAAAGCTGGTAGTTATAACGGGAAAAAATAGTAATTATATGATAGGGAAAACCGGGCATTTATAGAATAGAAATGTCTGGATTTTCCCACGAGTCATGCCGATGGAGTGCTTACATCTCCCATCTTCAAACGTTAACGTCTTAGCCAATGGGTAGCGCGGATCCTTGTCCTCACCTTTCCTAACCAAAAGTATGAACAACGAATCAGCTTCCTTCGTTCAAATGGGACGCCCATACCGAGCTTTCCTCCGTAATCACATCAGAACGAACACCAGAAGTTTCTCTAGCTCCGACGGAGAGTTCCTACGGCTCTCACGGTGCCTAGAGTTCAAATAGCTCTCACAGTCAGTCTATTTCAGTCAGTCAGTCTATTCCAGTCAATCAGTCAGTCAATTCAAGTCACTCAAGTCACACAGTCGAAGTCAAGCAGTCGACGTCTATTCATTCGGTCATTCGGTTGATTCTGTTGATTCGATTCAGTCAAGGTCGGATCTGATCAATCGCTACGTCTACTACGACACGAGAGCCTTCATCTATCAGATTGGCAGTCAGAATCTGAACAAGATCAAGGCAATCCTTGTACTCAGCGACGTTATGAGTGTGTGTGATTATACGAAGTTGTTGGAGAAAATATGCAGTTATAACACTGAATCACGGAGTTATATTATTTCAACCACCCCTATTGTCTTAACGGAAATCAGGGGATCGATCTACTCGCGGCGTCGATTACTATAATCGTAACGGGAATTTACGACTCCCGTTGACGTGTTTTCTCGCGATTGCGTCTCCCCGCGATCGGTCGAATTTTACATGGTCCTTCGAGCCGGATCACGTGCCAGTGTCAAGTGAAATGACCACACAGTGCCACGTGTTCCCTTTGAATCCAACAGCGGAAGTGTATCACTCCATCAAGGTCAGTGACGTCAGGAGCAACACCTTCGAAGAGATATACACATTGGTCGAGGCACGCACTCAGGCAGCGTCCCAACGTAACTGAGTAATCAACTTTGAGAATGTTACAAGTCGGTCCACATCACGAATCATGCTGACCACGTCAAAGGTTAATGGCCGAAAACGCGATAAACTGTTCGAATGCACGTTAACGACTGTAAGGGACGCCATCGATAGATACGAACAGTCAAACATGCAAGAGATTGTATATTTGAGACCATATCAATCTATACTTCAGGACGGGTGGAACCGATTTCAATCAATCCAAAACGAGTTATATGAACTCGAGGAAGCTGATTTCGCCCAACAACTAGAAGCACTCAAACTTTACCTTCCCCAGGCCAATAGGATAAGGGAACTCATGGAGGGCAAACGACCATCTAACACGTCGACACCCAAGTGTAGCAGTGACCCATCTAATAATGTCCAGAGAAGTAACAACAACGGTCATACTCCGCCGACGGAAATCGTCGCTTCATCTCAAATGCCGATTCCGTCGCATTCCACGCGGAGCTCACAGCATGACATTCGCAACATGTCAACTACCCGCGATCTGACAACCACGTTCGCAGCGTCAGCATCGCAACCATCTGATTCGACGTTACACAACGTCTTGAATCAGCCAATTGCTCCAGATCCGCTGGACCGGGAGGAACGGAATCCCGTTCAGGACAATGACGGTCATACTCCGCCGACGGAGAACATCACATCACATGTCACACCTGACATGGACATCATATCAGAGAGTCATTCTACGGGACCTAACGTGAAGAGTTCTCCATCGCAATGGCCGAAAGGAGCCACGCCTGCGAGTGACCCAAATCGGGATAATCTCCACGTTATTACCATTATGACTAATCATTTGATTGTCGGTAGTTTTCAGAACGCGCCATCGGATCTCAACACTTGTCCACTGAGACCACAGATTGCTACAACGGACAAGTCTTTCACCACCACCTTCTCCCTGGAGTCAGCCTTGGCTCCGACAACGCCGGGACATTCTCCAATGTCCACCCTAGCACTCGACGCAGGATCTCAGGACCCTTCCGAACAACCACACAAATCCTCCTGGCCTCCCACAGACGAACTGGCCAGGAGGGACGCACTGGCGCACTTCTTACCCGGTCCCAATATCGGGACGCGGCTCAGAAGGGGACATCTTGTCATGCTGACCAGCTCGGATTACAGCCGCCCTCCGAAACAAGGGAGACTGCTACGGGGTGATGCAGGGCCGGTGCAGCCACCGAACATCATCGAGAGGACGCGGTCCGAATGGGTCATCGGGGGGAGTCTTGTCCCTCAATCAACCATGACCTCCTTCACGCTTCCGCAGCTGAGGCAAGAGCGAGGATGTCAAAATAACATGCAATGCTTTCGTGGGTCTGATGTTGCAGAGGTGCAGCGCAAGGAAGGCGAAACCTTCTCAAGGTCTTATCACGAAGCAATCTGCGAGAGATGGGGCAGGAATGTCTCGATTCAAGCAGAACTAGATGATCATGACGAGGAAAAGTATGTGCATTCAGAAGGTACCTCAGACATGTATCTGGCCATTGATTCCTGAGTCACGGACCGCATAGGAGACAGTCATGTCCCACTGGACGCTTCCAGGACGGTCGCGACGAGAAGCTCCGACGGTGGCGCAGGGCGCAACATTGCGCTGGTTGAGCGTGTGAGTAACAATGGCAAGATAACTCCATTCGGGCGGATCATCAGGGGGACCTCGGTCTCCCCATCAAATACGGGGCTCCGCGGCAGGTTTGGACCTATATCGGGCGCCACCGGAGTTCCGTTCGACGACACCTCCTGGGGCAAACCGTTCAAAGACACCTCATGGGCCGAGGTGTTCCACGACATTGCATGGGTCAACCTGTTTCACGATACATTCTGGATCGTGAACTTCAACGTCCCCTTAATGCAACGACGAACCAGATTCCAGGACAGACGGGTGTCGTCTACGCAACGGCTTTTCGGTCGTATCATCGAGTTCACCCTGGCGACGACGGCCTCATCCAGACAACTACGGACATCGAAGAAGGCGGATGAAAAACGCATCTCCATACAGATTTTATCTGTCTTTGGGAAATCGGCGAGATGTATAACAACACCTCCAGGGCTGAGGTGTTCTACGATACTTCATGAGCCGAGCTGTTCACGACATTTCTTGGTTCGTAAACTTCAGCGGCAACTTTCTTGGCAGTGCTAAGAATCACGGCGATCCAGACTACAAGGCAGACAAATACCCTCAGCGCACCGGCCTTTCGGCCATATCATCAAATTCCTCCTGGCAACCACGACATCCTTTGGACGGCCACAGTTCACACGGCGTCAAACGGTTGATTCCACTACCCTGTCAACCCGAACCGGAGGAACCCGGACAACAACGAACAGCGGAGAACGCGGACGAAATAAACCGAGTCTCATTAGCTTACAGGAACCTTGAATCCTGCAAGTTCCTTGAGTTCATATAGCTCGTTTTGGATTGATTGAAATCGGTTCCACCCGTCCTGAAGTATAGATTAATATGGTCTCAAATATACAATCTCTTGCGTGTTTGACTGTTCGTATCTATCGATGGCGTCCCTTACAGTCGTTAACGTGCATTCGAACAGTTTATCGCGTTTTCAGCGTATGCTGTTAACCTTTGACGTGGTCAGCATGATTCGTGATGTGGACCGACTTGCAACCTTCTCAAAGTTGATTACTCAGTTACGTCGGGACGCTGCCTGGGTGCGTGCCTCGACCAATGTGTATATCTCTTCGAAGGTGTTGCTTCTGACGTCACTGACCTTGATGGAGTGATACACTTCCGCTGTTGGATTCAAAGGGAACACGTGGCACTGTGTGGTCACTTCACTTGACACTGGCACGTGATCCGGCTCGAAGGACCATGTAATTCGACCGGTTATGTGTCCACACTTTTCACTTGCCACTGAATCCGGCTCGAAGGACCATGTAAAATTCGACCGATCGCGGGGAGACGCAATCGCGAGGAAACACGTCAACGGGAGTCATAAATTCCCGTTACGATTATAGTAATCGACGCCGCGAGTAGATCGATCCCCTGATTTCCGTTAAGACAATAGGGGTGGTTGAAATAATATAACTCCGTGATTCAGTGTTATAACTGTATATTTTCTCCAACAACTTCGTATAATCACACACACTAATAACGTCGCTGAGTATGAGGATTGCCTTGATCTTGCTCAGATTCTGACTGCCAGTCTGATAGATGAAGACTCTCGTGTCGTAGTAGACGTAGCGATTGATCAGATCCGACCTTGACTGAATCGAATCAACAGAATCAACCGAATGACCGAATGAATAGACGTCGACTGCTTGACTTCGACTGTGTGACTTGAGTGACTTGAATTGACTGACTGATTGACTGGAATAGACTGACTGACTGAAATAGACTGACTGTGAGAGCTATTTGAACTCTAGGCACCGTGAGAGCCGTAGGAACTCTCCGTCGGAGCTAGAGAAACTTCTGGTGTTCGTTTTGATGTGATTACGGAGGAAAGCTCGGTATGGGCGTCCCATTTGAACGAAGGAAGCTGATTCGTTGTTCATACTTTTGGTTAGGAAAGGTGAGGACAAGGATCCGCGCTACCCATTGGCTAAGACGTTAACGTTTGAAGATGGGAGATGTAAGCACTCCATCGGCATGACTCGTGGGAAAATCCAGACATTTCTATTCTATAAATGCCCGGTTTTCCCTATCATATAATTACTATTTTTTCCCATTATAACTACCAGCTTTCTCCGTAATCTTTAAGCACGCTCAATAGACCTAAGGACTTGTTTAAATACCAGCTATAAACCTAAAATGCTTGCAGGATTCAAGGTTCCTGCAAGCGAATCAGACTCGGTTTGTGGTGGGCCTTAGGTTTATTGAGAGTTTTTCTAACGACGCTTGGGCCTTGACGGTCAGACATTAAGGTACGTCGCGCGGACCTTTTCACGCGACGTAACAACGTGTTAAAACATGTCTTGTTATTTAAGGAACTGGAGCTCTACATATTATATATCAGTTCTTCGTAGTAGTATAAAATATAATTTATTATACGATCACATATGTATTTTTACCAACTTATTGAATATTTCAAAAATATCCGTAAAAATATTGATTGACATTTTAAATGTAAATATTTCGAAAATATTGATTGATATTTCTAATAAAAATACTTCAAAGATATTGGCTATAACTACACATTAAAAGTATACACTTTTAGTCAGGGAACTGTAATTTATTAAAATCAGAACTTTTCATATACCATTAACTACTATAAATATTTTATTTATATCAATACATTTCACATCATATATGCAGATATATTATACATGTGTTCCATCATATGTATTAAATATTTCCGATTATTTGTTCAAATTTTTACATATAAGAAGATAACCAACAAAGTGAAAATGTCAAAGAATATTATTAAACAATCTAAACCTAAATAAATGTGTGTCTTATCTTTTATATATATATATACATTACTTGTAATATTTTACATATTTTCACATTTATACTCGTAATTGTCCATTTTTACAGTATTATATTTCACAAATAGATCTTTGTGACATAAATGAACAAAAATTCTCAATTTAGTACTTGATTAATTTCTTACACAAAGCGAATCAAATAGTTAATTATTTTTAATTTTAAGTCTATTATTTAGGTTATTAAACCTATTTTCTGTACAATACCAAAAATAACTTACCTTTATCTTCATTATAATTCTCCTTTTTCGCTCTTAGCTCGCAGTTATCGCCACTAATCTATTTTATTCGCCATGATAATGTTCCTTAACTCTCGTTAGACGTCTGCGTGACACACTACATATCGACAGTCAACATAACACCGACCCCATAACACGTAACAAAAGACTCAAACAAATTACGTCATCGTATTGAAGAAATCTTTTTCAACTACTGTATAAATGTGTTAACTATTTTGGACTGACTTCCACCGACTTTCCACAGTAGAATTAGTTAACTTTCCGTTATCCACGTGTACCGACACGTGGATAACACACGTCTGTAACGCGACTCTTCACAACGAGTAGAGAATTCGACATTAATTCGCGTCTATAAAGCGAACGCGTCGATGGCCGACACGTAGGCGCGAACAAACTGGCACCGCGGCTTGTTTACAAACGAGCTTGTAAATTGCTTTAACGAACCACTCGTCCGCGCGAGAAATGGCCTGCTGATAGGCACGGATAAACCGTACGGATCCAGCTTTCGGCTCGTGTTGCTTGAAAACATTAGAACCTGGGCATCGATTTTCACGCGGCGCATGTTAATCGTCGATGTTTGTGTGTGTATGTGCGTGTATGTTTGCAACCGCGTATTTTCGACGTGCGTGCTCGTCTATCGCTGGTAAATAGCTGTTACTAGTAATTGTTATTTGTTGCTGGAATAACCGGGGAACAATTGAGACCACGATTTTTTATCGTGCTTTCGTTATATTCGTTCGTTTCGTGCGCGGAAGAAAAAGTTCATATTCACCTCTATTCAGGAGTATTAAAAAGGGGCTCTTAAAAAGATATAGTAAGTACGTAATATAAAAAGTCATTGGAATATTATTGAAACTATTATTATATCGATATTGGCCATTATATAACTTAAAATACTAGATTGTAATGAAATTCGGATATTTTAGCTGGTTTATAGTAACAGTATGTGAATTTCACCGAAGTGTACAAATTAATAATGATTTTATAAGTAGGAGCAGTTCATCGGTCTATAAATCTTAATTATCTATTTAAAAACGTAGCAATAATATATTTTATTACATACATTTACCATTGGAATATCATTGGTTGTATTAGTATCAGAAGTATTCCTATCAGTTTACAGAATTCTTCTTAATCTAATTTATAATTCGAAAATTAAGTTTATAATGTTTCTATAATAGTTTCGGTAAATAGATAGTATAATTTGGTTCCCAATTTTATACTATTACTTTATGGTATCTTCTGAGCCTAAATTAGATCTATTGCTAGTAAAATCAAAGCCATTAGTATATTTATTTTATCCCGAAATCTAATTAAAATTCGACATAACGCGTAACCAAAAGGATCGGGTATTGGTTTACCGTACAGTTTTAGTCGAATAAACGATCCGAAAATATGAACGAATTTCGATCGAGCGAGGGGCTATTCGAGTGCGCGTACGTTGATTACACGAAACATTGATTGGTCTTATTTGACAGTCGGCAAATATATTGCACGGAAGCAGGCTGGTCAATATTTGGTAAAACAATGAAAATAACGTTCGACCATAAGCGATTACAAGTGCCAGTGAATATTGAACGTCACTTGGCCGGTATTATCGGCAGATCAATCAATTAAGGAAGGTACAGTTTAATGATGACTTCTATTAGCATCCGAAGTTCTATTGAACTTTTACAAACGTCAATCGTCAATTCGTTAAAAATTAATTTAAAACAAAAAGTAATTTCAGTTTCAATATTTTGAGTTTTACTACTACAAAGAATTCTTGATTTCTGTTTAATTTTTTTATAATTAAAGGCTACTAAGGTCTCAAATTGGACCTGTTAAAATTTATAATAGAGTTCGATTAACTCTAACTGATTCGAATCTAGTTTAATTTAGGTTCAAATTAGAATTATTTGGAACCTAATTTTTCGCTTCACTGCTACTATATTCTTTTTCTACAAAGAAATGTTTAATTTATAATTTTCTCTGTAATATCGAAATTAAAATTTTCTTTGCAAAAAAACGAATATTGCATTCAAATTAGGTTCAAGATAATCTCAATCTAAATTAAACTAAGGTAGAATAGGTTAACCTTACTCGAATTCAGAATTCTAATCAGATTTAAAATTAATCCTGCGAACCTGCTTTTTTACAGATTATTTTTCAGATTACAGGTCTATCACGCTTAAATTATATAGAATTATTACATAATTTAATATCAAATCGTGACTACCTTTAATCCAACCCAAAAACCAATTATAATTAATTCATATCAACCTCTCTTCCTATTAAAATGTAACCAAAGCTAATCAAAATTAGTTCTATAATGCATCAATGTTTAATAACAAATTATACTACAGCTGGCACCATGTACACGTGTGTAATTCGGAGCAATTTCCATCGAAAGCGAAATAAAAATCAACAAACCAGATTTTTTCTCGGCACTGATCTTTTCTCTCAAAAATTTCCTCCCTTCTATTATTTTCCGCTTGCGCCGCGTAGCAAAACGGGCGCAAAAAGCGCGGCGGAGGGGTTAAGCGGGGAAAGGGGTTGCGCGTTATTTGCGCGGACACGCGAAATTGCGCTCACAAGTGTAATTAAAATCCAATCAACGTTCGACATTTATCAGGGGCCAGTTTAAATATTTTACTCGGCGATTGCGTATCGTCGCATCAAAAGTGTACTTAACGCAAATCGACGTGCTTATCAATTCCATATTACTCGCGGAACACGTCCAACGATTTTCAGAACCTCGCTACACTGCGCTTTATCTCCCTCTTCTCTTTATGCATATACATACATATATCTTTGCGTATGAATTTGTATACATTGACGTTCAAAAATTGGCGATCGAACTCGAACGAGGATAATGTCCTGATTATATAGATGAATTGAATAGCTAAGTATTATGAAACAATAAATCATCTCGATTCGAGTTAAATTAAAATTTCAAATCGAATGTTCTACGATAACCACGTAGAAATAGATCTTCCTTATTTAAAATTTTTGCATTTTTATCGGAAAGTTTTAGACGTAAATATCGTAGTTTAAACAAATCTCGCCGAAGCATAGAACGCGTTATTAAAAATCAATTTTATTATCAAATAAAAATATATCTTTGTTACATACAATTCGGATATCTTGACTAGAAATTGTATTCGTAAAAGATTGATTTCTGATGGCATAATTCGTCGTGACTACGTGAAAATACAATTTTTTTTTCTTTTTGTGAAATTGATATATTCTAATTTAAAGTTTTAATTTGGAATAAGATTGATCTCCAAAAGCACATTTCATGGTAGTCAGACGTAAAAATAAATCTTTTTCATAAAAAAATGATTGTCTCTCTCTTATATTATATCTGATCTCTTATATTTACCTGCGTAAATAATTAAAAGAAAGCAGACAATCCATTTCCACTGCTAGTAAATGCTATTTTATTATCTGTATCATTTTATTAAAATAACATTGTCGTTTTTTAAATTTATTTACGTGATAACGATAATATTTCCATTATTCTTGAGTTGTTTTCCAAGATTGCTCTTTCGATTTCAAACAGTATTTATTTAGTAGCTCGTCAACTTCACTCTGCGGCTAATTGATGGGACTCCATTCGAAAGATTATCGTGACCAATGTATTATAAATTACTCGCAGTAATCCTATCGTTTGCTTTGATTCGAGGTATTTCTGAAACAGATTTGGAACCAAACAAATAGGTGTATCTGGTATCGAAAATCCTCGAACAATTAACGCTTCGTACAGCGGTAAACCGTGATTTATTGTTAAAGCGATATTCATTTTTGAATAGAATCATATGGAAATATTGCGATTTCGAATAATAATTAATATATCGATTTACAATGATTTCTAATAGAACTATTACATAATAAATATTATATAATGTTAGGTAATTTAAGTTCTTGTAACAATTATTGTACTCAAATTAAAATAAGGGACTAATCAATCACAATTATTTTTTATCGCAAGTAAACAAAATTCTGATTATGATTGATTAATAGTACGAACGTGATTTTCTTTCATTCCATTCTAAATAATAAGGGTAATAAACTAGTTTTACATTGAAAAATGACAAATAAATATAGAATGTCAATTTCTCTTTGAAAAATATTTCTTTCCAAAATCTGAAGGTGCTAACAAAGTAATTATACAACTTAATAACACATTCCCTTGAGTTTTCTCTATATCGTATAAATAATTATGTGCATGCATATGTTTCGCCACCCTCCGTGTGTCGAGACACGATCTCGCGAACCGTATCGATTTCCCTCGGATAAAAGCAATTAACGTTTCGACGCATTCGTTTCTTCACGTGTGACCGAACCAACCGAATTACACGGAAAACCGTGCGTGTCTGATCGATTTTATTCGGTCAATCGGAGAACATAGCGAATATTTTAAATGTACAAGCTGTTTCAAAATTTGGAGATTAGTTTCAAAGCTCGTCAATATAATCACTATAATCATCCTTCGTTACAGTGCTAACGAAGCTTGATAAAATTTCGCAAAACATACCGAATGTATTCACAAAAATTTTCCATGATAAGTGTTCAGTGTCTAGACGCGCAATAAATTCTCTTACGTTGATTACAGATACGCAGTTGAAAACGTCTTACAACTTTGAAACTAATGATATTTGAACCTGTATTTATTACGACTATTTTGCTTGTTTTTCTGAGTACTACATGCTTCTAATGTGTGATTCCAATTTTTTGAAATACCCTGTATACGCACTGTATATACCTATACATGCATGTATTTATAAGCACATGCGTGTACATAGTATCAGGAAGAAAACTCGATGATAACCGGTCCGCCGTGTAATTACAGTGTCCATTAATTATCGGCGCGGCGCGCAACTTGTCCGCGCGCGTGCACCTTCATTAGTGGCGACGACAAACGTTGCGGAACATTTTATGGTGTCGTTTATGATCGAACGAACCGTGTCATCTGGACTCTATAATTCATGACCGTCTGCTGTTTAACAAAAAATCATCGTTTGCCCTGAGAAAACCGCGTCAATGATCGATCGAAGGAATCCACGACAACATATTTTTAGGTTATGTATAACGTAATGGCGGACGAAAAATGGATTCCCCTGGTGTCCCGTGTAATTTGTGCGGATATTATAGAGTCATTCGCAGATTTACGAGCATTTCGACGAGTTCTCTATTTAAATTTTCGCGATGTTGTCTAAATGCAAATAATCTTAATGTACCGGTCGATTGGTTCAGTTTGCTTCTTACTACATAGTTAATAATTACAGACCACCGGGCTAGAAATTAATGTTTTTTCGTCAGTTCTAGAGAGTTACGCAAAAGGTGCATAAGCCGTTTGGTACTTGTCGAATAGCTCTTGATTGCTGAATGTTGTCCCGAATCATGTAATTAAATCGTTGGACCGTTTAAAATCCTACGAGTGTTATCTAAATGCTAATTTTAATTAGCTGTTGATACGTAAGTAATGATATAGGGTATCGGATTGAAAAATCCAGATGGAAAATTTGTCTTTATCTATAAGACGTGATTGAAATAATGACAAGGAGAGTTTAATAATTTCTTAGATTAGTGCAGTTAGTTTCTTAATTCTTAGCTAACTACCTGATCTATTAAATTTAAGATTTACAGCTAAGTAAAGTAAACGAGTCGAGCTAAATAGTCTTTGATGGCTACAATTCTCGGCTACAATAAACTTGCCCAAACTCTTGTCATTAGACATTGCTGAGTCTTGTTCGAAACATTGTAAGCATTGTTTAAATGCTTCATCGAGCTAATCGTGTGTGAATTATAATATGTATTAGCAAACTAAATAAAATTTGAAGTCCACTTTCCATTGATGAAATTAGCTCTTTAAATATATGTAGCAAAATGAGATAATCAATGTTCTTCATTACATAATTCATAACCTTCTTTTCATTGTTTTTATTCTATTACTGTGTTACTAATTTGTACCGTCGTATTTTATTAGAGACAATAGTCAAATAGACATAATAATGATAGACATAATCAGAGTCAATAAAAAGAACAATTTTAATGTCTTGTAGTGGTACTAATGGAGCACAAAACTTATCGATGCTCATTAATGAGCGAGTTTTGAAGTTTCTAACTGAGTGATTTCACTTTAGTATACTAAGAGTTAATGAAACATAAAGCACTGGCTAAAATACGAAACTGTTAGACGTTTCTCTTAATAAATTGACTGAAACGCCTGAAGAATCTTTCAGAAACACGAAAACTTGGACTTCCCGACCAGTGGATCGAATTAGCAGAAACAGTTTCGAGCTCGACTATAAAGGAACAAGTATATACATAGCTAAGACTTAAAAACTCTCTGACTACTGTTGGCGCATATTTCCTCTACCCTCGCTCTCTTCCGGAATGCAATTCTTCAACGTCGATGGACATGCCATGGGCCGGGCAAATTCAACCAACTTTCTTCCAACTCGAGGTATTTTCGAACGAGAGCCTGATATACCTTCATCTCACGTACGTCTCGCTCAATTATTGATAACTTTACCGAAAAATATCCATTAAAGATGTATCTCACCCCCGTCGAGGGACGATCGTATCCTAATAGACTGGATTTCCCTCGGTTCTCAATGGATTCCGGAATGGCTTTAAGTAATTTCATTGGACTTTCGATTTGGAAAACTCGCTAGGATCGATCGCTTTCCTCGTTTGATATTGTAAAGCGTTTCTTCAGCTTGATGTTGTGATTAGGAAATCAATTCGGAAGAATTGAAGAGTTTCTTTGATGTTTTTAGTGATTGCTTAAGTATCAAGATTTGTGTAACGCAGTTGTAAAAGACCTAAGAGCTATTAAATTTATAATTTAAAAGTTTTCAATAACTTCATCTTCTAAAAACTCTTAATTTTAAACAGCACATGCAAATATGTATTTCTTTTGCTATAAGTTATATGATTCTAAATAATGTTTCATAAAATATGTAAATACACATTTCGACTTCTTTCTTGCGAGTGTTATACTTTATTCATCAATGGTTCAACATTCAATACCGGAATACCCTGAACAGTATCAGAGATCTATCCCACGAAGAATATACTCTTCCCTCTTTCAAAAGATCTCACCCCCTTAAGATCCATATCTCAACCCAATATCTCACACGCGAAATATCAATACTGCACCACCCAAGCTCATTACCAGCTATGAAATCTTCTCTATGATCTGATCACACTCCTACAATGAACGCAGAATAGACCTACAAAGGATCCGCAGAGAATCGCATCGACGTTATCTTTTTCGAAAACGTCACCTCCCCTTAAAACATCTTCCCTGGTTCCCTGGTGTTCGATCAATTCTCGATACAGGTCAATGGTTCGTAGTTCTGTGTGTCCGTTATTGTCCTGTATATCAGATACTGCACGATAATCGGTTCCCCTGAGACGAGGTTTCCACCAAGGGCCATCCATAGAAGCTTTCGTCTTACTTATTCATCGTGCATTTACTTAACGCAGTTCTGGATCGAATTATTCCTCCGAGATGTTCGCAAGTTTACGATTCGAGTACTTAGGGCGCGTTTGAACCGGACGACCGGTTCGTTTCGGGCTTTTCATTTCTCTACTTCCGGTTTAGAGAGAACTATGGTCCGCGTGGACGCTTTCTGGCTGGCGTCCGCGGATTAAATGGGTCAGAAAAGTCGAACGGACGAGTCTGCGTTTTACGAGAAGCACCAAGGGAAAGGGCGTCTTAATTGCTTCGAAAGGCATCGGGATTTCCGAGATATCTAGCCAGAATCGTCGAATTAATCGAGGGAGACAGACGATAAATGAGCTGACTGCTGAAGACAGTAGGACTTCCTTCATTGTATTTTTGGCTGTTGGGTTTTATGTGACAGCTGGATGACGTGGAATATAGAGTGAGTTTGGATCATTGTACATTTTTAAGATTTTTAGATTTTCCAGATTTTAAGATTTATAATACGTAATTTTTAATATGTAATATGCTAATTAATGTAAAAGGATAATAATGTTAGTATGGAGTGGAGACAAGTAGCGTGTTTATTGAGTGTGTTTGAACCTCTTATGATTCATTTGCAAATTTGAATAATATTGGATTTTTAATATTTGGATATTGGATTTTAAATATTTCTTTTTTAATGTCGAATTTTAATTGAAATTTTTTATCAAATAGAATAAAATTTAAGTAAAGTCGAAAGGAATGAAATTTCTGAGGCGTTTAATTAAAATCGTCGAATTAATAAAAGAAAATGAAGACGATAGAATTTCTTAAAATATACTTGGAAGTTGACATTTATGCGATAAGTAGATACTATGAAATTTCAAATGGATAGTGACAATGAAACATTTTTAAGAGATCAAGTATTACAATGTTACACAAATATAAATTATAAAAACTGTATAACAATACAAACTGTATAACTGTATTAATTTTTAATAAATATGAATTAATGTGTTTGCAGAAATTATGTGTTTATAGGATGCTAAGCTTAAACAGCAGAATTAGGATATTTTGGAGTTTACTTGACGCTTAGCTTTCAGCGGAAAAATAAATCATTTGAAATTTCAAATAGATTAAAGGTTACTATGTTATTAGGCTAATAATAGAGAACTTTCAATGAATAAAATATCGAATGAAATCTAATTGACAGACGACAACCATCTTAATGGACATTTCAACTCTCTGAAGAGCTCCATTCCCAGAGTTACCTAATCTATCCCGGACGATCAAGTCACAGAATTCCGGCGCATCCTTCGACGCGCGGGCAGATACACTTTCCTGTGTCGCATTAGCGGCTGGGTACAATGGCCGCGCGGCATAATCACGTGAAGGAGCCAACAATGAGCATTAAATCATTAAGCCTGCCGGACACTCGTACGCTACAATGGAAATTCCTGGGCAGTGGGGGCTGTTATTCCGGCTATTATTCAGCCGCGTGCCTCTGGCCTTGTTTATTCCTGCCCTCGGTGTTTGTTTCACGAATTCGATAGTGTCTGTCGAGCTTCATATCGACGTTGGTTCGATAGTTAGCGACACCAACACTTTCCTCGTCATTAACTCGGCTACGAGACGCCTACCTGAATGGGGAACCCACGCGTTTTCCTTTTTCTTCGAGACGATCGAAGACTGGCAGCATGTAAGTAGACATAATCCCTCGTCGTATCGGTAAGCGCAATTACTGAACGATGGCTGACGTTGGCTGACGATGCTACTGAACGCGAAATTAAATCCATTGTGAGCCGCGAGCCTACATTCACATGCAAGTGCTAGCCGGAAACTGATAGATACGAAGGCGTTAACCTTTTAACGTACAGTTTCGTTCTACCTAACCGATCAAAAATGTAGAATTTTCTTGCAACAATATTGTTTCTTGTAATAATTATACGTCCTTATTACTTTGAGCTTACTGTCTTAATTTTCTAATGATACGGTACAAAATATAACATTTTGGACTCTTTGTTTCATTAAGTAACGTGTATGAAAAATATCGTCTATATCTTGAATATCTTTTTATATGTTAAGTTCTTTAATAGATAGATAATATTGCACATTGTAGAAATATTTGTTGTGAATATTATGAGAAAGTTTTCGATTAAAATCACACCAATTTTGAATTTGAACGATATTTTGAGATAGAAAGACGGTCAGAATTGCAAGTTGGTAGTTTTGCATGAGAAAAAGTGGAGCACGGATCAATGAAAGTTCGAGTTGGAAGTAAATAAGACTACGTCCGCATAGAAGATGGTACAAGACAGTTTTAATATCGGAGAAGCAACTTTGTATGAATTTCAGATGAGTTTTGTTCAGGCTGTTGCTAGTCGGAGAAGGATTACAGAAGTTCTGTTGCAACGAAATGGGGCGTTTCGAATTTCGTCACGAGCTACATGATCGTCGAAACGTAAAAACTTGGTTTTCGCTGTGAACAGCTGCGAATTATCCGAAAAGCGAAGTTTCCTACCCAACGAACGCAAGACACTTCAACAAAATTAAATTACTAAGAAAAATGAAATCTTTATTACATTTTTCTATTAGTTAAATTACAAGACGATTTTCAACTTTTGTCATTTCAACTAAAAGAAAAGAACCATTTATTTGACCATTTCGTTTCAACAGCACTGCAACTTATCACGTACAGTGGAACTCCATTTATCAGTACTTGTTGGAGAACAAACAGTTTGTACAATCGAAGTTCATATTATGGGAGACCACGTTCATGTAAGTGAATTCAATCAGCAATAGTTCAATTGATTGGGCATTATCTAAAATTTCGTTGCAATACCATAGTATTGTATTCCACATCGTAGTATTCCAGTATCGTAGAACCTCGTTTATACGAATATATAAGCTAGTATTGAGTTCCAGGGTAAGTTGAAAGCAACCTAAAGAAACTAAAAGATTCATTAATCTTCAACGTCAATTCTTTCGGACAATGATTCCCTCGAAACAAATAACGACCAATTATAACACGTCCAACATCGAGATCCTCACGTAAACTTCCCATCATCTCAATCTCCCCAATTCCTTGAGGAAACGGTCCGCGGTTCCCGCAGCCCATTATCCGGCACAAAAGACGCGCGTGTCGAAAAATGTAGTTGTCAGTCGTACGATACATTTCCCCTTGGCCAAGTATAATCCAAAAGAGAGGCGACGAGCAAAAAAAGAAGCGGAAGAAGCCAGTACGAAGAACCATGCGAAAGATACAAGCGAAAGAGCGAGACGGTGAACACTGGCGTCGAGCCACCCTCAGACAAAAATAAAGAAGAAAGGTAGAGCGGTGGATGGTCGATCATCGGAGGAAACTGGAAATATTTTGACGGCGGCAGGAAGCTTGGCAGCTAAATAAAATTCCCTGGATAATTGTCCTCTCGTCTGAGAGGAGGTCGACCATTAATTCGTCTGTGCGGCTACGGTGTCTCAACATCCTGCGTCCATTTCACGTGCGTCTTCTTTCGAAACTTCTCTTTTACTCTTCTCTTTTTTTATTTCTCCGTTCTTTTCTCTCTCTCTCTTTCGACCATTCGTTGAGAGTTGTCTTTTTGCGGGACTTTATACGCGTGCCTTCTTTAAAAGACGCGAAGAGGGTCCGACTTACGAGCGAGCCGGAGGGCCAAGGTATTTATACAACCGCCCACGCGGTTACACTCACGGTCCCAGCTTCATTCAGTTCTTCATTTGAAGCGATAATCGAGCAGACGAAGGATCTTTGCGGCATCCTGGGCCATCGACGATTCGCGACGCTTACGGATTCTTTCGCGATGAAACCCTGACAGACGCTTCACGCGGCTACCCTTTCTTTTATTGCTTCCGGTTGATCGTTCCCGTCCCGTTTATTTCCAGTGCTCACCGATTGCACGATACCGACTGTGCGGATTATGACTTTTGGGGGATTTTGTGAATTGTAAGTTAAGGGAAAAATATTTGTGATTTAAAGGATTTGATTATTTTTCTAAGGATTTTATTATTTTCAGGATAAAATTTTGCACGATGATAAAACGTGAATAAATTGCGAATAAATTGTGAATGTTTGACTACGTGAGCTCTTTAGGTTAATACGAAATTTGTATTTACGATTACCAGAACGAAGTTCGTTATCGAGGTTGTTTAATTATTTGACATGGTCTGATTGGTGGAGTAAAATCATTTCCTTTTGTTTCGTGTCAGCAAGTGGAAGTACCTGTCAACCTAATTTTGTTTGTACTAACCTCGCGCGGTCTGCATCGGAAGCGGAAACTATGTTCACTATTTAGTTTCTGTATAGCCACTATTTAGTGACTGTGTACGCGTGTACCTTTTGTCTGAGAGAATTGCGTCAGTCACGTTTCTTTTCGAATCTTTCCATTTATGAGTTATTTAAAAATGTATTATTTCCTGAAACACCTTCAGATTTTTTTCATATCATCTTCAAGTATACAAATATACATACGTATTGTAGCATAAAAATACAAATGGAGCATGTCACCTATGCATTACTTAAGAATCCGACGTTTCAATACAAACTGACATAACTATATTGCACATTTCAAAATAATACTGAGCTTTAATATAGTACTCAATGCAATATGATGTTGATTAATAATATTAATTGATTAATGTCAACGACCTTTGCGATAAAATATCGCATTTGAGAAAACAGCATTTCGATGTAATCGAATGTAATTATATTTTCCATTCGAAAATAGTACACGACTTCAATATAACGATGAACATAATATAAAATTGATTACAGGTAATAATAAAATACAAACCAGCAGAAGTTTCCCAAAAGTTTCCAAAAAGTTTCTCACTAAAGAAACTAACATTTTAAATTTACATTTCAATGTAATACCAAATATCAATCTAATAATCAGGGCAATATAATATTGATTACCAATAAAATACAAAACTTTCCAATAAAGTTCTCCACGAAGAATGGCTACCAGCTTCTTCATCCCTAAGGCAATCTTTCTATCAGCCACAATTTAACCGAAACTCCAGAGAATAAAACCGCCAGGACGAAAAGGAGGACTAAGACGAAGAACATTGAGGAAAGAAGGGGGAGGAAAAAATAAATTTTCCGAAGCGTGACATGGACAACGCGATACGTTGGCTCGCGATCGAGAAATCGGGCGGCGTTCGACTTTTATTAGACGCGAGACGATCCACTGGCCGAGCAACCAGTCTGAATTGTCGCCCGTGGAGAATACCGGATGGGTTTTGTCTCCCCAGCTCGACCGTAAAACCACTGTCGTCGGCGTAATTAAAAATCTAGCCGGGCAAACAGCCGGCCGCCTCGATCGACTCGCATCGAATCGACTGGGCTCGATCGACGACGACGACAAACAATGCTTTTTCCCACAGAGTCGGGGACCAGTCGCAATTAAGCTCGAATATTGCCGTGATACGTTAGAGTTGGAATTAGTCGAATATCCAGGCTGCGATTTGCCGAAACTGGGGCGCAACGTATCGTTTCGTTTGCCTGTTTCTTTTTCTCCCGCTCTGGTTTTACTTTTTGTTCTTTTTACTATAGGATTACGTGTATGGCTATTTGGAACCGAATGTTGCCCGCGCTTTGACGTAAATAGGCCGCAGATATTGGAGGTTTTGTGGGTTTAATTCCAACCGATTTTTCAGCATTCTTCTCGTTGGCTTTTGCGCAGTAATTTTAAAGCCAATTTCAGTAAGAATATTTATTTTAGATTGACTTTTACGTATATGGATCTTTTGAGAGGTTGTTTTGTAATTTTGTATTTTTGTAATTTTAGTATTGGGTTCATTCGAGTTTTTACCGTACAATGATTAATCGTTAAGTTAATGCAATTTTACAGTACAATTTGATTCTTTTTTAATTATTAATAAATGGTTAGATTAACATTTTGTTACAGACAATAATATAGCTATCTACAGGTACGTTGTTCGATTTTATGCTCAGTATTTCGAACATAAGAAGAGGTATTTTTTCTATTAACTCCGAGGATCTTTACAATTTATTCAGAAGAAATGTGTGCCTGTATTGTAATCGTGTTACATCTACTTCTCTAAGAAAATTTCTCTAAATTCCCTACACACAAAATTCGTGTATTACACGTATAATTGAAACAATAGAGATAATTTAAAATGGACCAAGTTGATAGGTCCCGTGCGTTTCACTAAAAATTTATTTTCATTGTCAACTAACAGGGAAGCCCTAAACTCTGGTCACCCCCGAATTCCCGCGAAATTGATCCCCCGTATTTACCACCCACGTCTGTTTACACAATTTCCAAACTCGTATTTTCGAATTTTCCCGGCTGGGGCGCGGACAAAAGCGCGTATCCCTGCTCAAACACGATCATTAATTCACGAAACGAAGAATGCTATCATCAAATATCCATCGGGCTATTCTCTCGTAGATCCAGCCTCCCTTCGCGAGAGAAACTCGCCTCTTTTTACCTCGACGTTCCATGAATTTCGCGCGGTAACGTCCTGAGACCAGCCATCAGAACTCCTCTTCCGCCTTATGAATCCTTAATAATCCTTTTCTGACTGCATCGGTGACTAGCCGCATCTCGAAATGGTCGATCGACCACGAAAATACGAGAACCTAATTGCGTTAATTGCGACGTTAATATTTGCATCAGGGTTTTCCAATTGCTTATTTCTCTAATCAGAGAATTGGGGACTCATTACATTCCAGATCACCTAGATCTGTTTTGAATCTTTTATGTTGTGAGAAATTTTAAATGCTAAAAAAATATCATCTTCGTGATATTTGAATTGGATAGATTTAAATTATCCTTACTGATAAGGGTGTGAAAGAAAAGTACGTACATGATCGGCCAAGGTTTAGAATGTATTATGTCAGGTGAATATTTGTGTAGTGTGCCTGAAGTAAGACAAAGAAGCTGTGAAAAAGAGGAAGAAAAGAAAGGACTAATTTATGGCCTGGTAAATATGTATTTGAATGGGTTACTTCATGAATACTAATAATCGTTGAAATATATTGCACTGTGCTGTTGTGGCTTAGAAATGCTTCAATATTAGACCTATGATAATCCATAAATTCTTACGGATATTTTATAAATTTGCAGTAGTGTATTTTTAAAGACTTGACTAATTTTCTTACATTTTGTACAAATTTTATACCTTTGTCATTAATAATTTTGACGTTAATGTATCTGATTATATTTCTACCTTGATATTGGACTACCTCGTGCTGCTACCTTTCCATTGTGTATGTGAATACACATTCCTATAATAATAATCGGTTAAAGCAGCTACAAATATAACCTTCTAACGTCACATGCATCGTCTGATGAGTTATTAACTGCTGAGCTGGTCGCTAAGTTTAGATCGTTGGTCATTCGGTATCAGAGTAGTCATTTTTATGATAAATGTCTATCTTAGTCAGCTGATTGCTGGATTTAGAATTGGTCCCTCAGTCTCTGGTTAACCCTCGTTATCTAATTAACTTCTTAACGATTTCATCGCTGGGGGTGATTTAATCACTTGTCCTTAAACACTGCACTCATACATTTTTACAGGCTAACATGTCTTATTGTTAGTCGCCTACAGAGTGTTTTATTGCCATATGAATCATAACAATGTGAGAATTATAGTGTAGTTAAAGAAAGAACGATTGCAACAATAAATGTTAATTGAATGTACAAAATTGCAAAATAAATATTCTCTTTAATCTTAAATGCTCTGCTTCATGTAGATAATGATACTTAACCCTTTGACAGTTTACCAAAGTGAACGAGACTCGAGTAAAGTGTCAAGTACGGAATAGTTTGGCTCGAGAGAGGCTTAAGAGATGCGTCGAAGCTGTTTAGTATATTGTTATCACAGATATTTAAGTTCATAATTACATATATGTATTATAGTACATTTATCTTGCCTCTGCTGTATTTAGCAAATCAAAATGTGCAGGACTTTAAAAATCAGAGAGGTAACAGGATATTGACATGCTAAAAAATCTTCTTCGAAAGGGCGGAAAATTTTGAAACCTTAAAAGGCCTAGAGAGCTTTATTTAACAAGGTTTCGCGAAGACGTCTTAAAAAATTCTATGAAATTCTAAAATGTTCAAAAACCACTGGAACTTTAGAAAATTCCAAATATTCCTCCGGTTCCATTCGTACCTCAATTTTCACCTCATCTTATCCATGTACCAACTACACAACAACATACCGCTACTATGTCCAGTCCTATAACGTCCGCTAATCCGATTATTTAAAAAATGGAACAACCATTTGCAAACATAAAACATTAGCAATGTTTCGTGTAATCGATAGAACTCTGAACATTCTGACAATTCTTCTGTTAAATATCAATTATGCGTCTGTCACTTTTCCAATTATATAAAATAACATAGCAAAATGAGAATACAGCAATTCTCACAAATATCAAGTAATCTCAACCATATCATAAACTCGAGGCTGGCCTGAACAGTACTGATAAGAAAATCAAAGGGCAACTGACATCGTGCTTCCTAAATACCTTTGTTACCTATGCGCATTCGTGCGTTATTATCATCTCAAAACCATGCATTAGCCAACCACAGTTGGTTCTGTTGTCCGAAAGTAACGTAACTCGTACGAAACATGCAAAAGAGGAAAAGGAATCAATGGGGATTTAGTCCAGGCCCTTTAATACGCGTAATTTGTTGTAATCCACTTAAAGCCGGGACAGTGGTCGTGTACTTTGCTCTATTTTCCACGTGGAATCGCGTTAACCACCCATCCCCCGGTAGAAATTTCAGCAGGTTACCTGCGTACACGCGTTTATCCGACTGGTTATTCCGCATCCGCGCGCGTCCCTCTGGCTTACAAGCGGATAAATGCTGTCATTCAACCGGCTCTTCAATGTAATTCACCGACGCCGCGATCCACGGGACGCGTCTTTGCACCCTCCCCCAGCCTCGAACCGCGCTTTTCAGAATATTATTCGCGCCCGTGTCCCGTTCGCAGCAGGGACGCAGAGAAAAGGGCGAGCCTTTGAAGAAATTCACGCGGAGCCGACGTAACGAGAGTCGTTACGCGCTTTGTTTTCAGATATTATCAAGATACGAAGGCTTTTTATCGCGATGGCGAGCTATTCGTGCTGTTTCCATGCAATTATGGTTTCTTTTGTGGGAAAATGGAATGAATCCTATTCAGAGAAGAATAGTGAGATTGTCGGAAAATGGGCATATAAGGGTTTGTTAAGAGGTTTGTTGATTGATTCGAAAGGCTGTCTCGCTTCTAAATATTTTATGATACGCAATTTTTTAACATTTTAAGGTTCATTCGAGGTTCTTGGAAATATTGGGTTTTGTTCTAACATTTGTCCAAGGTACTTACAAATTTTGTTGGAAAATGAAGATAAAATTGTATTTGAAATTGGAAGATGTAAAGTTTTACTAATTCATCGATATTTTGTATGTTTCAGATTGTTTATTTCACATTTTCTTAGCTTTTTTATGATTTTCAAACCTTTTTTTATCCTAGCTTGACAGTTTTTAGATATCTTAGAATATTCAAGTACAACTCTTTCAGTTCAAGCATCTTTGGTTGTTTACCAGAAAATAAAAGTTGCTTCTCAGATTGAAAAATTATCTGACATCTAAGCTTTCCTGATATATTGAAACTTAAAAATTCAATAAAACTTCGTTTTGAATTCTTGACAATTTTCAAGTCATCCAAGATTGTACTTTTAAATTGGAAAATTACTAAGTGAAAACTTCAAAATCCAACAACATCATCAATCTTCCGGAGTTCTCAAAATACGTATTATTTAAAACGCGTTGCCATTATCCTAAAATCTCCAACCTAGCAAAATACCAAGTTTGCTCAAAATATCGGAGTCTCATCCTCCCCACAATCCACAAGCATTCCAAATCTCCAAGCCGAGCTCCTTATCAAATCTCCCGGTATTCTCCTGAAGCTAACCGCCCGAAGCCTTCAATCAAAGGAAATTTCACCGCATCCGAATCCAACGTTCAAACAGACGTTTCTCCCTTCACCCGTATCTCATGCTTCGCTTACGATGAATCGTTATTCTTCGCGGATCGAAATGGAACTGTACTCCGTCTTGGTTGCATATAGGTGGCCCCGGATGAATAATTCTCGGTAAGTGTCGAAACATTTATCGAGCGTGAAAATATGTCGAACCGCGCGAAGTTTATTAGGCGGAACTAACGGACGGTTAATTGCGAGTAACATGTTACTCGGGTCGACCGCGTCGATACGGTGATTTTATGTGTAATAGGAACGATCATTTATGGAAAATGGCCGCGCGACACTCTGCGTTATCTCTTCGCATGATTACGTCCCTTCACGTGCTCTGTCCCGTTCCTAAGTAAGAAAAAAGAAGAAATAAGATCGCGTGTCGTCAAGTGTCGCGAGTTGTCCGGCTTCCAGATCGTTAAGCTACTTTAGTTGATATCGCTGTTTCGGACTAATTTCCACTTCCAGGAATAACTCTTTTTAGTTTAGACGGTCATTTCGTGAAGTTCTTTGCTGGATGTAAAAGTTTTAGTGAGACATGTTTATGGACAGGATAAGGGAGCGTGTCAGGTATAAAATGTTATGTAGTGGGTATTTATGATTGAAGAAAAAACAAGAAACGTTAATGTTGCTGGTTTCTTTTTATGGAGTTTTTATAGGTACTGTATGTTTTGTTGTCTATAAAAATTAATTTTTACAAAATGAATTTTTCTTCTATGATTCCTTCTCTGTTTTTTTTTCAAGTCATTTTCCTCTTCCACATTTCTATATATTGCTTTGTATTTATAGAATCATATTATAGTTATTTAATTTATATAAGATACCAAGTGTTTCCTATAGGTTAATTTATATATCATTAATCTATATTCTTATTAAGGTAATGGCAGAATAAGTTCATTAATTGGCAACACGATTTCGATTTTTAGATCGTTAAACTAGCCGAACAGTTTTTCTAAATCAATTTACACGTGATTGTTCCATATCACCATCAAAATAGTAACTGAGTAATTTCAACAATTTAAACACTGCGACCACAGTGCGGAATTTTAGTTTTCAATCTGGCTGCAATATTTTGTTCAAATCAAGTTTCACACGATCACTCTACATCACAATTAAACATGTGACAGCATAGATGCAGCAATTTCCAACATATCAATACGGTTTTTTACCTTCTCAAACAATATTTCTAAATCAATTTTCCACGTCACTATGGAAATAGTGTCAGAATAATTCCAACAATTTCGGATATTTCAACACAGTTTGGAATTTTAATCTTTTTTTTAAAGTAACACAAATTTGATTGAAACAATTTTTCTAATTTAATTTGTACATGGTTTTTCAATTTCAAACAATTTCCATCAATTCAGAACGATTCGAATTTTTTCTTTTACTTTTTTATTTAATCCCAAAACTTAAGCCAATTAATTTTCTATATCAGTTTATACCCGTTTTTTCATGCCAATATTAAAATAGTGACCGAATTTTCGACAATTTTAATTATTCGAATACAAATTGAATTTTTATTTTCTTAATCAAGCCAAACTTAATAGAGACAAATTTTCTAGACCAATTTACGCACGATTTCTTAATAACATGTTTCATAATAACAGTGATCAAGTTATTTCGACAAATTCGAGCATTTTAAATACAATTTGAATTTTTATTCCTTTCTTTCTAAAATAATCCAAATTGTTAATACCAAATGTTAACCTTAAATATTCTTACTAAACATTAACTAAGTATATTATCTAAACTAATTTACTATTCTATTACTAATTTCTATTACTAATTCCTATTACTAATTTACTATATATATCACTATTAAAATAATGTCCGAGTAATTTCGACAATTCCAAGGATTTCAACGTTATTTGTCTGATACTTGGAAACAAATAAACGTTTCTCAAGACGATCCAGGAACGGGACCGTTGTGTAAGCCGCTTAACGATTTAACGCCAGAACACGCATTCGGAAGTGGCGAGGCCCGTGTACCAGATCATAATGCGATTAGACCCGTGTTTTCTTTGTGGCGTTCACGCGACAGTGCCGGTGCTCGGTGCTCGTCCCAAAAATACAGAATACACGAGCCAACCAGCGCTGTATCAAAGTTATCAAACCACGCAATTTATGGCTCCTCCTTTCACGGTGCTTCTATTGCCCGTGGACTCTTTCCAAGATTCAACAAGTCCCCCGATGCGGTGATAAAATGCGACACGATGTTGGTCCCAAACGAGAAGCTTTGTTTTATGATAGAACACCTCCTTCTGTCTCCTTCTTCTTCTATTATCTTCCTTATCGTCTCTTGTATTGTATGGTTTAACCATGACAAATGGCAGATGTATAATTCTCTTTGATATAAAGTATTTGGTATTACATTTTCCAATTCGTTCATTTGTTAGCAAGTAAATGGATGAGAATTAATTTGGAAAGAAAGAGAATTCTTTGATCTTCGATCTCCTTTTTCCATTTTTCATATTACTAACATATACACGTATCGTCATCAGCTTTCGCTGTGAATGAAGATGAGCAGAATGCACGTAGAAATTCCAACAGAACTGAAGCCGAATTTCTTGATGATTACTATACTCTACCAGAGCCTATCACAAGTACTTACTTCCCTCTTCACCATCAAACTTCTCTGGCCTCAAAAAAAGAAGAAGAAGAACAAAGCAAAGAAACAGTTAAAACGATATAGCACGTACGTTGGTCGATCGAAAGTTTCCAGGACGGGCCGTCGCTCCTGGTTACCGTGACATTAACAAATATGTTAAACGGCGAAACACCGAGTCGCCGGTGTAATTGCTCGCGAAGAGAAATGGCCAGTGACAAGGCGAAGAGTAAAGTAAATACACGGCCGTCTGTTCGTTCAAACAACCCCGACTGGCCTGGCCTGGCCTCGTCAAACAGCCAAGACATGGACTACTTTGTATAAATACTACCGAACGCCATTACGGAATTCATCGCTGGCTAATCTGTTTGCGTTACATTGTTTTAATTCACGCCACGGCCCACGTGTTTGCACGGGACGGTTTTTAGCCTCCTGACTACGGGACCAATTGCCCAATTGTCTCTCAGTATTTGAGAACACCTGTCCGACGGGGAAAAAAGTCGTAACTTTTATCGTTTTCTATTATTTGGTTCTTGATTTCTTTAAGTCGTTATATTCTTAATCTTGAACCTGTTAAGCGGGCATTTTATCTTTCTTTCTTTGATAGCTTTGGTAGTTCCTAAGGGTTAAGGAGCCTTAATTAGAATGTTATCGAATTATCGATAAAAAATATTTAAATACATACACAATATACATATATACAGAATATACAATAATATATACACTATTGTCTTAACGTTTAACGTATCAAATAAAATATTCTCTTCGATTCATATAGTAAAATCTATCGTCTGAAATATAGTACAGAATTCCTCAAATATTTTAATAATCGTTCAAACGTGCAGCAATCCGAAGAAAAGCAAACCTTTTTTTCCCAGAGAAATCAACTTTAAACGTTCCTAAAAATCCAATAACTGAAATATCAAACAAATCCTACGCTATATTATAGGATACACACATAGGATATTCTTTCAAATTATATGAAAAAAATGAAATATGTAGTTCTAGTAATTTTGTAGCAGCCAAGTTAGAAAATATAATTTCGACAAAAACGTAAGAAAGATGTTAATAGTGCGATTAAATTTAAATTTCAAATTTTAATAAACCGCTTTCACGCAATATTCTATACGTTTGAAACTGTAAAGTCTTTTTGAAATTCGATTTTTTCTAACTGTTTCAGTGCCCTTTAAAAACACTGTGTATCGTTACGACCGATCCTCTAGTTCTCTTCCACTCTGTTTGATCTTGTTACGATGCCATTAGCCGATGAAAATTGTAACGTGGTTCGACCCCTCTTTTTTCGATAAACGCTCCTCCTTCGAGTAGCAGACTGGACTTTTATAAGCAACGACCATGGTTCCTGTGCTTTATAACTCTAATAATGGTCGTTGATAGCAGCATGAACAGGTATATTGTAGATAACGAGGCTGTAATGTCAGTTGTTTCGTAAAGGAAGGTGTACGGTAGTTGGTATTTTACATTCGGCAATAAGAATAATAACAGAGCAAGTACTTTTTAATACAAATTATGAAATTTATGTAAGCATCAGAGGAAGTATGTTTCTCGTGTTATTATACAGTAGAATAGACCTGATAATTATCGAAGTAATTGTTCTACTGTTCTAATTGAGGTAATGGATTTCTTTCATTTTCTACCAACAACAAGATACGAGAAGAAAGATATTTATTTGCAGAATTGTATTATGAATTTCTAAGTCTTTACGGATAATCGACTGATAATAATCATTAATCGTCTCTCTAGATCTGTCATACTATACTTTTTATTCATCGTAACTCTATGTCATTCCTTTTACTTCCCTTCATTCCATTAACGTATTCCTTATAATATTTTCTGACCATTCTCAATATCCTTTATTAACTTCCCATGTCAACAAAAAACTAAAATTCTAACAAAATTTTAAAGTCGAGATAAAACAGAATTTTTAATCAAAGAACTTTGTCCAACTTCCATACCTACTTCCAACGACTCAATAAAATCCATCGTTCCTTACACAGAGAAACTTACTTCCTCCAATTATTATGTTCCATTAACGATCCACCTGGTATAGGATCTATTAGCAAAAAGCAATTCCACAAGACAGAGACTCGGTGGAACGAAAATTAACCACATTTTCCAACCGGCAAGCAGAAAACTAGGGAAATGCAGAATAATTGGAATCGGAATATTTGCACCGTCCCTTTGTCAAGCAACAACGTATTCCTCTCCATTTCTCCGCAAGTGAAATTTCACTTTCTCGAGGTCTCGAAGAGATAAAACAGAAGCCAGGTATGCGGCTAACCCGGCAGATCCACTCCCTCGGCTAAGGTAGAAGAGGCAAGAGTAGCAATTTTCTACACACTCCCTAGCCGCGACGAGAGGTTAATGAACTTACCGCAATCAACGTTGCATTTACCTAAAACCTTGCTGGCCCGCCGTCGCGGCAATTATCGATCCGTCGTTTCTATGAAATTACTTCCCGAACAAGAAAAGGATAATTTCGCCAAATTGAATCCTGCACAGAAGGCAGTATCGACCGTGAGAAGGAGAGGGTGGGACGAGCCACCGCATGCCGCGCGGCGACACGCGAACCAACGCATGCCAATTTATTGCAATCAGTGTCCTCTGCACGAGGTTCTCGTTCGAAGAAAAAGGCGTATCGAGCTTCGAACGAGTTGTGCGTGCGACACACGCTGCGTGTTCGATCGTGGACGACTGTGGGTGGATTCGCTATCGTATACGGAGAGAACGTACGTCGAGGGAGGAACTGTTAGCGTGCGAAATTAGCCCCGATTCAGTTCGCGATGGAGATCCTTTCGTGGGATCGATGTAGATTGAGACCATTCGTGACTGTGTTTCGAGGGAAACATTGGGTGCACTGGAACCCTCGTTCCGGAACGGTGAAAGTATTGAAAATGCGAGATTTTTTTAGAATTGATCATTATTATACTTTTAAAGTCTGCAGAGATGAAATGAATGAAATAAGTGATGGAGGAAATATTCTTTTATCAGCTTTAATCTAATGTAGTTTGTGGTTGTTACTAAAAATGAAAATTTTAGTAGAATTTTACATCTATACTATTTCAAAGTATAAGAAATATATTTTTATGTTTGTAATTACCTTTTAATTAGTTGAGTAAGCATTCTTTCATATATATGATTCCCACTATAAATGGAAATATTGGAAATGATAAAAATTTACCGAATGGTAATTTTTTTTAGCTTCCATGTTTGCTCACGTAATTATAAGCGACTAAAGAAGTTTTTTAACGGACCATTCTCATATACTGATAAAAATGTGAAAATTATTGAAAACACTTTAAGAGTTTTAAAGAATCGCTTTAAGAATTTTCGAACGATTGTTGTATTTATGTGAATAGAAAATTTCTCTATTAATAGTAATAAAACAAAAACACACTGAATGAAGAAAAGGCTGAAATTTTTGTTATATGTGTTAGCTCTTTTCGAAGCGTGGAGAAAACATGGTTCAAAGAAAATCAAAATTAGCGATATATATATTAATAACAATATAAAATTATAGTGACTTCAAAAGCAATTCGCTTTAAGTAGTATAAAATTGTATTTAGGTAACGATAAAATTAAACAGAAAATAGGTAAGAGGAAAAGAGTGATGATAAGAGTGAAATAAAGATTATTCCTATAGGTATCGATAAAAATGGGAAAAGAATACTGAGGAATGGCATGGGATGGGATACTTGTTACATTACTAGCGTAGAATCAATTTAATCGCGATAAAAAAGGTCTGAAGGAACAAGAAGAGTATCGACTGGGCAGTGTTCCAGAACTCACCCACGAAGGAGAATTCATTCCACGAAAATGGTATCAAAAAGATATCAAGGAATAGCAAAAAACGACGAAGAATGTAAATATAATCGATTAAGCTACAAGTAGAAGGGTGGAGCACTTGTTATGTAACTAGGTTGGGGTCTATTTAAAAAAAAAAAGTTGGGAGGACAAAAAGGGTGTCGAGCGTGGGTTGAATGAATATTTATCTTTCAAGAAGGGCTCCCTAAAAAAATCGTGTTGGAGGCATATTATCCATTGAAATAACAAGTTACCGACCAATTTTACCGGTAGTTATTTAATTACAATTTAATTCTTTATAAAAATTACTACAAATTATTTCTCTTTTATATATCCAACGTACCTTAAGCCTTCTTTACTTTGTTAGTTAGGTAGACATTTTTTAGTCATATGCCGTACTGATACTGCAAACTAATTTAATATAATCCTTTCATATAAAAATCATCGCAAACAAATTATCACGTCCAAGACACGGTCTATGTGAGTATAATAATAATAATCATAATCATCTTTCCCGGTTAACAATTTGAAAAATATCGATTCCAGCAAAGTAACGTCGTAAACGGTTGTTCAGCTGAATCAAAAGATTCCACTCCAATTTTAAAACAAAGGATGAACGGACAATACGAATACAATTGATAAATTAAAAGGACCTCAAGAATCACCACGATCAGAATATGACTTGTTTGATTACCATGGTAATTCATCGTCTCCAGTGAATAATTGAAAAGCTATCAAAACCTAAAACTAATCCCCCAAAGGATACAACTTTCTACGCTCTTTGCGTTCGAAAACAGCAACCAACAGCAGTCAAAACCATACATCAAACTCGCGCGAGATTTCAACCCCTATCGCGGCAATCGATTCGTCAAAAGGAAACACGTGACGAACGAGCAAGAAACGAGCGTCGTTCAGGCGTCTATCCCCCGGAAGAACATTAAAAGACCCGGCGACCCGTGGAACTCGTCGCCCACCCCTTCGAGTAAGAACTCGAACTTGTGTCGTCTTCTCTCCTTTAATTATCGTTCTAACTCCCCCTCCCCACCCGCTCCCCACCAACCCCGTTGTCGAATGCATAACTAGCGTAACGAGTTTCTGGATGGCAGGCCGCTGCGAGACGAAAGGAGAGGTAGAAAGGAATTCCAACGCAGGTGAAAGAGGAGGGAGAGAGGGTGGAACAGAGAAGTAGCATTTTAGTTTATTCATATTCAAGCGGCCGGAGAAATCCGCCGGTGGGATCGAGCCATCCGCAGAGGATTTTCCGCGTTTGCAAATTGCGAGGCTGCAGCTGCAATGCGGCTATCACGGAGGAGGGGCGGCTGCGAACAGCCTAGGGGTGGAAGTGACGGGGGGACCAAGGAGGGGGCGGGAGAACGTTCGTTAGAAGCCGTCAATTAACGCGAATCGAATTAAGCAGGGTGTACTCGGCCTGCTCGGTCGCGCGGACACGCGCTCAGAAACCGCTTCGCCTGGAAAATATCTTTGGTTACTCACCAACCACCCCTCTTAGTCTTCGTGTGTTTCATACTTTTCTCTGTTCATGCGTGTATGTGGGCATTTTATAGTTTTTAAGGAAGTATCTCTTTTCCAAGAGGTAAGTCCGAGTAATAGGATTGGAAGCGAAATTGAGTTCATGAAAGCGATTATTTGGTGGGTTGGATTAGTAAAAAAATTAATAGTGTTTCCAATCTCATAAGATGGAATTATAATTAATTTATAAACTGGAAGAAATATAATAATACGGTATTATTATAGCACATATTGTGCAGTGACGGGAGTGTTTAGCACAGACAAAATGTGTAACATGGATTTTGGTTATATTCAAATACAAACTATCAACTTTAAGCTTCATTTTGTTCGTCATTGCATAATAATATAAAATATAAATGAAGCGATACGACTGGTCAGAAGATGGAGTAGTCTATTCGTATTCTGTGCACTTTTCCTTCAACCACGTCTACTAAATTTCTATGACACATAACATATATTTATTTCCAGTCTCTTATGATATCTCAACTCTATAACCTCGACCTTCAATTTCCTACAAACCCCATCTTAAACCAATCACTCCAAACACTCCAGCCACTCAAAATACCTCATGAAATCCCAAACGCATCCTTGTTCGCCCATAAACTCCTAATGCCATCATACAGCACGAAAATACATAGCTTCTAAACCTTCGACGCGTCGAATAAGATTCAACCACATGCCTCAGCCTCGAATCGAAATCCAGACTTCCAACCAACCCCCTTGGTACGTTTGCTTTTTCTGTTCCGCGCGAGCAATCGTTCGGAAGGCTTGCAGGAAGAACAAGCGAGGGACACGGTGATCGAAACAGAGAGTAGGAAAAGGGGACGTGGAAAGGAAGGAAAATCCAACGGGGCACCCTTGTTGCTCGGCTCCAGACTCTTACACGCAGACGCTTCTTCGCGATGTTTGCTGTGAAAACACGTGCCTTACTCCGTCGACGTGGACGGAGGCGAAACACGAGGGTTGGGGAAGAACGAGGAGCCACCGGGAATATTATATACCGAGCACGCCTCGATACACCGCGTCACATTCCGTTTCGTTCGTCGATGAAACCCGACGCACGCTTCGAAATTCTTCTACGCGCGTTCTACTACGTCCTATACTCGACGAGACTCCAGACATCTCGATGCTCCGCCTGACTCCGCGCGAACGTGCTCGAGACAGCTCTTCGATCGTTGCACCGCTGTCTCTTTCTTGGTCTTTTGCTCGTTCTCCTCTGTTGGTAAAACGTCATGCGGATGGGATTGCTGGCATATTCTTGTCTCTCGACACCGTTTCTCCGCCTGTCAAATTTGTTTGCCTCCCTTGCTACGCTTAACTCGGACAATATACGATTGTTGAAGGTGATTCTCGAGGTGTTTCGTTGGGGTGCGTCAATTCTGTTTGCTCGAAGATGTTCCACGTAGAATTAAGCTCGATTGGAGTGGAGTGAATTGTGAATCGGGCTGATATGTTAGAAGAAGTTCGAGAACTAGGTGGGCTGGTGATTGGATTGGAATTTTGAGTGTAGCTCGAGTGTTGAATATTTAAACCTTTTCACAAATTTCATACACTTTGCTCTGAGAGCCACAGCGGATAGAAATACGCTATACCATGACGTTGAATGTTGGAAAATATTATACTGTGTTTGCGTATCTTTTTGACGAGGTTATTTAAGTCACTCGCATCGTTGAAAATTTCTTGCTCCGTGAAATTCATCTTACTTTAATCATTCTAAAAGCCTTAAATAACGTTGGTTATCGATGACCAACCTTGGTAGTTAGCGCGTTAGACAACCCGCCCAAATTGAATCGATCTCTTGCTTCCGATCAGACGAGGCATCGATCAATTTGCAACGGTGTCGCGTCACCTGGTTCGCTCTAATCACGCGGGTAGCTATCGAAAGCCTACGCTGGGCAAACTTCGCGCACGGTTTCCCTAGCTCGCATACTTTGCATACCGAGAGGCGGCCCAGTCCATTTGATGTGGTCAGGACCAAAGCTTCCACAGCTAACCACCCACTCCGTTTCAACGATCCCAACAGTCTGAGGAAGAGGAAGGGAAACCGGCAAAAGGGGGCGAAATCGTTGCGTTCAATTCGACCTTAACGGTATCTTACAGGCCTGGCCAGGCAGGATATTGCAAGCTGTAGGATGTTTGACTTGCCAAGTAAACCGCCGTCAACCGTATCCGCGCTCCCTGAACCGTCGTTTCTCGTGTTCCTCTGCCGATACCTAACGTTCCGCAGTTTCTGCCAGGCGTGTTCTAATAAGGGATATTATACTGCGTGGCTGAAGTAAGGAAGCGAGTCAGCAAGCAGGTAAGGGTGGGAGAAAACGCAGAGAGGGTGAGTGGGTGTTACGAGAGGCAAGACAGAGAGAAAGAGAGAGAGAGAGGGACAACTTTGTCTCGGCACTGGCTGGCGCTATGTTAAATTGCGGCTTACCTACCCTAATTAATTTCGGCAGATTTATATCTGTCGAGACAACGCGTCGTTGGCAGCACGTCACTTCGCTGTCGGCCGCGCCTACTCTTCGAACGTCCTTTTCTGCTCTTGCACCGTGGGATATAGAGGATGGGAGTTGAGAGAGAGACAGAGAGAGAGAGAGAGAGAGAGAGAGAGCGAAGGGGGAAGCGAGTAGGTGGATGAGATACTTCGATGGCAGTCTGTTCCAGTGATCGAGCTGGAACTGGAAGATTAGCATGTTAGGTAGGTGATTGGTGCGAAAAAGGTGGATTCTGGAATTTGATTATAGGAAAAAGTAAAAAATAAGTTTTCCTAAAACAGTCATAGTAGGTTTCATTTCCAAATTATTTAACAAATACATTGTTACAAAAATTATTGTCACGTAGTTCTATTTATTATAACATTTGTGTGTTAATTAGTTGAATCCAAGTAATTGATAACATATATTTTCACCTAACTGTTACAATAATTTGATACTTTAAAAATGAAACGTAGAACACCCCGTAAAAAACGCTTGAAGAAGAAAGCTATGTGCCAATATGTTTCGTAGCCACTGTGACGAGTTTAATTTTTCTATCTACACTTAAAACTCCAGTGGCACTTTAAATAAATCCCTATAATCAATAAACCAAATATCAGATTCTTTGTGACCCTCGTGTTCATGGTCATCATAACGTCCAGCGACTTTACACATGGCTGGAAACGTCATTAACGAATCCTTTAATTGGAAATTTTTCCGCGTGACGGTGCAAAGCGATAAATCCACAAATCACGATTCGTCGATGTCCGATCGAGAATTACAATCCGTTTGGACGAGTAGGATCCGCAATTCTATCCGTTTGTCGCGTTTTTGGAATTTCACACCTAATTTTACCATATCTGATCAATGGTTGAGATCGCCATTTGAATTTTATAGACACAGACAGGCAATTATGTTCTCCATGCATGTTGATAACAGTGGATTCTCCGTAAAGCGATTCGGATCAATAGTAAAATAAGTTTAGTGTGATCGAAAATGAAATTTAATTTCGAGTTCGGCTTTGTCACAGCATTTTACTAGGGGAAAAAGGTTTTTCGAAATTCTCTGCGTAAGAGAGAAGAAGATTTGACACGTGTTGTACGCATTGGGAGAATAAAACGAAAAATTCCGAGCGAGCCCCGTTTCTTTCCACGCTATTTGTTGGAAATGACTATCCTCCGGCGTCGCATTTTTCCTAACCCCTTATTCTTTTTTTAGTTTCGGGGAACTCGCCCTGTAATAGTTAGTTTCCACTGGAAATAGTTGCTTTGAGAATTAAAGTTTCGCTGGGAATTCAAATTGAAGGGATTTTATTTAATCAGTCACACGCAGAAAGGAAATTTAAATACATTTCTACGCAAAATGTAATAATAACGCAAAGGAACAAGATACATTTTTCTGTAAAAGCAAGGATTGATATTATTCTTACTAATAGTATTTAAGTCTCAAAACTGAATCTTTTTGAGGCTATGGAAAAATTTCTTTCTTTTTTATTAATTATTAGTAATAGAAACAAATCTTTTCAAATGTTTTTGTAAAGAAGATATCATACATTGAAATTGATAACCAGTTTCAGCGAAAACAAGTACATTTATCGCTCAATTGATTAACAACTCGTCAAGCACAGTATTGAGTACGCGAAACATTGATCGCACAAGAGTTAATAGACTTCAGAGGATTAAAAGTAATGAGCTGTTTCATAATTTCATACCCAGCTCGATATAATTACAAGTATCTGTTACAGGTATTAATTGTATTTATCTATCGAAGCAACGTGTTGCTCTGTTCATTCACTCATTTATTATTGAATGTAGTTAAGGCAGACAGAGAAACGAAATACAGTAAATACAGTAAATCATATTACGTATGACAAAATCCTCGAATAGAAGGCTTGGAATTTGTTGAGGTATAAATTATAGATTTTTATTTTATTACATCAAATTTAAATTACAAGGTAGTTCTCAAAGTAAAAGATTCGCCATTGAATATGAAATTTCTTCTTCCAGCCTCTTTCCTCTGAACGATTCAACTAACTTTTCGAATCATTTAACTTTCCCAACTTCGAGATATTTGTACGCACTTTTGCACAAACAATACAGACTTAAAGATTATAAAATAATAGAATTTCGATTTTCCTATCCGTTATTTAACCCACCAACAAGTATTAACGTTCGAAAACGCTTTCATTCCAAAACGAATACTGAAATAGTAAATATATTATATATATTAAAAAATAAATCTTAATTCCAAAATGCTTAAAACGAAGAAGCAGTAAAACAAATTAAATATTACCACGTTAAATGGCATTAAAAAATTTTACATATTCTAAATATTATGAAATAAATCAACAATAAAAAACTATTAAAGGCACAGAAATAAATAAGGCAAATTGAACGTTTTACCTTAAATAAAACTAAGAAAGAAACGAAACACCTCAAGGAGACAATTCGCCACGGCCAAAAATGATAAAATCTAAATCTTCCATCCCCATCATCCCCCGAAGAAAGCCATGAAGGCGTCTCGATCCATTTCTCTCCCAATCCAATATATCTCTCGAGCATCTTGGCCATTCTGCGCAGCGATCTGGGTCTAAAATCAAATTCCATTCTCGATATCCAGCGGTGTGACGTTGGTGAGCCGCAAGCGGAATCAGAACGGAAGAAACGGACGATAAACGCGTGCCCGACTCGTGAAGGAAGTAAATTGCGCGGCCGATGTCCGAATCGTGATGGTTTGCGACGGAATATCGATTCCTCAGCAGTGGAAGACGAACACAGAGGGAAAGGACTAAACCGTTTTTTAACCGATACACGTGCGGCACACGTGTACTGTGCAACGAAGGCACGGCTTTCGAATTCTCATCGCGTCGACGGATGATACCGTTCACGGGACCGGAAGTCGATTCGATTCGGAGAGGAAGAGGAAACCCTCCCACCGACGAGGCGGGCTTCTCGCACGAGCGATCAAGAAATCGCGAGATAAGCATCCGGGAATTCTGGCGCCGAAATGAGAAGATATTACGTCGGCTGGAAATATTTTTATGAGAGATTTCACGGAATAGTGGTGGCGTTATGAGCGATCGCGCCGTGTGAAAACTCGATCCTGATTACTTCGGTAGCATTTTTATTCGATATCGTGGACATTATTTTAATAAATAAATAGAATGTTTTGTATGTTGTTTTTGTATGGCGAGGAAGTGACAAATAGACTCCGGAATTTTATGTATTTACGGGAAGTTTAAGGTGGGAAAATGTATGGAATGTACAATTAGCTAAAGTATGTGAAATATTCGAAATATAATTTAGCGAGCGAAACAAATCTCTGAGTAGTTTCTTTCTGTGGTTGTATTCATAAAGGTAGGAATTCGCATAAATGTCTACATAAGATATATGACATGTCACGTTAAAAATTTCTATGAAGTTATGAATAAAAAAATAAATAGTAGTTATTGCTGGATTCCATATTTGTCAAGATATTCAGCTTCAAATTTTATATGAGCTGTGAAGAGCTAAACTGATCAATTGCCTTGAAGTTACTTGTTTAGTGCCCAAAAATTTAGACACAAATCGTGTATGCAGCAAAAGAACACATAGATATCCTTAACATTACTACATCTATTGACAACATAAAAATACACAATTGATCGAAAACCAAGACAAAACAAGTAATACAAAGAAAGTGTCATTTATCTTCTAAATTAAGAAATCTGGCGATTGAAATAGAGCACAGTCGAATATAAAACGTCTCAAAGCTGGTATCAAGCATAACAAAAGTCGCTAGTCATTCACTTTCCATTTTTTAACACCCTGAAAAAAAGAGAAATCAGCTATTCATAGGCCTGCGCTCGAGATACGATATTCACGCGAGCTACCAAAGACCGTCTTCCACGTACATAGTAACCAATTTCCCCGACATCGCCGCGAACAAACAAAAGAACGTCCGCTGTCGCGCTTACACAATACGTCACCTGGCGACGTCACTGGTCGACGACAAAGCGATCAGGGAACAAGTTTCCTTTAATCCCATAAATTTTCATGACGCTCCATGGAGCACACAGCTCGGAGGGACACGAATTTCCCGTTCACTTGGCATCGGGTCTTCGACAAGAGCTACGGGGTTTGGGCCACTCCCTCTCCCTCTCCCTCTCCCTTTTCCCATTACCATCGAAGACTCCTCTTCAACCAGAGAAATCCTCCTTTCGATCCGGCACGTACAGAGAAAAGGAGAGAGAAAGAGACAGGAGAAAGCCATTCTGTAATCTCGCGAATATGTTAAATTGGTCGTAGACAATCGGAGAAGCCTCGTCATACGAACGATTAAGAAATCCATCGCGATTGGTGTAGTTCCAAGTTGGAACAACAACCTGTACTAAACATAGTTTCCAATACAGAATATGTGTTTCCAATAAATAATATTAAAAATGTTGTTTCCAAGGACACTAAAAAGTCTCACTCAGATAAAATCCAACGAATAAAGGCATGGAATTATTCCAAACATTTAAAGATTCCAAATTTACATATAAAACTCTGAATATTACATAATCGCTGCCTGTCTCGAAGTTAGTCTCGAAATATTCCAGCGTCTACTATGCTAATCCTATTCCCGCTTCTCATATCATTCTTTTTGTCCAGAAATATTCACCAAAGATACATGCAATTCCTTTCAAGAATATCAGAAACCAGGGAAACATTACGATTTCACGAATCTCAAAATTTAAAATCTATATAAAAAGTTCTGAACGTTACGTAATTATTGTCAAAGCTGAATCATAACTTAGAAAGTTTTCGAAGGACTCTCACGTAGAAACGGACAGAGAAGGAAAGGGTAGTCACTCTGTGATCTCGCGGATATGTTAAATTGCTCGTGTACAATAAGAGAAGTCTCGTCGTGTGCACGAGGTCTACGTCGGTTCTTGCGGTGGTTGTACCAGACTGGATTCCTGAAAAAGGTCGTCGCGACGGAGTTAAAGGGCTGCCCTTCGGCCGAAGGTCCCCCGCCGCGACCGCTTCTACAGGGACATTAATTTTCGACTTGGGACGTTCGCTTCTCTCCGCGCATGTTTATTCAATTCCTACCGAGTGTCTCTTCCTCCTGTGGACCTCCTTGGTCGCCAGAAGATCGTCTCTGCTACGCGTCATAATGGATTCTTCTCCATCCACGCCTTATTTTCTCCTCCGCATTTTTCCTCTTTCCCTTTCACCCTTGCCATTTCACATTGAGAACAGAATGAAAAGAAAGCTCGGAGTCTAGAAGCCTCCGAGGATGGGGATGGAGAACAACGTTGATTTGCTTTCACTCCTAACGAAATACACGGACGATAGCGAATTTTATTTTCTCCTCGTTTTCCGGCCATTGTTTCATTTCCGACGCGAATAGGGAATCTCCGCGACGGACACGGGATTTGAAGAAACAGAGACCGTTTCTTCTTCCCTGCGACACGCTACGTTCGCTGGTCACGGCTGCTGTCGGCGTTTAAGGTATCCCCTCGCTCGGATATGTTTCCTACCGAGATTAACTGTGTTTGTAGCAGGTGCTCCCTCTTTCGCTCATTTTGTCCCGGATTTTCCCTCTATCCCGTTACTACCTATAAATGTCTAAATACTACTGTGGTGTTAACTCAGGAAGTTGGACGCGATGTTTTATTCACTAGGTTCGTGGCGACTAATTTCGAGGCTCGAGAGGCTAGGTAAATGAAGAGGCAATTTAAAGTTAATTTACTTGATTTGTTTCTCCCAATCGATTGTCTTTTTTTAAGTAGGAAAAGACGTCCTAGGGATATTTTCTTATTTCAATGTCAGTGACAAGAAGAAATATGTTAATATAAAGTAGCCAAAAGAAACTATCAGGTCCAAAAATAAATTTGACGAAGTTTTGTAGAATTCAAATAAAGATCACAGGAGAGAAACATAATTGAATCACATGTACATTCTTATTATATATAATTAATTAGTATTAAAGCAAATAAATTAGTATTAAAGAAAATAATTAAGTACATATATATAATATCATGATTACGATCCTGGCTTCATAAAAGTAAACATCAACATTAACAAAAATCCTTGCATGTTTTCAGAACAATTTGATTTGATAGTAGTCATTTTGACCGAATAAAAGATGTCTTAAAATATTTGCCTTTATATAGACGCAAACTTCTTTTGAAAGGAAACTCCAAGATTTGAATTTAAAAGATATTGGTTGCTCGAAGTCACCAACTGTAAGGGTTGTGTCGTGGATCTACGATATGTGAATCGTTATTGAGAATACCGTGAGAGACCGTAGAAACGCATCTGGTCAGTAGAAACGCGGAAATTCTGCAAGGCTATTTCTGCGTCTTTAACTCGCCGTGGAACAGTGAAACTCTAGTGGAGATCTTAACTAGTCAGGACAGGGAAGGTATTTTCTTTGCCGTGTAGCTTAAATAGCCAGCCATCTTTCCTCTACCTTTTTATTACGATAAAAGAAACAAACCTGTGAAATATGGTAAATAATAATAAAACAAAGTTTCGGTAATGTAGTAAAAGAAGGAATTTCTACATACATCGCCGTTTTATTAAGAGAGAAGACAAGTAGCAATAGAAAGACAAAGTTTCAGTAGAAACAATTACAAAATTAGATTAATAGTGGAAGTTCGTTTCGAAAGTATCATAGGAATTAGACAGGTAATTTGTTTAATAACTCGGAAACTTGTGATAAAATGGAAAAATTCAGCATCTAAAATTGAATATCTAAATATATAATAATAACAAAATTTCAAACATAATAATTACCGAACTCAAACCTACTTTAATGAGAATCTTCAACCTCCTATACCCTTAACCCATTCACGCTTCTTATACCATTCCTCCTTCTCCAAAAATATTCACCGCCGATCCATAGAATTGTCCCGAGGGATATCAAAAAGTCTCGAGCAGATAAAGCGGAACATGCGGTGCTCCCGGAAGCGACGCCGGTAAGCCGGAAGTAGGTTGAAGAGACGTCAAGTTAGATCCATCCTGACCGGTCTTCGACAATTTGACCGAGAGGATCGTGATTCGTGGCCACCCGGTTTTATCGAGCGTGAAGGTTTCTCAAAGGAAAAGTGGTTACCGGGTCCTGAGGGCCAGAAGAAATGCAAAGGAAACGCGACAAGAAGGGCGACACACACGAGAGGGTTTGGTGGAACGAGTAAAGGCTAGAGAACGGCCGAATATATTAGAAGAAGATCCTATCGAAGAGTACAGGCCGTTACCTGTGTTCGTCTCGGACCAAATTGGAGGCTGGCTGTTCGTGGTCTCCTTGGAATACATTCTGATCCCGGGCGACCCTTCGCGAGGGACGTTCGCGGAGTGACAAATGGTCCAGCCACGGCCGTTATTTCGTGCTCCTCCGTCTCTCTTTCTCTCTTTCTCTTCTTCGCGTTTTCTTTTTGCCCTTCTCCTTTCCGCCTCTTTTTTCCTTTTTCCTTTCCGCCTCTTTTTCCTCCGCGTCGCCGCCGGGAGAAACGATTCGGCTTGTGGAGAGTGCAGAGGAGTCTGTCCTTGCATCCGGACCTTCCAGCTTCGCGACATGGTCGTTGAACGGATGGAAGAGCGACGGGGCTCATTTTGGTTGTAGGCTTTCTTTGTCAAGTGTGTGGTTTTATTGTTTAATTTAACGGATTTGATCCTTTGGTATCATTCAGTGGTTAGAGAAATGGAAATTGGTCTTTTGAATATATTGGCGAAAATTTTAAATGTTTCATTTTTTATAGGAAAATTTAAGATGCCAAAAAATGTTGCCTGCTTCATTTTCAGGTCAAATAGAAAGAAAAGGAAAATATAGGAAAAGAAATAGGAAAGTAGGAAATAATAAATTTTGCTTATTATGTTTAAGATTGGCTTTTTTGATTGATTTGAGGAGGATAAATTTTACGTAAACTGGCAGTATATTATTCATCAATTGAAATGAGACTTGATTTAAATAGCAAAATATTTGCGAATAAAATACGGATAATAATATAAATACGGACACTGTTTGGAAAGAAGTCGCATCAATTTTAAAACGATACGATAAAAAAAGAGCAATAACGTTCGTTTTTGCTTAACAAATTCGGTCAAAAAACGCTGAAGAAAACTCATCAATCATTTTACCCGGTAAAATGATCAAAGAATATATCAAAGTCACCACTCTATCTAAAAAAAAAGGAGAGAAAAAAACAGACTCAATTCCGCCCAATTTATTATTCAACTACTACCAGATAAATCTGCGTGTCGTTTCGCGGAGGAAAACTTTTTCGTCGCGGATTAACTCGAGTATCTCGGTAGTTAGGAGTAAAACGGCTTCAGCGGGATGGAAGAGGAAGCTCATTTAGCATGAAGCAACGGAACTGGTATCCAAGAAGAGTAGAGAGAAAATTATAATGTATAGAACTGGGAAGCTGAAATGGTAAACCATACATATCCACATAAGAATTAGGATAACGACCCAGATTACCAATGAAACGATTAATTCGCGAAAAATATATTCATGTAAGATGATGTTTCAGAATACGAACAAAAATTCCTAAACGTTATTTATAAGAGTTATAAAAAGATAACGACCTTTTTATCTGTCTGCGAATATTTTTGAAATATAATTACATTTCAACATTTCAACATATTATAGATAACTTTAGATAACTTTAATAAAAATCGCCCTTTTATAGAATGTATGCACATTTTCATGAATAATTTTGCGACCATAACTTTATATAGTCATAGTTCTAAAGGCTAAAATGAAGTATACCGGTATACTACTATCATTTACAATCTTTCGCCGTATTCCTTCTACAATTTACATATTTTCCCACTAAAAAGATCGTTTCTTTGCTTTTGTTGCCACTTACATCGTTTATCATTTCAAACTCCTCGATTCTTCTCGACTCAAAGGAAGATCCATTTCTCTATCACGACGAACGCGAGTTTTCGTTTTGGGAATCACGATGGTTCTAGTCGATGTTACGCTTCCATGTAATTAGCTTTGGTTTCCGCTGCTTGTACGAATGTTAATTGGCTGAAACGCGCGTCCCTCGCGACGTATTAAGATCCACCGAGCGCACGTGTGCATCGACGCAGCTCCTGCAATTCGCAATGGACCGCTTTGAGTTAGTGTTATTTAACGCCCTACGCTTCCGTAATTCGAGCGCATTGCGCGTTGCCCGTTTCGAATCCGGAGCACCACGACGAGATTCTCTGTGTTATGTACGTTAGTAGGTAATCAGAGTCAACGGTGGAAACATCGACGTGGTCCGAGTACGAATCGGATGTTAATCAACCTGGAAATTAGGAGTTGTTTCGGTGGTTCTAGTTGTTTAGCCAATTTTAAGCATCTCCTTCTGTTTGTCGAATGAATTACATTGAATCTATTGCTGCCTTTGGTTTTAAATTTAACTCTCAATCGATACTGTTTTAACGATCACAACAGTTTAAGGTAGATTTTAGTTAGGTTATTTTTATTTTAGTTTGACTTTAATTATCAGTGTGCTTTTTACGTAATAAATACAGTCGATGATGTATGTCGCGTAAAATACAGGATGTAAATTATCGTAAACTATTTAAAAATGAAATACCTTGATCTAAATTTCTGCGAGTCTACAACCCAATAAGACACATTTATGATGTATTCTCTTAATACGAGGATCGTATTTAGTTTCGCAAAGAGTCGTTCTAGTTTAAAAAGTAATTAGTAATTAAAAGTTTCGTACAATACCTTGATTAAGCGAAGCGTGTGTTCGATAGAACAGTTCACTCTCTCGACTAATAGTTTTTATGGGAACGTTTCAGAAGGTAGACTGCACATGTGCACAATTCTGCTTCAATTTCCATTGATCTCAGGACTTTCCAATTATTATACACTTTACGTTACTACATACACATTTTTTTGCACATTTTTACATAAATTACTACGAAATTATACAAGTTTACAAAAAACTTAAGAATGATGAACCACCTATAAGAAAAATATACCATATATACCATAGTGACATGATTCTTTAAGAAATCAGCCATCAAAAAATCTTATACACTTTCCCAGTTACATTAAAGGTATCTTCATTTCTTCCCGACAGCTGAAAGGCAGGAGAGGAAGAACGCGCGCGATCCAGAGATAATAAAAAGCACGTGGTTCAATCGAGCAAGAGAACATGTCTAACAGAAAAAAGCCGTTCTCCGGCAGAGGCCGTTTTTACGGTATGGAACACGATTCAATCGCGCGGACTCGCGCACATGTGCATCGGCCAGGGTAGGAAGAAAATCCGAGATAGGTATTCGAGGCATCGTCCCTTCCGAGGTTTGCGTTAGATCGCCTCGAGTGACTTCTTCCGTTCTCACGGGCCGTGCGATTGTCCGCGGCGTTAACGGCGGCTCTTTACTATCGCGTTAAAGATAAGCGCTTATTACCGCCCGCTGCGACCAGCTATTTACAGCCAACTGTGGGCGGCGCCGGCACTTCTTTCAGTGACGATTAGTCGGCCGCTATGCGACTACGTTTCTTTCTTCGTCTCCGCGCCGCAAGAGGAATTGAGCCTCTTCTTCTTAATGTCAGTGTCGAGTAAGATAGTTGAATGGATGGAGAGAGGTCACAAATGTCTTCAGGTGGAAATACGTACACTACCACGCATTAAAGTATCCAGCTTGTAGTAACAATATTTGAGTTTGATTAAAGCGTACAGAGTGTAATGATCGGGCTACGGATATTTATGCAGACTCATACTTTTATCAATATATCGCAATTTAGAAACGTAAAACGTAGGTAGAAAAGTATTTTAGGTGTTAAATTAATAGGCGTCTTCAAATTGCCCATAAATGCATAAAATGCGTAAAAAATTTAAATTGAATATTAAAATGTGTAACAATAATATGTTTTACACTTTGCTATATGTATATTCTTAGTATAGTATTAACATATAAAGTCCTTCTACCAGGTTTGGAACATTTTTTTAATTTGGTTTCTTATACAGAAATTGAGGAATCTAAAAATAAAGAAATATAGTGGTAGTCGTGAAGACTGATATCGAATTTCTAATATATAAGTTTAGGCTTAAAATTAAATTTCGTATAAAAATTGTAATAACTAGACTACGCATCAAAGGAAGCTTAAATGCTGATGGTTATAAAATATTCCTATCTAGGTTGAAATTTAAATTTGAATTTTATATTAAAATTTCGATGTTTATAAATTTGTGTTTAAGTTTGAAAATTGCATAAAAAATATCGACTTCATGTCTCTAATTTAAATTAAAGTTTCGAATTTATAATCGAAATTTTTTCATTTAAATGTAAATTTCATATTTCCATTTCATTTGAAATTTTCGAAAACTGGTTGCGCTCTACTTATATACGTAACTGAAATCGGATTTTAGGTACGAATATCGGAAACTAATTGCCAACTTAAACTTTGAACAGCCAATATGACTGCGAATGTCGAGCATAAATTGAAAGAGCAAGTCAATTTGTAACTGCCGATTCTAAATCCCAGTCCTAATTTCAGTCCGGACACAAGTTCAAGCAGTGAATCTCTCTCTAAAATTCCAAATCACATTCAAACTAGAACTTCGGGCGATATTACAAATAATTTCAAATATTGAGTGCAAATACAATATCAAATCAATATATTCGCTATTATTGCCATTTAAACAAAAAAAAAAAAAAAAAATCAAACAGTCTCCCTAAATCAATAAATTCTAAACGTTTCTCCAGTTTCAAATCAGATCCTTATCCTAACTTCAATCTAGATTCCACGCTCTCCAAACAATGATCTCGACCTAAAAACACCCTAAAAATTAATATCGAATTACGTGAACCATTCAATCATAATCACGAAACATTCGCCAATCCCAATACACCTCCGCAGCAATCTCTTATCTCACTGTCACGGGCAAACCCCAGTCCCGAGCCAATCCCTCCGCCATATTCCATGGGGACCGTAGACGTCGCGATTTTCTCGGCATTGTATCGCTTTACGGCGCAAAGTACCTAAATAGTAAATCAAAAATCGTCACAAGGGAGACGGTGGTACAAGCAACGAAGGATACCGATTATTTATAGCCGCGTGGGCTCGCTGTTGTTCGATAGAAAATCTCGCGGAGAGGTTAGGTAGCTTGCGTACAGAGACGAATGGCGGAAAGCTTGATCCGAGTCGACGGGACCTCCGGTGTGACGAGGACTGGGGTGAAAGCAGCTTCGAGTTTAAAGGCTGAGCTCGGCATCTGCATGTCACCCCGCGCGAAAACGTACAAGAGAGGATTACAGAGAGAGAAGGAAAGAGAATAGAGAAAAGAGGAGAGAAAGAGAAAGAGAAAGAGAGAGAGAGAAAAAGGAGCGGACAGTGAACCCTTTCTTATCCTCGCGGAACGAGGCTTCAAAGGAATCTCTGCTGTTTCGCGAAATGCACTTAACTTTCCACCCGCAACCAGACGCGGCGCGACATTCCGTTTTCCTTCTGTTTTCCAGCGTATTTTCGCCCCGGTCTGAGGATCGTCTGGTGCCGCCGTCTTGATCCTCTCGCGACTTACACGAAGACTGGATTTTTGTTTATGCTGATATTGGTTTGACACGTTGCTCACCGATTGTCTGGATTGTTCCGAGGATTTTATGTAGCTGGAAGAACAGTTTGATGGTATTGGAGTTGAGAGAGACTTACCTGGAACAGAGAGATAATAGTACAAGTTAGGATTTAGCGTGAATGATCGTGATTCTTATTTGAGAATTATTATAGATTGAGAATACAAATTCTGATAAAAGTTGATATAAATAGGTGTAGTAAATGTCCATAAAGTATAGTATTAGTCGTCTAATGTATCTTACAAAAATATTCAATCATATTATTAGGTCTTTATAAAACAATGTTTAATTACAAATATTCAAAAAACATCCATATGAATACAAAAATAAAAAAAAATATTTTATTCTGTACTTTAAATATCATAATTAATATTTGTGTGCAGAGAAAGTATTCAACTTGCAATTCAAGAAATTATCGTCAAAGAAGAATAACGAAAAACGACCCTTCATATCGTCTTGCATCGGGTAAATGTATGTAAGAAGATCAGAAGCAGAACTCGAGCAAATGAAATTTCCTTTTGCAAGAATTTCGACTGGAAAACAGCGACTCGATAAGAAGATCGGTAAGCAAGTGTATTGTCTCCAAACATCCGGACTGAAACTGCGCCGCTTTCCTTGTAATGTTGACAATTCCGCCCGTTGTTTCCTGATCGTCTGCAGCCCCCATTTTGTCATTTAATCCGCGGCCGATTTCGTTTCACGTATCGATTCGAGGTTGCGCCAGGTTTACGTACGATTTCAAAGCAAACAGCCGATGTTTGGCCGTACGAGAACGAGCGATTTAATACGAGCTCGAAACAACGTCGGTCCCTCCCGACAGAGTACACACCGGCTGATATAGCTTTATTAAAAAAATAAATCATTTCGCTCTGTGATTACTAACGATCGTCGCTTGCGTTGTCATACCAGGGATTTTGTTACAAAACTCGAGATCTAGCTCTATTTTTTAGCACTTTTCCAGAATTTAAATCTACATAGATAATTTTAAATATAAAAAAATTAATTCTGAAATTTAAATTGATATTTTCCTGGAATTTAAATTGACATAGATAACTTCAAATACAAAAAAATCAATTTAAAAATTTAAATTAGCTAAGGTAATTTAAATTGACGTGTATAAGTAATTTTAGATATAGGAAAATTAGTTCTAAAATTTAAATTGGTATTCTTTCGGGATTTAAACTGGCTTAGATACTTTCAAACACAGAAAAAATAATTGAAAGAAAATCGATCAAGATAACAATTAGAGCAGATTATTGGGTGACAGAATATTCATAAATATTATAGTTAGAATATTAAATCACTCGTATTTCTCACTGTGGTTAAATAAGTTAGAGTTGCAGATATTTGCAAAATCTGATTAATTTATTCTAGAAATTAAATGCTTGACAAAGTAATAAAATAACTCTGAACGAACAGGAAATGCAAATAGAAAATAATGAATAAAATATTGAATAGAGTGTTTTACCTGCTAAACACGATAATAAATAGGTATTTTACTTTGGGTACTTTATGCATTTTTGCATTCTGCATACTTTTAGAATTTCGTATAAGTGCATACAAATGTATTCTATTGATGAAAAATTTTACAGCAACATATTTGAAACTCAGTTTCACGTTTCGAAATGATTTTTCGATTATGCCTCAGAGAGCAGAAATGATATACTGAGAATTTTTAAACAAATCCTGTGATGATCATAATTGGCAACAAACATTTTGACGGAGAGTGGCTCACGAGAGTCTCGGATGTAGCCAATTTTTGAAATGGGAACCTTGAGAACCATTTCGCCAAAGGAACTGGTTATCCAGATTGAACTCTGACTCCTGATTATCAAGGTATGCAATCAGAAATTCTTGTAGCGAAGATACGAAACCAGTTTTGACCCAATAATCGAACAGAACTATATAAGTTCTCTCGTTGTTGCCACTGATAATCGCCGTTCTTCCGTGCTAGAACGCCTCTAGCCTCCTATGGGAATTGTCTCGATCGTCTAAACTATTATTAAGTACATTCTCCAAAACGTTATAGAAGTATCTGAAATGTTTTGCAAAATATCTTCTATGAATTTCCAAATTTTTTACTTATATCCTAAATATGATTAAAAGTTATGAAATACAGATATTTATTTGTTAATAACAACTAAAGATTACGAAATACAGATATTCATTTATTAATAATAACTAAAGATTATGAAGTATAAATATTCATTTGTTGAAAATAGATGAAAATAAAGCGTATTAAAATCCAAATTGAAAGTTAATTACATTCAATGCGTCAATTACATATTTTCTCGGTTAACAAAAGTCGAAACGGAAGCCAAAAAACCAGCCAAAGTAATTGTTGTAATCTTTAGAAAGACAAGCCTCTACCTACGTTTCTATATACGAGTCAAAATCGTTCCGCTATAAATCAACAAAAATCCTATTCCAACTCCGCTGCAGAACCATATCATACTACAAAAGCATAAATCCTCTAACCAAGGAACTGAACCTACGACATTCATCCATGATCGTCATTTGCACGACCAGATGCTATCTTATGTACGTACCAGTGTACACACTCTTTCGATGCTGGAAACGATCGAAGCTGAAAGCGAACGGACAGAACAATGAGCGCGACAACAGCGGAACAGGGGAAGCCAGAACACGTTCTCGACGATCGAGCGTCCACGGAAGCTGTCAGACCGCGTTACGCGGCAACGACCACGACCACGACCACGACCACGGCCGACCATCCTGGAAACGCGGAAATAATCGGGCGCGTAAGCCTATTATCGGCGCAGACTGCAGTCAACAATAATTAGAGGGAAGCGGTTGAGAGTTTCGTCGAACGAGCAACGGCGACTGTTGCATCAGACTTAAAATCGAACGCAAACAAACGTCGAGCTTGTACACATCGGTGGCAGTGACCAGTGGCGTTCGCCAGAGTTTACGTGCCGCTACCTAATCCATCCTCTTCTCTATTTGCCTCTCTTCTATTTTCGATGCACCCTCGGGAACGCCAGTGCAACCCGTGGCTCTGTGTTCCATTGCACCGAATTCTCCGCTTTCGTTGCTCTCGTTTCTTTCCCAACTCCGCTTTGTTTGCCGCTGGGTAATTAATATTTGCTGAGATGGAATTTCGACGACGCACGGCTTTGAGCGAGGAATTTCTCGTGACTTCGATGTTTGTATGGATGATAATTCTTAAATGAAGATGGACTTCTGACTTCTCCAGGAACACTGACATTAGTGATATTTGAAAACGTGAAATTTGTTAAATAATGCAAGATCTAAATAGGGATACATATTTAATGCGAACGAATGTTTAAGGTATTCGATATCATCGTGGGTTGTGATTAGACTGCAGATTTCTATATAAATCTGGTTAAACTAGCGGGAGCTAATTAGAAAGTCTCATTTCATTGGATGTTATGAGTATTATAACTTCTTAATTTCAAATTTTCCACAAATGCGTGAAAATCCGTGATTTGGTTATTTCCTCGATATAGCACAATATAAATATTTATTAATTAAATATTTATCGTGGCCATTGAAAAATCTATCCAAAAGATTTGGCACCCTGAGAGTTCATATAAAATATACTCCAGGTAATTCATTAACAAAAGGGAATAATAATTTAACGAGAAAGCATCTGTAGAATATACACAAACAAGGGAAATCATCGAACGAAATGGTACATGTCATTCAACGAAATTCCACTTGTACACAAATATTTTACATAGACTACCTTTTTTTTAAATTCCATTACGAATTTTACAAATAGCTCAGCACGATTTAATACGAATGATTTTTGAATGCTTTTTATGCAAATGCCTCCAACATATTCCATTTTTTTTACCGCATCTCTAAAAATCAAAGACAGTCCACCGAGCAGTTCAGGAAGGTGGAATGCAGGCAATACTTTCCCTTCTCATGGGGAAAGATTCCGGTACCATGGAGACTGTTCGAGAAATCGAGGTCATCCGACGAACAAACGATCCCATAGCGTCCACGGGAAGTGGTTGGCGCGCGAAGGTTCGCGCTTCAAAGGCAACGTGAGCGTGGCCGCACGCGATAGCTATGTCCCGATAGGATCGAACCTCGCTGCCGCTTATCGATAACGGCTCGTTCGATGACTGTCTGCTCCATTGCGCCACGTAAACGCACGTAAATCCGCTTTACCCAATAATCTGAACGAAGTAGGCATTCCGCCGGATGTCGATCGGTGTGTTAAAGACCGCTGTTCCTCGAGGACATTTCATGGAAAACGCTGTAAATGGAAGCTATCGGGTCGCGAAAATTGGAAAGCAGGGACGTGTTTTATTATGTAACGAGGTGTTTTAAGATTGTGAACTGGTCTGTTTATTTTTAAATCGACTGTTTATAGTCGTATCGTATAACCTTTTATTACAGCAGGTTATTAGCGACTCGGTCGAGATCATAAAACGGACTTTATTATTTTTGAAAAAGATTAGTTTTTCTGGAAGATTGGTGCAGTTGTAATGTTTGATCAAAGTTGTTTAAGTTCTCTTTTATAGGGGGAGGGGGGGGAGATTAGACCGATTTGCTTTTATTTGCTTAGGGATGATGATGCTTGGAAACCAGAGAAGAAAAAAATATGATGTTTCTTTTCTGCTGATTTTCTGACTTTAATGTCTCTTGATGGCTAAAATCTATTTTAACTGAATAAATTAAATAAATTCGATTCAATTATAGGTGATAAGAGAAATTCTTTCGCTTAATTGATTATACAGATTATAAATTTGTAAGAACAGACTGACAAAAGACTGACAATACCTGGAGTGAATGAAAATTTCAATAACTTGTATAATTCAATCGGACATCAGGCTGGACAAGCGGCGTCAGTGCTTTATCACGAACGTTATCTCGTGTTTGCGCGCAAATATAATAAGCAGCATACGACAAAATTACATTTCCAGCTATGAAAGGTGATTTGAGTTTAATCAACGTCACAGTTTCAACATCGTTCGATGTCAAACGTGTCGCACGATGCATAACGTAACAGAGGATGCGTTTTAGTAAAACAATCCGTCGAATGTAAATTTCCCTCTTCGAAATCCATATCCTTGCAACGGAATAATCGGAGAAAAATATGGGGAAAGGTGGCGTAGACGAATGGAAAACATGGTGGAGGAAAATTCCCGATAAAATTATATTGAAACCGTGCAACACTTAAGCCCCGCGAAGATTAACTTTTCCTATTTACAGAGACGCGAAACGACTGGACCACCCCCGTTCGATTTTCCAATATTTGCCTTCAAATTGTCGCCCATAAATATGCATGTCGAGACAGTTGGCGCGAGCAAAACCAATATTTAAGCGACAACATCGTTTTCGCGTCTGATACTCCGCTAACTACGCCATTTTTTAAATCCAATTCGACGTATACGCGCCCTCTCAACCAATCGCCATTATAAAAATCAGAATTGGCGTTGTGTAATGTGATGAAGCTTTCGGTTAATAACGATTGTAGATTTATTGCATATTTGTGGGGCTTTCTAAAAAATGAGCTTGTAGTATTTACACATTTTAAATGTCGATTATAAATATTTATTTATTCTTCAATGTTTAAAGTTTGTATTTCTTCGTTTTTTAATAATGTATAGGTGCCAAGCAATTTTTAGTTATTTCGTAACTATAAATAAGTATAATTTAAAACATATAAAAAAACGAAATTTACTCAATTCAGTATTTTATCTTATTAACATTTTCTGCAGGAAACTTCTTACTTTAGACTGATGCATACAGTTTCTATCTTTTTTTAAATCCTACTTTACCAAAACAATGTTTTATCAAAACTTGTCTCGGATTGAACGAGAATCTTAAGACGACGATCTTAAAATAATATGAAACAGACTATTCTTACACAGACTACTTTTATGTCAGACAATGCTCCGACGTCAAAGTAAGAAATACATAAAGCAAAAATAAATTTTGCAGATCTTGAGCTAAGTTTAAGTCGTTTATCTTTCTCACGTTTGATTTTAGTAATATTCATGACAGAATTACTTCGAAATTAGAGACGAAGAAATGTGAATTTCTTTCATCCTATTACTTACCCGTTAAATTTCATTAAATTGTTAATACCAGAAATATATTAAAAATGACTTTTCAAACTTTTACTATGTCCCTTGGTACAATGAAATGTTTATGTGGTCAAATATATTATTTATTAATTATTATCATCTGTCATAATTTATTATCTGTTACTGCTTACCATTCACTTTAATTTATAACCCTAATCCATCAATTTATTAAATTAAAATCTGCAATAGTAAACTCTAATGGAAAAATCTCTATTATTATATATCCTAATTCACTAACCCAATCTATCAACTAATTAAATTAACCAGAAGAATTATCTCTGATCTAGAAACATCTGTAATAATTTATCTTAATTTACTGTTCATCAAGTTATTAAATTAGCGTGTAATGTTAAGCCCTAATCCAAAAATCTCTAGTTCTCCTTCCACGAGGATACATCCTTTGATGGTCACTTTCGACGTACGATATAGATACATCGTGCAAGCTTCTAATACTTAGTTAGCTCATACGGCAACACGTGATTCCCGTTTCATCCTGTATTGTCAAACGAGCAGCCGGTTCAAGTTATCACGTAATTGCCAGTCCAGAAATTCGCGGGATCGAGAGCAGAACACCAGAGACAGGGAGGGCCGCGTTGCTCCCGATCCTCTAATTACCAGCAATTACCGTCGCCTAATCAATTACGGTAACGCAATCTGCTTGCATAGCTAGCGTCCGATGGCCAGCCATGGTAATTGCGCCACTCCTGGCGTTTTCGACCCCTTTTCCGAAAACCTCCCTTATTGTCGATGTTCCAAAGGAGCTCTCGACTCTCCCCAAATGGGTTGCGTGTCCTTATCAAATTAATTGACAGACATAATTTTTAATTATATCGGATGACTGACTCATTCAAAGTTTCTCAAAATAATTGAGGAAGAATCTCCCCTGAAGGAAGTTACGTGTTTGTAGCAATAAACTACTGACAAGTTAATATATTATGTAGTGTAGGTTTGCAATAATTGAACAGATTACTAAACTGTAGATTTATATACATTTGTGGGAAATTGAAAGGTACAAAGAATATATTGGTGTGGTGACATTCGACAAGCCAAATACCACCACTTGACACTAACTAGCGACGGACGACGGCAGCCCAGTGGTTAGCGCCTTCATCATGTAAAATTGTAAATATGTAAATACTGTAAATGTTGTAAATAAATATTGTAATAATTCTATAGGACACCCCTCCCTTCCCCTCCCAGTCCACCCTCTCCCATCCTTTCCCAAAATCCCACATCCCCTCTAAAACCAAATAGACTAACGAACTGTCCTGATTTTGCGACCAAGTTTTCAGGACAGAGATGGAAAGAAAAAAGAAACAATTGTATGTAACAAAACATCGTACGTAAGCACCGCTCTACAAGTGTAAACCTAAAAAAAATATAATATTGCATGGCTATGTCGTACCGTCACGTATCGGTACTTTTGCCTGAACCACCTCACAACCGAATTCATCGTTTATTATGGAAAATACACATATGTAGTACACAAATACTGGTCAATAAAAAAAAAGTGATTAGCGCCTTAGGTTACGAACATTCGGAACCCGGGTTCGAATTCCGGCGACCGGAGTCCGATTTTTTTTCCCCGCATCAAAAAAACGGAGGAAAAATCAGCAGTACCCCAGCAGCGACATCTACAGCCGACAACAACAATCATCACGGACCACATATACCATCTCATTGGCTACCATAGGCACCACGTATAGCATAGACTAGTTCTACTATAACATAAAAAATCCATCATGTGACGACATCGATCACTACAATAAAATTTATAGTCATTAAACAACATCCTTTTTAATTTTATCCTATTAAATCTTGGCTGAGCTTTTTGATACTTATCTTCTTCAAGTACTATCAATTTGCTCGCATGTCTTGAATAGGCAAACTTTAACGCTTGACCTACTATAGGCTACTATGATCTCGACGAAACGTTGAATAGACGAGACACTAGGGAGTTTCCCTCTGAGAGACTACTGGAGCCATCCCTGCATCGTTGAAATATGATACTGACGCAGTGACCAATCGCTCTCTTGGATTAATTCCAAAACGTGGTGCGGATAATACTAGTCGAATTAACGCGACACCACTGTGTCTTGATTTCACTCTATATGAAAACATATCGTTTTGATGTCAGGGCATCTGTTCTGGTATGATTATCCCTTTCCACTCTTTGATAATTAAACTGGCTTAACCCCTTTCTTCTCCAATGATTAAAATAATTCAATGCTCCAAACAACTATAATAATTATGGGATAGTGTTTTCTATAGATTGATATCATATGTAAATAAATCAATCCAATGTACATACCGATCTATTAAAAACTGAAGTTAAGGATTATACCAGAATTCAGAGATCTTGATAGATCCATAGGAGAATTTTTCATAAAGCAAAGAGCATAATTTTCTTCCATAAATTTCTAGTATTATTCGATAAATCACGCATTACGGGTTTATTATACCAACGAATTAACTTTTTCTATCTCATGTTCTCTAACCGAGAATTTATATTAAATTTCCTAAGAAACTGAAAAATATATTCTCCTTGTGCTTTTCATAAATTTCTATCACAATCCAATAAACCACTCAACCGTTACGAACTGTAAATTAACAACGATCCCAAATACCAAATTTGACGTCCTGTAATTGAAGATCCATACCAAATTTCTTTCAAAGGTAAAGGGGTACACATCCTTCATACCATTTACCGTAAATTTTCATCACAGTCCAATAAACCAATCACGCATTATCAATTTATTACAAAGCGAACCTCAATAAAAAATCTGCTCTTTCAAGGTTATACCCAGCATCCTCCGCCTATCGAACAGTAAAGAACAATTTATCGAAAGCAACATGCTCTTGAAACAGACCGAAGGCTGTCTCTTGCTCGCTTTCTTCGTGTCGTTCTCCTTCTTCATTTCGCCAACTCGAGGAAGGAAGAAGATCGTCGGGGTGAACGCGAGTACATAAGTAATCGGCGTTTATGGGAGGATGGCACAGCAGGTCGCGTCGTACGTCGTACGACCGTCGATTTTACGAGGGGCTTCTCGCTGGCTACGACCGCCGCCGAGTATTTTGTTTAAACAGAGCCGAGGCTGCGGCACAGATAAGCCAGCCGCTCGGTGCTCCAGCAGCGATTCGCTTCAACGGGCCCGTTGAAGGGTGCAGTTACGGGGAAAAGGATGGGCTAGCAGAGAACCGATAACGCTGGACGCTTTCGTGCCGGTTTCCGGCTGAATTTTTGCTCGACAGAAGAGAGGCTAACGGAATTTATTCGTACGACATAGGTAGATCCTCGTCCATAAGTCACTAGAGACTTCGCTAATTGTAAGTACGGCGTTTGACAAAATTGGATTACGATGAGATCTTCTTTTATGATATATTTTCGTCGAGAGTACGAAGACTCATTGTTTAAAGTGATTATCATGAACTCAAAAATGGGATTCAATCATCGAGATTCGGTTTCTTTAATTAATCGAAAATTATTCTTCTATTTTATGAAGGTTATTTGAATATATAAGAGTTTGGCGGTCGTTAGTTTGTGTTTTAAATATTCGTTAAGAGAGGAAATTTGGAGGACTTTGACGCAAGTTGTATTAATGACAGTAAGTGAGAAATCGTGCATTCAGAGAAACATTTTAGCCTGTAATATGCACAAACGGAATCAATAATTCCACGGAATCATCGAAAATTTTATAAAATCAGTGCGCCAAGTGCTTTCAGTGTGACATATACTAATGGGCGTAATATTTCGTTTGCTAAAATTTCAGTTATTTTAACGTCACGTACTTTCAGTTCATTTTGATACACGAGCGATTTATATTTCGTTTTATTTAAAAAATTGGTCAATCTTTTTTATATCGTCGTAAAATTATATTATCGCGTAACAGTAATAACAGAATATTTTCCAGTTTAATACTTTTCAAATAAATACTTCCATAACATTTTTAAGAATTAGCAATTAACGGAATCAACGGAATCATTTTTTATAAAAAATTTCAGAGAAAGTGCCGTATTACTTTATAGCTAAAGGAATTAATGGAACTTTTAATAGAAAAAATATTTTCATAAGGTAAATTTATAAGGTAAAATAAGAACGTGGTACTTTCTAACCAAAGAAATCAGGAAAGTTTTTAATAAAAGATACTTGCACAGAATGTTGTCAGAGAAAGAAACGTATCACTCTCTAACCAAAGGAATCAGAGAAATTCGCAATAAAAAATATTTCCATAAAATTTCCAAGAGATAAGATATTCTAACTAAAAAGAAATTATTAAAGGAAGTTTTATTACAAAATACTGTGATTAATTTTAAAGAAAAAATAGAATATCCTCTAAATAAAGGAATTATGGAAAATACATTCATAATATTTCATCAAATTCTAAATCATCTCAATCACTAATATCTCTCGTACAAACTATCTTTTGCCCCGTGCTGTCTACATTCTAAAACTTCAATCAGTAACATTGAACAGAAAATATTACGAGAAGGCAAAGTAATCGCGACTGGTGGTTCGTAAAGAACGGAACGAATCGAAAGGAATGGGTATTATTTCATAAAGGCCGATACGAAGGTTCGATCGAACGGAAGTAGAGCGTCAGGGATCGCAACATGGCGCCGAAAACTATACCGCAGTTATATAGACATAAATTCAGTCCCAGTACACCAGGGTTCCTTGGCCGGTAAAACAACCAGTCAAACCCATAAATCCGGCGTACCGGTAACACTCTCGCGTACACAGGTTCATACACACGTACATAAACTCATACAAGTATACTCTGATGCAGAGACTCGTTATTATTTTAGCGTGCACAGGCACGATCCCGTGGACATTGAACGAAAGAAAGAGGGGCATGAAATGGATCTTGGCTGTTGCCCGGGCTCGATAAGCCGCGTATCAATCATTACTTTGGCCGTGTAATTGAACCAGAAAGGGGAGAGACCAGTGTCGGATAGAGGAAGAACGAGCGAAGCGCAGAGAAAGAAGATGCCAAGCCAGAAAGGAGGTGGACCTAGAAAGTCACGGTAACGAGCTTTTTCTCTGGTCGCGTGGGAGCCATTCGAATGGGCGTTCCTATAAATATGTACAGGGTGTTTCGCTGATACCTGCCGCCAGGTGTATATTAAGTGATCCAGATATAATGGTTCGAGAGAGGAAATGGAGGAACATCGGCACTGGACTACGTACGCTCTGTTTCAGTCTCTGGAAAAAGCTTTGGTTTCGAATTTTTGCTAGGAAAAAGGATTTTGCGCGAAGGATATTTATTCGAAGCTTTTGGATTTTTCGTAGCGAGATGCACTGTTGAAGGGTGATAACTCGATGGGCATGTTGCACCTTTTTTTTTGCTTCTTCTATTTATTTAATGTTTTAATCAACTAGTGGAAAAATTACATTATTGCGGATAGCGTTTTTTTTCTTTTTGGTGGCTAGGTGTATTGTTGAAGTGTGGTAGCTCGATGGGCATGTTCAGTCTTTCTTTACTTTTATTTATTGAATATTTTAATGAATTAGTGGAAAAATTAAATCATCGTGGGTAGAGATTTTTTCTCTTCCTTTTCCACAAAAAGGCTTGTGGAGTATAAGAATTTGCTTTTGATACGATTCCGTATTTTCGTAGAATATTTTAATTAATTGAATAATAAAATTTCAATTACTTATAATCATTTTGTAATTCGTTAATTTAGGTAAATTTATATTTATCTCTGAATAAAGTAAACTAAGTAAAATATTTCATATTCGTAAAGTATAAATATTTTCAAATAATCCATAAAATATAAACATTTTCTTCCAAATTTTTCTTAGAATTGCGTATTTCCGTCGATTGAAGGATGTTCCATCAAAGTGAAGAATGCGATGTATGTAGAAAATATTGTAAGAAAACTTTTTTACGGAAGGCAGACTTCAAAGAATCTGTGTAAAAAATGCACATCCGTGCACATTCTATGCACGATACCAACGGATTTTACAGAAATTCCATACCACTATCATCCAAAGTTTTCTCTTTTTTAACAGGATAAGAATTTCAACTGGTACACTTTCTATTACACGCTAACATAGTCATGGAAAGTTCATTATTTTATTAGATCACTCTGGTATTTCTCGATGTTCCCTGGTAAAGAACAGTGTAACAGTAATTTTCGATGATATAGAGAAAATCGATACACTTCGATGTTTCATCGAGAGGCCGTTATCAGAGTTTGTTACTTCAAAGAGTTGCATAATCGTATTTTCTTGGCTGTGTACAACGAAAAATATGGTCACAGTACTGGTTTAGGCATTTGAGCCACAATAAATGTCTTTCATCTTTCTAAAATAGGGACACAGCAGACCGTAACCTCCCTATCTAATAGTAAAGTTCTATAAATCGATATGAAATTGAAAATAGAAGGGCAAGAAAGTCTTTGAATTTTTACACCCTGCCTTCTGTCACGATAAATGTTGCTATATTATAGTAGGTTAAAATACTTCTATCTAATCTGAGATAAAGAATATTTTCAGATTGTTGAATTTATTACACATAAGCCGTTCAGAGGGCACACTGATCAACTCCGTAAATTAAAAAGTACAGATGATAGAAACGGATGATATCACAAACACTGATTTCTAAATCTACTTAAGAATTCATTTTTAATATGATTCTTTATATCGTTTTTTCGCGATGAATCAGTAAACTTATAGAAATTAATGAATCCATAGAAGTGAATCATTTGTGTCTTGAGAATTGTACGTCGCGTACTTGTGTAATGAAATTAAGAAATTAATAAAAAGGGAGTTGATCAGTCTAGCACTTTCTACATGAGATTATATATATATTACCACTTATTATACATATATTACACTAGTGTGACATATCTTCAAAATGATACAAAAATTCTATCATAGAAGCTTCAACAAACAAAACTGTTGTATTATACTGTAAGGTTCAAGAAAGCCATTAATGCGCACATCTTCACAAATGATCTTCCTTGAAACCAAAACAAGACTACTTTCAGAACACCTTGTATAATGGCATCACGAGCACACGTATCGTGCGCATTTTGCACAGTATGATACGCGATGGAGGGCCCGGTCCAACCAACTTATAAGTATAAAGCAATTACCGTGGTATTGTGTTCGTTCTACTCCGGATCTCGTGGCGTCGACTCTGATCGATAGAGACCGGGCTATTAATTATCCGTGATTGGTTCCCTGTAGCCGATGCACGTCGAGGGCTAAGTGACTCCCTGGCACCGAAGAAACGCCATTGTTTTATCGGTCGGTCCGAGCACGGTTCCAGCAGAAAAAATTGCGGGACTGACTGGAAAGCAGCGCACGGGACCTCGACTTTAACCGGGGGTTCAAATCGTGATTCAGTTCGGCCGATTTGATTGTCTTTCTGTTACTTCGGATCTGTGATAAAAATCTCGCAACGATCTAACGACCATCCGAGAGGGATAGAGAGAGAGAGAGAGAGAAAGAGAGAGAGAGAGACCCGTTTCACTTCCGCCCAACCTGGTCGAACTTATCGGCATGGAACTATCGCTGCTATTTAATTAATAAGGACAACTCGGTCTGCTGTTGAGCCGGTTCACACGGTTTTCTTTTCTAGCTCATTGAGGGAAAAGTTATTTTTTTTGCTATTTTAATACGATAAATTTATCGCGAATGAAACGAATCTTTATTAAGGTTCCATTTCTTTAATTAAGTTCGTAAAAGTATAAAAATACACGAAGAGGTAATATCGTAGAACCAATAAAATTTCATTTGATTTCGTTGATTGTAGCTTCCCGATTTTGAAAATTCATTTTTAATGTATGAATGCAACGTTATTAGAAATTAAAGCCTGTCTGATCAGACCTAACTGAAATTTATAATTTTCATTAACTTGTAGCTTTATAATCACAGAAGATTCTGGTTAAGAGACGATCGATGACTAGTATTGTTCTAAAAAAACATAAAATGATACTTTAAGAATGAATCTTTCCATCGATACCCATAACAAGCTCCACTTAGGGGATAATTTACGAGGATAAAATTCATCATCCATCGAACGACGATTTCCAATCGCAATCTTTCAACATCTCAAGTAAAAAGAAAAACGTCTATTGGATTTCAGCGTTTAACGGCACACTTCGAGGATAAAATCGATTACGAGCTCTCGAGCATAATGATCCTCGTAGGAATCGCTCTTTAAGAAATAATTGTACTCTCAAAGTTGTTCCGAATATTGCAGAAAAGAGGGTTGGTACCGATGTTATTCTTTTTCTCTAATTTTTCTTTTTAACAGACGGAGTAAACGTGACACGGTTCTTCTTCTTAAGTACACGCCGAGTCTGTACAGCAAAGTGATTTTGAATGCTGCCACGAATCGTGTTCTTCGTTATTCTATCGAATGGCAACGTGACGTGTCTGTTTGTTGTCCTGGCGAAACCGAGGCGACTGCATTCCTCGATATTCTAATGAAAAGCAACGTGACGTTACCTCGTACTGCGCTTCTTTGCAAAGAAAGTCACGTGACTGTACCTGGTCGTCTCTTCAAGAAAGAATCTATCGTGACAAAGGTCTGCATTGGAGCTTGCTAATAAATCTCGGTTCAACACAGATAAATTTCTTAGTTCTCTTTTTACTGCAAATAAACGTATGTAATATGTAAATCTTTAAGTCATGCTTACTTCGTTGCATAAGATGATTCTTAGATTAGTTTAACTTTTATAAGTAATGTAGGCGAGAGACTAGTAAGATGTTTCGCATAGATATGTAAATTTTAGTTGAACAAAGTTCATAGTATTACACATCTACAATGACCTGTTTCTGATTCTCAAACTTGTTAATTTTTGTATTTTACGTATAACGTATGATACGTATAATGTTGTATAATGTACGCGGTATAACGTGGAATATTTCTGATTGTAAGTAGAATGTTCACAAAATTGTACTGTTTCCCAAATCGTATCAGTTATGTTCTAACAAAGCAAATCATTTAACTAAAAACGATCTTTTTTGCATATCATAAAAGGAGAAATATTGAAGCAAATCAAAAGGTAAAAGTTTTATCATCGCATAACCTAAGGGTTTTACATAAAATATAAAATTTCATAAAAAACGCAGATCTCGCCAATCTTCTCCTCCCGCTTCTCCCACAAATTCGTCGGTCAAAAATCAATTGCCAATTCTGCAAGAAATCGAAATCTACATTCCCGATATCGCAACTACACCCTCGAAAACCACAATACAGACGAAGCCACTCGATGCTGATCTATTCGGACTGCCATAACCTTGTCCATTTCCACTAAAGTCGTTGGGAAAAATTCTCTTTGAAGCAGCACGTGTTCGTCGACGATGGAGAAAGAGAGAGAAAAAAAGAGAAGGAGAGAGCACCGGATCGAACGCTCGTTTCGGCGCAATTATCAAAGCCCTCGAAATCACCCCACGGTGTATCGAGGGCAGCCCAATTTCGGGCGCGCCTCGTCCGATCAGAATTTACGAAGCATTGGCGGCCGTTGAACCGTTCGTCTCGTTGCCTTTTCAATCTTTCGTAATGAAGAGGCTCGACGATAATAAAGAATAGAAAGAAAAAAGACAGAAGAAACGAAAGGGAAAAAAGGAGGAAAAAGAGTGATCACGACTGGCAGACGATCACGTGGAGGGTTGCGACCGAGGCTATCGCGAGAGTGGAACAAGGTATACCGGAACCAGAAACGGGGAGAGGCACTTTTTACGTTGCGTTACGCCAACGTAACGACGTTATAGCAAGTAATAGCGTTACAGGACAAAATCGTTATCCGTCCGGGTGTAATTGGTAAGGCGAAACGCTTTGCGCTGATTATCCGGCCTCCTACCCGGACCGTACAATTTATTTTTAATTATTTCCTGCCAACTGCAGAGAAAGAGCCAGATAACAAGAGGAAAAGAGACAGAAAGTGGCCGCGAATCGTCGACCTGTCGCCCAGCTAACAGACTCGTCCGATGCACGCTCATTTTGTCGCTCAAATACCGTGCACAATGAACACCGTGTAATCGCCATTGTTGCGCCTGGCTCGGCGACGAACACGATCCAGGGGGATCTCGTCCACGCTTCCACCGATTGGCAACGAAGGTTAATCGACGCTGTTGTTGCGTCACCATTGATTATACCAGTGACAGAAAGACGATGGTTCGCGGTTTTTCAACTAGATTAAATCGTGTAAACCGACACGATGCGTCAGGGGATGTTTTCGCAACGATTTCTCGCTCCGTTTGGAAACAGCTTTTGGGAGTTTCATCGAGGGATTCGCGGGCAAATCGTGAGAAATTGTGAGACTGATTTTATATACGTTTCGTTCAGGGGCGAGAAAGTTTCTACGTTTTTGAAGGAAGTTTCGGATTTCAAGATCGTATATAGGTTGAATGATGGTAGAGTTGCGAACCTTGCAATGGGATGTTTACGAGCAGATGAAAATCTTTTGGGATATTTTTATGCAACATTTTTATTTTATGCTAAATAAATAACAAAAGATCTGGAGTCCTTGGTGGTTCTATTAAACGTCCGCGAGATTTCCAGCTTGGCATAGCATTTCTACCGGGTGGAAAAGTTGAGTATTTTCTCCCCGTGGAAGTTTACTACCACGATACTTTACGTTCTCCAAGGTACCGTCCTATTACGTTACCATATATTTCGAACGTCCGAAGAAGGAACGATATACGAATAAAGCACGCGGAACAGCCGCAGATGAACCAAAAGGGGGTTTATACCCTATATATATATATATATATGTACATATATGTATGTATCCTGCTTTCAATTTCCGCCAAATTTCCAGCGGAATCGGTGAATTTTCTGTATAAAATGCACGCGTACCAAGTGGTAGGAAAAAGGCAAGAGGCTCTTTTCGGCCGTTTCTCGCTTTCTACATTTATGAAGCTCATCGTATCCTGTTGACCCGCTTATCACTGTCCGCTCTAACGAACTGCTTTCAGCTTCAACTCTTTTGCTACCTTTACGTCTTTACATCCTTTCCTACTTCATCCGTTCGCATTCATATTTAGTACTTTTTAAAGCCCTGACCTACATATGGTTCTGACTCCTCTACGTTTCTCGTTTCTCATTTCTTATTCCAGTTCACATAAACGATATTGTTTTTTAGGGACAAGGAAACGAAAATGTCCTCTAATGCAGGTCTTACTACGTACATATGGCCATTTCGAACGATTTTTTGTACAGTTATAAAATATTTAGTATTTTGAAGCTTCTCCTCTTTCACGGTTCGTGTTTCGTCACGATCGTTTACAGAAGGTTTTTATGGTAAACGCTAAACGATTGTAAGTAGTTTGTCTGGATATTTAAGAAGAACAGAAGAGTAGAGAAAGTGGTACAGAAGTGTTTGCGTTTTTAGTTATGTCCTGTTTGCTGTTGTCGTTAGTCAGGAAACGCCAGATTACGTAGGTTACGTAGGATTTTTAAGTTGAAGTTACAGGATTGAGAATGAGCTACAGTAATCGATGTTTAAGGAGAATTGCCTTCCAATATTCAGAGTTTTGGTAATTATGATAATTGAGGTACTTGGAAACAAAGCGATGCAAGTGATATTTTCGAAACTTTTAAATTCAGAAAAAAAAACGATTAATTGCATCGTTCAATATACATACATATAACAATAGACATAGAAATGTTCGCAGAAAGTCATAAAACCTAAGTGAAGTAATTATTTAATTACTTTAAATACCTAAAAAAAGCACCGACGTACTCGATGCTATTTTAATAAAATCATCGTATCGAGTAAAAATTATTCCCCAAAGCAATCCTCTTTCGAAAGTGTTGAAAAGGCTGGAATAATTTGCTTTTTAACGGAGGATAAAAGCGTAATCTATTCCAGCCAAAAATAGGAAAATAATATCTACCATCCAAAATTGGGGTTAAATTCGCGAGAAGCTTATTCCTGAATTGGCGCGAAACGCAATTTGCGATTGGGACGCTCGTCCGCAACCGCAGGAACGCGAACACGAGACGAAGGAACGAGGGCGACTTGTATCCGTTGAAATGGACCATTGTTCTGGTCGATGGTTCGACGACCACCGCTTCTGCCAAATAAAACGATGGAGACGCGGAGATCTACGGGCCTGGGTAACGGGTCGAGCATGTAGGCCGCGTGGCTGACCTATTCGAACCGACCAATGGAATCTTTTTATGAGTAAAGAAAAATATGATCGCAACGTCTGCAACTATCATACCTCTGATTAATTACGTACATAACGCGTATTTCGTGTTCTATTCTTTGGGCCTCCTAGCTATAATTCTACACGTATTCGTTGATAATTCAAGCATTAGACGGTTCGCAAAGAGATTCAGGAGCAACGATATGCGAGAAAAGTGGTTGCTAATATCATTTTAGATAAAGGCTCCACATTTTTGTATTTTTGTTGACAGAGTTAAACAAGATTTGAATGCAAGTGATAGACTTTGGGAAATTAAGCATCTGGGATTTAACCATATAGTAAAATTCTTTAAAATGATATTGATCTTCGGTGAACTTGATGAGTAGACTAGATTTTCAAAATTTTACTAATGTAACTTTCTCTTCTTCTGCAGCAGTGTGGAAAAAAGTAGTTCAGTTAGTTATATGTTGCTTTATATGAAAATATTATAGAAATAGATTCTGGTAATATGATAAGTACACAAATTGAGCCAATACGTCGTATTACTACGATTTCAATTACCATAAACTTGATATTGTATGAATAAAAGCTTTAACTTTATTCATATTAGTGTTCTCTATATTGTATGAAAGTATTGTATTGTATTGTATTATGCGAAAAATTTCCAATATGTTTATTACCATTATATTATTCTCTCCTTTCAGTACAATTATTCCTTTGTTATTCCATTCGTTTGTAATATTCCTTCATTATATTGTTACAAACAGATATAACAATGAACATTCTGTGACGATTAAAATTAATTCTTTCAACGTGTATTTTTATCAAGACTTTTTGTAATTAACTGAAACATTTTTAATGACATTGTGTTTCTACTATTTGTATGCGTAGGTAATTATATCCGTGTTTTATTCATTACGGTCTTTATTATTTTTGTTTTGCTTTGGTAAGATAGTTCGTTAATATTATATGTCATAGAACAGAATATTGGATACAACTGTATAAAAATCGAACGCTCGTTGCTTTTAAAATCGAGCACTTTAAATTCAACCTGCTGATTGTATAATCAGCGGACGTCGTACGGTATCCCTTTATCGCAGAAAACTTGGAAAATCGGCTCGCGTAGAATCGTCCTCTAAAATTGAAAAGGAACTGTTACCCGATAAAATCTTTTTATCACGTGGACAGAAATATGAGCGGCCAATATCTTTCCACGTTTAACTCGACTCGAGGCTACAATGGAAAAAGGAATTATTTCATCGAAGTCCCGCCGGGTTTGACCCCGGAAATGTAATAAAAATTTACGGTTTGGACTCTCATCCCATTAGCTTCGTATAAAATAAATTTCTACGAGCAATTTGCTTTTCCATTGTTACGCTTCATAAGCCGGCAAAGTGTCATTGAAGCTATCGATGCTTTTATAGAACGACGCTTACATAGTGTAGGTGGAATCGTGCGAAAAATTCTAGAAACATACAATTTTTGGTTTGAACGCGGTGATCAATCCTCGTCGACACCGCGCAATCAAACGGATGACATGATTTTTCGATTTTTCACGTTCCGTGTCGAACGATAAATTCCTTCGATAATCTCCATTTATGAGAGGTGTACGCGATTCGTAAGTGTCGAAAATTATGTAAAAAGCTATTTGCGTTTCAACATTCGATTTGATTTGTCCGCGCAATTATGAGTTTATTGATTTTAGCTTCGGAAATATTTGGTATCATTGCTGTTTCACAGCTTGGCAAAGTTCCTATTTATGAAGATCGGACAACGTTTCTGCATGCCGTTTATTAGTAGAAAATTAATGAATTTTCCTCCGTTCCCCATAAATTGTTTCATAACGTTTAGTTTAGGATTCTGTTTTATTAAAGTTTACTGTTTGTTAACCGGGAAAGCTATTGTACTAACAAATAATAGCGTAAAGTAAGTATGTATACAAATTCATGTATACAAATATGTATAAAAATTATATGTAAAATTTATAAACATATAAGAATTTGAAAATACTTCCTAAAAAGTCTCGAATCTCTGAAATCGTTTTTGTTAATTTTTTACAACTCCATCGAAATGGTTAAAATCATCATGGAAATTTTATTAGGGGCTGATCAATGTATTAACTTGGATATCCTGGCAAAAGAATGACAAGGAAGTGATACTGTTATATTTTTCGATTTTTTCTCTATTCGTATTACTCAATATCACTTGAAAAGGCCATTTTATACAATTATTTTATAAAAGCTGTTTTAAAACTAGTTAAAAGTTAGTTAGAAATACAAAAATTTAATTAACAGATTCAGACGACAGGACAATTACATTGTTTTGAAAAACGTTATAAAACATTCGAGAATATCTGGGTTAATGAGATTTTATAATTTTCACTAAAGTTTCATTTTCGTTGAACGAAATAATCATCGGCTTATTAGAATTTCTTCTCCTCGATAAAAATCTTTCTCTGCTGTAACGATATCCTGCTTTAAGACAAAGTTGCGGATTATTCAGAGATAGTTTGTCTGTTCGCTCTAAAAGGATAAAGAAAGAGAGATTTCATTTCACTTCGAACCGACAGGAGACGGTCCTTTCAGGAATTTTCTACAGGAATAACGATTATCAAAGGATCCGTTCGTTATAATTGAACGGCCGTTGATCGAAGACTATAGCTATGGGCGGCTGTAATTGAAGTGTAAAATTCGCACGTCGCGTTCTACGACAAAGAGTAATTAGCACTAACAAAGTAGCAAAGCTCCGATGAGGGAGTTTCGTTTAATTAACTCTTTCGTCGCTTATTAGGAGAACTATTGCCGTGGATTACCTGGAACAATATCGTCTAACTTGACAGTAACGAGGACAATCGATCACCAGCGTTCGATTCAAATAAATACATAGTATAGCGCGAAATTTTTAACCTACGAATATTTCTTCTATTAAGATGGTGAACATGAAATGCCATTTGCCCGAAATTTCAATCCGACGAGCCGATGTTTCCTGCTAAACCTAATAAAACTATATCATTACTTTTATATTTTTCCGTTATAACGATGTAACATTTAATACGCGATAATTTGTGCGTAAAATATCTACAATTCACCGTTCGTAGCCAAAATTAAGGTATTTGTTTATTTTTATCTTTTAATGTATGACGAATAAACGAGGATTACATTACAAAAATTTATTTACATTTCCTATTTAATTTACTAGTTTCCTATTTATTTTCCACTTTTATCACGATAGGCAAAAACTCGAATTCTTATCAGAGTCACTTAATAGGCATAATCATACGACGAGAATCGTAGAAGAATGAATTCTATCGCTGCCTAGGCCGCGGGGGAAGCACAATGATCGCGGTATCCGGCGCACTCGTTAATTATGAAGAAGCTAATTATTCTTCGTCCCGGCTCGTAATGAGCTTTACACTCCAATTACATTTCGCGTCGTCGCGTTTCGTGTTGATCGCGACCCATTCAGCTGTAACGAATTGCCTCTTTGACAGCACTGCGAACACGGAACCCGCGAAGATTTCCGGTCTACATGATAATTGCTTGTATCAAGTTGGAAAACAGACGCTGAATTTCCATAAATTTATAACGGTTCAATTGTCACTGGGAAGCAGAAAGAAAAGAACATCCAATGCATTCTCGCACAATAATTTGCTAATTAATGATGTTGACGAATGATATCAATTAATGAATGATAATAGCGAAGAATATTCATAATAATAATTTGAAAGAAATATTAATGAGTAATACTAAATAGTAAAAGTAATAATAATATTTGAAGATTGTAGATTTTTTTTACACGAACAATTTTTATAATCTTATAAGTTGCTTCGATCAAATGATAGTAAATTGAAGACATTTTAATCAGTATTGGTTAATCGTTTTCTTCATTTGTGCATACCTGACAAACTTACTCCTATCATCGCACGTAATCCAAAAACATCAAACAGGATAATCAACTAACCCCTAATAAATAAATTGTATTTACGAATCTTTATTCGCGTTATCACCGTTATTAATATGCAAAATGGGTTCTCATGGTGACTGTAATTTATAAAATCTCACTGTACAATATTAATTCGATCATGAAGAAAATTTCAAGTATCCCCGATAACAATTTCAAATTTCCCGCCGTAAAGAGCCACAAACTAGAGCAACGAGACAAAAGCGGATGGAACAAGTTCGGTGGATTCGAAAAACTGGGAATAATTGCATTCACATCGTAAACCGAGTTCGTGCTGGCAAACCGAACGATCCACGTTCTCGAAACGCGCCAATAAACTGTTTGCCATTATGCTGCTCGCCCTAAAACTGAAAGTAACGTTCGCGAAGCATCCGCGTATCCCGTACAGCACTGAATATCCACATTTGCGATTTTGTATTCCTCAACGTCGATAACATGTAACAAACATGGCGCAATTATGCTTGGAAACAGAAGTTAAATCTCACGGACGAGGGCAGGGAGCAAACTGGAGGATGGAAAAAAGATCGAAGAAAGAAATGCGGATCCAATGCAAACGGGAAGAGAGCGGTCGAAGAGGCGGCCGATCGTGCAAGTTATTCCCTGATTTTAAATTCACCGCCACGCTCACCGTTTACATCCGTAACACGTGCATTCGTGCCGATGGGTATTCGTGCCTCTGCTCGCGAGTGCACCGCCGCATAAATGGCACTGTACGTACGCGCGTGCATCTTGCCCGTTCCAGGAAGGAAAATCTTTAAAGGGTCATTGACGATCCCTGTGTCGCAATCGCGACTAAGGAAAGCGAATGGAGATGGCAGAGAAGTTGACGCAGGCAGAAAGCGACTACGAAGCAACATTTTGTCTAAATTTGGGTTCCTTTTCAAGAAATTGTAAGATTCAATTGTGTAATTTACTATGAGATCTAAATAACAAATCGGGATATATTTTGTCTAAATTTTCGTCTTGTTACGAGAAAGCGTAAGATCGAGTTGGAAAATTTATTATGAGATCGAAATCATGAATATTTAATAACTAGTAAATTTTTATGCATTTATGCAGAATTTGCAGGTGCAAAAATGCATATAATATAGAGAAATATATGATATACCAGAATACTCGTTATAATTTCAAATAATTAGAACGAATAACTTCAATTACGTCCATAAAATGTAAATTTCCAAAAGAAATCCGCAATCTATTAATAACGATTCTTTTATGTGTTACTCATACTTAAGAATAGTATCATAAAGCTGGAGATTTGTTTAAAAATCGTTTCCTTCCCTGGCATTAACAACTTTTGGAATTTCCTAAGAAATGCAAATTTTCATTTATCTACATTTTTATTGGAAAAAAATATTCAGTTAATGTTCGATTATCGATGAGCTCCTACGATTTTAATGAAAAATCGTGAATAGGCAATCAATGACTTATTATAAAAAATTCTAGCACGTCTATAGCATGATAAAATATGTAATGAAAAGGATTTAAAAGGAAATTTCAGATTTTCTACAGAGTTACTAAAATAATCCGTGATGAAATGCGTCATAGGAAGAATTTGAAATGAATTTCAGTGAACGTGGAGAATTAATGACAAGGAGATGATTTTTCTAATATTCAAAAGTTATTTTTATTCAAAGTTGGAAAGGTTATTTTCAATCGTAGTATGAAAATCATTTCTATATAAAATCGTGCAGATTGTACCTATTATATTCGAGAAGGATTAAAAACTATGAATGAAAGGATAGTTACAGGAATTTGATTTATTGAAGATTATATCGCGAGGGATTTCCTTTGAAGCTCAACTGGAAACGGCTGAGTATTTTCGATAGTGTCTCTATTTTGATAGTGTCGACTGTTCGAGTCTGGATCGTTTCATTTTGCAACGAGGGATTTTCTGGCGTTAGTGACGAGTCAATTGTTACATCGGATGATATACAGATGCTGCATGAAAAAATAAATCGCGAAAATGTGATAACGGTTTATTCAAGCGAGCATCCGTTTTTATTTTTTCGAGAGAATTGACGACGAACGTTCGTGGCGCTTAACACACGAATTTCAAATCAAAGCTTGGCGTAATTGGAATAATTAATCAAAATCATTCGTCGAAATAAATAAATTTCATGGCAGAGAGTGTCTGAAAAATAAAGTTTTACAGGAAACAGATTTTATTTCATATTTTCAATCTATATTTTTTTACAAAAATATTTGTTGACGACAAATGGCATTTTTCATTTGTATCAACTGCTACATTTCTGTTTTTTAGCAATACAGAAAACAGCAAAGTTGAGATCACAGTATGGTGCAACCGAAAAAATAAATAAAAGTCAATAAAATAAATAAATCTTATGACAGAAAGTCTCTGAAGAATTGAACTTCGCAGAAAAAAAGATCTTATTTTACATATTTTTTTAATCTTACTGCCACTTTTCTTATGATTAATCGCTATCCGAATTTTCCGCGTAAAATACTTATATTTTTCAAACTTTCCAAGCAGTTATATTTTTAAATTAGGATTATTACGAACGATCGATATAAAAAGAAGAAAAATAGAAAAAGAGGCAGAGGAAACTGAAAATCCGGCATCGCAGCATTAATATTTCTGTGCGCGAAAGCGCATCGTTCCGCTACCTTCAGCGTCTTCCCTGGAAAACACTTTCCTCCCGTCAGCGATTCCTGTTTTTTTCACGATCGTCCGGAGAGTTATTTCGTCTCTGCGAGCTTCGAAGCGTATCGGTAAACGCGTGGGATTCTCGCGAATCAGCAGCATTAAGGCAGTTCAGGGGAAACGGAAAGGAAAGCCAAGAAAAAAATCGAACGATATTGACGATCGAGTTTCTGCACGGTAGGCTGAAGCTCTAAACGAAGCTTGTTTGCAGAAGACGTTGGAAAATAGTCGTGCTAGTGAAGAATTTGTCCCAGATGGTATCTACTACCTTTTCAAATACGAACAAGGATAATAATAATGGAAATCGATGGTAAAATTGTTCTTTTCCCTTTTGTACCTCTCTTAATTACGAATTTCCTTATTGAAACTATTAAATTCGTGAAATTTAACAGACTCACGGTATTTAAATAGAAAATAGAAAATATCTTATGAATATATAATTGAGAGCATATGGAGAATATTCGTATAGAAAATAGAAGAATATAAAGAATTTACACTACAGAATATATGCTACCTAAAATATTTTATAGGACTTTTATACGATGAATCACTAAATCAATTAAATATGACCCAATTGAAATACTTATATAATTGTACTGATAATCTTCCAAAAAGCTGATTCAAATTATATATGTATGTTATTTACGTTATTTATACATATGTATTTTTCAATTGATTAAAGCGATCATTTTCAGTGCATATAAAATATGTATGTAACGATACACGTCACTCAAGATACAATTATCGTGAACAAATTTCATTTTACGGAAGAAAATAAATAAATTTTGCACATTTACTTACAACATTCTAATTAGAAATATGTTGTTCGGATAACAGAAAGTTCAAATAAAAATTTAAAAAATTACTTTCTAATCACCTGTGCATACATGCCATAGTCAACTCATCTTTCATGAAATCCCAAAAGCTTTCAAATTTTCCAACACACCGCGCCTCGAGTTCATCATCTTCATCGATCATTCATTACCATTCAAGCTCTACTTCCTTCAATCCCCTTTGACGTCTCGTCAAACAGCGTCATCCAGCCATTTCGAAGAAACCAGAAATTCTCGTCCGTTTATTGGAAACGCGGCCACAACGACCCACTTTCGTCACCGATGTCCCCGTCGTTTTTCAATTTTCGACCGGTGCCCGATCACCGATAAAGTAATACCCGGCCATTGGTCGTGGTTCCCGGTCCTTCCATTACGCATCGATCTGTCCTGGCCACCCAATTTTTTCGTTCCTCGCACATGCATATCCGCCATACGGATCGCCGCGGGAACAAAGCTCGCCGATTGGGCCGATTATCTCGCCGGGAAAAAAGGGAGAAAAAATATTGGAGAACGGCATGGGGTGAAAGGTATGCCGATTCGTCTCGTTCAGGGGCGGCTCCTTTGTTCTACAGAGATCGATTCTTGAGAATGAAAGCGACGAATGTCGTCTTACGAGCTTCGGGTGTTCGACTTGAAATTGCTGTTTTTGGGATGAGAGGATGATTCGCTTGGCACGCTATTCGAGAAGAACCATCGTTGATTTATAGATTGTAAGCCCCTGAAATATTTTGTAATTAAAAGTTATATTCCGTTCATTAGCTACTGGACATTGTGAAATTTGTAACGTAAGCTCTGGTAACATAGGCTTCTAATGAAATATTTAAATTATCATATGACCTAATCTTTCTTATAATACATGCAGCAAATAAGTATGAAATATATTTTATGATCATAATATCTATTTATGCCTGCCTAAACGATAAGTACCGAGTAATTTATGAACTATGATGTGTGTGTATATATATTTATGTTCTCCAAATTGCGTTTTATCTGGTCATTACTTCGTTACTTCATTTATTGTAAGAGAAGTTAATTTTATTTCATCATAAAAATTGATTCACTTTCAAATTTTTTATTCAGATTCCATAAAATGGTATTGATATATCTAATAAACTCGAAATTCGATTAAAAGTTGGAACGTTCAAACTATATTTAACCCTGAACTATTCAAAATTTGATTTAATCAAACTTACTAACTATATGTATATGTTTCTATATATATACTTTCTCATCTTTATTTCTATCTCTATGTTGTCTATGTACACACATTTTCCGACCTAATGACGAAAGAAAACCTTCCGTAGCTAATTATCCGTGACTCGATAGCCACGAACCTCTTCGTGCAATACTCGTCAGAATGAAAAATCAGAGTATAACTCGTTTTCTCTATTGCATCGGAATGACCCACCGGTTTAAACTCGCGTTTAAATGGAAAGTTGGCCGGATTAGTGCATACTAAAGATGCTCACACGCCGGTAACGGGATCGTTAATACGGCAATACGCAATTACAGTTCCGAAACGATGCGTCGTAAACGTAAATTCACAGAAAGAAGACGCATGAATAACAAACAGACGGGCTCTCCGGCAATTATCATATAATGGCCGCATTCTCAGAGGCGAACAAATGGCTGGGACAAATTTGATCGTTCGTGTTTAAAGCATCCCGAAGAAACGATTTATAAATCCTTCCATTAAATAAAAGCATCGTCGATCTCAATATTCGTGTCGATCTCCGCTTCTACGATTGTTCCTTTATTTTTCTTTCTTCGTTCTTCGTTCTACCTTCAGTTTCGATGACTCTTCAACGTTTGAGATTATCTCGTTATCCGAATTGCTCGCGGTGTTATTCGAGCAGAATGTTTTTAGAGGAAATAAGAAAAGAAACGGTTTCGCAGAAAGGAAGAAGTATCGAGACTCGTTTGGTTAATAGCAGAAATTAATTGCGATCTTTTCTTGCTGAGAAAAAGAATCTTTAATTTGGAGCGATAATTAACGGGACTGTAGATCGCCTCGAATATTTTATGCGAACCCATGTGCTTCTGCTTGCGAGACAAAAACGTCATAGTTTTTTGCTCCATTAAATCGCTATTGTGATGCTGTTTCTTCTTGCTGTGGCTATTAGATTGTTGGACAACCAAGGCTAATAGCCTCTACATTTGATCTTCTATTGATGAAATTTGTGAACAAAAGTAAATTTGTGTTTAAATAAATAGAAGATGAATCCTGTCTCGGAAGGACATTGCCAGTAATAGAAAATTATCTTGAACAACTTTTTAATCTTCTGATCTTCTATCAATCAATATCTTGTCTTATACCCTGTTTTAAATTTATAATATTCGATATGAGCCAGGAATACCGAAATTCTAATTACACGAATCTATAACAAGAGCGAACAATAATGACGAATCCCTATAATTTGGTCGTACGATAGTCACCTACCATTTTGGAAATGAAAAATATTTATTCGAAGATGAATGCCTTGATGCCGAAGTAACGAGACCGCATCTTTCATCGCGTATCGAAATTACGAGATACGAGTGCGCGGGCACCGTTGTTACGACTTGTTCAGGATCGATCGGGCGAGTTTTCAACGCGGCTGGCCGCGTACAACGCTCGTAAGTCAATCCAATGAGCGGCTGTAGGTTCGCTGTGAATAATTGAAACACCGGGAACTCGGCTCCAATGCGAGAGACGAGGAGGCTCCAGTGACATCTAGAGAAATGGGATTCAGCGAAAGTGAATTACACGACGGCCGTTGTTTAACAAATAAGCGGAGTTCTTTGCTCGAGGGCAGCGTTCAACGAGCATCGATCATTTTTAAAACACTCTCTCTGAACGATATGAGAATCTTTTGAGAAATGAGTTTTAGATTTTGAAATGTATCGGGGAGTATTATTTGTGTGTAATATTATTTTTAAATAATGTAAACATCTGATCTGATATTACTTTTTGAACCATTTTTCAGTGGAACAGAAATTTTTTAGTTCTGAAATGTGTTAAGGAATATATTGTGTATAAAAGTGATAAAAAATGATAAAATGTTGCTTTTATGTACGTAAAACGTATATAAATATTAAAATTCGAATCTCGACATTGATTTAAAATGTTTCTTCGACGAATAAAGCTTTGAAATTTTGAAATATTTTAAAGAATATTTATTATTGTATTGAATATATGCGGCAATAAAACTGAAAGAAATTACTTTTATATTGAACTTAAACCTGATCCACCATAATTTTTTATCTTACATCGGATATTACTTAAAATGTTATTTAATATTTATAGAATTTTCCTTATTAAAACGTTCGTATTATTTTCAGTATTATTCAGTACTATTTTCAGTACATTTTCAGTACTATTTTAAACCTGGTAAGCCATAGAAATATTTCAATACATTCGAGAGTAATTGTCCAAATGAATCAATTAATTTCAGATGTATTTTCAGTGTACTAAAACGCGAACCACAATTGAATAAATATTTTTTACATCCGATTAATATCGTAATGAAGTTGTGAACATTCGTCAGTAATCAATTACACAATATTCATTTAAAACAGTATTAAGTTCGGATACGATATTAAATCCATAATAAACAGATATTGATCAACGAAACCTTATCATCACCTCACCAATTACTTTCACATTTCGGTACACAAAAGCAAATACCACATCACCAGAAAATCTCATTAATTATTTTATGCTTTATTTCACCATTTTACATAGGTCGACAAAAATTGAAGCAACTTGAGAATTATATGTGATTACTAACGAATAGATTTTTATGCAAGCTCATGCTTTTATGTTATAAACTCATTTTTCGAATTAAAGAGAAATAGAGTAAGATAAAGTTACCTGAGTCAGTTAAACCTCAATGTTTTAAAACTTAATCTTGGATTTCTTTTACCATTTCTTAATATAATCTAGTATAATAAAAAGTAAGAAAATAATTCAAAGAATGTTATATTATCCTGGAAGCTAAGAAAAGATTTCATTCATTAAATATTGCAGTGATTATTGTGCTTCTATTATCTATATACCTAAACATCTGCAATCTACTAATATTAATGATGACGAAAATTGAGAACTTTCATTTTCCGCTATGAAAATTGAATGTTTGCCATAAAACTATTTTATATATTGCGCATACGCGCAGTATCCTAGAAGAGCGTTAATTGAAGAAAAATTTGATTCTACATACTCGAATACATCCTACCATACATGGTAATGTGATAATTATATTTCTTGCGACGAGATCATAAAGGAAACACAATCAGAATCAAAAACTAAAAGAACGGAATCTCTTTTGCTTCATCCAATAAAATTATTCATAGATGTTCGACACATATTTTATATATTTTTGCATATCACGTTCCATATATACATTTCTGCGTCATCAAATTTCTTATAAACGCATAAACATTCATAATCTAATAGTCACCTTCCACAAAAGACTCTCCAATCACGAAAATGGCGTAGATACCAACCACCTCATTACTCATCCATCGATCTTCCACCTTCTATGCTGGATCATTTATTTCTTCCACGATCTGCTGTCCCTCGCTAACAATCGCATTCCAAACATACCCTCTCGCAAGAGCATCGCCAGTTCCGATTAACCCTGCGGACAGACCACGAAAAGAGGATCCTCGACGAAGAGAAACATGCTTAGCCGTTCTACCATTCACCGCGTAACAAAGTAAGAGAAACCGGGAAGAAAAATGCAAGAAACGGACTGGGATCTCATCGAACGAAATTTTCCCCGTGTCTTCCATGTTCGATGGCCGTGAACGAGGATCGAGGAGCTCTCCCCATGCCATCATCATTAGTCCCGGTCTACCGGTAATCGCAATCGTTCTTACGGACGCACAAATTGCCTTTCAAATTGTTCTCCCCTGTCTCTCCCGCCCTGAGAAAACAGGCCCAGTGCCAAGGGTGACCCCTTTTTAACGCGACGTCGAAGAAGAAACGATAGAGGGAACGGTCGAGTGATAAGGAAAAGAAGATTTCGTTCTACGTTTAGGCATCCCTTCGAGGAAATGCGATAATGGCTGTTGTAAGCTCGATCTATTCTCTCGTTTTCCTCTCTGACCGACGTCTTTGGCTGCTTAGAGGATCTTGGGAGATTCTGCTCGCGATATACGACTGTTGGAAACGGTAGAGCGTTGTGTGGTCAAAAGGTTTGGATATCAGTGGTACTGTTTTAGGTGTTTTGGGTGGGCTTAATGATGGACCAGTTTCGGAGAAAGTCGATAGGTTGGACTTGCGTGATTGTAACAGGTTGGAGGATAGTGTCCGACGTTGTATGTATGGTGGATATCGTAATTGAGATAAATGGAAGAAAGACGTGAATACAAGAGAGCGATTGTGAGAAGATAACGTTCGATAAATAGAAATTTCGTTTAGCCATTTAAAACTTGAAATTATTTTCTAAACAAAGAGAGACTACAAACTAAAAATATAAATGACAGAGAAAATAGAAGAATTACGAGATTCCTTCGCAACCTTATTGCCATTCGTCGATTTAATTCTGATTTTCATTCAATCACGACAACTCTAGAAATTAATAATTTTCTTCGACCATCGACCACTTTAAGTCTCACTTTTCGATTTGGAAAACACTTTTTTACAGCTGTATTCTATATACACAGTTCACTATAGAATACGCGTCGAAATTTGAGGCATACTGCCTACGCTTGTTCCGTCAATTATATCAGTAATTACCGATTCTTGTTTGTTTGAGGTGGTTTCCAGGGAAATACCGAGAGATCGAGGGTTGATGAGAAGTTCGGTGATCCGAAGCTCGATTTATGCAATTTTTATAGCTACGATGAACGACAGGGGTGATTGGAAATTGCACGCTGGTTACGTAGTTGCCAGAACCCTTGCTCCCGTTGTTGAACTCGACAGCCGATTTATGCAGTTTTTATGCGATCGATGTTTGACTAAGAGCAATTCGGAACTGGACAGTATTCTCTGCGTCAATGTTTGTTAACCGGATGTACGTTCTCGGATATCGCGTCAGCACTAAATTTCAATCTGAGCAACATACGAACACTTGTTCTAATTTACGTCAATTATCTAAAATATTATCTCGATTAATTCTTATCGCAATGACTATTATATTTCAAACAATTTGTAACATCAACTTTAATCTACAATATCACATCTATACGTATTTAAATAAACTAAGTATGTACTTTATACCTTAACCATAAAAATAAGTAAAAGTTCGAATGATTAGCAAGAATAAATATTTCTTCTGTGGTAGAAGACATGGTCACAAAACATTCGTCACAGATTTGTTGTAAATACGTGTAAGTAAGATAGGGATTCCAAACTTTAATAAACAGCATATTTCATCATCGCTTAAACTTGAACTATCGCTTAAATTTTAAACTAATTACTTCTTCTTACTTGTAAATCAACAAGTCCGGAAAAAGGTGCAGAGCGTCTATTGGTAGATTGATGCAGTTATTTTGAACTGTAATTATTTTTGTAAATAAATGTATATATTAAATTACAATTATATTATGAGCAATTTATTTTCAATGTATATTCTGTACTCTAACAAAATACGAATGAGAAATATAAAATAAAATATATTTAAATATGTATAGAATTTTATAAAAATATTGTAAGACATAAAATGTTTTGGATTATTATATAATATTTAAATAAATTTGAGTACTACACAAAAATAGTGGTGCACGATGGTGTGTCATGAGTGTCATAGTGAACATCAGTAATGTGGCTCGCAACCATCGTCGCAGGATTAACGACGCGACTCGTTCTACTTCTCGTTTGCCTAACGACGAGCTCTACCACCTCGCTTCTAATTGTTTTCGCGATTAGGCGTCGTGTTTGCGTGTCATCCAGAACGACTGACTGGTCGGTAATCGAAGGTAATTGTTAATGCATTGAACACGCTCGTAATGGATTGGTTCTAGCGTCGCGTAGCGTCGATAAGTTGTCCTGGACCAGGTGTTAAACGCGTGTACATGGATTTAATTTCGATAATAAAGTGTCGACGTCGACAGAGTTCAAGCGATGTAAATACAAAGGAATTTTCTTACCATTTGAGAGAATAAGACAGATCTTGCGAGAAATCGTCCTTGTCGTTGAAGTGTCTTTTAAATATTTTAATTTATTAAGTCTTTTCTAGATGATTGTTAAAGTATTTTAGTTTATTAAATCTTCTGTTGCCTTTAACTTACAAAATGTCTTACAAAATCAATTTGAAATTAATGAATTTCATGGAAATTTTATTTTAAACGTAGGTGACCTTTGTTTTAATCGAATATTTAATACTTGGACCTGTATTTCATACTTGCAGATGTCTAATTATTGGTGTTTCATAAATATCCGTCTAAATTGTGGTAATGAAATAAAAAATCAGTCTCCTCTCAGAGAGTGATTTATAATTCAGGATTAACATCAAACTTCAAATATTCTGTTATCATAGTATTACATGAATTCTTTCGTAGGTAAAAGCAATTATAAAAGTTAATAATAAACGGAGGCTTTCGAATATTTAAGAATGAAAGAAATTTAGAATTCTACAATTAGTGAATCTTGAAACTTAAATCATTTTAGAAGTTGAAATTTTCTACAAATTGACTACGAGGAAGAAGTCTTCTCCAATACTTAAAAATTCAAGAAACTTGGAATTCCAAGGTTTTAGACAGTTAACGAGTCATGAAATTTAAACTACGAAAGTTAAAGTTCCCGTGAATTTATCCAATATGGACGAAAATAACAGAACTCCTGCGTAAAATCCTCGATTTCTTTAATAACAAGGAAATGGACAACGTCGTCGATATACGTCCACAAAGGCGGCAGAAGGTGTATGGCCTTTTTCTGCAGCGGCACTTCCGGTCGTTCGTCTAACTGGCCAATTAAACGAAGAACCAGCCATCGTTGGCAGAAGACGCTAACTATCCACGGCACCACGCAATTACCGTGAAAAGGTACACCGCTAAAAGATTCATGGTTGCTCCCGGAACACACTGCCGCTTTACTCTCACATTCCGGTTATCCCTTCGTCTTTAGACGAAAATAATTTTGCTTCATGCTCAACGAGATGAAATCAAGGAATTTTGAATACGAAATTGGATTGTCACCTGTCCATGATCTCTTTGCTTCTTGGCAGTTATTTTACGACACGTTTCATTCGTCAAAATGGTATCAACAGAAAATAACACATGTTGATCTATGGCAATGATATGCATCGATGACACACAGACACAGAAAGCTTGTTAGTGCTTCGAAGTATTAATTGATAAACTCCACTGGTTCCTGTTAAAATTGGATGATGCAGATCACAAAATTTCAATACTATCAAAATTCATTATAATATCGTGATTTATTATTAGGCCATAGCATCTCAAGTGATTTCACTTTTCTTCTCTAATTTATTTTCTGAAAGAATTTCTTTTTTTTGTAAAATGACCTTATGAAACGGTATTAATGGTATCAATGCATATGAAGATTTTATTCATAAAAGAGTATGAAAAGAAATTAATATGACAAAGAAGAGAATGTTAGATGAAGCTATAAAAGAAAAGTTTTAATCAAAATGGAGTGGAAAGACATATTTCCCATTTGATTATAACTTACATAGTTATCTTATCTTAGAACCCCATAAACTTTATGAAGATCAGAAATTAATAAGAGCAGCTGCTTCCCTATTGCATAAAACTAATGATCGAAATTTCACATTATTTTTCAAGTTTTTCCATTCAATTTCAGATAATTAATGACGAACTTTTCCGAAAATAATTCTTCTTCCACTCTGAACAGATCCATCTATCATACTCATCTATCAGTGATATTATTCCACCATAGATCCATCGATCACCTTTCCACGTAAATTTCCACCTCAAATAATTCCTGTAACATTCCCGATAAGATCGCCGTCACGCCGTGGCCCCTTTTTGGAAAACGGGCGCAAATTCGCTTGAAAGCAGAGATCGATTTAAAATTCGACGACGTCCGAGTGAGTCGACGAGGACGTGGGGGAGCCAACTTCCTGCCGTCCACGAGGACCATCGCGTCGACGGGCGAGAAATGTTCGCGTTGAAAAATGTTCAACGTCGCTAGACGCTATTTCACTCGTCGCATATCACGGACGCCTATTCCCGGGAATCGTGTGAAACATTCACCGAAAACTTCCGCTCATGACGATCGTTGCGACAACCGGTGGCGAGAAAATTCCCACAGAAAACGAGATAGAAGTGTATCTTATCGTGGAACCGATCCACTTCAATGTCTTATAGGTTGGAAACGGATGCTGCGCGCAGTTTTACGAATAACGTTGTGTCGTTTATGTACATTCGTAAGGATACCTCTGGAAGAGTAATTTCCAGAAGAGAAGTTGAAAAGAGAGTTTTGTTGAGTTGTATTGGCTGGCTGTGTCTGATAGGGGTTTCCCGATAGGGGTAGTTGACTATAAGGTTGTTTTGTGTGAGAAGATGGATGATAAGTGAATAAGAGTGAATTTGAACAGTGATAGATAGCGAATACATAATTTAAGTGATTATTGGACTGCGAATAAAGAAGGCAAAAAGATATGCACGAAGGAAAGAATATATGAAAACCTACGTATTACTACATTCAGAAAATAAAATATACTTTTATATATACCTGCAAGCCTTAATTCATTATAAAACGAATTAAAATTTCCCTGATGCAGAGTTAACCATAACAGAACCTAAAAAATGTTCGTTCTTGATGGTAAAATAAATATTTCACTTTGTCATTAGGATCATCCCAATTACCAATTAATGAGGAAACACGAGGAGAAATGAAATTTTAAATAAGTATTAGGTCGTCCGAAAAGTTTCTTTCGTTTTATAAGGAAATAATGGATGCACAACATTCTCCGTTTTACATTATTTTCTCGAATTACGTATGATCATTTTGTTCTATCAAGATAAAGATTACAACGTTCGACAGATTAGGTTTCATGTTTGTACAAAGATGCGTTGTTGTAAAAGGCGTGTCTGTAAAAGAAAACCACTTTTCGGACAACCTAATAGAAAATAAAACTCCAATAAAACTTTCATTGTTTCGTATAAGCAAACATTTCTCCAAATTTGTAGACTAACAAAACACAATTGAGACTAAAATTCGATGGACGAAAGTTACACAAATTCGGTGAAACAAGTGACGAAGTTGTACGAACGGTGTACATTGCGATAATATGGTGTAATGCAATAATATGGAAATTGATTAGCAATTACTCGAGTTTGCCACCGAGTTTATCGGAGCATCGAATGCATCACGAGTTCTATGAAATCCTAATTACCAGCCCTTTGACTTCAAGTTGCCCTACTTGTTAAACAAGTTCCGATAACTGTTGATAACGTAGCGTTACGCGATACACATGGTGTCTGGAACACACAGGGCGATTCAGGTTGCTGTAGCTACTTTTCTAAACAGTTTGCTTCTACGATTAATCCGTCGACCGTGAACAAACGCGATAGGCATACTGATCCCGTAATATTCGCATTTTTGTTGTTAGCACCTTTGATCGAGCATTACAAACAAGCTGACAGATATGTCGAGAACCTTCATCTATAATCTCCAGTTTAGATTTAACTAATGGACTTTGTAGAACACTTGTTTATAGAAGGAGATAGTTTGTATTTATTTTGAAATGAATTTTGCTAATTTTTATCCTCGTAGAAGATTTTAATTAAATAATTATATATAAATATATTAGTTAATTAGTGTATGTAGACTACGGATTTTTACAAAATAAATGTCCATAATAATACATGGAATAAATATTCGCAGTCTACTTATAAGGTTTTGCTTAATTTACAAGCCCAACGTTACCTTAATTCCAATCTTAGCATATTCAGAAACTCCATAGCATTAAAAACTCCATTCTGCAATGACTATAGTGCATTCCAACTTACCTGAAACAAACAGAAAAGGACAAATTAAAATCTGTCTAAAAAATATCTATTTACAGTCCTACGTTGGCCTGGTCTCGATATTTTACTTCGTTTCGTTTATTTCACATTTACAGTGCAATAAATACAAAATATACTCTTTTACATTAGAAATTGGTTTAATCCATTACCGGTCAACGTTGTTTTAATGCAACATTTTAATCAAAATTTCTTTTAATCAATTTACATTATGAAATTCTGTTTATTAACGTTGTAGCTACGGCAAAGGAATCCAAGAATTGGCTTAATATCTTTTCCATCACTACCATCTAGATTGTACAATTTTGCGAAAAAGAATAAGTATAAGTATTATAACACGATTATGATGAACCATTGCTTCATCCTCAATGGGCTAATGTAAATAATGTCAATTTGTATAAAAATCATTGGTTATGAAGATGCAAAAATATGCTTAGTTACAATGAGCAGCTTATCAAATGGAAATAGATTCGAATGATATATCGAATGAAATACGAATTGCAAAGAATCATTCGGACAACTTGCCTGAAACAACCGAAGTTAGAAACTCGTATGCAAATGCAGGCCATTTTTATAACGAACAGCGTACGAAAAGCTCGCGTTGGGTAAGGAATTACCCAAGTCTGGCGAAGGAAATATTCGTCAGTGGCTGCGGCCACCGCGAATAAACGCGCGGCCCGAGGTCGTCTTATTTTTAACCGCTTCACGGCCAGTCAGAATTTTAATTAAGGGAATTAAGCGTACCGCGATGGGCCTTAAATTTCGGTAAATACGAGAGACCGAGGCCGCGTTATGCATAGCTCTCCGCTGTGGGACGCTAATTGTGTTTACGATCGCTCGTCGTCCGCCTCTTTGACACTCGTTCGCGGGGCAAGATCCTCCATATTGCGAACGTCCGCTTTATTCCGTGCCAGCTGACGTGAAACACGCATCTCGCCCACGAAACGAACGCCAATTTACTACATTCGTCCCGAATTCCGCTGCGTTAACGCGGCTTTGCGAGCTCGTGACTCTTTCGTCGCGAAGAAAAATGCAGATCACCGGTGTTACTTTGAAGAGGTATTCTAAAATTTATTGTGTACTGTATTTTATACGTACAGTAGCTCATGAAAGTATTTGAATGCTTATAGACATGTTTTTAGGAATATATTATATGTGTTATACGAAACATTTCAAAATCTCATTAGCATTACCATAATCACGTTGCTAAATACGCTACCATAATTATACCTTACTTTATCTTGTATATTTTTGCATATTTGACAAGTACCGAGGTAACTTCTAAAAAATAATAAATAAACAATCGTAAGTACCGAGGTAAATTTTAAAAAGTGTTTGTATATCTCTTTTCTAGTTTTTAATTTTTGAAGTTGATCAATATGACTTCTGAGTTGTTCATATAGAGTGACAGACGAAACAAAAGTTTATAATGTAAAAAGTATAAAAAGAGACCATAATTTTTCCAAATGGACTTACGTTTAATAAGAGCGATGAATAAATATGATATGTACCACAGAATAAATGATTGTTATCAACATAGTGAAGGATTGTTAGTACAAAAGTTACTAAAATTCATAATGTATCGATTTCAAATTTTCTTTTATCTGCTTACTATCTGGCCATTGTGTTCATGTTGTGATTATAATAATTGATATTCGCGATTAAAGATATAATAAATGGATACAATTGCACATATAATATTCTCTCAGCGCACGTATATTTTACTTTCCTAACCGTTACATTTCTTTGTCACTACTACTACTTATACATGAATATACACATGTATACCCGCTACTGCGACGGTTGCGTTGTTTCCACTTACAATTCGAGCGCAAATACAAGTGTGTGGCAAATATCCATCAGTCTATGGCCTACATCAATGATATTCACCGTGTTTATAACATCTATAGAACTTCATCTATAGGACTAATCGATGAAAACTAACACTGACGTGGTCGAATGTTATACGTGTTAAGCTACTGCGAATTTGTCTTGGTGTGTAAGAATTTCATTAGCATTGTAACAAAGGCAGGCATATATGCATGTAATGTTTGATGTTAACATATTCTACCAAATGGATATTAATTATGAACAATCGAGAGAAAGAGAGAGAGAGAGAGAGAGAGAGAGAAGGAGAAAGAGAGAAGCAGAGTAATATTATATAGAATTTGAAATGAACATGAACCTAATGTAGATAGCTAGTAGCATTTAATGTATTAATTTCTATTTATTATAATGTAATATTATGTTGTGTATGTGTTGCAGATATTATTACTTGATGCTTTGTAACGAGCGCTCCCTTGCTCAGAGAAACATTCATTTAATATATCCCACATTACATTTATCACCTGACAAACTTGGCTTTAATTATCTGACAAAATTCTTGTTAAAATTTGTTTCCAGAAAAATTACGCTAATTGAGAAGTATTAAACGTATAGTTTAAACAGATGTGCAATTAAGTGATGACATAGGCAAAGGATATTTTTGTGTAATTATTTATCTGTGCAGAAGATATAAACGTCTATTGATAACTAACAATATTAACATTTGCGTATGAGAAACTTCTGAAATCAAACAATACTTAGAAATAAATCTCTCAGATCCTATATCTTTTACCTTCGTATCACTTCGAGAAATATTACGTAAAAAAATTACGATATCGATTCCAAAAAAATACAATCAATATTACCACGAATGAATGTTCTTCAATAAAAGTAGGAAATACATAATTATTCTTTTCTAACTTTAATACCTATATTCATCCCTGGATAGATCACGTTTCATTTCATTAACAATGTTTACAAAAATACGTGTATGCATAAACATCCATGGTTTCATGTGAATTTTCACTAACAATGAAATTGAATAGACTTGCATGAAATCACATGATACTTGGATAAATACAAATCTCTTTTCAAACATTATATTATTCCCCTATGGTAAAGCTATTCCCCTACTTTCCAATATTTCCAGGAACAAGGATTTCTGTTCCGAATAAGCATGTACGAGCGAAGCGTATCCGTAACCAGGCCTTAAGCTGCTTAAAACGCCATGGAATCATAAATAATCAGATTTATCTGGTCATAAAATTACCAGTTGCGTCGGTTTACTTTCTTTGCAACAACTGTAAATCGCCGGTAGAATCTTTTAAAGCGCGCTTAACGTTGACTGGGCCTCCGATTTTTTCCCTTTCCCTCTCTCCTCTTTCTGTCTTTTTCCATCCTCTTCCAACCACCTGAGTACGCGTCAAACTTTTACGACCTAGGACACAACGGAGTTTCATGTCCGCCGTCGTAAAACATCTTGGAACCTTTATCCCTTTAATCTCGTTCGTTATAACGCCGCTCGCTAATACAACCACCCTGCACCTCCTACGCGTCTTTTTTCTCATCCCTCTTACCTTTAGCCGGAGGCGTCTCATAGCACGGCTATCGCGTAATGTAATCTTAGGTCCAACCATTCATAGATTCCGCGGCCGATAACAGTTCGAAAGTTTCGCTGAAACCCTCTCAGGAAATCGCACGCTACCTCTTGCTTCCGCGTTTTTCTCTCTTTTATCCCTTTTCTTTTTTTTGCGAGTCTGCCTGGTATACGAAGAGAAAGAAGAAAGTGGAATATACATGTAAAGTGGTTAGAGAAAGTATTTGCATATACTTTATTTCTCAATGAAGCGTTTTTTTATCAGGTTCTACAGTTGCTGTTTCATAGTAGATATCAAATTTCTGTAGTCATATGAAGATAGAGTAGTAATAAATGATACGAAGTTTAATATATTTGATCTTAATTATAAATAGTACGTGAATGCTATAAGATAATAGCATTACCCTTTGACTCGTTTCAAGTCACGAGAAATAAAATCTTCTTCAACATAAACTTCGATGGAGTAGAATGTATTCTTCGTCGATCTCGTTTATCCTATTATTTTGTCACTTTAATTACGAAACTTAAAGTTAGATTTTGCCATTGTAAATTCTAAAGTAGAACTTGAAAAATGTACTCATCTTCTTCGATCCTTTCTCGTTTAAAACCAAATGAGTACAATTTCCACCGACACAATTTTCAATAAACCAAGATGCGTGTGTTCTTCGTGAATTCTATTTTCCCCAAAGCTTAGCCAATTTATTTGCAAGCCCTCTTAAACGTGCAATTCGTTGATCGACATTTCACGAAGAACCGTGACGAAATTAGCGTGGAGATGTGTACAAATTTCGACGGTCTGTTTGTACGGGTACACAAAGGCCGTCGTATCAGTTCACTATTAATGACAGACACCTTTGGACGGGGCTTGGAGGCAAAGTAACCGCGCCGGGACCGCGTGGCACGTCATGTCAGAGCCCCGTGAACCCAACAATAACCATTAAGAAGATTGATCAGCCCTGCAGCTTGTCGGAGGCTCATAATATCGGGCATAAAAAGCTCATCGCAGGTAGCTACCGTGAAACGTGGCTGAAAAGCTGTTGGGGTATTAATTAAAGAGACCCTGACACGTGCTTCTATTAATATTGCGATTATACGCCCACTTTTTATTCTCCTTGCTAACGACGCGTTCGTTTCGCGTGGCACTCGTTTATTATTCCATGGTTTGTTTTGGCAAATATTTTGAAATCATTCTATCCTATTTCGATAGTGGATATATTAACTGAAAACTATTTTTTAATTTGGAGATGAGTTTATAAATTCAGTGTCGTAATTATGCTATGAGGAATTTTTAATGTGACAGATAACTGACTCAAAACATTAATTGTCTGAATATACGAAAAAATTAAATGGTTACATAAAAGTGATTAAATTATTATTTTCAAAGTTCAATATTTTCGTGGCGCTATAATAATCTTAAAGATATTAGCATACACTTTACACAATTCAGTACAAAAGATCAGACCTTTTGTTTCCAAATATGCTTGCTTACCAATCTTGGAAATTTGCAATATGTACCAATCAAAACATCAGACCGCTTTACTTAATTCCCGACCTAACACGAAACGATCACATCTGCATCTCCGCTATTGTTTCATGGAACAATCGCACTAATGCTTCGCAGCAATTCAAACCCAAGAATCGATTCGTTAAAATATATGCTATCTCAATCATAGGATCACAATACGGTCGAGTATTGAGAATATTATCTCAGGAAAGATGTCATATTTATCAAGAGTATATTAAGAATATATAACAACTAACAATTATTCTATTGTCAATTATTCTAGTATCAAAAATATGTAAAAACATTTTTCCAATATTTTTGATTGAGTGTATCGCCTTAGTATCGTTTCAATCTCAAACAATCCATCGAACCGTGTCTGCAATCGGACCTGTTTCAAACCTGACTAAACCTAGGTTCATGCGCGTTTGGATCGATTATTCTCGAGCGGAAAATTCGCGCCGCAGGCCAAGTCCGCCACGGACCGCAGGTGGCCAGTGTCGGGGGTCCATAACAAGACCGAAAGCGCGGATAACCTCGGTGCTGCTGGCCGGCTAATTAAATTAAACAACGAGCACAGCGTGTCCTGACTGCTCGCGCGTTCGCCGAACGTACAGGTGCAAACCGCTTGCGCCGCCCCGTCGAAAAGCAAGTCTTGCACACGATCGAACGTAATAATTTCAGAGTCAATTCCACTGTGAACTTTATACACCAACCAATAGAAGAGGAAACCCCGGCGAAACTAGATTTCTCCACTTCAACTTTGCGTAATTACGAGTGCCACCGGCGTTTCAACAATTTCTTTCGCTCCTTTTTCGACGTCTCCTTCCAGCCTGGCTGGCCTGGCCCGACTGTTTCTTCACGAATGTTAATTATCTTCGAGTTGTTCGGCAATTAATCATTGGACGAGACACTTTCTGAGCGGGTTATTGGTAGGCTCGACTGGATTATTTCACGGTGATTAATGGCGGAAGCGGGTGTTGATCTCGTGAGAGTCGAATACTTGTTTCGGTGGTTCGCTTGTTTGTCTGCCGATGAGATATATAGGTGAAAGTATTGTGTGGCGTCTAGTTGAATACAGGCAAAAATTCCATGGTAAATTATGATAATTGAAATCTTACGATAGTAGAGGTTCAGTGGTGATGGAGGACCTATCTTGAGCCTTTCGTTATGGTAATTTATATAGGAACTGAAAGCATTTTTGGTATGTAAATTCTTTGTGTAGATTGTAGCACATAAACATTTGTATACCGTGTGTGATTAGTCATGATATAACAAATACAAAATATAACATAAAAATGATACTGAATTACACGAAGAGTATATCAACGCTTTTAGCAAATAATTATTCGATATTTGGGGACGTATATGAAATCCAATCTTGCGATATTTCATGGCCTCGCTGTTTACTTTGTTGAATATAAGATATCAGAATATTGAAGTACGAGTAAAGTAAATTGGTTATTTCCCCAACAATATAAGCAATTTATTTCAAAAAAATTTCTTTAAATACAATTAAAATAAAATTAGAGAAATTTTTAACACACCTTCTCCATGAAATACAACGCAATGTAGCCAATCATGCAGAAAATTCTTAATTCCGATTATCAATCTACCCAAGAAAACAAATTACCTAATTACTCGAAACATAGAATACTTGATTTCGTAAAATCTACCAAATTTCTTAAAAACAACTCAAATCTCCCACTTTCCACCTATCTCTACGATATATTTCCTTCTCCTACTTTCCTCAAGTACACTACAAAGCACCCAATCACCCGGAAAGTGCTTAATTTCTTAACTCGGAGGTAGTTTAACATTCTACACGCCATAACTTGGTCACAAACCCAACTAAAAACTCCGTATCTCCATTCAATCTTCAAACTCCACAGTACCCTGCTGCGTCTAACGTGAGCGCGTATCGCGTATCCCGAAATGGGGATGAAACAGAAGGAGAAGAAAAAAATCTGCGTGACAAAGAGAAGGGCCAGTGCGGTGAGGACGAGCGAGAAAATTGCAAAGTTCGCGGGGTGGCTTTGTGTCGACACACAAACGTAAATCCATCCGGCCGCGGGGGTGGACAACGGCTGAGTGGCGGTCAGCCACCCTCGGGGCTTTTCGTGGCCAAGAGAGTGGGGATGAGAAGGGTGGCCCATACGAAACTTTTCAATGGAGCTTCATCACAATGGGTTGGTGGTTTACATTTATTAGACCCGCGGCGAAAAGCTTAGTTTGCATTTGAAGCCTCGCGCCACCCCCTCCCTTCGTTGCGTAGCTCTCATTCTCGATGCGTTCACACGAAGCTCGCCGGAGAAGACAGAATATCTTCGCGTTGGGGGCTGTATCCCTTCGAAAGCAACGTTTACTGCGCTCGTTACAGCGATCCTCGAGAAAGATAGCCGGAAGTGACTGGCGAAAGATCCTCTGGACGGCTACTTCGGCCCTTTCGTTTCGTTATTTGTGTTTCGGAGGTGTAGATAAGTGCTTGAGTACGCGGCACTGTTGTTTAAAGCGAGTGCAATAAAGTTACTTGGTAGGTAAATAACGCTATCAGTGGTACGACGCTTGAGTACTTTTAGTACAATAAATGGACGTTGTTAAGTTTTATAGAATTTCGAGGGAGAAAGGAGACGATCTTATAGGAATGGAGATAAATGACGGCGGCGGGAAAAAATACAGACAGAAATGAAATTAAAAGTAAAAATAAAGATAGGAATTAAGGGTAAACGTTGCTGCCTTTTACAGAATTGTATGGAAGAAAGGAGACAAACTTAGAGCAATGAAGATAAATGACGCCGATGAAAAAAATTAAAATAAAAATGAAATTAGAGGTGAAGATTATGGTATGAAGACGGAAAATGCTAATGGTAATACAAAGATACTATAGAGGATATTGGAAATAACATCTCGTATCTCAGAAAATTTTGAAAATAAAAAAAGTAAGTTTAATTTTAATTGATTAATTTTCCTCCAGTTTTTTAATGACATGCAGTCGTAAGGAAGAGATAAGAAAAAGTTAATGTAATATTAATAGCTAGAATGAAAGTACAAATCGTAATAAAAATGAAAACTGTACGAAACAGAAAATACTAATGATAATATTACGGTATTATAGCGATTAACTAATATGGTTACATATATAAAATCTTATATTTCAGAGTCTCTTCATAATATTAATAGCTAGAATGAAAGTACAAATCGTAATAAAAATGAAAACTGTACGAAACAGAAAATACTAATGATAATATTACGGTATTATAGCGATTAACTAATATGGTTACATATATAAAATCTTATATTTCAGAGTCTCTTCATAAATTATGTCAGAAAAAAACACATTTACACAGAGAGTGCAAATCCTTCGAATACGAAATACTAAATATTTGAGAATTAGTTTGTATAATTCATTTTAATTACAGAATAGTGTATAAATCCCTTGAGTTACAAACTAGATCCCTGTGTATGCGACTCTAGGGTAGGATTATCGAACAATTATCTAATTACGGGCCGATTTATGCGCACGCACATACTAACCATAGGCGTGCAGTCGCATAATGTTTATTGTTCTATTGTGATTTGGATAGTTATTGATTCCTGTTAGTTGGACGTTTACTTTGGTCACTGAAGGGTTGTTTGCCGCGAGAATTCCATGGGGATTGGATTAAGGGGACCACGTAGCATGTGATTTACCGCAATCGAACCGTGAGAACTCACGATTAAGAATAATAAAGCTACTTACTCCGCTAGAAAAATCATTCAAGTTTAAATCCACTGGGAAATAACAATTGCTAGCTCTAATAAAGGAACAAAAGAAAAGCAGATACGAATATGTATTAGGCTTATAGATCTCTAGTGAATTTATTTTTACTAAAAAGGAAGAAACTGCTATTATTTTGTCAAATAATTGGCAAAAAACTTTCGAATTTATACACTCATACTATTTTCCCAATTTCTTCATGATAAAGCGGCGAAGAAAAGTATTTATATGTTTACATAGATTTTTTACTTAAATATCACGAAAATATTCGAATGGAAAATTTGTTCAGTCGTCAACTCGATTCACGAAGAAATGTTTCGTACTTTTTAAATCGCGAACAAAAGAGTTTTGCTGACAAATCACAATGCTTCATGAACTATCTTAACCTAATCTTACTTCTCAAATTGTGGTCGTCGAACTAAACACTTTGAATGCATCTTACCCTCGAATTTCAGCAAACGGGGTAATTTTAAACGACACAAACATTAACGACACAATCCCAAGGAAAATTGTGTTTCGAGTTCGGGGACAGAATTTTGTTGGCTGGGTAGCCTGAGTTGTCCCACCACAAGAGCTTGGTGTAATTGAAGCGCACACGAAACTCGTGGCTACGTTTCATAACATTTGGATTAACAGTTCTAGTTGGAATTTTGTACAGTAGCTATATAAATTACCATTCTCGTCAAACTCGGCGTGTTTGCCGAAAGTTTTGTGTAAAATCGATTTCTACCAACGATTTCATGTGAATTACGTCGATGACGTGGAATAAAGTTTCTTCCTACAGGGCTCCGTTTTCGAGAAACTTCAAAATTTGTTCGCTATGCGTTCATTTAGTCCAATTAACCCTACGAAAGAAAAATCAAATTATATTTTCAAAAATCATACGTGTAACATCAATGTATAACAATAACGCACAGTTGCAGCGTAGAAAAAACGAAGATAAAAAGAAAAAATATATGGAAGGCCAGTCGATGAAGCGCTGCACGAATTTTCGAACTCGATTTCCCACGAAACTGCGATCTCCACAAAAAAATGTCATTCTACGTCTTCTGTCCATTTTTCCATGCTATCGCCGGCACAGCGGCTAATTCCGTGCCGTCGACCAAAACCGTTCGAATCTTTGTCGGAAAACAACCGAAACGCGCTGTCAAAAAATTTTTAACCGATCGTATCGGCCCGGAAAATCCCCACCGAATATAATCTCCGATAAATAATAGCGGCAGAACAGTGGACGCGCGCTTTCGAAGGAAGCAACAATCGAGCAGCCGCGGCGCAAATACGGTTCATGTTCCAACGAAATGATTTTCGATGCAGAGCGAACAGAGCGAGAGATGCGGCGACACAGAGTTTACAGGAGAAAGAGAGGAAAAATCTATGCAGCCTCGCGACTTGACCATTGTACCAACGGGGACCCCATGTTCGTCATACTCATCATTGTCACCATTGTCATCGTTGTCATCGTTCCCTGTATCCGCTGGCTGCGCGAGCGAGCGTGCTGGAACGAAGGGTTCGCTGGAATAACGATCGACTGTTCTCTATGCTCGTGTTCCTCGGTGAGTCCCTCTCTCTCTCTCTCTCTCTCTCTCTTTTCCTACGTGTCTCTTTTGCTTCTGTATATGTGTTCCCACATCTATCCACGTGAATGTATTTGTTCATATACACATACACGATACGCTACCCACGTGACCGTGTATATAGAAAACGTGTACGCGTGTATGTATAATATAAGCATTGAAACGCGGCGTTTTTCAATTTTGCAAGTTTGTAACGTCTATGCGGGACAATGGAGCGGCCGTCGAGCAATTTTTGCATTGTGCCCTGCCGGATGAAAGAGACGAGAAAGACGGACGATAGAGACGGGGAAAGTCCGAGCGAAACTTGCCGGAAAAAGAGACGCGCGCGGTTTTTATGCACATGTCGAGGAGAATCTGTACAGAAAGAGAGAATTCTCTCTGTTTCTCTTCTCTTTCTTGCTTCTGCGTGTCTTTTTAGAGTCGCGACGACGCGACGTTCCTCCGTGGAGAGCCGAGTCGCGCGCGAAATGCTAATGCTAATGCACGTTCGTTGCATCCGAGTAGCCGGATAAATTCGCGGACGGGGCAGGACGAAGAGTCTTTTGCACGCTGGCTACTCGGCTCGCGCGAATTCTAATCGCGCATTTAAATATTCATTCGGACGACGACGGCTCCAATTGAGCCTCTGCCGGCGTCGTTTAGCAACGGGTCGGTGTAATAAATCAAGATGGGATAGTTAATAAATTAGTAAGTCACTAGGCTCAGTGGCGCCTTGTTCCAAGGACCTAAACGAGTTTCCATGTTCCTTCCGTGACACGTGTGTGACTACGGTCTCTTGGGTTTTGGAGATCACGAGTGTATGTGGTACTTGGGTCGTTGACTTGTTTGGGAAAGTTTCAGGTTCCTCGTATTCTACTTTGTCTTTCTTGGTTTTTGAAATCATCTAATATCTCGGTTTTATAAAAAAATTTATTTTATTATATTATAATTTATTTTTATATTTTAGAGGTTACGAGTATGCAGTACCTGGATTGTCAACTTGAGTGGAAATGTTCAAGGTTCCTGGTTTTCTATTTCATTTTGGTTAGGTGAGTTTTAAGATTATCGTATATTTAATTATACAATTTTTGGAATTTTCTCACGTGATATGAAACTCCTATCCTAATCAAACTTGAGAAAATAAAAAGAATCATTGTATACTTCCAGTTGCTGATAATAAAATTAGCAATTATAAATCCATTAAAAGCGGACATCCATACCCTTGAAATTTTACGTTGTATAAATTTGCATAAATCATCTGAGTCTAGCAATATCTCTCCAACATAATTTCTCCCTATTCGAATTTACCAATGTTCAAACTCCCACGTATCAGGTCTCACGTGGGATTCCAAAGCTCTTAATAGACTAAAAATCAAAAGATAGAAAAATGAATAACTCAATAACGTAGAAATGACGAAGATGAGTAATCGATCAGCAGCCATTAAGTCGCTTAAACACAATCTTTCCATTAACTTGGGCCATTCGTCAGCGTGTCCGGAACGCGCGAGCATACATCAAAGCCTGGCACAATGGTCGCCGATATATGCAAAGTGACTCGTGCAACATTCACTCGAGACACCCACGCCGCTGCCAAGAAACATCTCGACACGATGCAAAATCCTTTCGCGTGCTCGTCAGTGCCCTTCTCAAGACTGTCGTCATGCCATTACCGTCAAATTACAAACGCACGGCGCTCCCTCGGGTGATAGAAAATTATGAAGACGAACAATGACCGCATTTTTCTTGTAAAAAATAAGAAAGAGAGAGGTAGAGGAAGAAGAAGAAATTCTACGCAGCAATTGAATTTCCTTTTAGGATACCAGTAATTCTGCCAAGAGAAATGGCATCGAGGATCGTATGAGCTCTACTAATTTTCCGCAGGTATGCCGACTTCTTGCATGATTCGAGAAGTTAATTAACCTTTAGTAAATATACCGCTATAACAGTATCGATGACGTGAAAATTGTTTCTTGTATTCATTTCATCGATGAAGAGTGGGGATAGGAAGGAGAGTACCTTATGAACAAATTTATAAATGTTTTGACTTCCTCGTTTGAGGAAGTTCAGTGATTTTATGGTACTTTGGATTATATGGAAATGAACGATTATGTTGGGATGTTATTTTGTTATTCTTTGAAATATGCATTTTGGAAAATTGAAGTAATGTAAATCATAAAGTAATATTATGTTCTTCTTTTACATCTGATTTTTCAATTCTAATATTCGTTTTAAAAAGTAAAATAGTCTAAAAATATAAACAATACAGAGATACAGATAACAGTACAGTACTTGCTTTATAATTTGTGAACGGTGGAAACAATTTCGTTTTTCACTATACTTTTCATTGCTGGTCCTTTTTATCAGAGTGTAAATTTTATGTTAAAAAACAAAATTTTGTTAGGAAAAATGAAGAGCTCGCTGTAACATCTAGAATTTCCAAAAGATATAACAAATCCTTTCTAATTCCACTTCTTTACTAACCACAGTCAAAAAAATATGAATTTCAATTATAATCATCCCGTTCGTACCATACATCAACTGCCTTCTACATAACGAAAACAGAAAAATTCCCGAATGCAATAAATCTAAAATCCCAAACCGACGCTCATCACGCGCATTGGGACGTGTGCGCTGTACAAGCTCGATGCGCATTGGCGGGCACATCGGTTTTAATTAAATCAGCTGTTAATCATAGAAACGGTCGGTTCTAATGCCGCTAATGCCCCACGCGATATCAATTTCTAGTCAATGCGACCAGCCAAATTGGATCCAGCCGACTCTCGATTAAAATGTTATCATGGCGAATCCGTGCCGGGAATCTGCATAGAAATAACAAGCTGTCCCGCGACGAGGCTTGTCCAACCCGCTTTTCAACCTCCACCCTCTCGTTTCTCTTTTTTCTTTCTTTATTTTTTTTCTTTTTTTCTTCATTCTTCATCTCGAAGCGGGAGCAGCCGGTCTATTTTTCAGTTCGCTGTGCCAGAAGTCGAGAGATCGCGACTGGCGGAAGCCAGCCTTCTTATTAGCAACTGTCGTGGACGGGGGATCGCGCATCCCCGCGCATTCTCGCTCTTTTTTCCAGTCAACGGAGAGGAAAGAGCGTCGGTCGGGAGTCGGTTTCGCTCCAACCCCCGCAACTCCCACCGACCAACCCCTTTCGCCCCTTTCGCGCTCGTCTCTACTTCCGCGACGGCTGAACGAGGGAGGAGCAGAACGGAACCAGTGTCCTGGAACAACGGAGGGAAAGAGCCAGACGGGACACGGAGGAAATGATGGAAAGACGGGACCGGAGATCGGACTCTCCTGCGCACAGAAAGAGTAAAGAGGTGAGGAGGGAAATGAGAGTAGGAGGAAGGAAATCTGGCGTCTTTGAATCGTTTAATGGCTCATAGATGGACAATGTGGAATTTTCGGGGTTCGTTGTTTGGTATGTACTATATATTGTTGATTGAATGTTGAAGTTCAATGTTGCTTGAATGAAACAATGAACATTTGAGGTAATATTATAGGATTCTTTTGTATGATAGGAATAACGTGAACGAAATTATATAAGTCATAAATTACGAGTTATCGAGATTAATAAATTCTTTTATATGATCGATAAGTGAGATTCTAGAAGAGAATGCTAAAAATTGCAAAATTATTGGATATTGGATTATAAAGTTTTGTATTTTACGCATAGATAGTAAGTAGGAACAGTACTGGTTGTTTTTACACAACTTACATTGGAAGACGCGATAAAACCTCTAACTCCGCCTCTGATTTTTAAATATTATATAAATATTTAAAATATTATATAGAAATCAAAACATCGATATTTAAGATTTTTGATATTAGAGCATCGAAACATAAAAGTTAGCCAATTTTCCTTCCAGATGACGAAGCAGATATTAATCGGAACATCTCGGAAACTTGATACTCAATAATTTTGTAGAATTTAATACAAGATCATGTAACCCAAACATTCCTTTAAGAAACATCGTTTTCTCTTCACGAAACGAGACTTTTCCACATCGATGATCAGTCTGATCTAATGTGGGTATAGAGACTAGGTTCGAAGTTGTTTCACCTGTAGGATATTTACGGCTTTTTGGGGAAAGCGGATCAACGTTGTCGAACTTGTAGTGTTTCAGGCCTGTTTCTAATGACCTGATTCTTCGATAATTTGATGTTACCTGAGATACCTGAGAGTTTCGTGGAATGCGATCGCTCGGGACAGGTGTCGATGTTTCCTGATAAGAGACCTGTGATCGTCGATAAGGACTCACGTAAAATCTTCGACATGGGTAAGAATGGGATTAACAAGTTCTACAAAACGAACAGTTGTAGTACAAAATTTCTCTCAGATAAAATACTTAGTAGGAAATAAAGGGCAGTTTATTTATTAAAATTGATAATTGAAATAAAATTAAAATAATAAACATTCCAGCTTATAGTTTGAAGAATTAATTCGTGCATACCAAAACAATAGTTTTCTTGAATTTAAAATTTTATATATATACGTTTATATATATGTTTTCATACAGGATATTTTTCATATTTCTCCTTATTGTTTCAACTATCACACTCGGCACACTTTTCACTGAAACTTCATATTTAGAACGCTCGAAAAATAATTCATAAAATATCATGTTTAATATCGTAATTGTAGTACATAAAATATTATATAAAACATTGCATAAAATATTCTTGAGAATATTTCTTTTGTTCTTTGATTTTTCATTCTTAACAACAGTTGTATATCTCATTCTACAGAACACATGTTATAAACCCGGTCTACCCTTTCATACACATTTCATTTAAAATTCATATTCAGAGCGGTTGAAAAATAATCCCGAAAATCCCATCAAGAGATCGACGTGTACATCCGACTCGCAGCGACCCTCGAAAAAAAGCAAGAAAAAAGCTAGAAAAAAATCCTCTGGTCAAAAGGGTGTCCGCTCGGACCACGAATTACCGCTCGAGGCGGGATTAACCACCCCAAAACGAGGTTACGAAAGCACCCCTAAACGACCGTATTTTTACCAGCGACGTTCGCCTTAATTCTTTATTACGGTCACAGTAATAAACCGCCTCGGTTGAGTTTCCCGTTGGAAGCCCGTCGAACAACGAGGCTCGTTCGAAGCTCACGCGCGAACAAGCTGTTACGAACGAGAACCAGAATACGAGAAGCTTGGACCGGATGAGGAAAGGGGGGTAAAAGAGAAACCACGAATAGCGGGATATAGGATGAAGAGAAGCGTGGAGGAACGAAGGAAAGAGAATCTCCGTCCGTCTGTCCGTTCATCCGTCGGTGCTCGTATATCTCATCTGCATAGAAACAAGCTCTCCGGGACAATGGGGTCCTTCGTCCATTCTGAACACTGCAAACACGGTGCAACCGTGTTCCCCCGGACCAATGGGAAAGCACTTCAGTATGCTCTGCTAACCCTTTCGACGCGGGGACCGGCTATCATCGAGAGACCGCGGTTATCCTTTGTGTATCATACAATAATTTCGTACCTGGTAACGTTGCACGGGGGTTGCCGGCACCGGTTGGCCAGTCTGAAAGACACACACAAGCCATTATATACGCGTTCTACACGGATCTATTTCCCTCATCTTTCTTCCTCCATTTTTTCTTTGTGTCTTCTTCTTTCCTTTCTTTTCATTCTTTTTTCTCGTTTCGTTCTATCTGTTTGGTCGCGCGAACTACTCCGTGAACCGTGCTGGAAAAATCGTTCTTTCCTCTATACGGCCTCGCGCAGCCCGCGCTTATAAATATGAAAAGCTGTTGGAATCGAGTTACCAGCGCGATATCGAGTAGCAATCGGCCCTTTGTGCCACGCCAGCGACCTACCCTCGCCGACCACCCCCTCTTGAAATTGTTTCTTTGATCGCGAATTTACTGGAATTTTTACACGTCCCTGGCAAGTGTAAATGTAAGTGTCGTTCGTGTATGGACGCGTGCAACGTGTAATGGAATGGTCCTTTTTTTATAAAGGGTTGTTAGATGCCAGGCGAAAGCTGGAACTGGAGGGTTGCGAATAATTTGGCGCCTTGGTTCTATGAGTCTGATGGGTTTTTGCATATTTGGTTTTATTATAATATGTTAATTTTTCGATTGACGATATATTTTACACTTCAATTATAAACGTAAGATAAATATTTCGCTCATCAAATTTAATAATATGTTTCAAATCTGTAGGTGTCTATTCATATCTTGTAAGTTAAATATCCAGCAGGAAAACGATGATTGTAAACCGTAGAGTCCTCTCATTCCTTATAACGTGCAAATATTTTTTAATTCTCTACAATTCTTGTGTTAGAAAACTATTAAAATTAAGAAGATATTATACTGCCCAAAGATTAATCCACCAGAGTTCCACATTCAGTCCGCCGTAAAAGAAGCTTTGCCAAAACCTACTCCAAATATTGTCTCACATAAAACAGAAGAAAGTGGGATATTTAATCCACAGGGAAGAACGGAACTGGAAGTAACATCGTGACACCGCGAACAACGCATGAATGAAGTCCACGGAGCGCGGCGATAGGAAGCTGAATTGCCTGTCTGCGGTGAAAAGAGGAAAGGGCAAACAAAGTTGTTATCGGTTAATGCCACGGAATCCGCTGCAACTGGTTTCTCCAGCTGTGGCTCTACGGACAAGCATCTAACGCGTGTACTCCTATATATCCTCTTCCTCCCTTCCATTCCTTCGTGCCTGTTGTTTCTCGTTCTTCTTTCTCTGTGTACTAGCAACGCAGTTCACAAAATTTTCGTTGCAAGCCCAACGGGAATACGCGAGCTAGATAAAAGCTCGTTTTCTTCTACGGATGCACCGGCAATAAAAGTAAAATTCACCGCTGCAGTCGCGTTCCTCGGATTTCTTCCCCACCGATACTCCTGGACAATCGTTCCTTTATCTCCGGTACAAGGAATCGAGATGTTCAGAGTTTAGCGATGCCTGCAGTTGTACACTCGTATTTTCGTGTACTTTGTGGAATCCTTGGGAATTTCGAGTGACTGGAGATGTTGGTTCTCGGAGATCTTTGTTATCTTCGATATTCCGATTGGTAGAACGAAGATATTAATTGCAGTTTTAAGCGAATGGTATTCCCTTGTAATGAAAGATTCGTTTGTTGCAACGAACTATTGTTGTGCGATACTTGTATCATGATATGTGTACAACTCTTTAAGAAGGGAATAATGAAACTGCATACATATCTACATGAAATACAAAAATGTATACACATATTTATATAAAAATAAAATATTAAATCTCTCCCAACTAAAATAATATAAAAGTTTAACTCTAAACTACTAAAATTTAATTTAAAAAAAATCAATCAAATTTCCTCCCTCAGCTTATCCTTCGTTTTAAATACATTCAAAAGAACTACACGTAAATCCATGCGTACGATCATCAAAATACATCTCCTAGCCTATCGCTCTGTAAGGATCCACATAAACGAACGGTAAACATGGAAGGAAATACTAAAACTGGCTACTCTTCGTTCCCGAAAACTCCGTCGATCATCCACAGCAGTAGCGTTATTTGCTCGAGGCAACTACGTAATTTTCGGCCCGCGGATCTCAATCCGTCTGTTCAAGAGGGATGGAACGATGGAAGTGAAAAATTTGTTAGAAATTCTGAAGGATCCCGGTAGAAAGTTGTTCTCTCGCCTGGCGAGCCTTCGCCTTGGCGTTTCTCTTCGAGTGTAGCACGCCATCTTGGACCAGCCATCCTCTTCCTGCTTCTTGAGCCTCCTCTTTTTCGTAGTTCACGGTTAGATGATCGCCCGCGTGAGCCTTCCAGAAAGTTAGCCGTTCACCGTGTTAACCGGTGCCTGCGTCTACGGCCGGTAATTAATCGGAGAAACTCGGATCGTAAACAACGCGGCATCCATTAAGATCCCATTCATTAGACCGGAAGTGGGCGCGGGAGAGGCGGTGGCCGCCTTATCTCGCCACTACCTCTGGCAAAACTGCAGTCAGCTCGAGGATACCTCACGGAGGACCTCGAGGGGTGTGGACGGTTGCTGGAAGCTGCAGACGGTCGAAGACTTTCAATAATTCTTCGGAATAACTTTGAAGCACCGGAGACGGACTGGCGAGTTTCTCCGGGGAACTTTCTCTCTCCTCTCTCTTTGGACCGCCATCTTTTTCTTCCGGTTTTCCACGCACAAGTTTCCCGGTCCTCGTCGGCTAGCCTTCTCTTATCTTTTATGCATTATTGGACGAATGGCTGAAAAGCAGCCGGGGCTAGGCTCGTCAGCCTTGAACCCCTTTTCTCTCCGAGCTGGCCCCATTCTCTCATATTTCGGAACCAATATTATGCTAATATCACACGGTGTACCCGTCTCATGAGATACACCGATGTAAAGGATCTGTCGTGTCTGTCACGGGCTTTTGAATAATTTCATAGGTGGCCGGGTGTGCGAAAAAATATTAAGGACTATTATTAATCTGATAGGGTGAGGCTGGAGTTTGACAGGCTTTCAGACGAGGATAAAACTCTGGGGCAGACTTTCAGATTCTTGGTGGGTGAACGAGTTTTATGAAGTTTCGTTATTGTATTTTATGTGGAACGTGTACATCGGGTTTTTGGGTTAAGCTTCTTTTAAATTATACAATTTTACTTTCAAATGAGGATTTTCATATTAGAATATTTTTTATGAAATAATGGCGAATATAGTGTCTCTAGGACTTCTTTTATGAAACTTATTACCGTTAGAAAAATTATATAAGGGCAGCAGAAATACCAATACACTATATGTTCATCCTATCGCAAATACTATTTATAGCTTAATTAAAGGATTAAGATGTTTCAATGATTAATTTAATATTACGTGATTTACAAATAAAATTGTATTTTTCCTTGACAGCTAATTTTAATAAAGACTAGAATTTCATTTACAGATCACTAATTTAGAATTGATTTTCATACCTAATAAATAAACCATATAAAATTTTTAAAGTACATCTATATTAATTTAAATTAAAATGAAACTTCGCTTTTCATCTATTAAATAATACCTATCTATTAAGTAAATCTATTAAGTAGTATCAAACCTGTCTCCTGTCCACAAAAGTTATTTTCAAATTTCCTGTTTATCTTCAATTTATGAATTTTAATAAAACTCATGGCCGTGTTTTCTTTACTAATCCCGTTTCGCTAATTTTAACTCATCACGGAAATCGACCGTCTGGAAATTTACTAAGATCGCGAGAAGATCGGTGTATAAAATGAATAACAGTTTCCTTTCGTCACGTACTTGACATCGCGACGGGGACAAATGAATTCCCTAGAGGTGATATCTCGATCGACTAAAATATCTTCAGTGACGACCGGTGAATATCTAAATAAGCGACGATAAGGGTACACGTTATCGTTTAATCGAACGCTGAATTGAGGTTGTCGCTGCTCGCGGCCTACAATGTGATTTATAAGAGCTACTTCTCAAGGAGAACCAGCGTACAATCTGGTCCACATAAGTAGACTTTCAGACGTCGCGACGTTAGATATTTATGGATCATCCGTGTCGATCGTGTTCATTTTTCTTGGTCTCGTGATTTGTTTGCATCTTTTTTTAAGTATCCATGAGGTATTAGATGTCTGTAATACTGTTCAACATCACATCTATACATATTTATTACTGTACATATGCTGTAATTAAATATACGAAATTTTTTTAATCCTCATACCAAATATATCTCGATAGCAAAAAAATATGAATTACAAACTTTTAGTTTCTCCGACAAGAAAAATTAATAAATTCGAAATGTTCAATGTAAAATATAAAATATAGAAATCCAGGATTTCTCAAAATTTATAATAAATCGAAATTGTTATTTCACATTCAAAGCTGTATATACCCACGCATATGTTTGATTCGGGCATACAGAGTTCCTATCAATATTTATAACTTTTAAAATCAGGTTAAAACCTTAATTTAATGCAATATTCCGAGATCCGGCAGGAAAATGCGAAAATTTAGTATAAATTTTAAACATGAAATATTCAAAGACATGGTTTCTGCATTATTAACCCATTAATAAATACTGGATAAATAAAATCACGAATAAAGAGATTCATAATTTTATCTCGAATCCAGAGCAGTATGTATTACGTCGTGGCTACAATACGTCGATTCTTTCGCTCACTATTCCAACATTCTCTATTTTTCACCTCTTTACAAATTATTAAGTAACGTATTCTCTTTATTTGGAGACAAAATATGTGTAACGTTCGGCAGCCGTTTGTATTACAGATTGAACGGTCAGATGGATTCAACGATGGTTTATCCACGGAATCGCGAAATACAAAATCACGATTGATATTGGCTTGGGAACGAGTGAATAAAACGCAATTCAACAATTATTGTTTGACATAAATCCATAGCAGGGAATAAAATATTTGAATGAATGCAAATGGTATCTGAAATGGTATTTAAAGAACAAATAAAACCGCTCGTTGCTCTATCTGGTAAATGCGTTTGGCTATGTTTATCCGAATAGCACTTTTCACGAGTTCCTATCTGACTCGAACATAATTTGTATTTCCCATACTCACAGGTCTTAAAACTCTTATCGATTGGACAGACAGCGTGAAACTTCTTTGAACTTACCTGAAACAGAAAAATAGCTATCACTTAGTATAACGGGAGATTTAAATTGCGAGCTATTTCATTGATTTTAAGCAATTGTATTTTAAGCAATTTGTTTTAAGCAATTTTGTTATCACCAGGAAAAATCTATCTTATATATAGTAATATAAAACTACTATATGTATATTTAATAAAGGTGCTGTCATATATTGTTATTTCGTTTTTAATAATCTGCTTTTTGATCTTATCAGTCAAGGTTAGCTTTAAGTATTCAACTGGACCATAATAGTTATGCAGCTAATGGTTAGAATGGTATCTATTCATAATAAAGACAACTCACGTTAACATTGAAAATAAACTTCTACGTGATAAGAATTTATAGTAATTATTTATAAATATCGAAACACCCAAATTATTACTTAGCAAATTATATATAACAGCGATTCGTAGTGAATGACACCCATGTTACTATAAAATTTGATACTAATTACTTGTAGTATTTCGATAGCATATAATTTCATTAAGAGAAAAAGGATATCAATCAGTATGACGGGAAATTTGGTCGTTATAATTTATTTCACCGGTTTCGCAAGTAATAATAATTTACTAACTAATAATTTGGATTTCAATAACCTTTCAATAACGTTTATTCGAAAAAGGAATATCAATTGGCGGGAATCGTTATAATTTATTTCGCCGTGATCGCAGTTAATAATAATTTACTAACTAATAATTTGGATGTTTCGATAACGTTTGGAGTTTATTAAAAATTATGGTAGGATATATGGCCACCGTGTATCGGAATAAATTAGAAATCCACGCGGACACACGGATAGGAAAGTTCGTCGATAAGGACACGCCGATTCGCATACATATTCATCGGAAAAAATACTAACACCTTCAGTCAGTTTATCAGCATAGTAATTAACTTCGTCAGAGATCTAAGGATTCGAGCACTATATCAGAATAGATTTGCATATTTATACGGTCTGCGTCCGAAAGTTTCGTCTGGAGGCAAGAACACTGTCCAAAGCGAATTCTCGTTGGAAGGCCGAGCCCGATCAAAGGTTTGAGGACTGTAATATTGTCTGGGAATAAATTTACGATCATACGGCTATCTATAATCGAAAGTCTATAATGCACGCGAAAACATTGATCGATTCCGAGTCTTACTGGAAAATCGCCTTGTAATATCGTGGTTCGATCAACTTATAAAAACGCCTGTTTCAAATTTGCAAATCTAAATTAGGTATGCGTAGCTGTTAATCAATTGAAATTCGTATCGATAAATATAGTTGTTCTCATTATGTTATCAAAATACATATTAATACAAATTACGTATATTGCGTATTGAAAGACTGTAATGTTAAGATAATATAGGATCAAGATTAGATTGGGATTGAATCGACATGCACAAATGGCACAATGAGTCAATATTTATTTAGTTTCTGCCACATTATATAGATCGAGCAATCTAGGGTTCTATGAAGCTGAAACTACGTCTACTTCACTAATTCACGCTGTGTTTGAATTCTAAGTAACTTGATATTGTATTCAGTCTACAAAGCTAAATTAATTATAAACGTACTTATATAAATGCGAAATACTAGATTGGGAAATAATAATAGTAAATCGTATTTAGTATTTTTCTTAAAGATGTTTTATGGTATCATGAAGGCACTACAATTTATAGAATGTAATTAACAGAGTGAAATATAAATATTTATAAGTTTCAGGGCATAGAACTGCTTTGCAATCCAATTTTAAAGAAGTTCATACCCAAGAAAGATGAATAAATCTAAATATATTTAACTTATGAGAGCGATTAATAAATCTTAAATATTCAACGCACAAGTTTAATGTAAATCTTAAATATTCAACAGATAACACTTCATATTTATAATATTTGCGTAGGTGTGTAATAAATCCACCCATTGTCAGTACTACGTATTAACATATCAACAAAATACGAACCCATCAGTTTCTCAATAGAGATTTATAAATCTCCAATGCTCAATAAACAAAATTTTACATTTATAATATCTATATAGATATAAGTTCATCGAAATATGCCAAACATTTGACACTGATTAATATCGCGCATTAAAATTCCAGACAATATCAGTCCGTCAATCTTGTCAAACTTGTCCAACAAACAAGATTAAGGGGAACAGTACATCTTAAGAATTCAAAACACAAGACATAATCTTAAATATTTGACAGACAAAATTCTACTTTTATAACGCTTACGTTCCAAATATCTCATTGTCGATATAATTATGATGCCAAATTAAGATCCTAAAAAACAATAGTATATCTTATCCTTGTCAAATTTCTCCGACAAATCATAAATATCCAATTCACAAAACTAATGAAATATTTAACAAATAAAATTCTACATTTACAATATCTACATACTAAACATCTTATTGTCGATATCACATATCAAGGTATGCTAAAAAAAAACATATTCAAAAAAACATATTCTCCAACAAAAGAAATTAATAATTCTAAAATATTCAATACCGAAAACTAACGAATCTTAATTATTTAATAGACGAAATCTTACATTTATAAGAGCTACGTATGCGCAGAATAAATTCCAAATACCGATAAGTATCATGCTATCAATTTCAAAGTTTCTCAATAAGAAGCATTGGATGTGTTCACGATAAACAGAATTTCACAATCTCCACATATAACATATTCATCATCGTGAGCTGTTAGAACTAAATATAACAAACATCTCGTTGTCAGTACCACGCGTCGTCATACCGAAAAATACCCGTCGGCTCGAAACTAGTGCAACAGCGTCTAAGTACGAACATGATGCTCGTATCGTGACAACAATCCTGTACAAACACCAAACATCGTCGACATTGTGCATCAATCTAACTCCAGTATTCTGAGCGAAAAGGCAACTCTATGGAATATCGACTATTTAGAACAGAAAGCGGCAACGAGCCGAAAATTCCGTCAAGCGCAGTGGCCCAAGCCAAAGAGCGAAATCGAGTGTGGCCAACGCCGAGAAAGCTTGAACTGGAAAGCACAATAACCGTGAAAGACCGGAAACATCGGGAAAACTCGATACGGGTGTTCGAGCTAGAAGCATAGCCGAACAACGATCCCCAAGGACGGCTTGGTTCTCTCCCACATTCTCTTTCTGCTTCCCTCCACGCTCTCTCTCTCTCTCTCTCTTTCTCTGTCTACCTCTTTGTCTTTCTCTTCGCTAGATTTCAATCAAACTCGGCGCGCAACTTGGCATCGCCTGGAGCTAGCGCGACGATAAACGTCTTAAGCTCGATCTGCAACTTCGTTTCGACTATGTCTACGGCGATTAAACGGAGGCAAACGGTGGCTGCAATCCGAGCAATCGTTTCTGTACTGGGTGTTTCGAACGTCCCGTAGAATAATCTGCAAGTGTTCTCTTGGCATTGCAATTAGGAAAGTTGAAACGCTTAAAAATAGTCAAAACAAAGTTTGCACCGTATTATTGGAATTTGAATTTAATTCTATTGCAGTAACTTCGGTAACATTTTGCTATGGTAAAGTTCATTATTCGTTCAAATTTCGGCTACTATCGTCGAACTATAGGTGTATGTTAAACTATGTAGTATAATAGATTGTATCGTCCAATTTTAGTTTCCATATACGAAGATATTTACTGGATGTTGCAAAAGCTCTGTTGAATAATCTTGCAGGTCTTATCTTAATATGGTAATTATCAAAATTGGAGTACTTGTAAAACAACAGAAAGGAAGTTTGCACTGTGCTATTAGAATATGAATGAGATTTTTTAAAATCTTTGCGACCACTATAGCCATGTAACTATAAAAAGCTTTGTAAGCTATGTAATTATTTAAAACTTTCATTATCTAAATATAGACTACAAACTAAATTAAATATCCTAAGCCAGACTACTATGTTTTCTACCGGCCACCACTGGTAGATTTAAATTTTCCGGAACGAAAGATTTCCGAATGCAAGAAAAAATCTCAAGATATAAAACATTCTGCAAATCCCCCGTGCAACTTTCAAACCAATCCGTAATTTGCAAAACCCGACGGATCTCGATTTCTCGGGCATGTGGCGAACGTACACACTCGATTATCGAGCGAAGGTCGCTGCTAGCGTACGATGGCACGCTTTTAATCACCGTTGGACCGGATTCGAGAGGAGTCGATAGCACGGGTCTCGTTGGGCCTTGCGCGGGACACTCCGAAACAAGGGTTAAAAGCTGCGATGGGGTGGAAACGCGCAACTGCAACCTATCTGCCCAGGCATAGAGAAAAGCTTGTACACGGGACGAGGGGAAAGTTTGAGGGGTTGCACCGTGGAGGGTTAGAGGCAGGACTTCCAAAATGGAACAATTGAAACCGGCCGCGATTCGGGCAGGTACCCTCCTGTTCGCAAGTTCAACTGATTGGGGCTCCGATGGTGAAGCTTGAGCTTGTTTCTTGTTCTGCGTTGAGAAGGTTGAGTGTAATTAAAGATTGGTTTTTGAGCTACTAAAGGGGTTGTTCTAATGAGACTCTTGCATTTCCTACAATTTGGTAATTGGTTATTGGGTAAAACTGTTAATTCGAGATGTTTTACTTAGCATAAATATTACTGACTTACCTATAAATCTCTAATATCCTCCAAAATAGATTATGGTTGCGTCGTACATAATTCAGCATCATCAAGAGCAACTCAACGTTCTAAACCTTATCCATAACAGAGACGCCAGAATAATAATAGGAGCGTACCGAACGAGCTCAGTCTCCGGCATTCTCGCCAAAGCAAATCTAATACGACTGGAATTCCGAAGAAAATAATACACTCTCCTATGTCACCATATTCGCAACAATCAAGTGCATAAAATATTAATAAAACCGCCCGGTTCACATTACACGGAAAAAGCACATGCAGTCAAGCCATTTCACGTATGAGTTCAAACATAACTACACCACATTTCACTAAAGCAACACCACATTTCAAGGACTAAGTGGTAACAGAGACTCAAAAGACAAACACCTCATAAAAACAAAGATAAGGGAAGAATGGAACAACTGTCAGAACCGCAACAGTTTTTTACATAAATCCAGAAGAAACACACATGAAATAAGTCGGCTATGATCTTTGTAACAACAGAGCAGACTCAATGACTGAAAACTTATGAATATTGCAACACCAACAACACCATGGAACATCTACTTTGCTACTCCATAAAATCCGAAGACACAAGACGTAACTTCAGGATACTCAACGATGTAGTCACTTCTATTATAACTAATAAAACACAATGTAAAAAGGCTTTAAGCTTCCTAAAAGAAATAGATCTTCTGCGCCGTTTATAGAAACGTACGAATCGTACCAACTTACTAGATAACTAATTACTTAGTAATTAACAATGCTAACTAGGATAACTGTATTAAATTGAGCATGTAAATAATATGTAACATTTATATATTTATAGGATATATGTAACTATAGTCACTAATACTTTACCAGAGAATTTACCAGACCACAAACAATAAATAAAAAAAAATATTGCTTGGTATGTGTATATTAGGTCGTCCGAAAAGTTTCTTTCGTTTTATAAGGAAGTAATGGATGCACAACATTCTCCGTTTTACATTATTTTCTCGCATTACGTATGATCCATTTTGTTCTATCAAGATAAAGATTACAACATTCGACGGATTAGGTTTCATGTTTGTACAAAGATACGTTGTTGTAAAAGGCGTGTCCGCAAAGGAAAAACACTTTCTGGACAAACTAATATATTGTCCTGAACTGTGTGTTGTCTAGTATTATTAATTGCATGATTTTGTGTGAGTAATTAGGATTACGGTAAATAGAAGAGCGCTCAATAATACCGCAATTTCTATATCGATGTGTATATGAATTATCGTACGAAATTGATTAGGGGATGAAGCTGCTAGTTTAAGAGGTTTTCATTGTCGAATAAAAATGTTGCTTTTAGCTGTGCATTTTTCTAGTACTGTCAGTTGCATGGTTTTGTGTGAGAAGTTGATTATTTGGTAAATAAAAGACAGGTAGTAGATATCGCTGAATAGTATTGAAATGTTTGTATCTAGGATTTCGTAATTGATTATCATATTAACTTGAAATGTTCAGCTCATTTCAGTGAATATGTTAATTGGGGTCATGTATAGTTTTCTCTTATTAATCGCGCGGTTTTACGTATATGATTTAAAGTTTAATATTAAACTCTATACGAAACACGAAACTGCTATAATTTATGAAAAATTTAAGTTCAAATTGCAGCTGATATACAAAGCATTTATTCTATAACTCGAAAAAAAAATTTTCGAGTATAAGCTAAAGAATCTTCAATAAAGTAATATTCTGAAAAACAACGATTTCGCAGAATCTCGTGAGACCTTATCGAATAATTAATCGCATAGTGGAACTTCCGTATTCAAAACGAACTCCGTTCACCTCAACCTAATTACACGCTCGTTTATCAAAGCAGCACCTCTTTTCTACATCATTTAACAGCAATATCCAACTCCATCCTCGACTTCAACCTAATTTTACTTACTGACACGCTACAATACAGAGCAGAAGGCAAATTATATAACGCAATCTACTTGAAAATCTTCACCGTGCACCAAGCACGTATCGGAAGTTTTAAACTGATCAAAAAGAGCTAAAATTTCTCGGAAAATCAAAAGATCAACTTCCCTGACTAAAGTTAAACAGTTTTAATTAAATCCACTTTCATTATGATATAGTACTTTTATATTTTAAATCGATATAGTCAAGAAAATACAATTAAATACTCTATTATTATTCAATATTACACTAAGACTAGAAAAACTACTGTTATATCTATAAGCTTTAAAATGATTATAAATAACATCAAGATAGTAGGGTTACAGAACAGTAATTGATTACGGGATTGTAACATTACAATAAACTTCACATAGTGTGAAATCTTACGAATGATAGTTCTTAAAGGTTAATCATAATCCACTTCTTATTAATTTATATACTTGTAAATAACAGAGTAGTGAATTAGAAATAGTTGAGATTTACTTTATGCTTTCTTATATATTTATTGGATTAACAGTCCTGTATCGCTACGACGGCGATAGTAGATTGTAAAAAGACTTGGACCGTGCATCATGGTTAAGCGAAGACTTCCGGCGCAAGCCGTTACTGAAATTCCTGCGGAAACTTCTCCACCCTTGACCCTGGAGATATATCGTGAAAGTTTTGTCAACCCGAAAAACTCATCGGCAACTTCTATTCGGAGTGAGGGTTCCAGTTATGGAAGAAGAAACGGCCGCCTTGGAATCAGCGAAACGGCAATTTATTCGCTTCTTAGAGTCGCGTAATGCCAGATCTAGTTGAATTTTATGAAGCACTGTTGTCGAAACAAAGTCGAGTAAGAAGGGGAAATAATTTTCTGAGGAAGTGTTCAGCAGCTATTGATATCTTCGAATCTTGCTCGTCGATGGTATCCATCTTTAGAAAACGTAGGAATGTGATTTTTGAGAAATATGTTTCGTAAGAAATGGAACGTTACTTAGATGATGAGTTGGGAAATGTGAAGTTCTGCTAAGTAAAAGTTCGATGTTGATATCTTTGACAAAAATTGTATTGGCAGGGAAAACTATTATCAGGCTATGAAATTGTATTCGATCACAATGATTCGTTATACGAGTTCAAGTACTTTTCAAACTTCCTATAATTCTATCTTTTCCTATACTTTCACGATACTTGATAAATTTTACACTACGGCAAAAACTATTATTTCCATCCGACACTTTTGAGGAAATATGCGCCGCGTGCAACTAGCTAAATGTGAAATTGCTTCTCTGAATGTTTACAGCAACTGGCGATGTCTCACCTCGGCAGTTTTCCGAAGCAAGATTATCTCGACAGTTTTACGGCGGTAAGCCGTGGAAAGTCTGCAACGGAGGTTGAAAGAGGAACAATCATTATCCGGGCTCACGCGACAGCGGAAGCGAGAAAGAGGCACATCGAAGGTGTTTCCGCCGATCCATTTGTCGTTCTGGGGAACTCGCAGGCGTCGGGAAGCAACGCGCCCCCTTAATTATTTCTCCTTTGCCAAATGAACGTAGCTCTCGTCTCGTGAAAGCGTCTCGAGACTTCATGAACGAGAAAATTCCTCGATACTATTCCTCGGTAGAAATGAATTGCGTAAAGTCAAAAAGGAAGAGAGAAGGACGGAGAGAAAGAAACGTGACGGTCATCGCGATTAATTAGATCGACAGAATTGATCAGGAGCCAATTATTTGGCGCTCTCTTCAATTAAGAGGGAGGCGTCTCGAAAGCCTGCGAAACGGGCGTCGAATTAAACCGAACTAATTGTGCCTGCAGCTAATTAAAACAACGCCGCCGTAAAGTTACTCGAGCCACCAACCCTCATCTGGCCGTGAAAAGCCTCGAGACACACCTGGGAAGCGGCTAAGAAACCGAGTGTACGTGCGAACTCTCTCACTCCATCGATGAGCTTCCAAGGAAAGAGATGTAAGCGAGTGGAAAAATTTAACGATAATTTGGTTTAGTTCGGGATTTTTTGCAATTCTTGCAGTTGGGAATTATCCGATTCGTGTATTTGGAAATTATCGTAATCGATTTCCGTACATTTGAAAGTTGTTATATTTAATTATTGTATATTTGGAAATTACCTAATTGCCTTTATAAAAATTATTTAATTCCTGCGTTTGATAGTTAGTTGATTCTTCTATTTGGAAATTATCTAATTCTCTAGTTTGATAACTTTTAACTCTTGTATTTGGAAATTATTTAATTTTTGATTCAGGAGATGTCCAATAGCTACGTTTGAAAATTATTGAATTCTTGTCTTTGGAAAATAGAATTTAATTCTAGCGTTTATTTTGAAATCCATTTATTTCTTCCATTTTACTGATCCGGCGAATTAATTATTGATCCTTCGTGTTCCTTTAAAAAGATGTCTTTCCTCTTCCAGAGAATATTTTTCCCTTCTTTTCCCCTTTGTTGTTCCTCGTCTGTGAAATTACTTATTTAGAAAGAAAAAAAAAATAGTGTTTACGTAGAATTTACAATTTTAAGAACATTGTTTTAGACTAGCATTCGCTAATTTTCACGATTCACTAGAAAGGGAAGGAAAATTCACTGAGTGAGCTTAGAATGAGAACTGTGATACTGTTAATTAAATTTCACTGAACTTTACCCACAGCAGTACTTTCTAGAGAAAATAACGACAGGACTATGCTACTTTCCGACCTACTTCCGCTACTTTACATGCTTTTTCGAGTACAAAATCTTTTTTAGCAGCAGCTCTTCTATGCGAATTCTTCAGAACGTCACATGCCTTTTTTTTAAATTAATTTTTAAAGCATCGTATTACACACAAAGAACGAAAGTATGCCAGTAATTTAACTACCCAACCTCCTCTTTATTCACTTCAAACAAACCAGTATAATAAGTAAATAATATAAAGAACTAGAGGATTTTAAAATTTTATTCATCTTTAAATCATTTTCGGCAGGCTAATTAAAAGAAAGGAAAAAGAAAAAATCCTTTTGCTAATTGGAAAATTTCCAGTAAATGGAATTGATCAGTTACGTCTAATCGACGTTATCAAGATTAATACTTTGGTCTCTAAAAATTTAATTAAAATATAACACAAAACAAAAAAAAGACTCTTATAACAACTACAACATTTTCAAAAAGCAGAGTCGGCCAATTTATCTCCTAAGTGGCTCAATTAATACCTTCAATCTCGATGAATCGATAGAATCCCCAAGGAGCAATGGGAGTTGAAAGAGAAAGGGTCTTCGTTCCTCCAAACAAATTCATATTTCACGGTGGAAGGTTTTCAGGCTGTATACGTGTATTATGGTCGTTCGGTGAGGGAGCAGGTCAGATAAAAGTGAAATACGCGGGTTTACTATTGAAACACGGCAGCCGTGTCTCGCGATAAAGATAAACGAGCAGAGAAACCGTGGCGAGGGATCTTGGCTCGTTCGTCATTCGACGTCCTCCTTTGTCTCGTCTCATTACAATAGATCAGCTTTGACGATTCCTTATCCCATTTGAATCCACTTCCTCGGATGAACGATAAATTCCACCGAGTATCTTGTTTTTCGCCACGAGATTCTCGCCTCTTTCTCTTTGAACGCGCTAGAAACGCCTTCTAGAAGATTACTTTGAGGTGGTTGTAGCATTTCGTGAGTAAACAATGTGTTTCTTCCAATTGCTACGTGGGATTGGAAAAGATAGAATTAGTTTAAATCCATTTTCTTTGAGAAATCTTAACGTTCGTTTGGGGTAGATATATCATTCTTTTAGATTTCAAGTAACATTGTCGAACGTAAATTTTAATTTCAAGCAGTCATAGTTGAGTGCATTTAATTAAAGTAACATCTCCAAATCTAAATTTTAATTATAATAAATATTATTTCAAATATATTACAATATTAATTTCAATATGAAGAATTTTTCAATGTATAATTATACTTCTAAATGACAAATAATCTAATTTTAGAAATAATCTGAAATGCAGTTAAACTGGTATTCTATCTCTCGCAAATTCTGACGTATATAATTAGAATATCAATATTAATTAATAATAGACATACAAGGATCGCTATCGCTCGAGAAAAACGATTCCTATATGGATTATCGATGTTTCCTATATGGATTAATGACAAACGTTAAGGGATAAAAAGAGGCAATTTTGTTGTAAGATTTTTGTACAAAAACTCGGCCCAATAGATGAAGGAGGCAGGTCGACGATGGAGATTCAATTTTGTACGGACGATGATTTATTTTCGTCTTACGAGGATTTATCTTCCGGAAGCTCGTTGTATTTTACAACGTCATCTTCCATTAGGTTCGCAATCTGCAGGATCCCGGGTTGCCGGGATTAAACTGGTCGAATCTAATCGCGTCTCCGAAACCTGCATCAATCACTCGCAACAAGTTGTCACGCGTAGCTGCATCATTAAAAACATGAGACAATTAAAAATGAAAACACGACTGTTTAATCTAACATCATGCTAAATCTTAAATTTCGTAAGATCTTCGATTTATCTTAAAAATTTTCTTTTTGGTTTTAAATTGATTCTTTAACAGAAGCTGTCGTTCTCCATATAGTTCAGTCGAATTAAACATGAAACGTATCATTTCACAAAAAATATTTTAATAGGTATTTTATCATTTATTATGATCAAAAAACCTAAAAATCAGTCCCTGATAAATAAAGAAAGAACCTGACTTTTACAATGAAGAAGCACTTTTTAGAATGTTTTGAGCCTAATATCTAATTCTGCTGGACAGTCGGACGGGTTAACCCATCTGACTCGCAGTACATTAACATCTCATCAAATTCACCAAGACCATCGAGCCAGTCCAGTGGCAGATACTCATAAAGCGATTATCTCTCCTCATTCACGTGCGCCAATCGTCCGGTCCTAGAAACCGTCCTAGGTCCGTTCGGAATTATCGAGGAAGCTTCAGAATGTCTGAAATCGTCGGTACGATCCCACTCTAGGGACCAGACGAGAAGAACGGAATCATATAACACGGTCAGGGAATGCAGAGTCGATGTGTGTGCATGCGTCGAAGACAATCACGGCGAAACCCTTTGGGCCAATATTGACGCAGCCTGCTATCGCAATAATGGACAGACGCGTAGGGATAACGCGATGCCGCGCGCGTATATTACGCTCGTGCCTGTGTTTGGACAGTTGCACGCGTGTGCATGCCACGAACACTCGCGCCATTGTACACCTCATAGTTGGATGCCACGCGAGTTCCGTGAATCCTAGGTTTCTCTAGCCACCCACATCATCGAATCCTAAATTCTGGGAAAGAGATCAGTACGTCGATCGTTTCAGAGTTTTCCAACAAGAAAGACGAGCAAATCAATATCATACATTTTACGTTTTCATGATTAGATCGTTTTAAACATTAGGGTTTTGGTCGTGCCAGCAATACGATGCGTTTTACATTGTTTGTGAAAATTTCAGTTCACTTTTTCAAGGCAGACCTGAAAATTTTCACGTCATTTAGCTGTCCATGCCGAGTTATAAATATTGAAATCCTCCTATATCGATTCGTTTGATTTTAGTAATTTGTACTATACTTATTTCTAGTATAACACATAGGGGCACCAAAAAATATAAGGTCTTCAACCTTCCGTCGAATCATCAAATAGCCAGTTCTGGATTTGGGAAAGAGGCATTGCGTGTTTTCTTTGGGCGAGAGGGATTTGCGAGATTTATCCAGCACGATAGAAGGTTTGCTGAGCAATGATCAACCCTAAAGGGTGTCTTAGGCCAGCAAATGGGATTCTCGTGTTGACGAGAACTGTCAGCCTTTTGTTCTATTCTGGGGAACTCGACGAGTTCGCGGGAAATTTGTTTGCTCGTGACATACCGGGGTGGAGTGTATGATGACTGGTTATCGATGCTATTGACAACTATTATAGGGATGATGTGGCAGCGTGAATTTCTGATTATGAGTCTTTGTTTTGAGTTTTGTGTCTGTTTTGTATCTATACAGATAGCGTACACTTGTATATTCAATCTCATAAAGTATTTAGGTATATTCCTACATAAAACTTCATTCTTCTAAAATTAGTCAAACGCCTTAACTCGTTAATCAATCCCAGATATTCAAAAAAGAACAACAAACTCGTTCTATAAATCTTTACAGATAAATCTGTATATAAACTTCACTTCAATCTTTCCATTAATTACTTCGTATATTTATCTTTACTTAAATGGAGCTTTGGTTCAGTTCACTCGTCGCAATAAATCAGATAATGTCGAAAATTCGAAGTCGTATTATAATTAATAGACAGTACAGATTTCATGGTAGATGTTTTTAGGACTTATCGTTCTAAATTTAGTCAGCCTTTCTATTCCCTCTAACACTAAGTTTATAAAAATGCAAGTGCTGAAAATGCATAGCGCCTAAGCGATGAATGTTACAAATGTTACAAACTCAACACAAACGCCCTTTCGCATTAAAAGTCTTCACTTCTATCGCTTCCATCATTTACTCCATCCCAACTTCACGATTATAAAATCCAGTCCCAAAAGTGCATCCGACAAAAATCCCGTTTCAAACAACTTTTCTCCGGTCGGAGCAACCGGGCCGATCAAAGTCGTTCCGATCGGCGTATCGCCGTGGCCGTTAAAAGCGTCATGTAAAAAACGCAGAGTCCGGAATCGAGAACGTCACGGGTGGTGCATGCGGACCTGCAGTCCCTCATAACGTATGCAGTGCAGCACTTTATGCGCCAGGTGCCAGTAGTTATATCGTACGTGTCTGCCTTCTCTCTCTCTCTCTCTCTTTCGTCCAGCCATTCCTCCGGTATACATCTCTTCGCACGTATATACAACAGGAGCGGTCCTTACTAGCGCGTTTTCTTTCCAGGCAACGAACGTTGTTAGACGTTGTCCCCGTCCTCGTTCACCCGCCAAAAATAAACGTCTCGAAGCTGGGGAACAGGTGCGAATCTTCCGAGATACGCTCGGAATACACGGAGAATTTTTAACGAGGAACGCGTGTTGCTTGTCCGTCCAGTAAAATATTAGGAATACTGGAAATAGCAAAGAGGTTTACGCGTTCATTTGACTTGATCTACCTTGTGGAAGGGGGGAAATCGATAAATATTCATCGTTCCGTGTCGAACGGCTCTCTTTCGTCGTTCGATGACGAAGTATGGACGCTGTTCCACCGGAGACGCGGTGCAAGGTGAGTTTTTGCGAGTTATTTATCGTCCGGTTTGAGAACGTCGTCGTCGCTGCTTGTAGAGGACGTCTATAAGGTGGAGAAGTTATCAGAGTATTGCGGAACGGTAGGCGAAAAATGTTTGAGAATGCAGAAGCTCTTTCGTTGACAATGGACTGAGCCTCTTTTGAAAGCTGTCGTGAGTTTCAAATAGTTTTGTATGACACAGAAGGAACGTAATTTGCTATTTTAAAATACTGCGTATTCATCCTTTCAGGCGAGCACCATTGTGGTTAATATACTTTTGCGCGCATGACGTCAGTGAATGTATACTTTAGATATGTTAGAGTTATTTATTATCAGATTAATGACTTAAAATGTTCATTCAATGACTATCCACAATGATAAAATGATCTTGAACGTCAATAATACAGTCTCGAACGCCGTTGACTCTCAAATTATTTTAAGTTATCTACAAATTTTCTCGATTACATATATATATATAATCATATACAATCGTGTACATTGAAAATTCAAGAGAAAACATACTTCTTGTAGATCTATTTTTTCTTTTTAATTCTTTCAAAAACTTTATATTTTTAACTAAAATTTTCGCAATATGATAACTGTAGATTTATCTCCCTTTTCTTAAATTGACTCGAGAAAATATGTATTCGTAGGTAAAACTGTATTATAAGAATTACAAACTTATACATTTTTATTTAAATTCACGAAGAAAATTTATATTTTCAAGAGGTATTGTAGCAAATGATCACTATGTACCATAATATGTTATACACTGTTAATGATAATTAGTTAAAAGGAAGAAAAATCGCTTAAAACGTAGTACACTTCACGGTACCCCAATCAATCACTGTTACTCGACGCGGAGTATAATTGAACCACAGGGTACAATTGAGACTCGATGATTCAAGGTGCCACTGAACTAATTAACTCCGCCAGTTAACACACTGGCTAACAACATCGATCAATACGACCGTATATCTCAACATGTTAACAGAATTAACGCGGTATATTATTAACAAATATAGTAACTGTAGACAATGCCAATTAATATTAAAGCCGACACATTATGACTATGCTTAAACTTCGTGTGCTCGAGACAAAAACCATTTAACATCGTCCTATATAATAGCCTAGGAAAGTTATTACTCCTTCCAGTTAGTAGAAGCTCCATAAACTCGACCATCGATCAATTTTTAGATGAAACATTGTTCCAGGTAGACTAACATAAAGTAGCCAACCTTCGTAATTTTCGTCGAATACTAATCACTGAAGTTAAAGGCCGCAGGTCTTAGCATGTCGCTCTTACGAGAGAGGCTTTAATTGTTGGTTTTAAAACTGATAGCCAATTAGTGACCGCAGTGGCACCCATTAATGCTACCTTGTTCAAAATGAGCTTCGTTTATAGATTGAACGATGGTTAGAAGCTTTTGAAACTGTCTTCCGAAATTGGCTTGGGTTTACGAGCAGTGAAATCCATCGGAAGGAATTCGAATACTGTCAGTGTATAAGTGTTGCAATATTTTTTTATCCATTGCATGCACGCTAATTTTTATGCACAGCCTTTTTGTCTTTCTCTTGAAATTCGATCAAATAGTAGCTGAAGTGTAAATATATTTCTGTCTTTTTTAATGTAATATATATTCTGTCTCCCCTTTTTCATCAAAAATTTGGTAAAAAATAACCAGAATATAAATATATCTTAATATGAAATAAATTAGTGGAGATGGTAGTAAGGGACTAATAAAATGACTAATTGTGAATGTAATTAATAAAATTATTTTCGTATGCGAAAATACTAAACGAGAAAGAGAAACAGATCAGGAAGTTTTCAGTCTTTTTCCCCTTCTTCTTTCTTTTTACTATGCACTTGAAATTTAATGAAGATTTATTTCAATTATAAATAAATAATAAATATACATACGCATAACATAAATGAATAAAAATAAAATAAGCTTTATGTGTACATAATTTCCCCGCTTCTATATTTTCTTATTTTTAAACACAACAGAAAAAGCTATAAAGGCGCGACATTTTCCATTTCATCGTAGGTTCCTCTCGGTTTCAAATCCTTTGAAATCGCTCAGATGATCCCGTATCATCCGTGATAGTTTCGAAACACGGCACCCGATAAATTTCTCAACCGAATTTACCGAGAATCTGGAAATTTTCGACGCTCGCGGCGGCTTTCAAAGGGTCGCATATCGGCAAACGTTATTTCCGCCTAAGGGTGGATCATTAAGCAACATTCTCCGGCTGCGTACGGAATAAAATCTTGCGGAGCCCCATGCAACAGGTGAGCCCTGCGATATTTCACGTTTCGGAAGTAATCTCGCGTTTTAGCGCGCGATCGCGCCGCCGTAAAGCGCGAGACAATGGCGTTGAAATTAGAACTGGAAGGCCACCGATGAAAGCGTCCCCCAACACAGACGATTAATCAACTTTTCCGCTTTACTTCCTTTCATTTTCTGGGAAAATACGCTAGAAGATAAAATAGGTTGCGGAACTAAACAGTTTATTACGCAAATATATTTTTAATTGACTGTACAGTATCGTTTTAAGACTTTTTAACGACGCAATGTAGCAATGATAAAGAGATGGTGTACGACACGGAGGCGAAAAATTTTTAATGAAATGGAAAATAATATAATCCTATAGTCTTACTTCTGTGTTTAAAAATATGAAAACATAGGAATAAAGAAATGGTGTACGACCAATATACCAGATATATATGTATTTCTATTATATACGAGTGATCTATGATCACGACGACTATGCAATGACGATCGTCACTTTTCAACATCTTTTTGACAACATCTATTGTACTTCGTGATAGCGCTCTAGTTACCTAACAATATCGCGTTTGTTATTATTACTTGATATGATTCTGCGATTATGATACGAGTAAATACCTCAGCGACGGTTCAGTTTAATGATTTCGTTGACGTAACTTTTTTTCGCAAGATAAATTATTATCTGTTATATAGATCATTTATGTATATTTATAGCTGGTCTTCGACTTCAATTAGTTGATACTGAAGAATAATTTAAATTTCCAATCTTAGACAGGATATTGTAGAAAAAACATGCAGAGATGAGTTTATTCAGATAATATACGTACATCGATTTAATTAATTGTTTGATGACGGAAGCGTGTCTAATTTGCATGTTAATAGAATGAAGACACATCTCCGTGTACCTTTTAATGATCTATCATTTTCAACATGCAGGTAGGAAACGTGAGCCGAATAAATAACTTGCATTATCGTTGCAAAAACCGCGGCTTCGTCTGAGAGACTTGATTTACGACTGCATATTAGATAAACTTATTTTTCTTTAGTTTTTCGCATGCTAAGAACTTACTGATACTCGCGCATCATTAATCTTTTATGAAAACAGCTCATAAAATTATCTTTATTTGCTGTATATAGTATAAAGAAACAAGCTTCACGATACTGCTTTTATAATATCACAGAATATGATCATTTCTTTGGTGTTTTCCTTCATCCTCTTTTCATACAAATTTATCCATCAGCTACTTTCTTTGTCATATATGGCATTAATTTAAACGATATTCCATCATGTTAGTATAAAATTAGAATTAATATATCAGATATATTTAAGAATATTTTTCAGCAGAAACGTACGTTAAATAAAACCCTATAATCCTTATACATACATAGCTCTGCGCTGCGATACATCTGAAAAACTCCAAAAATGAGATCAATTTCCAACACCAAGAAACAAAACTCAGAATATCGGTCCAAACTTCTTGGCTAAAAGTGATCGCTGCCAGTGCTGCCAACCTGCGCAGCCGCCGACCATCATCGTAGAAATCTCATTTCAATCGACTCCGTTGCTTCGAGCAGGTCGTCGATGCAACGATAATACACCTTGGTCCCCTCCTCGTCCACCGGTCATTACGTTTCTTCTGCACCGGCTCTCTATTAAATGTCGGGCATAAAATTGTAGGTTATGGCCAAACCATTACTCAGCCAGCTTGCGTCGAACAGAGAAAGAGAATGCACGCGAGAGCTAAAAAGGAGGAAAGACGAGGGTCCTGGCGGTCGGATCGCTGAATGAAATGAGTTTCGGCCGCATTAAGGTCGTGCAAGTACCAATCCCGTTCTTCCAGTTCCAGGCCAGGTCCGGTCGCGAGTGTCTGCGTGTACGCACACCGAACAGGCCGAACAAAATCGGTCCTGGCTGGTTATAAATTGCCAACGGCGCACGGCCATTCAGCAAAACGTTCAAGGTCCACGGAGTCCTCGGTCAGAGCCGGTGGCATCGTGATGCCAGGCCGCAGACTGCGCAGCGCCAATTAGAGGCGAGTTGCACCGCTCGTTGATGACAATTAGGGGGATAAATTGGAACGATTGATTATGCGTCTCTAAGCCGTGTTCTCGAATAACGATTAGAGATTCCTCGCCGCCTGGTCTTAGTTGGTTTAGTAATCTAGCAGTGATTAATGAACTGTGCATACTTATGCAAATAAAAATATTTTTATAAATACAATCGAAGAGATAGAAGCTGAGGAAAAATTCATATTTCCTACTAAGTATTATTACGAATACTCCGTTTTCCATAATTTATATGCTTTTGCATGTTACACGCATTTTATGTACTTCCTCGTATTCAAGATTTCCCATAAATACGTAAAAATCCACAGTCTAGTAATTAGAGATTCTTTGTTGTCGCTTTTACGATTAACCTACTCTTGAGAGCGTTTTTCGCTATAATATATATAAATAATAATCGATTTGTTTAAATGAGTTTAAGGTTGGTATGAAAGCGTTTTGTAATAAAAGCGTTTATTCTTCTTCAAATTTGTGATTTTGCTTCTATAGCGTTGCATTTTCAGCGTACAGAAGTCATATCATAAATCAATGACATTATCAGATATCCGTATCTTGTGTTTTATATCAGATTAGTAAATACAAATCAGTTTTGTTTCGAAATATTGATAAAGGTAAAAATAGAAACCCGATATTGTTAAATGTGGTACAACAAAGTGTTTCATAAATGTGTTTCATAAGTGTTTCATTCATAAAAAATACCAAGCTCACTCGCGAATGAAAAAATAACTAAAAGCTACTAAAAGAAGTCTCTTGAAATTTCCAAAAATCCGACGATGATGAAATTGCACATTTCGCAGATATCATCGAAATTCCATATGCCCGGCAAACTGGGTTTATGAGCTATCACTCGATACCAATCGAACACGTCGGTCCGCAACAACCACCCTGTTCCAAAAGTACCATAAAATTTGCGAACATTTAACGTCAGCATTTCCCCTCTAACCGCTAACTCGTACACGCGGCAACACTTTTCGACCGGACAGAGCCGCATCGACACAGAGTTAACATCCATAATTAACAACAAGAATTCGATTTGGTCGTGGTGGATGGGGAAAGGGTCGGAGGTCGGACAAAAGCTCGGCCCCAACGTGAATTACAACGTCTCGAAGGTAGCCGCAACGCGACTCTGGCCGTTGTACAATGGATCAGGCGCGGATTAACGACGGGCAGAGGCCACAAAGCGCATGGAAAGGAGACTGGGGACGCATGTTGATTCCGGAAACGAGTCCCTCGGCTCTTGTCTAATGGACGCGCGCGACGCGGCCTTCCACATTAGCTAGAAACAATTGCATTGTTTTTCTCACAATGCCGCGCCGCTGCCGCCACCGCCGTCGCCGCCGCCGCGAACGTGCGACGTCGCCCGCTTCGTGAAGACTCCGTCTGCCAACAGCCTCCTATTCTCTGCGTCCAGACTGCGAAGAGAGCGGAGCAAATGGTCGACGCGTGTTCGAGAAATGTTCATGCGACACACCGTATGATAACGTTGCGATGGAGACATTGTCAGCCGAGGTGAATGGCTCCCTTCTCTCTTTTTATTCTTCTTATTCCTTCCATTCTTTTTTTCTTCTTTTTTTGAGAAAAAGGAGGAGAGAAGGACATGGCTCTCAGAATCGACGATGCGAAGGACTTTTCGTTGTTGGAATTTTTATACACTTGGTTATTGTCGTATTCTTATGGCACAATATTTTTGTGTGTGCAAAGCGTAAGTACTAGGTTATGGGGTACTAAATTTTTATGCGTATAAATATCAGTATAACATTTTTGTGGATTAAGCTTATAGCGGATTTAGAGAAAAAATACGTTCCTCCTTGAGGAATATTTTCCTGCTTGAAATTGTTATGAAATTATAGTGGATTTGTATAATATAGAATTTTGATGTATATAAATACTAGCTAATGGAATAATGTTCTTATGACATTTTTATTTATGTAAATACATTATAATACCCATAATATTTTTATAGACGTTATCGTGAATTTTGCAAGAACGCCATATCCTTCCTTGTGTTATATTTATCTTTAGAATGGATTGATTCAGATATGCGACGTTTTATTGAAAGAGAAATGTCTTTTCTTCGAAAAAATGTATAACCTAAAGTTTGACCCAACAAAAACAGAACAAAATAATGATCTACATTCGCAAAAAGCAAGTCTGTTTTTAAACCAGATCTTCTTCTCGCGAAGAATGAATTATGATCCCCACAAGAAAAAGGACAAACCAGATTAAAAATGTTTTTTTTCAAAACCACTTTAAACCAGACACAGTATCAGAAGAAAAAAGCTGATGCGAGTCTCATTTATTGGACGTACGAATGAAATGCAAATCGTTCGAAGCTTTGTATAATTGACACGCGGATAATCGGTGGGGCGCAAGGCAAATCGGACGCAGTTCTGAATAAAACGTTTTCGAATTCGTGTCGACGCTCAATTTCGAATATAATTCAATCTCAGTCGGATAATCGACGATTCCATATTCGAAATATAAATTCGATTGATTTTTCATACGAGTCCCGTCGATATGATCGATCGAAATGAGAAAAACACGCAAACCGACCATTGTCAGTCAAAACGTTTCGTTCGCTTCCCACTGTTAGAGCCACGAGGGCAGCCAAAAATAGTCGCAACCTGCGTATCTTCATCCTAAATCGGTTTAGTTATCGTGTTCTACCCCTTTTTGCGCATTCCATGCAGCCGTTTAAAGGTGTTAATGTCAGCTGCGCATGCAGCCAGCCTCCGAATCGCGGAAATTTTAACCTTCTTATTGACTTCCGTTCTCCAGCTTTTTTCACTTTTTTCCCCCGCTATCCGTCGCTAGTTTACATTCAAATGAACGAGACGAGGCGCCTCGTGTTAAACGCGTTATACACGCACGTACAACTTGTTAGCACGCTTCGCGTTAGTTAAGTATAAATACATGGATCGTTCGTCGATCTCTAATCGTGTGAAAATGAAATGGCTCGTTATTGCTTGATGGTAAACCTAGTAGCGATCGTATTTGCTCCTTTTCTTCGTTGGATATGAGTTTCGCTGTGTTAGATTTTATAATGTTTGAAAAAGATATTTCTTTCAAATAATATTTAATGTATGGAATATAAGTAGACCTACTCTTTAAACATTCTAAAAAAAGGAGAAGACATTTTAATCCTCGCACAATCTACCTATGTAATTGAATCATTTAAAAATCAAGTGTTGAAGAAATAGAAAATATATGTACTTGTATCGCATCTGATGTTATAGAAAATGGAGAAAAATGCATGTGAACAACAGAATTCGATTTTGTAATCTTCATTAACTAATATAAACTTGCCATATTGTATCATAGTGTTCATAAGTTTTGTTATTCGTCATGCATTATAGCTCTTATAGCTTCGTAGCTTCAGATTTATAGCTTCAGATTTATAATGTTCATAACATAATGCAGTTTCGATAATTTTCTCAGTTTCATACATTGAATAAAATTCGTAACTATAATTTTTCGTTTTCTCATTTTAGGATATAAGATACTCCAATAAAATATACTGAAGTGGATTAAACGTATAGGTTGTTCGATAAGAAACGAATGGATGAAATAGTAATAGTCAGTTGTATTAAAATCAGTATAAGTACAATAGATAGTGTATGCCAAATAATCGTCGCTCGCTCGATGCTATTATGTCGATCACAGAAAGGATAACAATACTCCTAAGGAACACGTTCAAACATTTATATCGACGGACGTTACCACAAAAAGTTAACCTTTTTATGCAACTCCGACTGAAGATTACAAGAAACGACAATAACAATCTGTCCCGAGTTCGTTTGCCTCCAGACCTTGTAAAGGCGCAATAATATAAGTCTCTCCCAGATTCAAATTTTCTGTTGACTTTTTCTACGCTCATGTGCCGCTACAATACAATCAGGGAAGATCCGATAAAACAAGGATGTAAACTTATTCCAAAAAGTCATCGTCGTGCACAGTTCTAAAGTGTCCAAAACTACTAGAAAAATATCAGCTTTACAAGTTACTGTTCCCTAAAGTAACATTTCATCTTCGCCTGTCTAACACGTTGTTATGCCTCGTCTTTTGGCGTGGAAGCTATTTTTTTTTTCTTCGTAAAACATGGTATATTTTTCCTTCTTTTTTATATATACGCTAGTGTCATTAATGTCAAGCAGAGTCGTCAAGGGGCTTTTTTCGAAACTGTGTTAAGTGATCGCAGCGGGACGTGAAGTGTTCGGGGCACAGATGTTCTAAACGCTGATTGTTTTGACTGGATGTCCATCGACAAGGGCTGCCAGGCACGTGGTTGTAAAAAATTGAGAGCGTTCGAAAGCCGCTCTTGACAACGCTTCGAGTTGCATAACCACGTGTCACTAACCACGATTACGCTCGCTCGGTTAAACCTGCCGAACGGAAGCTGTTGAAGATTTCAGTCCTTCTCTTGACCTAACGAAATTTTCCTTCTTTTAAACCCTTCACGTAAATGTTTGTTTGATTTCCTGAATAGAGAGAAATATTGGACAGAAAGTATATAAAGAGTATATAATATAGTATATATTATAAATTATAGAGAGAGAGTATATAAGAGTATATAATATAAATTATATCAGCGCGCATATATGTTCGAATTTTTAGCAATAGTAATACTGTAATTTATTAATAAAAAATATCCGATTAAAAAAAATTAAATTTTTATATAAACTGAGCACAGAATATCTTCGTGCTTTCGCTGATATTCAGTTCGACGAGTGAAAACGAAGATATAAAATTACACCAGAATAAACTATAGTACACTTTATCGTGAAAATATCTCATATTTCCAAAAAAAATTCAATAAAACTTGAATAAAATCTGTGAAAAAAATCCTTTCCGTGTAATCCGTTCCCACAAAAGTGAATCTGCAATGCCCTAGCGAAATATCCAATATCTCCCTTAACTGTTTCCATGATCCCAACAAAATCTGTTTTTTCATTATAAAAGAAAAAAAAAGAGGAACGGGGGAATAGAGACAGAATTTCGAGAATAGATTGGCCTGGGCGTCAGATAAAAAAAAAAAAGGAAGAAGAAAAAATGCTATCATCCAATCTGGCGTTTGTTTCTTTCCCTCGCCGATTAAAAACCATCCCCTTTCCCTCCGTGAGAGCGTGCGTCGATCGGTTCGCAGCCATTTTCGCGCGAGATATTTATTTATGGAGGCTGTTCCCTCCGTTCTGCCGCGAGAAGGCAAAATCGAACCCGCGTTTTGCATAGCGATGACGAGAAGCGACCGCGCGTCCCGACGCGACACCAGTTGTCACGCGAGATGACGGTACTTTCGGCGCGAGCCTGGCGGATTTTTAATTAAAAAGCAAACCAGGATTCCGTCATCGGGGCCTGGGACCGGAAACCATCGCGGTGACGACCTCGCAACGCCCTGCTGGTCGAGGATATTTGAATTGAAATCAATTCGCGGCGAGAACGTCGTCTTTCGATCGAACATTTCCTCCCTTTTTTATCTTTTATTATTTTTTGAGGCGGGAGAGGGGGAATATTTAAGGATTATCCGATGGAATATTTTTGACAAACGATGGTGGAAGTTTACATAGAGTTGTAATATCTTTGTTATCTCTTCTTCTGTTTTGATGTATTTTATTTATTTTGGAGTTAGAGATTGGAGGTAAAAAAATATTCACAATTGCAAATGATGTTAACACTACGAAGAGATAGATCCATTTTGCTAAAGATTTCACTTGATATACTAAAATGAGTGATATAATTTATTTCGACTTTATATTTCTCCCTTAATGTTGTTGATAATTGACAGTAAAACAAGATTTAATGCTAAACTAATATTTACAATTTGAGATAAATAGTTTTAGACATAAGTAATAAGATATTTTAAAATTTCTTCAATTTTCTTCGATGTGTATGCGCACGAACTTTTACAATTTACGAATATTAACTGAGCACATTATGTGAAGCAGAAAGAACAGCATCCAGACGATCATTGGAAAGAAAAATCTTTAATCGAGGCGCAGACAGCTGTTGGAATTAATTGGTAGCGAGCGGCCAAGTACCTCGAGGGAACGTTAGTCTTCAACGATACCTCGAAACGAATCGATGAAACGGGAGCAACCAGTCGTAACAATGTACATGAACAATTCGTTACAACGAATTATTCTCTGAATCCTTAATTGCACTCTATCAGACAGTTTTAACCAGTGATATTTTCTTCACTTAACCATTTATAAAGCCTTAGATCTTGATAGTTGCATTTTTACATATTTTCACTTGCTTTTATTTGTTTGTTAAAAATGGAAAATTTCATCTCTTATTTAAAGAAAAATGAGATAAATGTGTAAATGCTGTATTAAAAAGGCGCAATACAGATATAAAATACAAAGGAAAGAATAATAAATTGACTCGATGTATTTTGAAAGATAAAAGGAGAAATTATATTTCATACGGATGAAAATTTGTTTACTGAATTAAAATCTTGTTAATCGAGCAAATTCAATATTACTTTTAACGATTTTCGTTTGAGATTAAAAACATTCATTCAGAAAATCGTTATATTATATTAATTTAATAACAAACCTTACAGGAGATAAATACCATTCATTTATATTTGGCCTCTGTTGTATTGAAAATAAAGCCATTATTATTTCTTTCATTCCACATTTTCGTTATTTAAATTAAATTAACTTTTGACATTTAATCAAAGGACATTTGTTTCTTTTTATTACTAATGACAACATTTTAACAAATCTCCGAGAACCTTTGTTTAGCTCAATTAATTCCAATTGATTCCGTCGTGTACCTCACATTTTTATACTGTTTTTAGTTGCAAAATAGGAAAGTAAAATCTGTACGAAAACCTATAAAATGCTTTGCATTTTATTCCTACATCGGTATATCAATATCAGACAATCAGTTCACAATAATTATCAGTTTCTATTTTACAAATGAAGTTCGAGGTAACTGAATCTTTAAATATTTTCCTAAAAGTAGACTGCGGATAGTTATGCAAATTCACATTTTGATGAATATAAATTAGAAAAATGGAATCTAGATAGAGAATTGATTTGTTTACTAAACATTACACTTACATATTTTTGTGTATTATGCGGATTCTACACATTTGTTCAAGTTTAAAATTCTCATAATTGCATAAAAAGCGACAATTTACTCGTAAACAAACAAGATTTCAATTGTATAAGGTTCAATCATTAGTCAAACATTAAACGTTTTTAGTAATTTTTTGTTAAACAGAAACGTCGACATCTCGAATTCACCATAGCACGAATCCTAGAGAACGGTTTCTCTTTCTAGGAATTGCTCCATCGTGTTCGCCAGAAGCGCAAATAACGGCTAGAGTTAATCGAGTTTTACTTTGCCAAACACGACGTGATGTGTCCGCTTGCGCTCGCGTTTCGCCAAACTCGCATACATGACCGACTTAATCAACCTCGAAATTACGGATCCAGCGTGCGTTATCGTGCCGCTAATGGCGGCTAACGTCTGCTTTATTGCGCGACAAATCGTTTATCCTGAAGATCGAGCCAGTCCCGGAACGTTTTCCGGATGTACCATATCGCTTTCGCAAACCGACGACACAGCGCAACAAGTTGGCATTTCTCGCGTTATCGATAGACTTTTTGTTCCTTTTTGTTTCGCTCAGTTTTCTGTCTTTTTTCTTTTTTTTTCTGTTGTTCGTCGAAAGGGATGTATCGAGTTTAACGTGGATGTTCCATTCGGAAAATGAAAGTTTGGCTCAGAACGAACTTGATATTTTTTGATGGATTCTTTTATATTCCTTTTAAACTTTTTCACTGAGTTATCACTATTATGTGAAGTCCCATAATTCGTCAGGATATCATTGATTCAGTGCTCGTTACAGTACCATAACATAATCATCTATCTAATCGGAAAGAGTTATATTAGTTTATTTTAAAGCTGTTATTGCGTCTTAATTAAAAAATTATTGGTATTTTGTTACAAAAAACATTGATTGATTAAAAATAATTATCAAATCAAGTGATATTTTCTTATTTCCTTAACAACAAAAACTGTTTCGGAGACATTGTCAAATAGTATTTCTACGAGGAACTCCATCTAAATCATTCTATATATATTTTGTAACATTTAATTTGCAACTGTGTTTAATTATCAAATTGAAAATTCGTGAACCAGAGGCAGCTACAGACAATGAGAAACCATACAGAAAGTATTTAAAGACAAAATACATGATAAAATTTAAAAACGTTTTCTAAAAATATATTCGGTTACCATAATAAAATCATTATCATAATTAAGAATTCTACGCTGCATCGTACATCGTATCACTGATCAGACACACTGCTTCAGGGAATATTACAATCTCATTCACAGAGTACCACTGCCTCAGAAACTTCGATAAAACGCTACCACATTGTAAAATCCTCATCTATCAATCTTTCCCAGCTCCATCGGTACCAATCACTGGCTGCTATTAGACCTCAAAACGAGCCTACCACTACCAATTACAGACACTGTTCCTTCCCGACTTTTTCAATTCTGCCCCGATAGCCCAAAAACCAAGAAAAGACTAAAAAGAGGCAAGAGAACACATCGGATTTACGACGTGTCGAAATTGCACGTTGTTTCGGTGAACGATTTACGATGTCAGCGGCAGAAAAGTATCCTGGTCCTGGCCCGGGGGCAGCAGCGACTTACCACTTATTACTGTGCACAGCCAATTTATCGTGCACCTGTCAGCGATCGCGATCTCTTTGAGGGTGCCCGTTTCTTCTCCGCGCGATGGAAGCCACCCTCGTCGCGGGATCCACTTCAAAGGGTAACTTTCGGTAGGATAGGCCTCCCCCGCGCGCGCCACGATTGTCCCAAGAAAAGGGTGAGCCGTTATTAAAGGCCGATTCCGGCCCCGAGGATGTTCCTTCAGAACAGCACCGATGCCTTAATGGAACAGAGAGCCCGGCCTAATTAACGGCCAGGCAAATAACGAAGGGACAATGAACGACCAGGGGTAGAGTGGCGCCTCCTAATTGTGATCTTTCACGATGCATCGTGGCATAGAGCTTTTCATTGGCTGACTTTTTAAAGACAGGAGTATTTACTCCTTGTAGGGAATTTTATTGCACCAAGTATTCTTTCTGTCTTTTTGATCCGATGGGATAATGTTTTATAACGTCTCGCTCTAAGTACTTTGGTTACTTAGGTCTGAAGCCATTTCATGATTTCAGGAAACATTGTCCTTTTGATAAATTCTCAAAAATTATTGAAAGAGATAAAATAAAACGATAAAAGAAGAATACTGTCTCACGGTTATTTGACGATTATCGAAGCTGCATAGTAGAGACATTTTTGATAGAGATGTGATTACATATGTCCATATATTGCTTGTGGAAAAGGAACTTCGAGTTTAGAAGAATTTTATAAATGACTTGGATATGTAACAAATTTGAATATATGTATAGTAAAATGTATAACGTGTAATGTATAGTAAATACTATGAGAAAGCAATTTTTCATGGACGAGACGGAGATAAAGTTGAAGAAATTCTACATATTTTTCGATAGAAAGAAAATAGTAAAGAAATAATATTATAAATGGCCCGAACTCATGATAAATTGGAACATACAACAGGACAATGCAAGAGCGCCATTTTTCATGAATAACATGGCGGTGGCAGAGTCGAATAAATTATATACATGTTCCTAGCAATAAATAAGAAAGTAATAAAAAGTAATAAGTGAAAAAAAGCTATAGAGAATCTAATTAATAATCGGGAACAAGATAACTCTAAAATATAAAATAATAATCATTTTATAATATAAATTATACGTTTCTTGGACATGTACCTATTCGCTGCGAAATTTCACGGAATACTATTCTTGATTAATCAATATTTCCTGTCGCTAAGGACCGATAGTCTTCTTTGTCTTTTCGAACGAGGCCAGATTGTCAGTGTTCGTAACAATAGAAGACATGTGAAGTTTGAAGAAGTCACGTTTGTACTAGTTTCCATAGGGACATGACCGACCTAATGTTGCGCGTGTACCGCCTAAATGAGGGAAACTACAACAAATCCCTAGTTCAAACTAGTTTCAACAGCACCACATTAGTTTCTAATACAAACGTTATAATTAAGTTACGTGTACAACGTTACAAAACAGCAAATATTGACACATAGAATTAAATATCAGGAGTTACGTGGTTTGGCTCGAATTATCGATGCGATATTTTATTTCTTACTGTCCCTCAACAATCCTAAAAATATAAGTCATTTTTATTGTAATATTCTGTCCTCTCTAGTTCTATTTTACGTTATATATTTGTTACATTTCTCACACTATAAACAAACGTGTAATCTAGATTTAAATCTTGCTTAAATAAATATGAAAGCTTGAAAATTTATCATTTATTACAGCATTACGTTATAAATTTGGTGAAAATTTCTATACCGTGCTTATTCATTGAACATTCATTGTATTATAATGAAACGAATAAATGAAAGCTTGAAAATGAAGCACTTGATCTAAAATTAAATTTTCCTATTTAACCGTCCTAAAATAAGCGGAAGCTGGAAAATCCATTATTTATTGCAATATTATACCATAAATTTGTTATATCGCACATTTGTACAACATTGCAAATTTGTTAGATTTATTACATTACAAATAGTCACGTATATTTTAGATTTTAATCTTTAACAAATAAACTTTCCAAAATAAAAAAGACGCTTAAAAATATTCTAAAAAGAAATTCTAGTTGAGCATTCAACGGATCCTAAAAAATTTCAAGAAATTCTTCAAAGATTTCTATTTTCAAAGGATTATTACCGAATTAGAATTAATCAAATATTCGAAACGATGTTATCATAATGCCTATAAATTCACTGAATAATTCTTTCGTACAGCGACGGCCGTATTCGAGTTCGGCAAACCGATCAAAGTCAACCGGATATTAACAAACAACGGGAACAAGACTGGAGAATACGATTCAGACGAAGCTTCGCGTGTTTGCAGGTACGCACATGTTTCTCGGACTCGCTTTGATCTCGACGAAACGCCGACATCTTACGTGTTGCCTGTGTTGTTTGCAGTTGGACCAGGCCAGTCATGCTCTGTAGCTTCAAAGTGAGAAACGTCGACACGAAGTCTGCACACGTTGGCGTTATCGATGACGTTCAGTTGACGATCTAGCGCGGCTGGACGTGGTGGCACTCTTTGAACGGCCACGATGGAAATAGTCGATTGGACAAGATGCTCCTTCCCCTCCTTGAGGAATGATTGCGATGGGAATAGTTGATTTTCTGAGCGGCTGGCAACGCCGTGTGAATCGAGAAACAGGAATTCGTGGTTTACGAATCTTCTTAAGAGTTGTGGTAGTTTCAACAGAATTAGAACTTTGAAGTATTTTGGAACTTATTAGATTAGAATTTGATTTTGTAAATGATGAATTTTTTATTCGTCTTGGACAAACTAAATGTATTATTATTTTTTTAATAAGCCCATTTTCTAATTAGTATTTCTTCCGAAGTTTATAATGACTCTTTTTATGAGTTACCGCAGATTTAAAGAGAAATGATAATGAAAACAACAAGTTACTTTAATGTTTGAACATGAAACAACGATGTAACTCCAAACATCTACTGCATTTTTTATGATTCCAAAAAACGAACGTTAGCAACTTTCTTGTCATAATACAACAAGCAACAATCCTATCTCGCAATCTTCATTTCTGGAAAAATCATTTTGAATATTCGAGATTTAGATTTCAAACTGCCTTGTTATACGACACAACGTATGTACCACCGCTTTTCCTCCTCAATTTTGTAGCTTACGATAGCGAAACATTTCCTAGAACCACTAATTTCAAAATCCATATAAATCACTTCCTCCTAGGTTAAACTTAAAATTTTTTAATACTGTAACGTCTTCCAATACAATTTCTCAGCAAACACTAACAGCTTCGAAGAAAATCGTATCTTCGCTCTTGAACGTTTTCTTCCACTTTTCCTCCTTTCATAATCTCTTACGAAGATTCTTTCTTCGATATTTTATTCACTTTTATGTTAATCTATCTCTCCTATCGTCTTTCATATTCAAATCCTACGACAGCTACTTCATCGTTGGCAAAATCACGTTAGTCTCTAAATATGATTCCACAACGAATAGACACATGTCGGATAATTATACAATTCATATCGTTTTTTTTTAGGATTATCGAATAAATTTTCTGTAAAAATGTTCAGAGTTAAATTTTAATTTCTAAGTTACATTATTAACAGATTGTAAATGATCATAACACTTTAGCATACGTAATTCCTATTCTGTATTCTTCTACATTTTATAAGAAAAATTATTAACAGTTTTTGTCACCTTAATTAAATATCGTAACCCAAATTATCACTATTGCATCACCATACTTATCACTCGGTAAAATTACTTGACGATTGAACATAAACTAAAATTCCCAGAAATCAATCTTTGTTTCTCCATCTACGTCACTTCACATTATCTGATTATCGCGATCTATCAACCTAAAATTCTTCAACACGCAACATCCCGCGAATCATCCTTTCGATAACCGGCCTCTCTGTTCTCTCACCGCCATCTTCTTGGCAGCGCGACCTCGGATTTCCCAATCCTCCAGCATTCCAACTTATCCCGCGTTAATTTCACGCGCAGAACCATCCCAGACAGCGAACAATTCGCGCCAGTCGCGCGTATCTTACTGCCACCCACGCGGTTTGCTAGCGGGTCGCGCGCAGCGTGGAGAACGGCGGATCGGACAGTCACAAAGTTACATTACACGCCATTACCTTTTTCTCCGGTTCTCATCGTGAGTTGGCCGTCCCTCTGAATTACCGAACGCCGCAAGAACCGCCGCTTTGACAAGCGCGAGTGCGCAAAAACGCCCGGCCACCGCTTCGTCGCCTCTTCGCGAATTCAATCCCCCTGTGTAACTCTCTTTGTATGTATACACAGTGGCTCAGCAAAGTATTTGAACATTCACCGTAGAAAACTTTCACGCGTATATCCTGTTATATAAAACACTGTGAATTTTTCTAACAGCGTAATTTGAGACACGACTGCAATATTATACCAAGCACATTTGAAAGCAGTCTAAAAAATTCATACAGAGGGGGCAAGATATTTACCGCAAACATACAACAAATAATAACAAAACAAATAATATAATATGATAAAAGAAAGTATTAAAAATTATTTCGTCGAATATTCAGGCTTAGAGTTGGTTTTCTAACTGTGTTTATGGAAATATGAATTTGCAAAGATATCCGCGGTCTACCTGCAAAGTTTCTCTGAATTTGGAAGTTTGATCTTAGCACAATTTGCCCAGGTCTTACCACCTTCAGAAACACCACGGCAAAAAAGACTCCATGCTTAGTTGCATCTCAACTTACCTGAAACAAACGAAAGAAAAAGCAAACTGTTAGACTAATTTCTAGTATTGAACGATGTCAAGCAAAGCTTCTTAAAATTTATAATAGAACAGGAAAGTACAAACTACTACAAGCTGATAAGTTTAGATAAGACTCAAATGCATCAAACTAATTTACATATTTATAGAATACGTTGAACCTGCCAAATTACACATTGTGGATACGAGATCGCGCCATTCATTTGCATTGGATCTCAAGAGTCTGGTTTCCCAACTTAGTGTTTTAATAAACAAGTAGCAAACCCATATAAAAAGCAGAAGATCACGAATGCAATAAAGAAAGAAGGATATGAGAGATCTTATGAGCGGCAGCAAAGTGGTTATTCTTGACAGAGAAGGAGAGGAAAATGTGGGAGATGAGGAAAAGAGCAAAATAGCGGCTACAGGTGAAAGCGACGGAAGCTATATCGAATATTTTCTGTTTACTCTTTCGAAAAACTTGTTCCTTATCGATAACGGAGTAGTTAGATGTTTTGCAGCTCTTTTTGGAACCTTGCGATAGAAATTGTGTTTCGGTCACGATGCAAAATAGATGAATATGATTAGAGTCGTTTAATGAAAAAAAAAAAAAAAAAATCGAGATTATTTTCATGTTCTCTCTAGGGTTCTTAGTGGTATACTTTTATTCTTAACCTTGCCTTAATTTATAATTCTAGTCTTTGATTATTTCTCTAAGATTGATTTAAATCGACCCCGTGATTTATAAAAGTATATATATTCAGTTGAAATATTTAGTTACAGATTTCTGTCCAGTTTTATCTTAAAGTTTTCCACATTTTGCGCTATGAATATTTTTAATTCAATTTCAAATATTTAAATTAATCTGCGATGTTTATTGATGGTGAATTTAAAACAATTAAAAGCGACATCGAAAAATGCACAGATAAAAAAGAATACTTAATTTTCTTGGCAAAGAGAATTTTTTAAATTGCACTGAAAAACGACGGCGCCACTTTCGAATGAATATATGTGCTTTTATCATTTCATACAGTGTATCCACTGAATTTTAACAACCGACCGTATTATCGTAACTTCCATTTGATATCTTCTCTCTCAATAATGCAATTTCAACGCCGCAAAATAATCAAGCGAGTTACACGTTATTCGTGCACGAATTTTCAATCATCGTCCCATTGTTGCGCGTGTTGTTACTTTCTCAATTAACTGTTCCGTTTCCAGCCAGTCAACAGAGAAAACAATCGAAATGCATCATTCATTAAACGCTCAGCTCGTATCGTTCGCAGTGAACCGTTTATTTCTGAAATGTCATTTCGAACAAGTTTTTCTCTTCGCGTCTTTACTCTCCGAGCCTTCCTTTAAAAGTCGATCTTTGTTTCTTGCCGAGAGCAGCGGAATATCGGGCTACACACAAGGTGGTTCAATAGTAACATTCGCAAACTCATTGGTATATTTTATATCGTAAAATATGTAAATACAGGTTTGTAAACGTTTTACTTAAAAAATTCGTATTATGATACTAAAATAATGCTTCCTATATTCTATATTTTCGTTCATTTCACAGTATGTGTACATTTTGCACGCCCTATACATTGCGCATCCCATTATAGGTGTAGAACATGTGGAAAATCGCTTTCGTGAAACGTGGTTTATGAAAGTTATGGAAGAAAATGTAAATAGGAGCTAAACTTGGTACATATATACTTCCGAGTCGGTAGGCACAAATAGCATCATGCATCAAAGATCTGTCATTTATTGTTATGTACATTGTAAATAATTATAAAGAAATTGAAAAAGAAAATATTAAAAGATACAATGTTTGGATTTATTAAGAATCTTTTAATCTTTTCATTTTGAGCAATGAAATTAAAGAAACTGCGTAAGTGTACTTTGTTCAATTTAAATTACAAAAGAACGTTTATTCAAGATTATATCTCTTAAAGATTATAAATCCTCAAACTAAACTCTTTAAGTTCATTTGTAATCACTGTATGTGTCTTGATATTGAAAAGACTTACGGCATGGTTTCGGAACAATAAATTATATATTACGATGTCACGAAGTTCATGGTATTGTTCTGAACTTTATAATAAATGTTTTATATGAAATGAATTATCGAATGAATTTTCTATAAGAAGATCAAGAAAGATTGTGACAGGTACATTTTCGTTCAGTCTTCTTGCTGTAATGAAACTTTATGTGTATAAAAGAATAGCGTGATATGAAACGACTAAAAGTGACAATAATGTGTTAGATACGAAGGACGACGAATGTTTATAGCAGGCAAATATATGATTCAAGATATACAATATGTCAGTGTTATGATTATGCTTATGATTTTTTAAATTATAAAGAAAGTACACACATGTTTATCTTTAAAATCAGATGAAAGAACAATATTGGTAAGAGGGAATTAATCGGCAACATACTGAATTTGTAAAATATGGGCCTGTAAAAAATGAAAAAATGTAACTTATCAAAACTGAATCAATACAAAATCAACACTGAACATACTACGTCGAGCAAAGCGAGTCACCCTGCACATTCCAGGTACTCAAAGCGACGGCACATGCTCGTTCTCACCCTTATTGCAAGAACCACTTTACTTTCTCCTTCTGCCACCCCTTCCCGCCCTCCCACTCCACCTGTCTTACCCTCCTCCCAACACTCCCATCCCTTTCTGCGTATTGCTTTCCGTTTCACGCGGTACTGTGTCGCTTCTTGTCCTGTTTCCGTGAGTAATACCGATATTTCTGCGCCGATATTCTTCTTCTCGACCGCCGTATTACGCGAATATAATATTCTAAAGAAAAGGAAGTGGTGCTGTCCGGCGAATTCCAACGTACGATGGCCAATGGCCGAGAGACACGGCTGACGGAAGTTGGTTTTGTGAAATATAGAAAGCGAGTATAGTCTGGCCACGAACGGAACCGGAAATTGTGAACAATGTCTCGCTATTTTTCCTCTCGATCTTCCTTTCAAGAAAAAGAATCGACGTAAGCCAAATTTTTACTGTTCCTCACGCGTCTTTCACGTTCTCACGATTCCAATGGAAGCTTACTTCGGAGTACTACCTTTTATTGTTGATTTCAGAACATGAAGCTTTCCTTAACGCATATTTTACAATTGAAAAAACGTTCATTTCTTGCGGATGGTACATTTAGTTGTCGATAGATCTGCTTAAACGAGTGACGCATTAAAAAAAATTTTCGTCATTTCACTCCAGCATAAATGTTGATTTACATAATTTTTATGATTGACAAAATTTTTATTTGTTGCAAATTATTATTAGTTAAATAATACGCTAAATTATTTATCTACGCTCGACTTCGGAGCGCAAACCTTTCTCTTACATAATTTTCACGATTCAAGAAACTTTCATTTATTATAAATAATATTAATTACCGATTTTTAACCAAATAATGTGTTAAATTATTAGCAATGAATATAGTAGAATGCCTGAAGTACTTTCGGTGTATACATACACATTAACATTTTCATTTCATTTTTCTCTTCGTTCCATTGTTAATGATAATTGACACGGGGCTCTTTATGCAGACCTTTTGATGTAGGTTCGTCTTTGAAGTCTAGTGTTTCTTTAATCTTTGCAGGTAGAGCTGATAGGGATTTTCGTGCGGTAATTTCTACATCACGTGACAGTTTGTAGTACGGAATGTTTCTGTATACAGAGAACAGAGTTGTAATAAAGACCTTTGTCATGGAATTATTGCTTTCAAACCAAGTAACCGTGGAGAGCTTACAGATTAAATTTTATTTTAAGCGAGGATGAAATTTTGTTCACTGATAAGTATATTTATAATCGTTCCGAGCCTCTTTATGAGTTTGTAAACATTTTTATCTACGAATCTTTTATCACCTTACAACTCTTTGTTTTTCGTTATCGTTATTAGACATCGATTTACATAGACTACAATATTACCTAACAAGTTTCATGAAATTGTAATTGTGACCGAATAATAATTCGTCCAGATGGCAAGACATTACTTTTTAAAATTCTGAGAATAAATAAAAAGAAGTAAGTACATAAACTTATAGACTAGAATGTCATTTAATAATTAGTTTAGCGAAATACCAATAGTGGCAAGATAAGAATAATTTATCATTCAAAGAGAAAGATATAGTTTCGTAAAATTTTAAAAATAAATTGGAAAAATCGAATAAATAAATTCTTAGGTCATTTAACGAGGTTTGCAAGGAGCACAAATTTGAAACGAAGTCTGCTTCAAAGAGAAACCTTGTTTCTGATGATGCAGCCGTATTTGTCAATAACATGAGAACGTAAAATATTCAGTGAAATCGATTGCCCGTTCAGTAGCATATGCACCGTTCCTTTTCATAACAGTCGAACAGGCCTTAATCTGCACAGAACTTTCTTCTGCAAAGAAGGGTTGGATTCTCTCTGATGTTCGAAGCTAGGGGAAACTTACACGAGGTTATAGAGGAATAGGTAGAGTCTATAATGTTTCTACTGTAGTGCACTTTACCGTAATTTTTTATCTCTCCTTGATCAATCATCCCTCAAACATTCTTTGTGATGCAACTTTATAGCGCAGTTAATAAAACGATCTTCCAAAAGTTTCGCTGAACTTTTTTTCGAACACTTTGTGCATCTGATATTCCCATCGAAAAGTTTGCAACATGGATGAATTATTCACATTTTTATTACCCAATTTTCTTGTATAATTTCAACCTTTATTAGCCTCATAAATATACTATGAAACGTTATATCCACCTTTTATAATTTCCTTGTATTTTCATTTGCGTCGATTATAAAATTTTAATTCATGTTTGTAGAGTTATGTAATTTTGCTATCTCGATAAACTTGTGATTATATGCGAATAAAATTACCCTTAACCGTAGATCACCTTATTTTTCTACTTTAGAATGTTAAATTTCAATTCAACATTATCATTTGCCATTTTATTTAACCCATTAATGGTAATAACCAATGTACATATTAATGAATCCAAAAATTTTAACACAGAGAAAATGCAAATTTACTTTAAAATTCCCTCTAGAATATTATATAACGAATATATTCATAGTATTCTCCACGAAACTAACCTACGAATATGTTATTAAATCTAGCCGTCCATCCCACATATTTCAACCGTGACCTTTACAATCAACAATTTCTCCAATTTCCCATAAAAGGTATCAATTTTAGATGTCTCCAATTTTAATCTCCAATTTGTATCTCGCTCTTTATATTATTTATATAATAATGTATCATTTTATATCGTATCTGAACTAAAATGGAATTTCGTAGTGAACGAGTATATAGATGTTAAATAGTTGAATATTACCATAATTACCGTAAAAGATGGAAGAGTATAATTTCGCAATGAAAAGCAGCCAAATAAAGTTCACAATTTCAGCACCAGCTTTGAATCTTCAGAATTTTCGCAAACATCACTTGTCACTTGACACTTGTCATCGAGGAAGGTAAATATTTCCAACCCTTAATCAGTAAAGAATCATCAAATTCTTATGCATGGGAGAAAGCAATTTTTATATAAGTTTCATTTCTTTAATCAGGTTAATAGAAATATGAAATTACAGAAAAATCCGCAATCTCTTAGCCAGGTTCGACCAACACCTTCTTCCGCCTCTCTTCACCTAAACAATAAAAGGAACAAAAAACGAAAAGAAAGAAAAGCCGAAACGATCCATCACAAGGCAAACGACATCGGCAGATATGAAGTCAGCCAGGATCTTCCATAGCTGTTTCTCCGCAGGAACGAGCGGCCACATGGAAAGAAACGAGAGGGCCCGCAAGGACAGAGACGCAGAATCGTTTTACCGCGTTTTATACTCGTCGATAAAAAGAGGATGGTGGGACACAGGAAACTACGTAATATTCGACCGGTACACTACCGCTGCACACGAGTAGGACGAGTGGCCGGAATTCCGAGGGAATTTCTTCCGGCCAGGATCGCGCCTCTCTTGCATCTCTTCGTCCAAAGGACCGAGAAATTCCACCGGGAGGGCCGACGAACGCTCGTCAAGCCGGCACGCTCGAAACGATAGAGTCGTGCAACTGCTGAGGAATTGTTGCCACGCCGTTTTTATTGCACTCCCGCCACAGCTTCCAAGTTTCGTCCTGGAGGAAACGTCGAATCCAGCTTCTAGTAAGGACGTAACGTAATGGAATCTCGAGAATTCCGACATGGGGCGTTTCCTTTCCGGGTCCGTTTCCGCCTGTCGATGCGAATTTGCTTGTTGGATGGCGCAAAAGAAAGAAGCTTTGGGTAACGTGACAGGGATTTCGAGAAGGTGAAGTTTTGAGGATCTTGAATGAGGCCATTTTATGGGTTGTCCTGGGAAATGAAACGAGAGGTGTTGGAAATATCGTAGTTTCATGTTTGAAAACTTTCTTGTTGTATACGCAATCTAAGTGTTGGTATAAGTTTTTCATTCGTAAGCTAGGTTGATTCGAATTTAATTCAATTTTAATATTCTATTTATATGATATCACTGAAGTACTGATAGTAGCGTTCAGGTATAGAGGATACAGATGATACAGATGATAAATAGTGTATAGTTATTTGGAGCGATTTTTTAAATGTTTCATTCCGAAATTGCGAGCAACTGACAATTTTGTTAAACAATTTTAATGTCGTATAATAATGTCGTATTGAAAAGTATTTGACAAAGCTAAGTAAAGTTTGATGTACACATGTATTAGCCAATAGTTCATACACAATGAACTTTGTACAGAAACTCATATAGGAGTCCATAGTTGTAGAAATAATTACATATAGTGCTGTCATATTATACTGAACGATATTCACGAGAACTTATTTGTGTGTTTAATGTAGCAAAATGGTCAACTACACATGTTCCTGTTATTTAGTGTCTTTATTTTTGTGATGCACTGGAATACGAATTTACTATTGAATATTCAGTACTTGCTTGATACAATGATCTCACTTATCGGAGAATAGAAATTCTCCGTTGTTCTTTCTGATGTATGACCGAGCAATTTCTTCATTTAAGATACAGTACTTTAAAACAAAGTATCAAGCTACGTATTCAAATGGAGACTGAAATGAAATTAAAAGAACTGTTCTTTAATTCGAATCAACAAATTGTCTGTTCGATTTCTATTAAATTTACACAATTTTCCTCTCATCATTAACTAAACCATGACTGTACAGAGTCATTTAAAAGACTATTTAGGTAAGAAAAGAAGTAAGAAAGAACATAGAAACCTCGACTGCTAGGAGAATTTCATGAAGGTAGAAGTCGTGGGAAATTCAAGGAAGTAACTGGCGTCGATCGTTCGACAGGGTTCGAACGCGGAAATTCCTGTGCAAGCAACTTGAGAAAGAGACTAGCCAGACACACGGTTTAATTGCATTTCCTTACCTTTCCTTTCCTTTGAACTAGCCTGTGATCCTCGGAACGACGGACAAACTACCGTTCGATCTTGTTGATGGTTTAGCGGGTGGCAATGCCAAAAGGTCGACGGTCTCACGACCTTTGAACCATTTCGTGTAGAGTTTTTGCGTGCAGCCCGCCGCGGCGTCGTACATGTCAATCATAAGAAGGGATTTGCAAGGAATTCTCTAGTCTCAATAACGGTACGGGCCTGTTGGACGAGCTTTCTCGCCGAGTCAATGCACGCCAAAGGGAGAGAGCAGCTCTGTAGCTGACAGCGGCTCGATACGATCGAATGTTTGCCGCTTGCTACGTGCCAGGGTGCGATTTGTTATTTCTTCGACATTAAGAGTCCCGGTGTATTCGGCTTATAAATTCGACATCGATGTTAACACATTGTTAACGGGAGACGTGAACCGACGGTATTTAATTTTCTAAACGTTGAGAACTGGAGACGTGGCACATTTTATAAACGTTGATATACTTCGCAAAAATGTGCCGAAGATCGGGTAAAATTTATTTCATTGTATATAGTCAACAATATATTAGTATTGCAAATATTCGCAAACAGTAATAGTTATTCTAAAGAAAGAGTATTTTATTGAAAATTACTTTTTAATTTCTTTAATTCTTTTATTGTAGAAAAAAAGGTATACAATTTATGGAATAACATCGTTGTCATTCGAATATTGAATTTGTTATATATTGAATATATTGAATATATATTGAATATTGTTTTCGAATATTGAAAAGAGAATTTATTTTTTAATTGACCGTAGAATTTTTATGTATGGACGTTGAATTCGTAGAACGATGTCATTATTACATCTTGTTTAGATGTAGGAATTGTTTCTTGGAAGTGACTTTTTAATTTTTTGCAAAATTCTTATATTGTGAATTTTTAATTTGTTGTAAGAAATTTGCGATTACGGTATGCAACAATTTCAAAAAGCAATCTAACCTGTCAGAATACCCACTCACATTTTCTATAAATTTGAAGCTATGATAACTTGATACAATGATTTTAACTCTCTCTGAATGAAACACGTCCGAATACATCTGCCGTAATATAAATTGATACATCAACAACGCGTCAAATTTCGCGCTATAAAGAACTCCAATATATTCTACAAACAGCTACCTAAATCATTCGCAAACGTGCGCGCAAAAATCTGTTAACAGCCGAACAATTTGCTCTTCGATAACCCACGAAATGTCAATCGGGGAGAATTTTCTAGGCGAATGTCAAGCAGAGAAACGGAAGGCGAGGCTCGCGACGTCTTTATTCCCTGGGTCGCGTGAGAGTGTGCCCGTGGCCTTTCGCAGGATGCAAAATTGATGTCGATTCCGAGCGAGACGGAGACTCTATAGCCGTGCGCGCGCGATTACCGGGATAATACAGGGCGGCGAGTCTAGCAGCTTCGAAACGCTTGAAAATTTCACGAGGTTGTACTTTGCGCGAGCCGTTTGACGAAACGTCGCGAATTTTGTTATCGCGTTTCAGTCATGCGCCATCGGCTCATTCATTTTCCATCGATGACCGAGGGAATCGAATATGAATTACTGTGTCCTCTTCTCGCGAAGAGACGCAAGTTCGCCATCCAATCGAGGAGACAACGTCCCCAATCGGGATCGTGTATCTTCCCAGAGTTTCCAATGGACTTTTTTTACACAACGAATGTAAACCAGGTAATTTGTTAGCGTACTGCAGTATTTGTTATCGTAGTGTTGTATATGGATGTTCAATAGCGTGTTTGATGAGTTGGAGGGTGATTGATCTAGTTGTTTGGCTGTTATGATGAATTTAGTGCGTTGTGTGTTCTTGCGTGCAATGAAATATTGATCTCGAAATATTTATACGCTATTAGAATTAAGTGAAATGTATTATTGTATGGATATGTATATTTATGTATTATTATAGGATGAAATATTTGGCAGATGTGAAATGTTATTTATTTGGAGTTTGAATCTGATAAGTTAATACTATTTAAATATGTACATGCAATTCATAAACGTAATTAAATATATACGTCGTTATATGTTATAAGCATATACAGATTTTTATTTCATGCAAGAGAACAATTAACAAATTTTTAATGTCTGTTCTCTTAAGTGTTTTAAAAATATCGATTGTCATAATATTAGCTAAAGCCATAACGTTTCTATATAGTAATAAACATAGTAGATCGCCTATATTTAAACGACAAATCTTTGATTTTTGAGCAAAAGGTTGCTCCTTTTCCTTGGTTATCAAGTAATATGAAAATAACAAAATTATCATGTTTTCTCTACTGTGGTATCGTGTAATATCTTTATAAGAGTTTAAACTTGTTAGAAGTGTCGCAAAAATTGCTCGCAACGTTAATTTAACATTTGAAGAGAATTATGTAAATGTCGGGAGAGTCCATCGTTGGTTCGTGACATTCAAACTTAGTAATTAAATTTTCCGTTAGAAAATGAATGACGAGAAATGCCAGAAAATCCTATCGATAATTGTGATATTTTACGAGATAGGATCCTATTACACAGAAAAGATATGGTTAAGAATGTGTTTACGGTTAAACTTGGAATGACAACATTTCATACGTACCGATGCGCGAACCTAATAATAAAATAGCAGTAAACAATATACAATTTACGTGGAACCGATAATTGTCAAGTTCAGTCGACGAAGACACACGGAATTTTAATTAAACTGTCAAGAAGATTTAGAACATTGTAAAAAAATATGTCAAGAGTCTTTATAGAGAATAGAAATATGATAGCCTTACAGCTGTTCTCGAGTAGACTTCTTTCGTTTCACGTTCTTTAATGTATTATTTTAAGCTTGCACATTGCACAATCAAGCAGGATGCATTCTTCATTTTAAATGCCATTAGCTTGCTCACAAACAGTTAAACGGTACTAACTTATTAACTCGTGTAATTCAACTTTGAGAAAAATATTTCATAACTTTCAATATAATACGTTATTTGAATAAAAGTCAACATAAAATATGACGAAGCATATAGGTATATATATTCAGTAATCAGACCACGGTTTTTTATTCATTTATGCGAAAGTTAAAGCTATTGAAAATGGATAGAGTGTATATAATACGGATAAATGTATAAAATTTCGAAAATAGCATATTCGTCATAATTTTTTCGTAGATTCTATTCCTTTTTTGTGTATAAATAGAAATTTATACAACGATCTTTAATCTATTGTAATACACCTAAAAAGAAAATCTGGAAATCGTTATTTCGACGAGTTTGATAGTTCCATTGTTAAATGCCGTAACTAGCCTCTCATCAACATATTCCATGAATACCTTCAATCCCGACCATCTCCGAACTCACAATATTCAAACACTTGTACAAACCTATCATATAATCTACAGAACTATACGACCCTAATCCAATTTACACTAGAGTTTGTATTTATGAGATGGCGAAAGTGCTTCTACTCGTAAGGTCCACTCGCGTTCAAGCTTTCAACGCAGACTCAATACAACTTCGGCCCTTGGTGTGCAGCGAATAATCCCGCGCTTTCCGATAATTAAAATTCTATGGTAGAAAGGTATGTTCGTAAAAAGCGAATAACAAGCTCGTAATTCAAACGAGTTTAATAGCACGGGTACGCGATACAGTGGACCCTAAAGAAAAATTCAACAGACAAGAGAGAAAAGCCGCGAAAAAGCTGTGTTCGATACAGCGAAAGAACGGTGTATTTTTTCGAAAGGACGAAAGGAAAAAAGTGATACGGCGTTGTCTGGACTGTTGTCGAGCCACTTACGCGGTTCGATAATCCGTTATTACGAAAATATTTGGCGGGACCCTCAAAGAGACGCCGGGCCGGCCAGACGGTGTCGAGAGGTGTCTGCGGATTTAATGAAAACCGGCGGACAAACGAATAAAATTTTCATTCCGCCACGGTGAACCTGTGGGAAATTCGTGAAACGAACACGAACCTCTGTTGGGAAACAGAGACGAGCAGAACGAACGAAAACAATTCGACTCGATGAGGAACGTATTATTCTACCGGAAAGAGGCACAATTTTCGCAACTGCGCTACTCAGAAAAGGATAGAACAGACGAAAGTATAACCGGGACTGTCGGTGAATAATGAAACCTCGATTAGAGAAACATCGAAGCTTTGCATGAAAAGTTTCTCGAAGATCGCTCCTCTGTTCCAGATTGAAACGATCGGAAAAATAGTGTACTTGTTAGTTATCTGACGTTGCTGCCATTTTGTTCTTCTTTGGAGACTTTTCTTACATGTTGAGATAATGCCTTGAATATTTACGTTTAACGTTTTACGATATATATTTCTGTTTGTATTAATAATATGTGAATGTTATTGAAATATATTAATTAGTAGGAAATAAATGATCGTAAGCAACGCTAATTATCTTTTTTCGGAATCAATTACATACATCATAGGAAATTTAAATTGAAAGAGTGATGTTGAACGAATAAATTTTAATTTCTATTTAATATTATTAACATTTTAAAAGATTTCTATTACTTTTATAATAAAGAATAAATTGGCACTTTCTTCCACGATTAATATCAATAATTCGTATTCTAATTAGGAGCCGAAAGAATTCCAACCACGAAATATTTCAAATTAACGCAAAGTTCCTTCCATCATGGCTGAAACCAAGCGGGCCAACCTCACCAGCTCCTAAACCAAGGTGGAAAAAGTTATTCACGAGCCATTATCGTTAACCAGGTAGTCCGCAACTATAATAAAACTTTCAAAGGCCCGATTCGACCCTGTTTCTCTACCCTTGGAGCTCGTTAACCCATTAAGGATGAAAGAATCAGTCGCGTCACGTGGTAAGCGTAAATCTTAATTATTGTTTATATGAATTAAAAATTCATACATGCAAGGTATTTAAAATAAGTTAGGATCAAATTTCAGAAGCACGTACTAACTATTAAAACAAATACAAGAGTTTTAATAAACATGTTTCCAAGTATCACTAGTATCACTAGAGTCCTAAGATGTTTTCAACTTATGTAACATTGTAAGAGCTTAGTAAAAGAAATTAGTATACAGTATGTATTTTCACCTTAAACACACATAATTGATGCTACAAGTGAACCTACTAAAAATCAAGGATTATTGCTATAATGGATAATTAACAGTTCAAATAATTGGGTGACCTTAGTGAAATGTACATTTGTGACAAATATCTTGTAACTTCTATTTTCACTTCCAAATTTGTTTCAAATTCCATGTACAACAAAATGTGTTATGTGCATCCAAACATAGCACTGTCTACTTTATTGTTACCAAATGATGCATAAACCGCGGCAACTATTTTATAAATTAGTAAAGCGATTAGTACCAATAGAGTAGACTGTTCCTAGATCTTTACAAAGCACTTGAAACGCTTCGACGTAAATTGAAAATTGTAAAGACACTAGACAAGATATTTTAAGAAAGGAGGACAGTGAATTTTATCCACAATTTCTTAGAACACCCTATAGATACGATAAATCGACAACGTTCGACACGCGATCCTTTCAGTGGAATGTGAAAGCTTTGAGACACCTTCGACCGTTTATATCGGGTTCCTTTCGTGGCCGTTTTCAAGTTTCCGGGCGCGCGGCCAACCGAGATACCCTTTTCGAGGCGGCGCGTCCTTGGTCGCGCAGAGGGTGAGAGCATACCCTTTTCGAGGCGCCCTAAGGGCCGCTGAATGAGCGTCTGGCCTGACTCTCCCTCTGACGGACACTGGCTGCAGAAGCGTGTTCACTCGGGTATAACTAATGGTGTCCCCGCGGGGCGCCTGCTTTTTGACCTGTCGAGTACCGAATGACACCGCACGCAGCGCGATTAATAGCTTTGGTAATTGTGTCAAGCCCTGGCGAGCTGAAGCAGACGCGATTGACCGTTCCGCCGTGTTTGATCTACGCTGCCGGAAGTATGGTGCGACGGTTTTCACGACGCCAGTGGAGAGCCTTGATTGCCTTGACTGACACTAGGAAGATTTTCTCGTATACAGTGGCTACAAAAAGTATTTGTACATGCAATATTATTTTCCAATAAAGATTATATATTTTCTTTTCATAATATCTTCGTAATTACACCAAAGTACTATTAAATGATATGAAATTTAACACACGTGGAGTTAATTAATTAATATACTATAATAAATATAATGGTGGAAAAATACTCTTTGTAGCCACTGTAGTGGAATCTTGATTACCGAATTGATCACGATACACGTTTTCTTGAGAGTCAAATTTTTCCAATCAAATATTATTAAATATTAGAATCTTTAGCATACGCAGATCTTTTGTAACAATTATGAAACCTCTTCTATGTATAATTTCAATTGAGTAGCTAGTAGTCTATTACAATGGTTGATGAGATTGTAAACCATTAAAAAATATTTATTTTGAATTCTTTTACAAATGTTTTTGTTAAATAGGAATAAAGAGCCCCAAATAAAAATGTAACAATCTATTTTTGTTTTGCAATGTTTTCCCCAAAGCGCTATCACCAAATTTCCATTTGGTAATTGACTAGTAATCGAGATATCCCACTGCATATAGCTTCATCAGAATCCATTAACCGATGCCGCGTTTCCAAAGTATGCAAACTTTCATCCTTTTAATCATACATTACGTACACCTCTTTTCACAATGGCGCATATCAACCTCCGCTTTAATCCCGAATAATAACCGAAATTTCGCTCGTTACTTACGCGCCGGTCATTTTTCGCGCGTTTCTCTCGGCCAGACGCGTCGGGCTTTCGCGAAAATCTTATACACCGGAAGCCGCTCGTCGGGCTGTTAACGATGTAAATTTAAAAGCCGACGGAATATTTCACAGTCGCCAGCGTACCCGGCTGAATAGAGGAACCAGGCGTACCGCGAGCCTTCAGCGTCGTGCTTCACGAATTCTATTTACATTTAATCTTCGCGCCACGTTAATTCGGCATCCGGGCGAAATTCGCGAAAAATCTGCTTGGTTACCCGGCACCGCTCGTAAAAACTAATATTAGACGTCGCGAAAAATGCGGATGCACGAACCGGAAGTCCGTGTTCTCAGAGTCGTACATGGCTTTCGGCCTCTATTTTAGTTTGGAATTAAAACAGAGTTCCTCTTATGAAAATATGATCCGTGACATTTATATCACCCCTAGAAATTATCCATATTTGATTACATCAGATAATATCCAACTTTATTACAAAATTGCCTACAGTTAGTTAGTTGGAAAATTATGAATAAATCGAACTGCAACGACTTTATTCTTTATAGTATAATATGAAGAATATTGTGAATTTATTTTCATTTAAAAAATTTTCTCTTATTTATCTCATCTTTACTTTTCTTTATCTTGCAATAAGATATCCTATCCATTTCTGAAGAAAGCAGGTATCCATTTTTTGACTAGATTTCATCAAATTTGTTAAAGCATTAAGAAGTTACTTCGTTAATTTGTGAATAATTAATGTAGACACTTTGGTCAAACACAAACACAAATCGAATGAAGTGAGAATACTTATGAACTTATTATAGTAGTGTACAACCCTGTGTTTAATTTCTTCCTTTCCTATTTTTTAATTTTACATTATTTTAATTTTTTTGAAAGGTGGTTAAAGAATTCGGAATTTGTAATAAGATTAGAGGAAATTCGAAGATGCGGGTAGACGAGGGCGCAATTTAGGTGAGATTCAAATCTCATTTGGAGGAGTCACAGTAATATACGCTATCCTTCCGTGACTATTTCTCTTTTGGCCACTCAATTCGTGGCCGTTCCTCCCATGGTCAAAGAGAAATTATCAAAATTTGAGGTAACACGAACTGGAAGGCAAAGTAAGCAATGATATCACTTTCTGTTTGGAGTAATGCTGGTTCGAATACGTGTCAAAGACCACCCTTCCCTGGTTCTCAGAAATCCGAGTGAACCAGAGAGTTGTGAGTGAATGATTAGTGATCCTACAGTAGAATCACGTAATTCTTGCTTGATAATTCTGAAAAAATGTTAATTGTATAAAGATATATATACATACGTATGTATAGAGGAATGATCGAGGATTTTATATTTGTACATTAAAAAAAACTCGCGTCGATTTAATTTTTTGTTATTACCACTATGTATAGTGGAATACTACGATGCAGTAAGATTACTTTCTAAAATCCAAATGTATGCTTAGAAAATTGCTGCTTGCAAGTATTCAATTACTTAATTTTTTTACTGCAAATCAGATAAAGAGAATCCTTTTAAACTAATGGAGAGACTGCTGTGAATTGAAGTAGTAATTTAAGTAATTCAAGTAAAGTATTTCAAATTATTGGGTACATCAATGAATATTTAATTTCAATGTACTATTAGCACGTTTATTGTTTCTAGAACGCTGCACTAATTAATTTATGAAATAATATTTCATTAATTATTTTGTCATTAATCTATATATGTTAATATTATTTATATGTTGTTATTACAAAATGATCGAAGAGTCCGGATTCTTACATATACGAGTATACTGGTAATATAAAAAATGCAAAAGGGATTGAGGATTAAAGGGTATAAAGCTAACACTTCTTGAGAATAATTGTAATAGCAAATACGAAATAGTAAATGCACAAAGGTTAAACCATAGAGTAATTTGCAATTTCTTTAAGATAATCATCGTCTAAATCCAGACTAGGTTATCCTACACGGTAGATTATGTCGTGTAACTTGTTTCATACTATGTACTAGCTGCGGTATAATAACTCAGATCCCTTTGTGATATCGGTTGCTCAATAACTTGGATCACAATGATAGTACGAACTGTAATAGATTGATTTGAATCATATCGTAGAATACAGAGCATACTAATCTGGATTGCATCACTGGTCTCAGCACTGCGATCTGGGACACACTTGGGTCTATGGTGCATTGATAGGCTTGGATTACATTATGGTTTCTAGTACTCTAATCTAGATCAGACTGTCTGGCCTGCCTGACAAAGTCGTATTCGCAACTTGTGTTCCGATTAATCTGAATTACATCATGGATTACAATATGTTGATCGTTCATAATTAATTTCTTTTTGGGGGGGGGGGGGGGGGGGGAATTTATCAAAATAACTACATTACCTTGTAACTTTCACTGTATTATCATAAATCGTATTTTAATGACATTTTTTGTATAAAAACTCTTTTTATTTTGAAAAGAATATTATACATTAAATAAAGTATTCCACAATAATATTAAATAATATCAGATAATATTAATTTCCTTCGTAAAATACAATTCTCTTAATATACGATGCGTATAAAATATATTAATTATTGTCAACAGTAGACAAAGAAAGTAAATGTATTATTTTATCCATTAAAAAGCAGCGTTGCGTTAACGCCACATTTTATTTGCAATTTTGCTCGGTCAATTTACATTATTCAATTCCGTGTTTTAACATTATTATTATAGCTGAAAGTTCCAAAAATTCGTTTAATATATATTTCTTCCTTCCACTTAGATCTCATAAACGTTATCATAAATATTATCCTCATAAAAATTTAGCATTATTTTACTGCTTAATTCCTAATGGTTGAATTCATGACAGAAATCATCCATATCCTTAATTCCACCTACACCCATATCGACGTAACACTTATTCCAGCGCCGTACAAGGGTTAGACAAGAATCAAAGTCCTATTACAATTCCTTGAAGACCTGGAACCCTTTGCTCGACCAGACGACTCATCGCGGACCCTCTCTCGTTTGCATCGTACAAATTGCCCAGTGACGGTCGATAATCGCGACCGCTGTAATTTCTCTCGTAAATGAAATATAAACGAGCGCAACCCTCGCGCAATGTCTCCGATTTTTTAAACTAAACAGCTGGAATAGAGCCCTCACCAACGGTAGCGCGCGTGCTAGTAGCATTTGATTCCCGTTTGATTGCGCCTCGTCTGGCTGCGATGTTTGAAAAGGCTGCGACTACACTCGCACCGATAACGTTAATGCAACTAACTTGTACTCGTGGCTGAATAAAAAAAAAGAAAAAAAAATCAACGGTAATACGCGTGTATTTGTATACTAGGGAGAAACATAGAAACAGAGAGAAAAGAAAGAAAGAAAAGAGGTCGGCCACAATAGATAATAATTATGTGTACAGTTGCGAAGGAAACGGAAGCTCGCGTGAGCACCGGAGGAACGGATAAGGCAGGCCATGCTTCTCTCTGGCTTCGATGCATGCACGTAGTTAACAATAAGCCGTGATAATGCTTATTCCCGTCCGTAGAAACGCGTCGCTTTTCGCAAATCCTCTCTATCACACGGTTCTTATCGTTCTCGATTGCAAGACACCCGAATTTCCGATCGAATCTCCTCTTTTTCGTATCGACCTCCCTTTATTCGGCGTGACTAACACAGAGAACCGACTAGAAATACTGGCGACACGCCACACGTAGCGTCGTATTCGCAAAACACGGGCCAAACAACAAGCCTTGTGTCCCTCTTTTTCCATCCTCGTTTCGCGCGCCGTGGCCACGTTTCACGAACGATTCGAATAGCGCACGAAGCGAATATCAGGCCGGGACCCGGCCGCATTATTCATAGATCAGATGTAGATTCGTACATTTATAATGCACGAGCGTGACAGCTAATCAGCCACGTAAGGTACGTCATAAAATGTCGAGATAGTGCTGGAAAAATGCACGACTCGGCTCTCCGTTTTTGTACCTCGCGGACGAATTATCGTCAGACCGAAGTTTTTGCGTATCTTTCAGGTATTCAGGTTTGTCGATCAGTCGACTGATCCGGTTCGGGGGCTCGAGAAGAGTGCAATTTTATTCAATCTTGGTTTTGTGTTCGTTTCTCACTTTCAATTATGTAATTATTATTTATTTAAGATTATATTATTATTTAATTCGGAGCTCAAACTGTATTATTATTATCTAATTCATCGTGGTGAACTATGTAATGTTTATGGTAACGTTTATGAGTATTCAGGCACGTTGGTCAATTTATAATAATATTATTTGTGTTTGACCAAAATGTACAAATTAGTGATGAATTAATAATTGGATTCGTTCGAAAACGAAATATTGAAACGTCATTTGCAGCTCTCTTAGTAAAAGTTAGAACGCAAAGCATAGAATAATGATTCATTCGGTGTGTCGCAATGGATACGAAGCATTGATACATATCATACAGCATAACTAATCGGCCCTCACAATCGTGGAAAAATGCTATTTTTCCATCTGTAGTTTTGTAATTGTTAGAAACGCATAAAATATTTATCGAAAACGAGGAAACGTGATTACATATTTCTGTTTCTCCGTATCGGACGGGAGGTGCGATAAACAACTGTGAAACGGGTGAAACTTTCGCGAAATATCTGAGAAAATATCTGAATATAAAATGTCGAGGCAGCGGTGGAAAATGCACGACCCGTGTACTACTCGCTCTTCTGCCATCGCTCATAATAGCACAGTCAGAAAACTTTATATATGTACATCCTTGATTACGGAAAAGTTCATTTCTGTGAAAATCAAATCATGAATTAATTTAACTGGTAAATTTATCTCTGCTATCGCGAGACTAATTTTCTACTTCTCTTTAAGTATATAGTTATTGTTAATCACCTTCATACACTAGAAACGTTTATGCATTCCATCATCTCTTACTGCAAATTAGTAATTTACGTAGAGCAAGTTGAATATGAAGCAGTAAATTAAAAAATGACGTAGTAGTATTTTTATTCTTTATAGTTAATTAAGAATCAGTTTGATATTACAATGACATTCTATAACAGATTTACTTGTTGATATTTAATACCTTTTAACTCAAGGGCAAAAAACGTTTTAATGCTATTGATATAAGAATTAATTAAATCTGATTCTTTTTCGTGTCTTGTATTTCATATTTTTTACAATTGTAGATGACAATTACTTTTTCTGGAATATTTGTATTTATAGTATTACAGTGGCTAATATGAAAATATGAATGTTTCAGTAACATTTAAAAGCAGTATAAATCGAAACAAAGTATTTCATGTTCCAGTATCATGAACATTACACCATTACATTACATTACATTAGATGATACGTACATTGTATCATAGTTAAAAAGATAAATTTATTTAATAAATTAAGTTCTATGATATATTATCTATCATACAAAAAATGAAAAAAGTGAAGAATGAAAAAATTGTAAACGTCTTCTCAAAACATCACAAATATTTTTTATTTTTGTTCAAGAATCACAGTAGGGTCAATAAATGATAATAAAATTATATCCGACAGTCTAACTACAAAACATGAAAACCAGTAAAAGGAAAAGCGTAACAATAAAGTAAAAGATAGCAGTAAAAACAAACCAATCTCCCAAAAAGCTCTCTCTCAAGATAAACCCTTTCTAGACAAACGAAATTTCCGTGAAACTTCGTTCCCATCGAAGAACCATCGAAAGCAGCGCCGTATCGAGGGAAAATGAGCGACGACGAGGCTTTTTGCAACGAAATCGAACTCGATGGAAAATCGACGTTTACAATTCAAATGGTGGAAAATCGCGAAGTACGAGGTATGCAACGGTGAAACATATCATCCAGTAATGGAAATACTTTGCGCCGTATTCGTGTCGTGGTAATGTCTGAGGTATGCAGTCTCGTGGAGGAAACACGATGGAAAACGTTGCCTTTTCCTTTCTTTTTCTTCTTGTCTTTGAGAGAACCATCTCGTTCTTTCTATAGAACGCAATTGGATAGGGGGTGGTTATGGGTCACGGTTGCTATCGGATATTCCGATCGTCAGCTTCCACGGACTTTCTGGTAACGATTACCACGAAAAAGCGAAAAGCAAAAAGATCGAACATGCGTCTCGTGGCGTTCAAACCGCATTGCGTTATTTCGTATTTTCTGCTGTGGAGAGCTTACGAGCTTCCCATAGACCAAAATCAATACTTTAATTTCAAAATGATATTCTTGAAATTTTCGAGATTTTTTTTATTGTTAAGTTTCATCAGAGTTACATCCATGTTATTTAAAATACTTTTTTATTTTTGTTATTCGATTTGTAACGAGGGTATGCGAATCTTTCGAAAATGTTTTTATTGACGATAAATAAAATTAATGATAAATTGTTACGATATTATAATATGTTATATTGATAATTTTCATTTGAAAAAAATACTGGATATTCTTGAAACATTAATAGATAAATGGGAAAAGCCCGATACAAAGATATCTTGTAGTCTCTCTGGAAAATATTCCAAATAACATCTAAGAAATACCATTCTAAACCAATATATTTTAAAGGGTATGAAACTTCACGTAAATGATTTTCGTAAATTTGTGAAATTAATATCCAATTTTCATCGAATACAAAAATGCATCTTTTGCATCTTCTTTCCGGCGAAATCCTCAAAATAATCTAAAAAACGTCACTCAGAATACTTTAATGAGGATCGAAACTTTATAGAATTGACACTCGCAGATCCATGAAATTGATTGGTAGCTCTCGGGGATGAAAAAGGTGTACGAGCAAGTTCGATTGGATTAGTGTTTTTCGCGTGATCCAGCGAGGCTGCCTCGTCGAATTGACAGTCGTGAAAAAGTAATTAAGCGGGGCTGCGCGCACAACGGTGACCAGAACAAAGAAACGGCTACATTCCGTCATTGTTCGTCTTTGAGACAAAGGAATCACTTTTTTTCGTTATGCAACCAATGGCAAACACAGAGCCGCGTTTCAACATATTCAACGGCACGCACGTTACAATAAGTCTGATTTTCGCGCTGTGTTTACCCGTCGTGCGCTCTCCCGCACGTTTATTCAACGAAAAGCTACGAATAACGAAAAATTCAAAGAGCATGGTCGGCGGTTTTTTGTGAAAACCCATCGATTATCGGGTTTTGCTCCTCCTTAGTACAGAAAACGTCCAATTATTCCAAGGATTCTGCGATCTAGTTTCAGTTTCTTTCTATCCAACGTTTTTTCGTCGTTTTGTTCATCAAAAATTCCTATATTGCAGGTTTGCGAGATTTTATACCTTCCTTTTTTCAACAGGTATTTTTGCAGTGTATCGATAACTTTTCCAAATATTATATTATATCCTATTGTGTCCGAGAGGATTCAATAACCTAGCTTTTCACTTTTTATTGTGCTGGTGCAAGGTTTTTATAAACTTTGTGCATTCAGGAAGTTTGATATGTGTACTTTATAACTAAGAATTTTTTTAATGGAAAGAGGAGAGATGTGATTTTTTATGTAATTTAATTACTCGAGTTTTACGACTACTTAAACTATATGTTTCATAAACCTATTCCGCCGTTTCCAATACTGCTTAATTAATTGTATGTTTATCTAATTTTAATTACTACCTGTGAAAATTGTAGAGAAAAGACGTTTTTACATTTTTGGAGAAGGAACTAATCCATAATCCTATAGTATACTATATCACTTTCAATAAAATCTCAAATGGTTAAATCAACTAGACAAAAATTCATTTCTAAAATGAAAAGCCACATTCACGGAAGATAATCTAACTTAGACCTAATCTTGATTGAAAAAATCACGATTATTCGATCAAATCGTCAGAAATATTTATCACAATCGCGTGATCAATCGGCAGAAGAGTGAAAGAGCATCTCGAACTGTGCTAAATCGTAAGCGGTCGAGCGAGTAATTAGAAGACGCAAATGTCCAGTACTGGGGAAAAGGAAACGAGCCGGTGGAGAGATCGTGTGTCCGCTTTACTTTCTTCGCTTCTCAAGCACGCGTCCACGCTGTTTGCACAACTTGCAGCACGCGCTGCGACCCGGCTACTAGCCCGAACAAATTTACCAAGCTGCACGTACGCGAGCGGCCGTGATTGTCGAAGATGACAGCGGACGTAACCGTACCCGAGGTTCCTTTTGTCTTCTAACGTTGGTTCGCGGAACCTATGCGCTCTTGCAGACGGTTTTTACGACCGCTGCATGCGCCGTCTGGCTTCAGCCAGAGAATTCTCTTGGATCGTGCTGGTTCGTTTCTTGGAAACGAATTCTACTTGGTTTCCGAGAGGTTATGTTAGGTCTGGGTCGAGTATGAAATTTGGTGCAAGTATTACATTGCTATACACGAGAAGAAAGACACCTTCTCTTTTAAAAAAAAGAATTAATGGCGTAGATTTTTGAATTACTCATTATTCAATTTTATCGTTCAATTCAATTATCCAATTTTTGAAATATAGAAAATTAATCAACCTCTATTATTCAATTATTGTGTTTTATTTCTATTCTTCTAAATTTATAAAAACGATTTAGGAATTCTTCGACTGCTGCTTTTGTATATTCATCGTTTCCAACAACGGATTTAAGCTTAATTAAATAACTTAATAATTTAATAATTTAATTAAATAATTAAATAATTTAATAATTAAATAATTTAATAATTTAATTAAATAATTTAATAATTTAATTAAATAATTAAATAATTTCAGTTACTTAGATATTTGAACAACTGGAATTTTGTGAATATACTCTATTCCTCTTCTAATCTTTCAAGTTTTCGTATGTATTCTTCGCACATGGTCTATATTTTCGATACATGGGAATTTATTTTATTGTACGATAGGGATGATACCCCCTTTTATGACTTTGTTTATTCAGTCTATTTGTACTTCATGTATTTCTTTACAAATATGTGTCCGTGACAATTGTAGGAAACAAATGTGGCAACATACCACAAGATATAGGAAATAATGATGAATAAATTCTGAGAACGACCTATAATTAAATCAACCATCATAACCTCATGTGTCTTTTTTGATCATATTTATAAAGCCGTAATCAGAATCGTAATGGACTAAAAATGATAATGAATCAGAAATCATAATAGATCATAAACCCCACTTGCCAGAAGTTTATTTTGATAATAATACAAAATCATAAGCCACGAAGAAACATCTCCAATTATCCAACTCCAACTTCATTTGTCATTCAACCTCTTTATTTTCATCATCGTCACAGAAATATTAAGCTCGAATTTCCATAGAAATCCCATTGTTCGTTTTAAAGAAGCTATACTGGATGATAAAAACGAAAGCAAAGAAGCAGAGCAAAAGGAAAGAGGGAGTAGTGGAACAGCGGGACGTTTTCACATGTTGTATACAGATTTATCGGCCGTGGGGGGTAATTTGCTTAATAGCAGGATATTATGATTTTCGTAAGATTATCGCGCGACAGTCGGTCGGTAACGTTCTCATTATGCGCAATTACTTTCACACGTTTTGCCGTGGCGGTCGACCGGCTGGAATTAAGTATTCATGACGCGTACGTCATCGGTAATCGGCCCCCGTTTCCAAAGAAATTCCCTACTCGCCACGGCCGAGTTTCCACGCCTCGCGGCTAATTGCCACCGCTGATAACAACGATAGACCCCCTCTGCGTTTTCGAACGTGCAATTTACCAAGACACGCGTCCCCGCGATTTTATCTACAGTCAACGAGGACCGTTTCCAGAAACAGGGAAACATGTTTTCAAGCAACTGCCTCGCCGCGCAAAACATACCATTTTTACCATATTACCTGGTATTTATTTCATTCTCAATTGTGCTTTTATATTCTGAAATTCTCAAAAATTTGAAGGCTGTTCCAATTTGAATGTTGTTTATTTCTGAGAATAGTTTTCTTTTTTCTCCTTCCATCTATGTATATTAATTCAAAAAATTGATACACACAGATTTAGGTAAAATTAAAATATAAACTTCAGGCTAACTAAAAAAATCAAAATGAGTATCAATATATTCTATTTCCATAGGAAACAGATATTCCACTTCTGCTGGATCAAGATATGATATATTGGAATTACTACCAAGTTAAAATACAACAGTTACCTCTGATAATTATAAAGGAGTATTATAAGTGGCTATAAAAATTATTGACACACTCCCTTATTTTCTAACGAAGCATTCTTTTCTCATTTTCATAGTATCAGATTTTTATAATCATACAAGAGCGCTACTAAATAATACGATCTATGATTCCAGCTGAGTCGTTGCTAGTCTATCACAGTGATTACTGCGATTGTAGGATGCGATTTATTTTAAAATATTTTGTAATTATTAATATTAAATAGGAGTAGAAACATATCAACTCCAAACTAAGACATATCACACAGTAAATTTGTTAAGAAAACAGACGTTAAAACTTCCATCCGAACTTCGTCGAGCGTTTAAATCGTTGGCAAACTCGCCCCCAATACTCGTTACTCACTTTACAAACACCCAGCTAAAAAGGGCACAAACCCTATCATAAACCCTTCAGCCTTCCCCGCAAATAAACCAACAAAGGTGAGCTTCGAGAAAACTAAAAACCCAACGAGAAACAAAGTAAAGGCGAGCAAGCACGCTAGAAGGAGGGGGGTGGAAAATGTACGATGCCTTAAGAAAGAAAGGAACCCTAAGAGGGCGAAGAACAGTGGTTACGACGAAATCATAAGCCGATGTTTAGACGCGCGCAGAGAGGAGGACGTAACCTGGTAGATGGCGTGCCACGGAATCCACGGAAGAAAGGAAAAAATGACAGGGTTGCGCCCAATGCGTAAATGTCGACCAGTCACGCGAACACGCGAATCGCCTACGCAATTCAACGAATGTTAGAATAACGCTGGGACTACGTTTACGCAGCTCGTTCGCTAAAATACAGAATTAATCTTTGGTCATTGAGAAATCATATTCAGAAATTTGACTTTTTAAACTAAAATAATGAAAATGAGAAAAATATGACGAGGACAAGGCGATTTTTCTTCCTTCTCTGAGCTTCGTATTAATATTTGGAGAATAAAGAACGTTATTACGAAATTGAAATAGGAATAACGTATTATAGAAATTCACGAAGTTTTATGAGAGAAGAGGTTGGCAAACATATGAAATCCCAATAAAAAGATAGGATCTTTGTAATACGAAAAAAGTGATCTGTGTTATAGTCGACTATTATTTTATTTCATTCGAAGACAAAAGTTTAGAACATTTAGCTAGTTTAGAATAATTAAATAACGCAGCAATGCATATGGAGCATATTGAAATGGATATTAGTTTCAACAGTAAGCAAGAGGAAGAACAAACGCTTCACAATTTTTAAATAATTCAAAGATATAGAAAGCTTTGGTTGTAAGCTCAATTTGAAAAGCAGCACAAGGTTTCCTTTGGCTCGTGGGGTAGTCGACTGGCCGCCGCTATTCGTCACGAAACCGCCCCCTCAATCTCGAATTCTTCGGCCGGACTTCGACGAGCGTGGCATTGTTTCCGCGTTACGTAATCGTTTTTCATCGCGAAAACGGCGAATTTTTGCCGTTGAATTATTCATCCCCATTTTTATCGCCACCAGCGTTTCTTGCACGGGAAGGCTCGATAATTGCAGGTGAATACCGGTCTAAATGGGCTAAATTCGTCGCGAGTTTTATTGTTGCTGTGATGGATATTGTTATGGGTTATTTTTATGTAAGCGCTTTGTTACGTATATCGAGGAGTTTTACCTTCTGTTTGTTGATTTTCTGAAGCTTCAATTTTAAAGATTTGATTGTCTTTCAGTGAAGAATTCTTTTATTTTGACAACGAATGCGGGACGTGTGAAAGATTAGCTTATTGTTTAGGTTATGAGTATATTTACCTATTTAGATAAAGAGGGAGAGAGAGAAAATCGCCAAAAAATCATTTTTAAATATCAATAATTTTCTTATTCGTATAGAAAACTGTGATGAGAAACATATCAAGATTCAATGATTGTTTTATCATATATTATAACAATTTATTTATGAACATGAACTTCTCTTTCTTTAGATAGAGAAATGGGGTAAGAAGAAACACTTGGTTATTCGAATGAGTTACATGAATGACATACAAATATACTGTTGGAATAATCGAATAATTTCGTTTTCATATAAGAGAACGTTACTTATTTTGAATTACATGTTATGAATACCAGAGTCAAACAGGAAAAACAATGTTTAAATAAATACGTCACGATTTCATTCAGTTTCTATTTGCGTTCTACTAATTTTTTTTGCAAGAAGAACCATTTCCCATTCTCATTGATCGATTTTCGTTTCATTAGTAATTATTCTACTGGTCTAAGTTAATGAATGTTCGTTTAATTCTACTGTAATTCTAAATAACAGAACTGTAAGCATACTTGATCCATAATAGCATTGTAATGAAAATGACGTAAGAGGTAAAGAAAGGTGATATCCTGCCTCGCCATAGGTGGCCTGACAAGTCTTCAACACCTTAAAAAGACTCTTCGACTCTTAATACGCTCGAATGAATCCTCCTAGGCAAAGGTCGCGCATTATCGGTCTCGCGAGCTCACTAATCCGCATGCAGAAATAATCGGTTTCTCCGGTCGGGAAACCGGCCAGGAGAAATATGAGGCTCGTTCTTTCGCAAGCGTTTCGGCCCACGCTCGCTTAATGCTCCACTTAGCCCACGTACATTATGAGCATTGACTTATTAATGAGGCGGCTTTACCCTCCTCGAAGCGTACAATGCGTACGGGCCGACGCTGCACGCTCAAACTCGCCTGTTACCTCTAATGAATAGAAATAAAAGATTCATCGTCGCGCTGCTTCCGATGTTCTCGCGCCTAATCACGGTTATTGCGTTTTCTTGTCGCCCAGCCGCCGTTTCTTGCGGCCAGCCCAGTAATTGCGACCGAGGGTAGTACCTTCGTGTCTTCGCTGCTTAATATACCGTGTGTCTGGCTTATTTTGATTTATTAAACAGCTAGCACTGCTAGGATTACGTTTATTCTCACCGACAATTTGCTTTCGGATGCCAAGCTTTCGTCCAAGAGGAATATCACATTAAGTTGGTATTTTTTCAGTGAAACAGCGAACAGCTTGGAAAATTTAGTTGGTGTCGCCTGATTATAGCTGATAATAATTGTTCAAGATAAATTTGATGTGTTATCCGTTTTTAAACTAGGTTTTACTTGTATTTATGCTATCTTGTAGCGAGTTAAAAGCGAGTTTATATCATCTTGAGTTGTAGTTACGCTACCTCGTAGTCAGTTAATTTGGATTAAGTTTAATTTGTAATTTTGAGGCTAGAGAAATTTATACTATTTTGTATTCGGTTACAGTTGAGAATAGTTATTTATCCTCATGTTAGATTAAAGTGTTAATTACGGTAGAAGTTCATTTATCTGAACTTGTCAAGCGACAGTTTATATAATTGTAGTTCATTTACTATTCCCACTATCTATTATTTCTCCTTCGTATAATAAGAGCTGATGTTCAGATAGGTGACTTCAATCGATAAAAGTGCAGTTGCCTCGGATATTAACTACAATTTCTTTGCAATAAGTGGGATTCTACTGTACGCTATTTTCTATTCAGTTAAACAAATATACGTTATTCGCTCTGAAGTTAGATTTAACTATGTATACAATCTTTTATTACACACTCCACAAATTCTTCAAAATTCCTGCTTTGTACCCTAGATTCTTCTTCGACTACCTAAACAGCTCGCCAATACTCGGAAGATTCATCGGCGATCGGAATCAGTGTAGAGTCCATCGAGCGCGATCCTTCAAAGGAATTCCTAGAACCTGTAATCACGCTGCTGTCCGAGGTAGCCATCAATAGATGGACGTGAAACGAGACAGAAACACAAGAAACAGGCTCGCTCGACGATATAACAGAAAGATAAAGATAGTAAGAGCGTGGAGGACTTAGCGAGCGAGCGAAGGACGAAGACGAGTGGACAAAGGGGTCTTTTAGGCAAATGAAGAACTGAGGGAACGATGCGAAAAAGGGAAGGCCCGCGGCAAAAGAGAAATGGGATAGAGAGACGATCACAGGGGAGGGCTGCCCTCTCCTCTCTGCTCGATGGCCATACCATCGTGTGTCTGCATTTTTCTGCTCGTAAATAAAGCGTGCCGCGCGATATATACCCACACACGGTGTACCAGCTTCTATTTCTCTCTCTTTCCCTCTGTTTCTCTTTACCTGCTATCTCTTGAAAGTAATCCGTGCTTCTCAATAATAAATCCGTCGTGAATACAGGATACGGGCAGACCATTTAAATCCGTGGTACATCGACCGAGTCCTCGCGAGTATTCGTGCGTGTAACCGATGGCTTATGCCTGCCCTAGCCGCATCGAGGTAATACTTAAACCTTTACTTTCGCTCTGATCGTGGGGGTGCTGCCGAGGGGAGGTGGCCGAGGCGAGGTAGAGCGCGTGCTGCGTTTTATAGCCGTGCCGGCCAGTCTGGATACTTTTTTACGTTCAATACCATGGCCCGTTGAATTATTTCGGTGTATTACGTTCCTGGATTGAACTGGCCGCGTTGCGCCTTCCTGTATAGCTCTGTTTCTTTTTTCCTTGCTGCGACCAGCGTTTCGTCTTTCCTTCTGACTTTCGGCTTGGGGACGGAAAGCGACAGCGGTCGAAGGTTTCTACGAAGCTGACTGCACGCGTACAAGATGTAGGAATGGGTTCGAGGTGAATTGAGAATTTTCTTGCAGGTTTTAGAGGGGCTGCGTATGCTGGAATATCTACGAGGGAGACTGTTATTCTTTGGCTATGGGTAGGAATGAATGAAATTTTATGTGGGTAGCTGGATGGGTGGGAGAATGGTAGTAATAACGTATTGTATTTCTCCTAGTGCATATACGTAGCATCGTAGGCAGTATTGTATATATATACAAATGAGTACGTACATTTTTGTCCGATAGTGGCTAAACATTTCGTAATTTGAAATATAACATAATATAACTTAGTTCACCTTGTAATAATGAAGAATGATAATCAGTAAGCGTAACAAATTTCATTTTGCGATTCGAAAGATCGTTTATCTATATCCCAGATGTAAATATTAGGTTGTCTGAAAAGTTTCTTTCGTTTCATAAGGTGATAATAGATGAACTTTTTGTCTGTTTTATATTATTTTATTGAACTAGGTATGATCCATTTCGTTATATTTCTATTATTATGTTCGTGCATAATTGAATAAACTAATATAAAACAAAAAACATTGTGCGTCTATTATTTCCTTATAAAACGAAAGAAACTTTTCGGACAATCTAATACTAAATCAATGTTATGGATGATAGCGTATAACATAATATACATATAAGCAGGTAGACATTTTTCAAACTAGCTACAATTTACATTGTCATTAGTTTTTCATTTCTATATTCCAAATAATTTACAGAGGGTTAATCCTTCTATTTGATCGATTCATATCTTACGAGTCTTCCACAAACAAAGCTTTAATGCGGGATTTGATTCTTTTGTAATATATATTTCTGCAGATTTCAAACACAAATAATTAAATAAGAAATTTCATTGAAAGCGTCAGGTAGCAAATTGAACGAAGGTTTCAAGTGACGTAAAACTATACGGTTGAACCTTGTTAATTAATTTAACAAGCAAGTCGAGAACCAACAAGAATCGTGGCCTCATGTTACAATCATTCGACGACTACAAGAGATTTCAATTGAAACTACAGGCTATTGGTATTATCGCAATCAGAACCTCTTAAAGGATTCTGAGAAAATTCTCGATTAAACGAGCTACGAAATTTACGAAGCCACGCGACCGAACACGTTGTCCAAGTATAAATCTCGTCGTTTAACGTTTGGAACAACATCCACGAGCAATCTCGGCGCACGGAAAGCTGGCAAACAACTAAAAATGAGTGAAATGAACGCTCGACCGACACGAGCATGGCCAGGGAACACGGGTAACTGATAGAGAGGTAGATTGCTACGTCGTTTTGTAGCCTGTAAAGCGGTTTTGTGGTCCGCAGCGTTGTCTCTCGTAGACTGTAAACTCGTTTCGTGAATTATAGCGTCTTCTTGTAGATTGTAATTGCGTTTCCGTGGATCTCCAGCTTCGTCTCTTTGGCTGCAGTATCACTTTATGCGCTGTCCTTCGCGTAACGTAACGTACGCGTGACTCAGGGAAATGATCCTCTCGAAGACTTTATCATCAACAGAACGGAGTATAAAGTCGAGAAAGATTTAGAAAGTGCTTATCAAGCTTGTTGATAACTTTTCATTTTTATACGTGACGCGGTTCTACGTATTTTATAAAATGGCAAATATCTTTCTAGGGGGAAACACTGCAATCGTTGAATCATTATTCGAAGACAAAATTTATTTCCTTTGTATTTATTACACCGGCAAAATGATAAGTTTGAGGAGATGTAAGGAAAGAGAAATAAGTCAATATAATTTTTTATTCAAAGCTTATTATTAAACAAAAATTTCAGTCCTAGACAAAAAGACTTCCCCAACTGAGTTTTCAATTTAAAACAATTTATCTAGTAGAACTTTGAAAATACTCAATTATAATTAAACAAAAACACATTCTCATTAAAGTACCACCGAACACCATCTGACAATTAACCTCATTAATTCCTCTACACCTTTCTTCATCAACAACATTACACCTAACTTTTCAACCTCCTACTCTTCTAAAATCCAAAGTTATTCGAAAAATATGAAACTATGAAACATTTTCATTAAGACATCATGAAACTTCACTCAACCATCAATACGATAAATTTCTACACGAAAAAGCCCACGCGTTAAAATATCGCTTATCCTTCTATGATCAAAACTCGAAATCCAGAAAGTGTGGAGTACCTCTTACGAAACCTTCAGTGTCGTAAGAATTCATGACTGTGCAGATCCAAAGAAGGAGGATTCCTGAAGATCGAGGATCAAGGGTATCCTTAACCCAATGGCTCTTCCACGGTTGGGAACGTGGAAGCTTGTCGCGTTCGTAGACCGCTATCCGGATTCCTCTGGCGGGACGCGAAAGTAGGCGCATCAGGAAACAAAAGGAGCATTATTCGAGACAAGCTAGAGACATCGCAGACAGCGTGAAATACGTAGTGGCTGTGCACGGTGATAGATAGCCTCGAGCACCATTAACGCCGTGTTGAAACGACGTGGGACAGGCGAAAAGAAAGGCGGCGAGCGTGGCTTGAAAAATCTGTGTGGATGCCTCTTTGTCGTTCCGCGTCGCTGTTCCTTGTGAAAGGTCGATTCGCGGCGCGATAACGAGCCGTAAGTGTCGCTAATCGATAGGCCAGCTGAAAGTGTATCGTGTACGGAGAACGCGACGTAGTATGGTCGATGTGTTTAGGTTCTTTCGCAACAGCTGTAATTCTCGATTGGAACCTTTAAGGCGGTGCAAGTCGATGTAATCTAGAAGCTGTACAGGCATATGTCTGTGTCTCAAAAGATCTGTCAGTCGGGTAAGACGAGACAATCGTTAGAAGGTAATATGTCATTTCTTTATTTGAATAAATATTTCTTTACTAAAACTAAAGAGGATCTTTATGTATTTATGGGAAATTTAAATGTATAAAAATGTAATATTGAAAAATATCCATAAAAATGTGGATTTGTATTAAATCCCACAGTTTATTTGTCATATTTTCTCCCTGTTGTCTTCAAATATTTTTATATAAAACAATATAGTTTCCATTTTTTTAACCTCTGATTTTGTCAACCCAAAACTCAGCATTCTTCGAATATCACGTAATCAGAGTGTTGTATGTATATCGAGATAGGAAGGAGGCGAAATTTCCTTGATTCCATACAATGTCGAAGGAAATTCGTTACTGTCGGCAGAGGCGTACGAAATTTCGCAGACTGGTTGCAAATTTCTCGCGAAATACCTATCCACCTTCAAACTATGCTCGAAAGCCTGCCAAACAGAATATCCCTGTTTCGTGTTTAGTCGATCTGCGCATTGATAACCATACTGCTTGGCTTTCTGATCCCGTTCATCTAATAAATTCTTGTCGACCTCCATTCAGACTGCTCTGTTTCATCAATAGTAATAGAAGCATCCAATCTCAGGTCCTGTATTCTGTTTCTTTCTAACAGGATCACGGTATTGCGCCTTCTTACATACAATATCCTATTTAGCGTTTTTTCGTTCTGCAAGTTACGTCGAAGTATTTGAAGTTCCTTGGTTTTTTTTTATCTTTTAGGTAAAATTAGAAAACCTTAGGTGCTTCGCAGAAATCTTGAAGTAAGACAATTAATTTGGACTTTATTTTTTTAGATCCTAACTATTCTTCGGGTAATTTTATTAGTTTATAATATCATATGTATTATATTATAGTGTTATTGCGTTATAGTGTGATATTAAGTTTCAATAGAGATAGAACATATTATTGCAGCACATGCATACAGAGACTCGCGAACATATTTGATATTTATCATAGAAATTTGTTTCGTATTCATTGTATTAAAATATTCTATCTCACTTTTTTTAGAAAGTTAAAATACCCTATTTATACATCGATTGGTAATATCATTGGTAACAATTAGATTGGTTGCTATAAAATAATCACCAAATATTCTAAATTGAACGAAGAAAGCAAAAACGACAGAAGGAAAATAATAAAACTTCAAATTTTGCGGAAGTTAGATAGAATGTTTTAACTTTGTAGACATTTTAACTAACGATAAGGTGAGCAGTATAAGCGACAAGCTTCCGGAACATGTCATCGCGATCAGAATAACGACAGGTGTTACACAGAATGTGTTATATTACACAAAATGTGTCACACAAAAAAAGGGAATAACCACGAAACGGGGAGATTGATGGCAGAACGTCGTCAAAGCGTGTCAAAGTCAGAAACACGTTTCCGGGATTGTAAGCGCGTCGATGCGAGGCCGTTCGATGCGAATTTTTCGTTTATCCGACGCAACTCAACTTAAACGCGAATCCTCGTTGTCTCTCGCTCTCTGTTTCTCTCGCTTCATGGCCAGGAAATCGTGTCACAGGCTTTGTCACACACGCACACCTGCGGATCGCAATTTTCCCTGGAAATATCTGCTCCCAAATTGACTTTTTGACAACCGCGGGGACAGCTATTTCGGACGCGATCGTGGAGACACCAGGCTTTGCATCGAAACGAACCGATCGCGCCTCGTCATCGGCGAAATTGAGTTTCGACGGTCTCCTATCTACGAAATATTATATTTTCAGAGGAAATCTTCGATCCTGGGGAAGTCCTTCGAGAAACGGTTGCCTTTGTATAACGCTCGTTTCGGAAAAAAAATCGGAGATCGATTAAAAATGAGAATCGTTTTGATTTACAGGAAGTTACAGAGAATATTACATGCCAAAATTTTGGAAACGCATGAATAGAATTTTAATCAACTGATCGATTGTACTTGGATTTGCAGATCCTGTTATAAAATGATGGACAACAGTGTGATTGCTTTGTCGTATTTTTTTGTAAGGAAAATATAATTGGTGTAAGATATATAGTGAAATTGTAAATTAAATCAAATTAAATTTCAGACTACAAAAATTCTTCGTGATTTGATATCTACAATAATCTTCTTTATCATATGCGTGTATTTTGTGAAAAATAGTAAACTATGTATTTTTAGAACCCCCCTCCAGGATATTATGCTGCATACGAAAGCAAAGACAATTCTGAATTAATATTATGCTACTTTATATGTCATAAATTATTACTTCTGGACTGATTCAATATTAATAGCTAGTGTTAGTAATGTTAATATTCAATTAATGTTAGAAGTTAGAAAAAGCTTAGGGAAGATTGGTAGACTGATCCTGAAACAGAGATTAATGCAATTATTAGTGGTCAATAAATAATTTTTTGTAATATTTCGCTTCTTTAAAAGAATTTTTTGGCACTCTAGAGCAATTCTTGTATCCCTTCATCATCCACCCACGAGGGTCGTACGATCCCGGTTCGGAGATGTGAACATCGTGTGACCATTTGTAACTTGGAACGGAAGGAACGAGATTGGGCATCTTGTCGGGTGTTGAAGAGGTGAAGATTTCGGAGGTCATGTCATTAGTCATTACTCATTACCCGTATCATGGCAGACTCCTTAAACCGTATCTGTGGTTGCCACTAAGTGTGAATGTTGATATCTTTTTCTTGTGAATTTTGAAAATTACTTTATCAAAATATTGTAACACTTATTATTTGAAATATTTAAAAATGTTTAAATTATTGGAAAATGGATTCTATGGTTTAAATGGTTTTATAATTGCATTCTATATTTTATTTAAATGTATTTAACTTGTTTATGTGAAATTGCTCTATAGTTACTCTCAAAGAATACGAAAGTCCTCAAAGCTTCCGTTATATTTATATAATATAATACTAATACTGTATATTATACTAACATATAATGCTAATATTATACCATGCACCAATGGTACAATATTCTAGCACAAATATGCACAAATCCCCATACAATTCCTCTCCACTCAAATCCCGAAACAATTTCTCAACTAACCCTTCCCAGTCCCACTAGTCAAACTAGTCACACTTCAATAGACAAAACAGCATTTCGGATGCACCAAATAGCACCGACCTAAACCTAACCTCTTGCATTCAAGCTTAAACCACCTATTTGCTTCCTCATCCGAAACGGCAGAATAAAGAAAACAGCAAGAAGCAGATAATTGTAATAGACAACTCTAATTTAATTAATCTACATTTATAATCTGCAATTACATAGCAAGGTACTATCTCTTACCAGTACTTAGTACTACTTATTCGTTTTTACACTTTATCACAAATGCATAGAAGTATCCGGATACTTACATAAGTACGCAACAATTCTGCATATTCAAGTATAATAGCATAAATTTATTTTCGAACGCAATTTTATTAACCCGCTAACCGCAGAGCTCTTTTCCACTTTCCCCTTTTCCCATTTATTTCGTTCCTTTTTTGCATCGCAGTAAAGGTCTCCTAATGATAAACCTACACAAGATTTATATGTTAAATGATCGTTAAGTCATCAAACAATTTTCATTCCGACCATCGTAATGGCAAAGAAAAAGAACAACCTCATATCTCCTCTCTCTCTCTCTCTCTCTCTCTCCTCATCTTTATCCGAACCTATCGTATTTATGAGCCTCCAACACTCGCATTTCTTTTCCCTTTTTCTTCAGGACGGTGCAGAACGCTTGTATATAAATCAGCGCGCACCGACAGACTTTATAAATATTTGGAGGCCGGTAACTCCCTCGTGTTCCTCCGCGTCCGTGCGACGGCATCGTCGTGCGCCGGGGGTTGCAGAGAAACAGTGGAGTGTGGGGCAGCAGGAACAGCCGTTGAATATCCGAGGAACACTCTAACCCTCTCTGGCCCCGAGCTTAATTAAGCCGTCAGAACTAACGCGTAGCATCCGAACACGTGGCCATGTCAGATTTCGGTTGTAGCAGAGTCCGAGTTATACGGCAAGCCTGTTAAATCGAGAGGCATCTGTTTCCGGATTCGCAGCGCGTTCCCGCTGCGCTCGACTTCCTCTGTAATCGCTTAAATTTCCTCCTTTCCTTCCTCCTCTCCCTTTCGTCGTTTTCTTTCTCATCTCCTTTTTTCACCTCTCGTCTCCACGTTCTTTTCTTGCTTCGGTTGTATCTGGGTTACGAACACGGGACCACGTTCTGGCTTCCTGTTCGGAATTAATTAAGCCGTCAGCGACACAGCGCGTCAGCAGGCCCTTGTCCCGCGAGATTACAGGTGAACCCTTTGCTAATGTGTGTATTTGTGTTTGTGTGTGAGTGTGTGTGTGCGGAAAGAGAGAAAGGAGAGAGAAAAGGTTCGTTTCGTGCTTGAGGTCCGTATCGGAAAGCTTTGGAAATTCGTTGTTTGTGGGTGCAGAAAGGAGGTCCTGTTTTAGGTCTGCTAGGGTGAGGTAGATAAAGGTGTTGAAAAATGAGATTTACATTTTTTATCCCAGGTAATTTGAACATTTACCTTTCGAAACCAACTTCCAAGCTATCGTACACGATTAAATATTTATATTATCTACAGTCAAATAAGATAACCGAACAAGTTGAGTGAAGTTTTCGTATGTGATATTTCATTTCTGAAAAGAATGATTTTTAAAATCTACCGGATACACGTGTATTGATTTTAGATATCGAGTCGACAGACGTTCTGTCTATTATATTCTGTCGGGGCTATTATCTCGTTCACTGTCAATCTATAATCTTTCCTGTCTATAATTTCTTCCATTTCGTGTCTGATTAAAATGATTTTATAAAGGAGAATGAAATTATTCATTTCTAATAATAATTCTATTATTATCATTTATTTTTATCACGCAATCTCAAACGTGACCATCTACACTTAAATAAATTTGATTTTACTGACTAAAGCTATAAATACACAAAAAAAGAAATTCCATCAACTTTCTGAACCAGTTTCATGCCGTGGTAGAATCGATAATTCAATCATTGTTAAGGTATGTAACAGATGCGTTGTTTACAAAAAAGAGCATTCGCTTATATGGACGTGTGCGTATTTGACGACGCGATTCCAGGACAACAGTTTTGTTATTAGAAAAAGAAGAAATTGATGTTCTGATTGATGTAAGCTGAAGCGACAAAGCTGTCGCGCGACAAATTGTCACTAGCGCGTGCATAGTCCTAGATAGCGAAGTAGACAGAAGAGTAATATATTTGTGGAGCAGGTAAGTCGGTCGATTGGGACATCTTGAAGGTAATTTATGCATGGCCAGGCGTAAAGCAGCTCTTACGTTTTATAAAATCGCCGCAGCCTCCGTGCATAAAACTCCGTCCGGCTGAAAAAAGTTTATCTATTACATGGTCGGCTCGGCAGAAATTTTAATCAAACTTTCAAATGAGATTTCGCGAAAACTCGTCGCATAAGCTATCGAAAACGTGTCACTGCCTGCGTGACACGACACTCTTCGGCTCGTCTTATTTTCCCTGTCTTATGTAGAACCGTGTCGTTGCCGTAAAATTACCTCACGGGTCATCTTGTCACGATCTTCCACTTTGTACAACAATCTGTTCTTTGTTCAACGTATTCATTGGGTCTCGTGGGAAGTTTTGGCATTTTTTGGTAATGTCTGACGATGTAATATATCATTTAGTCATCTTTCACTACAGTCATGTAAAAATACGTCTTTTCTGCGGAACAATAAATTATGTAAAGGTATATCCATTTCTCACATCCATAGAATTCTTATATTTTGATCTACAATTACTTTATATAAATTCTATTTCGTATAGTGTTTTTAGCAATAAAATCATTTAGCCTTGATAACTTAGTAGCATTTAGTCCACAATCCATCAGCTTTTACAATTGCTTTAATTACATTTGGCATAAGTAAATAGTACAGATTAACTTCAATTATATAAAACATTTTCTTATGTTTACATTTTGTGTATCTTGATATTAATGACAATGAAAATGATTTATCATCCGTGGTTATTGTTTCAATTATACTCTATATTGTAAATATACAAATGGTTGAAGTTACGCCGAAACACGTGAATTATATACGAAATTGTACAAATTCGTAAAAAGTCAGAGTGACTAGAAAATTAGTGTTCTATTTTCTCCCATAAATTTACTTGTCATAAATTTTGAGAAAAATTTTCGAAAATAATGTTCCTACTATCATCGCTTTTATCTACTTTTCAATTTATAACCTTGATCGGTATGCTTTCCGAATGGCTCACAAAACATTAAAAAAGAAATGCTTTTAAATAATGACAAAACTTTTCACGTAACTTGGATTTCCATACCTGACGCTTTAACGAAAACTTGTGCAAAAGATTCACATTTCTCATCCTAATTTTCTCTGTTCTTTTATTTAATTTATTATTTAAAATAAGCAACCACGTGTATCTTGGTTTGGAACAGAATGTTTAAAAAGGGAAATTCTAAGGGAAGCAGATCGCAAAATAAGCTGTCTATTGGGACTAAGTAGTTCCAGAATTTCGTAGTAAATCAAACTCAAAATTATCGTTTCCTCATGGGGAATGCTAATATTCAAACTACCCAGAAACCCTGTTAATCCAAATTTTCGTGTAACTGGAACTCCTGCATCCCAATTAATCCTTTGTAACAAATTATAGCATTTTATTCTCTCTATCGTGGAAAAAAACAGATCAAAGTGAAACGGTTTTCACCATATGTAACCTTCATTTCATCGCAGAAACGTGTTAATGCAAGTACATCATTGAGAGCAAATGTATGTCAAATAGGAAAGGGAAATAAATTCCTGAGCAAGCCAGAGTATTCTCAATTTCTATGTGAAGTAATACGTCGATATTTTCACTGCACGTAACTGGAAGTTTCTTGAATCATACATGTATCAAGAATTTATTATAACAAGAGTCACGTAGAGTAAGTTAATTCCATCCAGGAAGTACATCATTGCTATTTTGTACAGGAATAAAATAATAATTTTCAATAGCTTTTTCTATTTAAATTTGTTTCTTGAAGCAAAATTATGTTTCTACAAAAAGTACGCATTTGTATATAGATGATAAACGAATTATCTTGTCCTTTAATATATCTCACCACAATATTATATTCTTTTAACCCCTTAATGAAAATGTGATCAATTAGCAAATCTAAATAAGCAAGCGTCTACTGTATATGAGGAACAGTTTAAAACGAGCAAGATAAAAATACGAAGAACAATTCAAAACAATGGAAAAGTTTGATTTTTTGAGATTTATTATGCGAAGGTTATTATCTTAACAAAGGGAACATACATACGATACAAGATATAATGCTAATATTTATAACATTCAAACCTACCTTACAATACGCGAAGAATGATTGAAAATAAAGAAGAGATCTTAAAGACACGGTTACAAAAAGAAGCTCGAAGAACCCTAAATCATTCAAAACTTCCTAAATTCACCATGCAATACAACAATACTGTACAATCTGTACTCATCATTCTCAAATGCAAGACATAACTTTTCATCCCATTCGCCACTTCGTCGCCCTCTCATCGAGCACAATTCGAGCCACAGAAATTCGTGTACCTCTCAAACTGGCTCAAACACCGATAAACTCATCGATCAGTTAGACCAATTCCGTCATACCGTGAGACGAATTTCGACGAGCCAAAAACGGTTGGGTCTTTGAATCGATTTTCCTTTCGCAAGTTTTCCCATTCACGAGTGGAACCATGCCCCCGAGGGATGTAATTGATAAGGGGAGGAAGAAAAAAAGGGAGTTGCGTGTCCCCGTGACGAAAACGCGTCGAAATGACATCGATTGGCCACACGAGGCCGAGCACCTTCCACTGGGAACCTAACGACTTGCGTATTATTTATTTAACAGTCGACAACAAACGATCTGTAATTTTTGTTTCGCCCGTGAAAGAGAACGAAGACGAGCGGAACAGCCAGCACTGAAACGACTCCCTTCAACGAGGGGTGACGTATGTTGAAATTTTTATCGCGCCTGCCTGCCTCGTCTCGCGAGCCACGTCGCCGGCTTCCTTCAAACCTTTATCGTTTCTCATTGAAGGGAAAAAGGTTTCGATCCTATTTGACGATGAAAGATACTCTGGAAACGTAGTTAAAATTAGTTTGGATCTATTCTGTTCGATAATGTTGGCTACTTTGATGTCCCACTTTGACGAGAATTTTTAAGTTTGTGATGGATTCATTATGTGTAAAAGGGGATGACATGTACAGTTTGTTTCTATAAATTGAGATAGGAGTTTAATTTTCTTATCTAAGTTTAATTAATTTTATTAGTTTACTTCGATTTTACTTTCATGTCGTGTATTGTACAATGTTTTATTATCCATAGCATAGAGTATAGTACGCTTATTGTTAATATATACATAAATAAATGTTTTAATTACAAAATAAAGTTAATACTTATCAGTCAGTATTATAGAGAAGAAGAAGAAAATTATATTCTGTTTTGAAACTATTTTACTGCAGACCTATTTCATTAAAGCTTTAAATTGAATAACGGTAGAGAAAAGAATAAAATATGCGAAAAGACGATGCTTTAAAGACAAACCGAAAACGAAGGTTAGAAAAGTATCCTCTGAAATCACTTAGCTCCTCAAGACCGCTTCCATTCCAAAGAAGTCATTCAACAAAACCCTTTTCTTCACCATCTCGCCGTAGCCAGATTTCCAACTCCGGCTTCCAAGCAAATTACAAAGTACAACAATCGCAGGAAAGGACAAAAACTAAAGACAAAGTAACACAGTACAACTTGCTACTAAACGATACAGTGTACAGTAGAAAATTCACCTTTGGACCAACCGGAGCGGGCAATTGAATTTTAACAAAGAATACCTTTGTTCATCTTTCGTGCAATATTAACAAACCTTAATTTCGCTTCCAAGCTAGAACAAGAAATTTCAACGAACGCTACAAAGGCGTCGTATATATTCAAGCGGTCGGCCCACCACTCGCTAACTTAGTCGGTTTTTCGTTACTGGCACCAGCGGGAGTAAAAAGTTATCCACTGGTCCATCCAGAGCTACGTCCGCGAAAGTTCCTCTGGAATCGTCCGATTACCGCAAAATGTATTAGGGTAATTAAGATGTCTGAGGCTTGTCAGAACCGAAGGGGTATACGTGGAAGAGCGTCAGCTGGGGAACGAAACCGCGGTTGCGGTGTAATTGACTCAAAAGGAAAACATTAGCCCGCCACTTTGTCGCGGCCGATGCGATTAAGCGCGCGCTCACTCTCTCGCGCTCTTGGTACTCGACGCGACGTCTCTCGCGTATTAATGTAATTGATTATATAGCGACTGCAAAGTGAAGCATCTAGCTTCCGGCCCTTTGCCAGCTCGAATTTCTCGCGAAATTGATATCGAAGGTTAAGAAACGCGAATAAATTCAGATTTAACGTCGATCTAGGCCGCTGGGCTAATTTCGCAACTCGTTTTGGAAAGATTAAATTCGATGGATTTCGAGCAGATTTGGACAGTTTATTTCAATAATTCTTGTAATGTGATTCGATCGAATTTGATCACAATTATCATTAATGGAGTGGGTTATATCAATAACATGTGTAATATAGCTTTTAGTGACGAAACAATGTTATAAACAATTTTTCATTTAAGCGCCATCGTAGGATTAGTATTCCTACGTATGGACATTACAAGGAAAGAACACGATAATCGACATTTTATATTTTGTTTCAAGATAAAAAATAAAAACAAAAAAAAAGAAATACTCAGACATTAATATCTAAGTCGTTAATATCAAACGTTACATATAGTTATTTAACGAGTGAGACCTTGTAAAAAATTATCTTGAGAAATTACTCTAAATCGAAAATATATTCATTTTCTGCGATCAGAATACTTTCGTGAGTCACTAGATATCAAAGTCAATGAAATCGGTGAGGTGTGTCCTTTTCCATATACAACGTAAATGTCGACCTAAGTTCTACGTTTAATATATATAGGAAATAATAATATATAGGATAATACGTAAAATAGTAAGAAGATCGGTTCCTAACAGCAGAACAAATACACCTGCTCGTGGGCCGTCTAATCGGAAGAGACACTCGACCGTGTCTGAAAGCGTTGTATCCGCGATTAGCGAAGCAGGCTCGTTAACGACCGGCCTAACAACCGTTCTCTGGCGAATCAATTAACAGGAGGACGTCGAATTGGCAACGCGCCTGGCAATTATCGCGTCCCGACGTCCATTGTGCGTGTCTCGGCCGCGAACCACCGCGACAGAACGAAATTTTGCTTCGCGAGTATCGAAGTTTGCGGCTTGACCGGTTCCACTGGCTCTACGGTTAATTTATCGGTAGCTACGTAAAAAGGAACGACAACGACTGTCGCTATCTCGATATGCAAACAAACCTTTACCTAAAAATCTAATGAACCACGCTTTGAAAGGCTTGATTAAAGGATCCTCGCGGATTCCAGCTGCTAAATGGGAGATGTGCAGATGCTTTGGTCCTTCTCGCTACATTTCGTGCCTGTTGCAATGAGATTCGTGCAACTAAGCTTCTAAATACTCTGCACCTGCTGTAATTTATCGTTATGTTTATCTTTGAAAGAGTAATTCTGGTCTTGATATATATCTAGTTTATTTTCGAAAAAGTGAATAGAGCGTGAGAGAATTCTTTTAACAGAAATGTGAAATATGAGTATACCCTAATTTACTGTTATTGTTTTTATCTTTCAGCAAAATTGTTAATTCCCCAAGCACTTGATATTTATTTCATTTCTAAATACGTGAGTGAAATGTGAGAAAATTCTTTTGTTTAATAGATTCATCAATTCCCATCAAGTTTTGTAGAGAGTGAATTTTAAGTGAGCTTTTGTAGTGTGATAAAATTTAATACACGAAAGCCGTGGTTATAGATGTTTAGCTGTGGTTATGTTATAATAATATGTGATTAGAGCTGCAAACGATTAATAACGCATTGACTGATGAATGAATTTTGTATGCTTTATCTACCTGTCGCTTATTTCAATACAGCATTTACGCATTATCGAATTATTCCAATCTTGGTATAACTTTCCTCTAGTTGTATCTCGTATATTAAACCACTTGCAAAATTTATGATCAATTCGAGATATCAACGTCAATCTGTATTATTTCAATATAAGTAATAACCTGTATGATATCCTTCAGATTACATCTCTGGCGAAAAATTTGCGATCACAATTTACTTCATAAAAATCTGAAATTTTCAAAGTCAGTTTGTGATTCTGTTATCATATTTCTACAACAAGCCTTTGTCTTTTGATAGAAATTTTTATTAAAGTCGGAACCATTTTTATGAATAAATTGGATTTTTATATATTCGTGGAAGTTCTATTTCTTTACTTATCTCTATAAATGTATCTTCATAAATATTCAAAGTCAAGTTATTAGTATCGCTAACATTAATTTTGAATTAATAACAAAACTAATGCAACAAAGATAGTACCAATATATTTTCGAATTACTTAAACTCTCGTTTTCCACGAAAACAACGCCTTTCGTACAACCTAAATCCACCAATCCGCCGTTTCATTTACTTCAAGCAGACACAGCTCGAAATTCGTGTTTCAGCTCATTGCAACGTGAATTGTTTCGCAATCGTCACTGGGAGATCGCGTCCCACGGAGACGAAGTTTAAACGCATTTAACGTTGGATTATACACCAGGATGGCGAGTAAATGAAAAAGTTAACGCGATAATTGGAACTCGGCCGTGGTTGTAACCAGGCGGCGCTTCAGAATTGCATCCTGGTCCAGATCGAATTAAACAAACGTTCGCGGAATCGCGCGAATTCACCCGAGGAAACTTTTGTTTTTCCAACGATGGTTGGTTGCATGGCTCGAGCGGCGCGTCGACTATTTTAACGAGAACCCGCCTTATAAATCTCGTCGGCGCGAACTTCTCGTTAGCTGGAACAAATTGCGGGCTAACTAACGGGACTCGCGATTCCGCGGCTATTTCCTTCGTGAATTTCATGAAAGGGGGCGATGAGAATCGAAGTAATTTGAATTCTTTTCATTCCGTAACCTCTTCATGATCTTACCCTTTCTTTCTACTTCTTGACGTGAGTGAAGTTGAAATTTGGAAGGAAGAGGTCTTCATTTAAAATTAACCTTTTCTTACTTTACAAGTCTTAGTTCACAAACTCTATGTCGCTGACATAGTCCACGCTTATAGTACGAGTATTTCAAATGAAATTTTTCGCTCTCAGAAAAAAGCAGCGTTTTAATTTAGAATCCTATAATCTCTGTGAATTCGTGAATTTTTTGTGAATTTTGTTTATTATATTTATTATATTTTATATAATCTAATATTATTAATAATCTATGTCTATTACATTTTATATAATTTAATCTTGTTTATTATATGTATTGTACACTGTACAGAATATTCTTTTAGAAAGATAATTTTTTGAAGAATGCTTCGAAAAATACTGTAGCCAGCTTGGATATTTCTCACCTCAGACAAGTATAGATTTATTCGACAGAAACAGAGCTTTCGTTATATATTTTGCATATTTTATCTCTCATCCATTTTCATTTTATAGAAACCAAACCAATCGAGAAAAATAGTTCGATAAAAGAAAATGTTAAATTGTAAAAAAGTTACGTTAAAGTGAGGATGATATATCAGGAGGATTGAATTTCATAGAGTGGTCTTTTTTTCGTAAAAACTATATATTTTATATAAATGGCATATAAAGGTTCAATTAATTTATATCACGATTGATTATTCCTACTGATTTCTACAAACGATTTTGCCGGTGTTTTTCAGTGCCCTACATTTCGCGTTTGATTGAAAGCTCGTGATACAATGGACACGAAATTTAATGCTACTGGATGGTCCCCACTGAAATTTCAGCTGTGATTGCCAATGCCGTGTGTTAAGTTTAATTACATATGGCGTGACGAATGTGTGCGTTCCAGTACGATTTTGTCGTGACAAATTTAAGGAAAATTCGAATTAATTCTACATTGCACGTGTTATGTAAACTCTAATGAGTTCTGTATAATTTATCTGAAACTATTTAGTATTCACAGTATTATTTTTTACCGTACGTTACGTTTCCACAACATAGCTTTCTCTCTTAAGCCGATTACGGAATTCAACCTAGTAAAAGCAGGATTGAATTAACGCATTTAAGATTTAACAAAATATTCTAGAGAAAAATCGTCTACCATTTACATACACTATTTTATATTTTTAATGAACTTCCATTTTTATATCTGTTCTTGTCATCATTTTTTATCATGTTAAACGACATTAACGGAAATGTTGCTCTCATATTATCCTGCCCGTGCATAACACAGAAAAATTTTCACCCATCTCCTATTATTACGCTATACCTTTTCTGTACTAGTATATTCTACGTAAATTCTAACGGAAGAATTTTTCTAGCAACCTAATGAATATATTTTATGCTATGTATGTACTATGTACTATCTAGGTATATTCTACCTCTTTAACCAGATTTCAGTTGACAAATTTTGAGCAACATTATCAAACAAGTTACCTCCAAACAACTTCGATATACAGCCAAGTATTCTAAAAAATCTTTTTTAGAATATTGATTAATTAGCCGCGTTAAAAATTTTAGTGAAGCTATATATAGGTAATTACTTATAATCTCAATTTTCTACCGTCTCATCATAATATCAAATAACACCAATACAAATCCAGATATTCCAGAATTCTCCTTTTCATACTATACATATTAAATCATTCGTAACTGCTTTCCTATCATCCAATCATTATACCACGCAATAATTATAAACTAAACAAAACCAAATATTCCGAAGCTTATCCCTACCATATGTACGAGAACTCTAAATAATCACTCATGACTTTACTTTTCTACAGTCTCGTCATCATCCAAAGCATCAGCTCGGCAAGCATTCGATTCCCGTTTTATCAAACCTCTATAACTACGTTTTCACCTCCTTAACAATCTCCCGTAATCACCTGCGTAATCACATTCTCCTATTGCAGCTACGATATCGCCATAAGCAAGAGGCAGTAGTCGAGCGCTGGAACGCGGGACACGCGCGATTAATCGACGCTTGTCCACCGAGCGTAACCTTGACTGCCGGTAACCATAAATAATCGGTCAGCGTGTCGCTTGATAAACCAATTCGCCGCGATAACTCCGACAGGGAGTTAGGGTGTCGTGTTCGACGCGTTTGGATCTCAGCTTTCGCTAGCAGTTTAACGAGCATGGGAGACGATCCAGACAAATTTTGCGCGCCCGAGCGGCCACGACGCTGTGTTGCAAAGGGGGTGTTGCGGAGAAAATTGCGACGATACGTTTGGCCAGGCGCTAGGCGGTCTGACACGGACCGGCGAACTGACACCGGCCAATTAATAATAACGAGAGGACGTTTCGGGATTACGAGGAAATTATCGCTTTTAACCGTGCCGTGCACGGCCGAACATATCATCGGCTGGGGCCATTAATCCATACCCTTTCCTCTGGTCCATTGCAATTTCGTACGGTGGATGGCCGCGCGACACATAGCCCTCCGCACCTCTCCGCTTGATTTAATTAGACAAATCGGTCCGTCTCTGCCGGAGTCGGCCGCGTTTTCCACGCTCTGTCTGCGGCCGAGAGTTGGCAACTGTTTCTCGATGAAGTTTTGTGGATCGTGAGTGATGAAGTGCGATGAGAGTTGGTTATTAAAAGGACTTTGCGACAGAGTGAATTTTGGTGAAATGTTGAGGTAATTTGGAAGGAGGAGGCTACAGTGATTGGATTGGCAGCATGGAATTGAAATAATTGAAGTTCCTTGCGTTTTTTACGTTTTAAGTAAAGTTATATTATATAGGCTGTTTCAAAAAATAATTATTTCGAGCTGTACGAAGGAAAACAATGCGAAACTTCGGTTTTATGCAGCCTCTTTAATTCGGACAGAACATTTCAAATAAGGGGGACGGTATGATAAAACTTAGCACAAAGAAAAAGGTAAACCCGTATGTACTCCCGTAACAAACTTCAAATAACCTGTTAAAATCTCAAATAATGATCCGCTCATGTCAAATAACTAACAGTAAACTAATAATCCTGCACATAACGGAACAACGTTCTGCCTGTCAAAGCATTTCTCCTGCAGCTCAAACAAACCTCCCGGAACGAGAAAATAACCCAAGAGAAATCTTTTCTCGCAACATTTCCCGGTAAATAAAACCTTGGAAAATAGGGATAATTCAAGGAAAAGAGGGTGCGGGGTCGCCGACGATTTTCTGGAGGCCCAAAACCAGCCAATAGCCGCGGTTGGTCCTGGACATTTTACGAGGCCGGGGTTGGGTCGCGATTTCGTCGCGGCGCATCCATTTCGGCTCGCGCTTTTATTTGCGAACGCGGCAGAAACAAACGAACGAGCTCTGGGGCTAGGTGAATAATTAGTGCGCTGAAAATGAAAGTCGTCCGGCGATATTTGCTGCCGGCCTGATCACCAAACCCCATCCCCATTCACCTCCTCTCTGTCTCTCTGTTTCTCTCACTTCAATCCTGTACGTGCTCGCGAGCTCACAATTTCGGCTTTATCGCAATTTCATTGGCCCCTTTTCATTGGTGGAGCGTGAATAATCTGGTTAAACGACGAGCGTAGCCAGGCGATCGATCGATCCGGAGATTCAACATTCGATACTCGAACAACCATCCCCACAGGTTCGTCCTCTCTTTCTCCGTTTTCGGACTCGTGTTCATTATACCAACGAGATTCCGTTGGGTTGCGTATTAGGTGGCGTCCGGATCGTTCGATTTTGTAATCGCATGAACCGCGATCCGCTGGCAAGCCGGCTTCCTAATCAAGTGAAACGATAATGAAACTATCTCGATAACGCTCAGCGAGCTAGTATACCCCGTCGATTTGCACGGAAAAAATATTTTACGTGGATGCTATTCGGTGGATATTGGGATCTTGTTGAAAGCTTCAAACGCCGTCATTTTTAACGGATCGTCGCATTGATTATGATTTAATTTTTTCTCGATACCTTTCTCGATCAACATTTTGATATTATTTATTGAAATGATGTAAACACAGTTTTCACTAATATCGATGAAATACAGTAGCTACAATTTAAGACGAGGCCATATATTGCTTACTTTTAAGAAAGTGTACTTTTACCAGCTTCTACATTTCATTTTTCCAGTCATAGAAAAGTATAAATGATATGAAATTATGTATTTTGTATGATTAATCATAGTGCAATGTACAAATGGAACTAAAAGTTGTTCTGTATTGCAGAACATGTACTTTATCATATTATTAATCGATATCATTCTTCGTATCAAAGTGGTTAATAATCGATGGTTATCTATATAATTATTTATACATCATTCGCAAGACCAGTTATGAGCAAAAGATTACAATGGAAGAATGGCAATCAGGTACACACCAGTGAGGAGATAAGAAGTTTGTTTTCCGACCTAGATCACAACCGGGTCTTTAATCATGTTATCCCGTCTTCGGAAGAGAAGAAGCATCCGTGATGGATAGTTTCTCGCGTTTCTTGCGCTTCTCTCGGCTATCGATAAAATCTCCTAATGATTCCCCAGTTCATGGAATATGAAACAATAAAGGAATATTTCATCAGAAAAATGCTTGAATTACTGAACATTACCACGAAAAAATCTCGGACAATCCGATCACGTAATTTAAATAAAATGCACAAAAATATTCCAAGAATTAAAAAATATTCCATTCATCAGAGATAAAATAACAGTTTTTATAAATAAAATGTTCTTTAGAAATCTTTCTACCAAAAATAAGCTGTTTTCTCGAAAATTTCTCTCGTAAAACGTCCTCCTTTTTGTGGAACATTTTATCATTAAAAAAATCCTCCGTTTTGTTTCAGAATTTTCGTATAAAAAAATTCTCTCTTCTCTCGCTTCGTAGTTTATGATTCGCGCACGTGGATAATGGAAAATGTTGCGCTGTCGGATGATAAAGTATTACGCGGGTAACACCCGCGGAATTCTTTTCACAGGTCTCGAAACAATACGAACAATAATCGATACAACGAACACGTTCTAAACAGCCGCTTTCACGTGCCGAGAGTTTGCTTCGTGAACAAAGGAGACACGTTTCCCTTTCACTGTCACGACTGCTTAATTCATCTCTGCCGGTAACATTTACCGATCTCTAATTGAAATCAGCAGTTTTCGAGCGTTTATGCGCACAGTCTACAATAGCGGTTTCGTAATCTCGCACCAAGGAAAAACATGGCGAATGTGGTACAGCCACTTGTGCCACGGGTCATAAGGTTCCAGACCATCTCGTTCATTGTTATGCATCATCGATCATAAGTTTCAGGCTTAGTGGTTAATAACTTGTATACACGAGCTATTCTCTTAGACAGCTTCGAAATTACTTGGTTTCTTTTGTAACAAAGGCGTTTCCGTGTAATTTTTCATATAGTTACAATGGCGAACAAAAGAAAGCTTAACCATTGCACGGCTATGATTGCGTCATTTTAAAATCTCGAAATACGGAGCGACCAATTTTAAAAATATTTATGTAATATACTTTAATGTGTTTCGAAGAGACAGAGTATATTAAGTAATTTAATGTGAGAATAAAGTTTAATTTTTGAAGCTTTATTAAGCGATACAGTTTCAAGTTTCAATAGCTTCGTAGCATCTCAGATATATTATACAGGATAACTTTTATAACCTCTTTGAAGTTTTATAGTTCCATAATACCTCATTATACAACACAACCTCTATTTTACAATTTGTGCAATTTTCTATTTTCGTCGCAGTTTGTAGTTCGTATAAAATTGGAGTAAAAGTAGATATAAAAAGGATCATACATAAATGTATTTGTTAAATGAAATTCATAACAATAGTTCCTATCTTCCTATCTGCGATAGCGAAACTATTTTACTTTTCATTATTATGAATATGATGAAAAAGTATTTACAGAATATTTAATATAAAACTTGAGCTTGCCTTTGTCCGCCATTGTATTTATCGTGTCAATCATAATTTCTCAATTAGTACATGCATAATTGTCAATATAAATGATATAATAATAACAATAAATGTATTTTCAATTCATTTATCGGCGAGGAAGAGTTAAATCGTTAAATTATTTACCAGCAGTGCTAATAAGCTTTGGACATAATAACTCATTTACCCAGAATTTCCTCGTTTATTAAATAGAATGTTTCATTTATGCTAAAAATTCATTACATCTGGCGTATTTGTGTTTCCAGGAATTAAAACGGATTTAATTAAAAACGTTTCGTCTTTGTTAATTTTTAATTGCAACTGAAGGAGCTTCTGATAAGGTAACGACCCAGTTACCAGGTAAATATTAAACTGCAAGGACAAAAATTACATAAACATCTCTGAATTTAAAAAGATTATTTTATTAAAAATTCTATAATTAATTGCTAATTTGTATCGTATTCTTCATGAATTATGTCCTTCGATAGAAATTGATTGCCACAGACACGCTACTAGGCACATCCATCTATCAAACAAAATATACTTAAGAAACGAAATTTACAATTTTGAAAATTTAGAGAATTTGAATGTTTGAATGTTTTAATATTTGGAGATCTTAAGATTTCAACACGAAATATTTAACATCAATATTTTAAGAGCTAAAGTCACAGTATTAAAAGCCAGAAAACAATAATGAAAATCCGTAAAGACAAAAAGTTGTGATTAAACTGTTGTTTTGATGCAACGTTATGCAATGCAACGTCCGACCTTAGTGGATTAAAAAGCTTCTTTAGAAAGACGAAGAAATATAAATCTGAGAAAAGAAGACCTACAGACTTTTGGAACGGATGTATTAGAAACACGTATAGCTATTGTTTCTCAAGTAGAACGACCGACTCGATTTCTCGAGATCGATAGGAAATTGCGGAAAGGAAGCGAGTCGAGACGAGAACAATGCAAGAATTAACAACGAGAAACCTGGAGCGGATTTCAACGTGATGAATCATGTTTTTTTGTTGGTCAAGCTTGTTTTTCGAGACCGCGTTCGTTTATGTTGCGGTTACGTCGACCACGAATGCTTTCCAAACCCGATGCCACACCAGGCTAAATAGGGTTTTCGAGGCGATGCTACGAGGCTCTTGTCTTTATCCAGTCAGTTTTACCTGTCACCGTGTATTGCAAGGGTATCTTGTACTTTGCTCGATTACTCGATAGATGGAACGTTTACATGAAACGTGACTGACGTCTCGTCGATGACTTTGGGTTGTTCGATCACGCGAGCCATGACTTCTTTCAGAAGTATGATTTTCTATAGAGCTATGTGGTGAAACTATCCTACCATTGCTAAGGTTTCTCGAATCTCGGACGTTGAAGTCTAATACCGTAGACTCTTGATCATCACAATGGTCATTGATTAACGGAATAATAGCTTGCCTGAAGATCGATCAATGGAAAATTTAAGGTTGACGTCTTATAAGGAAAACCGGAAAATAAGAATAATGTTATTATTATGATGTGATTAATTTACGTGACCGAGGTTATATCATATTCTAAATGCTGAATAGAATATTTCTATGGAATGATAGAGTAGCGAGATAATAAAGAATTCCACAGTTAAGGTTTCTAATTTTGTTACAATCTAATACTTTTAGGTATAAAGACATTTCGATATTTCTACGAATAAAATAAATCTCTGCGAAGATCCCAGTTCTCTACTTACGTTCATAAAACTATAAATTTGCATAAATATTCACGATCCATTTATACCGTTTTCCAAGAGCTGTAAATCCAATTGTACCCTAATTTACCCGGAGCTTACCACACACGCAGAGACACCGCAGTATCAAAGTCTCCATTATCGTCCAATAAGTGCTTATCTCCAACTTACCTGAAACAAACAAAAGAAAACGACGAATTAGAATCAATCAGAAAAAAGTGAACAAAGTGGTCGCGAAGCCTATCCCATTCAGCATAGTCAAGAACTCATTCGTCATCGTGAAGACGAGGCTTCATAGCCCGCGGTGCCAAAACAGCCTCGGTCTCGGTTCCTCGCAGAAAAACAAGCCTCATTTGCGCTCGGGCCAGCGCGGAGCCACGCGGGCTTAATTAAGCGAATCGAGCCGATGAAGACACGCTCGTATATCCGTTATCTTTTCGAGTCCCTCCACCCACGAGCAGTGGGCTACAACTCGTCTATTGTTCCTACGGGGCTAAACACGTCATTATCATTATTCATAAACGACGGGCGGCCAACGGTTGAGCCGTTCGCGGATCGCGCCACGAAATCCTGACGATCGTGAGGCTTCGCGGTTTGGATAAAACGGAACAGTGAATAGACGAAACTATGGTTGCGTGTTCGTGAAGTATCGAGGCAGCAGCGCGTTGAAAGGCTTGAAATATCTCGTCTGTTGTATTCTGTGTTTTATGGCGGATTCGGTTTGTAGTACAGTAGCTACAGCTTTGCGTTTATTGTAACATTTATATCGTAATTAATTTAAGTGCAAGTGCATTAAGTTTCATATCATCTGGTAGTACTTTCGTACGATTACAAAAATTTAATACTAGGAAAATTCATGGGAAATAAGGCTATGAACGATTTTCGCAGCCTCTCTATAGAAGAGAAGAATCTTTCAGAAGTTGTTGTTGAAGTTAGGATGAGTGTGGGTGGAATGTATTTCCATTGATTTGTGTTCTAGATTTATCGATAGAGAAAAAAGAAATCTTATTATCCAATTTTTAAACCTTCGCGATTTATACTTGCGACCAGTTATATTAAACGGTTCCATCAAAAGAGAGATCAAATAAAACTTTAACTTCATCGGATATCTATACTCATCAGTCATTATTGGAAAACGTTCCGATGATTTTTTTATTCCAGTCCTTCCAACTTTTCAAAATTCCTAACTACATTATTCCGAACATTTAGAGAATCCATCTTAAAATATTTCAATTAAAGAGGAACATCAAAAGGACTTAAACACAATCAGATAATCAGCCGATGTTAAAAGAACCTCGATGAAAAATTATTTTTATTTCGATTCTTCCAATTTTCAAAAACTAAAAATTCTGCTATAAGGCGTTTTAATCAAGGAAACAGTAGAATGCATCGTGGAGCATCGATTCGCAATCGTCAAATTCTCTCGTTCGTGTAGAATCTGCCTGGCTCGCCGGGCCCATACAATTAAAATTCATTTATCGACCGGCCATTACATCCGCGCGTTCGCGATCCTTTATTTTTATTCGCGTCTGAAGGGGCTCGTTACACCGACCTAACCAGTGGCAATTAATCACGAACGTTTTAACGATCCGCGAGTATCGAACGAACCCGTCGGACTCACCGCTGGATTCTCCTGTTTTAATAATCGTCACCGAATTTTGTCCATCTATTTTTCTGTTTTTTATCCGTTTCTCTTTCATCGTGGCAAGTTACGAATAGAATTCTGGCGGAACGAGTTATAGACACGCGTTGATAATTGTCCGTCGAAACGCGTTTCGTAGATAATCGAATCGATGTCTTTCATATCGCAAACTTGTTTCATAGATCGTTTCGGATGCAAGGGAACGCGGAGCTGAGACGATGCTGTCGCTCTGTCACGTCATGGGGATTATCCGCGTTACTTCGAATCTGAAACGAATAAACTCGATCAATTTTGCTCTGTGATTGAAACAAGAGTTAATTCCTTAAAGTGGAGATATTTACTTTGGTTTTGATGCAACTTGTGAATTTTGGTATATAATTTAATAGCCTGCGTTTGTGAATTATATGGACTATTAAATTGGTCCAGGATATATATTATTATATTCCATTTGCTTTTTCAATAAGTTTCCATACGATAGAAAACTTTCCGTTTGGAAAATACATTTTATTTTATTTCTTGCGAACCTTCGCTTTCCGAATATATTTTAGCATAATTTAGATGGTAATAAACTTTAGTGGAAACTATGGAGTGTTAAATTATGCCAAATAAATTTCAAGAAGTTACACAATTATATCGTATTAAATTTATATAATTGTGATTATAATTTATATAAATGTGATGTATATATAGTAGAAGAATTCGAAGCGTTAGCGAAAAGATACAACAGAATCGTGGAAAACTCGCGAAGAGAAACCCATTCGCCTGTGCCAGCAGCGACATTAATTATCTAATTATATCTCGGAAGGGAACACGTTTCGCGAGCGTTGTTGTGCGGGTGTTACGGCCTCCTGTTGTTTTGACGGGCCATATATTTTTCGACTCTTTCGGGAACGTGGCCAAGTGTTTAGAACTTCTAAGTATAGCCGTCTACCTCCGCGTTTCTGTATATTCCGCAGCCGTTGCGAAGATGAAGTATCCCAGAGAAGAGTGTCGCCCGTTTCGGGAGATAAGTTAACCGCGCCGATGCCAAACGTTGACGGTGCATGCAAATGAGATCGTGCCATGCTACAGAGGCTCCTCTGTTTGTAAATGCTTTGCACTTTTCTCATCGTACTTTCACTATTCTAATTTTTAGAATCTTATTTTTCTTCGTAGAAGTATATAGACTTTTTCGAAAGTATAATATTTCTACAAAGTTTCTATGAAATATATACTTTAACAAAAATAATGTAAAGATTAAGGATTAAAATGTGTATAAAATATTTCTTCAAAATCTTTTTTATTTCTTGGAAACTCTTTTGCAGAAAAAAGAGTTTCATTTCTTAAAAGAATCAAATTTCTACAAAATATTTCCTGAAAAGTTCTTTGATGCTTTTAAACAATAAAGTTGCTTCTAAATTCTCTGTTGAATTTGTTTAGATATTTAGAAATAATTCAGTTCACACGTTTCATATTTTCTCAAAAATTTGTTTACGATACTTCCGTCAAAGATGTTGATTTTTAAGAATATTTACAATGTATTACATTGCATAATAATATAAAATCCCCGATAAGCTTAAAACTGAAAAGTCGCTGTTAATACAGCTTACTGTAGACTATTCAAAGCAATAACTTTCGTCAATTAATTTACAAGAATAACGGAAAAATGCGATGTTGGGAAAGGTCTGTGTACTCTCGCGTTCCACCTTTGACCTGTTCACCAGGATGAACTGGATTAAAGAAGCGTAAGATTGATATTAGCTGCAGAGAACGCAAAGTATGAGCGGTACAATGAACGACGTAATGTAGTGGCACGTGCAAATCTTCAGGTTTATTTGATTACAAAGTTTGCGCTCGCAGAGATGAATGGTTTGACTGTGGAAGCTTCACTGTTGACTGTCTCACTTGTAAATTACGACTCTGTTTGCTTCCTTTTGCGCTACTTGCACCCTGGGACACGGGGAATATCGAATTCAATGAAACACTACTTCGACAATGTTTAAGTTGCAAACACTGTCATCCATCCAGTCGTGTTCGTTCGACACCAAGCGAAGAGGAACCTCTGCTGCCAATTTACGTTTGTCACGGCGGAAATATGAATCGACAACTTGAGAGTTTCTTGTTATAGTTCAGAGTTTAATGAAAGTCGACGACTAAATTAATTTTATTTCCTGGCAGAAATTAATTGTCGCTTGACACAGTTACGCCATGAAATTCTAGTTTCAATTTGCAACATTTCGATCTTCCGTTTTATCTATACTTTTGTACTATTAACGAAGGAAGCTTAAAAGGTTTTTTATTATTCGACATTAGTATATTCGATATTATTATTCGATATTTGTATTCAGCCTAGTGAAAGAACATGTGTTGGCAATAAAAAGAGAAATGAAACCGAAGATACATCCGCTACTAGAGAGATAATAATAATAAAAAGAAGAAGAATAAGGAACCAAAGATCTATTTCGTAAAGAAGCTCTAATCCAACGGCAACTTGACAGACCACCCAGTAGCTCGTAAAGTACATGCACAGATATCTTAATTCGCGACTTTCCACCGAAACCCCATGCAATCACGAACCACCGATTAGAAGGTTAAACACCACGCATTATCCAAGACTCTATAAAGCGAAGCGAGGCACCATCGTGGAAAACAGAGGAAAAGTCGATAGACGATAGGCGAAGCCGCAATCAAGCCGCCTAATTACCGTTAACAGTGGAACGCAATCCCAGCCTTACGACTGACGATTCGAATTAATCGCTGAATTAGCGGCGCCTGTGATAGCTTCATGGAGTCGCGCCCGATGAGGATAGCCCTTAAGCGTCGCAATTACGTTGGATCTATGCGGGCATATAACACGCGAGGCTGATCGCCGCCGATGTGTTCGCCGAGAGCTTTCGCCGATTTAATTAACTTCTGTCGATAAATTCACCGCCTTATCCGGTGACCGGGCCTACTTGAACGCTTGGAATTTTAATAGCCTGTCCCCATGCCGTTCCTCCTGCTTTATGATTTCGAGTTACCTGGTCTCCGTGGAATTGGACACGCGAACTGCTTTTCTCTTTCTTTTTGCCACTCTGCTAAAGATAGTATTACTTTCGGCTTTTTCTTCTTTTCACTTGCCTCTTCGGTCATCTTAATTGCGGTTCAGTTTCTTTCTTTTTTCTTCTTTTAATTTTTTGGACGATTTGGTAGGATGGCTTTAATCTTTTTAAGAGACAAATTTATTAAGGCCAGGAAATGATAATTGTATTCAATACAAGTGCGTGTGACACACCCAATGCTGGAACCACAGAACTGGTAATTAACTAATTAATGATATTAGCGAACTGACAAGCAACAGATTGTGGACTTTCGTTGTACGAGCAGTTTTTGGCAATTCTATAATTTTATTTCGAATAGAATACATAGTTGGTAACCTGTAGAATTGCAAGATTACTTGGTTAGAACCTGCTTACTTGTGCAGAACTTTATTTGTTTCATTACTAGATCCGTTACTGTTATGCAAAGAAATTCATTAGTACTAGGCTTATATTAAGGAAAAGCAAATCTTTTTAATTTAACCTTTGTTTATTACCATAATATATCGTCTTTTGGTCCAGAGATTATTTAGAGAGAATTTCGCTCTTTTAACATTTATAAAGATCAGTTAAAAGTTTTTTTACTTGAAAAGTTTGAACTTCTCATGGGAAACTTTTCGTAGGCAATTTTGTAGAAATAATGCATTAAGCTTAGATAATGCTTTGGATAGCTTTTAAGAGGAGTGGCTTTCTAGGTAATTGTTTAGATAGTGTTGTACATGGTTTCGTAGATAGCCTCCTCTTTAATATCGAAGTTGCTTTAAAGAACTCTAAAGCACGTTGTCGAGATATTTGCGTATATGGTATTTTCACACGTGTTGGAAATGCTCTTAAAATATGTTTCTTCCATTATTAACGTGTACGCTATTATTATAGAACCGAAATAAATTTCTCCTATAATTCTTTTTGGCTCAAAAAATATTTATCCATGGAACGTCCACGTGTGACACTACATACCATATTACATTAGTATGTGCCAGAAATACATTCAACCCAGATGTGAAACAAGAATATTCTTTCTCATATCTTTCCATGTGGAAATCGTCGATACCGACGAACTTTACTCTTTTAAGAAACTCCTTTATTTTAATTCCATGCTATACGATTACCTACCGTGTAACTTTTGTGTAACTTTTCGAAAATCTGTTTGCCTGATTTTTTTCTGATTCAATTGTTTTAAATCGATAGATAAATTTTATATTGCGTATTTGATACACACACTTTGAAAGTAATATTAAGATTGCTTTAATTCATTCGTAAAAGCAAATCATTTCCGTTTGATAAATAGTCTGTGACTCTCGTACAGCAATGTATATTCTCCGCAGAAAGGAACAGCGAAGAAACGAGTTACCGGAAAAAGAAAGAAAGCCACGTCGGTCCGGAATTCCCGTTTGATTTACGCCGCGCGCCGCCAGGGAGGAAACCAGGATAAAACGCTGATAGAGGCGTGCTCGCGGCCGCGCCACTGTCAAAAACCGCATAGAAATAGGGACATTTTCGTACTTCTATTCCGTTGCGGCCCCGCGAACTTTACGACCAGTCTATTCGACTTTCGTCGCTGGATACGCCTTCCTATCTAAATGTCGTGCGACGGTATCGTGGCTAAAAGTGACATAGATAAATGCGCGTAGTCTGCTGCCGCATTCAGATTTCGTATTTCCGAAACTGGAACAATCCTGGTGAGACGGTGGTGCATGGTGCGGCGATTTGGCGGTACAAAGGATAGGAAACTTTCGAGAATTTTAGAAGAAGGAAGAGTGAAAAGTTCTCGGTATGAGATAAGGTTAAGTTCACTTTGTAGTGGATCTCGTGAATGGAGATTCCATTGTTTCGAGTAATTGGAGTTTATTGCAGAGAACTAATGGAAGATTCTGATCGACGATTTTCGGAAAAGCTAAAAAAATGTCAATTTAGTAGCAATTCTAAAAAAAACTTTTGCAGGAATTTTATTTGAAATAAAATGTTTCGATAATTTTTTCCCTGTCGTAGCCACGATAAAATGATCGATTAATTGTTCGAGTATTTTTGTTTCTATATTCTATAATATTCTATAGATTTTACGTACACATTCTATGTGTAATTTATTCCATAATGTTTTTAATATTTTAGTCATTTTATTGTTCAATTGTTGTCAATGAATTACTAAGCTGAAGTATTAACCAAGTGTCACGATATTTAGTAATTCAGGACACAGAATATATTCTAATGTACGAGAATCAATCAATGAAGGCCTAAATACTTTCAGACAGTTTCTATTGGGAACAATTGCTCTCAGCTATTATAAAATTGATCACTTCGAGAAACATCGATCACGTCCCAAAAGAGCTCAGCCGTTCGTCCAATAAGAAGCTTAAAGTACAACAGCCGTCTTATCAATCTCACTCTTTATCCTCAAAATTAATGGCTAGCCGATGCAACTCTTCCAACAATAGAAACTAAATTCATCACCATCGTTCTTCATATACGATTTCATTTACGAAAACAGAAGATAGAAAAAGAAAAAATGTTAACGCCTAAATAATTCACACGTATCTAAATAAAACACAGGAAATGAGGCAATATTAAGGACTAAACAATTCAAACAAATTTTTAAAAAATGTAGAAAACGAAGAAATATTAAAAAGTGAGTAATTCGAGCATTTTCATCAAACTCTGAAACGTGTGCCAATTTTGGTATACATAGCGTGGTTGGAAAGTCGGGTAAAAGCATCGAAGATGTTAAGCGAGAATCTCGCTACCACAAACTTCCCACGAAGGAAACGTTTCGAGCATGAAAAGGGCGAGGTCCCGGTTGAATCGCGTCGGTGACATTGATATCGGCGGTTCGATCGTGGATCGATGGATCCGTGTCCAACGCGAACACGATCTCTGAGCAGCGTAGAGAGGCACAGGGTGTGGCGTAATCGCGTTTGTTTGTAATTCTAAGCTCCGAAGCCCTGGCACAATACCACACGCGGTTGCTTCGATCGGTGCAACTTGCACTCTCCCTCTCTCTCTCTCTCTCTCTCTCCTCTCTTTCTCTTCGTGTCTTCGTCCGCAAAATCGACCAGCATCTCTGCGGCACCCCTTTGTACAAGCTGTGTTCGCAAAATATTTGGCCAAAGTGTAAGGCGACGAAAGAAAAACGTGTTGTACGAACTCTATCCGCAAACATTACCCTTTCTCAGCCTCTTTGAAGGGATTTTCCAGCTCTTTTATGGTAAAACGTTTATCCTGCATCTTTTTAAGGGACAAGGTAGTTAGGGAAATTTGGTAAAAAAGCAGCTTTTCGGAAAAATGTGGTTCGAGCAGTGGAATGCGTGTATTTTACGGATAAAATTCACTTTGGAATTTTTGTGCTTCAGTTGTTGCCAAACTTTCATATAAAATCTTTGATGGGTATGTGATACCTAGATCATGAACAAACACGCGATATTTATTGTACAAGAAGTTTGCCTAAAGAAAGAAAATTTAATTGTTGTTAATGTAATTTTTTTAAGTTAAATTTAAAGCAATGAAGTAATAATGACGAATTAATAACGAAAGCTGTACCCGCTAATATTTTATCTAAACGTTTAATATATTTTTTTCCAGCGTCCAGTCTACAGTGCCCTACATACAATTCTGAATAACTATCTCCTGAATTCCATTTCATTTTCCAATTTCTCCATTAAATTTTTCATAAAATTTACTTTACGACGTTGTAGTAACTTTAGATTTTCCCGACAAGTAGAAAATGAAATTTTCATCGACACGAAAAGAAGCTTTGTCTGGTGCTGCTCTTCGCGCGCGTTTGACAAGCTTCTTTATCGCGGCGACTTAAATTGCAGCGACAGTCGAACTGCGGAAACCCTACGGGGCAGAAGCACCCCATGTTTCGTTTTATCTTACACTAAGCCGTCTTATGCGGTTTACAGGATAAAACGAAACGTATCCACCAAGCTCGATGATATTATCCGCTTTCTCGTAATTATTTTACCACTTGCAAACCGTTACCTTGTCGAATTGCCAGGCCAATTAACCAACCGTTACTGTCGTTATCATTAATTTTAACAGGGCTGAAAACACGGCGTGAACTTCAACGTTTTTTAACCGCGTTTAAAGCTAATAAGTCGACGTAATTGCAATTAGAGGAGGGAGAAGAACAGTTTCCATCACGCGAGTGTGGTTATATTCTTCGTGATGGCCTACAGTTACTCTGAATAGCGATCGTTCGTGTTTCGAACTTTTGGGAAAGAAAATAGAACGAATTGTTATATGAAGCATTACGTTATTTTCATCCTAATGAAATATTTTGCGGATTAATTTTTAAGGAATTTTTAACGTAAAATGTACGTTTTCATTAAAATATCATCAACATTTATAAAAATAGGAAGAAACATTTTACGGATTAGAAATGTTCCTAAATTTTCTTCGCGGTTATCGATCTATTTATTAATGGAATGAAATTAAACCACAAAATTATAAAATCGATATCATGGGAATACGTTTAGAAGTTTCATCAAACGATAGCAATCATTGCTCTATTCATTATAATCTAACAAAATTTAAATTTTCACGGTATCTAAAATTAATTTTCTCAATGAAACTGTTTCGCAACATTCCTTATTACTCCACCCTGCTCTTCAATTATTCTCAGTCACATTTTCCCGCCTGCAAAATACAAATCGGGTATTTCATCTTCAGAACGAATCCACAAGCTCGCAAGAAATTCACGGAGAATTCGCAATTTCGCCAGCCAGAGAAACAATTAATTCAACGTTTACGCACAAAGGTGGCGGAAACAGCGTTTAGCCGACACTTTTCGTCGCGACGCACTTGTTCGAACCAGTCGGATGCCTGTTTCCGCTTAACAGCAGGGATAAAGCCGGAAATCCATTAATTGGGAAACGCTTGTCGCGCGTCGGGCGTTTATCATCCCGGCGAACGGAGGGCCAGGTCATTTGTTATTTACATATAATTCGTGGTACGGCGTTACGCGGCCCGACAGGCCGCAATTAACGCGCGATCAATTATTTTTCGATGGCCCGGTCACGGCCTGTTCCGCGGAAGCCCGACCGAATTCGAGCCTCCGTTTGCCAACGATAATGTCGAACCAGATGCATGGCGACCTGGCCAAGGGCTGTATTTTAATTTATGCGACGCACAGATCGCTGCATTTTTCCGCCGCGCGGTCCACTGTTCGATATAGCGACGTTGGGACCAGGTTTTTTGAATTTGTGTTGCGGTTTGTGGTTTGCGAAAGTGTGAGGTTTGGTTTGCCGGAAATGGTAAACGAGGTGTGACAGTTGGCTCGTAATACATGGAAGCTCCTGAATATTTTATTCTGCTTTTTCCTCTCCGATCTTTTTTTGTGTGTGTCTGTGTGTGTATATATAGGCAAATGGAAACACTAAAGTTTGAATTAAGAGAAATTGGAAATCCTTTTTTTAAAGAGAGAGAGCGAATTAGAAATTCTGTTTTGACTGAACGCTAACTTTCTAGTTTGAAGGAAGATGTATTACATGTTAGAAATTTGAAAAAAGTGTATTATTGCGAACGTGCTGTTGTGAGAATTTTTTGGAAGGGATTGGAAATGATTGTATAAAATGTCGATTATAAATATACGTATAGTGAAAATTTGACTATTTTGACTCTTTGAAAATTTTTACACTATTAGTCTGGGTACTTTATTGGGAAGATGAATGTTAATTTTATTTTATTGTTGCTTGAAACTATAAATGTTAATGTAAAGAGAGACAATTATGTCACAAACATTATCTTTAATCATTTTATTTGGAATTTCGAATCTCTTATACAATCCCTGTTGATGTTTCAATACACACTAACCAGTGTAGATATTTCCTCAGAAGGCGATATAATATTAAACACAAGAAGCACGTTAGCTGCTTGAAACTTATAGGATAGAGTAACTTAAAAACTGCTTTTTCATAAATTCGGCTAAATCAGTCTTAGACCATTACTTGAGATTCTCATGCAGTTCTTAAAACCATTAGTATCATTAAGTAACCGAACTTGCATTTAAACAAAAGCGTCTGTAAACACTACCAGTCTACCTATGTGATTGAGCAAGTATTTTTTCGAACTTGTACAAGTGCCAGTAACAAAAAGCGAGTTAAAGTTAAGGCACATTCGTATAAAACGATGTCAACGGTTACTGGAAGTTGAAGTTCAGGATTCCATACGGACTTTTTAGCGATGTTTCTTCTAATACGTTGCAATCAGTGCGAGAGTATTCGATGAATTGTGAAACAGGACGAAAGGAATCCGGTCTTGTTACGAAGAAAGGGCTTCGTGTACGCGGAAGGACGCTGTTCTGATTAAGCTTGAAATTTCTTTCGCGCTTTTCTTATGACTTTTGGCTTCTCCGTCTCGTATTATTATGTTAGACGTTAGTTTGACTTTGGAGTGTGATTCAAAAGAATGAATTAACTTTTGAAGCTACTTCCGTTGTTCTTGTTCTTTAAACTTCTTCCTTGTTACTGATATCGCAGAAATATACTTTTAAATTGTAAGAAAAGAAGAGTTTTAGAACAGACAGGATGCAAAGAAATGAAAAAAAGATTAGGCGCTGTTTGTAAATTTATTATTTTGTCCTTTCTCGAGATTCTACCTTCTGTAGAAATCAGGGCATCTAGAGCGTTTCTTTTTATTTTCGAAGAATGCTCTCTACACGTCAGCGTTTTTATTCCTTTATATACGAATACATATATACTACCAGTAAAAGACCAAATGTTCCAAAAATACATGCATATCGAATTGGAGAACTTGTAGTAAGTCATTCAGCAAAAATAACTCCTTATATCAAGTTGTAGACATTCAATCAGTGTTCTCGTCCACGTTACTTGAATAATACAGTAAATAGTTCCGATAAAAGTTTATCCCATTAATTACGTATGCAGCTATTCTCAACTAAAGTCAGAACTTCCAGTGCAAAAGTAAAGATATTTTTCGATTTATTGAACAAAATATGTGCGAGAAGAGAACACGTCATGCTTGTACAATTGAATATTCCACAATATTCTACTCTTGTACAATCCTTCGTTTATTAAAACGCGGATGTTCTAATATAATGCAAATCAATGTATCTACGACTTTTTAAATAACGAGTGTTGGATGATATTTTAAATATGGAAACAAGTTTTCATCGCAGGAATGTGTATTCTGAATTCTAACCTTAATTCCAAATTTTCAGGTTTGCAATTACTAAATACAAATGTTGTAGAATATTTCAATATTCCTCGTTTAACACGCTATTATCACAGCGACTAACAATCATTCTATTAGGTTGTCCGGAAAGTGTCTTATCTTCGTAAACATATTTTTTACAACAATGCACTTTCATACAAACGTGAAACCAAGTCTGTGAAATGTCACGGTGTTTATTTCAACAGAACAAAATGGATCGTACGTAATTCGACAAAATAATATAGAACAAAAAACGTTATGCGTATATTATTTCCTCATAAAACGAAAGAAACTTTTCGGACAACCTATATACAATTGTACCACTGCAGCGAAATAACCTTTAAAGTCGTGGTATGAAACCGTGCTTCATATTTTGAGAATTGGAGAAGCAGAGTTTCTTTTTTACTGAGCAGAACATTGTCACACGGAAAATAAAAAAAAAAAAAAAGAAATCAGTCGTATATATTATAATTTCTCCTACTAAATCTTAATCCAGTTTCACATAAATTCGTGTATGCAATTCCAATGGAAGAAGCCAAATAGGAGGTACACGGTTCTAGAATTCCTCACTCCTTATCGTCATACCACATACCACGTCGGGCACTCAAAAACGGAAACACCGACGGCTACCCTCCGCGGACGTCGCTCAAAGAGCAAAGCGTGCTCGCATTAGAGCAACGATAACCAAGTTCGAGTCCGTGAGAGCACTCAATCGAAACCAGCGTCTCTGGAGAGGCTTTCAACCTGCCGCCCTTAAAGTCGGGCTCCCTCGTCGCATGGTCTGGTCCTAATTCCGCTCGAGCCGGCTCTGAATCCGCGCCGGCCAATCCCGGTTAATCTTTTTATCGTCGTCATTAACGCTGAAGGTCGGCCAGAGACCCACGAGAAAGAAGAAGAAACCCAGAAGGAGAAGACGAGCGGCTTACGTGGAACGCGAGCTCTGTTACCAAGATTAGGAGGAATTTTAAAGTGGCGAGTGGCCAGAGGCGCCAGATCCAACTAAGGCAGACTCGTAATACTATACTGAGAGAATACAAGGATGAAAGGGACATAGAGAAACGATGGAGATGATGAAGCACGATGGAATTGAACTTTTTAAATCAACAGCAATATTTTTTGAACTAGTCATCCTCCATTGTTGAATTTCATCCTTTGTCTTATGGGTCACATTTTCCTTGACAACACGTAAATAGAAGTAAGATAGACGTTTTTAGTTTTATCAAAATGGGCACAAATATTCCATCCCATTCGACATTTCCATTTAGCTTCTATTCTTCTTTCTTTAAGAAATCGATCGTACTGCACTAAGAATATGTACAGAGCAAGTTTGAAACTTGGGCATCAATCTTAAAAATTCAACAGCAACATAAAAATAACTATTTTAACATGTACGCTTAGAAAATGATGTTTTACGTATTTGTAATGCATACTTTAAAAATGTCCGAGCCTATGAACGATAATGTATATATTTGAAATAAATAAAATATATACTTCTACCAACTATAACGACTATCTCAAAAAAGAAAATTAGTTCAATAATATTACTGTAAACGAATATATATATACTGCAGTAATCTCTTGAACACAGTGATGTTTGCATATTAGCAATTCACTATATATGTAATAGTCCCTTACATATTCTTGCGTTGAATTACGACTATATATTTCTAGCATCACAGAACCTCTTTGACTACCATGAGGTGGCTTAGACGCCATTCGAGCATCTACGAGAGAGACAGGTAGGCTGTAACGACATAACGCGTGAGAGAAAGACGAGTGGGAGAGGGTGCTGGAGATTAGCGGTAATTCGTCGAAGGACCAACTTCGAGGGGCCATAGACCAAAGGATACCGTTTCGGGGAAGAGAGACAGACGGATCTCTTCACTGTCTCGAAGTTGCGAGTCTTTGAGAGCTGTTTCGAGCGTTGCTGGGATTCCAGACAACGAGACCGATGACTGGAAAGTTGTGATCGCTACCGAGTTGTCTTGGGTGAGACTTGGGTGGCACTGTGCTCCTTGAAACGAAGAACAGAGTATGCGGAAGAAAGGAGATTTCGGGTTGGCAGAAGCGCTGTTGTGGAAGATGGGGAGCCTCGGTTCAGTTTGTCCGTTTGGGTTGGGTTTTAGGTAACGATCATTGGGGTGCTGATAAAGGGATTAGAAGAAGGTTCTGAGTATTAAGAAGCTATTTTTCGCTTGTGATTGGCATTATATGGTTCTTCTGTCTCGTTGATGCTCTTTTTTTTTGCAAATCGTTACAAGTGACTTTGATAACTTAAAAAAAAATTTATTAGATATATTAATTTATATATTTATATATCGTAATACTTCTGACTTTAAATATTTCATATTATTCGTTATATAAATCATTGTTCTTTTATGATGGTTAACATCTGATTTGATTAACATTTGGACACTATACAATTTCTATTTTATTATAGCGTAATCTTGTTTGTGACGAAGACAAAAATTATGTAGATACATATAATTATTGCGGCGTTATTTCTACATATCGCTAACATAAATTTGTTAACATAATGTTTATTACTCATTGTACAATATATTTTAAACGATACTAGTAAAGAGTTAAAATTCGATATCGTATCTTACCCTAAGTGCCCTGATAAACTTCAACCCGAAGAATATTTCGTGGACAACTCGTTTGCAACGTTATGGTTCGTTAATTGTCACGATGGTCTTCGTATATTCGTTGACTCGACGACGATGGAGACAGAAATCGATTGATAAGCAAACGAGGGTGGCGACGAGGTTCGATAAGCGGTTATTTCTTGGTGCGTCGCTTTTCCGGCGATCTGTGCCGCGCAAACGAGGAACGCGAAGACTCTCGATAAGTAAATGCCCGGACCGTTTCCATTCCGACTGTTTAATGAGTCGTAACAGCACGCGTCGCGGGAATCGTTTGCATAAAAGATCAGGCAGAATTCTGGCGCAACTCGCGCGGCAGAAATCTTTGGGGATTGTTGGTGGGAGGGGGGGGGGCGATCGACGAATGGAGCATGTTTATCGGCGAATATTTTATTTATGGAAAACCTCAGCGGGGTAATAGAAAGAATTTGTTGAACTTCTTCGTGGTTTGCTAAAAGTTATTTTTTAAAACAGCGTTATTTATTTTGCAACGTAGGAAGTTCATAGTATATGATAAATTTTTTAAACCATCGTGACTTATCGTGTTTAATAAGTGCTATTTTATTTTATCATTATATCACTCGATATATCGACGTGAAATAATTTATTCAGAGCAATCATAATTTTCATTCTCATAAATCATAAGTAAAGAAACGTCTAATTATAGAGTGAAGTTTCGTTTGTTAAGCTACTAATGTATTCAGAGTCAGAATCTTTAATCGTCACATATATATATATATAACATTTATTTTATCTTAATTTTATTCGTTTAATCTGTTACTTAATTGTAACAATAATTTTAAAATATTCTATCTAATTTGTATTTCACAGGACGTCTCAAATTTTGTAAGTTGAACTTGTTGTATGTATTCGGTGGATATAAATAAAAAGATATCTACAAGACAAATTATTAACAGTAATTTATGACTTCGAACTTGCAGGATTTCATTAATAACGTTGGTTCAATTGTGTAAGAAGGCGCAGGCACCATTGAGATACATCTCCATTTTCATTTCTTGCTAAGAAATCCATCATGATGTACTTTTCGAAATTTTAAACAGATGGAGTCGATCTATCTGAGAAGTTTGAATAACAGAAGAAAATAACGTACTGTAATGTGATGTACTTCTAGGAAAAAGTTTTCTTTATCGACTACAGGGTAATGATGTTGCTGCTCTTTATTGCACTGTACGCGGTAAAAAGTTGGATTATAAAACGGAGGTCTTGCCCGGGAGCTTGTTTGCTTTTGAACTTTTTAATTTTACCAGTGTAAGAGAAGATTTTGATTAGCCAAGTTGGAACAGAGTGTTTCGACGAGCAGTGTTATTGGTCCGATGAGTTTTATAAGAGATCGACTGTTTCATTTCATTCCAGTTTCTTTCTTTAGCAGAAAATTAAAAGTCTGGATAATAACAGTTGTAAGAAACTCTTACAAATTCAAATTCATTAATATTTATGAATGATATTAATATTTACACTTACTTTTACAAATAACATTATTAACAATATTTAGTACAACATTATTATTTTATTAATAATATCGTTATATAAATAATAATATTTACACGTACTTATTTGTACACTGATATTTACATTATACACATAAACTCTCACAAGAACATTCGATAAATAAATATTCGATAAATAATTATTTGGTTAGCTTCCAAACAGTTTCTCGCTCCTCCTGAAAAACCTATTTCAATTGTGTCACTTTTGCGATACACATGCGATTTGTTCGGTAAAGTAGTGTTAGTTTCGCGAAGAGAGCGCACGAATCTACCGGAGGATGGGGGCGGCTGCGTTCGAAGGCGGAGGCGGATACGAAGGATGGCGCACACAGACACGCGCTGTCAGGGTCAACATTCGAGCCAGGCGAACGTAAGGTACTGTTAATGCAACCTCACGATCGCGAGATCGCGATGAGCCGCGGGAACGGAGAAGATCCTGCTCCTCCGACGCGTCACGAGCTCCTCCTTCGACCGGCTTTCCGAGCTGCTCTCTCTGTCTGTGAGATCGTTTCGACTGCACCGATCGTTCGATTCGTTTCGATCGATAATTGAGGAGTTGAAGAGGTGAATGATGTATAGCGAGCACCACGAGTGAGAATTTTCAGTATAAACAGAACGTCACAGGAGAAAATCATGATAAGTACTCTGTTACTGTTTTTTTCTTATTTCGATATCATGTTACGATTAAGAAGATTTTAATACGACATAATTGAAAACGATTCAGAATATGCAGGAAATATCTGTGAAAACGATTTGCACAAGTTGTAAGAAAATAGTATTCACGTTTATGATTTTCATAATTTAAACTTTATGCAGAAAATATTTAATTAACATGGAATAGTACAAATGCTAAGATTCGTAAGTAACGGAGAGAAAAAAATATATAAATAAAATATAATAGGGAAAAATTAATGATATTTCTAAATGATGGGATTGTTGTTGCAACATGGAATATTTATTTAAAACTCACTATGCCACTGCTAGATTGTGGAATAGAGTTTGGGGAGGAAGACACGTTTTTTTGGAGGTGGATCTTGTGTCTTGAGGATAAATGGAGACCACGGCCGAGGGTAGAGTGAGATATGGCGCGGATTTGTAGAGACTGTTCCACGTTATCGGGTTTCTTCTACGAACGAGGGTAGTTTAGGAAGTTGCAGGCCGAAAGTGCGAAATAAGAGTTGCTGGAGGTGGATAGGATTGTTTGAGAAATTTAGGTACTATGGCGTCGGGTAGTTTGGTGTTCAGGGCTATGGGGAGGTTTGAAGATATTGTAATAAAACAAGTTTTGTAATAAGACGCAAAAAGTTATTGCTCTGTCTCTCTTTTAATTTATGTTAATTATTTGCCAATGTTGCTTTAGCAGTTTTTTTACAAAAATCTTCCTTGCGACTACCTCGTTAATTAGCACATTGGTTACTACTAGTACCTGTTGCGTGTACTTGTTTCGTCAAACATATCCTTGATTTAACTAATAATGCTCGTTTTAAGTGCGTTGCTTCTTGTTTCGTTTACCTTTCTAACTCTCTTCATTGAAATCCATAAAAACAGAAACCCGACAGTTGCACTACTAATTATCACTTGAACATGTAAAGTATTAGATCAATAAAACACATGCGTCAAACAGTCAATCCTACATACAGTGGCTACGAGAAGTATCGGTACATAGCCTTATACTCCAATGAAACACTTTTTCATCAGAGATTGTGTATCTTTGTAACGTCAAGTTTTTGTAGTCGTATGAAAGTGATCAACCAAATGATACGAAATCTAATATAGTTTGTAATTAGTACAATGATACAACGGTGTACGAGAATCTTCTATAGCCACTGTGTTTCATACTATAGACGGTTTCATCAACCGCAACAAAACCAACTAAAATCTCTGTTGTATCTTTCAAGATTCCCCTGCAAGATTCTCGTGATCACAGGTTGCTGGAAAATTTGCAAGACAGAGCGTCGAACGGGCAAGAAGCATGGGTCCCCCGCGTGCAAGAGAAAATCAATCGGGACGCGACGGCATGTAGGTACGAAGACGAATGGCGTGCGGCTAAGGGGAGGCCGTGCAGGCGGCCACGGATGTAAGAAGAAGAACGGAGGAATAGCAGGCAGCCTGGCAGGGTCGAAGGTCATTCACGTGTTGCCGTTCTTTGCCTCCTCCACTGGCTACGGCACCTCGCTGCAAAACACACCTGCCCGACACCGCGGTCGAACTCTTTAACCACGCTCGAGACCTTGTTCCTCTCTCGTACGAGGCTCACCGTGTGCCTCGAGGAGGAATCGTCGCGTCGTTCCCGGCCTTCGGACGCTGTTGCGAGGTGAAAAGGTGGAATGGTGTTATAAGTGTTAGTTGGTTTTGCGAGGGAAGTTAAACTGGTTGGTTTTGCATGAAACTCGATTACGTTCTTATATCTTTTTTATTTTGTTAGCGAACTATGAGTTTATTATCTTTTTCGTTTGATACTAACTTTGTATCGATCGTTGAACATTATTCTATTGTTTGTGAGAGCTTTGGTCAGAAACGTTCTTTAGTTATTACGATGTATTTCATGTACCATTTTAAATAGAATAAATCAGAAAGTGTTTTGTTCTTTTTGGTTATTTCAAAAAAAGCATCTGGATAAATTGAAAATATTTCTTCCTTAGTATGTAAATATTAAAATTTCTTTTCGTGCTCATAACTTGCGATATTTAAGCTACAAGAATTTGAAGGTCTTCGTCATTGCTTTATTTCGTATAGTATCGTTGGAAAAAATTTACTAAGAAATAGCTAGTTTTTGGATAAAGATTTAATATTATGTATTTAGAATATCGTACAGGAACTTTTAGGTATACATAATTCGTTCGATCATCAAAAATGTACTAAGATGCAGCGCAACCATCTATTATTCAGAATGTCGATTATACCGTGATTGATTCTTTAATCATTGATTACCCTGTTATGTAAATTAAAATTCTTCATGTCATATTATACTTTCAATCATTTCAGCGCAGAAATGGAACTACAGATTAATATATTTTATTATTTTCATATAGCTCTTTGTTATTAGTTTTATACAGGTGCAATATCGGTATTTCTCCGATAATATGCATCAATGTAAAGTAGAAAGTAGCCGAATAATACCAGAAATTATTTTGTTGTTGACCAACGAACAATGTATTCATTATTTGTTAAAAACATACCCAATTATAAATAAAGTTGTTTTTTTTTTTAAATCGTCCGAAAAATTGTTTTCTCCAATTACTTTGCTTTATGTTATCTTTTTTCAACAACTGCTACGTAATATTTTAATGAATAGAAAAGTTACTTTCAATCCGAATCTGGTTAACTAGATACGTAAAATTTATAAATTGCTAAAGCAGCTGTTAGTGACATAAAGACAAACGACACTTCAATAGAATGCAGCAAAATATAACCAACATTTCGTAAATTAACTTTTTCAATTTACCGAAGTCTTATACTTATTTCCTCCTCATTGGACACCCCAATGGTGGCCTATATTTGTCGTTCTTTCCCACAACAGCCGCGACGCAACAGTCTCATCGGTCGACTGTATGGTTTCTTGGGGACGTTGCGCTATTAGCAGCGAGAAAATCAATACGAACGATGTTCCACTTACGCGCGTTGTTCTCGCACTGTCCCGCGAACATACGAACGCAACGTCGAATAAGTTGTCGTTACACGCCACGGATAATACGTGTCAGACGATCTGAAAGTCTCTGTGCGACGCGTTCCGATACCGGGGGCCTTGTAGCCGCCCACGATTCCAGACATGCCTGCTGCTTTTTGAAAAACGCGCCACCGATACTGTGAAATGGCTAAAGTCTCTCCAACAACTGGTCACTTTAAAGTGCGTATAGTATCGTGGTTGTAAGTTATGTAAGTACTATACTAGAGCTCATAGAAATTCACAGAAATATTGAAAATTGTATAGGTAACTAAAACAATCAAGAAAGTTAGTATATTTAGCTATTAGTAGGTTTGTGAAAAATTAATTATAAAGAGTGTAGAAAATTAAATATGAAGATAAAAATATTAAGTTGTCCGAAATATTTTTTTCGTTTTATAAGGAAATAGTAGAGGCACAATGTTTTTTGTTTTATATTAGTTGATTGAATTATACACGAACATAATAATAGAAATAGAACAAAATGGATCACACTAAATTCAATAAGATAATATAAAACAGAAATTATTGTTCATCTATTATCACCTTATGAAACGAAAGAAACTTTTCGGACAATATATAGAATGTACATAATGTGTAGAAATAGACTAAGGTAAAATATACAATTGAGATCGATACGTATTTCATACATTCTAGAAACGTTAAACATTCTAATTCGTTTGCCGAGGAAAATTTTAGGAGTTTTCAGGGTAGGAATATAATTATCAGGTTGTTGTTGAAGTCTTTTGGAGAAGATACATAGGTTAAAATTATGAAAATGATTTAATCTTTCAATACGAGAAATCGAATATTCAAATAGTAATTGCACTTGAAGATTGATAGTAATTAGTAGATCATACAACTATGAACGTTTATGCAAGTGGATATTCAAACATAGATAAAATCAAATATAACAATAAATTGGTAACTTACGAACAAATGAATTTTATGTAAACTGACCATAAAAAGTGATTATAAAGTGTTACATATTTCATACTACAATTGAAGTAAATAGTAATAGCACAAAAACGATATCGAATCCGCACTTGTCCTCTCAATACCACATCCCTTATCATTCCACCCAAGTTGCTAGCATCTCAATAGTGAACATCTGCAACAGACCAGTTTCCTCCGAACCAAAAGCCACGATACGTACATATGCACGCATGTTGAATAATACCAATATGTATCTGGAAAAATTCCTCAAGAGCAGTTTCTTTAAACTCGATCGACTGAATTTTCGAAATAACAAGAATACGATGGCGATACAGGAAAACAAAACTTTATAGAAAATTGGTAATGGAACACTCGAATTACAAATAGAAATTTACCTTCTGTTGAGACGTAATATGAAGAGATATATAAAATATCTGAAATATAGCACTCCATCAGTTATAATATTCGGCGTATGAAAAATTTCTCTATTTACATGCCATCTCTTTAATTGCATTCACAAAAACATAAATTTCTATAAACATTTTCGCGTACGAACAAATTATATCAAACTGATTCAGAAAACTGATAAGAAAAATACAGAATTACATAGAAATTTTCTTTGCCTTTTAGAAATTTCAATCTTGTATCGATGTACTTTATATATCTTGCATACTTCATTTACAGTAAACAAAAATCTAATCACACCCCAAGTGAACAAAAGTCGAATAACTGTATAACTGTGCAATCGCGTTAAATACCAAGCCTATAATCGTCTGCTCAATACTTCGTCCCAATCGTTTCACCAAACCTATCAATATCTCAATACCTAGCATCTGCAACAGAGCAGATTCCCTTCAACCAAAGGACACGTACCCACACGCACGTACGTATCTCGAATAACAGCAACATCCATAGAAGTTCCTCCAGCGTATGCCTAGAATCGATCGATCGGATCTTTGGAAGCAGCAAATGGCGATGGTGGTATCGCGAGGCGGTTCCCTGAATTTTATGTTTGCGGAATGCCTATGATCCGTGCCCGGTAATGGGATTTCCCAGCGACACGGCGTGGAGCACGAACAGTCAAACGAGATTACGAGTAGATCGCGCGGCTAGATGTTCCGGAAGGTTAGAGGCCCGCTTCTAACGAGATAAACAGGCACTAAGTGCAAGCCGCTTAGGTTACGGCGGACGCCTTTCTATGTGAAGACAGAGACAGACAGAGAGAGAGGGGGGGGGGACACCAGAGAGAGGCATCCAGAAAGGGGCAGAAGGGGCAGATCAGAAACAGGGATCGCGTAGATTTGCACGCGCGAAACTCACGGCCGTGAAATCTACACGAGCGGAGATCGCGGTTCGACGTGGAACAGGTGAAAGCTGCCGCGTGTGGAGGAATCGTCTGGCTTGTATCTCGCGATTATGGCAATTTCGATGTGTCGTTTAACATCGTGCGATTAGGGGAAGCGAAGTGGAAGTCGAGAAAGTGGCTGGAGAGGTGTAGCGATGCTTGAAGATTCGTATCGGTTACCTTTGTTTTCTTCCTTTGAGTTTATCGCGCTTTGTGTTGGAAATTAAATACAGTGGAATTGTGATTATCCCGATTAAGTAATTTCTTGATTCTTATTATACAAATTTTTTAGTAATTTTCAATATATATTTGTGAACTATATCAGTGTAGAAGAGGAAATTTCTTATTAAGATTTAAGGTGTTTTTATCGTGTAAAATTGAATTAGTACACCGTGAAGGAAGAAATATTTCCAAAAATTCATTAATAGAACTTTTCCTTGCTATGTCTTATAATTTTTACAAAGATAGACGACCAAATTTACCAATAAATGTTTCTTGAAATTTGGTTAAAGGCATTTTTGGAGAATAGGAGATTTAATTTATTGGCATGAGATTTGATTAATGAAGAAGTTACTACAGATAATTTAACAAGTGGCACGTTTCTTAACGAAGAGAGGGGATACAGGATATAAGGGAAAACGATCGCAGCTTCGAGTCGTTTGCTTCAGGTTGCAGAAATAAAGTATAATAATTGGATGATTAGAAGGAAGTGAGGACGCTAGAAAGCAGCTGTCAGCTAGAAGTGGCAGGTGAAGACTGCTAATGGATAGCTTGACCTCTTTATTTTCCATGAAATTATGGTCGAAGAATTTTGTGACGTTCGCGTTCTGCGAAGTGTCGGCGACATTCGTTTGAAATTAAACTAGGAAAGATTTAAAGACATGTATAAGTTGGTCTAAAGTTAATACAATTTGTGAACTAAAAATATATATTAAAATATCCTACACAAGTCAAATAATTAATAAAAGAAACAATTAATACACACAGAAATCATACTATCAATAAATCATAAGGTTTCATTTTCTTTTTCTCGAGAAGTGTTTAATTTTTCTATAAAAACTACTCCGGTAATTTAATACTAAAATTAGTGAACTTACTACAATGACGAATTTCAGATGTTTTACTTCTAGAATTATTTTATCGAGATAAGAACACGATTACATTATGTATATGCTTTTTTATTTTAATCACGTCACTTTGATATAATAATTTATATACACATTTAGCTACATGTTAAATATTGACAATTCTAATGTTAAAAACGTATGTAATAGAAAAAGAACATAAAACAATGTCAAATACTCCGTACAGATCTTTCATAAAAATATCACTCTTCAGTATGAAGCTTCGAACCAACTCTGATAAAAATTCTAACAACTCTTTGCACCCACTTTTCAAGATTCCGCCTGAAAATAAGCGATTCTATCCCTCAGAGGAGATCACGTTTTGAAGTTCAGCCGATCGAAACTCGAGGACACCTTGGACCGGTTTGACTCGAGCCTGACTGACGATCATAGAAATCTGGAGAGCATCCTGGCCACGAACGCGCGTCACGGACGCATCACCTTTGTCCCGGTGTTGCGTAATTTCGCCGGCAAGTTGGCGGAAGGAAGGAAGGAAGCGAACTCGAGGCGAAGTGCGGAACGAGATCCGCTCGCGTTGCCCCGCGCGATGAATACAGAAAGCCGTAGGGGTCTGCACTGTCGTGGAAACTCGCCGTGTCGCAACGTGCCTCTTACTCTCGTTGCTCATAAATGCGAAAGTTCGTGGTCCGCGAACACGCGTTATTAACGACAGCGTAGCTTCTTCCAGCTACGATCTTTGTTCGAATCGAAAGACAAATAGGGATGAATTTAATGAAATTAGAATGAGATTGGGTCTGAATGTATCGTATAAATATTTTGTAATTTTTGTAAAAGTTAGTAAGCGATTAAAAGGAAAGTTACTATATAGTAATTAAAAGTTATTAAAAATTGTGTTTCGTAAACGTTTGGAGAACATCCTTAGAAGTTAAGTTCGCCGTACATATTTTTACTTTGGACTCTAGGTCCATGACTTTTCTCGTTAAGATGAATTTTCGATCGTAACGTTTTATCATTAGGATACTGATGTTTGTTTCTCATGGGTTTGTAAGAGACGACGACATGCTTTTAGCTTAGTAACGAATTTCGAATTAATAATTCATTGTTTCAAAAATTTTGTAGGAGAATTCTTAAAAGTTAGATCTACTATGTTCCTGCGCAAGTTTCTGTTAAGTTTCTGAAAAAAAATTCTCAAAACTTATTTTAACAAATGAAAGTTGAAGAACAAAAATACTCGTATAATAATTCTCATACAATAGATGATACGCTAATTATAACGTTTAAATCGTATTTCTAATAATTGTTGTAATAACTACTCTAATAAATTAATAATAAAATTCCGCAGTCATTCAAAGATCAACCCGTCTGGCATCAAAATGTCAATCTTCAATTCCAAAGCAGAATAGAACCGCCGCTTCTGAAGCGACTGTAACTCAATTGAAAGTAGGTCTTTGCAATATTAATTTCAAGACAGCAGTTGTACAACACAAGTTCTATGGAACAAACGGGTAGAAGTTTAAAGATGTTACAACAGGTACTCCAGCACACAGAGTTCATATTCAGGAAATTGTCGCGGGGCGGTTTTCGTAATCCGGGCGCGGCAAAATTGGGTAATTATTGCGATTTAATATCGCCAGCTTCCTGTAAACTCGTTAGGCTTCCTAATTGAGATTACAGCGGCAGATTCGCGGTGGGAAGAAGATTGCGGGATACACCACATGCGCCCTGATACTTCGGAAGACTTATCGCTTACAAAACTTCGTAATAACCTCTCCGAAAGCTTGCGTAATGCCTTAGAGCGAAACGATACTTTAACGATCGCGGAGATCCACCTTCTTCTGGCAAACTATTCACCCAGAACAACTGCTTTCCCTCATTTCAAAGAAGTTTTAAATTAAAGGAGGAGCAAGACTGTGGACTTTGAGTCTATAAATAACCAGTCTATTTCCATTCTGGTTTCTTTAGCGAACATAATTAAAATCTCATTTGTTTTGTTAATCGTTGAAAGTAAATTTTTGAGAAGTTTGAATCGGGAACTAGTAAAGTGGATTAAAAGCGTTGTTTGATTATCAGGAAGATTGTGTGAAACGTAGGTAGTTTGTGTTTTATGATGTTCCAATAGATGCTTTATCAGCACTTGCTTCAGCTTTTGGATGGAGAAGTTTGAACATAGGAAATTGTTCTTAGTCAGAAAGATCACAGATGGTTGCGCGCTCATCTTTAAAATCTCATTTTCAAGTACTTAGCCCTTCTCCTATTCGCCGCATCCCTAATATTAACAACAAATATTCACAAAATTTACTCTCGATAACCGAAAATCAAAGAATACAAAGACTAAAATTTCTGCGAAAAGACCAAGAACTACGTCCAACTAATCGAAAATTGAAAAATTCAAGATTGAAGAATAAACTTCAGTAATCTCAACAAACAGCCAAACTTCTCGAAGAAGACTAAGAACGTGTCCAAGCAATGAACGATTGAAAAATTCAATATTGAAGAATAAATTTCATCAACCGACTGAAATTTTCTGTAGACCAAGAACGTGTAAAACGCGTCCGACCAAACGAAAATTGGAAAATTCAAAATTGAAGAATAAACCTCGCGGATTGCAACGAGGACTGGAACTTTCTCAAGAAGACGGAGAGCACGTCCATCGTCACGGAACGTTCCGTTCCCGGAAATCAGCGCCACGCGAGTCCTTATCCTCGGCAGGCGACCTTCGTAGCCGAGGATCGCGTTAAACGGCGAAAACAAAAGGCGAAGAACGTCAAAAGGAGTCGAACGAATATAAGAAGCGCTAAGAGCGAGAAAGACAAGTCGTGGAAGTGGGCCCGTTTCTGCGTAGGCGTTGCACACATCCAACGACCCGGAACCTCGGCAAATCTCTCTCTCGTATCTGGTTCCTGGCCCGTTCCAACGTCTCCTCTCATAGGAGCTCGCACGCTGTAGCCAGCCTGCATTTACGTACCTACTTATCTCGTTAGGGCCGCGTCTCCACCCTCCCACGCCTCCCGCGATTCTCGACCTCGTAATCTGCCCGCAGATCCCCTGTGTCCAGTGAAAAAGTCCCTGGAACTCATGAGGGCGAATTCAGCACCGCCTTCGAAGATTCGAAAAAGAGTCGAGTGGGTGGAATGACGTTTTCGATTGAGAAAACGTCGTTTTCAGGGTTTCAGGTGGTAGGAGATGGATGCTGATGGGATAGATTAGATGTGTGTAAGATTGTTCACTGTGGATGGTGTAGGTTTGGTTGTATGGTTGGAAGTTCGTAATAGTTGCAAGTACAAGCAAGCGTGGATGGACACCCGGTGGGTGTTGATTGAATGAAAATTATTTGATGAGGGAACTGGTTGAAGGACTGAGTGATTGGAGCTGCTTGAATTTTCTGGGAGAAACTAGTTGATGGTAAGTAGTAGGTTTCGTAGGTAGGTGGAATTAATTAATAGCTTAATGACAGAGCATGTTTATTGCTTTTCTATGGGCAATCATTTTTATGTAAAATGGTTAAGCAGAATAGTAAGTTCATTTATGTTTTCTTCAAAGAGCTCTTCAAGTGTAATTTGTTTCTTATAGAATCTGTATGAAATCAAAGAATAATTTATTTATCCCATTTTTTTAGAGACATATTTGAGAATCAGATATGTATCTTTACATCCTGTAAACAATCTTTATAATGTTCTTGGAAACATATACATATATACATTAAAGAAAAGTGAACTAAATCTAATTGTTCAATCTAATTGCAAATTGTAGACATAGGACATAAATATTTTAAATAGATAATGTCTAATTTGAATAACATTAAATAAACAATTTAGAAATATTTGTTGTGTAAATGTATTGTATTATTAACATTCAGATTGTATTGCATTCACGAAATCCTGTATAATAATCAAATAATGAACAAACGACGAACAACACGTTATGAAATTTCAATACACGTAGATAGTTAATTGTTTTTTAATTTCACTCGATGAAAACACGAATGAAGACTTTAATGAATATTTAAGATGATGTATCAATACACAGTTATAAAAATATAATAAATTATAAATAAAAACGAAAATTCCTCACTTTTACATGAAATTGAAGAATTTCATTCGATGCAATTACGCGCGGCACAAACAAGCAATCCTCCTTCCTTCTCTGCCCAACCAGTTAATTGTCCAAAAATTCATGCAAAGCGGAAAATATTGAAAAAAGGAAGACATTCGGAAATATTTGCCTCGGCCGCGTTTAATGGGACGCGGCATGGTAACGCGATTTATCGCCGCTCGATCCGGCGCAATTTATTTAAATGGCCGTGTGTAATAGAATATCGTTAATAATGAATCGCGTAATCTTTCGATTTATTATTCTCGGTCCGCTTGATGCTCGACCTTTTATTCGATATCCTGTAACACGTGATCGTTTAATTATTTAATACGATGGCCTGTTTTGCTTGTTTGCGCCGAAAACATCTCGCGCTCTCTCTTCGTCTCTCGCGAAATTTGAAATCCATGTTCGTGGCAATAAATTCTCGGAATTTCGCGTGTCCCCCTATGGCCGTTCCCCTTTTGAAAAAAAGGAAAGAGTCGAACGGACGAAATTCGGCGAAGAAAAGAAAGACACAAGGGGTAGGAGCGCGATTCTGTCGGGGCGAGTACAGTGAAAATCTCGCATTCTGCTTCGAGTTCCAGGGCAAAATCGATTAACGAAAGATGTTCTACGTAGGAGGGTGGCTTTTCTTTTACATAATGTATCCTTTTTGTTTGACGGAAATGGTGTTGGCTTTGGAAAACTCTTTTTTCTACGGAACCAACTCGGTTTGCTCTTCCTCTTTTAGGCTACTTTGTTATTTTTATTCAGAAATTTATGCGATAATTACGATAGTTGACGTGACAGTTACGTATTTGTAGTAAAATCTAAAGGCGCGAGAATATTGGAAATACGCATAATATGCACGGAGAAGCTTATAAAATATATGCAAGTATAGTTATAGACGTATTCATAAAAATATGAATTTGCATAAATATCCACAGGCTACTTATTATTCTACGACTTGATAATTCGACACTCAGACAGCAGAAAAATAATCTTACCGCCTATAAAATCACGAACACTTGACTACAAATAAGGAGAAGGTAAATCATTCTTATTGCCATTTCAGAACTTAACCTTCGTCTTTGAATGCACTTACGACAACGATATAATATTAATAACTGCATAATGACGTGCAGCAACATTCCATCGAGGCGGACAGGATGATCGTTGAACGGCGATGGCACAATTGCTCTTTGAAGGCCGGCAAAGCGGCCAGCACGGCCAGAAACCACAGTGTATAATAAGCAGCGTAATTGAAGTAATGGACTAATTGCGAGATTCGTCGCTGCTTCGACACAGTGGTAGTAGGCATCGTTAATGCGATTCTCGAACGGCTTTTGACCTTAGAACGAGCGGCTTGAGAATCAATTTGCCGCCACGTCGTTCAAGCCCTGCCCGATACGTTCGTTTTTATCGCGGATTTCTTAAATTAAATTCTCGTTTCAAGGGTGCTCGCGCGTGGGCATACTTCCTCTACTTAAGCCCGTGGCTAGATTAGTCGAGTTACTCGAATTTAGTGATTTCAATTTACGTTTATGCTGGTCAAGTTATTTGACCTGAAATCGCTTCGATTCGAGTTGTTTGAGATCAGCTGCATATATAAGGGGAAATGGATATATAAATTAATGCAGCATACGTTCATTCGTTTGTCAATATAGCGTTTTTCTATCGGGTTCTACATTTCATTTTCACAGTTTCAAATTTTTGCAGTCATATAAAAGTCTGTGCTGTTAAATACTAGGTAATTAACCGTTTGAATCACAGGGATCTGAAAAGACAGGGTCGAAAAATCCCAAATAGCGCGATAGCGCTTGTCTTAATCGATTACGAAGAGAAACAAGCGGCGTAATAGCGCTCGTTATATTTGTTATTCTTATGAAATACATCCATATTAATAATAAGAAATTAGTAAGCCAATAAATGGATCTCGTAAGATTCATTTACACATTTTCGAAAATTCCCAAATAATGAAAAACAGCAACTTCTCTTATTCCAATCAGCAACTTCTTCCTCCGCCTTTTTTTTTTTTATTAAGCTTAATACACCCCGCGTCAAAACAACAAATACCAAATTTTCGTTTACAGTTTCATATTACAACCATCAAGTTCACAATGTTACTAACAAATCACGCTTATTCCGTGCTTAAACCTTGCTTGAAGAAGAAACACGCGACAAACAGGATATCAGACGCAAGAGAGGTGGCAGACGAAAACTTAATTTCCAAAATAATTAAAAACTAAATGAGCACGAGGCAGCTGGGACGAAATGTTGCGGTGACCGCAAAGAATATTAAGAACGGTACGTTTAAATGGGCCGCATTGTCGCGACCGTTCCTTTTCCCGAGGGCGACGAATGGGACGCGTCGCCGGCGCCGCGGCGGCTGGACGCGCGCAGTTCCGCCAACGGCTGACCGCGGTGAGATTTTTATGCGCGTCAAAGCGTCGACGAGCGGCCGTGAGTTATCGCGCCACGACCGAAATTAATTTTACCCGTCGACAAGGGGGAGAGGAGAAACGTGCGCGAGACGCGGCCGTTGAACGCCGTTGCCCGGAGTTTCCGCTCCACGAGAACCCTTCTCGTCGATTTTTCCGCTCGTATGGACGCGCGAAACCGCGACCGTTAACCAACCGATGTTGAAATTGCGCGATGATTCTCGAGGAAAACACTTCTCGTCCTTTTTTACTTCTTTGATATAAGAGAGAAAGGTGAAGATGAGAGAAGTTTGCTAGCGGTTTATTGTCGAAGGAAGCGATGATTTGTAACGTGTTTTTGGAGGATCACTGTCCTGAGATTATATCGGTTCTACGGATTATATCGATCTGTATTTATGAAGTTTGTGATGGTACGAATCCACGAGCAAATAAAGAAGAACAGCTTTAATCAATTAATTCGGAATGAAATTCTATATCATTCGTAACAGAATTACAATTCAATGGATTGAAAATATTCTTGTTAAGTTCTTGGTACATATATTGATATAAAAGTAGGTTTCATTAACCTTCTACTTGAGAATTTGAGAAAACAGGAACTCGAAAACTGAAGAACTCAAGAATACAAGAACTTGAATAGTTAAGAAATCGGGAACTTAAATAGTTAAGACTTTAGGAACTCGGATAGCTGAGAACTCGAGAATCTTAGGATCTGAGGTTGCAGGAACTCGAGCATTCTGAATCTCAAAAATACGAAAATCTATTATTTCAAACGCTTAAGAAAGCAAAAGATTCAGAAACTTCAGGCCTCAGGAATGCACGAAAACTGAAACTTGCGTATGAATTTAAACGCGAACTTAGCTATTAAATCCAAGTATAGCTTGTCCAAATTAACGCCTTCTTTTCCAAATTCTCACTGTATCTAAATGAACAAGATTTCCTGCGTAAGATCCTTGAGTGGCTTCGAAACACGGAACTACGAAAAAGAAATCAGTTTCTAAAGAGCTAGCAATCAGACTCTACCGGCATCTCTCGATTCTTCTCGTCAAAGATCTCGTCGAGAGAGGTTCGACGTAAACACGTTTGGATCACGATCGCTCGAACTACCAGATCAGCGAGAGAAATCTTAAGCAGCTGCATCGGATTATCCACAGCTTAATTATTTCGAGGGATTCCATTAATCCGTGTTCCATTTCACTCGGAATATCTAATAAGCCTGAAAGCTTCGAAACCGTCCTCCGTGGCTTTACGTTTCGTGATGACTCGATTATTTTGCCAGTTTTCCTTGTCGACGCCGGTTAGCTAAATATCGCGTTCTCTGGACTAACGGATTTGTCGCAGAATTTCCACGCGCGGAACAAAACTACCGCGAGAAGTTGCTCATGTTCATGCAGTTAATAACGCCACTGCGGCGCGTATTCGTTACTTTTCTCCCTTTTTGGTTAAGCTCGTGATGACTTACAGCGAAACGAACAGACGTGTTATTGTGACAGAATGAAATTTGTTACGCCATGATGCGAATTTTCTTGCGTTCCATCGTCGATAAAACCGATGGAAGTAGTAAGTTGACTTGAGAATTTTTTTATTCTCTCGAGATAACTTAATCGCATGAAAGAGATTTGTCCATTTAGACCGTGCGGTGATGGTCGAACGATTAGTTTGATTTTTCAGTTATTGTATTTTATGATTATAGAGAGTCAATAATTTGAAGACGTTGATACTCGAAAATTCAGAAATTTAAGAACACGAGCGCTTCAGAACTCGAGAATCCGGAAATTGGAAAAGTCATCCTCCTAAAGTTTGAAAATTAGATAACTTGAAAATTTGAAGTGTACAAAATTCGTAAAAATAGAAGACGAAATTAAAAGGATTATCTTACGGAATATAATAAAGTTGGGAGGTTAAGCGACAAATATAAGCTGAAGATATGTAATTGATTTATTTCGTTAGAAACGTTAAGTATAGCTTCGCTTATTTTAGTCAACTTAGCCGAATAGAACAACTTGGTCGAATAGAAAGCTTTCGAAGAAATCTAAAGTTACTCTTCAAAAGTTGAATTAATTAAAGGTAAATTGGGCTAGGTTATATCTGTGTTAGATTTGAGATAAATCTGGGATTGGTCTGATCTTGAACTGGATTAAGTTTCACTGGCTACAGTATGAGCTAAGCGTGAACTATACTGGATTAGCCTGGATTACTTCCACGTTAAGCCTGAGGTAGATCTATCTCCTAGGGTACGTCTGTCCAGGTGCAATTTCGAATCGAGCTAGTTCCTAAGCGCAAATTATTTGTGTACCAATTTGAAGTGTAAACCCATATTTATATTTAAGTGGACCTCTGACCCTAAGTTTGACTGTGTGCACAATTTAACTAGAGATTCCTTAGTATGAATTGCACGAACAAGACGTGGATTAAGTTCCAATTATAATCATTGCAAACATATCTAACGCAGAAACTCGATCAGAAGCATAATCCATTAAATCCATTAAGGCTTGAACTAAGTTTCATTTTAATTAACTTTGGTCTAGTTTCACATTAATCAGAATTAAGATATATTTATGCACACATGTTAGTTATTGAAGGGATTTCCCTTCATCAATTATCCCCTTCCCCCCAATATTGAACAATGTTGAACTCTCAAAAATCTTCATCTAAGAACAGATCCACTAATTTGATTTCCATTGTTTTTACAATTGTCTTTACTTATTATTCTTCTTTCTTTTACTACAACGCTTAATCTTAACCACCTTAAACCGAATATGAAAGCTGTATTGAAAGTCAGAACTTGGTAAAAAAATCTAAACAAAGTCGTAACAAACTATAGGAGAAAGAAATGCTTTCATTGTTAAATGCTGGAACTTTTTACTTCAAATTATTTTCTGAAGAAATCTATTTGTCCTAACGGTATCGTTCTATTGTATAATTAACTTCGCTTATAAATACATTGACGTTCGACCAAATATCTTGTCATACGACGACCAAAACAGTCTTCTGACAAAAAGAAAAATGTCTGCCACCTAAACCATATTTACCTTAACTTCTAATTCATCTTACGATCTCGCTATACCTCGACCTGGACTGTACATCTAAATCAAATCTTTACTATTTCTCGTTCGTACTCAAATTTCTCTCAACAATCTTTCAAACTCTTGCTTACCTTTCACCTGCCACGCACTAGAGGTCTCCAAACACCGACCACTCATCTGTTCTTCCTAATCATCCGCCGTCATGAAAAAGCCGAGACTGGTCAGAAATGACGGACGAAAGTCGGAAGACGCACGGAACAAAGGAAGAGAGTGTGGCGCCATTAAACCGCGGGACAACAGGAAGAGATCCGCGGCGAGGAAACAGGGTTGCTGTTGCTGTTGCACTTGTGCCCTGTTCGGTGCGCTTCGGGGTGTCAGGCGGGTCGTGTCGCGCGGAGAAAACGAGACGCGGCTTTGCCATTAGCCGACACCCGTCGTGCAACGCGACTGTCCTCTCTCTCTCTCTGTTTTTCTCTTTCTCTCTTTCACCCCGCCATCTATCCTCTCTGCACATGGCTGTTGCACGCTAATTGGCAAACATCGGCCGAGCTCGCTTATCGCGATCGGCCGGCGATTTTTGCAAATTACGACGCTCGTCCGACGCCGCGCGAACCAACCGAGCCAAGATCCTCGATACCGTGTCCGCTGATATCGAAACGATCCCCCTGTCCTCTCTCCAATGCACGCGACACGCCTCCGTTCTTTTTTTCCATCTCCATCTCCTCGCCTTCTTCATGTTTTTCTTCTTCTTTGTTGCCGTCCTCGTACTTTGCACTTATGTGTTCTTTAGTCGAGCGAACGATTTAGATGAGCAGCTTAAGTAGTAATAAGCAAAATGCAGAAATTTAGTGATGCAAAAATATACATAATATATTTCTTTAATTTATCGTAGATAGAACAAACCTCCATCTAAGTTCTATTTTTCTAGCTGTGTCGATGAACGTATAAAATTGTAGAAGAATCCCCAGTCTACTTACGAGACATTGAAACAAATTTCTCCTGACCTAAATCTAATTGAAAAAGTTTATGTGAGTTGGATGTTAACTCGAAAAACACATAAGTGATTTTCTGCGTTTAAACTAATACAACACATTTGTCATAATGATAGTTGGGATCATATTATTCGAAAGAAGTTACAAAACGTAATGTTCAAAGGATTAATGCATTTTATTATTATTATTGCTGTTACGATTGTTATTACGTTAAGCATTCGCTCGTTACAAACTTAGGTAATAAGCCGGTTATAGATATGAGTAAGCAAAGAATATCTTAATATTGAGAAAGCATTGAGGTTGTAATGGTCCATTAACAAATTCATGGTATTTATACGTAGAGTAATTTGAAATTTGCTAATGTTAAAAGAACTTAAAAATTGTTTTGTGTTTAAAACGATAAGAGGCTGGTATAGTTTAAAATGCAGAAAATGAAAATGTAATAAAATATGAATAAAATGGAATGGATTGTTCGTGGTAACTCGAAAGGAAATGGAATATTCGAGGAATAAACGTACTTTAATGTTGAAAGAATAATATGGTTGAAATGTGGTCTGCTAAAAAATTCATGAAAGCTGTAATTTTCAACATTACATGCGATTATTTGAAACTTGTTGCAATCAAGTAAAAAACGATATTTTTCTGCGGCTAAAGTAATATCAGAGAAATCTTTGATAATTGCTTCGAGAATATATAAGAGAAAAATATATATGTATTACAAAATACAAAAGGAGCACAGCCCATTGTTCGAAAAAAGAGAAAAAAAGAGGAGCATTCGGGGAAGAAATATATTTTAACAGTAAAAGAACAATGGGTTGAAAATGGTCCATGAATAAATTCTCAAAAGCTATTGTTTTCACCGGTAACTATAATCGTTTGAAACTTGTTGCATTCAAATTAAAAAATGAGAACACGAATGTTTTTCTGTTTTTGAAACATGATATACTAATATCGCTTACTACCTAAATAATCAACAAATCCTGGCATTTCTAATATTAAACTATGAACAATAAAATACGAAAGGGAAAAAAGGTATGAATATTTTTCTGTGTTTAGAATGATAATAGACTGCTTGTTAGTAATTGCTTACTAACCTCGAAAAATAATAAACTGTGAAGTAAACTACTACCATAAAATTTCCCTTAATTTCAATTTGCATTTCATTTATCTCCTAATAAATTCCTCCTAATAAACAGTATTTACAAAGTAAATGATTGTGATTGAAAAGGAAACAGAATTGTTTAAATAGCTTAATAGATGGAATTTGATTAATGAAACTGCCGATTGAACTAATAAAAGTGAGAAAACTGAGAAGAATTTGATGTTGAAGCGATCTGCTTCAGCATAAGAACAGAGAGAAAGAATAGATCGTAGAGGTTTCGGATTTCTTTCTGTTCATGGAGCTCTGTAAGGGAATCTTCTCGTGAAGGCACAACTTCCTTGAGTTCTTTCCTCTTTTTGTGAAGATTGTCCGCTCGTAAAGTAGGAACAGCTACCTTCTCTATAAAATATTTCTGAGCTAAAGATTCTGATCGAGAAATGCTTAAGGAAAGCTTGACATCCAAATGTTCTACTTTGAAATCAGATTACACAGATCTCGGGCGTTTCTCCCTACCTTCGTAAAGCTGCGCCAGTGGGCTCTTACATAAGAGTCCGAGGAACTTTGTTAATATTGTACAACTTGTATAATATATTCCAAAGTATATCATATAAGATATTCCCGTTAGATCATGCGTCGGCACTTTGTCTTTGCAAATGGCGCTTCTATAATACATAACTGTACAAAATGGTAGGTCTCGCAGTTCTAGATAGGTGAATTACATTTTATGTTTCTCTATGCATTCGTTAGTCTTTAGTAAAATAACGAAAGAATGAGATGATGTTGTATATACTTTAGATCCAGCAAAAAGATATATTAAAAACGAGAGGACGATTTAAACGATACTATAGCAGCGTTATTCGAGTCAATGGGGAAGTATTAGATAAGAATTACTAAAATAAGAAGCAAAATATCTTCCAGGAATAAAGAAATGCGTAATAAATTATGATAATTGACGAGTGACGGTATTAACATTAATCGTACAAACTTCATTTCCTTTGATGAGTAAAGGGTATATCTTCATAGAAAATTATAGCCGTTGAAATTATTCTCTAATGAAATATTTTTTATCAGGTTCTACATATGATTTTGATAGTATCAACCTGTTGTGCTCATATGAAAGTAAATATTGGCTATGGAATGATATGATATTGAACATATTCGGATTAATTGTTACGTAATGCTATAATAAGTACAATACCTTATCTAGCCATTGTATATTTCATCGTTCATCGCTATGTCGCCAGTAACGAGTTAAATAGTCTATTTTCAAATATAAATAATATAAAAAGTTTCACGAATTAGAAGACAATTTACTTAACTTAACTCAAGTACCCTAATAAATCAAATAATCGTACCTTACTTTACCAAAACTAATCCGCTCGCAACATAAAAATAAAAAAGAAACGAAACAATTCCTAAAGCTTCGAAAAAATCCAAGGAAAGAGACATAAGTTAGAAAGTACAACGCCTAGTAGCATAACAATGAAAAACAAACGAAACAACTCCTAAAGCTCCGAGAAAATCCAAGAAAAGAGACATATAAGTTAGAAAGAACAACGTCTGGTAGCATAACGATGAAAAACGTTTTTCCACACGGTTGCAGAGTGATATCTTGAAAATTTAAGTTGAATCATGACGAGCCGCGCATTTCGAGAGAGGGTGCGCCTCGTAATTTCCCGTGCATCGATTTCGAGGCGGGACGCGACGAATTATGCACGCGGCGGTGGCCCCAAAAGCGAAAAATCGTTGCGGAACGCGTAAACCGCGTCCCATTCTCCCTTTTCCTCTCTCTTTCTCTGTGTCCCCGAGTTTCTGTTTTCTCTCGCGTACTTTTTCCTTTGTTTCTCGTCGATCTGTTTGGCTCGAGTTCAGAGGTAGCAAAAATTATCGTTGCTATCGGATCGGTGCACACGATAACGGTACGTCGCCAGGACGGAAATCGGTTTTTGCGCGACCAATTAGATGCGCGGCGACGATAAGTCGAGGACGGGAGCACACGCGGTAATTAGATTTTCGCGAAACGCTGATCCACCTCGATGTCCGCCATTCGCGCAATAATTATTAGATATTGACGCGTTCGGTCACCATGGCGACCATTTTTTTATGACAAGCTCTAAATAGTATACCATTCATCACGCAGTATAACGATTTCGATTCTTTGACCATTGAACCTGACGCGTTCGTTTGATACCGATATTCGCGATAATTCTGCAAAGTAATGTAATCAGCGAGTTAATAATTGCTGATATTGCACTAACAGTGTGATCGAATGTCTTTGTACATAATACTCTTCCATTTGGAAGTTTCGTTTCTGTTTGCGGAATGGAATAGAGGGGAATGTTGAAGTGCGCGTTGAGTAAATTTAATTACTGCATTTTTCGTTAATTTCTTTTTGATGGTTCAGCTGTGATTATTTAGGCACTTTGATAAATTGTATGAGTTTTTTCTGATTCATGTTTTTACGATTAGAACTATATTTGTTATAGATGTCAGGTTTGATTAATATTATTAATCGATTCATTCGTATATGAATTCATTGTTAGTTGTTTCTAATTTTTTATTTGCCTTTTTAATGTATATATTTCTTCGGTTTCTTCTTGAAAATGACAAAACAGTTTAAGTAGATGTGCGATATATTTTTTATAAGATATATAGATATTTTATCCGATAGTTCTTATAGAAACTTTTATAGAAATTCTTTTATAAAGTACTTTTGCAACTTTTTTACGATAGAAGAAAGTATAATTTATTATTGCAGAGAGAAATTTCCAAATGAAACAGGTTATAAGTTACTTCCAACCTTACAATTATTTACGACTTTTATGACTCAATTATTTCCAATCTCGCAAACGATGGCACCTAAGGAGGGTAAAAAGAGGGGAAAAAATCCACGAGAAAGATAGAAATAGTCCATCGATCCCCATCTTATTCTCCCATTTCCAAATAAAAACTCAACCAGGAGAAGAAACCACTCAATCTTCACACACACAAAGATCTTGAAATATTTATTAACTACTTAGCACTCGGTAAAAATTGTCTAAAGTTCGGTTCAAGTTACGATTAACCCCAAAGATCTCAGGATCAAGTTTTCAAACAATATCAAATTGCCTAACTAAAACTTCAACTAAGAAAGAAAAACTTCCAATTTTTAACCTCGGAAAACTCTTAAAACACCTGTTAACTACTACTCACAAAATTAGTAATAGTCTGAAATTCAATTCAGGTTAAGATTAACCACAAAGTACCCAAAGATCTAGTTTTCAAATAAAATCTCAGCCAAGAGAGAAACCCTCCCAACTTTCAACTCTAGGAAGCTTTTGAAACATTTATACCTATTTCACAGTAGATAACTAAAAGCCAATTCGAGCCACGATTAACTTCAAAGTATTCAAAGGTATAATTCTCAAATAAAAACTCAATCGCTAGAGAAATCCTCCAAAATTCTAATTCCAAAAAGCTCTTCAAACATCTAGTAACTATTACTCACATGGTAGAAATGTAAAATCCAATTCAAGCAACGATTAACTGCAAAGTACCCAAACCGGTCCGGTAAAAAAGACGTTCACTTACCTGAAACAAACAAAGAAAAGGAAGAATGTAGAATGGTCACAAAGGGATCCGTGAAATTCGCGAAACGAGGGAAATTAAAGTTACGCAGAGTGTGAAAATAGAGGCTGGTACACGCGTGGCGCATTATACGTATACGTGTATATTATAAACGTAACGCGAGCGGCGACGCGACGAAACTCGTCGTCCGCTCGTGGCGACGAGAGACTTTAATAAAAAACGCATTACACGCGTCAGGTGATTTTATCCGAGTTTCGTTTCGCCTTCCGTGTACGTAAGCCAGATTGTACACAAGAGAATGAGAGACAGAGAGAGAAAGAGAAAGAGAATGAGGACAGGGGGCTGCTGGATATTGCGAGGCCGCGATACATAGAGGGTGTCCCCTTCAATTTCACGTGTCTCCGGGACTAACAGATATCGTCCTGTAAATACAGAACATCGTCGCGAACGATATTTACTTGGCGTGGCGGCGACCGCCATGTTTGTGTGAAATTGCTTAGCGTTCCTCTTCTGCTCGAATCCATTGCCGTTCCATTTCTCTTTCTTGGCTAAGGAACATGACGAGAAGAACCAGGAATGTGTTGTGCGTAGTTTAAGATCTATGTTCCATTGTCGATGAATTCGCAAAACCACAGCAATATGTATAGTTTTAGAGGCTCTAGTCTCAACATAATCATTAATTAAATTTTAAAGTTGAGTTTTCAAACGTCTCATAGCAGCAAACCGACGATAAAATTGTCGTTGATAGATAGGAAATATTCTTTACTGCATTTCTACTAATTTCACGTTTGTTTTAGTATTAAAGTATAAAGTATAAATATTTAACAAAAATGCCGAACTCAATGAAAAAACCAAAAGGTCCTAGATGGACGAATAAAAAATATGTATGTCGACTGTATTATTTTTTCTACATTGAAATATAAATCGAAGTTGTAAGATCAGATCTTTGGAAGGGTCAGTATTGAAAATTTCACCTCGTTCTTAACCACCGTCGAAGTTATAGACGCGGATGATCTCGCGTCAAGTCAGCTTCCAATCTCGGTCTTTTCGAAAGGACTGTGTTCTTGGCGTGTGCGTTGGTCGTCGAATAAAATACGCGAGAGATGAGCACGGTTCGATGCTCTTTCAGCGACTTCTCGAAGAGTTTGGCGACATATCGAGTAGCGAGGAAAAGTGGCGGTGCTTCGTGTGTAACAGTTTCACTCGGGCAAAAGTTTCCAAGTTCTCGGGTTCATCATATCGAAGTTTCCCTCGCGGTACGTGCAAGAAATACGTTTCGCGTTTTCGTTTCTCTGTTTCTCTTCTGTGCGACGGTTTGACGAAAGGCCGACTCTATTAAGAGGGTTGTTCGTTACGAAACCATGAAGCGGGAGAAATCGCGCGACATCAAAGCGGAAGAAAAGTTACCGAAGCGGTAGATTCAAATCGAAATCTACGCCGGGTTAATTTGCGCTCTCGGTTATTGCACCCGAAAGGCTCCCGTCTCTTTCGAACTTACCGCGTGGAATTATTAAACTGAGGTCAACGTGTTGGTGATTTAAAGGGAAATAAACGTTTACTACAGAGAAATGTTTATGAGATTCTTGGTATTTGTGAAGTTGTTCGAAGTGATTACCTTCGCAGATTGCGCACGAAGGTCGTAAGAATTTGATTTGGGTACTTTTGGAATTTTTTAGGGATCAGGGTTTCTGAAATTTTTACGAGTTTTAGGACACCGAAGTTTCTCAGAGTATGGTACAGCCTCGAGGGTTTGAAGTTTTACAAAGTTTTTAAAACTTGATGGAATTTTGAGATACCCGTTCAAGATTTCTAAGAATATAACAAGTTTAAGATCTTTCAGAATTTTTAGAATTCTTTTTCAGAGCGTTAAGGTTTCTACGAACTTCAAAATTGCTGAAAATTTTAAAATCTTAAAAAATTCGGAGATTTTTTTTAATTTTACTGCTTTTGAGTTCATCAAGAATTTGAAGAATCCTAAAATGATCGATATCGCTCTTTAAGAAATCAACCTCCTCCAAAATTCTTCAGAATTTCGAGGTATCCAAGACCTTCAAGAATTTCGAAAAACTCAACATTCAAAACTTTTCAGTATGTTTTTCATTGAATCCAAGATTCAACAATTTAGGAATTCTTCAACATTCCCAAGAATTCACGGCCGCAGCATCTTGAAACCATTAAATGATCATTTAAAAAATAAAAAGGTCTCAACTATCTCGAAAGACTTCCAAGATCTTCAGGATCTCCGATGGTTTTACGAATTTTAAGACCTTCGAAACGTTTAAGATTTCCAACATCTCCAAGAATCCTGCACCATGAAAATTCCCAATACCTTCTAAACTTTCAAATTTCGGATATACAAAAGATCTATCCGAAAAAGCCAATAACCATAAAATTCTCACCACACGAAAACCTTGAAATCTCGAGAACAGGTTGCAAACAATCTCGGGGAATCTTGGCGAAACAATTCGGACCCTCGAGCAGCAGCGAAGGAAACGTAGCAGGATCAGGGCATCGCACCCACTAAAACCACAGTCGAAATCTCCGCATGTACTCGAACACTGCGGAACTACCACTCAACCGTAACCTCGTTTTCCATCATCCCCCTCCTCTGGCATGGTTATTCCAGCGTGTGCTCGACCAAGAAACCGAGACGAGGCGAGATACATTCTTCCATTTGGCCTACAAATTGAGGCGAATAAAGAAGTAGAGTCCAAAGAAGGATGCGAATAACCAGCGGAGCGCAGACGACTCAGTAATATACGATATTCCTTGACACCAGCCCGGGGATATTAAATAAAGAATCCCCTGCAGTCTCGCGGGAAGCCCCGGGGCAGCGTTTCGCCCATTACCGATCATCCCTTGCGCGTATTCCTCCGGAGACGAGGCGCGTATCTGCCGATATTATGGCCCTATTCATGCCAACTTACCGAATATCCTAACAATGTATTACGCGAGTCGATGCCATTCCAAGCGCCATCATTTCCGGTCCCTTCTCCTCTCTCCGTTAGGGAGAATACGTCTTTATCTATTACAAGCGAGGAAGAGGGTTTATTACGATTTTAATTATGTTTGACGAGAGGGAGGACACGGCGAAAAATTTAGATTCATCGATGAAGAGGATTTAGTGGGATACGGAGGTTTAAGCAGATAGATTTTTAAGGACAGGTTGTGTCATTTGAATTAGGTGGTTTACTCGTATCAATTTCTTTCCAATTGATCCGCATCCAACATGCTCCTTTTTAATGCCATACGTGTTTTAGATACATTTTTGTATTCTCGTAACTAACAGTGTAATGTTATACGTATATCATATGATATCGCTGTGTTTTCATATTATATTTTCACATATACTCATTCAATCACATATTTAATGTTTGACTATCATAAAAAGACGCTTCTTATGATCATGCACAGAACAATCGTATTTCTCCTCGTCTCACAATAAACACCAACCCCAATCATCGCAATAAAATCCACCCCCGTTGCACGCAATCCATCGCAACCTTCCCAAACAAACAAACCCACTCATATACCAAACTGTAACTAAAATTAGTTAGCAAACACCATCACAAAGTAGACTAACGCAAACGCATCAACGCAAAAGCATCCTAAACTGTCGCGTGACGCTTTAAGAAGTCGTCGCGAGTGTTTTCTTTCAATTACCGTTAGCAGGCTAATAGAAGCGCGGAGAATCTGGTCTTGCTTTCAGTCCAAACAGGCAAGCGCCGGCGATTTTGCGCGTCTTATCGTTACTCTTCTTTCTTTGGGTCCGGAACCGAACAATTGGAGGCGCGAGAAGACGAGTTGTCTGTCGACAACGACAGACAGAGAACAGACAAGAGCGACAGAGGACAATGATGCTACGGCTACGACGAAATTGCTCGAGATCTTGAATGCCGGCTCTTCCTGAGTTAACGTCGAAAAGCTTCTGAGTGACTTGCTCGGGGTTTAATCACCGGCAGAAACTTCGCTAATGGCGGCTGCAAAGTGCTCGCGAACGAACTCGATGCCTCTCTCGCCCTCTGTCGCCTCTTTGTCGCCGAAAACTTCTACAAACGCGCGTGCACGCGTTTACATTTCGTCAGTAAAAAGGGGGAGAAACTGGGACCGTTCGTCTCAAGGATCGAGCGTGCTGTGGCTTGATAAGCGGACACACTACTGAGACAGCGAGCCTTCAACCGGGACCGAGCGGTTTCTTCGACCTGAGACTTGTTCACCAACTTCCTCAGAGTTAGGAGCACTGAGTTAGTTTTTGTATGGGTAGGTTTATTTCATTCGTCGTATTTTCGTGTCTCGTGTTTTCTTTCCATAGAAGAAACGCTTTGGGAGGTGGGAATTTTGCTTAGAAGTAGTTCTGTAATAGTTTGGATTAAGTGGATTTTTGTTTGCTCTTGTATGAATACGTTTGTTTTATTCGATGAATGACGAGTACTTTCGCACCTCGTGTTTTCTTTCCCTACATAAGACGCCTCTGGAGTGGGAATTTTGCTAAGGGGTAGCTCTTTAGTAATTTGGATTAAGTGAATTTTTGTTTGCGTTTGTCTAAATACGTTTGTTCTACGAACGACGTAATACGAAATAATACGGTCTTGCTTTTGTTAGCATTATGGGGATATTTATTCGCACAATTTATGTAATTCTAATGATGTGCCACAACATAACGAATAGAGAGGGTTAAATTGATAGTATAACACTAACAAGACAAAGAAATTTGATTACAATTAGATAAATCTCTGAATCTCACTGATTAAACCACAACTATTTTATGTTATTCACTTTGTTACCAAAGCTTCGTGCTTTCTAAAGCCATAGGGTTTAGGATTTATCAAGCTCGGAACTCTTTGAAACACAGCACTAACACGAGTTGGACATCTTAACATGTCCACAGTCTCGACAATATGACGTGCTTTTCAGAAACTGAACGCCTTCAGGCTTTAGATTTATTATACTCTCTGAAGCACTTGCTGTATTAACATCAACTAGGATGAAAACCAAATGACTGTATTTAGAATTTACTAAATAATACTCTGTGATGAATTTAGTAACCATAGCGACTAGCCATCTCTCGTTTCTACCCTATTATTCTTGTCATTGAAATAATGTTATCTTTGAAAATCTGGTATATTGCGAGTCTACAGCTTCATCATGTGAAACTCAGTACGTTATAGCTACAGGTGATGCACATTTTCATTTAACCAATGCGTAGCTGAAATGTTGGTGATCTTGAAACTTCGTATTCCCTTGGGTTCTGTATTCGTAAAAATATCACTTGCAATTAAACAAACCTATAGAAATGGACCATTCGTTCATGTGTTAACGAGTTGAACGTTAATAATGTACCTGAATAATGAAATTGAGAAAAGAAATGAGAAACTAGTACAAGTGAAGTTTTTTTAAAATTCGTTTAAAAAGAGTTAAAAATTAGATATCTCATGTGTTACAACGTAAATGTATTTTTATCTATCTACTTTAGGTATTGTCGTTAGAGAACGATACCATCCAAGAAAGAAGAATATATTTTTTGGGTTTCGAATTTGCTTTGCGAGAAATTCTTTGTTTAACAAGCGACGCACGTCTCCAACTGTCACTTTGTAGCAAAAAGACAAAAATATGTGCTCTGTGAAACTCAGCAAGTTCCTCGAGTTCGCGATTTGATAAGTGTGGATTACAGCATGATATGCTCGCTGTCGCTTTGTTCTATCTACTCTGTTGAAACGGAGACGTGTCCTGCAGAATTTTAGAACTTTAAAACTACCCTTCGCTTCGGCTCAACGCGATAAGTTTGGATTCCTTCGTCACTGAGACCTTTTTCCAGGAACGATTGAACGAGATGACAAAATATGAAAATACTAAAAATACTTCCACTGATCATGAAATACTGCGCACAATTTAAGATTTAAATTCCACAAACCACTGGTGGAAGAATCATCCTTTCAAATATTAAAGAACCTCTTTCAAACCTTATCAGGTTTCAAAAGTCTACAAAATCTTAGCACGATTTTTGAATGTAGAAACCGCTATCATCCGCCATTGACCTACATCAAAATCTCAGATCGCCAAAGAATTTAAAAAATACTTTGTAAATCATATTATCATATATTGAATCATAATATAATAACTTTCGTATGAATCCATTTTTCTATTGTTACTCCTACCACTATTAAAATTCCATATAAAGCAACCCAATAGTTTCATTCTCGACTCGACATATCTAAACTCAAGAATTGGCCAGATCGAAAGAAAGAAATACTAAGGTCCTGTATATAGGAACAGGGCAGAGACTAATTTCGAGAAAGGAGTTTTTAATCTCGAGCAACCCCTCGCCAGTCTATATGGATTATAATTATATTCGGGTGGCTTCGTTTTAGGGAACGCCTCGCGAACCCTTCGCAGCTTCGGGCAGCCGGCCCGTTTCGCTGCTATAATTGGTATTTATGCCTGTGGCCGCATTCGCCGTGATTTGTGGCTGAAACTCCGTTAATGAGACGCACGTGTCTGTTAATTAACCGAGACCTGCTGCGCCTACCAACCGAACGATCGGCCGGATTAGCCAAGTTTTTTCCCTCAGGAAGCGTCGCTAGGAAGTCGAGGCGAGGAGCAAGAGCCAAGACCTCGATCGCGTGACGAATTTCACCGGCCGATTTTTTTCAATCACCGTTTCTTTGCTTCTTTGATCGTTTATCTTGCCGAGGGACTTTGTTTTTGCTACTGGAAGTTGCTTGCTTGATAGCAGAGAAAGTTTGTGAAGAAGGTCGAAGGAAGTCGAAAATGGGTGATTCGAGTTTAAAAGACGCGTTTTGTAGAATTTAGGGAAGATTTAGTTGGCATCCTTTGGAGTTCCTTTTTCTATTTTGGTTCCAGGATTATGGTGAATTACAGTAGCTGCTGAGAATATGAATATGCATTGTGGAAAGTTAGAGAAGATGAGTTTTGGATTTCTTGAGAATTGTTGCTAAATATGTGAGGATAACTGGATTGAAAATGTAAAAGGTTTAAGTGAAAGAATGAAACAAACGTGAAGAAGGGAGCAAATGAAAGAATAAGCACTGTTGGCACTTACTTCACTGGGACGTATTAAAGTAATTTCCATTTTCTAATATATTCATCATATTCTGCCAAAATTGATAAAAGATATCATTACATCCAAAAGACACCTATGTTTCTAATTCTAACAATTTACCAATACGAACCGTTAACTTCCTCTAAATTTGTTCAAACAATTTCATCTCCATTTAATCTAATTCCAACAACTTCTAAATAAAAATCTGCAGCTAAACAATATCTCAAACGAAACTCCACTTCCTCCATTATTCAACCACATAACTCTACCCCACCTGCCGCAACAAATAACCCGAGAACGATCCACAAACCCAAATTACCCCACAACCCTGCCGAAACCCACCATCTCTAGCCAGATTCACCTAAAATTTCCACCCTACAATCCACGTAACGGACTCTTCGAAAACACCCTCACATAAGAACGTATAGAGGGTGTAACGCGTGGGTCCATTGGCGGGAAGTTAATAAAGAAATATACAAGGTGTCCAACCTCCGCATTTAATATCAATTTGCCCTGGCCGGTTCTCTTTCCATTCCCTTTCACGAATAGCTGTCCCTTCGGTCGCGAAGGCCGAGACGACATTGCCACGAGAAGGGTGGAGGGTTTCTCTAGGAGAAACGAGGGCTGGATGACGAAGAGGGTAGTGAAGACTGAGGACCAGCAACGATAAGAAAATAAGAGAGAGCCGGACGAGGCCGAGGGGAGGGTAAATGGCTGGATATCGTAACGCGAGAAAGAGGTGGTGAAACCGGCTACTAGCCAGGAATTTTCGTGGTGGAAGACAGCCCAAGGGGCTGAAAAGAAAGTCACGAGGGAGCGTAACGCATCGCGGAACTTCCTTCTTCGCCTGGGACGAAGTAATTGTTAAAACGCGTTCCGAAAGATGAGAGCTGCTGATTACTTTCCTACCCCCTCGCCTTCACCCTTTTAGTTGCTCTAAGTGCGTCTCGCGACTCCTTTTTCCCTCTTCCTTTCCTGTTTATTCCTTTTTCTTCTTTTTCTTTCTTTACGCTTATTGTAAATGCTTCCGGATGCGGCGTACCCTCGCGGCTTCGTGGAAATCTAGCAAATTGACGGGGTCCTCCTTGTCTCGCGAGAAGGAAATTAGTGGAGTAACGCGGAGTACTTAGACGCTCCTCTGCTTAATTCGCCGTGATACCGCTTTGCGGCCGAGCGTTCCGTTTTATTCCCACTGGTAAATTTGATGCTGGATACTGATGTCGGCGGAGAAGGTGATTAAGGTTTTTCGCGGCTCTTTTTAAATTGGTCCGAGTCCTAAAGTGGCGCTGGGAAATTCCTTCCTTTGTGGATTCGCTATTCTTTTAGGAAGTTCTCAGGGAGATGGAACAAGTGCTTTTTGCTCCTTGGGAGAAATTGCCGGGTTGCGGAGAATTCTATTAAAAGTAGTCGCGCGATGCATTTAATAGATAGGTATATTGCGATTGCTATGCCATTATTATATTATATATACTAGACTTGTTAAGTATTCTATATATTGTAGACTACTAGATTATAGATTACAGAAGTAATCTATTTCATTGATAATTAAATGTAAGCGTAAATGTAACGAAGTACAGTCTACGAACTGCATTTAAATCTTTGTAGCTGCGTATTCTGTATAATTATCGTACATTTACGTTTATACAAAATGAAACTGTTGAACTAAACAATGAAACTTAAGTGGTTCTGCATTCATTACAATGTTCCAAATCTTTAAAGAAAATTGTGTAAGTACTAGATTCTAATGGATATCTAATTATTTGCCTTTTGCCATTTTTTTTAGTAAACATTTAAATAGGCATTAGCTATTCGTTTAATAATTTCTAATGAATTTTTTGCGAGTAGTTGTACCCAAAACGTTGCGAATAATTTTCCCTTAGCTTTGCGACATTTCTAATAACTACGTAATCGAATGTTGTAACAATTTCTTGTAGATAATTGTGACCAATCGCAGAAGCTACCATTGAAATCCCAATTCTATTGTTCCATATCTCTAATTAGGAAACCATAAGAGACGGCAATGAATACTGCATTTCTGAAACTACTAGCAACCCCAGGCCAAATCGAACCAAATTCTATCGATCGAAACCCGGAAATCCTTTCGATTAACAGTACGTCGTACCGGACGCAAGGAATTAATTCTCCGTTTCCCCCAACCCTGACCCACCCCCAAAACCCACGGAAACATGAATTATGTCCGAAGAAGCGCGCAGCTGTCACCGAACGGCTGTGGTAATTGCGTTATTTGCATTTAAAGCGGAAAAAGCGCGGCAGGGAAGGTTGGAAAAGGCACGCTTCGAGCGTCCTTTGACCGCTTCCCATCTTCAAGACATAGGAGGTTCCCGTGGCATCCCTTTGTGACTACGTCTGCCTCTTATTAAAGCCGACAGGCTGGCCAGTGTGATTGCCGACTGCTCGGATGCCACGTTAACGTAGGTATTCTGAAATTCTGTGTTTCTCTCTTATTACCCTCGAATGACTGCGAAAGTGTTTCGTACCAAAAATAACAAATATTTTTAAAATTTTTACAAAGAAATGGCCTACCTTTTTCTCGCGAAGCGGTCATTGAGAGAATGTTAATTTTTATTTAAATAGAAAATAGTGATCGGTTAATCTTGAAGAGATTTTTGGAAAATTAAATGAGAAACGATATTAATTTTTAATGGGTCCTATTTAACAAAGTTTATTGATAAAAAGTAGCTTATATTACGGTACATGTTTCATATTCGTAATAGATCGTGATGCGTATTTCCCTATACTTTTATGTATGTGAGAAATTCAAACATATTAATATTATTTATATGATCGATGTTACACATCTATCAATGGAGAATTCTGATTAATTTATTCAACTCGTCATTTTTTATATTCGTTCGCAACGAATTATATGCGAGGGAATATTTATATTTTATTAAAAATTAAAAATTGAACATTTTTCACTCTTTCTCCGTAGTTTGCATGCAAAAATGTATAATCTGTAACCTACAGTGGTAGACAAGAGAAAATTTAGTAGGTAAGCGGAAAAAAGCATCATAATTTTACAAAAAGCAATTATATTTCATTGTAGCGTAAAATGAAATTGTTTGTCACTTACGAAATAGGCTTCAAACATTTTTATACACGAATTTTTTTATCGTTTCAATGTCTAGAATCAACCCTATAAATTCTTATATTTTATTATACCTTGTATACCTCAAAATAACTTAAAACGGCGTGTGTTAGTGTTAGTACATATTGCGTGTTAGTATAAAAATTATAATACGTACTAATCCTAAATTTTCTGACGTAAATCAGAATTTCGATGAACTGAATTTCTACAGAAGGAAATTTACAATAATTATCAACGGTTTACACTGGCTGAAACAGCATTTTCATCCTATTGACTCAAACACTCCTCATTTCTTCTAACCACCCTTCTGTTCTCATTTACTCGGCTCTATTTACACGCTTTTTCGCTATTTATTTTCACTCGACTTTCACCCTTCCCCTCGGGCTATCCGCCCTTCTTCAAATTAATATTTACACCTGTACGCTCTAGTCCATCAATCACAGTCGCTACACTTACAACGATCTCACGGATGGATCTTCACACCCCTAAAAGTGCATTATTTCACACGGCGAACGCAATACAACCCCCGTGTGTCTCTCATCCACTTCATTCCACATTCCCTCTTACCCCATTACCTTCTCGCTCGTCCATCCTGCAATTTTCACACTCACACACATACCCATACCCATTGCCAGAGGGGCAGAGAATACCAAGCAGTAACAATTGTCTCAGGCTTCTCGTTTCGAATTCCACGACGAATGAACGACAACCTGATATACACCAACGTTCATAAGTACCAGGACGTCTACAAATTTCGTACAAAACGCGATTATTAATCCAGATTATGAGTAAAACTATTTTATATTTGTGTCAAGATATTTAATAAAAATTTGTAGAAACTACATGTAACAGAGAAAAATAGCGAATGAACAATTATGCGACTTTTGTTACTCTTAATCCAAATAGCATGGAAAAAATTTGCGAAGATTTACGTAGGAAATTCTGACAAATCTACTCGACCATATAACAAAAAGGTATGATAAGAACATTTCTGTTGGTTTTCTGATTTTAAATTCATTTTATGATTAAACAGGAGGATTTTAATATGAGAAATTATTACGTCCAAAGATGTAAGCCTTTAAAAAATAATTAATAAGTGGACAAAATTTGATACAAGACAAAGACATAATTACTAACACCTAATAATTAATAAATATCTCTGTAATAACACCTAAATAATTCTAATATCTCTTATATTATAATATTATGACGAGCAATATTTTCAAAATTTTGATAGAGATAATAAAACAAGTGTTTAGCTCCAAAATCAGATATAAAAATAATTTCGATACTATAGAATTAATCAACAACATGCAGAATCTTATGACTGCTTGTCTATAAAAAATAGAAAATGTAACTTGTCACCTTATTTTCTGGTAATCTTCAAGTATAATGGAAAATTTCATAATAAAACAGTGATTGGGTAAAAATATATAAAATATTTAAATTCTCCAAGTCTTCTCTTGTGTTCATAAATCCCATGGTTTATTACCAACTGACTAAACTCATCACAAACTCATATTCCTGTGGGGTGATCATTCACAACGATAACTCGAAGAAACTAAGGGGCGAAATTATAGGAAGGAAATTTCTAAAGAACCATCAAGGATGAATAAAATTCAAATAACGATCTGCAGTAACAACACGGTAGTAGCTTTTATAAAAAACGATTCGTCGTAAGTTTGCCCCAAGGAATCGGATCGACGACTGATCTAAATATTAATATCGCCAGATCGTGGTACGACAAACGTAACAATCGTACTGAGCTCATCCTAGAAAAATGTTTTGCCTCGGCTCGGGAAAACTCACTGCTAACGATACCTTCAGCTCGACTGTTACGTTTTGTTTCCATAACCGGTGGAATAACACTCCGACCGCTTATCTTCGAAACAGCTACCGTTCTCGATCGCGAAAAGAAACTTACGTACGGGTTCCTCCTCCGCCCCGCCGGAAGTCCTAGTTTTTTCAATGTAACAACGCGAGTTCCGTGAAAGAATCGGGACGTTTGCCTCAGTCTCTCCTTTTATTCTCCATTTTTTTTTTTCTCCTTGCCTTTCCAACGACCGCCACGGCATGATTAACGACGGCATAATGTTGCAGCGAACAAAAGTGAATCCGTAGCAAAAGGCTACGGCAGAGAAACACGCCGGATGCACGGAAGACGGACAACGTCTGTATCCGCGCTTTCCTTCTCGCCAACTCTGCCAGAATTATGAATTTCGTCTTTATTCGTATATAAGGGGTGGCCGATTTTTTATCTGCTATTATAGATATTTGAAAAAGGATATGTCGTACTGTTGAACAGAAAAAAGTGTTTTTAGAGGGTTGTAAGAGATTCGAGATTCGAGATGTTAACGGAATGCTGATAAATGGCAGTGCTAAGATCCGTTAAGATCACATTTTTATTCTTCTCTTTAAGGAACCGAATTGTTATACATTGCGTACAAAGTTTCTTTGTCGTTAATCATTAACAATAGAAACACATCTTATTTTTATGATTTTGGACCAATTTTAACTAAAATTGTTAAGTTAAATTATCATTTTGGGACATCGAAATTGCGTAAAAAGTACAGACGTTCAAACATTTCAATCTTTGCCGATTTTTACAAAGACTATTCTTACAGACAAATTTTCAGCTTCCTAACTATTAAACATATAAGCTTCTCAGTTTTTAAATTTTAAGTTCAAAGCATTATCGTTAAACACTAAATTCATTGTATTCATTGTTCTACTTTTAACTCTTTTAAAATATCACTGAATTCATCCTCAGAAAAATTATTAAAGTCGTCGCATTAAAAAAAATTCCATTTCTTGTTGTTGCCAAAAGTACAAGTGGAAAGATGTATGTAAGTACCTACACATATCTGTATCAAGAATCCTCTCTCCACCCGTTACTACGTCTGTCCTTGCACTTTCGACCCCTAGATCCTTCTGATCCTTCCAGCCAAGGCTACAGCTCGTCCACAGGCTGTGACGTAATTGATTTTGCGACCGGTGTCCTTCGACCGGCAGAAACGACCAGGCTTAATGGGCAGACGTTTTATCCTTCTCTTTTACGGGACCACGTATCCGACGAGCCGCCGCCATTACGCCTGCTGGCGAACTTTCCCCGACATGGAATGCGACAGTAAAGAAAATACGCCTCACACGAGCTTTTACTGACTTCCAGGATACCAACCATTCGGGAAGTTTGCCGGAAAATTCTGGATGCTTTCGAGTTGGTGGATTTGTTGTACTTTTTGTTCAGGGTCAGAAAGGAAGCTTTTCAAGGATGGCTTTTGAAGAGGACGTGGATGTAATTACGTGGATAGATGTGCAATATTTTGAGATGATGAAATGGTTCTTTAATGTAATAATGTCGTTAACATTAGACTTCCTTTGAACATTTTCACCATTGCCAGGATCAGAACGTAATCTAAGTAATCTATTTTATTAGATCAATTTGTATCCCAATGTCGACTCAATACCAATTTATATCTAGTTATGTAATTACAAATTCATAAGGAGTCACATCTATTTTTCATCGAGATTTAACTAGACGAAATCCGTTCGATGTTATTGAAATTTTTATTAGGGAATGAAAATAATCATAGTTTAGATACAAAAATAGACACTTAGTACTTGTCAAAAATTAGACGAACAAAATCTTCCAAAATTAGTATCCTCTTCAAGATATCACATTTATATAATTTTTATCAACAAAATAAGTTACCAAAATCCATATTAAAAATCCAAATACATCCATCGTCTATTGAAAATTAAATCCTTTACTATTGCAAACTCACTAAAATATTTCACTCTTCTAACTTTTGCCGAAACAATAAAATCACCGCAACTCATAATCAAGACATACACTTACATTTCCCATAAACATTGACCTTACCAACATTATTAATCTCACGAACCCTACCATAAAATAAACCATCGCAATCCCAGTAGAAAGACACATCCATCATGGAAAGAGCCGCACGCAATCAAAACCTCCCTTGCAATTACCATTAGCTATCAACTATGGAACATTATCCGGACGACAATCGCTACCACGTAACAACATCGACGCTCGAGCATACACTCGAGCGAAGTGATCGCGGTCCGCTGCGAAACGTGGCAGAAAACTATATTTCACGCTTGCTATCGACGCCATAAGGACGCGCGTAGCGCCTCTAAGAGGATGCAACAGCGGCGAGACATGCGTCTCGTCGTATCGGGTTATGGACCTGTAAATACGCTGGACGTGTTTACACGACCATAACCGCGGTCGTCTTGTAAATAAGTTAACCCTGGGTCTCTGGCCGGGTTTTACGAGGACAACGACAAAGTACCGATATAACGTGGTCCAGCGTTCGCCGCCTCAGTCAATCACGAGCTTCCTCCAAGCGTCTACGCGACCATTCGAACACCGATCTTAACCCTTCTCTAGCGACATGCTAAATCACGGTTAACTTGTTCTTGCGCAATGCACGAGTTCGAGGGTGGGAACGACTGCCGGAGACCAGACGTTTACGTCTTCCGTGAATTACGGAAAACTTGCTGGTCCTAGAGTGATTTGGCTGTAGGAGTTTCCTTCTGGGAGACGCTGTTTCCTCCTGTATGGGGAACTTGAGAATTAGGTTCAAGGAGTTGTCTGGCTTCGTTTAATGGCTGGCATTGGCCTTGATTTGTGTTTCTAACTGATGGTAGATCGTGTTATTGCTGGATTCTTGGGAGTTGCCCTTTATTTGCTTCGAGATTTTTTTAATACGTAGATATTCTAGTGGACGTTATGTTATAAGAATTTTGGAGAAATTCTTGAGAGTAGTCGCAAATTGTCAATTCTTGTATCTTATGTCGTATGAACGTTTTTGATAGTTACTTAATTAAGGTTCGTTGCAATCATTTTTTATGTATTCTTGTGAGTAGTAGTGTATCGACAAATATACTCCTGTAACGATATTTTTGCGAATTTTATAAATAATTGCACATTTCTCAGCTCTGTGAATGGTTTATCCTTTGTTTGAGAGTGTAGATACTCTTGATGTCAAGTGAAAAATATTATAAAATTATCTATAATTTGTATTCAATAATTCATGCTAAGAAAGCGAAGTTGAAATTATAGTTGAAACGATCACGTTATTACAAATACGATGTGTCTTTGCTACGATCAACTATAATCTACAATCTTCATGAGGAGTATAAATATTTCGGTGTTGAGACAATTTAGATAATTCGAGATCCTAGTTCTTCTGCAGACAGCGTTAAAATTACATCGATACATAATATATTCCTTTTTAGAATTCGTATGATAGTCCCATCTTTGTACTTTTATTCTGAAAAGGCAAGTGTGATTACTGTAATTGTTAGTTTGATAGTACCACATATCCTATTTAACATTGAAATGTAGACCTAGATTATATATGATTTAAATTGCCTTTTTCAGAAGGCAGAAACATAACTGAAGTAGGATGTTGCTAATAACAGATCATAGGTAAACTGGTTGAACGTCTCTCGTTATGGACTCGTACAACAAACATCAGGCATCTGGAAAAGTAATGTTGGAAATCATAGCCTGGTGCATAAATTTTCCCTGCAAACAGGCAGTATTTTCGCAACAGCGTCGTTCGACAAACATTTTTAATGCCCCATAAAGTATCCAAGCGATTTTGACACGTTCCAGTTGCGTTGGAATAAAAATCCTAAAAAATGACTTCGGTGAAAATATCACGACGATATTTCACCAGGTATGTAAAAGCACCCAAATGCCATCTCCAAAGTTTTATGCTCAAATTTCCGCCGCTGACACTCTTACTTTAGACCAATCAATATTTAAATTTTAAATTCAAGAATTCGAACATTGTATTTTTACTCGTACGTCAAATTCTAGGAAAAAGTAAACGTAGAGAAATTTGCGATTATCTTAAGGTTAAGCTTACGAGATACAGCGTAGACATAGAGTATAAATCATTAAGCAACGAATTAACTTCATATTGATCGTTTTTAATTTACCTTCCTAATTATCTATTTATAAATACTGCTTTTCATATTTGAACAACTCATTCAAAAATTAGCCCAGTAACTACTATCATAAAATAACCTGGTGAATAATTAAAGTAGAAAACATTTTCCTCTCCTCTTCTCCTACCCGATATCTAAAGTACCAATTATCGAAATACCAAATGATCCTACTTACGTGAAAATCTGCATCCTACAGAAATTCAAGCGATCGACCGGAGGTCAATCGACGATCTACGAAACATCGTGGAACTTTGTCGCGAATAGAGCTACTCTCGCGTTCAGATGGCCCCGATTCCGCGTTATCGAGTCGAATCTTCGTATTCGGATGTGCAGCTGTCGCATGTTCGCACAAACACATCGAATCCCGCACTAATAACTCGAATGGAAATTGGCCTGCGGCGTTCGAGATATCCGGTCGTGTTTCCGCCACCGTGTCCCCTTTCTCAATTATGCGTCTTCGAGATGTTACTATTCGCTGTAAGATAGCGAAATCCAAGCTGATGCATGGGCCATACCGCAACACCGACTTCGCGGAGGATTACAAGAATGCAAATTGCCGTGTGAGTTGTCGGCACCGAAGTAATTTTGTTGGCATTCGAAGCCAGAAGAGAAATTCCCATCTGCTAACGTGTATCATTGTTAGTTAATCGGTTAATATATCGTTGATTTATTATGTATGTATTTTCAAAGATTATCAATTTTCAAATATTTTTAGAGATTCATTCTAGAAGTGAGCTATTGGCTAGGATAGGAGGTTAATTGTCAATTAAAATAATGGTATTTAATAAGAACAATATTATAATTTAAAATAGGACTAACAAGAAATAGTAATAATATTTAATAAGTTCTAAATTAATTTCTTCCTTTTTAAAGGATATCATTCCCAACATCGCATAATTAAACTTCGAAGCATGTACGTTAACTATCGAATATTACATTTATAATTCTGAACTCAGCTGTTTCCATATTTGCACAAATAAAGAATTACCCTTCCTATTATATCAAAACGAACCATCCAACCAACTTGCAAAAAAAGAAAAAAGTAATCGTGCCTATGCATTCCTTACATGATTTAAAAGATGTTCGATCCATAAGTAATTGAGTAGCCGCTTGAACCGTCCCGTGTTCCCTCAGCCTCCTCTATTTAACAGATATATTCTCCTAATAAAACAGATCGAAAGGGGTCCCGAAGACGTTGTAATCCATGGTGATCAGGCTGTCAGTCCCGGCACGCGTTCGTGAACGATCCGTAATACACTAATTCCGGCGCGAATGTTCTTAGAATTAAATAGCGATCAATCTTCCCCACAGATTCCCCCAGCAAACCTCCCTCCACCTTTAAACCACCTCACAGTCGAACAAGACGGAACCGAGGTGAAAAAAACAATTCCGCTTTTATCGAACCAACCCCTACCTATGCCTTTCCCTCTGGCACGCGTTCCCTTGACTCTAACGACACGCAAACGAGCCTGCTCGACGTCGACTTCCGACCAGCAAAGACTTCGTCGACACGGCGTATCTGCTTATTCATCGTCCGCGTAATGGGGTGGTTCAAGCCCCCACACCCTTTCGAACAAAGCGAAGAAACGAATTGGCAGGCGGCTGACGGCTTCCGAGGGTGACTTTCGCTGTTCCTTCGACCGACGAAGATGGTGTGTACCGCCCCTAACACTCGAAGGAACGGGTCGATGAAGAACAAGAGGACGTAGAGGGAGGATGGGAGGATGAAGACGGTGGTTAGGATGATGGTACAACGATCGTTGTACTATCTCCGGTGAACAAAGCCAGAGCTAACCCCTGCATGCCGGAAGCTAGAACAGAGGGGAAACAGGCTGAGTCGCAGGACTTCCGGTTCATCCCTTCGATAGTTCAGTCAACGCGATGAATCGGCCCACGCTCCCCGAAATTGCGTTTGGATCTCCTACAGGAAAGAAATATCTTTTCTATCGTCTGTTTGCCGACTGTTTAAGAGGTTAAGGGGGTGGTAATTTGGATTTTAATTAAATCGCAGAGGCGACTTCGTTGGTTGGCTGAAGAGGTCTGTTTCGAGGTAGATAGGAAAGTGAATCGATATTTAGAATTTGATTCGCGTATCTTGAAGTAAAGATCATCCTTCTTTCACTTTTTATTGGTAAAAGCAATACGGATAACAATTTTTATATTCTGAATAGCTTATAATCTTTTCCTCGCATATTTGTAGATGCATTAAACAAGAAGTCCTATTTGTTGTAGCTTAAAGAATACTAACTCCGATAGTAGTAAATATCAGTGCAAAGTGTGACATTTATGTCATGTGTAAATTTTTGTCACTCGAGATACTAAATTCGCACGAAGCGTACATGAAACGCCATCACAATCAACACCATCTATTCTCAAAGCTTCTTATACTATTTCCTGCAAATCAATTCGTTACGAAAGCCGCGGTAAAATGTGGATTGCGGGCGGCTCGCGAGCAATCAGCGACAACGACGAGAAGTCGTTCACAGAGATTCGATGAATCAGTGGGGCAACAAAGGGAATAGAGGGGAGGGGGCAAAAAACAGAGGAGAAGAGGGGAAAAGAGGGCAATGGTCTCGGCCAGGGGGGTAGTCAATTTCCATCGACCCCCTACTGGCACGAAAAATGAACAGAGTCCAGCGCGACTTCACCGGTTGATTATTTCGCTTTTTGCCACATCGTTGTGCCGTGGCGTCGCTAAGAAAAATGGCACGATCCAGGAATGTGGTTTTTTCGTCGCTCCACTCCTTGCCAGTCGAACGATTCGTTTCACCACTCGTGCAAAACCATGGACGTCCATCGCGTGCCGGAAGGATAATCGTCGCGTTCGAAACGTCACCGGATGACTCGTCCGGATTTCGCTCGTGATTCGTTCACTGTTACGGCTCTGGCGAAGTTACGAGGGAATACAGGACGGAGGGATTGATGACTGACTTCCGGGATTACCCCGTGTGCTCCTTTTTTTCGAGAGGTAGATGGATCGGGTGAAAGCGAGGAGATTGCACGATGCAAAGGAGCCGAGGGTGATGCGGATCTTTATGGAGATACGGAGGATTCTTGCTGCAGTAAAAATTGGGGTTGTCGAGTTGAGAATGTCAAATGAGAATACGGGTCTACTTTTTGGTAGTTTTGGCTGGAGAATATGTGTTAACCGTCTACAATGCTACGTGACTTGCAAGCTACGAACGTTTATGTATATGCGTGTCTTTTTATTTTCATTTTATTTATTTACGATTGCACTGTTGTACTGCTTAAATGCTGACTTTTATAGCAATTCAATTATTAAATCCTGACACAATTTCTCTTATCCATTAGCAAAAGCAACATCAGATAGGGACATTTAATACGAATCTATTACTCGAATTACGACCTAAAAGCAACGTAAGAGCGACTAACAAGATTACCACTCCCAGATCTTAAATTTCTACTTCTACAAATTGAATAAAAATTCCATTCCAATCTCATAACTACCATAACTGCAATTTATAACACTTAATAGCATGCGCCATGAACAGCATAAACCGCGAAGAATCACCTCAAATCTACGAAAATCCAAAGTTCCATTCGAGGTCGATTGCGAGCGGATCCACGCAAGGTACTAGATCAGTCATCATTCCGGAAGAGGTTAATAAACGTCGCTGGCAACGAGTGGCGAACGAGTCGTTCGATGAAAAATCTCGCTTGTTTATCAAGAGCATGCGAGAGTCTTCGAAGCCGGAGGCAAAACGATCGAAGTTGTTCGCCGAGGCACGTTGTTCGACGGCAGTAAAACGATGATATACGAAACGCGGAATCGAGGCGACACCGGAGCCAGTGAAAAGAAGGAATCAGCAGGAAGGAAAAGGAAAGAGAGAGCAAGAGAGAAAGAGAAAAAGAGAGAGCGAAAAAGAGCTACGGAAGTTTCCAAGTCCGCGACGAAGACCGTATAATAAAACAATCGTATTCCGGGCCAGCGGAGCGAGAAGCAATAAGGGCGTACGACAGTCCGAGAATATTCTTCAAAACAATATTTCGTGATCGTCCAAAAGGAGACAGAGCGGCGTCGTCGTCTCTGCTTTCCTTGCTAAAAGTGTATCGACGAGCGACGTTTCTACGCGGGCCTCGACCGTTTATGGATTTTCGATGCCGTCGAACGTCGCCTCTGAAAAGTCGAATACCACCCTCACTGACTTCCTTCGCGTTTGTGCCACGTACACACGGACCAGGCTCCGTAAAAAGTTCCTTTTCATGAACCGTAGGCACCCCTTTTATCCTACGCTTTTCGTCACTGGATACGCGCGTAAACCTCCGTTGAGGAGTTTCCTGTTTCTTCGAGAGGAGATTCTCGAGGTTCGTGCGATGTACAACCACGTTAAATGGGAATGTTCCATCGCTGACAGATTATAGGTTGATACCTCTTGATTACGGATATGGCTTCCGCTAGGAGAGGGCGAGCTTTTAGTGCTCTTCTGTTGGATTATCGCGTCGTATTAAATAATGGAAGTTTGTTTTATGAGGATGCGTGTACTGGTGATTTTACTTTTATGGGTGGCGAGCAAGTTTGTTGACAGTTTCTATTTTCCTTTACAAGATTCGTCGCGTGACAACATACATTTTGTAATTTGTTACATTTTAAAAAACATTATCAATAACTATATTACCTGCTATTGTTACAGAGCTACTTGTGCAGAGTTCTATGGAGTTTTATATTCAGAAGTTGAAACGTGACAGCACAATAGAACGATTCAACCCTAAACTTATTCAGTGACCCTAAGTCACCGTAAACAGACCTCTTCCATTCAGGAATAATTCTGAGCTTAAAAAATCGAAACGTGACGACCTAACAGTAACCTGGGATCAAGTTTATAAATCAATATCCTTTACTCTTCCCCCTATTTCTACCCTCGACAAAATCTTCTCTTCCTAACCTCTAGAAAAACGTTCCATAAGCCGGTCGAGAAAAAGAAGCATAATTCTATCAACGAATAGACTGATTTTATAGGCGATTTTTTGCTCGAGAATCCTGAGATCAATTCAAGCATTCAACACATTCTGCCTTCGATAGACGCGCTTCGTGACAATATAATGGCGGCATGATCATATAATAGGCGATGATGAGTACGCAACGGGGAGCGTCTCATTCACGTGAACCGAGGAAGTCTGTACTTAATCGGCACGATGATGGCAATCACGTCTGAGCAGGCCTGTCCCGCATTCTTCACTGAAACGTTAACCTCCGGGCAGTGTCGATGATACGATGTAGACACATGCAAACAGACAGAAGTCAAAACGTCGATCGTTGAAAAACGATTCATCGAGTGCTCTACCATGCTGATGTAGCTGCAAGGCAAGCCCTTTTATGAATATATGTATAGATGATACCTCGTTCGTAGACTAACGGTGAACAATTTAGAATCACTTTTGCAATTGTATCTATAGTTATACAGTTGTTAATATATTACCTTAAATATGTATATTAGAATGACATTTCTATGCGTGAATCATAGTTTATCAGTTAAATTTTGAGAATTTACTTGGGAAATTATGTTCCTTCTTATACATGTATACTAGGGTATTTTTACGATTTCGTTGCATCTATATTTTTGCACGTTAAAGTTAATTATATATTTTACTATATATTAATATACCTGTTACATTATTATTAATCCAACTTTCCAGTCGTTCCAGCTATCAGCCTTAGAAATTTTCTTAAAACATTCGAATTGGACGACAAGACCTTTCACGAGCAGTGTATCTAAATTCAGTATCTAATATTCCCGTTTAATAAAAGATCTCCTTATGAAACATAACATATATTTAAGTTTATAAAGTATGGTCACTAAAATCTACCGAAAATATACCAAAATAAATAATGAGACGTCCTACTAACAATGAGAAATTAGTACGTATCGTTAAATCTCTAAATACTGCCCGTTCCGCTTATTTAAATACCTCAAAACTCACGAAATAATCTAAATATTCCAATTTTTCGTATAGGAAAAAGTTTCGCAACTTCATTGCGTACACTTTGTAATAATATCTCATTTACGACAAAGGAGGGAACGCGATAATTACGGAAGAAGGCGTTGGCCTGGCAAGAAATGTGCTGATCATTCAGTGGACAATTCGTTTGATGCTCTCAACTGTTTCCTAGGAATATTGTGGACGCTATATAGATGCGGTCGCTATGGTCAAGCTTATAACCAGAATACGACCGCAGCTCGGTGAGCGGCAGCAAAACGTATTTCAATCAAAGTTTCGAACGGCTAATCCCGAACGATTCTGGCTGAGACGGAGGGATCAAGGATCGACCATAAGCTCGCTTCTGTTGAATAACCTCTTTGGCGAGCATTCTCCTTGAAAATCGGCCAGCCAGCTTCGTCTACGATCGCTCAATCTGTGGATACTGTTAACTAGAATCTTGTTAGAGTGTGTTTAGCCGAAGATTGCCGACTGTTATGCTCTTTTTGGTGAGCTTCTGCTTTGACTGGATGTGGGCCAGCAGAAGGTGAGATTATAGACTGCATTTTGGGACGTCTCCAATGCAAATTTCTAGAGGATCTCGGGCTTAGGTCTCGGTTTTTAAATTATTGGCTTGAGAAGCATAGTTTTGGGAAGTTTCAGTAGCTAATCTAGGCTCTTTCGTGGCCTATAAGTGTAGGTTTAGTAGCGGAAGTATTATAACTTTGATGTGATGTTAGGATCTTGGCTTTAGATCAAGTATATAGAATTTTCTTTCTTGGATTATTTTATGAGAAGGTATCGACGTTTTGGAAGAATAATAATATCCAAAGATCTTTATGAAAGATTTATGTTTGATCTAGCTCCGAATATTTATTTTTATTTTAAATTTCGTAATAAGTAAGTAGTAGTAGTATTTCGTAGATTCTGTAGTATAGCTTCGTAAAATATCCAATAAAAAATAATTCACTACAGAAACCGACAAGTATAATATTAGATATTCCTCAAATATACAAAAAGATTCATCTGTCTCAAACTTAACCTACGCAGATTGATTTTCAAAGACCAATCCGCATCATCCTACTTATACTCTATATTCCAAACTTGAAAATCTTCAGGCACACAACAAGCTTCCTAATAAAAGAACAAAAATAAAAAAATACCAGCTATAAAATTACACGAGGTCAGTACCTAATCCACTTAATATTCAGCTTTATAGCAGCAAAGCCTACCGAGACTCCCTTTGATCTAGCGCACACGAATATTCATCTAGTTGAAAAATATAGTACGGAAATCAAGTATAGGAGAAGATCACGTAATGCGCCGTCCGCTGATTCGAGGCGGCGAAAAAGCCGAGGTAGGAGGGAAAGAAAGGAAAGGAAGGATTCGATTCCGGGATTTACGACGCGGACGGTTTCGCCTGGGCCGCTGAAAAGAACCGAGGCAAACTTCGCTTGGAAAAAGCCGCGGCCGATGGAATTGTATCTAATGACGTCTGAGGAGACAGGGCTCCGGACCGGCTCTGTTGACAAGTGTAATTCCTCTTCTCGGTTCGAGCACCGCCAGCCGATTTCAATTCCACCGGTTTGTCTCGCGCGACAGACGGAACTCGCGATCTTCTCGCCCGGGGAACCGAGTTCGTAACTTGTTGCGCGACCGAACGACTCCGACTTTTCTTTACTATACGCGCCAGAGGGAAACTCGCGGTCCTTTGAAGTCGATGGAATTTAAGAATCGAAAGAGCATGAATGTACGTGCTGCAGTCTTTTTTTAGAGTTGGATAAATGTTGAAATTTCGTGTTTAGTTGATTGATCGCGAAGGAGAGGACTTTGGTGATTTAAAAAGGCCAAGTATTTGGATTTTTTTAGATGGATAACGTTAAACTAAGGATTTTCGTGGAATGGAAATGGAATAAAGTGGAAATGTATTAAGTCTTTGATAAGTTTCTTTTACCATTTCGATAAAAAATGTACATCTGAACTTGTAAATTAAAATTCTGAAGTTCAAACAAAATAAAAAATATTGTACCAATTCCACGCTTTTCCTTAATGCAGTTTCTTTAATCGTAAGATAGAGGTAGTCTCATTCCAAACATCATCTGAAAGAGTTTAATTTCGAAAGTCAATTAAATAAACTTCTTCAGATCTTATTCCAAAACACATTCGAAAGACTTGATTAACAGCAATGAATAATCAAAATGACTAGCGTCTAGCAAGTTAAATAAATTTAACGAGTCATGTAACGACTTTTATAATCGATGTTTGAAATCCGTAGTCTCTTCGATTCTCACAGATCGAATAAATTATATCCCACTTCGACTTAACTTTACAAAGTAATACACGGCGGCCCAATGTAAACGACATCGGCTATTCAAAAATTTTTTGCAGATAAAGTATTTCCTGCTATGATTTAACCCTTGCGAAGCAACGACGCAACATGCACGATATTGGCTATTCACGAATTTTTACCGGTTGAGCTCTTAAGAATAGGTATTAGAATCGAAAAGGAGGAAGTGCCATCTAAACGGCGAGCAGCAACAAATAGCAATAAATTCCGCAACTTGTTGCACGGCGAAACTATATTCAATTCCGTGCGAAGGAAGATAGAATCTTCAGTTCTTCGAACATCCATGAAATTCACATTAATTGAATATTCATGAAACTCAAGATTCTCTTGCAATGAGTGTGCATGATATTCACCTTCCTTTCAGCGATACATAACCTCTTGTTCTTAACCTACTTCGTAACAAAATTACTGTTATCCCTCACAAAAAAGCGATTATCGTTCACTACTATTTAATAATCCATATAAGCTCTATGCGATTTTAATAGGAAACTGTAAAATTCATTGACACTTCCATTTGTTTCAAAGAGAACTCAAAAACTTCAAAACGAAACTCACGCAGACATCAAAAAATATTAAAACAAATAGTCATCACTTCCCATGAACCAGTATCAATCTCATCCACGAATTTACGGTAAAAAGTTACACGATAAATTCAAAACTCCTTCTTCGCACCTTCCTCAGAAAAAGCTTATTATGACAGTCACCTTCTTTTCGGCAATATGTAATATCTTATTCCTAATGTATTCTATAACACAATAAATTTTCACATTTCCTTTGAAAAAGTTCAACTACTGGTCGCTGCTTCTCAAGAACCATTAAATGAACTTCACGTTAGAAGCTTGGAAAGTAAACTTTAAATTCCGCGTCCATTGGCCTCAAGAAGAAACTCACGGACAAAATCCAACGAATCGACGAATACCTTTCGTCGATTATTCCCGAAACGATACGTTCCCCGCTCGGTCGGCCGATTTCTTCGATCGATGCCATCTCTGGCGGCTGTTCACGATCGCGGCGCGGCTACATTAATAATTTATGTCGTCCGACGATGGGACGTCGGCTCCCCGACACGATCAGAAATCGTGAGCGCAGATACGATCGCCTCACCTCGCGGAAACGCAAAAGAAACTCTACGCCATCTAGTCACGCGCACCCCTCTCCTTTCACCCTCCTTTGTCGTCATGTTCGCCATTTCATCTCTTTCTCTCTCTATTCTAACCAAGAGGGCTAATAAGGAATTAAGGACACGCGCGAGCGTTTCTCGTGTACTCAACGAGTCACCTCGAGGAAGAAGATAGGGGAAGAGAAAAGTCGACGTGCAAACTCGCGAAACATTTTACAGCCGACGGAAGGAAAAGTTTCCTGGAGGAACTGGGTCGAGGCTTCAACGGGAAATGCGTCGATTTTCCTCCGGATCATCCGGATCCGCTGGGGGAAAAGAACGAGTCGCGACGGTTCATTGGATTACGTCCTACGTTGAAAGATCTTGTCGGATGTCGCACGGTTGAGAAGTTCTTCGGAGGATTTTATGCGAGCTTGCCTGGATTCAGGGGTTGAATCGCTTTGATCATGATGGTATGAGAGAGTAAGGATAAGGTTTGAGGTGGGTTTGATGAGTTTGGGATAGTTTGGATATGAAGATGGTTTGAGGTAAGTAAGATTTGACACTACCGTGTACATGGATATTTCGAGAGATTCTTCATTCATTTTCTAACAAATTCATCTTGAAGCGAACTATTAAAATATGTGTAGTTCGCCTAAAGATTTTGACGTGCCATCTCAAAGGATTGTTTCTTTTAAGGCAACAAATCGTTATCTACCTGATAATATTATAACAGCAAACTTAAATTTTTGGAAAATTAAAAGAGAAACATCCATTACTGTAAATTATGGTATACCCACTACTGAAGCCATTGTTCTTTACTAATTTAATTATTCTGAATAAGTTATGTGACGTCGTAATTAAAATATATTAACATATAATAATAATATCTTATGTATTACAAAAATAACACACATCTAATAAATTCTGTTATTTTCACCTATACGCCAAAGAAAATCTTGTGAATTAAAGAGTTAAATCCCACATATATCAAAAAAACAGCACAAAATTCAATAAATCCTTCACGCTTTACCGAAAACAGCAGAAGAAAAATATTACGCGCAACAACGAAGCCGCAACAAATCATAGACAACAGTCCACCCCAAAATCCTAACACCATTCGCAATAAAATCTCCTCCTCTGCCCCCTCACACAGTCACAAAAAAGAAGAAAATCCAGGAAAAGCCTGTATAGCTTTGTAAAAATGTATCAAATCGAACGACAATCATCGCGTTTGGAATTCGTATTTGAAATACCGTCGACGCGTTCGCGGTCGCTTCGATTTAGCAAGCTATCCCCTTCGTGTATTTATACAGAGCGAGCGGCAACCCCAGCGAAGAGTAGGGGATGCAACGACTCGCGAAACGGGGTAATCGCGTTCGATTTTGATACACGCGCGAAAGAGTAGCGCGTTTTCGGCTGGCCGGCCACGCCGATCGGCCGCGATGCACACTTTACTTTTTGAAATCCACGGGCCAGACGACGACAACGTTTCGAGCGTTTGTAATTAACGTCATCGCCCCCGGGCTCTCGCCCTTTCAATCCGCAGAGGGGGTAGCCTTTCCCTCCGGTAACCATCACAGCACACTTTTACAACGGTTCAAACCGTCAGCCATTCCCTGTCAACCATCGGCCCTCTCTTTCCATCAAGCCTCGTATAATTAGTGTCCTCTGTTTTCCTCGGCCGGTAGCTGCGTTAATAACGGCGTGCCATCGGTTCGATCGCGTTTGCGGCTTCGCTTATCCGTTTGGAAACGAGATTCAATTACGATCCTCTGCCGCTAGTGACAACGCGGAGGTGTCGCGTGTTCCGTGTATCCGCATTGTAACTCGATTCTCTTGTGTGTGTTTATCGTTTCTTTCTTGTGGTTCTTTTCGGGCATCGTAGTTGCACGATCGTTACCGGGTTGTTTTTAGTACTTGAGCTTGTAGGAATTTAACAACGATCGACGATTCGGGGTGAAACGAATTTTATTTTTACGTATGGCCTCTTATCTTCTTTTTCAGATTAATATTTGCGCTTTTACGCAAGGCTTGAAGAAGTGTTCTCTGTGGTTTGTAACAGTAACTTGACACATTTGTGAATATAAAATTCATCTTTAGATTGAATATATATTATAGGTATATGTCCTTGTTTGAGAATTTATATATATATATATATAATTACAAATTGTATTAAATGGTTACATAATGTATGATATACATCCATATATACGATCTAATCAATACATAATGGAAAGAAGAAAGGGGGCTCGTATGCCTTAAACTTAATATATATATGTACATTGAAACACGGAAATCTTTGCATAAGAGCTTGTTTAAACGACAAACTAAAAACTGAATAACGTAATATATAACAATGTAATAGAAGTTAATTATTTACGACGTAATGAAAGTTAGGAAAAACTGTCACGCAGCAGATTGAACTTAAAACTTTCCCAACCTAACTAATAATTAACTCCCCCATCTATTTCGCCATTCCTCGTCAATTCTCCAAAACAAACGGCAGTCGACAATACCCAAACTCCCTCTGCCGAATTCTAATCTCAGTAGACTAACTTTGAGCCAGGCAACGTTCCAGTAAATTCCACCGGTGGCCGGGGTCCTGGCAACCGATTTTCTTCCTTTCAGAGTAAATAATATTTCAATTACACTCGAGCCACCCCTCTTGGTGGCGTCGACTTCATCGTGGCCAGGAGCCGTAGCCAGGCAAATCTCGCAGCGAGTTATCGCCGCTAGACGCAGGTGTAGACCGAAAGGGAAGCCACAGGGAACTCGGAAATGGAAGGCGGCTGGCGTAGGTAGGGGTCGAAATAATATTCGTAAATCTTTTCTATAACAGATTCTATGGGAGGGAGGGGTAGACAGTGTGGGTGGGGGTGGTGAGACGACGCCAGTGGCGGGGACAAAATAACCGATTATTCGAGAGACCACGTAAGCCAGTACCCCGTGACGGGAATTTATTCGGTCGATTTCGAGGCAACCCAGTGCCGCTGACGGTTCTGACTGATAACAGCCACTTTGCACGGCTTCCCCTATTTTCATAGACAGCCCTCTGCTCGGGGCCGCTTGATATTCCGCCGGTGTAAAAGCCGCTGGAACCGCCCGAGGCCCTCTCTTCCGCGGACCAAAGTCGATTCTCGCGAGCCACCACCGACAGACCACCCTTCTACTCGCGTCCATGCTACACTCGACAAATACCGGTGGACGTGAATTTAATTCCTGTTACGTGGCCCCTTTCCCTCGCTCGAATCGATCGTCGCGATGCTGTTTGCTTACGAGGACCTTGAATCTATCGAGTGTCCACGCGATTACGTATGCCAACCGTCTTTTCGTCCGCGTTTCGCGCAAGGGTTGAGAATTCGATTTTGAAGAAGAATTGAGGAATAGAGAATTTGGAGATAGAGAGTAAATATTGGGAAATTTTCGGTTGTTGAATAAAAACATTATCACTTTATTACTCTATTATCGCTCTACTTTATTTTATTGTTGTCTTGTTATTGAATAGAAATTATATCGTACCGTTACTGTGCTAGAGTAGAATATAAATAGGATTCTTATATTTACGGGGTTGTCATTTTTTTGATCGGCAGTGTATAACATTGTAAATAGATGACAGATATATACGATGAAGATAAGTATTAGTAGACATTAACGAATTTCAGTTTTTATAGGATGAATTCCGTCGAGTGTATGCGATGTCTGTAATGGATATAGAAAATATATCGATGGCTCAGGTGTCTTTGCTTGATGGTCCTTGTGTAACATTTATCAGACGGGATAATAGCAGAAAACTTCTTATTTTTTTACACGCGGCGGTATATAAATCTTTGCACTTTTTTGAACAATTTGTTTAACTATTACAAGCCAACTGATCACGCATGAAGTATGAACCTGTTATCTGACTAGCCAACTGTAAGAGGATTAAAAATAACTGTGTATTACGACCCATGTGTTTTGCTTGAATTTTTCCACTACGAATTCCCTGACATTAGAGAATAGTATAAAGTTCTTCGAATATAGAAAAGAATATGTACTTGAAGAAGCTTCAAAAGTATAGTAAGACGTTGAGTTTCAGATAGAGATTTTAATTTCTAAAATATCAAAACTGGCCCGTGAAAACTATATTTTGTAAGAGTTCATATTTGAGCTCATCTCTTATCAAAATTCTATATTTGAACGCTATACCTGATTTCTAATTAACATAATGAACACGTACGTTTAATTAACTATACGCAATTCTCAAAAGTTCATTTAATCGAACAACGACCAAATTTTTATCCAAATAAATGGAATCTACATAAACAAAGTACCATCGTAATCAGAGAGACACTTAAATACCTACCCCTTAGAACTATCATAAAGCGCAAGATTAATATATAGCCGAAAAATCAACTGTCAGGGCCGGTTATCTTAATCCAGCCTACCGTGGGTCGCAAAAAAAGGACTTTTCGGTGACACCTCTTAATCTCAATATTCAACCCCTGAAACAGCCTCGCGGAACGAGCCATAAATCACCCCCAATGTCAGTGCTAACGATTTTCCTCGTTGAGAAGACACGAAAGAAAACTTCCACCGGTGACGGTTAATCTCTCAATTCTCGACTGCCACAAACATTCGCGGGCAGCTTGCAGGTTCGAGCCAGACACACAATGTGTCTGCCCGGAGCCGTTTATTGCGGATCGCGCGAAAGGGACGCGCGCCGCGTTGGCATTCATTAGCGTTTTTGGCAGGCACACGAATTTGGCCCGGGACCAGCGGCCGTTTACTATTTTGCCCGGTGGTTCACGCTCTCTCACTCTCGCCATATCGCTTTCTTTCTTTTTTTCTCTCCCTCCCTCCCTCTCTCTCTCTCTCTCTCTCTCTCTCTCCCCCTCGTGCCGGAAGAAAGTTCCGCTCTCTAGGCTCGCTAGTTTAATTGCGACCAAGCGAAAGTTAGACGGATAATGCGAGAAAAATTGCTGACAAACTGAGGAACTTTGTCCTGCCCGAACGACGTAACTTTGTTTATCGTTTTACGAAAAAGATTTAATAAAACCAGGTGCCTCCTTCCTTTGCTTCTTAGCGCGAAATTTCAATCTGCCTCGTTCGTCAAACCTGTTCCGTGAATACTTTCCACGGTTAATGGCCATCTGATACATCCGACGAGTTTCCAGCTTTTTATTAAGGTGAACAGCATGAAGGGGTAGAAACACGCGACAAGAACTCAAAAAAAGTTTGCTTGTTTTTACGAGATGTAATTTGAAAGAAGAAGGTTTCCCCGAGATTGGTATTTATTGTGAAGATGAAACAAGCAATGGTTATGTTTAGTAGGCTGGTAAAGCGGAGAATGTGTATGTTTGTGCGTTTATGGGAAATTTAAGTGCGCAGAAATGTACAGAACTTATAGTACTGTGTGAAAAACTTAGGAGAAAGCCTTTATTATGTTAAAGCGTTATTTTGTCGTGAAGCTTTTACTCGAATTCCACTCCTTTAGCTACATTCAGAAAAATATAAATCTGCATAATCATCCATGAGCATATTGTTCGCAGGCAAAGAACCTCCAAAAATCCTAACCCAAAAAGTATCGATGCGAAAGAATGGAAAGAAAATACGCGTGGAAATCAGCGCCGCGGCGTCAGTTTAATGCAGAAAGTCGCGCGCGTATTGCAAAAAGACTGGCTCGAACAGATAGATGCGTGCGAGGGCGGATAAAGAGAAACGCGGAGGGCGCGCCGCAGGGCAGGTGCTAATTGTCCCAACTGCCCCAGTGGAAAACGAACGAGCCAACGAACGAAACGGGAAATCGTTTGGCCGAGAAGCTGGCGTGTCGCATGATTTGCGCAGACTTTTATTGCCCTCGGTGAGAAACGTAGATACTGCTCGACGATATGCCTCTACTTCTGCCGACTACGTACAGGGAGAGAAATGGAGAAAGATAGACACAGAAAGAGTGTACGAGGAATGAAAAAAGAGAAACAAGAGCGATCGATCCACACCCCCGCCACCCGTCACGTGTTTCTACGTTCACGCAGCCAAGCATCCGTATCGGAGGGTTAGCCAGACCACGGTTCGATGACTTCTCTTCTCTTTCTTTTTTTCTCTGGGCTCACTGTACGTTTTTGTCGATGCTCGTGGGGACGAGCACGATGAAATCAATCATGTTCGCAAACCTCGGGGTTTATTTTCAATGTAAAACCAGGGATGTAGTGTATCTTGGAATATCTGGGATACTCTCTCGGATACAGATTATGGGTTCTGTGTAATGTTTCAGAGGATTTGTAGATGGTCCTTTGAAGTTTGGTGATGAATGGTCCGATAAAATAAATTAATTTTTCACGTGGAACCAGAAACGTCGAGTATCTTGGAATATCGTGGATATTCATTTCGATACAGATGCGTAATGTTTTGAAGATTTTTAGATAACTCGTTCGTAGTTTGGGAAACATTGCTTAGCTTCGTTTGGTTATATACGCATACATAGAATAAATTAACTTTCTTTATAGAATCAGAAACGTGGAATTATGAAAATATCTTGGAATATCTTGTATCAAGAGTGAATCGGGATTACAACTAAAATGTGACGTTTTTGAAAGACATTTAGATGGTCTTTTGAAAATTTGGAGAACAGGTATCGTTTGGGATGGTACGAAAACGATGGTCCAAGTAATTTGCGAGCGTTATGTGACTTTGGGGTGGTTTAGACACAAGGAGGTGACGAATGCAAGTTTGGCTCTAATTGTCGGAAATAGTGGATTCGTTACATGTGGACTAGTTTAGTGTGATTAGTTGAGTTACTTAGAGTAGCTCAGGTAGTGGTTTTAGTATGGGAAAATCCCTTTTAGATTTTCGCTTTCTTAAGTTATATAAAATTTTACAAAAACGATATTCGATCGGTATTTTTAGTATACTTAATTCTTGTTTAGTATCAAGAAATCTTTTTAGATTTACTATACGTGAGTAGTTTCATGAAAAAGAAAGGAATAATAAGTCGATTCTATTGCCATTATTTTGTCCCATTTTGATAAAACCAAACCTTCGTGTAGTGATTATAGGAATTGACATTTTTTGTTGCCTCCTAAAAGGATTTAAAGATTGCATCAAACATCCTTTGCGGAAAAAGAGCAAAGTAGAGAAAGCTTTTTCTGTCGAAACACAGAGTATATAAGGGGTTTCGTGCACGTTGCTCGTTTCACGAGGCGCGACGAACACCTTACGAGCCGACGACACGAGAAACGCGCAATTTCTCGACGGAAAGACGACGTGATCGTGTCCCTATCGATCCCATGGATCTCCGTGTTCCGCACCTTATCGTGGTCGATTCAGGAATTTATACACGCGGTAATTGTGATTTGCTAGCAATCCATGTGAGAATTCACCAAACGAAATTAACCGTGAAACGTTTTCAACTTCCAAATCATTTTGCTACTTAAAACGTAATCATTGTGTCATAGGAAATGGTACTAAAATTAAATTATTAAATATTTGAGATCTTAATGCATTTGCATGTGTAATAATTTAAATAACACGTGAATTAAGGAAAGCTAAAAATTATTTCTATATTTAATCTTATAACCCAATTATTCTGGAGCATTGTGTTCCCTAACTATCATAATTTTATTAACATAACATTAACCTCAAAGAAATTCGAACATTATTGAAGTTGAGCAGTTCTTTAATTCAGTCAAATTTGGGTAACACGAGGATTTTAGATACATAAATTGGCAAAGTCATAAATTGTTTATTTCAATTATGTGTATTTCTATAGTTGTTCTATAGTTGTTCTATAGTTCTATATTATTCACTAGTTGGTCTTATTATTTATTTAAAGAACCCATCAACACTAATTAGAAATACAAAGATACATAGATAACTCTTTTCTGCTACACTACCCTAAATATTCTACAAAAGAAAAGAAATCCAGAAAAATCGTTTAACTCCTCTTAAAATTCTTAAATAGTCGAACGTAGAAACGATCGTAATAACATGAAATAACCTTTAACCGACAACCGTTATGAATCAAATTGCTCCACCAGCGAGAGCCGACCGACCAGTTCATCTGAATGTCCCTTTCTTGGTCGTGGCGCGCAATAATGAGACAAAATGGCCGTGAGAAATGCGGTCGCGTGGCTGTTGGACTGGGCCCAAAGACGATGAATTATCGGGAATCCGGGATGGTAAATTTTCCGGCGGATGCCAGTGGTAGAGCCGGCTCGATGCAATTGATCGCTCGGCAAGAAAACGTACAATACTCTGGCGAATTTGCGAATGACTCGAGGCTTAAGACTCGTTTCTATGAGTCTGCGGGTATTCTCGTAGCAAGAAACGACCGTATGCTAGCGTATGGAATTAAAGTTCGTGTCGGTGTTCGTGGAATTTTATGTTGATGGCGATGGCCGAGCTTAACGAACCATCGTGAGCGTGGACCAGCTTAAAACAAGTTCGCGACGCGGTCGTTTGGTCAGTGAAATTGCGAACGCGACCACTCGACCATCTCGCGATCGTTCCTCGCAACCCTCTATTGCTTCCTATTCTCTTTCCTTCGGGATCACGGCTAGGTTTTACGGAAGGTGGATTTGGCTCGTTTGTTTCCAGCGGAAAGTCTTGTTTTCTGAAGTCGAACGGAAGAAGAAACAACGGGAAACCGACTACGGTATACAGAGTGATTTAAAAGTCTTACGAGTGCGCAGCTATAACTAAGAAAGAATAATAGGAAACCTGTTTGGAAGCTGCAGGATATTGAAGAACGCGGCGTTGCTTGTTTCGGCGTCGGAGGTTATTCCTTCTTGAGGATTTCTCGCATTTTTATGAGATGCATGGTATAGGTGTCCGAAATTCGGAACAAGTTACGTAATAATGGAAGGATATGGTGGAATGTTGTTTCCAAATCCACGTTTGTTTCAAATATTAGGGTTTTCGATGGATATATATCAAGACTATTAGAATCTTGAAGAACGATAAGGAGGATATTCAGAACCTTAATTTCTTCAATTTTCTTTAATTGTGTTGAGAATTGTGGACCTTAATCACAGATATAAATGGATACACTTAGAATCGATATCAAAATAGTTTCAGATTTATTTGATATCTGATTTACAAGATATTCGTCGATACACATTTGCACGCATCTCAGTACTATCTTTGTCTCATCATCTTCTTTACCACACTACCAACGGAACAGTTGCATTTTGTTTTACGAGACCCTGTGCATGTACATACTTCCACACACTCATACTCATATATGTGTGTCACTACTACGCGGTTAATCTAGTGTAGCACACAAAATTACACATATCTCAATAAACTGAACTTAGCTTTTTTTAGTTGAAAAAGTCTAAAGATATAAAAGAAGTATGTATTTCTACGAAGATGTAATATAAATAACTGTATATGTAAAATATTGAAAGAAATTTTAAAGAAAAATTATTTTTCTTTGTAAATAGACTATGCCTTTTTTTTTACATATTAATGAAAGTAAAAAATGTTTCCTTCCGAAACGTTCAAAATAGTATGATCGTATTTCCAGTCGGTAATAAACTGTACAAGAATTAAATTAATCAAACCTAATTCTTTGGTTTGAAAAATGAATCAATAATTACGTGTATATGCTAGTGCTAACATATTTTCAAAAACTGAATTTGTCCGGTTTTGGCTCCTGAATTCACCAAGTGTAGCAGGAGCATGAGAAAACAGGGAAATTCGAGTAGCGAAAACAGAATTCCAGAAAATTAGAGATAGCCAACGAGAGCCGACAAGTTTAATGAATACAAGATGTGAGGAATAACGAATATGACGATCACACTTGCTGCGTAAATTTCTGCCACTTTCTCGGGCGAAATATCCCACGATATTTCAGCGGAAGATACACGAAAGAGTTGCTGAAAATCGCTACGTCAAGAAGAGGAAGGAAGCAGAACTTTTGCCATCCGAAGTTTCACTGCTGGATCCACAAGAGAGGAACTAGGAGAACTTTCTCATAGATACTTTTAGAGTGAAGAATACGAAAATTTCATTACCGTCGCTAACAGAAAGACGCAGGCATTGCGCGCGAGACACTTGTGACAGAAATTTGTTTGATTACAACCTCACATTTGTAACCAGCCTAATCTACATATTCCTTATAGCATCTTCTTTCGCAAAATTTGACCTATTTCTAACTGCTACAAATTTATATCTATTTGGAATTTCAATTTCTAGATATGTACAATCGATGAAAACGATATAGCGATGTAAATGGAAAGTGTTTGAAAAAGTTGCATTCGATTTATTAATCTTTAAATATATTTTACGCAAGTATGAAAATCTTTGAAAAAGTTGTATTCTATTTATTAATCTCCAAAAATATTTCATGCAAAAATGAATAAACCGAGGCATGTACTTTTTAAAAAAATATTTAAATATTTCAAACACGAAGGGAAAAATAATTCCGAATTGACATCGTACGATTCAAAGTCAGTGTCAAATTCCTCGTCCATTATATACATCTTTTAATTCATAAATTCATAATTCATAAATCGTAAATAAATTCAGAATCGTGTCTAGAATATCAGAATATTTTCAAGTTGCCCAAAAGCATTTCTCAGAAAAGAAACTATCGACAAGCGTATCACAGAGGAGCCACGATAGAAAACACAATTGCTCCAATCGTTCGACAATGTCGCAATAAATCTCCGATTCGTCTTTTCACAACGGAGCCTGAGATTCTCGCGAATCTATACACTTGTCATCTCGGTAAGAAGCAAAATCTTCGTCGAACAGACCCACTTCCCGTCAATAACGCAATTTTCGTTGAACGAGCCTTCAAAAGCGACGGCCGATATTATACGTCGCGAGGCTTCTCCCTATTTCCTGCACCCTAACAACCTCATTGATCCAACGATCTTATTATAGACCGATCTCTCGTGATCTTCAGCCAACGTCGTTCGCCATCTTCGTCGACCATGTCAATGTCCATCGACAGACTCGTGGATCGACACTTCGTAGCACTGATTCTACTACAGAAGAATCTATTTATCTCTGACGAGGAATTCAGAAAATCCGATTAGCGATAAAAAGCTCGTTTCCAGCCACCGGAAGGGGACGTCTGCTCCAGCTTGGCCGAGTACAGGTCCCGAAAGAGAGGGACAGGGACAACTGAAACGCGACAGGACGCGGCCACGTTGTCCAAACGAATGTTTGGTAACTGGGCGTCACGCTGGATGATGGATGACACGCTAATCGTTCGTATTTACGCGCCGCGACTTTTTCGGTTCCCTCTGTTCATCCTGGTTAGAATAGAATGACCGGCCAAGAATAAACTGTTTGTGCTCGGTGAAAAATATAGCCCGGTTGACTAACGTTACTTGGACATGGCTGGACCCCCCTAGTCGAGCTTCGTCGATAGCGATTAGATTAGGTGATCGAATGGCACGGTTAGATAAAGTGGAAAAGGGTTGATAAATAGAATCTTGATTTTAAGGACATGTAAGGGGTTTGGTATTACACGAACTTGAAGGGAGATGATAAGAACTAACATAGTCTTTCACATACCAAAGCTGATGCTAGGCGTTGATGCAATGTATGGTACACTTACCTGAAACAGAAAAAAGAAAGTTATTAATATTTGCTGGAGATTTGTATTAAAATCTTGTATCGAAAAATAATTTTATGTTAGAAATGAACCTACAAATATATCTCTATCTTATAACTATTTCATCCACTTTCTACAGTATTAAAAAATGTATAGGTAAACAATCAAAAGGCACATTAGAAAATCCTGTGAATTTAAGCGAAAAAATTCAGTAGATGTAAATAAAATCTGGATAAATAGGAATAAGAAATTCAATGAACATGAATTTTTTCAGTAAACAAAAATCCCATTGTATGAAAACAAACATTTTAGCAAACTTAAAGAAAAAATTAGTGGATATAAGTGAAGAAAAATTCAATAAATGTAAGTGAAATTTCAGTAGGTTATAATATCCCTAAATGTAAGAAATGCTCGATTAATATAAATATACAAGTTCTAAGTGCAATATATAACCCAATGATTACAAATTAAAAATCCTAATAAACAAACTAAAAAAATTAAATGAACATAAACAATAAAATCATAAGAGTCAATAAACAAACCGCGAGATTTAAATCACACTCGCCAAAAACATAAATATTGTAGACGAGCCAGAAACCTAAATTATGCAAATAGCTACAACACATTCTAATCCATATTAGGGAACAACGAAACCACATAACATAATAAGTTACAGGCACAAATCGAACACGCCAGATCGACATGCCTTTTCCAAACTGCTTGTGAATCGAAGCCACCTGGAAGGCACAGGTAGTGTACAAGAAATCTTAAGGTCGTAACATGTAGGACGTTCGTGACTGGATTGAAACAGTGTACGAGTAACATGCGTGGCCAACGAAGAACAAGAAAATCCCGGAGCACCGTAGAGATTGACAGAGGGTTCGTGTATCGCGTTTCATCGTCGCGTCCGGAACGTTTCCAAGCTGAACAGGCATCACTCAATGGAAGAAAAATGATTCGGGCCCTTGGCCTGGCATTAATCGAGCACCGACTTAAACCTTGCTCGCGACACGACATTAATCATTCAAAAATCTTGGTCGTTACAGCGCGTCACCTTTCTCGTTTCTTAAATTACGACTTGAGTGGAAACGCGACTAGGAGAAAAAGAGCAATCTGAAGAAGTTTTTCAGCAAACTCGTTAGAAGAGTAACGAGAAGTTACTTAGGATTGATTCTTTTTACGTTTTTGTGGGAAAACCTGGCAGGATGTACTTTTAAATGAATAATGGCTTGTAGGTTTCTCTTTCGAGAATATTTGTACAAGCACTTTTATCAGTGTAATTTCATAGAAAAATTAGCTGTATAACTTAATTTAGCATCATAGGAATTTTGTTCTAGTATTATTGTCCTATAATAATACCATGACAATGTTACTACATACGTTGTAACCACTGAAACTTGACTTTTTTCTACTCTTCATCTAATATTATATTTAACTTCATTTAACTGAAATACTGTATTTAACATTATTAATTTTTTAATTTAAAAACGACATGCTGCAGTGAACTTCCACCCGCGATAGCTTCCTAAGGTTAATATGAACTTTTATGAACATCTTCTCCATGATTTTTAATTCATATTACATCGATATTATAGGTATATGCAACTTAATGTATTAACATGTGACTCTACGGAGAAATTATACATTGCTATAAAAGAATCGGTATTCCATTTTCGATAAAATACTTTACTGTAACATACGATCTTAGATCAAGGTTTCTTGCTGGAGAATATTCCACGTAAAAGGAAAATGGAACACGGAAAAGAGTACGTGTCGAGTGGAGGAACACGAAATTCTATGGAACTGGTCAAGTTTTGTGTGCAATCAGGCGCAACTGGTCGACAAAGCGTTGACGAATCGCCAACCGACGGGTTCCCCGCCGAAAGAACCGTAGGAAACATCGCCCCTCGCGATCAACGATGCGTGTCGCTTCGCGGTCCGTGCGCACTCGATGCTTTTGATCGATCGTCTCGTATTTATTTATATTCCATCGAACAGCCGCACCTGGTGCCATTAGCTGTTTCTCATTCGCCGTGCGGACGGCCACGAGGAAAAATATGAAATTCCCCTAGGCTGAGCGAGCCGACACTCTATCAATTTTTCGTGCTACGAGAAGAGAAATCTTTGTCGAAACCGGTCAATCGCCTGTCATATCCAGGAAAATGAGAACCTGCAATTCGATCGGAGACGTCTCAATAAAATTCGGTCTCCATCTTCTACATCCTGTTCGCTCTCATCGCTAAGAAATCCGATCTCATCGTCTTTGGAATAGCAATGAGTTTTCAATAGTTTCGTACGAGTATTTCAGAAGAAAATCAGGATTATATGTAATCGATTTTTAAATATTCGAGTTCTCAAGCAGCCCGGGTTAGTAAGTTTCCAGGTTTTCAAATTTTTCAATTTCTAGGTTCACGAAATGTTGAGCTTCAAAGTTACAAAATTTTGAAGATTCGAAGAAAGAAGATTCCAAAGACCCAGAGATCGAAAGATCTAACGCTCCGAAGCTCTAGAAATCCGACGGTCAAACAGCTCCCAAGATCAGAATCCTTAAACTCTCGAATTTTGAAATCGAGTTTTTAATTTCTAAATAACTATTTTTCTACATTTTCTACATTTTACAATTTCCAAGTTATCGAGTTCCCAAATTCCAGGGTTTTGAAACTCCCGAGTTCCCAAGTTTCGAAGTTCTCAAGTTCTCAAGATCCTAAGCTCTCCTCGAATCTTCGGATTCTGAATTTCTCAAGTTTCCAAGTCTCTGAGTTCCAAAAACATCAAATTTTCAAATCTTCGATAATACTTAACCTTCCAAGTCCTCCATTTCGTAAGTTCCTCGAATTCCTAATCTCCAGAATCCCAACATTTCTAAATTCTCAAACTGTCCACTTCTTAAATTCCTCGTTAAAGTTGTCGATTTCCCAAGATCACGAATTCTTCGGTTCCTGGAGTCCTTATAAATTCTCAAGTTCGTAGGTTCCCAACTTTTCAAGTGCTCCATTCTCTAATTACTAAATCTCGAATCTACGAATTCCAAAATTCTGGAATCTAGCGGTTTTCGATTTTCAAGATTTTTGACGATTAATTCAATACTAAGTTCTTAATAGTACATAAGTATATACATATTTACTCAACATCCACGACACAGTGATCTTATATGGTCAACTACTGCAACAGTTTCTCTCTACAATTTTATAAGTTAAATAATCGACTATTAGAGGAATATTAGAACAGTAACTTACTACTTTCACATATTGAGTCCGATTTTTCGTTTTCGCATTTTATACAATTCATTTCTGCTGCTGTTACAATTTATACTTTTTCCTTTGAATTTAGATTTTACAACAGTAGTTTATGCCAAACCTCGCCCACCGCGCTTTTCCTAACTTTCTCTTTGCGAAACACACATTATAGCGCGCCCTCACTTGTTGTCACTCGTGCAGTAATAAAGTGGATATTGTTATTATTATCGTTATTCCTAACGTGACTCGTTTCATTTTTACCTGGAAAACCGTCTCGTTAAACGGTCTGCTTGTTTCGCGGGCAAATAAAACGCAGACGATTGTTCGCTCGGTAAACAATTTTCACACCGTAGTCAACTATAATATGTGTTCTCTTTAATTATTTCAACGTTGTTTCTAAAGCTACTAATGGTCTGCTCTAAAAGCGCGCTGGATGAAATAGAGATACCTAGCAGGAATAAAAGACATACGTAATAAGATAGAAAAGACAGATTGTAAAACATGAAAATGGAAGAAACTTACACACAGATGAAAGAACGGGAAAAATAACCAACCTGATCGTTGCTATACCTTTTATGGGCTAGCTTCTATCAACATAGATATTTTGCATAAATATTAAAAGCTGAACTATACTTTTATGTATTTCAGATATATTGGGTTGGCAACTAAGTGATTGCGGATTTTGTCATTAGGTGGTATTGACAAAATCCGCCATTACTTACTTGCCAACCCAATAGATCATATTTTTCTCTTAATATTTCTTTAGCATAACTATGTATATAAGGGCTTTAAAATAATTATCTATCAAATAATTCGCTATTATCTGTCAAATTGGCAGATATAAACAGCCTTCCAACGGACGCATTAAGAGTCAATACACTTCGTCTGGTATTCGACGTAACAAGAAAACCGATCGATCGCGATTAAACTTTTCTACCGATTACAAGCTCCGGTCTACAGTGGTTTATCTAATTTATCAGCGATCCCGCCGAGTGTAAGCAACTCGCCGTACGGTAGCCAATTTCAAGACCATGGAATTCGTACCCTGGACTGCTAGACTTCCAGACGAATTCGACCTTCTAAATCCGCGTTGCTTCTTTTCCTCCGAGCTTTCCGCCAATTTTAACGAAGTGTATCCCGCAACCAGGGAGAAATTCGATGGCCTGCAGACTTCTCATTTCCCCTGTGAACAGACTACGTCGCTGTTCCAGTCGACGGCGAGCAAAAGACGTAGCAACAGACGAAGGGACGCAGGGAGGGAGCGGAGGAGGAACGACGAGGAACGAGACGAAGACGAAGGGAAGAAAGTGACGGAGGAGGGAAAGGAAACTGAGCGAGTCGGCGTAACAATTAATTTACTTCGCTTACGCTCGAGTAATTGAAAAATTGTCGATAGCTTGGAAGGAAGTCGATACCCGCGAGGAAAACGGGGAAAGGAGGAGACGACAAGCGGCAGATATAAGAAGCGAGGAAACGTCAATTAAAGCGGTGTGGAGGGGTCGGCGACCAAAGGCGGAAATTAAAAATGTAAATCTGCGTGATTGGGAACCGCAGAAATTGCCTGAACCATCTTGCTTTCGATCTGCAATTCGCTATTTTTATTATAATCGGTTTGCGTGCTTCGTACGCGACCAGAATCTGTATAAGATCCCTTAGACCATGCCCTCTGGTGAATGGAAATAAGCATCGTTTACATGCTTGATAAGTTTGGCACGATGATTTCACCGATTTCGTGCTATGTTCCTTTTTTGTCTTTTTTTCTGGGATCAGGGATAGAGAGGATGATATAAAATAAAATAAGATTTCTATACCTTATGGGTTTCTGAGTATTATAGCTATTTGGTATTGAGTAACAATATAGATAAAAAATCTTTTGTTCTCCACTTGAGTGAAAAGTCCACTGATTCACTTTGAAACGCCTTAATAGATCAACAAACCAACTATGTTACCAAGTACTCGAGCAGCTACGGGACTTCCTAAAGCAAAGAAACAATTCTAAATTGTAAACGTTCGAACCCACTGAACTACATACCGTCGAAAACCGATTAATATTCAATTTGTTTATCCAATAGCAAACTTCCTAACAAAACGAAACCGGCTCGCATCGGCTAGGAAATCGAAACGCTGACTGGCCGAGTACACACTAGACAGAGCCCACAGCAGATCGCGATTCAAAGCAAATATCGAAATAACGAAATATTCCAGGTTGTAGACTTCCTATCAGGTCGATCTTTACCCATTAACAAGGCCATCGAACAATTTCAAGCGAATAATACGCGGTAGAACGATCGCCTCGCGTTTCACGAACGATCTACGATTTCACTGGTGGAGAGTTCGTTCAGCTGTAAAAAAGAAAATCGTTTCTCTAGTGCAAGTATCGTACATACTTTCGATACTTTCGTGGAAATATCTATCACGAGTTCGTAGATCGTAATTCGAATGTGTTACAGGGTACAATTCGTGGTGATGAGCGTGCATCGTGACGCAATGAAAAATTATGTGGTCACGTGACCAAAACATTTAACTTCCATTTAGAGATCTCCATCACGCGCGGAGAAAAATTCGATTTGAGAGCGATTTCGTTAATTACATGAGCGAAAAGTAGCTCTACGAATAGCCTACCGGATGATAAACAAATTTTTGTCGACTGTTTCTAATCGTCGTTTTGCAGGAAAATCTCTTGTCGCGTGCATTCGTATCTTGATCGTAAAATTTATTTTTGATGGAATGGTTCTTTTTGTAAGATTTATTTGTTGGTCTCTATGGTTGAGAGATAGATTTCATCTTAACTTTTCCGGCTACGAAAGGTAAGGGTCATTTTAATTATTGATTTTTCTATTTTCATATCTTATACCTTATATCTTTAGTAATTTAAGAAGAATAGATTTATTACCTTTTTCGAGATATATCTACATTTCCACTGTTACCGTAGTTCTTTCCCATTAACGAAAGGTAGGAATTTTAACTTCATTTTTATTTAAACATGAATATGACATAGAATAGATTAAATTACATAAGCAACACAGTCTTAGTCTGAAGTAATGATATTATACGAATGTAGTGTTCAGCTACCTGGTGCTCAATTACTATTGTGAAATATTCATTGACTTATGAATGGAAATATCTATCATAGGAAATATGGTAAAAAAATTAATTTCCAATCTTCCTAGAAATGTCAGTAGCGATCAAACGAATTCATTCGAGTTAAAGTTAATAATGCAGAATATTGACATGATATCAATCACAATCTATAACGAATATAGATAGACAATTAAAATACCGTTCGCGACGAACATTTCGAGTCGAAAGAATTGCACAATTTACGATTCTTATTACGAAAGCGACAGATTGCATCATAGATATTGTGATTTCTGCTCTTTCATTATTCACTTTCAATTTGTCACGTATCCGTTTAGCAATAGCGAGGGCACGTTACGATAACTATTGAAGAATCATGAAAAAAAAAACTTTCTGTTCGGATTTTTCGATCTAAACGGCAGCACCGTGAAAAGACCTCACTGCCAGTCTGATTAGACGAAGCTGACCTTTGAAAGGAATTCCACGCAATCTAGAATCAACGCGGTATAGCGATTCGGTTGCGATACGAGGAATTTAATTTCGACTCAGATCCAGCTGCGTTTGACTGCACACGATCTCGATGCCTCGTTTTACGATCACGTAGCTACGAGCAACGAGAAAGAAAACGTAGCAGTCGCTGTAATCCCTATAATTGCAGTCAAAACTAAATGTCGACGACCATTTTTTTAATTTTTGCATCAACTTCTGTTTGTAAACACTCGTGTATTTCCTTCTTCGTTAATTTTACACACGAAAAGTTTAGTTTATTATTTATAAATAATATAAAAGGTTTTGTACCCGAATGTATAGAAATTTTATTATTTTTCTTTCTCAATAAAAGACTTGTGTCGATTTAATATCAAAAGGTGTATTAAGTTGGGAAAATAAAGAACAGACGGGGGTTGATCGTTTCGTTGAAATATTGTTCTATTATGTTAAAGCAATGGTTGAAGTTAATTTTAGGTAATCTTATTATCAAGATTATATTCTACTTTGGTATTATACTCGATGGCTAGAACCACAGATTTGAGAACCCTTTGTCACGTTAGTTTTATGCTCCTGCCACAACCCTCAGCTTCTATGATATTCTACTTTCTTTCATATCTAACTGACTGCGATCACTATAAGATAGATAGCTTTCAGAAATTGGCTATAACTTTTCAATTATAACAGAAATTAAAAGAACTAAGAGGTATATTATGTGACAGACCTTGGTTTTTTTTTTCAAAAATACTAATAGTAACATTATAGTTTTTATTTTACGATGCACCTTTTGATCAATATAATTTTTCTAATCGTTATCTGAGCATAGGAAGCTTCAAAAAAGTTTACTTATAATTCTAACTTTATAGCTTCAATTCTTCAGATTAAAGATTATCAATTACTACTTACAATACAGTTAATAAAAAATGCTTATACATGTAGCCTTTGAAAGGTTAAAGCAAAATTAGTCGACTAAAGGATTCTTATACCGAATCATTAATCTTTGATATACCACTTTACACACTGAATGTCAATCTTCTCTCCGCACGGTACCTCATTTTCCATTTTCCATAGAGCCTTCAAAACGAAAACCAAGAAACAGACAAGGCATTTCTCTAATCTAAAAGAGCACAACTGCCTGAATAATACCGAAATAAGATCAAAGGTCAGGAACGAGTAAAAGCATCGACCTGCGGCCAACAACAAATCGCGATAAATCTACTTCCAACTTGTCCGTTCTAACCAAAAGGAATTTTAATAATTCCATTCGCCCTGATACCCTTCGCCGCCATTGATTTAGCATAGAGGGCGCAGCAAGGTGTGCAACACTATAATTTACGCGACCGCGTTTCCAATCGACGCTCGGAACATTTTCAAGCAACGCTTACGTCGCGAACGATTTCTCGAAGGGGAACGAGGGAAAAGGAAAAAGAAAGACCGTTCTCTGTTCGCGAGAACGCTCGTCAGCGTTCGAACGGGTCAAAAATCCCTTTGGCCGCGCGTTATTACCTCCATTATTCATAGGACACGAGCAACAACAGATACGATCTAACACCTACTCGATCACGGTTCACCGCCTCCTCCCGCGATCGACAGCAACGATATCACTTAAGCCGCGTCCGACCGGCCGATTTTCATCTTCGATCGCACCCCGTCCCGCAACAAATCGCTCCAGATCCTACGTCCGCCGTCAATTTACGATACCTGTTACACTCGACGAGCCTATCGCTGATTTCGTAATCACTATGAACGTCTTCAAACCTCTCTGTACGGACACGCGTGATTTTCGTCTCCAGGGGAGTAGAATTCGGCTGAGATTAGGTTCAGAGATAGATTTGTAACAAATTGACAAATATTGTAGGTGCAATAGGAGAATGAAGTTCTGTTTCTCTTCGACATGTTCAAGATGATTTGAGATTGTGATCATCATTACGAAACGATGGATAGAAATGTGATTTGTTAACGTTAGATTACGCGATAGATTAAACAATTTGTACGATTCGGTAATAAATAGCTGATGAACACTAATAAAAATATTTTTTACTCATCAATATCAATATCAATTAAAAAATATTACGCTTATGTTACATACATGTTATCTTTGTACGATTCAATGTTACAAACATAAACAACAACAATAAAAATTTCTTTCGTCCATGAATATAATTCAAACAATATTATATTTCTATTGCAGTAATTTTTATCCTTAATTATATTAGTCCAAATTTAACTCCAATTGAATGGTCATGTTCCTCTAATAGTTCTGATATTGAAAGTTTTACTGTGTTTTCTGAATTATTCACTTTGTGTTAGAGTTACGACAAGGATCTAAGGGTGCAGAAGTTTCTATTGGTCGTTTTTATCGGTCATGTGTACCCGATAGTTAATGATTTATAACTGAATCATGATATAGTAGTCATGATCAATGTCCTAAAGCGAGAGGTTGTTATTACATTCTACCCTTTGGCAATATTCAATGCATAGAAGACATGTGCATTAGAATGAATAAATAATTCAAGAACTAGATTGCATTTAAAGATTGCGGTTAAAGATTGCAGTGACATAGTGGCTCTGTGACGTTCCTGATGCAAGAACGAATTCCTTCGCTTGTGTCACTTCAACTATAATTGCAATTGTAGCAATAAATATAGGAGATTGGATACTTTTAAAACTACTCCGCTTCATTTATGAGCGACAATAAGTACTGAAACCTATCGTCTTTTTTCCTTTCGACATTCTCCATTCTCTGTCACCATTCCTTCTTATTAAAAAATATCTACTTTAACACATCATATAAGAGTAACAAACGTAACCATAATTTCATCAATTTCAGAAAGTCTGGCATTTAAATAGCTTTCAATTATAAGTAAATACAAATATGTATAAACGTATCATTAAACAAGATAATTATCAGATTTTCCTAAAGCAGTGATTTAATAATTAAGATTACCAAATAATTTGAGAGATTATGTATACATCTGTGACAATAACGAAAGTGATAGTAAAAATACAAACATCTGTAATTTTTTATGAAAATTCCTCAAAATATCAGAAATTTGAAAAATGTTTAACAGAGAAGAATATAATAATAAAAAGAGTAGATATCGATAAAGAAAATATAGTACGCAAAATGTTATATCTTAACAAAAATTCACTCTTCGAATTCTGCCTTAAAACGGAATCTACTTACAAAAAGTTCTATTTTCCTTTAAAAATACGCTTGACATCTGAGGGGACGTTAATTTTTCAAAGATGAAATCTTTTTATCACGGAATAACTATTTTCAGTCATAAGGAAGCACTTTACCTCTGAAGATATTGAAGAAAGGCGAGAAAGTAGGAACGAAGGAGCGCAATAACGCAACGAGAGGAAAAACAAAATCCACTCTCGACTCAGTAACACGGAGGCAATCACGGGGAGGGTTAATAACTGTTCACAGTCGGTAGGAACAGAGTGCCGTGAACGGAAAAATCTCGATTGTCTCGGGCTTTTTAAAAGGCGATCGCGTCGAGCGTGCGACGTGACGGGCGTTCCAATGCAACTCTGGGAAAGAAGTCATTCAAGTGTCGATAGAGCGGACGATTTACCGGCCACGTTCGAAGAACGCGATCTAATTTGATTCGTAGTGAAACGCTCGCGTGTGCCAGCGACAATTCGCTACTCGCCACGTCAAACAGCCTATTAACCTCGTCCCGCCATGTTACTTCGCATTTTCCCAGCTTTTCTCGAACGCTATTGTATGTAAGTCGCAATTTTCACTTTGAGCGTAAGAGGAATTTATTTTATGGTCGAGTTGCAATCTCACTTTCAAGTCATTGCTTCCAACAGTGTGGTCGTAAATTGATTATTGAGTCTTACAGAAACCAATCTGGTCAATTTTACACAGATTTTTTGATTCTTGAAAATTTGTGTATTAACGTTCTCTATCCGAGTACAGAATTTCGAACTTTTGTCAGGTTTCTTGATACGAAGTGACCATTAATATTTAAATTTAGAAAATGAAACAAGTCTCTACCGAGATTCCACTTCTTTAATCGTTTAATAAAAAGAATTAAATATACGTAAAGCGAAGATACGCAGAACGCGCGTAATATGTAAGAACATACAAAATATCCAAAATAAAGTAATCATTACAATATTTAGTGAGTGAAACAGTCCTTTATTTAGATACCTCTTCAATCGTTTGATCAAAATTTAGAATTTGCATAAACATTCGTCTACTCTTATCATCCTTACTATCCCCCCACCCGAATTTCCTTGTCTTCCAAACGCAACAACACACATTCTCCCCCAAATTAAAATCCGTCCAGAGAAAATCACGCAGACCCTCCCATTCAAACATTCTCAAACCACCCCGTTCCCCTTTAAGCCAAAAGGTGACTCCCGTGCTCTCAGACGCTCCACTCCTGGATTCTCGTGCGTGCGTCCGTCCCTTTCTCTCGTTCTTTCTATCCTCCTCTCCTCATCATCCCCCCGTGCACTCGGCGGAAAACGCATGAGCGCACCCGGCCACGAGAATCGTCTTGCCGCGCGGAGACCCGACAGAGACCCTTTTCGAAAGGGACACGAAAGGGTTGGAATGCGTTGGTGCGTGAGCCGAAGAGACCTTTGGCGACAGACGCCACCCCGTTCGCTGGCAAATAGCGACCCCGTAAAGGAATTCTCTGCGGTCGGCGGTTCGTAGTTTCGCGCGATTTACCCATGATTGCGCGCAATCCGGCAACGAAGGCGACCTACGAATCGATACAATGACGATCAAGCTGGACGTAGACACCGTTTCGACCGACCGTTTTTGTTCTAACGTCGGAAGTGAAGGGTGAATCGTGTTTGGACGCGCTCGAACTTCTATGAGGGTTGGAATGGTATAATGGACGAGGGAGAAAGTGTTGAGTTTGTGGCAAGGGTGCTATGAAGAGAGGGATGAGGGAAATTGTTTAGAGAACGTGAGATATGATTTGGGTTTATGTTATCTGAGTACAGGGTGATAAGCAAGTATCTTAGATTTGGTTGATTAAAGTGGAGGTTAAATTTTGATAACGTTTGGTAGAATGTTTATATTCAGACTGCTTCGGCTTTCCGGTTTTGACGAAGTTCCTTTATATGCATTTTTACGTTTTGGCGAGTTGCCTTTAGAATTTGTAAATTCGTAAAAACGGACTTAACGTTCTAAGGAGATTTGTAACGTAATATTCAAACGAGAGATCATCGATAACGATCGCGTCATATTTTTTTGAAACTCACGAAACTTCTTAACGATACAAAGATAGGATTGAGTCGAAAGTGACTCAAGGAACGCAACAGGGTTAAACCGCATACGTTTGATAGAATATGTATAAAAACGATCGATCAAATCTATCATAAACCAATTCTCTCTCCACTCTTCAACATCCACAAAATCCCAACACGACTCTCCCAAAAAAACTCAACTTGCACTTTCATCGACGTGGTCGATGCTCGCAGTTATCGATGCACACGCACGTGAACACACACAACGTCGTTCGCGACAGTACTTAAGTCGAGCTCTCAGTCCGGCGTACGCCACACCCGTGCAATCGAGACGAGCCGGCTGGAGGCAGGCCGAGCGAGCGCGCGTTAATTCCGCTCGCATAAATTCCAGGATTAAGAGCATACGTTATACTTAGGGAAATGCGAGTTTCGTGCTTTTTGCTTCTCCTTGCCTGATTCTCTCTTTCTCTCTCTCGTCTCTTATTCGACCCTCCTCCTCTCTTCTTTTCTTCCACCTTCAGCCAGACTCCCCGACATTCTTCTACCCCTGTCATTCGTGTCCCTCGTCTTACGCCTTTCTACCTTCTGTTTCCTCGTTGTTTCATTCTCCCATGCGCAAATTGTAACGCGTGGAACGAACGACGTTCGACGTATTCACCGGACGATCGAAAGCAGTGGTTATTTAGAAAATTTCGAGAAGGGAATTTATAGTTAGGCACAAAAATAAGAGGACAGGTAATGGAAATAGATATCAATGGAGTTTGATCGAGCTGGTACTCGATCTTACGAATCCTTGGAATTCTTGGAATCTTCAAATGTTTATATTATTGCTTGCAAGATTAAAAAATGTTTGATCCTTTAAACCACCGCTTTCCATGTTCTTCGGGATTCTCGAATGTTTTTATTTTCACTTGAGGGATTTAAAAATACCATGCTTGAATTCTTGATCCTTTGAACTCCTGCTTCCTTGAATTCTCGACTTCTGAAATCTTTAGAAACCATAAATCTCTATACCTTTGCAATCTTAACTCTCGAAGCTCTGAGCATTCATCTATATTTCTATATCCCCTAGTCTCTGATTACACAAATACCTCCCTCTCAAAAACTATATCTCCAAATCTCTGATTTCACAAATACCTCACTCCGAAGACTTTGGAATCCTTAATACCGCAGCGCTCAATAGTTCACCCACCCGCTCCTTATATTCTTCGATATTCAAGCGTTCCTTATTAAGCGAGCCTTGGCGATTTCAATTTCAACCGCAACTCCACCCCAACGTCGCAATCGACGCGAGAGCACGGTCAGTCTATGTAGTCGGGGGAAACAAAGATCGATGGCCGATTCGTTAAGGGTAGCCAGAGATTCGTTGGAACAATGGACTGGCTGGAAAGTTGCGGTAGCCAAGTAGTTAATGGCAGCGCACGAGGCAGCACGCGACGCGTTAAGTGTCTCGTCGTGCGTGCTTTTCAATAACGTTGGAGTGGACACTTGAAACAGTTTCCTTGTAAACATGCTAATGGACCAACCGAGCAGACGCGGACAAGACATCGAACGCTGTTTCGTGACGATTCTTTCGACTCCGACGAGGATTAACGACCGAATCCATTCTTGTGATCCTTCTTTAAAACTAGCGCAGAGAGAGAACTCGTTAAGTGACGATCGTAAATTCGGTGGAGAACCGTCCAATTCGACATGGCGGCTTACTACAAATTCCTTCGACCGACAGAACATCGTATCCGCGACGAATCGACCTCGCGACGCATTAAGACACGGCCAAGAGCCTTCCGTTTCGATTGACCAACGAAACGAATGTCGACTAGTTAGAACGTGGAACCCATGATCGAATGGGAGGAGAGATTCGTTGATTTTGCGACGTCCATAGGTAGAGGAACTCTTGATTAAACGTTCGCCTGGAAATTGGCTCTGTTCGTTCGACCATTTGCGAATTTCGACTTTTTCTCCTTTTGGTTTTTCGGAAGGGTAATTGCGAGATAAATATCGTTGACGGGAATGGAGAGTCTTTGGGGATTAATGGAGATGGCTAGAAGGTATTGGCGATGCCCGGGAGATTGATTAAAAGGTGAATTCTGCTGGTTGCTGCAGTCTACGTTTAATTAATTGTAGAATTAATAGCACTGATGTGAATGACTGTAGATGGGAAAGAAGAAGTTGGAGATGGACTAACGAGGTTAGTAACGCGAGATTGACCGTATCAGAGTGATTGGGATTTGTTAATTGGAGGAAGCAAACTATGCTCGGTAATGAACAATAGCGGCCGACGCTGGGAAAGCAATTAGATGGCAAAGAGAACATTGATTTTCTAATTAAGTTTATAAATGTTAACGGAATCAGCCCGGAACTTTTTTCTGAAAAAATTCATGAATTTTTAGAAACGGATAATCGAATTCTTAAGGATACGTAATATTTGCTGATTTCTTAAATAATATAAAATTTTACTATAAAACATTTTTAGTTGTCAAGGTGTACAAAAATTCCTCTTAATTTTTAACATTTTTAACCTTCGCCAAAAGTGTTCCGCATTTTGCAAAAACTTACAAAAGATCAAAAACAACCAGAAATCCCAAGAACGAGCCAGGAAGGAAGAAAAATCGAACTTCTACAAATCCAGAACCCCAGAACAATTAGCCTTGAAACGAATACCGCCGTGAAGCTACTATCCCAAGGCAGAGAAGGAAAGAGCGTGGATTCAGTAGAATCGTCCGGAAACCGTGGGACAGAGAGTCGAGTGGAAACGTCGCGGGGAATCAGCGTCGATAAATCAGCTGGCCGGCAATAAACGTCGCCGGGCTCAATAGTTAATGGGGAATCGTTGATTATGTCGCCGTTTCGGCGATAATCCACGGTCGGCGATATATATCGTCGTGGACTTTTTCCGCGAACGGATCGCTTTCCACCATCATTCGGCCGCCAATTCGCGAGAGTAGAAAGAAACGCGCTAAATCATCGACAGGGTACTCGATTACACCGGTCGACGATAAATATCCCATCGCTGTAACGAATCCTCCACGGCCAGTTACGCTTACGCTACTCTGCTGAGATTTAATTACTATACATGCATCCTTCTCGCTTATGGACAGTCGTTATGGATGGTTCTTTGTCTTGCTTTTGTTTCTGGGCTTACTGGAACCTTTTAATGTCTTCGAGCTTATCTTGTATCTTAGTTATACTCGTTTTATTCTGTTTTCGGAGTTTCTCTTTGGCTTGATTTTTATGGCTTGTATACGTAAAGCTATTATATTCTCTTTTTCCTTAGCATTTTACCCTGTCATATAAAGTTAAAGCATTGTTCTGTGAAGAGATCCTCTTAATAACCTGTACTTTGTTAATGTCAGAATTATATAGCGTTGGTTTTATAAAATGTTAAATACATATATACTGTTGTTTGGTAAGAAGGTTCTTTTGATAATTCATATTATATTAATTTCGGAGTTTTATGATTTTAAATTGAAGGGCCTGCTTTTACCTCGATCCCTTTGTACATCGTGACGTTGTTGATAGTGACTGTTTGATTATATCATTTTACTCTGTGTTTTCAGTCGTTTTTAATTCTCTTTATACTTTATCTTTAATATTTTTGTACCGTTTTATGCTTGACTTTAATGACTCCCCGACTATAATTCTTTTCTCTTTTATCTAAATTACTCCATGTTCTATATATTTTACTTGTATACGTCTTACATGTTCTAATTTTTTACACTCGACTGTAATTCTTTTTTAAATATATTCAACCCTTTACCAACCCTTGCATGATACAAATCTTACACATACTTAATTCTCATTCTCCATTGTCCCCTCTTGTCACATTTCTTGCACTTCTTTTTAAATTTACTATTTTCTCATACCCATTGTTTTCTTACTCCAAACTTACATCTTTCCCACTTCTTTCTTCTTTCGTCTCTCTTCATAATACTCCGTCTCTTTTTCAGAAATTTTTTATAACCTCTTTTTCTCTTATCTCTTTTACCTTCTTTTCTTATCTTTCTTTCGTGTCATTTTTTACTACTTTTACTCTCGTCTTGTATGTCTTTTATCTGTTCAAATTTCTTAGATCCTTTTCACTCTCTTTCTGTTATACCACATACCTTCTCTTAAGCCTCTCATCTCGAGCTGCCGATTCAAGTTCGATCAACACGCCCCTCGCTTGTAGTCAATTATCGATACGCCAGTCGCAATTACTCGCGATACCGATAATAATACGTGCCACCGCGTACGGTTCCTTGGAAATTATACGCTCCTACGAAAAATAAACGATACGCACTACGAACGCGTCAGCAGCACGAGAAATCGTTTATGCGAATGCGTTCTACTTCGGTTATTCCAAACCATTTCCTTCCTTCTGTCTTTATTAAGATTTTTACAGGATTACGATCCGCTATCAAACGTGATTTAAAACGATTACGAGGGTCGATTTAAAGTTATGTCAGCCCACATTTGCCATTAATAAATTTGCGGATGTGTTTATGGAAATTCATACTTTTGCGAATAAGAGGAAAAAAATGTAATCTAATCAGAAGTGTCTTCCATCTGAGGTTATGTTCATCTTCATACTGAGTTTCATAAGTAATACTTTACTTTCAGTATTCTACGTATGTTTGTATATTTTTATCTTCCGATTTCTCTCGAATGCATAAACATCTGCAATCTATCCATTAAATAAGTTTTTCGTTTTACTCTTTAACAAATTCCTCCTGTATATGAAAATTCATTCTAATTATTTTTAACTTCTGAAATCAATAAAGTGAAGCAAATGTAATTGAATATTTTAATATTGTTTAATACACTATGCAGGAAATAGAAAAATTATTATTTTCGCTAATTATTACAATAGTATATAAAAAAAAATTGTAAGGTGAAATTTCACATTGGTAATCTTCAACACTAAAACTACCAACCATTAATACATGTAATCATGTTTCTGTCTCAATACCACTAACACCATCATTCATCAAAGACATTTTTATATTTGCAATAACTCCAAAGTAATGTACCCTGTACAAGTGATTTTAATTGTTTCGTTAATTTTACTAGTTATAATTGAAAATCGAAAGAATTAATTCATTCCTTTTTAATTATCTTCGCTAGAAGATTTCCTTAGAGCTCCTGATTAAACATTTCCCAATAATAAAGCGGCGTTTAAAAATCGATTGGAAATTATCTTGGACTCTGCGGGTTCGTTATTTACTGTGATGTCGGGAGTCGCGACGAAATTACGCTCGACCCGCGAGAACTAACGAAGCGACGTCCTCCACGGAAAAATTAACAACCTTGTCGAGATTCGCATTGTCCGACCGCGGGTTCGCGGAAACGGAACAATTAATACCGGCTGGAAATTATAATTGACGTCGCGTTCCGCGCGTCCCGGAACTTTTTAATTAGGCATCGCGCCGCTTAACGTTCGACGACCGGATGAAACTCGGGAAAAATGCGACATCCGCGGCTTCACCTGCCAGTCTCCGTACATTTATTCCGTTTCGATACAACCATCAATTTATTTTCGACGCCGCTCGAACGATCGTGTAAAATCGTTTCAATGAACTATTCTGAGTGGACGACTTATCGCTGTGTTTGCATCGACGATTCTTAATTGCTTGAAATAAATTTAGGTCTTCATATTGAGAAAATTATCTGCGAATGTAAGAAGAGCGTTCGCGAACGGAAGTCGTTTTAATTTCTATCGTAACGAATCATATCTATTAAAGAGATATCTTTATCATAGCATCAGTGATTAAGCAAATGGTTACATAAAAAGTATGTTGATTTTATACTGATTTTTATACTGATTTTTATCTCGATTTAATATTATTAGGTAGTCCGAAAAGTTTCTTTCGTTTTATAAGGAAATAATAGAGGCACAATGTTTTTTGTTTTATATTAGTTTATTGAATTATGCACAAATATAATAATAGGAATAGTACGAAATAGATCATATCTAATTCAATAAAATAATATAAAACAGAAATTGTTGTTCATCTATTATCACCTTATGAAACGAAAGAAACTTTTCAGACAACCTAATACTCTGAAAAAAATACCTACGACTGAAAAGGTGAAACTTATATTAGTAATATAATATAGATATAGCATATACCTATTTATAAAATTTTTCCGAATTGTACTTGCATGTTCTATGCCCTCAAAGTTTAATTTTATTTTATCGATAAAAGACAATTTCAATTTAACAAACGATCTAATCTCCAAATTGAACGGAATCTGACAACTAAAATAAAGAAGAGTAGAATCTATTTTGAAACAATTTAATTTCCTTAGTTCTCCAAAGTCCCACGAAATCATTCGATCCAACACCAGTCAGTCGTATCCCGGAGCGTGACTTCGGCAGGTCGAAGCGTCGATCGTTACATCTCGTTCCAGTTTCGAAAAGGCAAACCTCTAGGAGCGGTGATCGCAGTTTGATAAGCGGCCATAGTCGTGGGAGTACAACACGATCCTTTCTCTGGCCAAACGAACCCACCTCTATCTCCCATTCACGATACCTTACCTTCGAACCTATTCAAACCTCCACAAACGTATTCAAAAATCTTTTACCGTTATTGTCTAATGATTCATCGAAACACGAACACACAGAAACAAAACTAGATCAGAAATACTCGTTCATCGAACGTTTAACGATCCAACGCTTCTACTTTCCTACGATCCGAAGCGTTTACTTTGAATGCAGTATCTATCGAATTTCAGTAATTCACGAATTAACCTCCCTACATTAGTAAAAGTCGCACGTGTTATAACATGATTTGTAAAAGTACTTAATCAAGTCAGTATATGTTCCCCCTATTTACTTAATCGGTTAACTTCACGAAACTAAACATAGAGAAAATTGAAGAAATTAAATAAGAAAATTATATCAAGGGCTTTGGTACTAGAATGTCAACAATTTCAGAATTAGAGTTAACCACTTTGGTCTGTTGACCTTGTCAGTGACTGATTTTTGCAATACCACCTCCATTGGTTCCTCGGATCGAAGAAAATGTTTCTCTCTTTAATGACCTACGCTTTAACTCTCGCGATATATCAGCGTATTTCGCCAGCCTCAACAGGTAAAAGCAAGCGATTCGAGAAGTTCGATCGTCGTCAAAACTTCGTACAGAGTCGAGACGGGTGTTTCGAGCGAGAGCCCGAGGTGTCGAATGCCTTCGACCCGGACAGAGACTCCTTCGTTCTCCGCACTAGTAACGCGAAGACGAACCAAGAGAGAGAGAGAGAGAGAGAGAGAGAGAAGAGAGAGAGAGAGAGACAGACAGACAGACAGACAGACTGGAAGAGATCGTCGAGCTCAGATAGAGTTCTGATCCACGAGAACAGATATCCGGACGAGCTTCTCAATTAGGGATCGGAAGTGGCTCCGGGCTAACTGGCGTGGTCTTTGTTCGACGCCTCCGCCCCCTGGGTCCTCCGCTTCCGGCCCAACTATTCGGCTATCGCGTGTCACCGACCACGCGTACGCGAGACACTTGCACCCGGGGAAAATTGGCCCCGACGCTCCTGCGAAATAAAGGGACGCCTCCTCCAGTTCGAGCCTTGTTAAGACTTGCCGAGCGCCAAGCGACCTGACCCCGTGATATTTCATGAGCCAGACGACAGCGATGTACACCGAGATCTTCGCTGTTAGTGGAGTCCACGCACCCTTCGATCGGTAGACTATGGGTGCTTGTTTGGGAGTGGCGAACTTTGCAAAGGTGACGACAGCGAGTGGAAGCGTGGAATGGGATGCTGATATTTTTATAGTGTTTGGTTTGGGTGAGATGGGATTTTTGAATGTGATAATAGGTAACGAGTAAAGTGTAGTTTATTTTTGCGGTTCAATACGTTGGCTCTCACAAATGCTTGTGAAAGATTGTTCCGTTGAATAATGTTTTAAACTGTAACGTGATGTTTTTGAAATGTATTTTTTTGAAATTGGAATTTATTCTGAATATGTGTGGTAAACCTAGAATCGAAAAATTCAGGATATCTATTCAATTTATTTACTGGGAAATTGTTCAGATATTAAGGAGATAAAAATTAAAATCCACGAATACAAAATTAATAAAGTATGAAATACTTGATAAAATATTCTAATTGAAGATATTGTATGATTATTTACTTCATCGATATCGAATAACATTTTTGCAACTCGTGCTTCCGCTTTCAAAATTCTCCAGTGTCCACTTAAACGTATTTAGTATTTGTCTACTGTTTTTCTTACCGCGCAACTTCCCTAATTTCCCTCTTAACAGTGTAACAGTAACGTTAACTAACTCGCTAACGAAGCTCAACTCTTTAACGGTTTAATTAAATCTTGAAACATACTTTGGTCTTTCACTTTTTCCCGATCGAGGGACAAAGTTAACCAATTCCTTTCTTATGTGCAATTCTACTGTATTCTTCGTTCATTCTTTGAACGATCCACGTACCAAGTTGTTCAACTCGAGAAACCAATTATTGGCCCAATTTCGCGACCTTTTCCCCACCCGACTACGTTTCAGCTTTTCTCCCCAGTCACACGTCCTACCGATGAGCATGAGTTTTTCCCGAACACGCGATCATTTCTAGAAGTGCAGACGTTCGCATATGGCCTGTGACGGACAACTTTTTCCTTACTCTATCGTTATACCGCCCTTTCCGGTGTCCTCGTTCTGCCGCTATATCACTCACCCAGCACGTCAAATTTCCTTGTGTCCTATGTCCAGATACCGTCCACTCGTTGCTTAGTCTGTCTTTGGCTTACGATAACGACCTGTCCTTTACTGAACTCTCGTAATTGAGAATCGACACCAACCAACTGGCCAAAGAGAAGTTATCACTTGGAGTTATCAAGTTATTCTCTGAATATAAAACCTTCAACGCAAATATAGCCACCAATCTATGTAATAAATTATTAGTTATTATTTCCGAAGAATAAAACTAGAATAAAAATTCCCTTTAAGAAAACCTTATAAACAGTTCAAGATTCACTGAATCAAATCTGCAAGAAACGTTGAAATTCTACAATTCTGCTCTTCATCCAACTTTTACAGAACTCGCTCTGTCGCTTTAACACAGCCACCTTTACCTTTACGGTAACGAATAATTAGATTCAGAAGTAGATAAGCAGAGAAAGAGACACCATCTTCCGCGGATCTTGCGCTAGATTTATTAGCCGACTGCGTTAACCCTTACGTGCATAATGCTCGTCTAAAAAGCCAGCCATGGACGTGGATTTCGTCACGCGCGATACACACCGACGGTGTAATTTCACGGGCTGCACACCTGCAGCAACCGTTAACGAGAGGCGACTCTGTATACGCGAAGAGGAGTTCCTCTTGCTTTTTCCGACTAACGAACCGACTTCCGCGCCGGCCCACCACCGTCAGGATTTAAACAGGCGGCCGCGATGTTTTTCGAGCCCCAGCTCGACCGAAGAATAAACTTCTAGAGGGGCACGGGGGTGAAAGTAACGCGGAGTAACGAGGCGTCCAATTATCAACTCGTCGTCGTCAGGCGCCGCCGTGACGCCCTGGCGGTGCTCGGGGAGCATCCGACGGAGGTACATTTTTCCTAACCGGTCCTGGGGGATGAGGTCTACAAGGTGTGTCGAGAAGTTTTGAATCGCGAGGGTGAGGTTTACGAAACGTTTCTGGGGGGTAGTTATCCCAGACGCGGAGCGGAAGGTTCGAGATTTGGTAGACAAGGTACGCAGCTTTGGAGACGCTCTGAGGGTGGTTTAAAAGTAATCGTTTTGAAATAAGATTAGGTAGAATTTGAATGAGAATTTGAAATTAATTCGGAGTTACGGAGTTGATTGATTTCGATGGTAAATCGGATCGTTAATATTTGTTCTTCCTCAAGGTTGATTTGACAGAATTTTTAATATACCGGGATGGGAATTTTTGTAGTATATCGACGAAGGTAAATTCGCGTGGATGACTATTAATAAAAGACCAAACGAATGTTCATATTAAAATATCGATAACGAGTGAGAAGCAATTCGTAAAATGTACGAGTGGACTGGGATACATAGTACCATCACGCGCTACTCTTGCCGTATATGATAAAAATATGTATTGTACGTGTCTTTCATCCATCCATTTCAAAAAGCACCAAACATAACGTCTCTAATTAACCATTTCCACGCTCCCATATCGTTCACGCACGCTCAAAACGATCTCCACTAATCATATAAAATCATGTGAAACCAAGAGTCAGATGTTAATCCACCCTCGAATTATTTCAACACGAAAGAAGAAACAAATACTTTCTCCGTTTAAACCCGATTTCTGTAGAAACCTTTCTCTTCGTACTTGCGCTTTTATTCGTCTCACCAGTGAACGGCATATTTTCAGCACACCCTGTAAACGTGTCCCATCCGTAGCTCTCGAATCTCTTACCGAACACGGCATCCACCCCTCGCCGTGAAACGACGCGAGTTTTATTCACTTTTCCGAGGATCCGGCGAGAGTCCCGTCTGCGAGCCGCGCTAACGATTCCGCCGGAAAGTTGCAGCCTCGAGGAGCCAGCAAGAGCTGGAAGGGGTGGAAATTAAATAATTCCGCGGCGCAGACGAGCTGATCTCTCTACTCGCGGATCGACCTCTCGAGTCGGCGAGCTCGCACATAGTCTGCAGGATTTACCGTCCGGCCTTGATTGCCTCGACAAGCGCGATTCTTTGATCGTAAATCCATCCGGCCCCGCGATTGTCACATCGAGCTGCTCCTTTTGCTCTATTGTCTATGGCTTTTCTTTTTTTCCCCTTCTTGTTTCAGGGAGCGGCCAGTGAGTTGGGATTTTTTAGTCGTGCTCGCGGAGGTAGGTCTCGAAGATTGACTGCTTTCAGATGACACGTGAAGAATTAGGTGAGTTTATTTTCTTAATGTTTGACTTTTTTTATTTTACGAAGATTGATGTGTTCCTTTTTAAATCGTAACGCATTGGAATTATCTGACATCTCAATATTTCAACTATGCAAGCGACCAAGCAAGCTATCCAAGAATAGAGAATACGCGAGATTGAGGATTCTTCGAATTTTTATTTTTCGCGCGTGACAAATCGAGGTCTTCGTTCTTTAAGTATAAGAGGGTGAAATCTTTGTATTTGACTGCTTAACACCTGAGTTATCAAAACTCAAGAATATAATTGTTTCTAATAAATTATACTTTTTTGTCCATTAAACTGCCTCGCGTTAACTTATCTCTTTCTCAAAACCAGAACCGAAATCTTCCGTCACTAAAAGCCATTTATCCATCTCTATTCAAATTCGTATTTCAAATACAAAAAGCGAAACTCAGAACCGTAGCAGAATTCTAGGAAAACCTTACTTTAAACCTTACCTTAATCGAACACCTCTGCTTTCTCCATCGTGAAGCAGCGTTCCACGAAAATCACCGAAACCGGGTATCGATCGCTTGCAAATCGCCAAGCTAATCGCTTACTTCTACCCCATGGAAACAAATTATCATTCGAGGAACAAACGTTTCAATCAAGCGGCTCTCTCTCTCTTTCTCTCGTTTGCTCGATCGAAACTGCATCGTGTTAGATAGAGCAATTACACGCCGTGTCAGAAAACCTTTTCCTCGGCTCCTATAATCGCCCACGTAATTCCGATCGACGAAATCGAGCATCTCCGGTTCCCGGGGCAATTTAGCGGCCAATTAGAGATCGATCCTGGCGGTGGCCCGTTAATTGATCCTTAATTGCCGCGATAAGTTGGCCGACCTCGCGGCCAACGGATCGTCAGATCTGAGCAAAAGTCCTCGGACCAGGTCCCGCGGGAACTTGAGGCTAGAAGTGAGGAAACTCAACAGGAATGGAAAAACGGACGCGTCCCAGGACTTGGAAAGTGGCCTGATCAGGGCTACCGGATCTTGCTGCGATCAGCCGAGCGAACTGCAAAGTTTCGCCGGCTCGTTAGTGTCGCATACAGGCCGGCCAACTTCTCTATTTACTCGCGAAATTCTCGACGACGACAGCTGAAATATAGTTTCCTAGTCAGCCGGCGGCAGCGTGCGTCGCATCGATGTTTGCTCGGCCACCAGTTTCTACAATCCACCTTTTTGTCCTGATGCTACGCGATTGCCTCAATTTCTGCTCCGGGAAAAAGATCGTTGCGGTGGAGGATCCATTCTTTTTTTTCTAGCGCTAGTTGGAGAAGTTGGGTAAATTAAGTAATCGAGAGTCTTGAGAGTTTAGTAGGAATTCTTGAGACGAATTGAAAGGAATTGGATGAAGTTAGCGATTAGCAGACCGTGGATGTTAATGCATTTATGGGAAATTTAAAGGTAAAAATTTGTGGAGTGACCGTATATGTATATTACGAATCAAATTGTCAACCATTACGAAGTGTATAAAAATATTCTGGCTTAGATATGAACAGATATTTACTAAGTGTATAAGTAAAAACAGAGTTAGAGCTTTCGATTTGACAGACACATAATGAATTGAAATTATCATCCTATTAAGAGATGGAATAGAAGATAAGAGTGTCGAATTTCAAAAAATGAAATGAGATAATCTATTTTAGTCAAACAGTTACTAATTTTAGGTAGAAATGCGGTAGAACCGGTATGGTTTGAGAGGTATGAACTGCATTGAAATTATTCCTATTAAGTGATGAAATAACAGATAAAAGAATTTCATGAAATAATTAAGAGATTTTCTGTGCTCGAAAAATAAATATTCAATGTAAATAGAACCGAGACGAAAAATTACGATTTAATAATCATTTTTTGAATTGAAGTTAATATAATATACCGACATAAAATTCGTAGAAATCCTTGACGGAATAGTGCATATACTAAATTGCTGAAAAGTTTGTTCAATTGCTGATAAAATGATTTTCCACTTTTCGTACCTAATTCTTCGATCTTACCATTATTAATTTAGCATCGAATGTCACTGGACAATAAAAATATTGTCCTGTACAATTACGTAAAAAAGTAGTTATTTTTGATCGCTTAACCTTGCAATCTTTGTAACAAATATTCATACGCCCTAATAAATGGAATATGTTCCTATATATTAATAAATAATAGGATTCCAATCAAAGCTTCTTAACGAATTAATTCTGTTTGTCTAAAGCAAACTTTACCACGTTCGTGTATAATAATAAAATTAAACATTAAAAGTTTCGCAAACAAGCAATTTATTTAAAAAGTGAAATACAATTTAAAGGGGTGAATTAGTCGTTTAAATCCACCTCCGAAATATTATATTTATCATAAATTAATTTAAAATTTCACCTCCATAACGTCACATAATTGGATTTTATACGATTAATCTTCTTTCATGGCTACAAATACAGAAATTTTTTTTTAAATAATATTTAACGTAATTTAAAAAGAGCTTTTGTTCTAACATATCCTTCATCTTCGTTAGTTAAGATTAAATACCATACCAGAAACTCGAATCTCATTCGCCGGATCGTAAAACAAACGCTGTTATAAAAAAATTTGTCATGTTGTAAGCTCTCTCTCTCTCTCTCTCTTTTAATTAATCTCGTTATGCCCGCATCAGTAGCTGCGAAACGCTGTCGTCGGAGTAAACATCGCGATTTCCCGTTAAACTTTTCCAAGTTTCACGTTCCGCGACGTCCACATCGTACGGAGAGGGAAGAAGTTCGACCGGTTTGCAACTTCCACCGCGCGCTTGGAAACTCATAGGTCTTCGAATGTTTGTTCCGCGAGAACAATGGACGCGCAACTGTAAGTCGCATTAAGCTAATCCTCGCGGAAACGGGACAAAAATGTACGGCTTCCGACTCGAAAGCCACTCGAAACGATCTTTCGCCGCTATCCACCTGTTCCATCGGCCAGGGAAAACGAGTATGAAACGCCGTAGTAACGCCAACAGGGCTCGTTCGTCGAAAGGATAATCCCGTAATTAATACCGAGCATGCAACAGATGCGTGACGCTCGGCGAAAGGTGAAAAAGGCTCCCAACTTCCGCGTTTCTCTCTCTCTCTCTCTCTCTCTTTCTCTTTCTCTCTCGTTTCTAGTAACTTCTCTGTGCAGTCGCGCCTCCGATTTCCCAGCTTTTACGATCCTCCATGCCCGTGCTTGGGAGCTTTGTGTCACCGGGAATTTACGGGGGATGAAAGGCGAGGATTTTGATCCAGTTTCTTTATCGGGGTCGTAATTCAAGATATCGCGCGCAACGCATGGGAATGCGACTTCGCGATCGGTTCAGCTGATTCCCCTGGGGATGTTGAGGATAATTCGGATGGAGATGGACTGCTACGAGAGACAGACTAGTATTTCTCCGAGTATTCTCGATATTAGGTAAAGTGATGTAGCGTAGCAAGCGAGACTTCGAAGTTTCAAATTTCACGTGAGAGCCGTTTTAGTATTATTGGGTCGAAGAACTGAATCTAATTTTTAACACTTAATTGTAATTTCTAATAAGAATAATAATTTTTCACGTTCTTACAACAGTTAGTATCGTTCCGTTTACCAAGGTTACGTTTATACTAGTCCTCATACGATAAAATGTTTAATAACATATTGATCTAATTCTTTCTATATTCACGTATACCATACACACTATGTATATTATGATAACTACATGTTTTATTTAGAAAAGATACATAGATCACTTACTATTCAAACGATGAAAATTCATATGTTTAACGTGTTCGTAAATGAAACCTTCTAAGAACAGTGAAAATCATTCTTCAACAACGAAGGATAGTTCACAGAAACTGAACGTCAGTTAAACATTGCGATCCGTTTGCCCCCAAGATATAGACACAATTTAATCTCCATAGCCTAATTTTATTCACTACTTAATTCTCGAATTAGTCATCGAAGAAGAAGACTCCTGGCAGAGCCTGTGATGTTCCACGTGGTGCTTGGCAATCAACATAGAGTCCCCGTTTAAGGTAAACGAAATAGCAAGCCGAACCAACACCGCAGACGAGAAAGACGGAAAATGAAAATGCAGCGAGATTCGAAGGAAGCCGCAGCAGCGTGTAGGATATACTTAATCGTTCATCGAGCCAAGCAACAGAAACTTGTCCCGTGTACATTACCCCCTTTCCCTTTCTTTCCCTTTCTCTTGAAACTCTTTTACGAAGACACGAACGCGTCCACCGGTAACAAGGGAATTGTTTTCCAACGATTATTCCTTGAGAAAGTCACGCTGGTTGCGTGCAAACCGACGAAGGGTTGTAAAAGTGTACTCTTCCGACTTTATCCACGGCTAATTACGAGTCTCGTGGCGTTTCGAGCAAACTATACTGCCTGCTCGTATATCATTGCTAATAATTGCGATTTTCATGGGATACACCATGAGACGATGCGCAGGTATTCAAGAGGAAGTAAGTAATTTCGGGACAAGCGATTTTTCCATTCTTTGTTATGCGTTGATCTTTGTACGGAGTATGTAGATCTTGAATTTTTATTTGCGAAATTCTTTCTTAAAAGGAAGGAAGATGGGGAAAACAGATTTCGGAGAATTTATGTGAGAACTTGGGGATATGTTGTTGGATATAATTTGAAGATTACGTAAGATTATGATAAGTGTATGAATGGAGAACTTATGGAAATGTATGTTGCAGGGGTTGCTTAGCCATGCAGTATCGTGTCGGTAATTGTTTGATGGTTATTGATATAAGAAAATTATTGAAGTACGAAGATTTGCATTTTTGTTTCTTGGATTGCAGTTGAAGAAAATTACCGAGAGAAATGAAGAAGTTTGAAATTATTTAATCGTGTGGGAACGGAGACTCTTCGTGATTTTATCACAACGTGCACGAAATAAGTACAGCGGATCGTTCGAATAATTCTAAACGAGGAAAAGCAACTTATGGTGAATTATATGTTATTGAATATGAGATAAAAATTAAAATAAAAATAGTTTTCAAGCGATACAAGCCGTCCCTTCGGATTTTTCAAACGACTCGAGAATTGTTTAAACGACGCAGAATTTAAAATTCTTCCTTTTTACAACAACGAAATAGGCTAAAAACTGAGAAAATACGGAATGTTTATCATTAAGTTTCAAAATATGACGAACGTTACGATCTATTATACGATCAATCATCGAAGCAAAAACGTTAATTAAAACAGGATTATTCGAGGAAAATCGGACGAGAGATCATCGAGGAATAAAGAAATTCGAGGAGGGTGCGTTTAACTTCATCGCAGCGAGGCGGAACGATTCAAAGAAGCGGATAGAAACGACCTAAGAAGTTAACCTCTCCTCGGTTTCCCTTGGACCTTGTCGCGAGCTTGAGAGAATGCCAACGGCCTTTCTTGCGATCCCGCAAGAAACACGGCTGAATTGCCAGCATTTTACAAAGATCCTCCAACTTTTCGGCCCGGGACACTTGGTCCTTTGACGTGGGACGCTTCGTATCCCGTTCCTCTCCCTGGTACAATGCAAACCAATCTACAGGACACAATACCATCCCAAACGGACTTCCGACTTCTTTGTTTCGAGGGACGATTTCGACGCGTCTTAAACCACGATAACTTGTTTCGGGAAACGATCAACGCTTGGTATTTTAACTTTGCTGGTTGTTATTATCGATCCTTTTGCTCTAGGTAAAGTCTGCAGAAATTGAGCAAATTTATTATTTGTAGAGCAATTATCTTTTTCAAATTTGTCAACGAAAGATCAGAACTTTGTTGTTCCAATATAATTTTATCGATATTATATGACTGAAAAATACTCTTCTGAATTTTCTGATTTTTGCAACATTGTAACAAAGTAATAATCTTAATTCTGTAAGTTACAAGTATTGTAAAAATAACGCAATAAAAAATCTTCTTTAAAGTTGATAGTCCCTTTACAAGTAATCCTGTTCAACGAAGTATAGAAAGAAAATAATTTGTCGCGGCTAAAACAAATTTTAAAGGCAAGGTTGCGTTTAATACATTTTGAGCCACAATTTCCTTGGTCACTTGGCGAACCTTTCTCCCACTAAACGGTACAGGGGTTAAGATATTCTGAATGCAGCGAGCTTACACGAAAAGAGCGATAAAGAATTAGCGGGTGCAACTGAAACAGGCTCATTAGGTCTAATTCAGTGACCACCGCCACAAAACCTCATCAAGAACCTCAACAAATTTCATCACAACCACTCCCAACGCGTATCACCTAGCCCTTCCTTTACTACTTTAACGAAAACCCCAAACCCAACCATTCAGACCGCAAGCCGCTCGAAAAGAAAAAAAGAACTGCGTCAAGAATAATCGTAAAGCGGAGTAGGAACTCACAAATGCGTCGGTGTTCTGTTCTCTGACTCCCTGGTATTTTTACTATTCCTTATCACGCGAGCTGCAGATAACGCGATGATAAATCGCGCGACGATTAATTTCACGTCCCTCGACCGACCCGGAGGCATTTTCAACGATACCGTTTCGCAAGAAGTTTAGACCCGTTCCAAACACACGAATTTTTACTATTGTTTGCAATTGTCACATTTACAAATGAAGCGGTTTCACAGCGGAGGAAGCGAATACAACATACCGAGATGAAATAATCGACGCAAAATTCTCACATATAGTATACTAAGTAATTAGTAGCTTCCTCACAAATAAAGATATATTACTCATCTTGAAATACAACGTTCAAAACAATTGTAAGGCCAGTAGTATGAACGATTCTATTACACCAATCAAGAGGACAAAAGTAATGAATTACCCAATCGGCTGCATTCGTATGATACATTTCGTTATATTCATCGTGTTATATTCGTAACATTTCATCTTCGTATTATCAAATATTTTAAGTCCTACGAAACTACTAGATGATATGAAATTTAATATACTTGAGCGTGTTCGATTAATATGTAAATCCTATAATAAATACAACGACATGTAAATACTTTTCATAGCCATTGTGTGGAATTGTGTGCAACGGAATATATGCAAATGTCAGCCATTTTATAGTGATCAGTGCATACGTGGCCTTATACGAGGAGAAGTTGGCAGAGAGTTTCTGGTCTCGCGAACGATCAGAATCCTGTTAGCGTTTTCATATTCAAAGCGTGGTACTACAGACCGTTCTGCTTTGGCCCAGAAGACAAACGAACAGCCAGATCTACATTGTGTCCCGGCGGATCATTAGGCGGCCGCTTAAGCCTGCCTCTCGTGTCGGCCAGCTAGTAATAGAGGTTGTTTGTTTCCCGACGGAAATCTTATGACGTGCCGGCCCTCCTCTACGCTGTTTTCCGTGCGATCCCATTTGTTCCGCCCACCCTGGCCACGCTGCGATCCTTCGTCCCGGCAATACGGCATCGAAAGTAAAATTTATACTTTCGTTCTACGAATGAACGAGTGTCACGAGAACGAGAGGTCGCTGCACGATTACCGGATTACCGGTGAGCCACGACCTCCCCCTCTGTATTCAACTCGCCGCTATTCGTGAGGTGGTGATTTAAGTTCTGTTCCGAAGGTATTTCAAAGAACCATTTCATTAAAATTCTCATATGGAACTAAATACACATATCTATATATATAGAACACTGGTGCTAATTGCAAGTACGTACTAGTTTCTTCGAGTTAATTTTAAATTCTAATATTAGGTTGTCCCAAAAATTCCTTTCATTTTATAAGGAAGTAGTAGATGCACAACATTTTTTGTTTTATATTATTTTATTGGATTACGTTTGATCCATTTTATTCTATTATTACAAAATCGATCATACATAAATCCATAAAATAATATAAAATAAAAATTGTTGTGCATCTATTATTTCACTTATGAAACGAAAGAAACTTTTGGGACAACCTAATGCAAAAGGAATATACTTGTGCTCGCATAGACCTCTGATATCAGTGACATAAGCACTAGACTTTGAAATTTTATGACTGCATTTATATTCTAATGATTGTAAAATGAGAATCTTTGCTTTTGAAAAATTATTCCATGAAATTGTACGTATAAAATGTGTATGCATAATCGGATAAATATGAACCGTAAAGGGAGTCATTTATTAAAGAATTATGGTTATATACAGTATCAGCAATACAGTATCACTGATATTTCATGCTTTGTGTCTTGCTTTGTATCATAACCTGAAGTTGAATTTTCGAGGTTGACTGTGTCATCGCAATCTGATCTAATAAGCTGTTATGTCTATAAAAATGTTGAACACAGTAATAATAGCTTCTCGTAAGTACACTGCAGTTCATGTACTTGATAGTTAATCGAGGCGTTCCAAGTGATTAGATGCTGCTCGCTGTCTAGTAAACACCCAGTGCATTAAGGCAAGCTTTAGTTTAAAGTCATCGACTAAATCGGTCATGAATGGATGATTGACTTATTCCTACGTGACACTGTTACTTGCACGCCTGGCTATTTCAAATCGTATGATAATCATTCTAATTCATCTTGCAGGCACCAGCCTACCACTCCTTGAAATACATACTACGTGTACATACTTACATTCTTATGAGACAGAAGAAAACGTACGAGAGATGCTTCAAGATGAGGACAGACTAACTACACAATACACTTTAAGAGATATTTATGATGTCATAATAATCTAATGTTATTGTTTAGAGTAACCTAAGCACGTACTAAAAAATATCCTATGAAATCTATCTGTCTCGCTAATATAGGTTCCATCAAATTTCAATCGATTCTTGATAACATCTTGTTCAAACACATTCCAAATTGTCAAAATCATTTTCTATGCAATATATAAATTTTAATGTTTATAACGCTTCAAGATTTGTAATTAATAAGAAACTTATATATATATACGGTGATCAATTTCATGTTTTATTTTCTCAACTTTATTATTCATATATATGATTATATTGAATAAAAAATAATAAATAAACGAACTACTTGTATAAGTTTATTTACTACAAAATGATGATATAATTAATGGTAAATTTGAATGTAAATTGTAGAAAATATTGGTTGTGTCATCTCATATCTTTTCTCTAATTCTTTATGGTTTTTTGAATTATTTCGTGTCAAACCTAATAGAAGAATTATTAAATAACAGCTGAAACCTATTCCAAGAGTTCTAAAAATTATCCTCCTTAATTAATAATGGCGTTTGCTGAAACTGGGATTACAGAGTCAATTACATATCTCAAACAAATCAGCCAAAGATCGGACTTACAAGAAACGTTTCCGAATTATCCCCCTCGGAAACGTCATTGAAGCTTAATCCAACGAACCCTATTTCATCTCATTTTGGCATATAATTCGTCAGGCTAGTCGCTCGATTAACCTGACAGCACTAGGGAGCCAACCAATATTCGCCAAAGTCTTTAACCCCTGATTAGCATTATTTTTTTACAACGCGGTTCTCGCTCGTATTACGAGAGAAACAAGTTCCCACAAAGAAACGGTTTCTCTGGCTTCAACGAGCCGGAATTCGACTTTTACCACGATTTTACAGTGGTTTTCGCGAATTAACCGTGTAACTTTAAGTGAAAAGTTTTTTCCCCAGCGCCGGGAGGTCCGCAGTATTTTCCAGCAATCCTTTGTCGAGGCGACCACGACGGGTCCATGCGTTCGCGTGGCTACCCTGTTTTATGCGAACCGTTGAAATTCCTAGAAATGCGGTAAGTTGCGGAAGAAGCCGCGAGAGAAACGAGATGCGTCCGGTTTAACCATAGACCAAGCTATGCGAACTGCTTTGAACGTGCTGCAAGAGGAAGTCCGGTTGTAGGAACAGTTTTCGGAAAGGGAACGTGCGGCTGTTAGGTGGTTTCGTAAAGAATGTACAATGTATTTGTTACGTAACACACTGTTCTATATGATATCGCGATTGTATTGGAGCTTTCGCAATGGCATAGTTTGATGAAATTTATTATATTTGTAGTATATTCTATAGAGAATGTTATAGAGGATCATTTTATGAAATAAGGTACAAAATATAATATGCAGATATAATACATAAGATACAAAACGATACCAGAGAGAAAGTTAATAACAATAAAGTATGCAATATGATGTATTTTATAAAATGAAATAACTAAATATAATAATAAAATAAGGTATAATAAATTTTGCTAAATATGAAGTGTTTTAACAATATAAAATATAACATGCAAGATGTATAAAACAAAATATATGTGACGTATATTTTAGAATATACTGAAATTTTAGAATAGAAATTGTACAATGTTTCATCTAACTTTATCATTAGTTCCGATCAACGTGAAATCATATTCAAATCGATTCAAATCATACACATATTGTGAAATTGTGATTTCAAAATGAAGTACAGTATGTAATGAAGGAAAGAGATGAATCATTTATAACGAAGCGTCCCCAAAAAATGAAGCGTAAATAAAAGATTATTTTGCAAAGCCATTGATGAAAGTTAGAAATTAAAAAAAATTATTAATATAGTCTTTGATGGCTTGGAGATTTTAATATGGTAGATGGTTGAATTCATCTGTAAAGTGGCCAGCACATACAAACAAATAAAATAGGACATTCTATTTAAAACAAAGTTGTCTCTTTTATTTCATTAACCTTTTCCAACAGAATAAACTACTGCTACATGTACATATTTACTGCACGTTGCCTTCCCACGAAACCATGTAATTTTTGTGGAAAACATTTTCATGAATTTTTAATCGTAGCAGAAATACTTCGCGTAGCAAAGTTAATTGAAATAACGTTAGTTTAGGGCATATTTTGATTCATATATAAAATCAGTGAGCTCACAGCTATTATAACACTTCACAATACTATAGCTATATTTCTTCACTTTCTCCTTCATATTTGTTTCATTCTATCGCTCGTTTTAAAGATAGAATCTTAATAATATCGGATGAACGTAGGTATATTGAGATCGAGCAAAGATTATGATAAAATGGAGTGCTTTTCCTGTAATTCTTTTACGGAATTATGGAAGCAGTTTATCGTTAAAAAATAGGAAAAAATTTCAGACTCTTCAACTACAAGTAAAATTAATAAAATAAGTATTTACTTAATTATGAATTCTCGCCAAATAACAAAAAAAAAAACACAGTAACTTCTCGTACCATAGCAGTCACTAAAAAACCTTCCAACAAGCTCCGTTCTTATCTACCCCGACTTTTCCTGACATCGAATGTCCACTTGCAGCAACGCGCCGCCGTATCTAACTAGAAAACCCTCCAACCACCCACACACCCTTTACCGTCTACGATCAAATCCACCTTCGCGTCTCCATTTTACACTCATAGATCAACCATCCAAGCTTCGACTATCTTTCCATTCTCCTATCTTCCTATCTTCCTCTACACCGCTAAATCCGCTAAAAAAAAGAGAAAAAGATTCAGCAAAATCGAGAGCTACGTAGATAAAAAAAATGGCTCAAACATTATCGAAGAGAAAGCAGCAAAAGAAGATTAATATCCAGTCGGAGAAGGATTTACTATGTCGTAGTGTAGTCGAAATGTATTGTAGATCTAGATGGACGGAAATGAAAAATGTGACTATTCGTAATTGTCAGAAGAAAGTTATTAATTATAGCTACCGAGGGATGTTATTTGGGACTAATGAAATATTTAGGGGTAATCAGCCTTTAAATATAGTTCATTTGAAGGTAAATGTGAACGTAGTTAATTATATCGATAGCTTTCTACATTTGGCATCGTCAACTTCATACAAGACGTTAAATAATAATGAGTAATAGAGAGAAGAACCAATTTTTTCTTCAAAGCATTGTTAAAAATTCGAAGTAAAAAATATAAGACAAGGAAAGCTCTGTTCTTAGTTACCTAAACTTTAATGACCAATAAAAGTTTCTTGTCCACTTTGACGTAAAGAGTTCTTTCATTCGTGTTGTTCGGCCGCGTAATATTCGATTATGTTCGAACATATATTTATTTTTTTATCAGAAACATTCTCCCATTTCAAGAATACCGAACGTATCCATGTCAACTATTTTGTAAATAATTATCCGAATTTTTACAATACAATTTTAACTACACGAATACACGAGAAGTATCGCGACATCGAGTCAGGAATGTTGCAACATCAGTGGTGTTCACTGGAATTCCGCACGGTTCGCTTTAAAAATACCAATCGGAAGTGTTCGATACCAGAGGCACCGTCAAGGCTCGATAATTTCTCGAGGAAAACCGCGAGACGTAGACACCGCGGAAAGGTGAGCCTCCAAGTCCATTTAGAAGGTCGAGCGAGTCGAGGGCGCCGTAAATCCCAGCGCGTAAATGAGTTTCGCCTCGTAAAAGCGAAGGAATCCGAGGAACGGCTGTGCAACCGCCGTCTCTGATACCTTGTGGACAAACTGCACGCGTTCACCACCTCCGTAGTCCCTTCTACGCTGCTTTTTAACTGCGACGAGTTTATGCCGAGAACCTGCGAGGCTAACCTCGCATAGTTCGCGACATCTCGGTTCTTTCGCGGGATTGGCCTCGCGATACTTTTAGTTAGAATGGAGATACATTTAGTCAGATTTAAGAATCGAGTTATCGTGACACGTGTTAGATGTAACTCGTACAAAGTATGTCCTTTGCCTTGGGAAATTGTGATTGGAATGGTAATATGGGATGAGAACTCAAACAATTATGGGAAAGAGTGTGTGGTAAGTTGGAAGTCGATGATATTTGAAAGTTTGAAAAGTAGGTGTGTTTTGAAAGAATGTAAAAGCTTTTACGTTTGTTGAAACGAAAGTGGGATTAAGAATCATACATATAAATTCGAAAGTTGTAGTGAGATGAAGATGAAAGATTTGTTTAGAGATATCGGAAATGAGCCTCGTGGAACTTGCCTTTGTTGGGGAAATTAAAACTCAAATTAAACTTTACACAATATAAATATGAAAAATTCAGGGAGACCGACATGGAAGATAATTCTTTTATCGTCTGGATTCCTTGCACTTGCAGCAGATGAATACAGAAGTTAAATATTATAAATTGATATTTTCAGCTTTTGACGTATAATCAATTTTAATAATTACGTTATATTTAACAACATCAAAAATGTGAAATTCATAGCACTATATTTGGCAAATTACCTGAGTCGTGTACTATACTCTTTCGTATTATACTGTGCAATTATTATACAATTCGTGAAAAGAAACTCAAAGCATGAGTTACATCTAATATTGACATAAAAATTTCAACAGCAAAATTAATAAAATGTATGAATGTTCCAAGTTATGCTTTTCAGAATTACCCATCATTCTGGAATTTCCCTCAAATACACCGATTCGATCACGAAACTTGTCGATTCTAGAAGTTTGACCGAATCAATCCCAAAGATTTGCTTATTTATGAAGCAGCGACGATCAGTCTTCTAGGTTAGACACCGAGCGAACGTTTCGGCATTATAGTTTTACATTTCCATTCAAACTCCTGGTAAACTGCGCGAGCAAATCTCACGGCCAGAAATTAACCCAGGAATTAGGTTCAGTTCCCACGGATCCGATGCAAATTATTCATCCCGCCGGCGGCTATCGACGCTCAATTTGCACGGAGTTTGAGAAGCCTTGAGATTTAATTCTTCACTCCGACGGATCCCGGGCATTTGAATTCATGAGTGGTTCGTGGGATCAATGATTAGGATCCCAGGGTGTTTGGACAACCGGAGTGTCCTTTGTCTTGAGCCCAATCTCCGCTTCGAAATATTCCTCCACCAATCGTGTTGCAAAACAGGTGCGTCGTGTCTTTTCGACCTGATTCTATCCGCTGATTGAAAGAGGGGATGAACTTTTGCAATCGAATTTTCCACTTTAATGAATCTCGATAGAGATGTACAGATCAATTGAACTTTTTTTGGGGGGGGGGACCCTCTTTTGTTCCACATACTATAGTCTTTTATAGTGAATTATATGTTTTTTAATTGAGTTTGACTCTTGCGAATTCTATTTTATTTTATTACATAATCTCTTTTTATTAATCTGTAATAAATGGATTTTGAAAGAGATGTATACATACATCAATGGGTTTTTTTTGTATCAATCCTCTTCCGTTTCGCATAATATAATTTTCTTTTACATTGATTTATACTAATTCGTATATGTTTTCGAACGAATTTCACTTTTATGAGTGATATGATATGATTTATATATATATATCATTATGAAAGGAGATAATGATAATGGTAATGATAAAAATATGTATATTTTTTAAATGAATTTTTCTTTCAAAAATCTGCTTCTGTAAATTTCCCAATAACATATAAGTACTTATAAAATTCTTGTGAAATGAATTGACGCCATCCATTTTTACAAACGTATTACTCGCGCAATAGGAGATATATAAATCACCATCTGCAGCACGACTGAAATAGAACTTCACAATGAAATAAAAACGTTCATAACCGAGTCTATTTCCATTCATGAATGTATATGAACGAATCCATGAATTTTTAAATCCTTTATCAAGTATGAACGACCAAGCGACTGGCACCTAAAAGCAGCTACTGTATCTCCTAAAACGCTGCCAGGATCAACGTACCGCTCTTAAATGGGACAACAAGCTTCCCAAAACATCGAACAACTTCAACTATTTGGAGAGATAGTTACCGGTCCATCGCTAACTCCAACGATCAGTGCATCGTCTCAAAGACAAAAATACCAATAAAAAAAAATCCGCTGTTCTTCTCTGAACATCAAATTCCCTCGTATCTCGAAGGCCACGTAGTCGTCCTATAAATTCGTCTTAATTCCAGCACAGGATCCAGTTCCCTCACGCGAAAGAAGAGAAAGACGAAGAAGAAAGAGAGAGAGAGAGAAAAAAGAAAAATTCAGGTTGAAAGAACAGGGATTTAAGTCCATTTTTCATATATATAGACACATATATAAAGGGTTTGAGGGCTCAGAAAACCGTACGCAAGTACACGAGGCCGGTAATCTGATACTTCCGGCCGACTAAAGGCTTTAAAAGGATAAAAACCGACCAACAGAAGTTACCTCGAAGCGTTTTCGACGTCGCTACCTCGGAACGTGAGACCACGATAATGCGCTTCGCGTTGCCATTTAACGGCAACAAACCTGACGACCGATCGTTCAAGATGATTCCTTCTCCTCCGCTCTATGTTCTACCCTCTTCTTTTTTTTTCTTTTTATTCTTTGAAAGCATCCTGTTTTCTTCCTACAACCCCATGTCAGTTTTCTTTTCACGCTTCTACCTTCATCCAGCCCCACGTACCATAAACCTAACCTTGATTTCCTCCGTCTGCTACGTGATCCCGAGTTATTTGACTTTGCCCCTTTCGCCTCGTGTTGTATCAGAAGATCGGCCTGTTTTCCGTCAGGTCTCACGATTCGCCACGCGTTAACGCGTCGTGTAATTTTCAGATATTTGCCGCGTCAGGGGTGTACACCCCTGCCGACGATTAATCGTAATTAGTTGGCGAGGATCGTTCCATGGAATCTGTTTGCTCGGCAGGAGGCAAACGCGATGACTGGAAGGAGCTTCTAATTTAATTTTCTCGGCGACGATTTTTTCTTCCGTCGTTTTCACAAGTTCGCTGTCTTAGGGGCTGTTAATCCGTGTAATGGGGGCGCTGAGTGTGATTGTGTTTGGCGAGATTTATGATCATCTTTTTAGGGGCTCGAGTTTCGGTGGGTCGTGACGAGCTCTGTTCTATTTGATCATTTTAGTGTTTTCAGTGACTGGCTACCTTTGCGTGTCATTGGAACTTTGGTGATACGGTGAATGTGAGATAAATAAAAATGTTGTTCAGATAAATCGACTTCATTGATCCAAGAATTTGCATAAAAATGTGAGAAAAATCGTTTTTTTTATCAATTATTAATAAGAAGAAATATAAAGAAAGCAAGTTATAAGTTATAAAGAAAAAATACTTATTACTTAATTAGTAATTAACTTGTTAAGGTACAATATTATACAATGTCTAACCTGAAATGATGATGAATAGTGAACTAAATAGCAAAGAGTACTTCATATACCGAATTTACATTTAATAAAACTTTCTCCTTCGCTTTTTTATCATATAGACAACAATACAAAATGACGTTTTATTTATTAGAAATAAAAAAGTCTATACGAAGCTTACGGGGTCATTACTTGCAAATTTTCTGGAAACTACGTTACATCAACTGGAAAGGCTGAAGATAAAAAATCGACGATCTTAAGGAAGTAAATCATTAATCACGCGAGCAATTTTTTAAAAAGATCTTTTCATACCACCGTTTCACACGCTCAATTTACTATCCTCAATGAAGGCAAAAAATTTTACCTCTCGGAATATTCAGAAAGTATTTATATCGACATCTTAAAACATCATCAAAGCGAAAAATGCATTCCATAGATTTATAAAATGATTTTGAACGGCACAGACGCCACTGATAAATAATGAAAAAATTGTTAATTGATTTATTCGTGTAATGGTTAATTACAATGTCTATGCTTCATTTAAAATAGTAACAGATTTTTTTCTAACAACTAATCCAAAGATATAAGAAAAATACGCTTCAAAGCAATATCAGAAGCAATAAATTCTGAATTCTCTAATACTAGTTGGTGATATTGCATTGGAAGGTATCACGCATCGTTAACGAAAGATCTCTCCAATGAAGTCTGTGGTTTCGGAAGAGATGAGCGAGTATATACATACATACGTATATACGCAACAGGGCTCATTTTCGGAATTGCTTAAACGCGCGTATAATTGAATCTCGCTGACCGAGATTGGACTTGCCGCATGAATTCGCAACACGGCCTGGCCGGCATTTTCGACTTATTAACAGGCGAACCGACGAAAAGGCATCGAAATTATGCGAAGTGCTTTCCTATTATCGACGATAGTCAGTGAGAGGGTCGGCGAGCATCAGCGGCACTCGATCCCAGCCCAGGCTGCTTAATTATTCGTCCCAGAGTTTTCGTTGCCGCGAAATTACTGTAATGACGCCCGTAATGATACAACGTCGTACCTCGAGCCGTTTTTGTATGGTTAACCTCGTTCCAGCCGTTCCAATGACCGGCCGCACGCGAAAAAATCAAAGAGCACTCGGTTAATAAATTCGAATTACGTGTTTATTTTAAGGCCAACCTGTCGATGAAAGGTGTATCTTTTTCAGATTTCCTTTAGGTCTGTTGCGATTTTAATGTGACGTTAAAGATTGAAAGCTTTCGAGCGTTGGATACTTTAGTTTGGTTAATATAAAAATATAAAATAATTTTTACAATACTACTTTTAAGATATTTTTAGATTTAATTTTTAGATATTACTTTTAAAAATTACTCTTTCTTTAAATTTCATATAATGAATCGCAATTTAAAGAAATTGTAAAGATACAGAAACAAAAAGGAATCTGCCGAATACATACTATTTACTTGAAACGCTATATTCTTAAAATCGAGTCATCAAAAATCGGAATAAAAAATTTAGGGACGAGCGTTTCACGTGAATTCCAAGAAGCAATCAGTTTAACCAAAAAGAAGTTTGACGTGCCTGATTTAACACAGGTTTCGGTAGCCTAACATGTCGCACACTGGCTAAATCTTGCGTAACTAATGAATGCAACGGTGAAACTTCAGCTAACGATGTCAAGAATACCCCTTATAGCGGTCGACTTGGACCAAGTGTTCTATAATCCTTTAGAAGACCCAACTTGATCCTTTCCAGGATTTGCTGGAACATACACTACGATTTTGAAAAGAAACCTTCTTCGATGACGAAATGAACGTTCTAATCAATCATCTCTTCGTTTTGAAAGGTTTACGTAAGTACAGTGTGTTCTAGCTGCCGAAAATTCCACGAAAAATCAGAATTTTGACGTAAATAAATGTGCTGCCCCATTCACCCTGGGCTCCAACATTGGGCAACTTTCATTTCGACCCGTTTAAAATAAAAAAACTAAACCAATGCATGTAAAGTTTATTGCGCTGAGCAAATAATAAATAAAAGCTCAAGATTTATTCGTGAATAACGATTTTATTCGGTGAACTCTGTGATGAATAAATTTCAGAACTGAATAGGGCACGGTGTTTTAATGATAAAGAAAATAAGAGTAAAAATTTGTTCCTTATAACGAATAATTTCCTTTAATTAGTCACTTTCATTTGAAGAGCACAGAATTTTAAGAAAATCAAATCCCACGCTTTTAATTAAACAATCTTCAGATAGAACATTTTAGTCGAAAAATTTGTTCTAACTATTGTTCGAGTATACTTCATTCGAGTAACGTTCAACTTTACTTTGGAACCATAAATGAGAATTCAGTAACTTGGAACAATAAATGGCTCTCGAAACTGTAAAAGATTCATGTACAAGAGAAGCTGAAAGATTGCCAGTCCAAGCGCTGTTTAAAATTGAAGTAGATTCCTATTTCTGAATCGTATTCTATTTCAAGTTACAATATATCCACTGAGAGATATATGCTGAATTGATACTGATCCAGATTACCAATACTTCCAGGGATCTTTCGTTTATTTTTAATGAACATTTTTATCAATCTTCCTATTAAATATAACGCCATTATTTGAAAAGGATAAAATAGATTAATTAACGTTCGTTAATCTGTAACTTCCGATCCAAATGAAATCCTGAATTAAAACACAATTTTATAGAAAGATTAAGAATTATTTAATACCCAAAGATACCAGTCTTCTTTTCCGGACTTTCTCTTTGTCGTAGAAATTACGTATACAGTGAGCTTTAAAAGTTTTCCACTGTGGTATAGTATTATTATACAGAGTGTTTTTTAATTAGTATCGCAGCCTTAAAAACACCATATATCTTCATCCTTATCGATACTTATCGATAAAATTACTATGAAAAATTATGAACTGCACATTTATCCCATGCATTATTATTTCTTTCTTTCATTTTCATTTTCTTTTCCTACAAGATTTACGATCATTAATTTTACCGTTAAACAACAATTCCGCTAAATGTGCAACTTAATCAAAAACATTGAACCACTGTGATAACGGAATAGATTCACACAGGAGATTCTAACCATATATAAAACTATTTTAAACAAAACCCGGCCATCACTTTCAATCTTGCTGTTCGCGACGCATCACGAACGACACCGGCTAAAACGGGGAAACTTCCGGAGTCGCGATTAATGGCCGATCTCGGTTCACGACACGGAGGCTGACTGGAAAAACCGATCCACGGGGAGTCCTACATATCTCCTATTAATTACCCCGGTAGAAAATCGAGCGTCGCTTTTCCAGTTCGCCGCCGATAGAGCGTGGCTAGCAGCCGGTAATCACTTTCCCAACGAAGAAAACAGACGATCCGCTGTTAGCCACAGCCTGCATTTCCCCTCTATCGCGGAACTCGGTTTGAGAGGGCTCATTGGTTTCCAGTTAATTGCGCGGGCAACTGGACCGTACTAACGAGGCCTAGCTTCGTGCTTTCTCTTTTTTGAAGTATGCTCATCATCATAAAATATTTTAATTTAAATACAATAAATTGATTACGAATATCAAACAGTAACATAACAAATAAGAAGAACTAACGTCTCAAGAAACAAGCAATTCGTAATCTCTACGTGACAAGGTAATGATATAGAAGAACCCTGACTTAAATATTTGAAAAATTCTAACGCTAATATCCTATCTTTGTATTACACCGGCAGTGCATAATGCGAAAACGACGAAGAGCGTAAATATATAAAAGAAGTATAAATAATTTATCTAATACGCGATATAATGATTAATTTTTATAATAACTATATAACATAACGTATATAAGGAATATAAGTTAGACCATAGTGAGAACGAAACTATCTCAGACTAAAGCTAATCTCGATGGTCTGAATTCCCCGATGGTAATAGCTACGTCCAAGTAGACCGTCGAAACTCGACAAATTTCTCCATCATTCGCTGGTCGAACAGAAGGAGCAAAAAGGGAGAAGAAGAAGAAGAAGAAAAAGGAAAAAAGGCAGTGGTCTCGACAGAGGCAGACGGTCATTGAAGACTGTTCATTGTGTTAGATTCAAGACCCCAAAGGAGAGAATAGGGAGCAGGCGAGAGACTAATGAAAGAGAGACAGAAGAAGAGAGAGAAGACGGAGCGGGTTCAGTGCGTACAGGGTTATAAGCCGAAAACAATGGTGACGGGGTTTCTTGCACCCTTCATGCGTCAAGTTGTACATCCTGTAAGGCGCTTACCGCAGCACTCGACGATTGTTACAAGGGGTACGGTTAACTTGATCCCGATTTCAGGCGCCGCGACGCGATATACGAGTCCGCCCCGCGATCGCGCCCCTTACACGGAGTTAAACACCGCGTCTATCTTTGAATTTATCGCGCTGGATAACCCGAGGGATCCAGCCGGATGAGTGGTGTATATTGATTTTCCAGATACACGCGGACGAGGGCCGATGAGAACAATGAAATTGCGATGTGCAAATCCGTTTTTATAGATTTGTTAATGTATTTTGAATAATAATGTGAAGTGAGTATATTGTACTTCAGAGAAAATAGATACTCGAAGTAGGTTTAGCGGGTTAAGGAAAGTAAATGGTTGAAGTAAATACAGCATAGAATAAGGAAGAAAGACTGAAAATTTTAACAAGTGAAACGTTCGTTGGTGAAAAGTAAATTAAATACAGAAGTATATAGATTTAATGTGATATGTTTTTGATCGTCGAAAAGATGATGTATATTCATCTCAAGGATGGAGGAGATTAGATAGTTGAGAAGTAACGAAATAGCGAAATTACAAGATGTTTGAATTCTATCTCAAAAAGATTTATACAGTCAGAATTACATTCGATGTTATCGTAACTTTTATATTTGATAATTTATTCTTAAAAAGTTGCTCGTAATTTGTATGTATTTTCGAACTCCCATTATCAACTAGTAATTTATATCGATCTGTTTCCATTAAAAGAATGTGTAATACAAAAATATACATGAAATGTATGTGAATGAACATGAAAGAAATAGAGGAAAAATTCGACAATTAAAATGCTTGTATAGACAAGAAATAAATTAGACACAAAAACATGTAGGTGTAAGGTTAAAACATTATGTTAATCGTTAATTAATACACGAATAAATTAATACACGTTAAAAAATACGCGATATACAGAGGTACGCGAATTCCCTTTTAATAAACTTAGAAGAACTTTTTTTGCGAAATATAATTTTGAGGCGAGCAAGCGAAGAAGTGGAGGAACTGAGACGTTAAATTGGGTAGAGAAATATAAGGGTGTCAGGAAATATTTTTTCAATCGTTATGTGCCAATAGATCGTTCTTTTACGTTCTTTTCATAACTCAGCCCTGGCAATATCACTCGAAAGGGGCGCAATCTAATTTATGGCAGGTGAATCGACTCAGGATCTTCAAAGAGTGAAACGTTTGCGAACACTTGAAGACTGTTTCTCAAAGATAGGGAAATCAAAGAGTACCGTCAACAAAGGCAAGTGTCTTCTATCACTCTTTCGAGAAGAATCTCGACCTACTTTACTCTGATACATGATTAAAACATCTCAAACGATTAAAAGGCTACTTCAATCACTTGCGCAATCATACCTTCTTTAAGATTACAAAGGAACGTGTTCGACGCTCGGGAAAAATAAATTTTCGTCCGTATTTAATTTAACATGGAATCTCTGAATATAAGTCGAGACTCTATTCATACATAAAAGAAAGCAGAAGAATCATCTTTCTATACCTATTATACACCACAATTCATTAAAATTTAAATCTGTTAGATCAAGCAACTAAAAAGAATTGGAACAAAGTAATTACATTTATCTCGCGTTAAAGTCAAAATATTTTCCTATAAAATTAATATAACCACGTGTCACACAGTAATTAATTAAGTATGTTCATAATTGAAGTAGCTCAATATCTAAATAATCTTCCTCTCATTCAACATTCCATCAAAAATTAACAATCAAGAAACACGATCAATATCACGTCACAAATTGTTCGAAACACTTTAATTCGTAAACGAATCTTCACCTCCAATTCCAATTTCCCGAACGTCAGCCTGATTCACACGAAACAAGGAAAACACCGTCGCAACGCAAAAACAACCACCATAAACCACACTATCAATTCCTAGACCATAGCCCGATTCCGATCCAGTCTCCTGACCCAATTCAACAACCTCCGCGCGTGCGGAAAGCCCCGAACGCGGCTAGGAAAGCCGCAACTTCGACAAAACGGCAGGCGGTGCTGGTGAGAACAATAAACGTCGGCAGCATACAGCGGCAACCGCCTATCCCGAGGTTCACGGGGTTCAACGAGAGATACTCGTTCTCCAAACTAAATTGCGTCTTTCGCGCTAATTACGCGAGAAGCTGTGTCGCGCCCGTCGACACTGCCGCGCTCTCGCATTCATGTTTATTCAGACGGTTTCGGTTGTCAGGCGGAATTTCATTCTGCGGGGAGAAGAGGCAGCTTGCCGTAGGGGAGAAGGGGATTATAAAGTCAAAGCTCGCGAAGAGAGCTGGCGGCGGGCCGTTGGGTCCGGGCGTCGCGACACCCGCGTCGAGTTTCAGACGATGCGATACACAGGTCGGGGGTAGACGACGACGAGAGTTTTGGAATTCGTGGCGCGTAAGCGGCAGTAATTAATAGCCACGCTGGCGCGAGAGTTTGATTACCTTTTCGACCTTATCTCCAACGTGTCTTTCCTTCTCTTCCGTATAGACGATCTCTCGTTCGTGTCTCTAGGTTCTCCCCGTGTTTGGCGAGTCCGCGCTGTTTCGCGTGCCAAGAAATTAGCCCCGAAACTCCGATCGAAGTACCGAGACAATGGGTTCAGGTTAGTCTTCGAGGTTTTGTTAATTCTTGCCGGAATTCCAAGTTACCTTGAGAAAATTAGCGATTAAATTTTGCGAAGCTTTCTTTGATAACTTTCCGTAACTTTAATACTATGTACCATATAATGGGATACACAAGAAGCTGAATTAATTTGGTTTCCCCTAGACTGAACACTAGCTGATAATGAAATTAAGAAGTTTTCGGAAAACGAGGTTGATTGGTTTGTCTTTTCAGCGCCTTGTTATTACGTTCCTACGCTATATTTATCAAATAACGTACAAGTTCAACATTAATTGACGAAGATACCTACGATGATTGTCATTGTTATAGCTCCTACGTGATAGTCTTGTGATCCTCCTATACCTGCCGTTAGGTCAAGAAGGGATTGAGTTACAAATTAAGTTACAAGTATTAGAAGATTTACTATGCTTATTACTTTACTATAATTTCGAACGCGAATAGCATTGTCCTCATTTTGTATGAATCAGAATAAAGATAGATAAATTAAGATTGGAGACAGAGTACAAAAAGTTTGGACGTAAGAGGATGTAACTGCTTTGTGTAGTGTAATAACTATGTTCCTTTATTCTTTCGATTTTATATAATACACAAAGCTTTGTCACTCATAAAAATTATAAACTCGTGAATCGCGTTAAATGGTAAACTCAATATTGTTTTCCGTGCAACTGGACTAATCTGGGTCTAATTCGATTTCTTCCCCGTCTGAAGATTCCACGCTGTAAATCGAAAAATCACAAAGAAAACGATACCTTAACAAAGACAACAATTCTAGTATAATTCGTTTACGCCTATTGGTTTCCGGATTCGCCTGGACCAAAGTTATTGAAAAAACGAGCAGCAAGAGAGCATCTGCAGCTTCTCTTCTTCCGTCTCCATAACTGACAGACGGTCGATAGTCGTCGAGGGCCACGATTTCGCTCCAACTTAATTCGAGCGCACGCTCGATTCGGCAGATGTGCCGGACAAATCGCGTTGCGAACCGACGACCGGCTGCGACCAGTCGATTGGGGTCAATTAATTTCGGGTTAACGCTGTCCAAAGACTCGTTATTGCCTTAACTTGCTCCTTCCCCCCTTTTTCTTCTGGAATGACAAGTCGGGGGCGAATTCGAGAACAATCGTTTCTCGTGCTCGATGGAAAGGGCAAAAGACATTAGAACACTGATTCTTTGTAATTTCGGTGGTAATTGCTCGTTCGAACGTTTGACATTTGGTGATCGAAGTTTAGAAGAGTTAAGGCAGTTAGATTAACGATGATAGTAAATTAGGTAGCAGCTTTTACGTTTAGTGAATTTCGAATGACTCGTAAAATGGTAAGGAGGTTAGAGATAGTGATGGAGCGAAGCTCGATTAGAATTTAAAGCGCTTCGGCAAAGTAGAACCGATGTAATAAATTTGTATCTTTAATGAATGATCGTAAACTGGGATTACTGTAACCATGAACGAAGCGATAATAACAGAGTAAAGTGAAAATTGAAAGACTTGTAAATGAAGTGACACGTACATAGTAAAGTGAGTTTTTTAGAAATCATGTTGATCAATTCCAGTGTTAGTCGATTTTTCAATTTCATTATCTGTACGTAATTTTTACTCCTTTCAACGAGTATACTGTTGTTTCTTCTAGTTTTCGTCTTTCTTGTCAAATTGGAGGAAATGAAATTCCACGTTTCTATTCGTTCTGCCACATACGTTAATAATATGTCAAAGGAATCGTATAATTACTATTATACCATTTGCATATTTAATAATAATTTGGACAAGCAAAAACGATTTACTATTTATGACATATGATCTTGTAACTGAAAAAGCGAAATGATTGTACGTGATCCTAATTTGATATCTAAAAATTATACGTTAATTAGACGAATAAAGTATATTGGAGTAAATTGATACATTTTCCTACATTTTAATTTCTCTAATTTTTACGAAACGAAACAACGAATACGAAGACTTTCACGGTTTGCCAGAAAATTGGTGAAATAGCGGTTGAAGTTGTTTGTCTCTGGTAGTTTCAACTTGTTTTGGAAACTGTTTTCTGCTCGAGCAAGCTCCCTGGATTCTCGCTGACGAGGCTAGAACTTGAGTCGTTTCGTAGCTGGAACTAGTCCCGTAAATGACAGTGAATTTCGAGGAATTCGTAAGATGGATTAAAAGTAATTAGGTTTTGATAGATTTTGATTAAGTAGGATAGTCGAAGCTTTGCCTGTTAAAGGTTGGATGAAAGAAGAGGTTCTCGCAATCGAATGTAATGTAAAAGTCGGAAAAATGGATTTTCGATAACACGGTGGACCGCTTCCATTTCATTTGCGGTTGCCGTGGATTCACAACATCATTTGTGGTCGAATGAGCAGATAGACTTTCGCAGAAAGCCGTCAAAAAGCTTCGATTATTAATAGATTCCGGAAACTTCAATAATAATCGAATCATAATGTTTGTTAGGTTTTACCTATTACGATTAGTAAATTCTGTAGAAAGAAAATTTCCTTATTCTATTTAGCAACATTGCTATATGCAGAAAATGATACTTTTTAAACGTAATCATAAGTTTGATAAATCTTTCCTCCGCAAACACTATCATAATAAATGTTTATTGGATTTACCATTTTTTTAAACTCTTATTTATATAGTAGGATCACATCATTTGTCGTTAATGATTTAACGTTACGATTACTTAAATTAATCGCACAAAACCTAATCTAAATTCAACTATATTTTAGGAATATTTACGGAGAACTTCATTTTTTTATAATGAAATTAGAATATTAACAAAGTATTGTAACGCGTATTTTTGACTTATACTTTTGCTTATAGTAATCGATATTAGCAATTATTCTTGCTTTTTTAATATTCTCCACGAATTGAAGAAAGAAGAGTAAAAGCTAGATTTACAATTACGAAGAACACTCCGCAGGAAACCGCAAAATATCCTCAATTTGAAATTTAGAAAATTGTTCCAAGAATTGGATAAACCGTTCAAAAGCACAGAAGAACCTCATTTCATATCTTCCGTTATCCACTCTTCGAAACCAATCCTGTTCCATTCATTTTGGAGATAACGATTACCTTTCAAAAACATATACGAGAAAGTCTGTTTCGTCTAAAAAGCAACGACGGCTGTTAACTATCGAGCGGAATTATAATGACGATGAAGAAAATGTACAACGGCGACTTAGCACCTAACTAAACTTTTAACTTATCCTCGAATAAACGTTGAATCTCGTTCGATTTTTGGTGAATTCAAGACTCGAAAACGAAACCACGATACCGATTCGCATGTTCGAGCGGCCTTTTGCACGACGAAAAGTGGAGGGACACACGTGTTCGGACAATGTTCACGCAGCCTGTAATCTTATACGAGAGCGGAGAGGAGCCCGGATCTCTTTTGACAAATATGCCGGATCGTCCCACAGTGTGGTTCATCTATAATGTAATTCGAGATCGTAACTACTCGCGGGAAGATTATATTATGAAGGAGGTCGAGGAAAAAGGAGGCGGCTCGCCATGACACCATACAGAGGATTTTGTTGACCGCCTCTGCCCATTCGACCAGCATTATTCACGGTGACCGAGGCCCATGATTCATTACGAGCTCCCTCGTGGAAATTAAGCGGCCCGTTACGTTGTGAACGTGTCGAAATTATTGGCCGCGACACATCGCTTACCGATCGTTCCAGGGACTGTCGGACGATCGTGGAATAATTTCCATCGGCGTTGATGGACTTCGTGTTTGAGTTTCGAATGAGAAAAATAGCGTTCAATGAAAGGAAATAGTGCGCGCTGAGTGGAATAGGTTAAGAGTTGAGGTTGGAACTACGAGGGTGGTCAGAACGTAAATAATGGGAATTATGAAAATTGACTTTAATAGCATCTGCGGGTGATTCTGTGGCGTTTGTTTTCGCCTGGGAGAGTGTCAATCCCTTTTATAGAGAGTTTCGTTTTTATAAGTTGGGAGGAACGAAGCTTGATTTTAAAGCTGCAACGAGGAATTACGCGAGCTCTTAACATTCTGGTACACAAATCTATCTACGATTCTGAAAATTTCTATATATTTCACGTATTACATAAAACTTCTTCTCTTTATACAATTCCACTCTTTCTATTTTTGGTTTCGCGGAGTTTACCGATTTGGTAAATGAATGGCTCAAATGTATAGTTACGAAATATTTTGTAACTTCTGTGTATGTTGATTCTCAGTTTTCTCTCAAATGTTAGCAATATGTATAATCACGATAGTCGCGTCTCGTTACGGCATCGATGAAAATTCAGAGTTCATTCTATGATACGGATAATGTATTCATAAAAAGTTTCTACGGATGTTCAAATACTTTCTTGAGTCACTGTATCTCGACCTGGAAAAAGAAAGGAAGTAAGAGAGGGAAGAGTATGGCGAGGGGTGCGGCCAGCGTTAATAATCATGCATAGCATCGAGTGTTGCAACTACCGGGCTGCATTGCTTATGCACTTGTCCCGGTGTGCTTATGAAAAACGAACAATCGAATTACTGGCTTGTTCATATGGAAATGGAACGGCGTGGGAGAAGCAGGACGACGAAAAATTTGACGGCGCACGGAAACCAATGCCTTCCTTATTCCATTGTTCCTCTTTCGTATATCAGTTAACTGAGGAACTTGTGTCAGTGTTATGCTCGTTTCGAGTCTTATGTGTCTAATATGTGCGTATGTTGCACTAGGATATTGCTTTTGTATTGGTCGCGAAGAATTTTCGTTTCTTATATCGTTTTATTAATATGTACTAGGTCGGAAATAAAAAATTTTTTAGTATTTAATTAATGATTCCACGCTATTTGAGTATAAGTTGAGGGAACGACAAAAATTACATTTTTGCCACAGTCGTTAACAGCTACAAATTTTATCTCCGATGATGAAACGACACTTTGCCGCTTTTCTTTAGGAACTTATTGTGTCGTTATCAAAATTGGCTCATAAATATCATCATCTAAGTGTGTTTATATTCCTAACTTTGCTTCTTTTCAAATATAAAAATTTTTCTAATATAAAATGATGCTCTTTTTAGAAACTTTGACCACCTGGTGTTCTATCTAATAATACCACCAGTATACCAATAATACCAATAATACGATTGTTCATCGCAATCGTCAATTATCAAAGGTAATTTTTATCTGTAAGAGTGAAATTGTACGTAGTAGTGTTTGGCCTTTTTGGGCCGATGTTTTATAAATAAAATTCGTTCGTTTATTTTCCTTCTGGTAAGAAATGTCGTATCGTAGTCCAATACGTACCACGATTCAAAAATATCGATCGAAAACTAAGCTCAGCAAATTGCATACGCGGTTCTCTCAAAGTCGAGGCAAAAAAAAAAAAAAAAAAAGAAAGAAAAATCCACAAGCGGCCAGCACCAGATGCGCTAGCGGAATGCTTTCCATTATCTCCATTACATCGTGCCGGAATCGGAACTCGTAAAATGTGCAATATCTCACGCGCACCACGTCACCAGTTATGTACTTTAAACTCGTGAGAGTACCCTTCATAGACTAATGAAAATTCGCGGTCTACGGATTTCACGATCGAAGTCCCTTGGAACCGTTTATAAGAAATCGATGAGCTGAACTAATGGACCGATTCGGAATCACGTTACTCGGGACCAACGTATGTGCCGATGTCGTAAATTGTGCTAATGAATTTGGAAATTAGTCGTAAAAATACGATCCGTACGAGGAGGAAACGATCGCTCGTCGAACGATTCTCTGGGCTATAAAGAGGAGTGGCCCGTGGAAGATGAACGATTCAAACTGATGGATACCGCGTGTCCAGCGTTGGAACATCGGTTATGGACATCGGGGTTTTCTATTAACTTACCGTCGACTGGCCATCCGATTCGTCTTCCGGCTTTGGCCAGTATTTTACGAGATACGACGACGTTACGATCATGAATTTTACCGAGTTTGTAGCTATGGAAATGATCCTTCTTTTTTAGAGTGGGAAACCATGAAGCACGTGGACGCGAAAGTAGAGAGGGGAAAAAGAGACTTGGATCGAAACGGAATTGTGAATTAAGTGGACCTCGAGAGAAAGTGGCTGAATGAAATGCTTGACATACCGCTGGTAGGGGATCGCCGTGTAAGTAGAGTGTGAGTGCATTGAACTTACCTGAAACAGAAAAAAGTATATTGATTAATATCGACACACCCGTTGCGTAGTGTACTATAAAATTAGAAGGTTATACCTTCTATTATTTTAAATACAGGTGATTTATGTCGTGGAAATGAGACTGGACATTAGTCTGACTTATTTTATGAAAGAAATACTGTAAATTATGAATACTACGAATAGAAATAATTTCGTTGTAATTAACGAAGAAATCGTTGGTCATAGAGTTTATGCTAAATGATATAAATAGAAAATATAAAAGTAGGTTGTACAAATGTCAAAATAAATTAGCTCATCTTTATTTAGGATCATCATGAGATAGATATTATCAGTGTACTAAATGTTCAATAATATTTAGGATTAAATAGTATCGTAATAATTTCATAATACTAAAAAGTAAAAAGATACCGAATCTTTCGAGTCTTAAAATTAAGAAATTTATAAAAAATTGAGTTGATAAGTTTAGCTTTAAATATAAAAGCTGTGGTACATTTTCGTACCACTTATGTTTTAAATATCTTTCTCTCGTCACTGTGTTTCCTAATCCATCCACTCACCCAAGACTAAAAACACCTAAATTTCACAATAGTCTCCTCAAGAGAACAGCTTAAACCTGTTCACCAAAAGAGAGTTTCATTAAGATACACAACAACCGATCGACGGAAGCTCCATTCATCTACACTGTGGCCCATTCATTCGGTAACAAGTTTCCCCGGTCGTATCTTCATAACGTTATCAGACAGCATCGATTCGACAGCGATTCCATGGAAAAAGGGGACACAATTTCCCCTCAGGCGCAGGAACTTCACGTCGAACCAACTGACTCGCGTTCGTTCCACGCGACGAGCAGTTTGATTTAGATCGAGCGATAGGATCGAGCAGCGAAAAGTCGTGAGCTGCGCGTGTCATGTAGAACAGAGGCGAAAGAGATCGGTGTATGGTGAACGAAGAAAGGCGAAAGAAGAAAAGCCACGAAAAGGCACGAGACAGAGCCGGACAAAGAGTCTTCTCGGCGTAGCTTTGTCACGAGACTCGGTGGGCGGACACCGGTGCGGTATCGAGAGCTAACCGTCGATTTCTCGGTTATTGCCGCGTATTGTGGACACACCGAGCAGGTGGAAATAAAGCAGCACGATGGAGAACGGTATCCTCTCTTTTTCTTTCTCTTGTATATGGAACGAGAAAGGGAAATAAATCGAACCAGGGAGGAGCTAGATGAGCAACCACCTACACACTTGGGGCCACGTTATAGCGACACTGCAGGCGGCGGAGTGCAATAACGGTGATATTGGAGCGGCTGAACGAGCCAAGACGCAGAACAGCCGTGAACGAGACGAGAAGGGACGGCTGGGGTTAATAAAAGCGAGGAAAGACGGTGTACAAATGACCGATCCGGCCAAAGGGACAGGTCTTTCGGTCGTTTCAATAAGTGGATCGCCGCCGCGTTTCAGGCTAATTAAAACTGGTCACCGCAGCCTCTCTTTTGTAGACGATGCCCTGCAAGGAAAGACCGGAAGCCCGGACTCCGGACGCGGAAGTTAGCTCTCGCAGCCATTCGTCTCTCATCGTCCGCCTTTTCCAACCGTTAAGTCTCATCTCTTTTCTCTTCCTCCTGCTCACCATCCTGTTGGCAGAACGAAACGCCGATGACAGAAGGGGCAGACATCGCCGTCGACTTCTCATTATGGAACCCTCCTTTCGGAATAAAACGAAGTAATTAAAGTTCGAGATAAGGAGAGGAAGGCCGGGGAAATTACATTGCTCCCGGAGCCGGATGACGACAGAGAAAAAAGGGAGCAACACGGATTGAAATTTTGCGCTCGATTTTGATCGTTTCTATCGGCAGCGGTTTGCGTATTACGTATTTGGTCTGGAAATAGTTGGATATTCTTCCCTCGCGTCTTTATGTTGGATTTTTGTTCCTAAAATCATTTTTCTTTTTTTTTTTTTTTTTTAGTATATCCGAGCTATGCTTTATGTTGGTAAGATTACTCTTTTCTTGACGTGCTATTGTACTTTCTTTTTATTCGACTTTTGTGCTTTATTTTACTCTCGAAATTGTGCGGTTGGTATTAGTACCAAAGCGGAAGTCAGTATGATAAATTATTGCCTGTCACGTATCTGAAATGGAAACTGTCCAGGAAAACAATTAGAAATAGTAGAAAAGCTTGAAAAATGTTCGCGGTAGTCACATCGTTGCGCAAAACTATTTTGAAGAATGTGATCACTAAATAATGGCCACTGACTGATCCACCTGGTTGTATAATGTATATATTTTTTGTAACTGAAATTGCTCCTTTCTATTTGTAGAATTCCCTTCTGCGTGTTTTTGAATTGCCTTTCGTTACTAGAACGCTCCTCAGAATATTCACATACCAGTTACTTTATTGCTGGAATTCCTCAATTAGTAGGATTTGCATTTTTTGTTACTGGAATTCCTTTCAAAATTTTCTCGCTTTGCTATTTTTATTGCTGGAATTTCTTTCATGATAGTCTCAGGTTACACTCTGTTGCTGGAATTTCTCGTGCCACGCAATTTCTTGTTCCTGGAATTTCTTTTAAAACTCTGTCCAAAATTCCAACATCACCCATTTTCGTATCGAGTGGTTTAATAAAACACTTACGTAAGTGCCCGTAGTAATGCAATCCGTAGTTATTTAAGATCTTACGATAATTTTCAAACTCTGTATCGCCTGATACATGCGTTATATCTAATATACGTATGTATCGAAAGGCAAATTTAAGTACCATGGGATATACGTAGATGGGATATAATCGAAATGTAACTTCAAAAGTCCGATAGAATCTTGAAAAATCAACCATTTAGATCTAGTAGTAATAGCATAATGGAAAAAGTGAAATAAATGATATTAAGATCACATGAGTATAGATTTAGTATACTGCAATCAAAACTTTAATTTAAAATCTCGCTATATCATCGTAGCTACTATGCTTCGTTTTGTTCAGCAAATGTGCCCGGATTAAAAGGTATAAAACTTTGATTCTGAATCTGCATCGCGTATCGCGTATCTATATGTACGTATATTCCCCGATGAAATTTGCAATTAGATTGCTTACGCAGGAACTCGTTATCGCGACAAAGAAGTTTGTATATGTTGATCAGTGAGTCACACGGTATAGTCGGCTGTCATCCGACACAACCAATAGATTGAATGGCAAATTATGCGTAATTCGTCGCAATGAGACGAACACGGTTCCCCTGTACTTCGTTCCGAGAAGGAAATCAAAGGTGAAAGGGAAGAAAGTGAGCATTATTGCGATACACGTGTATCAGGTTACAATGAGAATTCTCTTCCGGTGTATTTGAAGAGACGGTAGAGAGGCGAATTTACATAAAGGGCTGTTAAACGATGTTTTAAATTCCCCGTTTATCTATGAGACAGCGAAACGAATTTTTAATTCACTAATTTACCGTTGGAAGCGCGTCAAACTCCATTAAAGATTCTCTCATTCGAAGGGATTTCACGTGGTAAAAATGAAGAAGAGATTCTATTCTTATCGTCGTTTCGATATTTATTAACTATCATTGGTGAAAATGATCAAAATTAATCGAAAGTAACGTAATATGACACACCGAGTCAATCACCTTCCTTCGAGGCTTCCAATAAAATTATTCAAATCTCTTGCAGCTCACAAGCAATCCTATCATAGGTAATCATCGATACTTGTACACGACCTAACGATCATGTGTCAAATAAATCATCATTAATTCAATTCACTCGTTTCCTCGGCTATCTAGCTAATACATACTTTTGAAGAACGAGTATCTATAATTTTTCACCGATCTTACACCTGACAGATGCGATCGAACAGGCTAACCGAGCTCTAAAAAAGAAACATTAAATCGAATAAAAATGAAAAGATATATTAGGCGATCTCATAAATAATGTCTAGTTCTTAGAAATGTATGAACATTTGCATACGACACATCTTAGTCAATTTGACATGCTCAGTATACCATTGAGTTTTGCAGCGTAACAGTGAAGCTGTTATTTTACCGATACTTTCGCTATTTCATAATATTATGCAGGTAATTACAATTATACGTACACAAGAAGATACTTGTCTCTGCTTCTACGATTCTATCGCTCTATCTCGATAAAAACCAAGCAGCAGCCTAAAGAGACACACATTTTGCATTCAGCAAGCAACGATTGCCAGAAAATCCTTCGTTCGAACCTCTCAACCTTCTTCAAACCACTTCCACCGTCCCTCTGTTTCACCGGTTGCCTCGTTCGTTGCAACACGGAGTCTCATAAAGTACACTCGTTGCGATAATGCGAATTTCGAATGGTACTCCGCAGAGTGCCAAAAGAGAAGGTGTAGATTCCTAACGGCACGGTGGTGGTGCGATCCCTCGATATTCTTCAGGCGCTTTCTCTCCCTCCATTTCTCTGCTTCTCTCGTTCGGTTCCTCGAGACAATTTAGATCCTTTTTAAAACAGTTGAATGTACAAGTGCACACAGAGAGGAAACGCGTCCACTTTTACACGGACAAAGAGGAGGCTACGTGACGCGGCTGGATACGCACAATCAGCCCGCAGTGATTGAGGCATTCAACGCGTGGGCACGCACTCTTACACGCTCTTACGCGCGCGCGCAAACACACTTCAGGACCGCTGTCCAATTCTCACGCTCACTGTCGATCTATTTCTGACACGTAAAATAAACGAACGCGTATGCCAGAGCTGCTCCGTGACGGGAAGTATGTATCGAGAATCGGCGGTGTGTTTCTGTTCGCGAAGCGTGATGAGTATTTTTGTGTCTCTTTGACGAAAGGGTTATTTCGTTACTTGTAACTTATGACGTCTTTGGTTTCGTAGCCTGAGCTTTCAAGGCAAAGTCGAACTTCATTTGTTCAAATTCATCGATGGAATGGAAGAATCGGGAGTCTAGAGAAATAGTATAAGCGCATTTCTCTGAAGAAGCAAGATGTGAGATCTGTACTTGTTCAGCGACATCTAATGTTCTAATGTGTAACATCTTTCTATTAAGGATCAAGCTTAGACTTTAGTTTTCTTATTTTGAAAAATTATTTATTTATTTCGCTTAATAATTTTGTTTTTAACATTCGAACAATGAGCGTATACCTTCGCAATTCTGGTTTGACAACTTTTGATGCGGAAGGATTTGGATTGGTCGGGGGTCGCTGAAATTGTGAAGAGAAAAATTGGACGGTGGAAGAGATGCTTGACATTTCGAGTAGAAGAAGATTGGAGGAAATGAAACTCTTTTTATGGATTTTATATGAACACTATTCTTTGAGTCTCGATTTCTTTATACGAGAGCTGAGAAAGCTTGGGAATGTCGATGAGCACTTGTGAATAGGGGAATGGAGTCCCGCTCTGACTTTCAATAGCTATTGACGTGTCCCAAACCCACGGAAATTACTACATTATAATCGTGTACTCGCGAGATCTATACATAAATTCATCATAAAATAGGCAATAAAACTTACCTAATATTACATTGTACGCCAAGAATGAAAATAGAAATCGCGCAACATTAAAAATCATACTTTATTTACGCATCATTATTATTTCCTTCCAACAGTATTTTAAGCGAACCTTGACAATGTACTTACACTACAGCGTAATACACAGAGGTTTTATATATCTTCAAAATTCCTCTTTCATCTTTTCATATTTCAAGATATCCGCATTCGAGCCCCACCGAATTTCATACAAAACGTAACACCTCGTTATGCCCATTACCATGTAGCCGAGACTCTTCGTTTAATATCGAATAATCGAAAGCCAGAGGTTGTTCCGTACATTAAGTAGCTAAAGTAGCCGAAGTAGAAAGGGGAAGCTGCGGCAAAACAACCATGAACATTCTTGCTCCAAATGAAGTTCAGAAACAGGAGTTCTGGCTAATAGAATCAGCCGTTTTAGAGAGGGTGGCCTCCTCTCGCTAGAATCCCTGAATATACCAGTGGAACTTTAGAGAAACACGAGAAAACTGTTTGCGGCGGCTTGCAGGTTACACGCATCGAGGCTGCGTGCAAGTACTGTACGCAATGTCTGCGAAAAGGGGGTTGCGCTACGAGAATATAGCTCCGTATACGATAACGATTAAGGGTGGCCGCGAGCATAAGGGTAAATTATCGTTGCAAGGACTTTTGTTCTTGCGGCGGATAATTACAGGAAATAATAGCCGCGCTAATATTTGTACACCAGGCGGCAAACGTTTTCGTAATGTCCGTTAGCTGGGGTAGTTTCATATCCCATGGGCTTGGAAAAATATTCTTCATTTTTTCCCCATCATCGTTGTTAGCTTTTTCCCTCCTCTTATTTTTCTTACTCTTCGCATGTATACGATCTTTATCTCTTTGCGGGCGAAGTTCTCAAAGTTCAGAAGCTGCATTTAATTTCCTTCAATTTGAATTTACAGGTTTGTTGACATAAGCGGCTGTAGCGAAGTATGATGAAGTAGAATTTACCAGATCTTACAAAAAATTCTATCTTCTTTCCAGTACACGAAGGGTATTCTTTTATTATAGCGGAAGAATTCACAACACCGTTACAATTCAAACGAAACTCGATATAAAATTACTCATGAAGGTTTCGAAATTCAAAATAATTCTCCACATATCCATATACGTATTTAGATACCTTAATTAATGCAGGATCAAAGAAAAGCGAATGATAGATAATTTTTCCAAAAATCGTAAATAACAATAAGTGTCGCATCGTTGTGTTATTAAATTATTGCATTATTCTTATTTTATGTATCGTTCTCTATACATAACCCACTTTTTTGAAAAAAAAAGAAACACACTTATCCTGTGTTTTAATTCCTAACTTTATTACACTGTGAAAGAGTTACAATCTAGTTCCCAAGAAATAGTGCCACTTCCCTAACAGATAATTCCCAACAAGGCAAACCTGCATTCCCACGCCATACTATACTCACGGTACATAAGTACCTTACACGATACTCAAAAATTCGAGCGATCGTACGAGCTCGTTGTGGATCACGGTACACGTGTCCCCTTAGGGTAGTTCATTTGAATTCCCCCCCCCCCCCCCCTGCGACGGAATAAAGCGACAATCCCGATTAATCACGCCGATCCTAATCCACTAAATTCCTTTACACGCGTATCAATTGCACACGCGGTTGGTACCTACGGCTGATAAAACTACACGAGAACCATTTTACCGCGTATCGGATAAAAATGGTTAATGTAAGCGCCGGGGGCCGGCTATCTGGACGCGTATGTATGGCGCGAAGAACGTTAATACCTTGCCTGATTTTAAAAATAAATTAGATCGTCTTTTTTCCCCTGGGCGGCATTCTGCTTCCTCCGGATTATACGATTTCCTTATTTCTTCTACGTCCATGCTGGGTAATAGTTGGCACGCACGTGCCGTTGCTATCGTGCCTCGTCAGTTGGCCACGCACGCGAATCGAGAATGTAGAAACATTGTTATTATTCGAAGAGTTGGTGTTTCGTGTCGCGATGTCTTAATCGCTTGTTTTAATTAAGAGAGGCGCGTGAGCTTTTCAGACGATTTTCCAATTTTTGGAGAATCGTTTGTTTCAACAGCGGTAGATCGTTAAAGCATTCGATTATTGAGAAAATACACGTGGAAAAATAAAGCGGGGAAAAGCATGATCCTTTACAAGAAAACAGTTTAAAAATTCAGTATGATGACGATCACTATCACGTTACCACAATTGTCTTTTTGCATATTATTACATTTTTCATCTCTTCACTCGTTGAATAAAGTTTGAGAGAATGGATTAATCTAGTGAATAAAATCTAACACGCGACTCTATGTAATTTTACAAAATATGTTCAATTAAATCTAACAGAATTTTAATTTGCTAACTACATAATCCTTATATTCGTGAAGTACAAACTTTACTGGCATTTAATTACATCTTTAATTAATCTTACAGAGAAATAACGTATATACTAACAACGTAGCGATACCACAATATTATATTAAGTATGGCCAGAAGTAGTCTCTTAAAAGATGATCGTCTGTCACATAACAACTTAACAATTTGTTCCACCCTCTTGGCAAAGTGAATAGTATTGGTCATCCTTTTGGCGTGTTTGTCCTCTCCTCTTAAACCAAGAATCACGTTCCTTCTTCTGTTCTTGAGCAAATGTCGATGTCACTTGAACAAAAGCGTTTCTCGACCCTTGTAAAAGGAGAGTCCGAACAAGCGGTGTGGCTAATGTAAGTGTGAAAGCTAACGTCTGGCTGGTCATTAGTTAACCGTGGACTGACTATGGAGTTACATGTACTTAGATGTTCATTATTCAGAGCCTTAAAGTATAAGTAGTATCGGAGTCTAAGCGGTCTGTACACGACTGTTGAAACTCCAATCTCAAAGGTTTTCGGTGTATTAAATGTACTTGTATTCGCGAGCTCTCCTCGTTAGCGAAACCCTTTACGATGTTCATCACTTTCAAATTAACTTAAGACGTTCTGCCGCCAGTACACGAAAATGCACAAACTTCCTCGATCCTAGTAGTCACTGCGATCTAACACAACGCTGTATATATATATTGTTTCTTTCATTTTCGTTTATGTTATTCACCAGCAACAAGTATCACATTTGAACCCCAGAAAAAGCAAAAGGATGAACAATTCTAGTAAACGTGCTATTTCCCACGATATAAGGTTATTCGTACATGAAACTATTATACCAAACTATTTTTACCACAACTATTTTGTTTGCTTGACAAGTTTTCCAAGACACGAAATTTTATTCCACAAAACCACCTCCAAATACGTGCGTATCAAACTCCCCAGAACAAGCCCCTTGAAAGTCGATCTATAAGCAATCACAGCAAATTTTCACTGTCAGATCGTGTCCCGAGCATTAATCACCTTCCACCTCGAATCTCTCCATTGACCATTATCCTCTAGAACCACGGTTTCAAACCTCCACAGTCCGTTAGAGAGGGTCGGCCACGGCCTGAAACCGTTCAAGAAACCTTTCAACAAGGGCAGGAATCTAATCTCTCGGAGGCGACGCATCGAATATGCAAGATCGGGGATCTTCGCGACGAATATGAAGACGAAGAGACAAGAGACGGCTAAGGATTGCAAAGAAGAAAACGAGCGAGAAGGAAAGTGAAGAGAAAGAGAGAACAAGAGGTAGAGGAAGCTTCTAGAAGAAAAGGCTTTTCCCGGAGGTTAGCGTCGCAATCTCCATCGCTCGATTGGTGTTTCCACTCGAGCGGCGGTGCACCATCACCACGATAAGAAATGCAAGCCGGTGGTCGTCTCCTTGGGTGGTGGGCTTCTTAGAAAGACGCCACCAGACCAGCGTCGTCGTTGCTTCAACCGGAAAGTGCTTTTCGTGAGATTGCCGGTCGGATTAAAAATTCGGCGGCCGGGAGAGATCTCTGGATGAGAGTGTAGACTGCGAAAAAGGGGGAGGGGAGGGGAGAGGAAGGATACGTCCGCCCTTTTGGCCGGCGCTCGATAATAGTTTCGAGTGGTCGCTGACCATTACGAGTCCCCCGTCGCGCGGCAAATGAGCATTCCTTCTCGTAATTGGAGCACGCAGGGATACGAAGTGAACGAATGAAGAGAGAAAGAGGGCACACACTGCAGAGGGATACGAGTCATACGAGGGATCCCCGAGGACTCTTGCACTTGTCTGAGTAGCTAACAGAAAAGAGAGGAGCGGCTGGGAGCCTATTGCCTTAGCGCAGGAAACGCTGCTCCTAGACTTTGACTTCATCAGCCTTGCTGGAAGCCTTCTGATAATACAAAAACACACGCACCATTTGTATATGTACTAAGTCCATTTCCGATTGGGCGTAACTTCGAGAACTGACGGTTTGCACGTAGCTATCGCTCTTAGAGGGCTCCTTAGAAGTTTCCAGCCACGGTGTAACTCATTCAGTTGCGTGACTTTGAACTAACTTTTGCTGTCTTTGAACTAAGTTGCTTTTAACTGATCTTTAACGCGTCCGTTGTCACGCAAATTTTATGTATTTTTCTGTGGGAACCGCGATTAGATTGAAACACAGCTATTATTTCATAACGCTTAATTTTTGCAAAATGTCACACTGTGTTTACCAATGTTATCTAAATTGCCGTGTGTCAATTCACATTGTTCAACATTTTTCATTCCATGAAACTTATCCTATTTTAATCGTTCTAAAAAAAAAAAATGTAGTAGCATGGATCATTGATGATTACCATGCCAGTCAACGTGTTAAGCTGTGCCGTTTATCTTGTTAACCGCTTGTGAATCATAACTAAACGAAAGATAGTCACTCGATAATCTCACGTGTATCTGTTACATGAAGAGGGAGTTGCAGAACCACGTTGAAGGGCGTCGTCGGTTTAACACACCCTTTCTGATAAAGAGTTTGACCTGACGATTTATCTACAGGTCTAGAGTAGATAGAAGCGCGTGGATTATTCGATTTGTAACCCGATATCGGATAACTCTTGCGGTTTACCTTCGACAAGCGTTACAAGGGTGGGAAAATATTGGTTCGAACGCGACGAACGATGATTTCGACTAGTTCCATTTGATTTCTCTGGTGAGAATATTTGGAGGGTGGAAAGGTTTCGGAATGTGAGAAAATTGACGAGACGATGTTTTTAGAGTTGCCAATTTTTTGGGTTCTTTGGGTTGTTGTCTTAGATTTTTAGATTTTGCGCATTTGTTGCACTTTTAACTGATATAATTGATAAAACTTCGAGTTTCTTGTTTCACATTCTTAAAATATGGAGTACAAATATAAAGAAATTCAGATTACTCTTTCGAGATTCAGAATTATAGATCATTAAAATATCGATGACGTATCACATGAGACTCGTAAAGAATATTAAATACCATCATACCCAAAAAACTCTTAAAAAGATAACATGTTAATTAAGACTAAGAAAGAATTATTGGAAATTGGAAGAATTAAATTTGAATAAGACGAATTGAAGAATTAAACAAGTATTTAAAAATTCATCAAAATTATACCAGACATATGTATAACAGCACTAGTTGGATGAATTAAATAAAACTTTGGTTAAAATGAAAAAGCTTATTTAAAATTAACCAAACATATAGACGGTTCAACAATTCACAACTAATTTTCCGAAATAGTGTTACAAGATAGTCTAGTTTCGAATGAGTTAACCCCTATTCCCAATCTCATTTTCCACACGAACAGAATGCTAAAACGTGTGTTTCATTATTCAGTGTTAAGAAGAAACTACTTTATACAAGAGTAGAGAGTTTCGCGTGAAAACGACTTAATGCGAGGGAAACTCGTATTACGAGCTCCTACTACGAGATGATGATGTATCGCGCGGACGTGGAAGACAATCGGAAGGAATACGAGACATCGAAGCCCGCGGAGGGTAACCTGATCGTCTCGCGATGCCCGTTTGCCTTTCGCGCTTTAACGAGCCGCGTGGATGCTGCAACGACGGAGGCGTCGACGAAAGGAAAGATACATCGATGCGCTGGCGTCTGAACAAGCTGATGACAACGGTGGCGAGAATATGATTAAAGGGCGAGCGATTCGTGGAGGCAGCGTACAGTGCTCGATAGAACGTGAAACGTGTGAAATTGATGGATATGACGACTAAATGTTCTTTGTTTAGGATAAGAGCAATGTAGAAAGTCTATTTAATTGTAAATATTTACAAATAATCTATTTAATTATTCTCTAGGCTACAGTACTAAAAATAAAACAGATTAAAGCTTTTAAGATCTTTTTATCGAACGAATCTGTTTTTATACCATTAATATTAAATTCTCCTGGCAGTGACGAATTTCAAAGAACGTTAACCCCTCCATATTTTTGTCATAAGTATCTTTATTCTAGTAAAATGTAATCTAATAATTCTAACAATAATCTGATAATCCGATCATTTTAACAATCATCCCGTAATTCAAACCAAATTTAACGATAGTTCATTCTGCAAAAGATTTGAATTCCTCAAATGCCCTTGTTAAGAAAACATTGAATCTTCTTTTCGTTTAAACAATTGAATATCTTAGAACAATTTTATTTTGGAATAAAAACTAGTCTGAGGACAGCCAATTTTCCGACCTTGGAAAAATATTCAAATTTTCCAGATTCGAATCCAACGAAGCGTCGTCGTTAGGAATTTCCCAGGATGACTGCTTAAATTGGATGCAGAGGACATCAGAGAAATGAACGAGTGAAAAAGAGATGTCAAAGGTGAGGAAGAACGTGGGAAAAGCGAATAATGGTGCACAGTGGTTATATATATACGCGAAATCGAGGAGCTCTGGTGGACCTCACACGCCGACGAAGCAAGATCGTGCCAGACGATCGTAATTCACGCGAGGAGTGGATCGTTTTGCAGAAACAAACAACGTGACTTCGTGTGTTCACTGTTCGGCGACATGGGTGAACAGGTTTTGTTTGACCTGCCAGTCCACGCTACGCCTTCCTTTATCCCGCCACGGACATTAGCTGTCTGTCATGCGCCTTTACATTCCACTGAGGAGTATTTCATTACTTAATAACCTTCCAAAAGGAACCCCGCTTCTGGGAAGGGATCCACTATGCTCTGGCTTCATTGAATACGTAACACAAAAGACCTGGTGGGATTGTGTAGATAATGTTCTTCAAATTGGTGATTTCCGTGACCCCTTATGAAATTTTTTAGTTACTCTTTGTGTTTCAAAAAAATTTATTTTATCGATAGATTTGACAGGGGAGACTGAATTATTGTTAAAACGAAGAATTAACCCCTCGCTATTCTACGTAGGCGTGGACTCAACGTCGAATTTCGTTTCATTTGTTTCGCACGTAAGATGATTTTTATTAATTATACGTATTCAATAGATAGAAACACTATCTTAAAATTTGAAACGTGCACAAAGACTATCAACTAACTCGATGAATAAAGGCTTCTTTTCTATAAAAACAAGATTTAGGTACCGTATCATAAAGAAAAATCGAAAAGATGCGAATTTCTTCTTAATTCCCAGTTGACAAAACTACCCAAAATTTGAAACGCAACGTTCTCTTCAACAACGATAAAACCAACTTTTGTCAAGAAGAGAATCTTTAGGAAGGTGCAAAAAATTTTACGCGAGTAAGAATCCCGATAAGTATAACCGCCGGTAGAGATTCCAATCACCATCGTCATAAACATTTGCGCGGCTACCGGTCCAGCAGCACCGATGAAAAATAAAAGTCCAACGGTATACTTCAGGATCAACCCCCTTAGTGCATCTAAGTATAGGTTGTCGAGGCATGATTTAGCCGCGTGGCCTTTTGCACGATCTTTTAATCGTGATTTACGAGCGTTGATGAGACGAAAACGATGATCGCGAGTCGAGCGTAATTCCGCCTGACCGGTGGTCACCAGATGCGGTCCACGAAAAGCTCATCTTCACGGCGTCCGCGATGAACGCGTGTCTGCGGCGCCGCGGCGCGCGTGCATCACCGGCGAATGCAGATGGATCGAAGGCGTAACGACGTCGTTAACGGCGGCAAACCACGAAGACAGCCCCGTTTTAACGGGTCTATCTCTCTCGTCGTTCCGTGGCAATAACGTTTGGCCGGCATCCGAGATGGCATCATATTCGACCGGAAAATACGGACTCCCACGTCAGTCGACGATATATTAGTAGCGGCGAGCTGGCTCAGACCGCAAATTGTCCGTCGTCTTTAGCGGTTCAGAACGAATCTTTGTGAGGATGGGCTTGGATCTTTGCGAGATACTCGAATAAAAGTAAAACTAACGTATCCGCGGTTGACAGTGGTTCAAACAAATGCGGTGACTAATTCTTTCAGGATATGATAATCGGAAAATTGATTATCGTCGATCGTTTATTTGAAATATGGAGGAGAGAGCCAATTTGGAATTATTTAGAATTTTATCTTTCTTTTCAAACAAAAAATTTTTTAAAACTCCGATAGTGTTCTATTCCACAGTTTCGCGTATAGCGTTATTTATGCAAAACACGGCGGTTAGATTTTGTCGGGTAGAATTAATGGCGATTGGCGTTGTTTTCTCATATGTGAAAATGAGAGAACAGGAAGATGATGTGGATACACGCACTGTTCGAGGTAGAAATGAAATGTTACGGAATGGAGTAGAGCGTGTACAGGCATGGCGGAGGTTAAGCACAAATTGCTGTTGTAAAACTTAAGCCTGGGAGTAAGCGATACGAGGCATAAAGCCAGGAGGAATAAATTTTATGGTCACTGGCTGAGAACAAAGGATCGAATTGAACGTTTGAAGAGCGTGGAAGATTGTGTTAAGGTTCTCCGGCTGCTGAGTCTAAAGCAACACTGCAGATCTGGTTTTGCTACACGCCTTAGCACGGGCGGGAACAGTTGTAATGTACGAGTATAGGCTACAAGTTCAAGATCAATAAAGTTTTCTGATTTATACAATGGTGAATGCTGTTTCTAACGAACACGATTGGCCTTACGATTTACGAAATGAATATAAGGATAACAAGTGCTGGATTCTAGGCAATAAATGCCAGATATTGAAATACTTAATACCAAGATTAGCGTCCGTTAAAGTTCCAAATACTAGGAGTAGTATATATTGAAATTCCGATAATTTAATTGAACACTCGTGATATCGAGTTTTGAAGTATTAAATACCGAGAGTATCTAGTATTTAGCATTAAGTTATTACACTATACATATACCTATATGGCATGCACACTACATACATACATATTGCTTGCAGAAATCTGAAATGTTATAAATATCAAATACGACTCATGTACGAGAATAATGGCTTTCAAGATATCAGATACCAAGAATAGCATGCGCCAAAATATCGAATACACAAAATTTAAGATTCCAAATTTTAAGGTAACAAATATCAAGTATTGAAGACTCGAGTACCGAGAATACCAAGGATTAAGATATTACGTTTCCCAATATCAAATTCCAAGAATAACTCAAATTAAAATATCGAATACCATAGGTAGCGAGTACCGAATAAGGAACAGCTAAAGTATCAGCTACTTACTAAAGTAGAATACCAAAATCGTAAATACCAAGAACACCGAATATTAATTGCTCAAGTATCACACATTGAATATTAGATATTTTTAATTCCTTTGTTTAGTCAATATCTGTATCCTAACAGCTACTATTCCGAGAGAAATCAACTTGTTAAAGTTTTATCCACTCCGATAAACACACACGGATACCATATAATCTACTCCGATGTGAACAGAGAACAAAGCGATAATTAACTTAGCAAATATGTTACAGCAAAGAAAAACGTCGGTGTTAAAGGAGATCGGTAGGTTAGATTGGCAGTCCAACTTCCGTTCTGAAATATTTAAAACTGCCCGCGTGGTGCTCTTCAAAGGCTGGTTTTTTTTCAAACCAAGGTGGTGTAAAAACGCCCCAAAGCTTCGATAATTTAGTTTGCAATGAAACTCTAAGCTTCGCGTCCACTTCGTTTCTTGCGTGCAAGAAACTTCGCTTTACCCCTTGAACCCGGTAATGAAAAGAAAGAGTATGGGAAAAAGGAGAGAAAGAGAGAGAAAAAAGGAGAGAGAGAAAGAGTGTATGGATTAAATGTCACTGGCCGTGTGAGACTGATTTTATCGATAAACCAAATGAAAACGGACTTTCCCAACGGCCCCACGTCAAATGGAAACCTGTCGCAACGTTAGATTAATCCTCTCCGGCAGATTAGCGGTCTCTGTAGTTTATCGTTATTATTACTTAAACCTTCTTTCGAGGATCGCGTGCAGACTCGCCGCGTGTTTCTATCAGGTGCTAAAGCAGGGCTTTATCCATTATGGATACAATAAAAACTGGTAAGAATTAGTTCAAACCCTAATCACTCGTGAAACGAAGGGGTTGCGAGGTACCAAATAAGGAGAGATACGAAAACATGGTCCTAATCTCTGGAAAGTAGGAAAGTTTTAGATTTTCTCAGAAAACGTGAGACTTTTAAACTTAATCCGGAATTAGTACATATAAGGTTATTCGATGCAGAGATCAGATAAGCATTTTTGAAGTTGTATCCGTTAGAAAGGATAAGTAGAATTTTTGAAAGTTTAAACGGCGAAGTTCAATTGTGAAATGTCCAAGTTTCTAAATTTTTTAATTCCAAATGGAAACATTTAAATATCGCTAACTGGCTTGCATTTTAGATTTCGTCATGGTCTCGTGTTTCGAACTATTCGAACATAATACAATTCATCACTTCGTCATACACTGATTCTCGACAAACTGTGGGGTAATTCACATAGAGTTGGACAGCCGGAAGGAACGACCAGGTGAGTATTTCACAAACTATCTGTGAAATGCGTAATGTGTCAGGACTGTTTTGTTATCATAACTGCGATCCAGCGTTTGCGTGAATTTTGTATCATGTTTCCATAGAATTTTAACGAAAACCAACACTATAGTCTTTAGCAAAAATAATTTTCTCGCATGCAGATAAAAATTAGTACGATATTTCTAACGTTAATGAGTTACTTTAACAAAATGACATAACTTTTATTGAAATATTCTGTGTTACTAATAGTAATAAGAGCAAGAAAGATGGACGATAATCTATTTATGTACTTATTTTCACAGCTATTAATAAAAACATTATATCACGTAATAATTACATAATATCTAAACTAACGATTAATTACAATATCGTTCAGGAGCTAATGGAATATTTAATGTATTAAGGTAAAAATAACTCGACGTTACAATTGCATAATCAAATTGAAATATAGTCGTTACGTTATGAAAATTAAATTCAACTATATTCCACAGACCTATTTTATTAAGAAAAAGATGCTGTTCAAGATTATCAAGTATTCCGTGACTTATGGACGGAAGTATAAAATACCTAATGCATCTAAAACATTTAACTTTAATTAGTTTTTAAAAACAACCTCCATTTCCCTTAGAACTAGCCAATCTTGCTAAGCTTATCTGCATGAAAACTCATAACATTGACAACGTAGTTCGAAACGAGTCGACACGGCAAAAGCCGATTCCTCTTTCGGAATCGCGGAAGCGGATCAGCACGAGCCAACGCGGGAATAAAGCGATCACGTACCTCGGATTTGCATAAATTCCAGCAGCCGTTAATTGTCTCGGAGTGGCGTCAAATCGAACCCCTTTGTATCAACATATCGGCCATTGTGCCCTGGAATAGGTGGGCTAAATTCGAGGTATTCAGGTGGATCCGAGAGCGCAAGCACAGCGAGCGATGGGGTGCGCGAGTAGCGCGGATATTCGTCTGACGTTTACGCCTCTCTCAAAGCCGGCAGAGTCCCGGCGTTCGTCGCAGCTGACTTCAAAGCGACTTCGAAATTAATTATTACTATAACCTCGCGTGTCCCGCCCGCCGTCCCACGTACATTTCTACAAGCGTGACGAGCATGGGGAGCAACAGCGACCGGGCGAAACCGGCGGAAGCGAGAGAAAAGAGAGAAACACCGTTTCAAAGCGACCGACTCATTAGCTGGCAACGGGCTTCTCGCCCGTTACCCGAGTGCATCCCGTACACATACCCGTTTATTACACCGATCAGCGCTATCGGTGACGTTGGATAATCGTTGCTCCGATGCTCCTACGAGGAGATTCGATTTTTCCCGAAAGCCGATCACGAACCTCGTTCGATTGTAATTACCGACGTAGCGATTTTCGCGACCCTACTCGACGCGAGACAGGAATTCGATGCTCAGCTCGAATGTAACTCGAAAGGTGATGAGAAACCGATGAAAATTCCCTAGCGTGTTGCGAATTCAAGCGAACACGAGGTTCCATTAGCTGATTTTGAGACGTGTTGCGGAATATTAGAAATTGCGGTATGCCAGTGTTTTTTAATATTTTGCCAATGTGCATCGGTAATGTTATTTCGATATTCTTCGTATCAATTTCTTTAATCTCACTGGTGATTCTCTATTCGATATAAGTTGCTTCTGAGTCGTTAGATTTAATAAGATTTAATAAGGAAAGTATTATGAATTTTTTTCCAACAATTTTTTATCGTCTTCTCTGTATTAAACTAAAATTTTGATTAAATTTTTAATTCGTAGAGTGAATGTCGTTTCATAATAACGAAATCTAGGGTTCTAATAATACGATAACTTCGTGATAATTAAGATATTAGATTATATTATATGTATATAATCATTTCAGTGAAATAAGATAAAATAAAATATCCTCTTCGTACTATATAGTAAATTAGGAGGAAAAATGAAATGGCGATAAAAGATGTCTATTTTATATACGAGTGCTTTAAGGCATTTGTATCTGCGATATCAGACACGAAAGTCTGATATGATTTCTATAATTAACTCTCGACAGGTAAACGCAATTTCTCGCAGCCCATGAACTAACTAGGTTGATCATATCATTTATATCCAAACCTAACTTTTTTATTGTTTTAATCTCATAATAAATCTAGGAAAATCATGTGATGCTTATTACGAATTTCACCACTAAGTACAATCGTCCCTTAAGTAAAATAAAACTGTCTTCTATAGAGATGAAAATTTTTTTCAAAGAGATTCAAGACTAAAACACGAATTTAATACTTAATGTTCCACTGTATTTGTGGAACGAATTTAACAAGCATTAAGCATGAAATTCCTTCAGCCATGTAAAATAATAATCATAGAAGAATGGATGAAGAAATAGAAGTTCAAATTTGTCCTTTGTTCGCTATATGCAAATTCTATATGATAATACTTAGACTACATGTAAAAACGAATAAAGAAGTAGAATCTAAATCCTAAGAATAAATCAATAAACTGTACATATTTGTACATTTAAATTTGTCGCATATGCCTAAACATCCACGATCTGACACGTGAGCGATATTCGAACATCATCGTCCCATCGCTTCCATTAGTTATGATCTAATCTCATTCAAAGAAATCGGAAAAGTCGGCGAAAAATTTAAACCAACGTTAAACTCGAATATCGAAATGAGCCTAAAGAGGACAAAACGTGGACAAAAAGGAGGTTGGTTCCTCGACAAACTAATTGCTTCACGCTGCGGGAACATGAGCTCGAAAATTGCAACAAAAGCTTACGGCGTCGATCGCTGAAATCGAAATTATCTTCGTGGTTTTCTGCTGCTCCAATTTTGAACGAAGGTCATACCCACGTCTCAACGAGACGACTTCGCCGCTACTTTATCACGATCGGTGTCATTTTCTAAATATGTATGACAATGATATTACCGCGGCGAAACAGAGAGGGAAAGAGGCGTGCGCGTATACCGACCGTGTAATTTCCTCGAGATTACACGGTATTTTAGCATACCAACCTGATGACGATACGATACGATGGCTGGCTCGATATCTCCGCTAATGTCCCGACTAATGCATTACCGCTGACGCCGCTGGCGCTATGCCGCCCCGACCACTCGCATCCGGCAAAAAATCAGAGACACGCACTTTGCACCGTTAGAATTTTTAATTTTTCTTTTTTTTTCTATTTGCTTTAATAGACGACACTTTCTTTGAAGAATTTTTCGTAAAATTTTTGGCGTATTATTTTCACTTTATTTTCACATCAATAGCGGCTATCACCTACTATGGCATTTTGCGTTTTACGTTCTTTCCGGAATTCTTGGTAATTTGTTTTATTTATTTTATTCGGACATACCTTTTGCAGAATTCCTGTAAAATTTATTAAATATTGTTTGGGATTCGTAGTATATTACTTTTGAAAGGGATGGACGTCGACGAAGTTCACAATTGCAGCTTGATACATTTCTAGATAAGTTTTGAAACAAATGAAAACAGCGAAACTCGTGTACTTTGTTGACCTTTTTCAGAGATACATCCAAATTACCAGGAATGAATTATTTGTGTAACAAATAATGCATGTGATAGTTAAATTCTCATAAAATGTTTCGTATTCGTTGACGCGAAATAAAGACACAGTTCTACACCATTCGGCTTTATAAAATACAATCAGCTTCGGTCACGGTATAAATATTCATATCAGGACAATATAAATATTTACAAGAAGCGAATATATTTGTGAAAAAAAAAAAACAGAAAAAAATAGAAATGAACATGCACACAAATCTCCTTCAATAATCAAGTCAGCTCTATCAAATTCATTTCTCCCGCGTTTACCCCGTTCCATAAATAAATATCGAAATCGTCGATGAAAAAATCTCACGACTAGATAAAAGAGGGACAGTCTAACGGAATAATTTGAAAAACCATTTCCTCTACAAAGGTACGACGCATCAAACCACATTCACTCAATTTTAACAATTTATACGATCTCTTCTTCTATACCATCTCTCTCGGTTTTCTTTTAATGTTCACGATTTAAAAAAGAAAAAATAACGTAGTCGATTATTTTCTTTATATTTAAAGATCTAATAGTATAAGATCTTCTCATCGTGTATTGTCACGTTTACACTTTATTATCGCAGACAGCAATTTTTCAGTGTTGTCCCATTTAAGTTGTGTATTACGAACAGTTCCACGTAACGTAGAATTAAAAGCGTTAAAAATTATAAAACATTCAAGTGCGAAGATTATTCTAACATATTACAAGCATCATATCATTTCATCTTATTAGACAATTAATTTCTCATAATGCTTGTTACTCTTCTCTATACTATACTATATAAAAAATGCTCATTTCGTCAAATACGTGATCTCGTCAAAAACGTTTGAGCAGTAGGTACTATACGCGTAAAAGCTACAAATCGAAAGTGTCAACGAAATATCCACATATATACACCATGACGTCGTCCAAGTTAGCCCCGAAGGTTGGTTCCACGGAAGAAAAATCGCAGCTTGAACAGAACGTATGCCGATTTCGCCGCTCGATTTAACGAAGACTACTTATCCGTCGGTAAAGTCCATCGGGTCGGGTCGTCTAATAAATTTGTCAATGGTTAGGTGGCAACGCGGAGGCGGCGACAACGTATCGGCGTAAAGTATGCAAATAACGAGCCGTGTAAAATCGATGACGAACCGAGGGAGAGGGCCGGTGTAAGAGAGTGGCTCAAATGGACTGCCTCTACGTGTCCTGCGAGTTCACTGGGTAGAAAGAAGAAACACAGAATTCTTTTTGATCCCGTCGCGATTTCACCGTGTCGTTACGTGAAACCCAATCTGAAACGAGGCAACGCATCATTCGCTACGCTACGTCCTGCGTACTACAGGTTGGTAATCTTGAATACCGCGGGATTGTAAATCCAGCCACGCTTGCTTGCAACGATGACACGCGACGCCTTTCCATTTGAATTTTGTGAGATTAGTCACAGAAAGTCGAACTCAAATGGTATCCGAAGAATAGCATATTGCTCGATGTGATACGGCAATCACTTTATCTACGTAATTGGAATTGTATTTTTAAAATTGCTAGAAAGGATGAAAGTATCATAGGGCGAAGTGAAATGCCTACTAATATTGTTTGTTCTAGTTTTATGCAACACTATACATTTTAAACCTCACAAACATGATGACCAGTAAAACCAGTTCATGAAAATTCTGAATGTCGTAATCGTATTTGTAAATTTCGATAGAAGTGGCATCAAAATCTATTTAGAATTTTTCGTATTCGAATTTTTATAAACCATACGTGATCTCTTGTTATTAATAGCGTAGGGGGTACAATAATCAATCAGTCGTCATCTTGGAAGGGAATAATTTAATTACAAAATTCCATTCTGATATTTGCTTTCTCGAAAAACAACATTCCATTAACGGTAACCGTGTCTTCCAATAATCCAAATATCCCGGCATTGAGATCTTCGATGATATTTAAGCGATCGTAAAACATTTCGAACGACATTGCACGAAGACACGCACTCACGCGCGACCGACAATACACGACAGTGACTTTAATCCCAAGGACTGCACACCCTCTGTTCTCTCCATATACTCGATCCCCCACGAAGATCTTTCTCACGGGGTGTTTCCCTTGTCGAGAAGGCGTTTCGACCAGTGCGGACATCAAACGCGACCAATGCACGCACCGATGCGTGGTGATCTTGTTCTCTTTTAATCGCAGCAATTAAAAAATAATCACCCGTAACGCGCCGGCAGCAATTAGGCGCTCGTATCGCATACGTCGTAATTTCTGTTCCTTCCACCTCCGGTTTTCGCTTTCTCGCTCTCTTTCTCAGACTCAGACTACTCACAGCCCTTATTCGCTGTGTTTCTTCCCTTCCTTTCTATCCTACTCTGTTTCTCATCCCCTCAAACGCACCCCTTCTCGTACTCTGTCCCCTTTTTTCCCTCGCGATCGTCTACACGGAAACGCGAGTCCCCCCTCACCCCCTTCGTGTCCCACTCTCCCGACTTTTCTTCTTTCACTCGCTAACTGTTCTTTGGCAAACTACCTTTTACAGTTTGCCCGTGACGACGACGACGACGACGACGACGTCGACGGCGATGGTGGTGGTGAGACACAGGCACAGCACACGCGTATCCATAAATGCCGGTGTTCCGTCGTCTCGGTCGCGTTTCAACCCTCCTTTGTTCCCTTCTTCCACGGAGTCGCGAGCAAACTAATTACAAAAATGTTAGGCGTACACACTACACGCCGAGGGAATAACCCTTGTGAAATAAATAGCTTCTGGCGTTAAGTGTGTTTTAGACGAGAACGAGCGCAGCCGGCCGTACAACCGGCTAAAGCTTTTGCGCTCTCTCGCGAGAATCCTTTTTATTTAGTGTCGCGTTTGTCCATTCTTTCGCTTTGTGCCGGTTCTAACTCTTACCAAAGGCGATATATCGCCAAAATTGCGCGTCCTTCCGCCACCTATCCGCCAACGTGCGGCATCAGACGGTGCTTTTGAGACGAAGCTCGTGCCGTAGCCGTAATGTATTTAAAGAAGGGTACGGATCGATATAATGGGTTGAAACGGGACTCACGGTTGCATAATAGAGGCTCTCTTCGAATGAATGTGATCGTGGCGTGTGGTGGATGGAAGTTCCTCTTTTTGCGCTTCTCCGGGTATTCCGTTTACCCGGCTGAAAGAGGGGTATAAATGTTAACGTTCGGTGAAAGGAAGTGGCGCAGAGTTGAATCACAGAAGTTTGCAGGATTCGTGGCTTTGGTCGGGTTGTGCTGGTGTTGTTGCGTTATACTCGCTAATATCCAATATTCTCTATTCAATATCAAATATCTGCTCGGATCGAAATTTAAATAACAAAAATTCTATGATTCAAGGAATGAAATAAAGTAATAATTATGACGATGAAACAAGATCATTTACAATTCTGAAATTTCCTTTTTCATTCTAATTGTAAATTATAATTTCTTTTATATATAGATATCAGTTTACATGTATGTAAATTTATAGGAATATGGGCAATTTCGCTGAATTTTACCAATATTTTTGAATCGATCGAAATACAAACTTTTAAACATTTTAACAGAAGAAATAATACTCTATTTTCTATTGATACGCTTATTTTACTTTAATAATGTACTATCTATACTGTGGTAACGATAGATTATCCAAATATTTAACGCGATCCTAATAATCCTAATTTAACTAAATTTTCATTATTTCGATATTCTTTCTCTCAAATTCTTTCTCTCCAAAAGACTCCAAAATAATTGACATAGCATGGGCGCGTCATTGCCAAAAATTCGGGGAAGAACCGCGAGCAATAACTGCGAAGTAATCAGCAAAACAGGAGGACCGTAGGGAGCAGGATAATTTAGATAAAACCTTGGTTGCCGGCTGAAACAACGTAATATAGCATATTTGATGACGTCTCAGAGGACCGGTGGACATTATTACAAAACTGCACGGGATGCGTAGAGATTTATGTCCGCAATCGGTGTCAAACGAGCGCAACGGATAAACGAGAATGGGCTCTAGCTTCGTTTTATCGTGCTACAGCTTAAGTTACCGCGTACCATGTGCGTAATGCAACCCCAGTGGTCGCGTGTTCTTGTCATCATACATTTTGGGGAATCGAGTATTTCGTAATAGGACTGCTATCTTCGAGTTATGAAACGCAACTTAACGTTTGTTTCCATCCAATAGACAAAACTATGTCTGTCGTATATGCATTGTTAAATCGGGAATTTAACGAACTGATTAAATCGAATCACAGTGTGCTTGGTTTTGGGCCAATTTTATCGTCACATGAATCATGAATCGAACGATTCTTTATTTTCAATCTATTGGAATCCTGTGTTAAATTGGCTGTTCTTGGTCGCGGCTTGTGGTTAATACGATATTGAAATTTTCTTTAACACAAATGAACTCCTGGGAAACAAAATTGATTAAACTACATGATTAACCAATTTATCAAATTTCATTTTCCAGATATATTATTAGCGTTCAACCTCTAAAAATAACGATGAAATAAGATGACTTCTCCCTCCAAGTTTATCTGCTGTAAAATATAGCATAGATAATAGTGAATTTCAAAGTATATTTTTAAAACCAGTATTTGTAACATGGACTACCTCTCTCGTCACTATGCATTCCTAAGTCGAAGAATGCAGAAACGTACCTAACTTTCGAAACTTAAAAGGGCACGAAACTTAATTCTCCGCTCGTAACGAGAAAACGTAGCATCCGCATTTAAAGAATAAAAAGACGAAATATGCAGACGTCCCTTAAATTACCAATAAATCACACCGCCAATCACACCGCAAAACCAGATAACGCAAACAGAAATTGCAAAATATCCAAACCGAAAACGAGGCATCGGTGAGCAATTAACCCCGGGTGAAGACGCGTCAAAGTTCGCGACAGCCCCGGACCCGAACGCGCGAGCGCGTCAACCCTCAAGACGTAACGCGCCGTCAAAAAGATCATTCCGAGCGTCGAAAGCTCATTACAAGGCCGTAAATAACCGGGCGGTAGCCTGTTCAAGCTCGAGCCGAACGCACGTGGGCCAAGCAGAAACCGTAGAAACGGGACGACAGTGACATAGTGGGATCGAGATCGGTCGTGAATTGAAATTTTCGTCCGTCGGCGGTTAATACGTTCAGATGAATGGAATCCGTAACTCATTCGAATCTGGTGACGTGAGTTACGAGTCGGGCTTACGACGTCGGTATCGGTCCAGTGACTTTTTCACGCGTCGAATTCATCGGTGGCGATCTCTAAGATGGCGTGACGGGCCGCCATATTCGAGCCACTTTGGAAGATGCTCGAAGAAGCGACGCGCGTGTCTAGGCCCTCGTTACACGGCTAATTAACGCGACAAATTGCCCGGCGAGAAATAAATGCGTACACGGTTAATCACTCGGCTGGCCGTGGTAGTAGGTAGCCGCCCTTTTCGAGGGAAGACGGTGCATCGTCGCGACGAAAGGCCGTCGACTTCTCCTCCTCTTTCTCCGGCCTCCACGTGGATCGAAATAGGCCCCGTACGCGCAGGAAGCCACGGTTATTACCGTTTTTACGACGGAGAAAGCTAATTTTCCGCCACTCGGCTGGCCCCATTTAAATCAGCAACGGGAAGTCGTTAAAACAAAACCAAAGCGGGCGCTGTGCATTCTGGTGTTCTCCTTTGTGGCAGTGATAAAATTTGTGTCGATGACGAGTGACTGAGGAGTGTGGATGGTGAGAAAAGGGTTCTGAGAACGCGTGGGCTGACTGGAATGCATAGGAATTTGGCTGTAAGATAGAACATAGATAAGAATGTGCAGTGCATATGTGAAATCACATTCGTATCCGAAATGCATCCTCTTAATTATTTAAAATGTAATTATGTTTAAAACGTAAAATAATATAAAATGTTTCGGCGACCATTAACGACGTACTTGGTGGTTTTCCAATTCCGTAGGTTTTCATAAAAGGTAGTTACGTAGCTCTTTGCTCTTTGCTTCTTTCCTGCTATAATTTAATAATTTAATTCGATGGAAAAATATAAATGGGATACGTCATTAGTTAGGAAGTATAGAGAATGTATTCGTATTATGAACAGCTTCTGAAAGTAGCTCATTCGTTATGAAAGTTGAAATAGCATGTTGAATACTGCACTGGGGTCTCAGTCTGCAAAGGGTTAAGAGTGTAGTATAATTGAAAAGTCAAAGTTATTATCCGAGAGTCGTGAGAGAATTGTCAGAGACTTCATCAAAGTGAAGAAAGAAGATTTTAAAAAGTCTAGATACAAGCAAGCGTCGTTTAATTATTAATGTGCTCTCTTTATTCCTACTGAATTCTCATTGTGTTAATCTTTTATACCTGTTCCATTATAGAGAACCAGAGCGGTTTCGGAATGTTTTCACTAGAAAGTAGAAAAGGATTAAAAGAAATAAGAAATTAATAAACCTTTTCTTTCATATTCGATCCAATTGTATTTTCTCACCTTTAAAAATACCTCGAATATGAAATAGATATGAAAAATTATTATACGTGTTTCCCACTTGAATTTCATATTAAACTTCATAAAATATTACCAATCCTCTTTATTTGCTAAAATAGGAACAATGTACAAATAATATGAAATATGAAATAATAATATGAAATACGAAATATGAAAATCCGAGGATAGTAGTTCGCTATTAATTCAAGCAGGTTAAGTTAAAAGCTAGTATTAAAATTTTGCTAGGAAACTGGAGGAAAAAATGTTGGAAGAAATAAAAAATTTATAAAATACAGGTACCTAATAATTCCCATAATAAGCTTAATCTCAATTTAATCGATGATCTAGCAGAAACGGTACGCGTCATAGCCTAACTGCGTCATCATAGCTTTTAATCACCGTTTGAACAGCCATGAGCTAATCCTAATCGTAGATAGCGTTCGCGTTCCCGAAGGAGCTGCACGCTCCGGTGATTATTTCGTTGCATAGACGTTATATGAACGATAAGCGATGCGGTTGGAGATGGTTGGGGCCAAACGAATCCCATTAACCCCGCGCACCAGTGACCCAATGCGAGTCGCGCGCGCGTTACGTTCTCGCGTTCGACGTGCTCGTTATGTGGGCCAAGTGGTTCGAGTGGAAATTGCTCGATACTCGAAGCGGGGACAAATTGTTCACGGAAGATCGAAGCACCGAGTTCGCTGTCTTCTCATTTTCGGTACACGTTTAAGAAGTTTAATTTGCTGATGAGAGATCGGTAGATTAAAATGTGGAAGCAGGTTAGAATGCCGTTTAGGTCCACGGATTTTACTAACATTTTCGGTGAAGTTCGAAGCGATTAGTTGGGATTTTCGGAGGACTTTTTCATTTTCGTAGGAGTTTTGCGATTTCTAATTAGTTTTATATAATTAGCGCGGTTACAAGTTTTTAAAGGTAAATTAGCGAACGTCGCCTGTTTCATTTCATGGGATAAAATAATTTTGCTGGAAACATCTCGGTTAAGATAGCAAGAAAAAAAAAGGGGGATTAAATATGTTAAAGCCCTTAATCATGTTTGAAATACATGATTATGGCAATTTACTGGAAAAGATGGCAAATTGTGAAAAAGTGAAACATATAATACCGCTAATGATAATCATTAATTGTACAATTAATTCGATTCTTTAAAGAAGTTTATTGAAAAGGTTATGAAGAAGGAAATTCAACTTTATACAGATATATTAAAATATTATGTAATATTATAAAAGAGTATTAGATCCTGTTAAAGATGATTAAAAATCCTATCAAGTAAGAGGGGTGGGAGTTTGATCGCATCGAAAATCAAAGCAATTTCAAAGATACATTAAAAGTATGTCTTACTTTATGAGGATCATATTCCTAACTACACCACTGCCTTTAGAAGTAACTCGTCATCAAGAAAATTGAATCTCTGAAAAAGAAAGACTAAAAGTTCCTTCCTTTCAAAACCAAATGAAAACCGATGAATTCGTGAAACCGATGAAGAGCTTCCAACAGAAAGCTTACATTCTTTCAGTTCCGTTTGTACGCGTCGATAATTTTATTAATATAATATTACGACATTTCACTTGTACTATACATACGTTACTTTAATTATTTTAATTTGCCTCATGTACCGATATGTCAAAGAAACGATAAATTGCACAGGTCCGCAAATCTTGTAAAAAGTTCCACACAGATTGGTCATATTTATCCACATAAACTGATCTTATTTGCCCACATAAATTTCACACCGATGCTCGAATTTCGATGGCTAATCACGTTTACAGACGTATGAAAACAGCAGTTGACTACCGTCTGTCGTGGATCCGCGTCGGCAGCTGCACCATCGCAAAACTTTGTCCCAACCTTATTACGACTGCTCTTAACGAATTTAACCGTCAGCCAGTAACTTGACGTTTGAGTTTCGCCGTCGTACGACGACGAACACGTGGATGTAAAATGGCGCGACGTCGACGACGACAACTGATGTCGACGTTACCGGTCTCGGAATAAACTTTCGTATTATACGTACTTCTAAGATGATCTTCCACTCTGTGACAATGTAGGAACATAAAAATTCTTTGAGACTTAGACTAATAATGAAATATATTAGCGTTTATAAATATTCGAACACTTTAGCTGATTCTTAGCAACAAAATCCGAATGTCAATAAAATAAGTGGTTCGCGAAAGTATTTAAACATTTGCAAACCTCTTTTATTGCGTGTGTTATACCAAACACTTTAATATTTCATTAATACCATAATGAGACTTGGCCATCAGTATTACTATGTGCTTGGCATGGCTAAATCGTGCTGTGTACTAATTTTGTACTAAATATGTGCATGTTTGTGATAAATATTTTGTTACTTTTTCAATTATAAAAATTTTCAAGTTTGTCTCGAAGACATGAACTGGGATGTTCGCGAAATATCCGGACAAAGCGTAAATGACCTAATCCATCTTACTAATAACACGATCGAAGCCAGAAAAATCACAAATATGTCATCGTATAACTTGTATATTATTTTCAGACTGATTGAAAATGTTATGTATCAACATAATCAAGGCAGGTTGTTTTATCTCATGATAAAACATCACATAGTCGAATTTGTTACGGTCCAGATACTTTTGGAAGTAATTGTAGCGCGGAATCAATTTTACAGTAAAACAATGTCGAGTTCTCCTATCATTTCCTTTGGTGAGAAGCATCTTCGTTGTCGAAACGTTTGACTGTAATTCGATTCGCTCCGACGCGACAGTTACGAGTGTTCGGACATTTATTTCCGCGAGGACAACCGTTTCCTCCGCGACGATCACCGTTTCCGGCGCGATCGACGTTACGAAAACTCCTTCGCCCCAAAGTTTAACGTCGCTTCGTAGTTCTCGAAGCGAGATGGCTCTCTTAAAGGAAACTGTTCTGTTTACTTCGATGATGAAAAAGTATATAAACCGAAGTTTTGTAGTACCTTTCTCGCTGGGTTGTTTTAAGCTCGTATAGGAGAGGATTTCGATGGATTAGGGCAGTTTTAGTTTTCGAAGTCGGTGATCGTTAAATAGTCCCGAATGTTTTAAGTCTTCGAACTCTTGGCAATCTATGGTGTATTTTTAGTACCCAGAATGAAATTGTATATATTCTCTTCTGGTAGATTTGATTAAATCTGCAATCAATTATACTTTTAATTATCTTTTTAATTATACAGGTATTTTATTCGCGGGTGAATTTTCCAAGACAAGAAAAGAGTAACTATTTTTCTTGTTTCTGTGAAAAATATATAACCGTTAGGAATCCAAATGAACTGATCAAAAGAATTTCATGCATTTCGTCAGTATCTGTTCGCAAAAACCGATAATTATTTCCTATATTTTTATAAAAGATGATGGACACATACATACACAGATGAAGAATGTGATAAGAATGATTTACGTCCTTTTGTACAAAATTCAATCGAACCAATTATTTTCACACGAGGCAACGCTCCATAATTGATTGCCTCCCTCAAAAAGATATATGAATCAATATAAAACAAATAACATTAGAACCACTTTTCTAAAAAAAAACCGGCCAATCCAACGCAAACAAAGACTGCAATCAATCCACTGAACATTCCCAATAAACCATCCTTTTCCATCCATTAATAAACGACCGGAACAAAACCGACACAAACTGTAAACCGAGGAAGGAATGGTTTCGCGCGATCATTGAACACACGTTTCTTGTCTCGTAATCCGGTATTTCATCGTGGTGCGCGTACAAAGGAGCAATCACCGCGAGAAGCACGGCTCGAATTCAATTGTACGAGTTGACCAACGGATCCGCGGCTCGATGCAACAAAAGACTGGACAACGAGATACAAAAGCCCGAGCCGTGTATCCTCGTGTAGATTAGCATCGACGACCGTGCGGCGATAAATCTCCGTTTCGGGAACACGTTGGATCAAAACCGAAAGCAATTACGTCGCCTCGTATCCGACGTTCAAACCGATGCCGTGCAGGTGCCGCGAGGAACCGGCCCTTTTAATGTTCAGCTCTTAAGTAATAAAGTTAATCGCGGCTGTATTGTGCACCAGCCAGTTCCAACGGTGCTCGGGAGAAGAAGAGAAGAGGAGAATGCGGGAAATTTCGCGTGAATGGACTTGGAATGATTCTTCGATATTTTTTGAAACCTACACATGCTCGCGAAAGTATTTGAACATCTACCATGGAAACGTGTGTGTTCGAGTTTCGTATAAAATAAAATTACTTCCAGTAAGCGGTTCGTTTCTAGAATTAATATTGTTTATTTCAACTTTATCATGGAAGATTTTTATATATTATGTGTGTTATATAAAATAGCTATTGATAATTTATGGACAGTTCATTGTAACGATATATGGTATTTAAGGCTTGCAAAATTTCTTTCCCTTTTTTTGTTTTGTCATATATTTTGTCTATAGAAAAATGTTTTCCCGTAATATACAGTCACTCTGCTACTTGACGCCGAGCCATATTTCTGATAACAACACCTGAGCATGGGAAACGTATGATATACTAGAAACATCATTTCGTGCGAAGCAGTTAATATTACAAAGACCTGAATCATAGATGATTCTGAATTATCGATTGCTATGCAACATCAGACATTTGACTTTATATGCGAATAAATAAAAGAAAACTCTTATTCGCTGTAAGGCGTTCTAGGTCAGAATGAATATGTTAGTTTACCGAGTGCTTCCTTGAGAATCTACGTCTCCGGCTCTGTCCGATTTTGCGTAACATTTAGGTTAACCTGTTCTGCAGGTTCCTTTTGCAATCCTTAATAATTGGCATCCTGAAGTTTTTCAACGTTCACTCGCTGTTTGCACCTTAGCACCGATACGTTCTTTCTTTCCCTCCTTTCACCGAAAGTGAGTTAATCGTAAAATCAAATGAATTCATTTGAAATCGAAGATCTTGTTAGAATAACAACCTAGAAAATGGTTCATTTTCAGAATCAATACTGCTTGTTTCAACTTTCTCAAGTAGCAGCAACATTTCTTTCTTTCTGAGATACTTTATGCAAGAACTGATACATCTACCATGCTATTTTCATGCTTGAATAAATTTCGACGATATTACTTTTCACATAATTAATCGCGCAGAACTTACACAAAAGGACGCTTATGCCGAGTACGATAGATCGTATACCAATTTTATTCTCGTACAGTGCTATAAAATATTTCATCTTATCTATGAAATATTAGCAAAAAGGCGCAACAAATGAAAAAGACAAAATCACATGTGTCCAGTGTCCACTCCTAAATGCGTCCACTACGATATATATGTACGATATACGATGCAACCGGTGCGTCGTTCATTTCCACCAAATAAAATCTACACTAAACCCTGATAGATAACTTTCCGCCGAAAGTTCCACCGTTTAAACAAAATACCAGCTAGCAGAGGTGGATAACAGGCTCGCCGGCCCATCGCAATTAATAATTGGCGAAATGTGTTGGCCGTCCGCGGGACAAGAGGGATTCACGGAGCGCGCTTAAGGCCGATCGTTAATTGCGCTGCTCGAACGAGGGAGGAAGACCGTTGGAAAGTGTAATGATATAGTATAAATGGAGTTCGAAGCGGTGCACCGGCAATAAATTAAGGCGGAGCAGAGGTGTGTTCCGTGGCGGTGCGATTACGGCTGAGAAACGCTGCCACGCTCGCCTTTGAACAAATAACTATACCCGTCGGCGATCCTCGCCTGTTTGGATTTCATACTTTCTACGCTTTCGAGGGGATCGCCTGGAATCCGCGCGCCTTCGACTCTGTGTTTTCGCGCTGTTAGAAGATCGTGACGCACCGATATCACCGTACCGAAGGGAATCGCCATTCTTCACGCTTTCACTTTTACATCACAGTCGTACATCTCTCCGTTGGACAGCAATGGCTAGCCGTTGACGGATCCTCGATAGGTGTTAGGGAATGCCTGCATCGTGTCAACCACCGATTGTTTAGTGGAGGTTATTCAGCGGAACGCGATAAAGAGTGTAATTTGATGGACCGATATCGGCTTGATCTTGGATGAGAGAGGGCGATGAAAAGCTTTGATAGTGTACTTAATCCTAGCATGGTGTAGCAGATATTATAGTGTCACAGATATTACGCGACAATCACAATTATTAAACGTTTATGTTATTTGTTACGCGTTCAACATAATTATTATATTTTTATCGCGTAATGGATTTTATATTATTATTTTGCATAACGATATATATGTCGGATTGGTGTTATGATTAGGATTAGGGGTGTTCAATGAATCTTCATTGGAATTAGCCATCGGTGCGGTATAACAAAGGTACAGTTTATTAACACAAGTAGAGGTATTACAGCGTCGATAGTTAATCATAGTGTTTAGATACTCGCGGCACTAATAACAGTGGTCTTAGGTTCGATAACGAATCCGCGGTCAACGGGATGCCGAATTTTACCCTTCTTTAGCGTCTAAGTTATACTCAATGTTAATGCAAGGAGCAATCACTACGTATAAGAATGACACTTCAATCGTTGATGAGATCGTACAAGAGAGTGTCTCTCCGTCACGGTGACGCTGTCAAGGAAAACTATAATGGGTGTGTCTAAGGGCACGAGATCATCGGATTCGCAGAGAAAAGTCTTCCTTGGAAGGGTGAGGGAAATTGACGTTACTGTTAATTGGTCAATTTCCATGTTGGTGGTTAGAGAAGGATGCTAGCCGCCCTTGGGGGAAAGTTGCCAGCGGGAAGCGTCGTTCGTGGAAGGATAGATTTCTCTTATCTTCCCGTAGTTGGAACAAAGACTATTGTCTATTTGTCTATTTGAAGGACTTTATATAACTGAAACTTAAGATTTGTAACGGGTCCTCGGCCAGCTAAACATATCTGTGAAGATGCGTTGACATCTGGCAATCATCTCACCCGAAGGACAAAGTCTGCGTGTGGCGAGCCACGGGACAGAAATCGTTGAAATGTTTACTGTTGTGCACCGTCCCAACTATTTCTTTTAGGGAGAACTATAGAGTTACTTCATGCCTTTGTTAGACAAAGCGTTCATCCCTTGACCACGGCTACGTTCGGCGACTAGTTATCGCCTCGAGCCCAAGCTCACTATCACAAATCTCGAACAAATACAATTGAATTGAGTGATGACAATTTGTTTAATTACGGCTATGATAGAATCTAGATTATAATGTTAAGGAATTTTTCCAAGGTTCCACAGGGAAGGCTTCGGTGTCCTTTGCATTTTTTACTTACTGAAGGTATTCAATACAGTTTGAAGATATCTAAATGTTGTTTTTAAACTTTCTTATTTGATTTTGATAATCGAAATAAGAATTCGCAGGTCGAATTTCAGAGACGATTTTTATTCGCTAAATGCAACAAATTTTTACGAAAGAATAAATCACCTTTATATTCATAATAGGATAATTTCAACAACTTATCAAATTTTAAATACTGGCTCTGACACTATCGCGAATAAAATAAAATTTCCTTTTTTATCAAGTCAGATAATAGCACTGTCTAGACGATGTCGAAAGTGGATTTATGGAACATTAATTTATCCATCACATTTGCCTATATATATAAATTCACAATTGTTCTATTTCCATACTATCAATGTATGGTTTCATAAATGCGCAAACAGAGTCAGTCTAATACGTAGAATACATAAAGAGTATCAAAATAATTCACACAGATAATAAAGATGGGTAAAATCACGTAACGAATTTAATCTCGTTATATAAATCATGAAAAATACATCGTCAACCCCTTCACGAAAGTATTAAACGTATCCCGATACCAGAAATATAAAAATCCTCTTTGTTGTAGAAAATTTGTGTCGAATCGCGGCAACTCTGTTGCCTCGAAAGGAGAACAATTATCAAAGCAATTAGCGTCATTCGCAGTTTCGTAATACTTGGAGGCAAAGTACTTTGAAAGTACGATAATACATTCCCGTATTCGGGGCGAAAATCCCGGGCAAAGCTTTGGATCCAATCGAACCGTTCGAAATGACAATAAAACCGAGCCATTGGAATCAGCTGTCGATGTTCAGAGAACCGCGAGCGAATCTTCGGTTAATCGCCTGCCGCTCGTTTACCCGGCTAATTGTTTGCCCACATTTTTCCCTTGAACCACGAGATTTCTCTCGCAGACTCGTCCTCGACCCGATTTCCACCCCCTGGACGACGCTTCCCTTTAAATTCGATCCCGCGGATATTGAGTATTGGCAGCACGGATTCGCTATTATTTTGCTCGATGCACAACTGCGAAACCAATAAACGAGTTCCATCCACTACACATATATACGTAGCATACATATATACTCTATAATGTATACATATAACGGAGGTTAGGTAGGAAAAGAGATGATCATGCGTCACTAAATCAGCCCACAATGCGCCGAATAAATGGGATAGAAACACGTTCGAAGGTAAGATTCATGCGGCGAATCATTTTCTCCGACGTGTATACATGGTCGGTTGGCGGCGTGTTTATCGGAAAAACGGCGCTCCGCATCGTTGTTGTTCGACGGCATAATGCACGCGTTTCGAACGAATTTCATGCATATTTCTGGGAATAACGTGGCATCGAATAAACGTCGACCTGTCCTCTCGTGGCTCAGCCGTAAATCGGCCGAAATCTCCAGCGTTCCACCGGTTTGCGTTCCAATGTTTCACCTCACGGGCCTAGTTATTCTTTGAACTTTTTTGCGGAAACTTTCTCTGTATTGCAGAGGTTTTGGCTATTGATCGATTCTTGCACTTTGCGTGGTGTGAGTTTACTATTTTTCGCATTAACGAGACAATAAGTTTCAGGATAGTGTTTCGGAAAGACTGCTCTCTGATTGCTGTAATTTTTCTCACGCTACTGAAATTTATCGGTATATATGATCCTATTAAATACATTACTTGTTTCTAAACTTGAATATGTCATAATCCTTGTTATGTAGAAAGAGTTAAGATTTATATATCTCTTATATCTTCAAAACGATACATACGAGCTGCTCACAGGAACATTTTCTTAAAATACCTTCGATCCCCGTCGTCTAATAATTTCAAGCCAAATGAAAAAAAAACTTCAGGCTTCCCATTGGAAGAATCCTGTTTTCTTCCACGATAGACTCTCGAATCCGTGGAATCGATGCCGGTATTAACATCCGAGACAAGTTTTTCGCTGCTCCCCCGGCATTGCGTCACGTTTCTCCGGCCTCGTGATTAAACGTCTTCGACGGTGGAGCGAACCATCGACGTTGCGATGGAAACCAGGCCTGAAACGCTTGACGTCTCATCATCAGACGCAGCAATAAGAGGTATTTCTGTCATCCCCGTAGCGAAAGATCGTCCCGCTCACAAGAGATGGTAATTTTCCGGAGGAAATGATATCCCGGACGGTGTTCCCGATAAGGCGAACCGCCGTTTCCTCGTTTCATGCTGGCGGAGGAACACGCAGGAACGCGCGGTGATGTACTTACAAAGAGAGAGACGAGTCCCTACTAACGACCAATTCAACTAGGCTCTAATACGATGCCTAGGCTATGCTCTAAACTTCACGAATCGTTCGAAGATCACTGATTTCGTATCAAGAAATTGAATCAGAAGAAGAGAAATGGGGGATGATAAAGGACGATTTATCGAAACGTGTTTAATATGAGCAGATGCCTCTGATAAAAAAATATTTCGGACTAAATTTCGAAGAATGACGACGACGTGGATTACTTTTGACGGTGTAAAGTATGTCACAATGTTTCTAATATAAATTTGTTTCTAATATAAATTTAAACATTTTGAATTTTTTTATATGTAACTCGACTATTAATAGCGATTATTACTTATAAAAAGGTGAAATTATATATTTTTTTGTATTTGATGTACTTTCCTATTGGGATTTTATTACGTATAAATAGAACAAATAATGGTACGAATAGCGTGAAACAATAGTCTTCATTTACATAGCGATAATGATTTATACAGCGTTAATTAATTCGCTTGTTCTCCTGATAGTATTAGGTACTGGTACAAATGCAGAATTATTAACTGCAAGTTACTCTCGTCAGAAGATAATTATAGAATTTCTGGCAAGTCTTACTTCACTTGTAATCTCAACAAGTTCGACGCTTCTAGCAGAAAAGAGGCTACAAAGAAATGTTCGTAACTATTAGATATTTAACTCGGAAACGGAAATGTTAAGTCTATCCTCTACATCATTCCTCATAAAAAAAGTCGTTAACTATTCCCAGCCGATTTCAAACAACCAAAAGAAACTAAGAATACTAAACTCCAACCCATACCGTCTGAGAAAAAGTCAGACAGCAAATGCCCATTTGCGAAGGAGGGGGGGGGGGGAGTGCTCTCCGAAAAGGACACAACTCTGCCCCACTTCGCCACTTAAACGCATCAAATTCACAATTCCATAGCACTTTGGTACTTCGACGAAATCCCTCGCCACTCTTGCAGAACTCGAAAACACCGTGGCACCTTTTAAGTCGCTGCATTAAACACAGGCTGCTCCTTTCATCCGCGCATTAAATACAGGGCATTCCTTTCATCCCCGATATTTGCTTACTCCTACCACGAACGGAATCCATAAAGGCGATCTCCTAATTGTTTCGACCAGCGCCCAACCCTCTTTCTCTGTGCGCCCTTTCCATCCAACTTCTTACTCTTCTTTCGGCCCTATCCTCGCCATTATTTTCAACCCTGGCTTTTCTGCTGCGAAGGGAAACAATAACGACGGGGAACCAGTGCCGATAGACCCGTGGAACGGAAGTGAATCCGAGCCAGTGTATCTCCGCGCGACGTCCACGCGAAAAAAAGACCGAGGGAGACCCGGAGGAACACTGTCATAACTTAATCCAGGCTTACGACCAAATTCCACCGCTCCTCTCTTTACTTTACTAAACCTTTCTTGTCTCCTTTTTCTTATCGATCGAACCGGAAGGCTGGTTTCGAAACGTCTGACAGGATATATAGCTCGGTTCCGCCTGTTTCGAGGATTAATCAATTTTTCGGTGGCCTCGGCGAGCTACGGATGATGGAACACGTGGACGAGTCGGTTAATTAATCGACGCCGGCCCGATCAAAGAGACTCTGAATAGAGTCTTCAAGGTATCGACGAAGGGGAAAAAAAGAATTCGATAACGGTGGCTTGTTCGGTCATGCTGTAATTATGGTAATGCGTGTTGAATTGATGATGACTTTATAGCCGTTTTTTCCATTTTCTTTATTATGGCTGTTAAGTGGAGGATTTAGTTCGTGAAATAAAGGATATGTATCGTGGAATGTTTGTAGAGAATTGGGTTGGAACGTTATTTCTTCCTGAATGTGGGACTATATCTTTGTTTCTTTTTCGATTTCTTTGTAAAGACGATCATCTCTCAGCATAAATCTCAGAAATTTCAACAATTTCCCGAAGACGAGAGTCGGTCGAAGCAACTGCTTCGCGCAAATGAAAACCAACCAACTCGATCCCACTCCTACGAGTTTCCTCAAACGTTAAGACATTTTTCTTTCGATCCCATATTCGTAATCGTCATCTCGAGTGTTACCAAAGTACAAAATATTCCTCTTACAAATCAGTTCCCCAAAGTTTACTATCCAAATTGTTTTCCTGTCAGTCGCAAGTCTAAAAAATTCGACAAATTTCTAACAAAGTATTAAAACACCAAACGTGCTATTCAAGCTGGCCCCTGTCAGTCAAAAGTGGCGAAGAAAAAGATTGAAAACAAGAGGAGGAGGAAAAAAAGAGAAAGAAAGCGATGATGATGGGTGCTGCTCAGAAAGCTTTCTGGCGAGGCGTCGCTTGTTTTGACAGACGCCAAAGATATATACGCACGTATTTTGTTTGCTCGTCTTTTGGACGACCCACTTCCCTTTCATCCTACAATATTTAAACACTTATAAAAACTTCTTATGGTAACCAAACATTTTGAAATTTCATTAGCACTGCAAGAAGAAATGGCTATTATAAGTTATACTGATAAAATTTGAAACCAATCTGATACATAAAAACACATATATTACTACTATTATTTGCCTATTACAAAATACGGCAGCGTAAATATTCAAACTATGTAACGCTGCTACAATAACATTTGTCCATTATATATATATATTTTTAGATTGATTTTAGATTTTGCCAATAACGCTACAATAATCATCGTCACCGTGCTGATAAAATTTCACAAAATTCCATATAGCACACACAATATATCCATAAAATTGTTCCATGATACGTGGATTCTGCATACTTGTGCATTTTTATATTTTAATCGACATAATTAAAGAAATTTGAAAACCAAATAGAAATTTATTTCACCATCTAAATTTGAATATTTTATATATTTTTGCATGTCATATACATATGCATTATGTGCATTTTGCACTTTAGAATTTCCCAGAAATACACGACAGCTCGTAGTCTAATGACAAGTATTCCCATATTTTTGCGAAGCTCTATACGTCGTCCTCCTTCTTTCGTCTCCTATCATCCCGCTCAATCCTCTAACATCTCGTCGTCGCGCGTGCCCTTATTTTCCTTCGCGTCGCTGCCCACATAAATCTTATTCGCGCTCAACACCCGCGCATCATCGCCTACCGGATCCTCCGCCAAAAAATAAGCAACCGCGACACCTCGCCCTGTTAAAATATCACGACAGTACGACCCTATCCCTTCTTTCTTTCTATCGCGATCGTTCAACGATGAAATCTCGAAGTACCGGATCCACTCTTCCTTTCGAGACGTTTTAAGATATCAGTGTGTTCTTCACGTTGGATTAATAACAAAGATTGTCTGGCACGTTAGCAGCTTCTTAACGCTAGTGATATTTCGTCTGGCGGGATTCGCAAAGAGGAGGTTCATTGAAATTTCGTATTGGCAATTGATGGTTAGCGTAGTTGATGGGCGCACGTTCTTTATTTCGGAGGTTGGGCTGTAAAATTTGTCCAACGATTGTGAACACTTGGGAGAGTTAATCAGACAAGATCGTTATGCTTGTTGTTTCAATGTTTTTTGCGTTGTTTCAGCTATTTGTAAATTTAATCGATTGGTTTCTGTTTTTATGAATTTTGAGGTTTCGCCAGTGTATACGATTAGTTTGTAACTTTTTAAAAACGAAACGTTTTACGCTGGTTAACTTATCAGTATTGTAGAAATGTCATAAAATTTTTGTATCGGAGTATGCGATTAATGCTTAAACTTCCAAAAATAGAACGATATATATTGATGTAGTCGATCAATATATTCTGTGGTTATGTGAAAGATTCTGCGGTCATTTATATTACATATATTTATTTATTCCTTCTTCACAGATAGGAAAAATTTGTCAATTTAAAACGACACTTTAAGCGAAACATTTTATCGCAAAAACTTATCGCAAAAACAACATGTAGAATTTTGTAATTTTATTAAATGACACATATATGAGTTATAAAATAAACTATATAATTTTTCAGTTTCCAACGTATCCAAATCCGATATCAATAAAAAGAACGAACAGAAACATTAGAAAAATTCTAATCCCTAACGATCATCGACGTACTCCAAATCCGAGTACAATAAAAATTCACACCAGCCTTTTAAGACTTCGAAAGCCTCTAAACCTATTAATAAATAAAGCAACTACCCGTATTAATACCGACAGAAAGAACAAGCCATATATCAACCAATAGAAAAAAAAAACTAAAAAAATAAAAGAGGAAAAGTTCTTGTCGCTTGACAAAAGAAACTTGGAGTTGGATATAAAGGCTGCCGCGTAACCGAGGCTTGTTTCAGGGGTCAAGAGTTCCATTCGATTGATCTCGAAATTCCATCCCGTGTCAACCTGGTGAAATTCACACGCTGACCCCCAGGTGTTTGTGACGCGATTCGCGCGAATAATAATAGCACCTGGAACCTTTAGAGCGTGGACTCTCGCGCGGTTCTCCGCGGGCGGTCTGTATTGTCCGAAAAATGTGGAGCACTGACGGTGAAACCGAAAACCTGTCCAATATAAATGTTAATGGTGTCAGACGCGAACGAAAAAAGAGAAAGAAGAAAAAGATAAATTTAAACGATCTAGAAGACGACGGAACGAAGATGTACGGCTCGATGGCGAAACCGCAGGGAAAACGCATGGAAATGTCCGTCCGAACGATTCCACCGCTTTATATGTTTCTCGACCCTTTTCCTGCTTTCTACCCACCCTCCTACAAGGGTGTAGATGTGTCTGTCGTCTACCTTCGATACGACACTTTCCAACGTTTATGCGATAGCTAACAGACTGCGGTAGAGGTGTCTAAGGAATTGAATACTCTGGGGTTTTCGGATATGGAAGTTGCTGATGTGGCGTGGTATTGTAATGTTCTTTCGTTACAGAAATACAGAGAAGGACGGTTCATGGCCGTAGAAGTAGGATCGCGTGGAATCTCACTTTTGTAATTGCGACACTACGTCGTAAATAGCAAATTGTCCTTGAACATTCAATTAGGATCATGCGTGTGTACAAAAATTTGATTATCTTAATTATGACACTATACTAGATGATAGTTTTACGTTACCGAAGCTATTATTCAATAAAAAAATGTTTCACAATTGATTCGTTAAAAGCGTAAATGTAAAAGAACAATATGTAAGGAATAGAAATATACTTGATTGCACAAAACAAATAATTTCAAATGATGCATGTGTCTTGGAAGTGGAAATGTCTAAAAAATTTCCAGATTATCACTGTCTCTCTTAAGTCGTACTACGTGTATCAATGCATTTTTTTACTCTCTATGCAAAAATATGTGCCTGGAGAAACTCGTGCCTGGAAATAGTTTATCCAGAAGATACTTTAACTCGCTTCGTCAGCCACAAAATCCCTATCTAAATCAATTCCAAACCAATCCCAAACCAATCTCGATTTCCAATCTCGCATCTTCCCACCCATAATAAAGACGTTCCTCAAAATACTCTTTACCCCAAATCTGCTGCTACAAGGGGCAGCGCAACACGGTTCTCGCGTACAGCTGCGTGTTCCCGTGGCGGGCCATGTAGCGCCGCGTCGCAATAAATTTCGGTGACCGAGAGCGACCGCAACATTTTCGCCGCGCGCTTACGTGTTTGTCCTGCGGAAAAAAGAATTCTCTGCTTCCCCATCGCTCATCTCTCTTCCCTCATCCTTCGCTCGGAATCTCTGTGTTGTTCCTCCTCCTTCCCTCACCTCGACACTTACGATCTTTTGAAAGTCGCTTCCACCCCCGCACACACCTTTTTCGTTTGCATGCACCGGGTGATTCATGCGCTTCGAGGCGGACGCGCAGTCTCGCCCCCTGGGGTGGAGGACACGATCCAAAAGTCCAGGGGCGTTCCGCGGTGAAAACCGCGATGTTCTACATCATCCAACCGGCCCGTACCCGGCCCTCTTTCCCGTTATTTACGTTCCTGCCGAGATTCCGGATACTCCTTGAGGAATGCCCCGCACGCGTACTCACACCGGTGCCGCTACGTCGAAAACTTACGATCAAAGGGGACACACGGATTTATCTGTGGCAGGGAACGATGTCGTTTTGCGACGGGCTGCCTGATCTACGGGCCAGTTAACTGAGCGTTGTTCGCGTCGTTCTCCCGGCGTCATTTCGTATGAATTTCCAGCACAAACATGGGTACTAGCATCCTCCTGGTTGTTTTTTAAGCGTCTCGTTGGACCTGATAAGTTCGATGGATTCTTGGGTTGTTGCGGTAATGTGGATAGGAGATGAATTTCCTGAGATAGAGCGTGTCTTTGTTTTTTTGCATGATTAGTTTTCTTTTTTTTTAGAGAGATATCCTTGGTACGATGTAAAGTTTGTTGGAATGCTAAGGTACATCGATGCCGTTGCAAGGACGGAATAATTACATTTCATTAGAAAGAAAATAATCTGACATTTTATCCTACAGATAAGTTGTTCTACAGGTGTGTCCTCAGGTGTTTGCGCAGTAGCAATAATTTTGTGTTAGTAATTTTATTAGTAGATAGAATAATGCAACGTCGATAATATTCGTTCCAAGTTATTCTTCGTAAAGGAAATGGTTCCTGCTGGCAGTATTGTTAGAAAAGAATATATATAACCAAAGGTTTTCCAAGATCTATTTTACTCATCAAGTTCAAACCAAATAAAACTACTATCTTTATCCAAACTCCATCGAACCTTATCTCACTCTTACAACGAATTCTAGAAAGTACCGTTAAAACGCACGCGACCAAAGAATTTCCGAATCAATAAGACTTCTAAAATAGCCATTACTACACTAGTATTCGACAAATATCGCAAGCAAACACATCCGAACCTCCCAAGCGATTTAAATTCCACCTCCCGAACCCAAATCAAATAAAACTACCATTCTTCTCCTAACTTCGCCGAACATTTCGCCAGACAACTGGCTTCTCTCCATTACCGTCGCGATTCTCGTCATTTCGAACATATCTGTCGGCGGAGATTACGAGGTTGCCCTTAATGGACCAGTAAAGAACGGGCCATGATCGGCGTAACGGGCAAGTTTCGGCTGAGTTTACGTGAAATCGTCGATAAATCAGAATTAGGGCTCAGGGCTGCCGGGGCATGGTCGATTTAGTCAAAGGACGTCGAACCGTGAGCATAAGGGCGCCGCTGTCAGCGGACAAATCTCCGTTTAGAGGGGCCATTGTCAGAGGATTACGCGCCCATGCAGAGATCCCGAGGCTACGATCTCTCTCTCTCTCTCTCTCTCTCACTCTCGCGCGCGCGCAGAGAACCCGTTTGAGCATCGTCAGATTTCGGGTTTTCAATTGCACCGGAGAACCTGTTGAAGGGTGCCACGACGGTTACAGCGGCACATTTTACGAGATTATCGGCCGAGACTAATCCGGCCGAACGTTAACGACAGCCAAAGTATGCCCTTGGAAAATGTTTCTGCCCGATTGCCCCCAACCGCGTTCAATTCCGATCGATCGAACAGGCTCTCATGAATGGATTTCAACGATCCAACCGATACACGTTCTGATCGAGAAACCGTTGTGTACCCTTTCTTCGGGTTGGATAATATTGAATTGTGGCGTCGATGATGAGGAGCCGGGATGATAATATGATATGATAATAGAAGCGATGAATTGATTGTTTTAATGGGGTTAAATTCGTTGTTGATAAGAATCGTTTCGGAAGCAGCGTGTCGATTTTTTAGTGTCTGATGAATAGCGAGATTTATCAATAATTTGAAGATGAGTCTTGTAATAAGGAATCGTAATTTGTAAAAATAATGATTTCATCGTGATAACAGAGAAATGTTTTAGAGAATCGTTCTGAGAATAGCGTAAGTGTTTGGCATGTGTAGTATGAATTTTTCAGTATCTTGTGTATAATAATAGCGTAGGCGTTTCATATTGTATCAGTCCTGAATAATCAAATTTAAATTTCGATTTTCGATATTAACTGCAAATTAAAACGTATTCTATCAGCCTTAAGTACCTTAAAAGTATTAAAGAAACCAATGTAATTAACTTATCTTTCGGAAACTGAAAAACGAAGTTCGATACCGACCAATATCCGAACCTAATTAACCTATATCATATATCATTCCACTTTTTGCGACACAAACATCGAGTGATTAATTGCATTACACAAAAGGTTTTCCCCACACATTGAAATCTATCTTTCCTATTTATCTACAAAGGAACCCCGACCCTCGATATCAGAATATCAGGGAAAAATCATGAATTATACATTGTCCAGTTCCTTTTTTATCCCGACTACAACATATTCATATTTCACAAAGCATATCAGGGGGAATCTCCTATTTTTTTATATTCTCATTCACCGCGTACACAACTCATCCTCGAGAAAACTCGTCCCCCGGATATAAACGTATCCACATTTTCACAATTCCTGCGACATCGTCCACTCTTCCTGTCACAAATCTCACGTCCGCCTATAAACAACGTCACACGTCGTCAAAAAACGCCTGAAAACGCCTGAAAACGCCGCTGACTACCGGTAATTTCACCGACGATCATGCTCGTTTGGTATTGGTCGCGCATCGCGAACGTCCGCGACATCGATGAAATGAGCAGATAAAAAGGGGACCGACCACCGAGGCGATCAAGCGGGGATTTTAAAACGTGCCCGTGCATAAAGGGACACGCGTAAACCGGCTGGGCCAGGATATCTGCGAAAAATTCGGAAATGTCGCACGACCGATGCATAGTCACGTGCCACGCGTCCATGATTACCAGGTGTTACGGTGGTCGATTAATCCGACCGCGGAAATGGCCCCCGAACGGTTACAGCCCCCGTGACGAGAGTCCCCGGCTCGGTATACACGCAGCGGGAGTCCATTATGCCGGAACGAAAAAGGAAGGGCAGAGAGAAGGAAAAAAAGATGGACTAAAAACGCGAAGAAACGCACCAACTTCTTCCCTTCCAGAGACTAATTTCTTTGTTTGGCTGGTTGCCTCTTTGAAAGAGGTAGGGTGACAGCGCCATTAATTTTTGCATAAAAAGCGAGGGAGAATGAAATTAGTGAATTTAGATGGATGATTCGTTTGGAATTCAGGAGCGAGGAATGAAGCAGCTTGTGATTAAATGTCTCTGGAATGATGGTAGGACAAGATGGACACGTGGTTAATATCGAATTTCAGAGAGCATCGAAAGTTGAATATACTTTGATCGATTTTTGATAATAGTATGTCGGAAGTTTGATTATTAGAACATTGATTAATGAAACGATCGATTATCCGAACATCGATTAATGGAAAATTCGATGGCGATTCAATGGTGGAACAGGAGTCGAAAGTGAAAGAAAATGTTACATTTTTGCTCACAAGCTTTTCTACTCAATATTTGTAAAATATTGTACGAGCCACTTAATTAAACACCAAAAGAAATATAACAAAAACGCGTGGGAAATACAACTTCCTCGTTACATACTAACGCTAAAATTCTTTCAATTAGCAAAACAGAATCGTTTATCAACGTAGAAGTTCGTCATGGAGGAACGATATTCGGTAGAAATCTGAGGACTTTAAAATCCTGGTAACGTGGAAAAATGTAGCTCGACAAACCCTTCCTCCTCCCTTTTGGCCATCTCTATTCGGGCACGATAATTCTTTGTTTGACCCCCGCGCGCACTCTCACGTCGAGAAAAAACCATTAATTTCAGCATCAGAATGGACCGGGCCAGACCTCAGGTAGAAAATCGTGCGGGCCAGACATATCGACACCCTTTCCTGAATTCCAATGGAAACTCCCGCAACCGTCTAATGGAAGTTTCGCCGCTCTCTCGATGAAAGTGCACTCGTAGGTATGCCCCAAACAGACAACAATAAAAGAAAACCAACGCCAATGCCAGGGGGTGGAGATGGTGTTGCGAGGATCGAAACGATGCGGGAGCCTTCTTTCTCTTCTGTGTGCGAGAAAAACGCGTCGTGTACCAGATTTCTCGGCGATCTCCGTGAATCGATCGAAAGAGGCAACCAACAATTTTGAGAAGATACCCGATTGCTCCAAATTTTATGGAGTATATTGGATTTTCATCGATGAAAATTTGTAAGGCGATTTCTCTTCGAATCGAATGATACAACTTCCAGAAAAATCTGTGGACGTTGAAGTTTCCAAAATGTTACGGTATTTGCGCTGCTTTTGGAATATTCGTGGAAGGTTTTGTGCTCGATCATACGTTGTTAAAATAAGTCGGTTCGAGTTGTGGTACAAACTGTAAACTCTACGACTCTCTGGTTTCAGGATTTAAAAATCTCTAGAAACTCTGATCGAACTCTAAAATGTATAACGTTCAATGATGACTATTAAAAAAAATCGACTGAAATAATATCGAGAACAATTTTACATAAAATCGTGAAAGGTTGAAGGGTTGAAGAATCTTAGAGCTTCGTGATGTCAGTTCTAGAAACTTCATTTTAAGTTTCAGCTCCGAAACTTCGAAGATTCGAGCTATACGTCACTACATATACAGTGTATTCTTCGTTATTATTTCGATGGTTTTAGACGTTGCATATGCATGAACATTGTAATTATCTTGATTCTCTCTTTGGCTATGCAGTTTCTCCGTAGTGCTCCACTCTCTGCCCGTAACTTCGCCGAACAGAACCAAACTTCCTCTTTGATTCTATCGTACTTTGTATGCCGGTGTATGTACAATATATGTATACCAGTAGTATGCATCTTCTCACGCTTCAAACTTCTGTCGGATTTCTAAAATCCATTCATTCGGAACAGGCTCGCATACATAGAACAGATCTTTGATACCTTTCGTACTTTCTAAACTCTTATCTTTGAAAATTGATGCACGAGAATGTTCACATATGATGTTTACGAAGTTCATTCATGTAATACAATCTAAGTATTCAGTCGATGCGAAGGTAATATCGATTTTTGAATATTGGATGGGTCATACATCATAGTTCAGGATAAAATTATTTTATAAAGATTATTCTAATTAAAAGATTTTACAACGTGGATTATTAATAGCAATAGATATAATAAAATAAGAATTATCTTATAATCGTATTCTGTATTTATAAAGTATTGAACGTAGAAATCAGTATCGATTGAGCAATATTAATACTACTACTATGTAGCACACATACACAGAGAGTGTAAACAACATCTGTGTTCAGTCAGTTACAGCAAATGAACTTTAAAAAGGTATAAATATTATATTATATAATATTTAAATGGAAGTAATATAAAGAAAGAACTATTCAAGCCGAACAATAACATCAAAATCAGTTTTTCTCTATGAAGATGGCGTGAAGAAAGTTCCAAAGCAATGCAAGAATTCTAGCAAATGATAATAGACATCACATAATTGATTTACTTTTATAATATATTCGTAAAATTCTCCTTCAACTGATTGTCTTGTGCAATCATAGATAATTAAATACTTTTAACAAATATTAGATTGAAATTTACGTTTCAGTTGTATGACTATGTGATCTTTCAATCAAGCTTGTCATTAGTACTTCGACTGCCACTCAGCATCATTAAAGGCACTTTCGAAGAGAAACCACGTGTGCTTTCTCGTTAGCGCATTCATACCTTTGACGAAATATATTTCAGAATTCCTCATGAAAGCAAGTTTGAAACAACTTTCGAGACAAATCTGATGTAATCTCGGTAAGATGGGATACTTTCAAGTTACTCGCAGCATATGAACAAAGATCATTCAAAACAAAAATCAAAAACAAAGATCAAAAAAGAACATTCCAGAGAATATTTAAAAAACACATGTACAAGAGAGCAGTAAAGGATCGTATTACTTTTCGAACGAGACAAAAATGTCCATCTTTCAAAATCCAACGCATATTCATCTTTTTAAGTAATAATAACGCAAAAAGCACTTTTATGTCGAGAGTATTCACTGATCATCCAATATTCCACATATAAAGAACCCAATTAACGTATTGTCTGCCGGAATTAATGGAAGTGCGTATTCGAATGACATAAACAGTCATGCGCGTAAAATTTTTAATCTTTTTTAAATCCTACGATAATAACGTAAAATGGATACTAAATGCGCCATAAAACGCTTACACGATTTTAGTTTTTAATAAGATGTACATTATACGCATATTACGATATGTATATCGTGCTGAAATAAGTGACAATAAAATGCAGTGCTGTGAATAAAATATAATAAAACGTTCTTCTGGTAAGAAAGGTATTTTAAACCTCTGAATACTGTAGGGTAGGGATTTAAAGAATTTAATATTTTTGTAGAGAAATTCGCAAAAAATACATTAATGTTCTTTAATACTTGTCAATTCTAAGACGTTTCACAATATGCAAAATATCATGCACGTGCCGTTAACCATGACAAATGTCACAGTTTGTTCAAATTATTATTATTACCACTAAACGCGATAAATACTAAAATATGCCAAAAAAAAAGAAAAAAGAATTATCCAAAAAAGAAAAAAATTCGTGAGAATAGGCCAACAGAATGCTCAATCCTCTCCATTACGAAGCATCTTCATTTTAAGCTACTTTCTCAAGAATACGTACGTCAACTCGACACAACGATACTAATTACGAAACATCCCGATCGGTCCACGAGCGGTATAATCGGACGTAATTGTTGTTTGAGCGAATGATTAATTGTCGTACGGTGTTGCACACGCTTGGAGGCGCGTTACGCGCGACAGCTCGCAGTGTTATTATAAATAATAATGCTAATCATCGTGCGGACGCTCCGTTTATCATCGACTTAATTATAGATCGGCGGATTAATTACAGCTACAGTCGGAGGGCCGTGACAGGCGAAGATCCAACGATAGCGGCCTTCAGTGCTGGATAGACTTGGAAAACATTTAGACGTGAAACCACGCCGTGAAACGAATTAGAAGGTAAAATCGCGGCACACGGACGTAACATAGACTTTTATCAAATGATCTAGGTGCTTTGTGAGCAATTGGGGCACACAGCATAATAATTACGAGTCAATTTGTGTGGACAGGTTGTATGGTTGCGTTTGATACTAGTTAGATGTTTATCTACTCTGTTTTTCTTTGCCTGATTATCGTAATTGTTATGCTTGGGAGTTTCTCATATTGAATAAGTAGTCCCCTGACGGCGATATGAAATTATCTTGCGTTTTACAGCTAAAAGTATTTATTGCGTTGGTTGCGCTCGTTGCATAACTGCAAGTTATTCGTTCATTTTGTGCCCAATCAATTTATAATAGGTTTCTACGTTAACTCACATATTTGGGAAAAAAGGAAAGATTTTGAAACGAAACACGGTAAAAATACATAAATAACATACGCGAGGAAATTAGATTATTATGAGATTACATACATTAGCGTTGAAAATTTTAGTTACCAAAAACACGAAGCTAAAACGCTTCGAATTAAAGAGCAGGACGTATCTAATCCTTAGAACAAATATCGTAATAAAATCATATAAAAGCTTCAGGAAAGTTATGTATCTATTACTAATAATTAATAGAAACATATTTTTTCGATAGTTTAAAAGGAACTCGCCCTCGAGAGAATAGAAAATTCCCTCATTTCTTTGCACACGCTTTAAAACCTAAAAGTCATAAACTGGCTTCGAAATCACAGTTAATACCTAAATCCGCAGCGACCAAAAGTTACAAACTCGAAATAAAACGATTATCAACAACTTCAAGTATCGAGTGCAACGATTGAGCCAGGGAACATTCCTTCGCAGGAAATCGAAGATAAGACGACACGGTCGTTCGACGCCATTAGACGTATCCTTTGCAACGGAGGTGCGCGCGTGCACGGAATTGGAATCCCCGGGGAACGAGGGAAGCGTGCCAGGTCCAGGAGACACAGAACTTGAGTCTCGAGACCGTGTACCATGACTAAACGAAGCTTCGCGAGACCCACTCGAAGGCGGTAAAATATTTGCGGTTAGCCGACCGTTTCCCCGTTTTGCGGCAGCGAAATGTAGCAACTGCCATCCAGCGGGTTAGTATATAGTGGCGAACCTCTGCGTATTATGCATGGCTACGGGAAATAGTTGCACGATGAAAACCACCCAGCGGTTGCCCCGTCCGGTCGTCGACGATTTTAGATCTTGCTTCTTGCGACGAATCGTCTAAAACGACACTAAACGTGACAGAATTCGTGAGAGGATTCATAAAAACAGGAAGAGACTGAGGTCTACTGGAAAATGAGGAAACTGATTCTTTTCTACCGCCACGACTGTTGGCCAAGAATGTCTGAGCTTGGTCTTGACATACTGGGAAATACAAGAAAAATATATGATTCAACAAAGGAAACTTTAAAATTAATAATTTCGTACTTAACATCGTCTGCCATATTGGCAACCTATTCTGGGATAGATACATGTTACACTCATTCATTATTGTTGTTGTTAAATATGATTCCATTTTGTAAAATCGTGGTCTTCCGTGAAGTTTCATCCTCCACAACTGTATGCTGGCTGTTCGAACATTGTTGAGGACGTCAAAATTAACGTTATAATGAAAAACATACGATACAATGATTTATTTTTTGTTTAGCTTCATAATACTCTGTTTGATTATCTAACCGGCTTAGATCATATCATTATTAATATAAACAACGTATATTCTAGGATTGATAGGTTGTCTGAATCTTGTCATTCTATTAGAAAGTTGTTACATCGTGTCTCGTTTCAGTTGTATTTGCAATGATTATTTATTCCAAAGCGAACAAAGAAATAAAACGCAAAATGATACAAAACGCGTCGTAATATGTACAATGAAACGTAAGAAGAATGTGTCGAGATATGATGAACAGTATTAAAAGGAAATGGTATTTGACGAAGTAGAAGAACGTCTGAATTCCATGAAATGAGTTAAAATATGAAAAAAGCTTTGAAAGTGACAGGCGCATCGAAACATAGCAGAGTGGCTGAAAATGCAATGAAACATAGCGTGAAGCATCGATAAGGGAGAAAAGTGAAAAAAATCCGTCGGAATTTGATGGAACGCGTAATAGTTGAAATGCGACAGATAGCATTAAAACAAAACAGACAGTATCAAAACACGATGGAATCTGTCAAAAATAGCAAAACGAAATAAAATGCCTATGAAATGGGCAAAAATACGAAGAAGTCTTGAAAAATGCGACAAAACATAACAGAATGCGCAAAACACAGCGTGAAGCAAGAAAAAAGGAGGACGGTAGAAAAATCCGGTGGAATTCGACGGAATGCGTCGAAATGTGACGAAATGAGCCGCTGTTCGCAATTGAAAAAGAGAGAGGTTGAAATACGATGCCGTTTAGAGACATGTGGACGGTTTCGCGAGTTCGGCCCGCGCCTACGGTGCGGTGACACGCGCAGTTTCACGCCGCGCGAGCAACTATGCGGGCTACCGCGTTTGCACTCGAGGAATCCGAATGGGACAGCGCGCGTGTCCCTCGATTTCACGCGCCGCCAGGCACGGGACATCGCGACGAAAAAATTTAATTACAATTCTCGGCAGGGTTGGTCGGCACCGATGTCGAGAGATATACCAACGAGAAAGAAATCGCGAATTTACTCGGCTCTCCTCTCTTCTCTTCTTTTCGCTCTCGTCACACACTGTTCGAAAGGCTGTCCTTCGTTCCTGGGGGAGGATAATCGAGGCGGCTCGACGCGTCTCTCCTTTGAACCAGCCAAATCGGATTAACTTGGATCATTAGCTTGCTTATCGGCTCTGATGAATTTTATTAAGCCTTCTAGCAAGAAGAATCTCCAAGTACACAGGACCAAGACGCGACAGCGGGGACAAAGTTTCTGGCGAACGCTTCGACGGGAAACGCGGAGGAAGGAAGCTGCGCGGGAGGAAAAATCGAGTTAGGACACAGGAGATATTGATCGTAGCGGAAATGGCCACGTGACGCGTTGGATATTCAGGAGATGCGATTAAATAAATAAATTATAGAATTGTTGGTTTATGAAAGGCCGGTTTAAGGGTTTAGACATGCAATGAAACTCTTGCAGACAGATCCATTCATAGTTACGATTATAGCGAAGTTAAAATACATCTTGAACTAATAGCTTCTTCACATAAATATCTTTTACCTTTCCTTTCCATCAAAACCTTTTTTATAGATAGATGAAGAATTGTATCGCATAATAAGAAATATATAGTGCTATTAGAAAAATATACATGTCCTCTACGTATCCATCTATAAAATATCTTGATTCGTCGCACAATAAAAATTATACACTTTCACCGAATAGAAAATAAAATGGAGCATTCATTTGCTCTCAAACAAGAAAGAAAGCACAAACAAAGACCGTTGAAGTTATGAGACCTTCAAGTATGAGATGCATAAAAGAATGTTAGAATTGGAATGCTGAATTTACTAAGAAGTACAAAAAATTTGAGTTACATCGGAACATTCTTATGGCATCCACGTGGCACGTTGGACATTCACGAGGCGACGAAAAACGTGCGGAAGATACGTGGCAGGAAATGTAGGACGATGTCTCTCGCAGACGTTACTTAGAAAAACATGGAGCTTCCTCAAACACTTAGCTCAGCCGTTACGATTGTTTTCCTTGCCGCGTGCTACTGTTTGTACAGCCTAATCGAAAAATCATAAGCACCCCTTCCTCCTTGTAGTGGTTGTTTTATGGAAAAAGGGGTTGGTCTTATCGGGAACGCTTGTGGAAAAACAGATACTCGATCTCTCGATGATGTGTTTGTTGGATGAGTTGTTACTGATCTTTGGATTGCCGTGATTAACACGCGAAACGGATGTGATCTCCCATGGGAGTGGGTTTAAGTTCTTTCGATTAATATTGTTATGATTAAAAATTGTAGCGTAATTTAAGTAGAAGTAAACAGAAATAAACGGAATCTGTGAAACGTTAAACTATTAAGTAAAATTATCAAATTTCCGATTCTTCAAATTTCCAAATTTTCTAATTTCTGAATTCGCGAACATCCAAATTCCCAAATTTTTATTTTGTGATTTTTCGAATTCATAAGTTTTTATATCCACGAAATTTCAACAACCTGTATCGCAATAATAAAGATAATTTTAATGTTTGAAAATTTGTATATAATCTGTTTACTCTAAAACGAAATCGAATCTAAAACGAAAATCCCTGTATTTTCAAGGGGGAATTAGGGTGGTTCTAATTAGAATAGTACACGTGTAACATGTGTGTGATATCGATCGAATATTGATTACATGATTTGGCTTGTGTGAATTGAAATTGGATTATCAATATTAGCTTGACGATTGACAGAGATAATTGAAATATCGGATGCTGTACATACTTCACATTTTGTCACGTTGTGAAAGTAGAACAAACGATGATAGTTTCTTGTCTCTGCTTATGATCGATTGGTTGTCTCTTTGCACGACTATTTTCAGAATCGTTGGCAATTTGCCCATGGTAGAAATGGTAACAAGGCTCCGAATAAACAAACTCGATTTCCTCTATAGTTATCGTGCACAAACGTATGTAATCATCGAGTCTGATGATCGACATATTAAACGAAACTGGACGTTTCACTCATTGCCAGAAATATATTTGTCATTCGTATTTCCTCAAAATATTTTTATACTACTATGAAACTTTAATATGTGAATCATAAAGAATATTCTGACAATTAAATGGGGTCACTCTTTTTCAGTTATAATTATTATTACAGAAAATTTCATCACGAAGATTTTCAATATTTACTTATTTCAATATGACTGAAATATTCCACTAAAGGCTGTGACTATATATGTTAATTATATATATATAATATTTATTAATAAAATAATAAAATATATATAATAATAAAAATTATATATATAGTTATTTCGTAATATCTATTAATAGTTTTGACTTTTGTCTGATCTATGTGGCAATCTTAAATAAATGGGAGGAAACTATTTGAAGTCAGCTATTTCAAGCCGTAGATATTAAAAAGAAAAGATTGCAAGTTATTTAACTATTATAAAAGAGATTCGTGATTAGAAAAATATTGGAAAACACTGACCTAAAAGAACTTACGAGTAGCATCAAATTTATATATTCAAATTAGAAATTTCGAAATTGCCATCTAGTTTTGACACGCAAGATCGATCTAGATATTGATAAACAGTGAAACAATCGTATCTTTCGTTTCATCAGGTTTTCGAAGTCACTTGCGAAGACTCGGCCACTTCATTAGAAACGGAAGTACGAGGAGAACATCCGAAGATTCGTTTTGGAAACTTCGATGGTCCCGAGTGTCACTGACAATCGACGTACCTGCATCCGTGTATAACGCAATACTGTTTAGCTGTCCGCAGACCGCAGATTTAGATAGGGTTACAAACAACTAGATCTGACCGTCCCAGTCCCTAATTATCTTGACGGCGGCCAGCTGCGAACGAACAGGTAGAAATTCCTGCGAGGCAAGAAAATGAAGGAGCAACACGAAGGGGGATTCATCAGCGCTTGTGATTTGGAAACAAACGTAGATATGTAACTTGTATTCTTTTTGGTACATATTTTATCACGTTTTTCTTTTTTAAAATATTTTTGTTTTATCTAAATACGATGGGATATTTCATAAAATGATTTGACGCAGCGAGGATCAAAAGTGAATATATGCAAATATATAATAATATAAAACTCATACACGTATGTTGCATAAATTGAAAATTGATTGGAATAATATAAGGAAGATGTAGGAATAAAAAACATAGGTAAGTCAAGATTATACGACTCACAATTTTGTCTCTCACTGCATTCCAAAGAATGTTATGAAAGATATTTAGTATAAAGAGGCGAGATATAAAGAGATTGAAATGTTATCGATCCCAAGTATCGATTTGATTTATAAAATTGAGAGTTACGCATGACCTATCACCTTCATTGTATCAATTAATACTAGGAAAAATGGTTACAAAGAAAAACGTAAAATAAAAGGTTGAAGAAAATTATGAAATAACGTAAAAATCTCAGAATCGTTCGAATAGAATATATAAAAAGAATGATAAAGTACTTCTATAGAATTGTTGATTAATATATAGATACTGTGACAAGATAAAAATATAACCAGTATTGAAAATGAGAGAAATTCTTCAGTGACTTTGTAAACCATTCAATGTATTCAATGGTTCGACGTGCTGTTATAAATGAGATAATCTTTAATATTCTATGATGGTTGATTTACTATCTGGAATTATTTACCCGAGTGATTCATATCTGTTTGACCGGAATAAAATATATTTCTCGTACTGGGTCAAATTTAACAAGAGAGGGAAAAAACGAGAATAATTCTATCGCTTTTATAGATTCGTTCGTTTTGTAGTCCAATGGAATAGCTGTCGATCGCGACACGAGTATAATATTGGATTTTGTCATTTTCGCGAGTGCGATATAGGTACTATCTACCAATTTGCTTTCATATAACCATCGATTTGTACTTAACACAAGTATTTTCTTTTTTGTGCTCCCCCAAAAAAATAAACAGAACAATTCCATTTTTTATAAATTTTGCAATTTCATTACGGCGATACATTATCAACGTTCATGTTTTAAAGAATAATAAGACTTACTCACATCAATTTATACTTTATAAGAAAACGTACAAATAGTCGGATTTTAAGATAAATTTTTAAAAATAACATGTACCATCATTAACAGTAATATGCAACCTCATGACTTATCCGCATTTTATGAGATTGATCATTGTAACAGTTGAATACTTGATATTACAATATGAAAAGCACACGAGAGAAATATTGATATCATCTGATCGCTAAGAAGAACAACGGCGAAAGAAGAGAAAACTTCGCTTTTGACCAAAAATTACAAATGCAATCCAAGTGAGGTTTTGGCGTTTCATTCCAAAGCTAGAAGCACCGAGCTTTCATTTCGGCATCAGTAGTAACGTATTTCGAGGATTTAATTATTCACGATGTCCTCTGGTCTGTCGGCGGCATATTAATAGTATGCTAATCAATTGTCATTAATGGATCTCCGTTACATCGAGTTCGTCGCGACGCAAACCTGCGAAAGAAAGCGATAAGACGGGAAGCTATTTGTTTGGTAGACCATTTTGTTGCTTCTCGCAGTCATTTACTCTCCTCTCTAATCGAACGCTAGCATGCACTGAGAAGTAAAGGGGCTCGCGAGGATATTCAAGCACTTGCTGGCACCTTTTATGAATATATTTATATGCGATACACGAAACATTCTAAACTTAGCACTATAATGAAACCCGATTATCACGATTACATTACTAAAGTTTTCAACAAATATAGAAACGTACGAAGAAGTAACAGGACATTTAGCGAAAGCATATGTATATTTCACAGAAATCATAAAAGTATTTAAACAGTCAATTATCCATTATATAAATAAACTTCGATGTTCAAGGGGATTATCCATTAACATACTGAATATATACTTGTGGTAAACTTCTATATACATTTTCTGGTTGATTCTACATTTTACTAATATAATCATAATAATTTTGTCTCGTTAGAATGCTAATCAAGTTTCAAGCAGTTTCATATAAGACGCATAATATATTCAGAAAAGCTTTCTATGGTAAGTCTGCAAATACTTTCACGAGTCACTGTACACGGGTCTAATTCATAACCATCAATTACTCAACTTCGTCGCGAGGACGTGTGGTCGATAGCTACGTACTCGTAGTGGAGAACTCTTAAGCGTTATTGACGTGTCATCGAGCAAGATGCAGCAACGTTTCCGCGTTTAATAATTTTACAACATTGTTCGGTGGCAGCGTTTTGCCTATCTACGTAGCAAATTACGAACACTCTAGCGAACACGTCGTTCATCGCGATCCTGCATCGATAAAATAGCGACGCAGTCCTTCGAGGATACAGGATACTCTTGACGTTTTATTCCTGCGCTCTGGCCGCGTTGTAACGCGTTTTATTGCACCCGTTGCGTTTTTATTGCGCCACTTCGACCACCGTCACTCCGAGGAAATGCAAAACTATTAAACCGACGTTCCTACCGTGTGGCCACATCGCATTGCGAGGAAATATGCACGCTGCTTAACGACCAACCGTTCAATTCTCATCCTCTCTTCTTTCCTCGTTTTTTAGTTGTCTGCCGATGCATCGACATTCGACTAAAAGCAATTTCATTTAAATTACCGGCTTCTTGTGCGATAACTTTGTCGAGCGAAAACGAACAGAAGAGCATGAAGCGAGCACTGTGAACCGTTTTGGTATATCGTATAATAGTGAGTTATTTGGAAAGTTTTTGACAATGGATATATTTGCTTATAATGTAAATTTCTCCTCTTTCTATATTTTATTACACGATATTTATAAAATATGTTTGAAATATTATTTAATTTCCGACATGTTTGGGATTTCATGAAAAATAGCAGGCGTCACCTATTGTAATACGTTTGTACCGAGCTGAATAAAATGAAATGAATTTTTAATTTTCAGACATGAAGTTGATAAGATCATGTTGATTTGACATTGATCCGAGATTGATAAGAGAAACTGACGTAACAATAGGAGGAGATAATGAGACGAATATACATATGTTACAACCTGACACAACGGTTCATGAAATTATTTCAGTGCTTACAGAAGATTTTATAAATATTATACGTGTTATACAATAGATCTTGAAATTTTATTGACATTTTAATAATACATTGAAAAAAATTTGGCTGATCAAAAATTTTTATCGAATATTAAAATGCAAAATTTAGTTAAACGCTATTCCTGTTTTAAGAAGGAAATTGGAACTGATTATTTAAAATGGTGTCGTTCATTATTAAAATTGCATTGCGCGTTGATATGAACTAGATATTACATATGTAGTAGATCTAATTTCATCTTACCTACCAAATATAGCACAGTACAATAGAAGCTGTGTTATTACCAGACTATCGATTACGGGAACAATCAATTATCAGGACATCAATTGAGAGAAGATTTGAAGATAACCGATCGTTAGAAAGATCGAGAAACAAGAATAGAAATTGTGAAAAATTGTTATATTTTTATTCGAAAGTGTCTGTCTTCGTTTGATATTAATATTTATAGAACAGCCAACAATAAACAATCTTTGATACGAGAAAAGAATAGTTCTGTTATTCGAATAACGTATGTTATGCATCATTCATCCTTTTCTTTTCATAACATTTCCTCAATGATGAAAAACTGAATACCTGTACGATTTGCAGACCTGAAGTAAGCAGGTTTCGAAGCGGTGATTTATTTAAGAAAGCGAAGCTGCTCGATATATGACATCGAAAGTCATCGAAAGAAACCAACCATTATTCCATAAACCGTTAATTCTACAAAAATACACCGTCTTTAAATTTCTCTTCCATTTCGCAACGAAATTTTCAAACAATTCAATATTTCCTTCCATTTAAAAAAGAAAAGCAATTCGACCTGTCGTAGAATGTAAGATGAACAATAATCGCGATGGCTACGTAGAGCTTTATTATCAAGAGCCACCGATATACGCATGTGCCTTCGTCGTTCTTTTCCAATCGACTAATGCAACCCCCATACAAAGAGCTTTCACGAGTAATTTTCAGGTTAAGTGAGTCGGAACAGCCCCATTTTTCTGAATACCTCGCGATCAACCTGCTACTCGGTCCGGTTATCGGTTAGACCGTTGTCAATATGTTCGCCTGCTTTTTAATTTATATCGCGGATGGCTGCGTGGATTAAGAGTTCGATAGAAGTGTCGATTTTTGAAGATTACAGCTAAAAGAGTTGCTCGCAAGATGGGCAATTTATCCGAGATAATCGATCCGTCTCGTTGAATATTAAGAGGAAGATAAATTGCGAATAAGTTTTTATTTTTTTATAATGCACCACGTTTTAAATCTACGTACGCGTAACATTTTTGAAATTTTCGTCTCAACTTGCAGAAAACTGCGCTATTCGTAGTTACAGACTGCGACTTTTTATACAACGTTGTTACTATGGTCATGACTAAAAAAAAAAGAAAAGAAAAAAATGGAAATTGAATAGCTATTTCTTTCACCTACCAAACATTACCCGGATACTTTGTATACATTTTCGTGCCGCATACGCTTTTGCATTTTTAAATTCCCTATGAAAGCATAGGTTTTCGCAGTGAACTTTCAGCGTAATTTAAAGTAAATAAAGAAAAAAGAAACAAAGCTAATCAAAGCACTCACAGTTTTTCGGCGAGAAGAAGGCTGGCCAGGTCCCCAGGAATCTGCGTGAGTCCCTGTTGAGAGCAGTCGACCTCTTGACCGGTACACGTGCACAACCACGGGCATCTACCACTGTTCATCTCCTCCATCGTACCCGACAAACTTCCGAGACCGAAGTTACCGAGGGCGGTACCATGAGAGGCGCCACCGCCCAGCACGGACAATATCAGCAGAAGTCCCCAGGCGCAGACCACGGAACCGCAGCTGACGCCGAGCAAACGCAGCGACCAAGCCGGCGTCATGGCACGTGCCATCGCCAAGACCTTCCGATTAATGTCCTTCACAGCACGATTAGGTCCCTCGAGGATTTTGGCGATGCTCCCGGCTCGGCTTTTCGGCCGAATATTGTTCGGATCGTACAGACTGAAGCAGGCTGCCTCGTTGCCCGCCAGCCGACCGACGTTGATGCCCGGATAAACGTAATTGGGCGCCGGCTCCAAGAACGACGAGATTTCCAATCCTTCGGCTGGTGGACAACCGAGTATCCGTACCGGCTCGAGAATAGGATCCTGTTCCAATCGTATAACAGAGCACTCGAACTCGTTTGACGTCAAATCCCGTGTATTCTGACTCTGATGTCGTTCCGTGGTTTTTCCTCGCGATCGATCCCTCCTTCGACCATGAACCCGACACGATCGATTCGAATTCCTTCGCGCGCCGTCCACGTGATGTCTGCCCGAAACGCCAGTCGCCCGCTGCCTATGCGCCTGACACACTCCCCGTCTCTCGTACGGTTCACCAACGACCACGCTATCGGCCGACGACGACGTGTTTCTCGGTCGCTTCGAACGGACCCCCGATCCGTTGTCGGCTATCAACTGCAGATCCAACGCTGCCTCCTGATGACGCCACTGATGGACCAACACAGGCGTCTCCGTCAACGTCACGCCACCGCCGCGATCCTCGATCCTCAACGCCTCGCAGGCTTTCGATTGCCCAACAACGATACTGTTCGATTGCTCGTCCACCGTGAGGCTCGTTCTTTGACCAGCATCCACGTCCCTCTGACCTGGACCACACGCGGTACCAAGGTCCTCCGTCGATATTTCGACGATTTTTTCGCGGTCTGCCTCTATAGAGTCGATCCGCGATCCACCACCGGGTACTGACGATGGCTGCTCGTGAGCTAGACCATCCAGCAGGCCCTTTTGGGGGCCGTGTTCGTGGCCCCCTTCTCGTTCTACGCGCCCCTCCGACAAGCTGTTGGACACCACTAACGGCACCACCCGTTCCTGCGCATCCTGGGGCACCGCTCTCACTGACTTTATCTTGACGCTGGTCTGTGCCCTAGTTTCTACCGTACCCGACGCGGGTACGTGGTCCTTGCCGCGGGAAGCGCGTCCAGCGACAATACGGCCAAAGTCATTTACCAATTTCCTATATGCCGCGTTTCACTCTCCGTCCAATGTCCCTCTAGTCGACTACTTCTAATCGCTGATCATTAATCTAACTCTCACGTTGTGCACAGATATCGCGCTGTGGCTGTACGCGTGTTACATACGCGTGTATACTCGGGCTACGAAACGCGTGTCGCTTTACACTCTCCCGTGCTCGACGAAGCTCTACGGCTAACGCTTGTCGGTTTCTTCTTTTCCCTACTCGAGCTTCTGTTCACTCTGGCTTTCTCGATCGTCGGTTGCTCGTTACGCGGGCATTATACTCGGCGATTGGTGAGTCGATTTGCCAGTCGTTTCTTCTACACGCTCGATGCGACAGTGATGCATCACCTGTAACAAGGAAACACCTTTCTTGAGTATACATATATATATTACGTACCAGCTGTGCTCGAGAAATTTTTCATCGAACGAGCTACGCGACCGAGTTTTAATAACTCTAGCTCGGCATGCACGCGGATGTCTCCCAGCGGATATTTAAAGGCGGAAGTTGCTCGAGAGAGGCAGGTACAAGCTCGACCGCGATAGAGCCGCAATTCAGTCGGTCGGATAGGTGTTTTCCGTGCACGCATGATATATATTCCCCCATCGGCGGAAGTTGCATACATTCTCCGGTGGCGGAAGGGAGGCCGCGTTAGTCCCCCTTCGCGAGACTAGATATCGCGATTCAACGTGGCAGACAATATTTTCTTTTTTCATCCCCTCCGCGGTAGCGTGCTCGCGTGCCTGTGTGCACGCGTCACCGAAAAATACATCTTCCATCTTGTAAGCAGATGCGTCTCGTTTTCTAGCAAGACGAAGGAGAAAAGAAGGAAGCGGAGAGAGAACCGAATGGCGCAGCCAGTTACAAAGAGAGGAACTCGCCGTTGCAATATCGGAAGTACGAGAAAAATATGCTTTCGAAGCACAATCAAGGACTCGAACGCATTCCATGCACAGCCGTTCCGAGTTGCGAGGCATATTGGAATTTCTCTCCGACGTTCTTCCTCCTTCGTCTCCGCTGAAACACCATCACCAGCCGCTTTCTTTCATTTCCCCCGCGCCCGCGCTCGTCTGCCATGCAAACGTGTCTTGAACGCACGTGATGTCCCTCATATACATGTTGCTCGCGCTCCTAAGTGCCCCCGGATACGTTTTCACGATTTATCACTACCTGGGAACACCTGGAAATAGAATTTCTGTCGCGGCCACTGCGCGAAATAATACGCGGTCCCGGCTGTTCCCTGGCTTAAGTTGCGCGTCTGGCAGTTTCTATTAGGGGTGGAAATTGCAGGCTGACTTCCGGGGAAAAATCCCGGCCTTTACAAGATTTCTACCTCTGTTCTGTTATTTTTTGAATCTTTTTTATGCGGATCACTGGTTATTTTATCGAAGAAGATAAGATAGGCTCCAATTATTTCAAAATTGGAAGTTGAAAATAGCGAAATCGAAGCTCATAGCTTTTAGAAAATCTGTGTGATTAGTATTCTGAAATTGTGTAGTTTTTCATCGATGATGTTACGATTTTTTTGGCACCGAACGAAAAGATAATTTACGAAAGTTGACATTATTGAAATATGGAAATAAAAATGTTCCCATTCCGATTATTCTATTAGAGTAGATAACGTAATATAATATGCGATTAACGAAACTGATTCATTAAATAATTCTCTACTTTGGCTAGAAAATAACAGCTACGGCACTGAATTATATACATTAAAGCAGCCGCACATGTTGACTGCGTAACTTCAATATTTGTCAAACATACTTGTTAGCAGAGGATAAAGAACTCTGAAGGGTGCTCGTTATTTCAAGCGGCAGAGAATTCGATAATACTCGTCAAACAACTGCAGAAGGATAAAATAAAGACTTGACGTCTAATTTAAAATTCGTCGCAACTTAAACCCATATGAGTGAAGCAATGACTCTGTCTTCTTGCTGCCAAGCTTATATTGACCGACTTTCCGATCGACGTGATTTTGGATCAGGCTCAAGTGCAGTCCAGTTCAACGTAGTATATAGTTTATAGTACGTGTATAAAATGTGAAAAGTAGCGAGATACAAGCTACTAGTACGAACAAATCCTGTTACATAACGATAATTTGATAATAAGAGACATTCAATTTTACAAGTAAATTTTACAACTTCTCTTGATGTAAAATTGCAAAATTATAAAGGAGAAATTTATAGCCTGTAATTTGTAATTTGTCAATTGGCAAATATCAACGATTATATAATAAATTATTCTGCAAGAGAACTCAAATGCGTAATTCCTTCTTAATCGAAAACCGTCAACAACACAGCAAAAGAATAAAAGAATTCGTTCCATAGCAAAACTCTAGTTTTGAATTAGTTTAAATCGATTCACAATCAACATTCTCCAAAATTACTATCCGATCTATTCCTCGATCGTATCAAGAAGCGCGACAAAACTCGCAGGAATGCGAAAGAAGCCAGTACGGTGGCGTAGATGGCTCGCGTCTCGCATTGAAATTCGTGGAAAATCTAATATTCCCTCCGGAGTGAGCCAGGGGACAGGGATCGATAATTCGATTAGCAGTAGTCGACACTGAGAATAGTTAGGTGGGACGCGTCTTCTCTGTAGATACTCAAGCCACGCTCGAGTATACGGTTAAAGTAGCCAGCCCTCGATACAGAGGATCGGTTAGAGGGGGTGTGTACACCACGCACGTATAATATTCTCGAGCACTCTCCTGCAGATAATATCTCCAGAGCCCTGGCAGCCTCTGATGTTCGAAGTTAAGACGCCAAGGGGTGGCAAACCGTTTCGATGTGACACATCGACCAGACGAGAGATCGTCCAGAGGAATCCTTCTTCCTCGCCCTCTTTTCAACCCCATCCCCTACCTCCAGCGTTCGTTTCACGGATGCTCGGCATTAATTAATAACGTTAGCTCGCATTAATTGAGGCAAAGTAGCGAGCGTCGGTGTTCGAAACTTTTTCTTTTCGCCCCGTGACGCGTCAACCCTTTCCGATATATCGCCACGTATAATACGTGAACAAGACGACGAGAGAGGGAGGAAAATCGATTCTCTCCTCCGATCGAGCACCGTGTTGTTCGCCGCGACATTCACGGTGCGTGTAGATTCGACGTAATTGGGGAAATTATACTTTATGATAAATCGTGCTGCCGGCAAACGAAGTGCGCGAACGTACTGTGCCTGATGAATGTGTTCGAGTACTTGCTATAGAAAACTTGTATTATTATCATTACGTATTTATGAGTTCATTATGCGTGTTATGTAAAACATTTTATACGAAGTAAGTTTCTCGAAATTGAATATTTAATCGTGTACTTATATAACGGAATTGAGAAACGAATAACAAGCAGAGTTGATTAGTTTGACTTTTAAAAAGACATAAATAACTTGTAATCTTTATGTACATTTTCAAATTCGTTTAGAAATTTACGAATGCAATCCCAATAGTTAAGTCTAGTCGGGATGCTAATAAAATTTCAAAATGAAATTTCCTATAGCACGCATAATATATCCGTAAAATGTTTCTATAGATATTCGAATACTTTCGTGAGCCGCTGTAGGTTGTTCCAGGGTGAAAGGGATGAACACTGGAGCCTTGAAGTCCCTTGTCGTCGTCGACTCGCGTGTCGACGGAATAATTGTCAGCACAAATATTTGACCTCTCGACGCTCGACTGATTGACACTTCAACGCCGTTCTCGTCGATAAACACATGATTCCGTTCACGATTTTCGTCCACCCTGTTTCCCCCTTTCGCTTCTGTTTCTTTATTTTTCTAACGTCGCCTGTTTGAAGAGTGCGTTAATGCTTTTAAAATTCCTGGCCAAACAATAGCCCCGCCGATGCACCCCTTCCATCCTGTACGAAAAAGGACAGAAGGGACAATATTGACAGAGATACGACGCGACCCCCTGCAACGTTGGAAAGCCTCGTGCACCTTGAAGTAAAACGAAAACCGACAGACATATGCTGCGTTCGGTTTTAATCAAATTAACCGTGCAAATATACGATGCAAGTTTCTTAAATAGTAGAGCGAATGAAAAAGTTCGTTCAACTTTTTTGCAGATAAAATCTTTGCATTCTAAGATCAACATTTTCGCGGACGATAAACTTCCATTCCGATATATCAGATCTATTTGCGATATTTTCGTAGGATAAAAATTGTTTAAAATATGCTATCTAATTACCCACGCAACGGTTAATATTTAAAAGTGCATAAATTCTTATTTTGAAAATGTAAATTGATATAAAGGTACTGAAAGAACGGAAAGCTAAAGATTCGTGATATTTTTACGAGAATACAAAAAATTCACATATTTGCTTCTTCGCGTTTCAATTGCGGCGCGACTTTTTATTCGTGGCGCTTTGTTCCGTCGTTTTATGAACATTCCAGTTCACTTCTTCTGAGCATACCTGAAAAGTGGAACGTATTAATTGAAAGCCGAGGAACGTAAACGTATACCCGTAAATGTATACCTGTAAATGTATCATTTAATCACCGTGGAACATTGAAATTGGAAAGGCAAGAACAATCGTTACGAAGATTCACGAACAACAACTTGATGGCCAACACAAGGGTTAAATGAACTCATTGGAAAACGAGAGAATGGAGAAACTAATATCGAGAACTGAGCGATTCTATCGACTATTTCGAACAGAACAGACCGACGTATCGACTGAATTATATTTTCCCTGGCCGGCATGGTACGTATTCGTCGTATAGACGGGTTCTATGGGGCTCGCGTACCGGTATACGACGTATAGACAGAGCTGGAATCCCTTTGAGCCGAACAGAAGGGAAAATCAGACGGTTCTGGGATAGCCAATACGGCGACGAGGCTGGAATATTGCGTCCTTATTGTAATATATTTGTAAGCCACTTCGCGAGACAATTTCATTCGATGCGGGCACGAATGTAGACAGGTGGATATACACGAAGGTATTCCTTCGAGGTATATCATTATATTGCGCCAGAGGGGAGGAACCGATTATTTGTCGAAAGCTCGACGAAACAAAGGAAGGAAAAGGAGCTGAGAGTTTATGGCGAACGGAAGTTCTCCTATTCCACATTTCGTTTATTTCTTCCTTCTTCCCTCTCTCTCTCTCTCTCTCTCTCTCTCTCTCTTTGTTATTTCGTTTGGTAACGGAACTAGTAAAAAGTTTCGCTTAGAATCCTCCGAGTCAAAGCATAGATTTTTCTTAGGTTTTATTGAGAAACAGAAAGGGCTTGGTGTTCGAGAGGTAATAACTATTGGAATTTTACTTTGTGGCGCAATGACTGTAATTAGTAATTAAGCCAAGTTATGACTTCCTAGGTGGTAAGTGAAACGTTGAACGTTCTCGTTCAGTGGTTTTAAGAACGGCTGAGTTTGTAATTAATCGTTTACTACATGTTCTGCGAGTTACTGCAACAAGTGACAAGTATAGGTAATATATTATTTGAGTATGGTAATTCGCAGTGAAATTATTTAGTGAATGAGCGGAACAAGTGACAGTGTCCATAAAATTGTTTCAAGGAAACATTTCTTTGGAAAATATATGATGTGTACGATTGTAGCGATAATAAGAGTTTTAATCCAGTATTTTGTATAAGAATACGAAATAAAGAGAACTAAAATAGGGGAGATAAAATAAAAATGCAAAATTTGGGTCGATACAAAAAAACTGGAAAAAAGAGGCAAAGTAAAGCTCGAACACGAATTTTATTACAAAAACAGACTTTAAACCCGACAACCTCAAATCGTAACACACGCTAAGGTTCGCCACTTAATTCGAAGAGGAAGATCGAGAGAGGGCGGCATCCATCCCCTTTTAAAACAGAAGACCGTAACGGCAGAAAGCATAACAGCGGCACGCGCTCCTTTTCCCATTTCCTTCAAACTTTTCCCGTAACACGGTTTCCCTGCAGCACGACACTAAAGGCTTCCTGTACAGACTACTATGCCACCGAGAACACACATACATACACAGAGGCAAGGTGGATGATTTTTCGTGAAAAACTTCCTCGAGCCATGGTTTGCTTTGGAAGCGGAGATGTTTGGTTAACATGTGTGCCTAATGGCCCGTGCGAAATGGATTTTTAAGGTCTCCGTTTAAAGACGGGCCCGTCGGGAACGAACGTGCCGCGACCGATCGAAAATCGATGTTGACACTCGTATGTGTGCGACTGAGAGAGTGGCGATGATCGAAAGCCGATAGGGACGACGTAACTGTTATCCGGCCCTCCATGAACGCATAATGAACGCGCTCTAGTACATCAGCTAGTAGTATCGACCAACATCGATCGCAACTAGCATAGCCGCGCGTGTGCACGCTTTTTAAATCCACCATTCGCGCCTTCACGGTGAATTTAATTGCATCGACGTCCGATGGACGGCCAATGAGGACGATAGGACACGTGCGAGAGCTTTCCATTTTGCGGATGAGATCATTGAATTACAAATGGAAACGCCGATACCGGTAACGACAACGTAGGATGCTCGATAAATGATAGGGCGGGAAATGGAGAAAGCTAATAGGGATGAGATAAAACAGATGAATATAGAAGGCTTGAAAAATTTAGAGATTTAGGAAGTGTTTTGGGAATATCGTGGCGAAGTTTGAGAAAAATTTGGAAGTTATATACTTTTATAGAAATGATATAAATGATCAAGTGATTTTAGTTGAATGTTACATTTTTTTGTATCTTTTGTAACACGAATGGTAAGATGCATTAAATATATTGGATTAAGACAAAAACGAAGAAGGACGTCGCATCAAAGAATGTCGTTGAACTTCCATCGCTAAAACGTTTCATCGACTACCGATAAAGAAACGAAATAACCTGCTAACCCTGCCTGCTCGCCTTATCACCGGCTTAAAAAAGAAGCATCGCTACAGAGAATCATATCGAGCTGACACAAGAAATGGAACAGCTTCGACGAACTCTGGATCACGCTTTCCAGCCACACTGACGAGTATACCTTTTTTTATAGGTTTTACAGATCTCTCAACGTGAAAGTAAGAAGGGAAGACCCTCGGATATTAGGTTTCCCAGTGCGGTTTTCAACCACCCACTCGATCGGTTGATCGGTCGACTTTACCCCGGGGAAATCACACTAGATACGAATTGGACCTCCACCCTTAGTGAACAAACGCGCGCGCGCGCGCTTGTTCGCGCGACCACCCTTCTCTCTTTCACCTTTCAACGTGGTTAAGAGGTGGTCCATGGGAAAAAGAGAGGATCAAATGGAACACGAACGGCCCTTGGCGACATCGGAGACGAGGCAGTGTATTAATCGGGAAAGGATCTTCTTTCATTCGTTCGAGCATCCAGTTTTGCGACCCCCGGGGAACAACACGGGACAAGAAAGGATTATCCAGCAGGTAGTATTTTTGGACGGTGTATCGACACGTCGGTGATTGCCACGAATCGATACTCGGAGTCCCGGGAATGATAACGAATTAGGAAAGATGACGCAAACTTCCTGGGTGGACGATGCGTGGCAATTTACGGTCATCGATTTGTCGTTGTTGAGTTAGGTTTGCTAAATGATTCATAATAGTTGAAATTTCAGTACATAGAAATATCTTTCGCAGTCGATTCATGTTACTGAAATTTGATTTTTATCATTGCAATTACAAAACAGAATTTCAACAATTTTCTTTATACGTTTCTTTCCATCCAGGTTCTATCCTAATCCAGGTTAACTGTTAACGGATTAATACGGGTCCATAATAAAATGTTGAATTCGTGAAACGTATAATATATTCAATATCGGACAGAGAAATATTATTTCGTCAGTGGTATAATCGTATTTCATCTAAACACACCTACTTATGCTTCAAAGAACCATCCACAGAGAACGAAATGCTAAATCACAATACCATTTTAGCACTTACGTTAATACAGTTATTTCCCTAAACAAGATTCATTATATTCATTCCAGGCAACGAGAAACAAGCACTTCACGCGCGGCAACAAGTGCAGCGCAAACCAGTCTCATAAATCGTGCTCCGCCAGCGAACTAAAGTTTCCTTTTTCCATCAATTAAAAGGTTTCCTGGGCTGACGTTGGTTCAGAAATTGCGAGAATAAACCGCGCGTGTCCCCGGCACGTGAGGCACGGGTGGCGATCAAATCTTAACTTTAAAGCGATTTGAAGCTCTTCCAGACTGTTGAGATTCGAATCTATTCCAACACAAGAAAAGACCTCTTGAATGTAAATGATATACGTACTTTATCGTTTAAATTACTGTCAGCATAACGAGTTAAATACCCTGTTTTCGAATAGAGATTGCTTAAAAGTTGCTCATCCAATCCAAGTTTACCCAATTTGGTGAATTACAAGACAAATTACTTCTGATTCAATTAACCCTATCCTACTCTAGAAATAAAATATCAAATACTTTTCTCCTATTTTCTAAGACTGTGAACTTAATACGAGATAATATATTCCCGTAATTATGACTATTTACTGGTACAAGACGGAAACCAACGAAATCTCGGTGTTCCGGCAAGAAGTTCGATCCTGAAATTCCGTCGATAAATCGAGAAAGAGAGACCGCCAGTATCTCCGCCAGGTCTAAGCTGGCCAGCGATAATTTCAACCGATTAACGTTCCTCGACCATTCAATTAGACTGCATGGAGAACGGTGTTTAAAAACCGAGAAAAACCCAGCCGCCACGCGATACCGCGCTAAGATAACGGACCTGTATTACCAGACGTATGTAGTATCGCGAGACGACCGCTACTGAACAGTTCAACAACCACCTGCGGCTAACTGTCCCCGTATATATTATCGTATATTAGATTACGAGTCACCTACAGCGGATCTATAAATTTTCTTGCGCGATACCGCATTGATTAGCGAGTACACGGGCATTGCGTGCTTGCCAGCACAGCCATCGCCGGACAAGGGGATGCAGAAGAAATCTGGTCCTCGGCACTCTCGCTACTCTCTGGTCTCTTTCTCTTTGGCCGATCGCCGACCACACGTTTCGTCCTGTGTCGCCTGTCTCCAATTATCTCACGCAACGTCTACGGGGAACGGTTGCACGCGGAACCGTGGCCGAGGGGTTCGCTGCTCGATTCGGTATTCGGATCGAGAGATGAGATTTTTTCCATGGAGAACTCCGGAGGCTGTTTCTTCCTGGTGCACTGGGAGTGGCCTGCTTGATAATTAACGCGTTCGGGTTTGCTTCGTGGTGGACAGGTGAACATTTGTGCAGAGTTATAAAGATTTCTTCTTGGGGGTTTGATATTTAATGTTTAGTAATTTTGATGGTAATTTGATGCGCATGTATATCGAATTGGTATGTATCATTGGTTTATAAATAATATAAATTTCGAATTACTACGTGATTTATAAGAGACAAAAATTAGCAAACGGATTCGGTGTAAAATTCAATTATTTTGGAACTTTCATATTATTAGAAGGGTGCGATGGATCGCGTATTTGATTAAATGTTGTATCGATACGATATTAAAAATTTTGAAGGAAAAAAAGTATATTTTTCAAAAACGAATGAATCGACCGAGTTCCTGTTTAAGCGTTTTATCTCAGGACAATTTCCAAGACCGCACGGGTCAAGAGACGAATATAAACTAGCCAGTTTAAGCCACAGGACACTGCAGGAAATGCGAAACAGGAAAGTGCAATACACGATTTTGTATCGCGTTATTTACGATACGCCTGTTCACTATACCAAATATGCTAATTAACGAGTGTACTCTGTCATAAACAATGGGTAAGTACCGACTGCTTCGTCGATGAAATAACATGCCAAACGTCTCGCAATTTATGCATCAATTGATTTCGCGGAAATCAAGCGCTCGCTCTTTATCTGGTCAAAAATGATTTCCGAATCAACCGACCGAACAATAAGCATTAATCAGACATCAAATGTCATTAACCCTATCAGTATACGTATCACCAGCAATAGAATTGCTATTTGGAAACAAACAAAATATAATCCGTTTAATTTCATTTGTCCGCTATCTCCGAGAAAGTTATTTTGTGGCATTACTAAATTTTAATTTTTACTTACATTACTAAAGTTTAATCTTTTATTATAATCTCTTAATTTAGTATAATCATGATCTCTTGGCCGATATTGACGTATTATTTATTAAACTATATAATGTCCTTTTATAATAACCTCGATTCTACTGCGATTGATTCCAACTAACCAAAATTTGAAATCAATTCTTTCTCAAGTAACAGTTTACAAGGAACACTGGATTGTTATAATATTATAACCTTCTAATCTTATGTTTTTTAGTATTTCGTCCATTCTATTTGGAAATAATCGCAATCAAAGCTGACAATTTAAAACGTATCTTCAAATAGCAACGTATAATAGAAACAGGATTGCTGTATGCATCAAATGACAAATATATGGACTCCCCAGGACCATTCAACAGATCGATGGACATCAATCGAGCAAAGCAATGCACTCAGGCCGCGTGTATCAAGGCTCAGCCAAGGGAGAGAGAGTCATCCGAAGGGTGGACGAACGTATGGGCCATTAAATCTTGCCGGGTGGCAAAAACTCCTTCCGAATTCTATTTGTCTTCCCAGCCCTCTTTCCATCTCACCGCTATTGGGAGGGAAAGTCTAGCCACTTCCGTCGGTTTTCTGAGCCCGTCTCCGAGTTCCGGCAGCCAAACGCTAATCGGTCTAGACTCTGGCTCTCTGCTATCCTTCCAACCTTCCTGTCCTACGAAATCCTCGTTTCCCTCTTCGGCAATCTTCCTCTCTCTTTGACCATTTCTTCTTTACTCCCACCACTTCAGTTCCAAGGGGACACTTTTCTTGCCTCTCGTGCTAACGTCCGCGGGACACGTCAGCAATCGTCTGCCTAGATAGATGGAGGATTTCACTCGGACTTGTTCGCTTTCTGTTACCCGGAACTAGTGATATCGAGAGCGAAGCTGTCATCTCCGAAGTGAACCTGACCATTTCGATTCTCTCGCTCTTTGTTCTTTCTTCCTTTCTTGCCTCAAGAACGGATCGTTCGTGAATCATTTCGAATTAAGAGGTTTGGGTGCTCTTGGGCGTCAAGTGTTGTTGAAGATTCGAGGAAGGCATAACTATTTATGTGATATGATACGTTATTTTTTAAAAACAAAGTTTAAAAGCAGTGACTGGTTTGTATTGATACGTAACGTCCTTCTCTTGTCGCAAATTTTTCATTTAAAACATATATCCTAAAATATAGAGGATTGAGTATTGAATAGATCTAAGCCTATACCTTTTAAATATATTTTCAAAGACTCAGAGTTTTGCAAAGAATTCAACTAACAGGAATTAAAAAATTCTTCGGAGGTTTATACATTTTGAAATAGTTGCTCTCTTAATGTAATTTGTTGCATTATTTAAATTACGTTCGGGTAGTAAAGCTATTTCAAACCAATGAATTAATAAACGTCGTATTAAAAAATGTTTTACAATTCCAAGACCCAAGCTTACACCCTTAACGAGTCTAATCGATAGCTAGACACGAATACTCATGAATGCATCCTAAAACATTTACGACCATCCTCTCCTAATAGACGAGGAATGCGCCGAGATCATTGGAGCACATAAGTATGTCAATTGACCGAACGAGGGCAAGTGGGGGTCATAGGAGCAATAAGGCTACGTGAAAATCGACGGTCAAGGTTTATATTATCATATCAATGAATTGTCGGAGCAACGTACTCCGCGTGTACACCGAACGAGTCGTCGGACTATTTCGTTGAATTCTATAGAGGAAATTCATACGTTGAACAATCCCGACAAAGTACAGGAACAGGAGTTGTCATTGATCCGAGGAGGTCATCAAACTTTCCACCCTTATCGGGTGGACGCGGTACGTCCGGTGAATGGTGTTTAACGCGCGAGACAATGTCCGAGCCCATCGTGTACCAATATTGACACTCCGCCGCCTTATCACGCGACGTATCAATCATACGACACGCAGACAGTGCAAGAAAATCCATTCCCAACCGTTTCACTATCGAGCATTCGACTCCATCAAGAACAGAGAGAGAAAGAGAGAGGGAGAGAGATAAGTCTAAGGAAAAAGTGAATTTAGACTCGACGTTCTTCAACCGGCAGACTCTTTCACGTTAAATAACGTCATCCACGCGTGCTAATGGCAAATCTATAATGGTCCCTGAAAGAATCCGCCAGATTTTTGCTCCTTTTCCAAGAGTTACACTTCCAACTGTCGAATTTTTTTTTCCTAGAAGACAATGGCCAGCTTGCAAGATAGTAGGAACTGTTTTTGGGTGAAAACGATGGATCGTGAGACGCGAATAACGTGATAATTTTTGTACAGGGTAGGTGAAGATATTTTGATATGGTGTTTGCAGCTTGTACATGGATGTAATTATTGATAAGTAGAAGATCTAAAACGAGAATCGTTCAGGTAAGCCGCAGGTTAGAGAAGGGTTAATGTGAGTTCGTACAAACGCGGCGGCGAGCGAAACAGCGTGTCTCTGATAAGATGAACAACTTGATAGAGGCGTTTCGCTTCTGATAACTGCATAATCGGCTGCATAATCAACTACACTCCTTACGCCGCGGGGAAACTGGAAGAACTGCATTGCTCAGACCATGACTGCGGCGATTGAAATATTATTGAGTATCGGAGGAACCCTGTTATAGGGGATTGAATAAAAGAATATATATGTGTGTGTGTGTGTGTGTGTGTGTTTTTATCTATTTCAATTTTCGTCGAATACAGCAAAAAGAAAGGGAGTAAATGAATGAACGATACATTTTTAAAAGTAGATAATATAAAATACACATAATATAATATATAATATAAAAATATAACACATAATTAATAATAATATAAAAATAACACATAATTAAAAATATTTAAGAATATTAAGAATCATAGTACTAGAAATTTATTAAAAATGTTATTATTAATAAGAAGCTAAATATTATACAAGATCATATTTTTAGTATTATCAGAGCAGTCGAGTAAAATATAAAAAATGAAATAAAAATGTAAAAACAAAATAATAAAGTTCTGTATAGAATTCCATACAAATCAATATGATATTCAAACAATGATGGGAGTTGATAGAATGCCGTATTGTTTGCACGAATATCGATGCGCGGCATTTACTTGTTACACGAATCATTTCCACGAATAGGATTCTTTCATAAATTTTTTCTAAGAAAAATAATTGAAATAAAAGAGTAAAACAAATGAGAAAGGATTAAAATGGAGAGCATAAAATAAATTAAAAAGTTGTAGAAACTCGAAAAACCAGCATTTCAATTATATAAACATTTTTATAAAAATCCATCGTATTAACAAATTAAAAATTGTAATATGAAATTCTATAAAGCTTGTGTCCGATTCAAATTTACAAAATCCCTTTGTGTCCATAATTGCTTATTAACACGTTCATGACATGAATTCCCCGTGAATCGAAACGTGAATTTTACAATACACGATATGAATTCAAATATGAAAGTTAAATAAACCACGAAATTTGGAAGAGACTTTTCTTATAGCCTCAATCCATAAAAAGAATATAACTATATCATCTTTTATGTATTTTCATTTATATTTGCATATTTCGTATTTCTCACAAATTACTTCTCGTATTTCACATTAACATAGGTATGTTAATTCTTGCACTAAATAACTTTGTTCCACTTAATAAATAAATACATTTATAAAACTCATTTACTTCAACGATTGTCTTTTAATAAATATACTCCCGATTTCTCTGAACGATCCTTAACAGAGAAAATCACCGCTTCCCCGAATGATCTAAACTCTAAACGCTTCGATACGGTTCGCGTCATTCCGTCGGTGTCCTATCTTAAAGCGTCGTTGTCGTAGCGATGGCTCGTTATCATTTCACGAATAACAGTTCTGGAAATTGGCCGCACGAATGTAGATACGGCTCTGACCCGCGTGTAACTACACGTCACCATGATCGTACAGGCGCGCGCGTGCACGAGAACAAACCACCTAAGTATAGGTGTCCCTCGAACGCATCGTTCGAGGCTGTGAAACACGACGTGGAATGAAATACTGCGGAAACCGGCGTTGTTCCCACTCCGAATGTGTTATTTACGCCTTTCCGCGTTCACGTGGGCCAGCTATACCTCGTTTATTTTTTAATTCTACGGAATCTATCCGCGTGATTAATGGTGGATGCTCGGTTGCGCAATTTTCTGCGTCTTCCGATGTGTATTTCATGTCGAATGGAGTTGGAAAATCGACGGTGACGAATAAACGTGCGCGTATAAGAAATTCTAAGGAAGAAAATTAACGAGAATAAGTACGTAAGAAACTATACGAGATAAGAACGGTCGCAGATGGATGCAGAAATCGCGGATTCGAGATAGAGAGTTATTGTACTATGGCTTCAGTGACCGAGTTTCCTTTGAAAATCGTATGGTTGCCTTTCGATGCTTCGTTGTTCTCGAGTAGACTGAACTTGATTAATTAGCAGCGGATTAGTAATACTTGACGTTAAGCTGACTATGCCATGTAATATATAGTATCAAGCGTTATTCATGATGTACGCGCTCATTTGAGAATTCTGGATATCCGTCAGTTTAATTAATTTCTCCGACTATTGTTGGAATGAGGCAATTTTAGAAGAAAAAAAGGACAACAGTATATATCTGTATACCGTTGTCGAGCCTCATAGCAAAGAACAATAAATTTTAACAGTAATAAAGTTTAATCACGTAGTAAATGTCACAGCGTAAAATAGACATATTAGTAACGATTATTTATTGGTATGTCGATAATATCATGAAGGCGAATAGGAGTGACTAAAGTGGAACGTAACGCGTGGTGAATATGTCGTTCATTCGGTCCTTTATTTCTTATTTAAACTTCTATAATTTTGTTCTTTTGTCAGAAAGAATTTTTACTTTTATAGTAAACGATCTTTTACTTGGAAACATTCCAAAGCAATGTTTGAAGTCATAATCGTAAACCATAAATATGATTGTAATACTTTCTATATTCTACGACATCATCGTATAAATCATTGTTTCAATCCTGAAAATCGATCTTTATATTTATATCATAAAGTTAACATAATTCTACAAGATCACAGATTCAATTCTACAATTCAACGGATCACATAAGAGACATCGTTTGTTTCTTGAGAATCGAATAGCAGTGCTGTATTTATGCAATAAAATTAACAAAAAATGGATCAGCCTGACCTGTTGGAGCTTCCTATATATAATCTAAGTCTATAAAATAAGGAAGTAGAGTAGCATTAAATATTGACCTCGAGCCCGGCATACAACCTTACCTGAGTACCTTGAACACTACCTAGACGTAGCACGGAAATCTATAATTTCCAAACCAATATCTACTAACCATTCCTTCATATGTAAAATTCCATTCGTCAGGCTGTAACGCGAAAAACATATTTCACCGGGAACGTTAAGTTGTCCAGACACGTCGATGCACTTCGCGAAGCCACTCATCGTTAGCCCTGAAAAGCCCTCTCTTCCCATGGTTCAACACGGAAATAATGCAGGCTGCTATCCGGGGATAAAGGATGAAGATCAGCCTATCTTCGACTGGCGGGGAAAATGCACGTGTACACGAGTACGTTCACGGTGGCGCGCTTCAACACACAAATTTCTCGGGTGCCCGCCGCGTGCTGTATACAGGGTGTATCACGAGTCTATCGATGCATGATTCAGCACACAAAGAACAAATTTGTTCGTTGCACTTAAGCACGATCGATCACGCGCGCGCGAGCGTGCGCCTCGTCGTGGTTCACCGGGTGCTTCAAATCTCGATTCACCAGCCGATAACGATGCCGGTGCATTAGCAAGCGCTGCTAATTCGTTGCTCGTACACATTGCTGCCATCCTCCCTCTTGAACCACCCTAGAACCGTTGCGCAGGAAATGCGCACGTTTCCGTTTCGTTGTTAATCAATTATGTCGCTTATCGAGTGTTAAAATGAGTACGCGTGCACGCGCGCTGAAATTCCGTCGTGTAATTTTTTCGAATGAGATTACGTCAGGTAGACGACGTTTAGTTAACGAGGCTGAAGGCGGAGTTGTTCGTGTTGTGACGTATGCGCTTTACGGTTGTACATTGTGCGGCTTGATTAGCTTCTTTGATACAACTTACATACAAATTGTAGTTGTAGAGCGCGTGATACACCATATTGCTAAGATTTGTATAATCTTGATTGGCAATAAAAAGAGAGTTAAATTTTGATTTGAGGTAATCTTTGATCGATTTGCATTCTAAATTTTGTTTATTATAGATATAAGAGACATAAGCTAAGGATGTCGTGTTGAGAAAATGGGTTTCGTCGAGAAAGAGATAGAAATAACGGATCCCTTTTTCCTTTTCTGTGGGCGGAACGAATATTTGGCACCCGAGGTTTCTATCTCTTACATCTATGCTTTTTATCCTGTTTAAAATACGACTGTATGACGCGGGAAAGCTATAACATTAGAGTTTATTAACTCTTCTTGTCTTCATATGGGAGACAAATAATTTGAGCCGAATTTGACGAAGAAAAATAAATGCACAACGTAGTGAATCACAGCGTCGGGTATGTAAATAAATGACGTTGTGTTTGAGTTAGGTTTCAGTTCTAGTTTAGATTTCAACTAGGTTAAGTCACGTTTGAGTTACGGTTTGAATCAGATTACGGTTAATCTTGAATTTAGGTCAGATTTCAACAGTTTCCTAACCTCCGTATGTACTAGTGTACTATCCTCTGTCAGTCTGTCTGTTATCGAAATCGATGAGAAATTTTTGATACTTCAAAAGGAAGTTTAAAGTGTCCAATTCAGTGTTTCTAGCCCAGAGTTTCAGGGTTTGACACTTGTGCCCGTAGATAAGTACCCAAGCTCTCTGGCAGAGTTCCAAATCTAAGTGAAAGTGCTTCGGTAGAGCACTCAGCCAAAAGCAAAGAAATAGTCTCTTAATCTATCCATTTATCTCACTCGACAATACAACGAAGACTACCTTCTGCCTAATTAAAGTTTCACGTGCAGTGCCTATCACGGGTCACCGATAGTCAAGAACGCGTTAGCTAGCGACGACTACATTAGCAGACAATATATCCGAGCGTTTACTCGGCGATAAAGTAGAACAAAACGACGGAGACACAAAGACCTACTTCTGCAATTATCGCGGCAGTCGACGATAAAGAACAAAGCTCGTCTCGAGTCAACTTTAAAACAAGACGGAGAACGAAGAGGGAAGAAGAGACGAGACTTCCATTTCCCCTAAATACCTCGACAGGACGGGAGGCGTGTGTACGCGGACGTAGAATCGCAATACACCCTGTATACATCGGCATGGTACGTACAGAATCACGAGCACCGGGACCACAACGACGGGGAGATGCGCTCTTTCGCTATAGATAGCGATCAGCCACGAGTCTCGCAGCTTTATTCTTTATTCTGTGCAGGCAGTCCAGGAGAGGTTGGATCAGCCAGATAGAGGCGGCCAGCCGAGCAACGGAGGAAAGATAGCGCGGAAGAAAGGAAGGAGGAACAGACAGGGAACAGAAAGCAGACAGGGGTGGTAGTAGGGGCTGATAGAGGACGGTGAAATTCTCGTTTCACGAGCTTCCCGGGGAAAAGTATGTCGACTACCGTGAATTATGATAAATATCGCGACTGTGACGCTGCGATTTTAGAAGGCTTCGCGGTGTATACGTGTGCGTGTGTTAGTGTATCAGAGACGGGCACACGCCTTTAGCCTGACATCCTTTTCCATCTCCCTCAGGCTATCCGCCATACATACCGAAAGCAGCGGCGGATCTTTTGGCCACGAGCTATGCCAAATACCGTATGCCGGCTGTGTACGCCGAACAAGCTGACCCCCCGGTGTCAAATGGAAGGTCGTGCGGCTCATCGCGACCATCGAGAACGCGGCTCGTGAGGATGTCGATCCTTGTTAGCGACTCGAGTGGAAGAACTAAGCCGCGATCATGCCGTGGTTCCTAAGTTTTTCGCCTTTTGTTGCTCGTTTGTAAATTTTGAGGCGATTAGTGAAAAAATTAAAAAATTACGTTGACAAATTTTGTAAGTAATAGGAATATTGTTATCGGGTTAATCGGATATTAGACCTCTTTTTTTTAAATTAGTTGACATCGGATTATTTGACTAATAGAAATTTGGAAATATGGATGCTCGATGATTGTAAAAGATGAAGGAATCGCTATAAGGTTAATTGGAAATTAAATTAACCTTTCATTTCGAAAACCTTCAGTCAACGAAACAGTTTAGTCATCGTATAAAATGATTCAATAAATGATTATGTTCTGATGATCAAATACATTTCATTGATTGAAAGTTTTTTGCAACGAAAAGATACTTGCACGGTGTAAGTCATGTTTAACGAGAGATTGGCTTGTTCCGATCGATTTCTGACTTTCTATACGTGCTTCACGTGAATTAGTATGGAAGCTTTCGAACAATTTCCTGAATTACTTATTCTCCTACATGAAAGTGCCAATTCAGATGTGAAGCATATTTAGCATTAATTAAATCATTTGATCTTTACTCTCATGCCGACATATATTATACATATATTATATCATCTTTCTTTCGTGTCTCTTTCAGTACTGAATTTGTATGCAGAACATAGCTTATTCACCATTCATCAAAAACGATATACCAAAGACACAGAGCAGCATTGTTTAACGGAAAAATAAAGTGCGTTCGCAAGAGGCTTCTCAAGATATACAATACGCACCAGAGAGCAAGCTCGGAAAGGCCACCTCACGCAAAAGTGCCCGCGTTTTTAACCCCAGAGCGGTGTATTTTCAATTAAAAAAGAAAGAAGGGAAAACGCTAGCAAAAAATAAAAGAGATGAAGAAGAACAGGAAGAGAATCCACAACACTAAAATTTCAAAGGCAGCGGCCACGAAAGGGAGAAAAGCACACGTGGGCTCGCAAAAGCGAACAGAAGCGCGTGTGTTTTCCATTTCCCCCGACATACCAGTCATCGAGCAGCAGGTAAGTTCTTTTCGCAAGAGAGGAAGGTAAAAAGAGAGCAAGACGTTTCAACACACTAAAAGAGAGAAAGGAAGAAAAATTGAGCCGGAAAAAAGGGGGGAAAAAATACCCGTTTGCGGGAAACGACTTAATGCCAGCGCCTTTTCCGCCATATCTGAAAGGGTGTTACCCGCGAGAGAGATAGTTGGAGGGTCATATGGCAAGAGGAGCCTCGCAGGAATGAGGAACGAGGATAAGAATAGTTCGAGCAAAACAATTACCTACCCTTCCTGCTCGCCAGGGGCACATTTTCACCCCTCAAAACGTGGGAAGAAAAGCCACCGCTTGAGGTATGCGAAATACCCCCTATAGGGCGAGCTAACACACGCCTCTCAAATCTATCCACATACAACCATACACAACCATACGACGAAACACATTCACGTGTTTATACATTGACAGAAAGGCATGGAAGCGGTCACGCGGCTGTGTGCCGGTTCCCTGTACACGCGTAGGCATTCCTCATCCTCTCGGCGAGCATTAGCACGACCCCATGGGAGCCAGCTAGGGCTCGTTTTATAGGTACAACACGACGGAAACGCGGTAAAACAGGACAGGTGGAACGGAACGTGCACGTACACGACGACAGCCATGAAAGAGCGAGAGAGATCGATGGCGTTTGATTGTATGCGTGAAGGGCGAGGCGAAAATCGGTGCGCAACCGGTTGCCGGGCAAGTGCTCGGCGAAAAGTGCAACAAAATCACGAAATGGGCCTCTTTACTCGTGTCAGGATTTTCGGGAGAACGGAATTTAACCGTGGTCCAGTATCTTCAACCGAGACTTGGTAATTTCGAGAAATTACTACGGTGAAAGGAATCTACACATACATTTTAAGGTCGATTTATATTTGTTGAACGCTGTTTCCAATAGTCTCTGTATTAATTCCGACTCTCTCGCGCAGCAAAAAATTTACACGCCAATTTGAATATCTTTCGGATAATATTTTGCCTTACTCTATGTGACTAGAAATTAGCAAAGCGAACCGTGTGGCAACTTACAAGCCCTTAAATCGGTTTGTTTTTCATAATATTTGCATAATCACCGGGTCACGATTCTCCTTTTTCGCCCTGTCTCTGCCTTTTTCTTTCTTGATAGAATCGCACGATTTTTGTGTACCACTCTTTATACATACGCGCGGGCATAGAGATTGCCAAAAAAAGAGTCGCAGGCAGGTAAAAACCGAACGCACGGTCGGACGGTTAACAGTTTTGTAAATTGAAATTTACGAGGATCTGCGGCTCCCTATTCAGCCCTCCTTATCATCGGTTCAATGGCAGAAGCATGAATAATTCAACTGCCACGATGGACCAGACAGCCGCGCGGTCCTTTCCTCCCTCGTTTCACATCTTTCTCTCTATAAATTAAACGCCGCGGCGATCATCGACGAACATTTTCGTCGCACGATGTCCGACGAGTGTCGCTCGAAGGCCGCCCGTCGTCACCGAGTTATTAATGCTTCTCCCGTTTGGACGCCTCTGTCAGAGGTTAGGACTAAATTTAAAGGAACGAGGACGTAACCGTGGTCTTCTTTCGTTTCGATTGGTAGGCGGGGATAAATAAATCTGGCCGAAACGTCTGCAGCCTGTGTATTTCCTCCGACTTCACGGTTTTTCGAGGTATTTTATGTTTGGCGAAGTGACTTGAATTAGCTTGCGGGAGAGGAAATTAGCTTCGAGGCTTCAGACTCGAGCGAAACTTGTGTCGCGGTTGAATAAAATTTTAGCGATTGCTTCGTGGCAAGGAAAGATTTTAAATTTTTTGTAAGTGAAATTTTATTTAGTTGTAAGAAGAAGAAATTAAAGATTTCGCGAGAAGAATATTGTAAATCTATATTTGATGATTTTTTAACTTTTATATTATTCAGTTGCCAAGAAGTATCTTAATATAAAATATGAGATGAATTTTGAAAATAGCCACGAATCCGCGAAATGTTATAAGAAACGAATAATATTAGTTTAATTTCATATTCATTCATACGAACAGACTCTGTATACAGTATAATTGCTAAATCATATAATGCTATACTAGAAGGTGGGAGCGAAATTACGGGAACATTTCAATCAAGAATAAATACTATAATATTTTTCTACTTTCCTAAAATATTAATCCCCTCCAATTTGTGCCGTTATATAACGTTACACACCTTCTAAAGACCAAGTGTAAGAATAGGAATTCTCTTCAACTTTCTTAAAAAGAATCATAATTATTTTCCATACAACGAATGCCCTCGAGTTCTGAGTGAAAAAGAAAGCAGAGATAGGTCACCATTCCGAGCACACCTCGCAAGTTCAGTGCAAATCACGATCGGCGAGAATTTCCAGGCAAGCTCGTGCAGGTCCTTACAATGAAATGCACGAGGCTCAAGTGGAGTGAAGGCCGAGAACTACAACCTACTTCATCGAATAGGTGACAAGGGTCGAGCAGCGGGCGAAACAAGAACAAAGAAGGAATCGTGAATGGACTAATGAATTTAAATGGAAGCCGGACCCGGCGTGGTGGAGAGTGCCGCGGAGAAGCGCGAATCGGAGCATACGGACCAAACGAAAGAAACAGGGAGAAAAAAAGAAGAAAGAAAGGGAAAAAAATATCAACGAACAGGGAGAAACGAGAAAACGTAGGTATGAAAGAGCGGACGAGTCGCATGACTGAAATCGGACAAATGGGAGGTCAGAACTCACGTAAAATATAAAGGTCCCAAGCGCAGCGTGTGTTTCGCGATCTCCCTCGGTATTGCACGATTTTTCCTCGTCTGCGCGTTTAGCTTGAGCCTCGCGTATAAACAGCGAACGAACTCGGTGAATTTATATTCCGATAATGGCTCGCCGATGGGAAGGGACAAGAAGAAGATTCGAAAAAAGAAATGCGACGAAAAAGACAAGAGGAAGAGGTGCGTACGAAATTTCCATATTTCATCCAAGTCGCCGGCCGGATGATTTACGTCGAACGTATTAAAATGAAAATGTTATCGGCCGGGGCGTGCTCGGAAGCGGACAAAGTCGTTAACAATATTCGCTGTTTCGTTTCGTTCGCGATGTCGGTTTACACGCTTTTGTCGTTTCCCGGGCCAATTTAACTTTACGCACGAGGACTCGCGAGCGAATAGATAAACGCGTCGGAGGACGTCTTCGCGAATAGAAGAGAAGGGGGGGGGGAAGGGAGAAACTTGTCTGACCCTTGCTCAAGATAGAAGACCGTTTATTACCTTGTATCCTATTCGCCATTACCTTGGAGTTTATGATCGGAGCGAATTCATGAATCAAACACGGCGCTGCACACCTCGCGGAGAAAAATATCGCCGCGTTGTTCAGCAGATTTATACAGGGTGTCGCCAACTTTAACGACCAAGCTGTGCCAACGCGTTTTGAGAAGGAAATGGTAGATAAACGACAGAGGACTCGAGTGGTCTGTTAAAACGTGATTTTTTCGTGAAACGAAGATTTCGAGAATTTTAGTGGAAATGTAAAAGTTTATGCCGATACGATCATCCGATCTTGATCAAAGGAATGCTTATATAAATCTCAGAAATCAGGATGGTTTCGTCATTTATATAAATTCGTTCAATTTTTAATGTAAAGTAATCCTGCCCTCCTTAAAATGACTTATATACCATTTCGAAATTAAAGAAAATTGACGTCCTAGCATTTTCTCTATGCAATTTCTGTTTTTCTTCGTCCAATCCAATTTTATAACAGTCTTTATGATATACCTGTACTTCAAGAGTAAAAAGAGTTAGCATTTAAATGTATTTTAAAAATGACAAACTATTAGACAAGATATTTTAATTAAGGAGAGCAGAGTACAGCTGTCTATCGATATAAGAATTTACCGTATATTTTCTAACGATTTGTTTTCATATATCGATTTGGTTCAACAGAAATATCTTTTCCATGTTCTAGTAATTAATTGAAAAAGTAGACATGTACGAAGTAATAGCTTCAATAAATTAGCAAATGCCTACGTCTTGATATATGAGCTTCTCAGAAACAAAATTGATGAACTCCACTTTTTATAAATTTTTAATTTCGTTATCCGTGTACATGACTGTACTTCTTAAAAGATAAATGGCTTAGTACCGTACAGTTACTTACGATAAAGAAGTGGAATAAATTATCGTAAATTTCAAGCTACGTTTTAATAAATAATATCTGCAAAATTATTACTTGCGTATTCTTTTAATTTATAGAGTTGATCAGTGGTTTCTGAACAGTTCATACATGTTAATACTAAAATTACCTAACTACGTGACATATTAAATACAATATACTGCACATAAATAATTATAATTGAAGTGTAATGAAAATAAATGGGTATAATTATGTTTCCATCTCAATAAAAGTCAATATTAATTTCACCAAATGCACGTTTATAGCGTGTTTTAAGTAATTACAAAAACGAGAAATCTGAAATCCATTATTACTAATGTTAAGCAGAAACCAATCTGTTTATGAATACGCATAGTTATCAGAAAATATTCCGTTGTTATGACCAATGTTCATTGAAATTCGTGGTTATATTCCTCACAATCGGAACATCGAGCGTCTTCTCTTAATACAACCTTAATACAACCTAATCTTAGTACACGTGTAAAAAATCAAGAGACAAAGGTTCTTACTTGTATTTTTATATAAAATACAAAAAAATTGAGAAAAATGTACTATCGAAACTCTGATTTTGAGCCTTATTTCCGCATTTATTCGTTTTCAAATAAAGAACCCCCTTTCTCAACATTAATGTGTACCATAAAATACAATCCGTATCGAAAGCTATACTCCAATTAATAAGCACAATCCATTTAATAAGTATAATTCAAAGAGCATTAAGTCAAAAATAATTACTCCTGAATCGTAATTCGTTCTTTCAGTAACATTATCGTATCAATTGCCCTCCATATATCTATGTAGTTTAATAAAGTTGCAGGAAAAGCCAAAATAAAATGTCTCGAGATCATTTTTCGCCGGCGCTATACCATATTTTTAGGAGGCGAAATTCCCCTAAGCTTATACGGTTACGTTGTTTACCCTGCTTGTTTTATTAACGTAATCAATATCAAGAACGGCAGAAAGTAGGAATCTCGGAGAGTTTAGAGGCGTTTCTTGGGAGATCGCGGCACCGTACAGTTAAGCAGACGACCAGAGGAAGAGGGAGAAGGCTTTTGCACGACAAGAGTTTGCACAAAATAACCTCGCCTTCGGAGAGAATGCGAAAGAACCGAAGTGAAGTCGACGAATTCTCTTGTTCTCCCCTTATCATCCAAAGAAGAAGAAAGTCACGTGAAAGAAGACGTACCCCTTCCGACGAGATTGAAACGACTAGATCGAGAATGACAGCAAGGGAACTTCCTTTCTTATAACCTCGAATGCCAGACAGGTCATTCCGTGTCGACTCTGCTTCCGGATATATTTCCCTGAATATAGTTTTCTTTAGCTTTCGCGATGCTTCAAAAGAGTTTCATAACGTTCGGAATACGAGGAAATTTTTAGTTCCTGAATTTCAAGGGGAGAAAATTGTTTCTGTTACTCGTGTGCTGACTTTGATAGTTCGTTTATAGAGATATGGTGTCTGAACTTTTTTCTCCAGCATACCACAAAATTATATAATTCTCCCTTCGAACGGGATTTTAATTTAATCCGATCAAATTTTTCCATTGTTATTAACTACTCTTCGAAAATTGAAATTCGCGTTGGAATTTCCTATATTTCAATTCGACAAGACTCAATTACAAAATCAGTATCACAAAAAAATTTTAAAAATACACGATGATATAAATTCCCATCAATTCAAATCAAAACACGCCAGATGAATAAAAAGAGATCACTGTGTTCTTTCACGACGTTAGCAGATATTGGAACCGCGAACTATTTAACGCCAATATCGAGCATAAATCAACGGATTGCAGCGAGTTTCGGTAAAAAGGATTTGCCCGTTCGGAAATAACGGCTGTTGCGACCATTTTACACGCGGATTATACTTTATGAACACAATCTCATAGAACAAGTGTGTTACACGTATTGTTTCGCTGTACGTCATTTCGAGCAATTAAATGTTCGCGTAACACCGGTACCAATCCTTGTCAATCACGATTAACGAGCATGTGCTTTTTACACCCATCGCTCGTTACGTGGTCCGATTTTTCTCTTTTACGATTGTTATACGCACTTTCTTTTCTCCACCCTTATCGGTAGAGCATGAATTCGAATGATTTTCTGGGACGCTTGTTTTTACGAGCAAAGAAGGAAAACAGGCGTAGCTCCGCCGATAAAAACAGTACTTGTTGTCGTCGCCGCTGAAAACGCCGGGGAAATTTAGGTAAATGTCCTGGTCGCGTTTATGCCCTGCTTTTATTAATAATAATGTTCACGAAATTTATGGGGGTACCTGCTGCGCTGGACGATTACGTCGACGATGCGTCGAGTACGAACGCTCGAGATTCATAGGGTGTTTCCATTTGAATCTATAAATGGAATGCGCCACGGTAAAAGAGATTCACACAGACACGCGCTCGTTCCTCCAGTCCCGTGATGAAAAATCAATAGACGGGATGCGCGGTTTGTAACTTGCGACTAAATAGAATTCGTATCCCTTTTTGTTGCACGTGAGAATAGAACAGGTTTTTTTGTATTGAGACTTTGATAAAAATAAAAAAGCGAATGGTATATACATTTCTGATACAATTGATGCAATTGATCGTAAAAATATTTGACTGGCATAATATTTTAGACGCAGTCTGTGAAGCAGGTTTGTAATATAAAATATTTAAAACTTGTTGGAATGGAATCGACAATGGAAAAGCGACGAGGAATATGCCAATGATAAAGCATAAAGGTAAGTAATTAAGTTTTGGTACTAAAAATTAGCGTCGGGAAACGATGACAAATAGAGGATACGTCATACTTTATTTTCAAACTTTCACGCTATGCTTGTAATGTAAAACAATAAATATCTGTCAGAAATAAATGTCTTTTATATCGGTTTTCTTGCTGTTTTACGATTTTAAATAAAATATACAAAATATCTAACGTAATCTAATAAATACCTTTATGACCAACTATATATAAGATACTATAAGTTATTAGGGTAGGTTTGGAATCAACCTGTTGCAACATACCTGGTGCTTTCTCAAATCAGTCTGCAACTATTGAATAGAAAGTGTCTTTCATTATAAAACTTGACGTAAAATATATTTAAACAATAGCTCCATCGTTCGAAACAAAGTTTAAAAATGATACTTATGATATTCACCTCGCGAAATACAATTTCTCTGAAATCAATATTTGTTACGAAAGATATTTGAACGTAGGAAGGATAAATGTATCCGAACAATTACGCAATTATCCAAATGAATCCAACAGGTATGATTTTACGAAGAATATCGTATAAAAGAATTAACATGATTTATAATTCAACACGTTACAGGACGCAGCGTATTTTAATCCTTCGTTTCAACATATTTTCTCCGGATACAAACGAACATATAGAATCGTTGAATTATCACTATTTCACTGGTTCCGCCACGAAACGCACCACGATCTCGTTGGTAGAAAACGAAGAATCCCTCTCGAAACATTTTCTCTCGTTCACTACGGATCGTACTACCGGCAATTGAATAGCGTACGATCTGCAAACCGGCGAAAAAAGAAAGTCGAATAAATTATTTTTCCGGTAGAGCCTGAGCGGACGCGATGATGCCGCTGAAAATTAGCGAAGTACGCAAAAGCCGGGTGGAAGATTTAAAATTCAAATCGGCGGCCGTAAAACGCGCAGGGTGGCCCTGTTTCCCCGTGGTTCCTCTTTCGAGATTTTATGGTGCAAGTAATGCGAGAAACGCGGCGTATGAGTGCACGCGTTTGAAGTCTACTGACGATATTTCTCTCCTTTTCTCCCTTTCACGTTCTCTTTGTGTGTCACCAAACACGGAGAATTCCCGATAGAAATCGGCGTACCGTGTGACAAGGTGCGTACGCGTCCGTCGTTATAATTCGGCCGACACACGTTAACTCGCCGAGCAATCGATCGAAACGTGATGCAACTCAACGAGTTCCGTCTGAACTTCGATTCTCGTTTCGACAACTTGCACGTGAAACTTTCAGCGAGAGGAAGATCTTGAGAAACTCGCGTTATCTATCGAAAAGAACCAGATCGGAAAAAGGAGCAGAACTCCGTTTCTGATCAGAAAAATTTGAAAGTTGCTTCTTTTGAATAAATTGTAAATCGAAAATACAAGAAAAATTGGAAAAATTTCGGTTAATAGTTATTTCACTGTAATTTGATTGGTTTTTGTTTTAATCGATCATACTTATGAATAGAAGGATCTATTCTTCAGGCTCGCTTTTGAAATGAAATAAAAGAGGAGATAAAAGTTTAAAGATTTCTGTTTAAAGCGAATATTCCTATCATTGCTTAAGATAAATAAACGAAAATTGCCAACTTCTTATCGAAATAAATAATCAATAAATATTTGTTTATATAAATGAAGAGTATGGAGAAAGAGCACGACAAGTCAAACATTTTATATGGAACAGCAGTTTTAAAATTCAGTATGTTATCAATCAGTCCCATCACAAAATTATCTTCCTATTTGGTTTTGAAGCGAAACATATGTCTTTTCGTCATTTGTAATGATGTTAAAATATTAAATAAGATTCTAAAAAATATTTAACAAGACTTCCAAATAACAATTCCGACGATCTTTCTGAATAACCGGATATCTACTTCCTATACTTTCCACTCTATCGAGCAAAAACTATCATGAAAAGAAGGTTTCAATAGCTCGAAGGACACAAAGAGACGTTAACATCTTATCTCTTGTGACAAACATCGGCCAACCTCCGAATTTCGTAACGCGCTGCCCATAAAAATCACTCTTATCTCTGTCTATCAGACCTTGAACGCAGCTTGAACCATGTCTTCGACCACGAAGAAAGGCAGAAAAAATGAGCAGACCGGTTCGATCCTGGGCTGAATGAAAGGTAGCTCGTAACCGCAGATCACGCAAATTTCGAGTAAACCGCAATTCACCCGTGTTTTAACTTTTCTTGACTTAACAAATAGCTTTCACGCGGCTTGGAACACTCGAGCGTCTGTCTTTTACGGTCGCCACCAGCTCTTTATCCGGTCGAAAAGCCGCGTCACGGTACGTCTCCGCTAAATAACAGTCGCTTGCCTTCTTACGCGGTCGAGTAAAAAGCGACGCAGAGTCCTGTTAATTAAGATGCCTCGTCTCACACGTGCACGTCTGAGTCCTAATTAATTACAGAACATACGTATAACACTGGAAAATGTCGTAGTTTATGCCGTTCTTGTAATTAATTACCAACCTACCACCTGGCCAGGCTCGCAGTTTAACTACTTCCATAAAAATGATATAACTCGGTTTACGACTAATCTTTCTTTAGTCGTCTGTGTATTTACTATTGTTTTTTTTTTCGGCTTTAATCTCGTTAGCCCTAATCTTAGTGGCTTTTAAACTAGCTTGGTGAATTTTAAATTTATCTTGCCCAATGTTTTAGAGTACCATTTTTACTTTATTTAGATTATTTCCTTTTTCCGTGTGATAATGTAACTATGTCAATTCATCAACAGTTAATGATGCAATATTACGTTTTCTCGTGGCTAGAGTATGCTTAAATATTACAATTATATCAATGATTCTAAAGAAACATTTCTACTAAATTACTTTGAAATTTAATAAACCGATAAACGAATATCTTTATCTTGGAATAAATGAACATAACGCCCGATGTCCCTACATCTCCGACATATATATATATAAATATTTTGTACATAAAAGTAAAATAAAAATGAATTGAACTAGCGGTACGGAGTTCGACCAAATTCTTCGACAATTAGGATCCAATTAGATACTTCACAATATAGGTATTCAAGTGTTCTTACCATCCGAATATTTCTCGAAGTAACTATAAGCATTTCCTACCATTTTTGAAAACGACGAACAGTTCGAACCAGACGTACAAACCAGAGAGATCAAATTTGGTTGACGAGCGTTTACGAGCGCGTTGACACGTGTCCTTCCGTATGACACGCGACAGATGTCGACTAGTCTCGTCACGTGGGACACGGAAAAGAAGACAAAAAGGAAAACAAGATTCTGTTTCTTCGATCGGGGATAGTCCCCGTCTCGACGTACCACGTCCTGGTGAAAGTATGGCTGACAAGCGCGCTGACAATCGATGTCACCGAAGAGCCTCGAATTTGCACCAAGTAGATCTACTCCGATGATCTGACGGGCACCCTTCTCCAACACCGGCGAATTTATGCCGGCTGATCTTCCATCCTATGCTCTTTATCGCGTCTAAAATGCAGCATCAAGAGGTCGAGACAGAAAGGCCGCCGGAAGGAAGAGTTTTTCGAACGGAGGGACCGACCCAAGTATGGGGGAAGAAATCGAGGCTCCTGGATCGTCGCAGGAAACTCGAGATACATTTACATACGTGGCAAACAACGAGGGGAAAATTTACAAAGATTTCAAAGAACAATTTTTTCCTTCGTTCTTCGTAAAAGCTTTCAATAACTTTTCGATGCGTCACACATGAAACTGAAGTACTTTCAGCAAAGCAGTTTTCATTAATAGAAAAACTACACGCGCGTAAACATTTGATGATTATACGAGAAAAATATGATAAATTAATCGAAGATCGTAGGAAGTAAACGCGATAAATCCATTCTGTTTCAGATTTTTCTGATTGTCGTGTCTTTCTATAGTTGGAAACCAGAATACGTTGAATTCGAAAGAACAAGTAATTTAAAAATGAGTGATAAAGTCAGGAGATTCTTTAAGAGAGACTCTTTAAATGTTCAAGACGACAAAAGCACGTATGGAATATTAAAATTATACAAAAATAAAGATAGCTTCAATAAGGAATTGGTTAACTATATACTGAATTTTAAAGTTGTTCTTCTATAAAAAAAACAGGGACTACGTATATATGTATAACATATATTTTTCATCTGTTCTTTACGTTTATACATCCTTCGTACCGAAGGAATTAACGGTTGGAAGTTATATCTAACACAATGTTGCGTCACCTTTTTTAATTCGTAGCCAGTTGTATCGAAATCTCAAGCGGAACACCGTTCTACTTTCGACGAGGCAATTTTCTTGAACCGTTTATGCGCCATCGCGCGTAATGTCCGCCGCTTGTTTGCCGTCTAATGGTTTCGTCCTGCTGAGATGGCGCAGTTAATTCAACGCTTGATTTTCATAGAAATATAGGAGCATCGCCAGCCATCCTAAAGTCGTTTCTGTTCGAACCAAATATCCATTCCGGTTAACGTTAACATACGGTTAATGTTTTCAAATTGTTTCGAAAGAACCGAGAGAAATGTTGAGCTTCCCTAAACGAAAGGATGGTTGAAAAATGACCCGCAACTACATGACGTAGTTCACTGTCAATAATATCCAATCTACTTTCTTCATTCGGTCGACAGGATTAACACAACTGCTTTGTACTCGATCAAACACAAAAAGCGACCCTAGACAACGGACGGGATCTCGATCGAGACCCGGATTAAAGAACAGATAAGCTACTCGCAGGCAATCGTACCGATGGTTCCGGGCCAATGAAATTCCCCCGAAAGATCTGTAACTCAAATACGACTGGCGATACAAACGCCTTGGTCCCTCGTGTTCCTTGGCGGATCGAATCTACTACGAAAAGTTCCAAGACGCAGCAAACGAACAGCCACTCGTAACTCAGAAGCTCCTCGAACAAACTTCCGACGGCAGGCGAGTTACTTTTTTAAAAAGTCCTCCGTGAGAGTAACAAGCCGATTTATGCAGATTACCGGCCGCGAATTCGAGGCAACGCACAAATTGCCGCCACTGACTGGGCAATACCTTGAGGCTATGAAATATTCACCGGCCCGATTCCTAACGATAGTCGCAACACATCCAACAGCTACAGGTTTATACGATCGCGAACGTCGACTTATACGGGCAAAGTTTTCGCTCAAACGCAGGAATATAACTCGAAAACGTGCGCCCTGATGCCTCGCCCCGACACGCCTCTTACGTAGGTATTCTTTTACGGCGAGATGCCAGCACCTTCTCAGACTGGATTTATGGCTATTCTGTTATAACGTGTCCCTCGTGTTGCATGTATTATCGACGATACGCGTTGAATCGTTTCATACTTATTTGAAATATAGACGGGTACGTTTAGGCGATTATATGTAAGTTATATTTGTAGAAATTTATTACGTTGATCGAATAGTCATTACTAGATTTTAGTTGTTTATTAGAATTCATCTACGCTGCTTAAAGAGTCACCAGCCTTCTAGCGATTCTAGCGTAATTAATGAATCTCGTTGTATTATATAACCAGAACAATGTGTCAAACTAAAATAGTAAAATTCGAAATATTTTTAATCCATCTTCTGATAGTAGCCAATGCGCATAGACGATATTCTATTAAAAGCTCTTAAAGTAATTCATAATTTCCCAATTCAAGCTTTCTATTTTACACCGTTTCCTATGAAAACCTACTTTTCTGAGTTACGTTACTCTTGATAAATATCCAAGCGTGCATCATACACATTACAGGCGATCAAAATGGAAAAGTTTCGCGAACGTAAGGGCAAAAGACGAGTTCTCGAGTGGATTCCACGTATCGACGTTCTTCCACTGGCGAGAGTTGATTCCCATTCACTACCTAGTCCCTCTGGCACGCGATGCATCCGAAAGTTCGATCGAAGACGTCGATAATGGAAGGAAACGAACTACTTCTTTCGTGGAAATGACGATCTAATAAGTTCTTCTTGGATTCCAGTCGCGGAATCGCGCTATTCTTCGAGGTTTCGCTAGCGGGTTATTTTAGGCGGCTTATTAGAGAATGATTCCGAGGTTTCGCCAGAACGCGAGTCGGCTGACGCTGATTTATGGCTCTCCGTAGTGGGTGTTGGGTAAGCCGGCTAGCATGAAAGATCTGGGACAAATTTTCCCAGCCTGGCGTGTGAGCTGCGTGTAGAAAATGCGAAATAGATGGACAGCCGGGTTAAGAGAAAGTTTGGTAATTGAATGAACCACAGTGAAACATAGATATAATTCTTAACCAGTGTAGTCGAATGGAGCAACGAGACGCTTTGAAGCTAAATTAGCCTCAGTCTTCTAACCGTCCCTTCGGCTGATACACGTTACACGCTTTAAGACTCGCGTACACGCGGCAGGATAGTAGACGGGGGTGAAATCTGCCTGTTATCGACAGACATGTTCCGATCGAGGAGGGGAGAAAGCCGGATCGATCGATCGTCGACCTGTCTCCCTAATAGTCGGGAAAGAGCACGCTAAAGGACGATTCGTTTCACGCCTTCGAGATGACCGACTGCACGGCCGCGTTATTTAACCGGTAGCGGCCACGTGAACAAAAACGAGAAGAAAGGAAGAATCGGAGAAAGAAAAAAATTGGAAGAAAAAGAATGACTAAGCGAGATGGAATGTCTCTAGCCGGGCGCCTAGCGCACATCCTCATTTAAATGAAATAAATCTTGTTACGAGTAATTTTCATCCGGCCGTCGAGCGGAGACGGGCAAAGAGGCGAGATGGAAAGGCTTTTTAAGGCCGGTACCCGGTCCGATGCGAGACAAATGGATTTTGTTCCGTCGACAGAACCCCACGAATATGTCGCCGCGTGCTTCGCCGAGCGAAACTTCGCGTCTCGTGGATCGGCCAGGAATTGAGACGTCCATTGTGCGTCCGATGGTTGCATAAAATGTTTCACGGGACCAGAGAGGGATGGGCTACCGTGTTTTCAGAAACTCGAAACAAGATTAGGACCGGCACGGGCCGAATTCTGTCGGGAGCAATTAAGCGACAAGTTTCGATTCGATTTTGCTATTGTTCCGGGGTTTCGAGGAACGGCAGGCAAATGGGTGGGCTTACAGAGGTGTGGAGTTAGTGTTCCGGAAGGATATCGAAGAATCGTGGGGACATTGGTGAAGATAGTTGCGAATGAGTTGGAAGGTTGTAAACGAATTGGTAGATTGCAGGATAATGAATTAACGAAAGTGTTGAAACGAAAGGTTTTAAGGTATTTGCTTTGAAATAACTAAAAATATGTACGTAATCTTTAGAGAGAAATGATGTTGACTTTTATGAAGGTACATATCATCTTTATCCTATTATCTAAATTACGGTTATCCATGTAAAGTATATTTAAGTATATGTACATATTTTAGATTCGTATATCTAGAGGTAAGTGTCTATGCTAAAGAGAAAACTAGAAATTCTCGTAGAACGGAATGCTTCTATTCGAGCCGCTGAGAAATCACTCTGATCAATTTCATAGATTGAAAAGTATATAAATTGCTGGTATTACAAACTATTTTTTAAATTCATCTTGGAAATCACTATTCCTTATGTAATTTCCTTGCGACCAATTTATGACATTGAGTAATTTGTTTACTGGGAATTGAATATTAATCTTCTAGTTACATAATGTAATTAGGGTAATTAACAAAGGGTGCACTTGATCAGTTTGACTTTCTAGAGGCTTGTATGTAAGTATATACATAGGTGTATGTATAAGGTACAAAATAAGTCAAATATATACAATTCTATAACATAAAAAGATGTCGTGTATCGAAACAATATTTTTAAATTAATTTGAATAAACATACGAATATTCCAAAATGTCTAATACTTTATTCAATACAATACAATACAATTCCCAACAGAGAGTTACATAATCACATTGTTATGATACGATGTTCAGTGATGAAGAACTATGGAGATCTGTATATGAAATCTCGGAGATTTCAGATATCACAGCTAAAACCAGAAATTTAAGTACGGCGCCAGTTCCGATTTCTTCAGCCACTTAGCAGGCAACAAAGCGTACGGAAATGGTTGACAAACGAGGCCCACGAATAGCCACGAATTCCTAAGCCGTTATGGATTTATCGCGCGTCGTAATCTCAGAGTACTCGAGAAAATTATGACGAGGCATAACGAGCCCGACGTCATGAGTCACCGCGTTTAATGAACGAGACTAAAAAAAATGTCGTCCGAAGGTGAACGTAACGATACGCGACAAAGATACGAATCTGTCCAGCATAATCGGCACCGAAAATCTTTTGCACCTTACAAACCCAAAGAAACCTCATCCTGATTAACCAAGTTTCCGGGGTTTAACCAACTTGAAATTATTCTACTATTACCACTTTTACATTCACATCTTTCATATAATTATTTTTAATCTAAACGTAAATATTTGCTATTTACGTAGTTTCACGTAATTTCTGAAACATTAATTTCTAAAACTTTAATGATAGATAAATAAAATTTAAATTTTTCTAAGCAGTCAGACTTAAGTGCGATAGGGGTTTTACCAACTATTCCTTGACTCGATAAGAATAACAGTCGATAGATAATGTAATGTCATTTCATGCTTGCTGATTAACTCTTAAACCAACTTTTTTTGAACGATCCTTTCTGAACCTAATAGCACCAGTTTCCATTATATACATTTGAAATCAAATTAGGTCTTCAATTAAATAATTCAAAGTCAAGTAACTCGATTTGCATAAATTCAAATTCAAATAGCTTGACTAATCTCCGAACAATCTCGAAGCTCCGTGGAAACCAGAAAACCTATCAAGATCATCTAGAAGAAACAATTAAAACGATCTCGACGATCGATCGGGCGATTCGCGGTGATCGACGTCGGCCGTTTATCAGATAGATCGGATCAGACCGTGTGCAGTTTACCTAGACCGATAAACGGAGCGTTTTCGTTATCGAGGAACGGATATTCCTGTTAGCCCTAATAGGGTTCGATAAAGGAGATAAGTAAGCGGCTTAACGGACTAGTGGTAAAAATGCGAGCACCGATGCACAGACTGGAACGAACCCTGTTCGACGTTACACTTTTTGTTTGCGACCTCGATTCGTGGCAACTTTGCCTTCTTTATGCAATAAAGCTTACCGGGAGAAGTTGTGGTCCTCGAAATAGAGATCGCCACGCCCCACGCGCCACTAAACGACATCCACCTTTTTCTATTCCCATTCGCCGAGGGGGTTTCATTCTTTCAGTCCACGAGAAAACTCTCCTTACGATAGCGAGTAAACACCTAACCAGACGTATATACCACGGAATCTATTGAAACGAGCCAGAGAAAGAGAAAGATTTTCAACGCGGTCGAAAGTACCGGCAGGCTCCCTTTGCTTGGTTCCTTTTTAAAAAGGGACTCGGCTAACCCCTCCGTGTCTCGAGTTCCACCCCCGTCTTTCACGCTGACAAAGTGGATCGATCTCGTCAGTGTCTTCGCTTCTCTCCGGAACACGTTGCTCCATCGGAGGCCTACTTTCTACTCGATTTTTCCAACTTTTCACTCCATTCTACGCACCTTACCTTCCCTCTATTTCTGCACCACGATTTCTACGTCTCATTGTATCACCGGAGTTCCAATTTCGTCATCGATTCTCGTCGCAGAATCTGCCCCTCTTATGAGAGCATCCGAGCGAACCAATTGCAGTGTCCCCTCTGTTTTCCTGGCCACGGGTTTCGATGTCAGAAACTACTCGGTTTCGAGGAGTTCCAAGAGACAAGCCTTGGAAACTTTTAATCGCGAGAGAAGTTATCGTTGTCGACCACCGTGGGCTCTGGCTCGCGGCAACTTTTCGGCGTGAAATACACGGGAGCCGCGTTAAGTAACGTATAAATATGATAATTCCGCGGAGGCAACGACTCTCGTAAATCTGACGTTATGCAAATGTTTGAGTTCTCGCCAGCTTCCTTAATTGTCACGAGTTTTTCCGCCAGAATAACGCCGTGCCGCGACGAAGCGACTTTTGAAAGAGAGAAAAGAATAAGATGTTGTTTAGAATCTTGTTCTTTTCTTTCGATTTGTTTTAAATCACTTCGTTTCCATTGTTTAATTTCCGTCCTATGGATATGGTATTTTTAAGTTAATTTAAAAACCAGTTTATCAACATGGTGGCTATTCCCTTTCTCGTTATAAATAAAGTACTGTCTGAAAAGTGTTTCAATATCCCAATATTAAATTGGTCAGCCAAGAAACGAATTACGTACACAGTATGTTGGAAATTCTATACATTTTAACATACCTATATATATTTTATATACTTCTGCATATTTACGTATTAGCATTCGCAGTTTTATTAGTTTAGTTGCTATAAAAGCACAATCTGTATTATTTTTTGTTTACTATATACGTAACACAATTTTGGCGATATGATTTCACGACTCATTGGAGAAAGATTCGAGACGGTACGTTGCTCAAAATATTAGAATATTCAAGTTATTTGCATCCGGCTAATAAATACAGTATAAGACGTGTCAAGTCCCGCAGGCAAATTTGTAATATTCATGATATAACGATTAAATGAGCTATATCTTAGAATTATACCAACAAACTGCTATATTCGTAAGAGTGGCAGTACTAATCATGATTTTAATACAGAATTTATTTGCGTGATTTAAATAATTTAGTATTTTAATACATTCCGTGATATTTTATGTTCTCCTGGCACAAAAACACGGAATAACGTATCGCGATATGAAAACGTATTGTCAATTAAAAGAACGTATTACAGTCAGAAATCACTCTAAGCCGTTTATGATTTTCCATCAGAGTAGGCTTATATTCGAAAAAGAAATGACCATGTAGTGATTAAATGAGCTATACCTCAGAATTATTCTTACAACCTGCTATACTGATAGCAATGACAATCATAATTTTAATACGAGATTTATTTGCTTGCTTCCAATAATTCACTGTTATAACTGCGCGATAATTTTATACCGCGTGTTAGCATGAAAGTACAGAATGATACCTTCATAATTCAAAAACTGACTTTTCAATTAAAAAAATCCTGACGTAATATGTAATAAGAGAATCATAATTTCTTGTCAGGAACAACTTCGAACAAAAATAACTAACAAGTCCATTTTCAGACAAATATCAATTACACCTTACAGTGAACACGATCACTACGATTACTAGATTTAAAATCACCATAGTCTTTTTGTACTATTTAACATTATTAGCGAAATTTCATAAATCACAACGTATAAAAACTAGTTTGTTACGAAAACATGATCCTAGAAATCGACCATTTATCATATTCGACGTAAATTTGTTAGAGTAAAACTTGTCACCAATTCATAAATATTATCGTTTCGTAAATTATTGCGCAACGAAGACCAAGTACTTAGAATTATTACTTCTCTTCCACGAATTACCACAACAGTTTAGAAGAAACTGAACACAGACAAAAGAGAACAACAAAAACAAATAGGAACGAAAATACCAAATGCTTAGCTTAAAATCGTTTCAAAGAAATTCTACGGGTCATAACTTATAAAAACAAGCAAAATTCAAGCCAACCGATTATCGTACAAAAAATTGTAGCAATAGATCTCGCGACTAGTTTACACGTACTATCACTTGGTAAATTATTGTGCGGAGAATACTAGATACGCAGGATTTCCACGAAACACCACACAACAGATTAGAAGAAACCAAAACAGAACTGCAAAACAAAGGGGAAACAGACAGAAACGAAAACTATCCGACACTTGTTCCAAAATCGTTCCACAGCAATTTGTTTTTCGAATTATTGATTGGACTTCACCTTCACGCTAGAAAGTTAACATGTTGTAACGACGGAACTACACGAGTGAAATTAAACGTCAACGATATAGGCCAGCACGAAGAAATTGCTCAGCTCACGGTATAATTACAGACGTTGCCGCGCGCACTTAATTCTATAACCTAATAGCCGGACACGACGATCTCGGTAAAACTTCCAACGCGAGAAAATGCTTCCATATAATCAATGATACAAATCATTGGAAAGAATCGTCAACCGTCTTGTGCACTTATATGATGGAAACATTTCGGTAATTTCGCTTTCACGATAAAGGCGCATCATCGTCAAAGGTAAAACGTTTCAAAGCCACTCGATTAATCTGAACATTACACCGCTTTGAGACGAGCGGAGAAACATTCCAGACGTTCACCGTGTCTCTCTTTATCCATCTCTACGTTCGAGACGAACTTAAAATCGCCAGACGCTCTCTAAGAACGGCGTCTATCTAATTTTCGACCGATAAACTTCAACGAAAACAGCAGACACCATGCACTTCAAACGCCCGCCAAATTTGCGTCTGTCTGACGCTTATCTCATCCACTTCCGTTCACCTTGCTGTCTGCGGCTAAGGAATTCCTATAACACGCCAGTGTGAGGAGAGAAAAAACACGAAACAATCAGCGAAATTTCGATCGGTAATCGCGGTAACTCGGAAGCAGTCGGCTAGTCACGTGCCAGACACGACAGACACGGTATTCCAACGCACCGGCACGACACCGGACCAGTTTTTTTTCTTGCTTGTCGGTGGCAGCTGCCCGAACTGTTAAAGGTCTTCGCATTATTTCCTGTTCGACGCACGAACATCAAGAAAAAAAGAATATTACGACGCGTTCCGTGTCGTGCATCGATACACACAAGAAACCCGCAAAGTACCGCGATACGAGACCCTCAAGACACTTCATTTCGTCCATAGAAAAATACGATCGCGGTTTAAAATATAAGGAAAGACGTGTAAATAAAAAATGAAATGCAACGACTCACCGGTGGGTACCGGGTGACACGATGCTTTCTGCCACTCGAATTCTCTCGGAGAAACGTCAAAACGCCAACTTGAGAAATCCACAGAGTCACTGTTTAGACTGGATGACAATCGATCACCACATACGCGATTACGTGTCACTTGTCACAAGTTCGAAATAATCGTATTAATACATCCGACTATTTCGGAGAATAGGCAATAGCGAAATATGATAGTGAATACTTTCGATTAAGGGCAAAAACTATGTTACGAAATGCGTGGTACGAAATCGTATCGTAGATTCGGTCGCCGGGCTGGGTCCGTGCGTACAACCGTTCGGCTCGGAGTCTCGCGCTCAACTGGTCTCCGCTCGTTGGCGCGGATTTCTCATGGGCCAATCGGAGTCGAGACTGCGCGGCGCGCCGCGACTTTGCCTCGTGTGTATCGTACCTTAGGTTTAACCCCCGTCACGGCATTGCTCCTTCCCCCTTCCCCGCCGCGGAAATGCGTGTCGCTACACTCTCTCACTCCCTCATCCCTGTCGTTCTCGCTTTTTCTTTTTCGCTCCCTTTCTTCGTCACTCTCGCTCTTTTATCGGGAAACTCTGTACAAGGGTAGCGATGGCCATTCAATTTTTCCTCTCGCGGAGTTCCTTGAGTCGAACACTTCGACGAACGTAATCGCGCAAACGTCCCGATCACTTCCGTGTAAGTTTCCGTAAAACGTTATTCTTGTTAGTCGTTCGACCGTCGACTATGCTTTCCAACTTGGTCGTTACTCTGAGAATCTTGACAAATCATCATGGTGGAAACTTGATACGCCATTACTGCAGTAACACGATCGTTCGAACTACTTACAGATAGATTTAAAGGATGACCCGTGGTTGATCTGCATTTTCACAGATGTAAAGTTGTTGCTTCTTAGACGCAGCCTCCGGCGTGCATAAACTCTTCGCTGTCGCGTGCTAAGATCCGTGTATATTTCTTACGATTTGCAACACTTTGACACTTTCGACATTCCTTCGCGCCATTTTTATATAAACTGACATGGTGACAAATATGTATGTATGTAATGCGCTAAAAGAATGCGCAGTAGTTTGCGCGAACGCCGCCAGGGGGCAGTTTAGATCTGCCCTTACATTTGCTCTAAGTGCAGTTTGTTTTTTATTCTGAATGTAACCTTATTTAAATGTGAATCGCAAGAAAGTGCGTGTAAAAAGAAGCTGAAACTAAAATACGTGTAAAAAAGAAATTGTGAAAATTGTGAAATTGTGTGAAAAAGAAACTAAAGAATGCACGTGAAGAAGATACTGCAACTAGAATACCTACCAAGAAAAAACTGTAACTATTACACGTCGATACTGTAAGTCGGTTCATCTTTTTTTTTAGTATGCATGTGTCATATCTATATTATTTTACTTATCATATGCAATCGATAAATGAAAATAGTCTTTGAAACATACATTTCTTTCGTCGTTTATGGTTATCATATGCAGATAAGAACAAAATTGCGTAATATGAAAATTATGAAACTTAACCTGACTGGAACTTTTATTTGGTACAACGCTGTTTAAGATTGATTTGAATGGTTATCATAAAGTCCTAACCTTTACAAATGCTTATCAGAATGAAAAATCCAAACAAATGCATGTAATAAGCAAGCTTCTCAAGGAAAATATGAAGGTATTTCGCACCACTTTTACAACTGATATGTTACATGAATTCATTATTCTACAAAGGAACGCGCAATATAGTAGACAGGAGATTTATAGTTTTGCATGCGTAGGGGTGACTCATTTTAATCTATAAATGGATATATATGGGAAAGTACATTGAGAGTTGAACGGCGAATATGTGAGGGTTGAAGGAAGTCGGGGGAGGCATTAGAATATCAAGGAGAAAGTTCTGTGGGAAACGAAACGTAACAGAACTCTATTATCAATACTACTTGTTAGACTATCTTCTTTGACGTCTTCACCTACCGAAATTCCTCTTCAGCATTCCCTTAGATACCCTTTAACTGTCGCATATTCGATTTCTCCGCTTCGACGTAGTTGGCATAATTATTTATGAATTAACAGGAATTACAGTCAGTTATACTTATTTAATGTCTAATTCGCAAAATTTGTTAAATGTACAAGGTTTTCACGACGGTGACACAATTCCAAACATACGTTTTTCGATTAAGTAAACTGTAAATTGTAAAAATGACATGTGATTCTGATTTTTGAGCCTTATTTTCCTTATTGATAGATTTGGTTAACAAATTAATGCGTTGTTATATCTGAAGGAAGGTTAGGAAATTTTTACGAGGTGTCTATATATTATACATAGAAGTGGAGAAGGATAAAATATTTATATTGTTAACCTGCCCCTTTTTGCGCATTAATTTACCAACTAATATCAATAAATTGACAAGTTACAAATTGCAAGTTGTTTAGTTCCACGATTTAAATATTGATAACGAGTACTGTATGTATTTTCGTAATCTTACGACCAATAGAATAATTAAATGATCTGTGGTTTGTGAAATTACTATCATACAAAAAAATTTATCAGTACTGGTAATTTATGATCTATGACTTATAAAATTTCATTGAATTTATTGAAAAATAATAATATTATTTTAATAGTGCTAGAGAAATTTGTTGATGTTTCGTACAAATTGAATTTCAATTTCATTTCGTACAAATTTTCACTGCTTGTATTTTCAAGTTACATATTTTGTTATAAATCTGTTGCTTCATTTGCAACATACGTATTTTATAACGTAAAATAATAAATAAAGTAAAATTTGTTAGACTTTTCAAATAACTGTAAGAAATAACTGTATCAAATATTTATAACCGCCAGAGTATATAGATATATAGAAAAAGCATCAAATTGAATTTTTCAAAATCTGACATCATGAAATGTTTCAATATTAACATCGTCAGATTTTCAGCTTTTATTTAACCAATGTTGTGACAATACATTATAAATCTACTTCAACGATCCCTCGTACATCACAAATAATAATTACACGGCTCAAAAATTGTCATTTTACCGTGTATTTATCATCCTTATTCTCATTTCGGTAATTGCAAAAACCGCGGTGCTCCTCAATACACCTGTATACGGTACTTGATGTATTTTCCTCGATAAATATTACTTAAAAAACGCCGGTGTGTTTATTCGAAATACACGAGGGGCAAAATATTTCTGTTTTCAACGGTCGCCTGCCAGTTTACCGCCCGGAGTAAAATGCATACAATATAAACAGTCATAAAATGCAAGCGTCGATAAATATTCGCTTATTCGATAACGAAAAACACGCGGCCTCATAATATAACACCATGCGTATCTACGTCCATGCCACCTTAAATCTCCGCGGAATCTCTTTGCAGTGAACCAACCCATGTAACGTTACGTAACTTTTACGCAACTTCCTTTGCAGACGTAACAGGATACGAACGACGACGACAACCGAAAAACATGAGCGTCGAAAGAAAGTTCCCTTCATATCGACTTCGTGTTCGTTTATTACGACCTATAGCCGCATGTACTTACGATCTTCCGCGTCCATCACCCCTCTGCCAGTATCTCGCCATCTCTGTTCTTATTTTCGCTCCCTCCGTCTTTCCCTAGTAATTCCACAGGGGGTTTCACATAATGCTTTTTTTCAGGCCGCCCTCTTGGTATACATCGGGACACAAGGTCCTAGTATTCGTAGCTCGGTCGCCCCGAGTGACGCGAATTTTTCCCCGAAACGACTTTCCATTCGTGCACAACACGGAATCCAGCCGGTACCCCCGGAGGCGCGCTCCCGTGAATTATCCGAGTGCCTTCGGTAATTCCGCTGGGAATCGTTTTGCATAATGTTAAGAAAATACTCGTAAAAGGCCATGCTGAATGCGGCCTGGCTAGGTCGTTGTTACCCGCCGATATTGCTACGCGTTATGACACCGACAGTGATCATCGTGACCGACAAAAATTTCTCTCCGTTTTAACGTGCGTTCGATTACTCGCCGTTAAATCGAACAGGTCCAAATTATGCGTATTAAGATATTATATGGACGAATTCCTGTTGGTACTATTTTGGTTTTAGTAATTGTGGTATTTTTTATTTAGCCCTACTTCGATTTAAATTCAATGTCGATCAGTAGGTAAACATGTCAATAACGAAAATATTCTATAAAAGGGAAATTTTTATTAAAATAGAATGCTACGTTTTATTACGAAGTTAGTTCTTTTTATGATCAGGCGACTACGAGATGTTTTATTATTGCTTTATCGTTTATGTTATACACAGTTACACATTTTTTACTTAAACAAAAATAGGTTTTAATAAGGTATAGACAAACTTTCACGAGTACCGGTATATAAAGAAGAAATGTAAAAAAAAACATTTAATTTTAGATATTTTCTATATTTTTACATATTATATACATTCTGTGCATTCTCATAAATGCATAAACTTTCACGGTACAATATTACATATGTTTCTCATACCGTAGAACTACGTTTGGTTGAATGAATGGAATTTTAACTACTTATTGCTGAATTAACCGAACTTTCGTCGATTAAATCCACATATTTAAAATCCACACGATGAACTCCCATTCTATGAACTATTTAACCCTCAAATTGAATTTAAAGCTGACTCTTTTCGATCATTAGATTTAGGGGGACTGTTAGGCCGGAAATTAAAAGATTATACGTACGTTTTATAGCCAATATATCCTCTACTAAAACTACAAAATCATAGGTGACGGTATTAATTTCCGGTGCAACAGTTCCGAGCGTTTCATCGTAAGTATCATATCGTTCGACGGAATTTGAGTTTACTTGAGCACGAAACGACGGCGTTAAACCGAATTCCCAACGTAAAACGTTTATTAGAATAAAGAAGCTACTTCTCGGTCCATTACTACGATTTAATTGTGCCGATGGTGAAGATTCCAGTGGAGGAATCAGCTTGTGGGGAATGGGCCGTTGGTGTCTTGTGTAAATAGAGCAGTGTCGCAGAGAGAACGTTTCAAGGGAGGAAGTCGCCCTTGAAATTTCGCTACGCTCCAACTTGGTGGTTGGTGGTTTGTCGATAGTAGTAGCATTAAGGCATCGTTAAATACGGACACGTTTCCTCGTAAAAGTATATTTCAAATTCGCCGCGTAGCCAGGATTACGTCGAGTTTGCTGACGGCGCTTGGCTGGACAACAACGGCAATTCAGTTTTGCATAGGAACGAGCTTCCGGAAACAGACTTTCTTCTCGCATTTAAACACGGCAGAAAAGTCTTGCAATTCCCGATGAGAACTTTCTGCGGTTGTTCCTGTTTGACTTTTCCTTCAAAGGGTTTAAACAGGGCAGCTTCTCTCTCTCTCTCTTTCTCTCTCCCGTTCTCGTTCTCTTTCTCCTCGTCCCTCGTTAATGTTAAGCGCCGACCATAGTCCGCGCCCGTCACCCGCTTTGATCACGATTCGTACTCGTATGCAATTAAAAGCGCGTCATAGACTCGCGTCAGCGTTAACTACGTTTCAGTGGCGAATTCGCATTTGGCCAAATTATCAAATGAATGGATGCCCGCTTCGATTACCACGCGCATCAGGCACGAGTTTAATAATTCAGCCAGCAATGTAAAATGAATTACAAGGTTACTTTTGAGTTACAATATCATCGTGTAATGTAAAATCTCATCTCATGATTACTTTAAACATTCTCGTGGCACTAAAAGGAGATGAGTGTTGTACTACATTACGATGACAACACCATCAAGGTCATGATATTGATATTCTACATTATTCCAAGACCATGAAAATCATTAAGGTCATGATATCAAAGTTTAAAGTCATGATATTGGTGTTTAAAGTCACATATCAATCGTTCAAAGCTCACACGAGCTTTATGAAAAGGTCATAACGTTTGGTTATGGTATAATGCGATTTGCAGCTGATAAAAGGTCATCAAAGTAGTGTCACTGGGGAAAGATTTGCAAATCACAGGAAATCGTCGAATTTATATTATCGTCGATTACATTGATTTGATATTATATTGATTTCTTTCAACGGATGATCATCAAAGTTGTGTCGTTAAATCTTATAAGATCATTTGATGTTTTTTTAAAAGTATACTTAAAGATTTTATATCTTCTGGAGAATCAAAAGACTGTTTGTGCGTTCTTCTCTACTCGCAATATACACTTTTTGCAATACGTAACGGATTGCACACTCGCACCGGATTCGTAATTGACAGAATCGGCATCAACTTTTTGTTTCAACAGGTCGTAAAGTAGCTCGAGACGATATTCAGCGCTCGCGGCGCAATTTTGAAACACACTCGAACTCAGCTTGTTTCCGGCAAGTGGGATTTAAGTGAGTTCTTAACGAGCTCCTCGTTACAGTTATCTGCCGCTCGAAAGCGACTAATACCTCCGCCGTGGCCGCCACTTTAACCGTGATAAAACTTCGCGACCAACCCACCCCATCCGCCAGATCGCCGAAACACTGACTCTCGGATTAGATTCAGACTTGGACGCCCTTTAATGCATTCAGCGCGGAGGAGGAATTGTTCCTCCGCGAACCAACTCCCTAAACGAGTTACGATTAACTTGTTTTTCCAACACAACTACCACGACGCCTTCTGTACAATCGCTCCTTATCGGAGCGCACCTTGCTTCTTGTGTTCCGCGGTTACCCGCCTCGAGTACCCCTTTATAGCGAAGAAGAGGCGACACCGGAAGTCGTTGTTCATTCGCCGACCACCAGACCGGGAATCTCGTTCTGGAACGGCAGCAGCGGATCAGAAACTAGTTTCCCTTCACCTGCGTTTCTCTGTTCTTCGAACGACTTACGTGGGGCGGAAAGAATCGATCTACTTGCTCAATTTCGAGAGAGAAAGAGATCCATTCTTGGCTTCTTATGTATTTAAAATGATTAAGGTGTTCGCATGAAAATATATGATGATTTAAGGATTAAGAAATAGGAATTCTAGTTGACAGAAGCGTAGACAATTTTCTTGGTTCGATATACTCAGGTAGCTACTATTTATATTCTGACTAAATAAATAATAAAATTTCCGCTGTTATACTGAAATAGATAAAAAAGTTCGTCAGTTGATTCATTGATCTACGCAGCTGTCAGAATATTTCTTGCATAAAATTAAATTGTTTCTATATTGATGTATCTCTAGCCGTTCGTGTTATTCTATATATGAACACATCTTATATTGCGTGAAACGATATTTCAAAGTTCACCGGAATTTAACATCAGAAATCACCTGAGATACTAAACATTTTAAGTCTTCAACTTTAATTCTAGCAAATAGCAGGTACCATTAGAGCAATAGAAAATTCCACTCGCGAATTTCTTCCGGCGGGATCGTTCTGAAAGCGTACGTTTCGCATCGCCCAAGGCCCAAAACCGTATCGTTCCGCAATAAGCTTTTAGAAGGCGCGGGCCGTGTCGTAAAATTTCGAAGCGCGCTCCGTTTCTTCGCATACCGGTTTTAACGATACGTACTATTAATTTTAAGAGGAACGTCAACTATGCTTTAACGACGCTTACGCCGCGTTTGCCACGAGAGAGGCCACTTTTCTGGGACTCGAATTTAACGATCGTACTTTATCAACCCGGTACCGGCTACGGTTGAAACTATGCTCGCCGCGGCATTCACTAAATAATCGATGATTCTCCGTTTACTCTCGTGTACGCATTCATATTTCTTCGATCATGCGATAGAAACAAGTCTTCGAACGAAACTCGCAATTTCTGTCGTTTTTAAATGGAATCATGACATCGACTCTACTTGCAATGCTTTTTAATGAAAAGGGTGATAATAGTATGTGGCTTTATTTATTTAAAACATATAGTAAAATATATCATCTAGATGATTTTCAGCTGATAGATTATTTAGATCTTTTAATTTATTTTAAATATTTCCTGAGGTTTTGTCGAAATTTCTTTTGAGAAGAGCATTCTCTGTCGTAACTTTGTAATTATGTAAGGCAAAAAATGTCAAGTCTTATTAAGCTCAATAGAAACATTAATTGGCTAAAAAAACTTACTAGGTCACTTCGTTTAAAGAAAATAACAACCTTCTGTATGTTTCTAGCAATCATTCTATAAAATCGCTTTCATGTATATGAAATAATTAATTCTCCTATATTATTGCATATATCTTAAAAAATAAATTTTAGTCAATAATTTTGCAATTATTTCGAATTTTCTAGCGGTTACAACACCTTATCTGATATCTTTGGAAAAATCGTAGAATGAATTGTGGCGTATGTTGTTTTCCTCTTTTATTTGGAACAGGTAAACAAGCTGTTATTAAATAACAGATGAGAATTTTCAACTGCATGTGCCTATATGAATTTGTGAAGACGTCCTTTTATTCTCACGAATAAAAGTGGATCGAAACATTAGTATAATCACATAATCGAGTGAAGCAACAAAGAGAAAGCCATTCCTTCAACATCTTTCGCTGGCCTATGTATTTTTCCCTCTGTTCAGGAACGAAAAAGTTTGCGTTCCGTTTGGTTCAAAGCGGTAGACGTCACAGGGACGATTTAATTTCGCGTGGTGCTTGTGGTAACAGAAGTTCGCGCCGTTATGGTAAAGGCGTGCTATTTTGTACGTACGATCAAAGGACTTTCTTGCTATTTACTTGCGGTGGCGGAGATAATGCAACTCACCGTTCCCTGCTCCCATTTTATGCGCATTAATGTGCTTCTTTGTGTGCCAATTATCGCGCTTTCTGAGGATCAAACGGGAGGGGCTGTGTACAACTCGAGATATCATAATCATTCAGCATCGTTCCGACGATGTACTCCCACGAACGATTAATATTAGCTGTATGTAAAAGAAATGCACGTTACATTTACGTCCGTAGTGTTAAACTACGAAGGAAGGGAGAGATGATTGTAGAGAAGAGGGAATTTACAAATGAATAAAAGAAAGAAAAGGAAAGAAATGAAATAAACAAGGGAAAGATGCGAATAGAAGAGAAGAAAGGAAAGGAAAAGTGGAACGGAAAGGAAGAAAATAGGAAAGAGGAGGCAGGAAGAGGAGCAAATGAAGAAAGTAAAGAAAATGGATAGCAAAGAAAAGGAAGAGAAGGTATGGAATGGGAAGGGAAGCCATTAGAAATAGTATCTTGTACATTTGCTCCTGCTGATTCCACCCCATTACTCGATTCTACATCCTAGGTATTTTGCCAAAAGTCAATCAAGACTTCATAGTTTGAACTTACTCTGCAATCTTTACCTTCTAACACTTTTAGAGCTGAATTTTTTTGAGACTGGCTAGAAAAAATTTTTTTTATTAATTTAATTATTAATGATAGAGACACATTTGTTCTAATGTTTTCGTAATGAAGACATAATATTTTACAATTCTAGTAACATTTTAAAACCAGTTATATTGGAAACAATTACATTTATCATTTTGTTAATTGATAATTTGTTGAAGCGTATTATCGCACGTACGCATCGTCGAGAATGAACAAGTAGAACTTTTAGTAGCTTTAACTGATAAAGGCAATTATATCTAGTAACTGTTACAAGCATTAATTAGTATTTTATCTAATCAGAACAATTACGTCTAACAATTATTATAAATAATATTGAACTATTCTACTTTATTTCATACCACACAAATGTTAATGGAAGTTATAAAAATTGAAGTTAGTACTTTTGGAAGTATTGTAAGTAAACGGTTGAAAATACAGGTCTCTTGAACCTTTGCGGAAAGAAAGAGCTCCGGTAGTTGAAATTCAAATTGTTTTAAATATTTCGAGATTTTGAGCTAATTCCTTGCAGCTTAAACGATTCTCTTTGACAAAAAGGCATTACTTGAAATGCTTTAAGGCAAGAATGAGATTCGGCTTCGTTACACGAAGATAACGGAGACTGGTCGGACCGCAAAGGTCGAGTTACTTTCACGTCGAAGCACTCCGCTACTCCGTGCTTTCATTTACGACCCGTTCCATTGATCGTACGCAACGGCGCGGCGTACATAATCAAATCTTCGTGTCGTAACATCACGTATGTACGACGAAGCAACGTTTCCATTTATTAGCAAAACTAACCAAATCCGAAACGGTATTTTCTCCTAGAAATATCAAAATATTGACGCGCTTAAATACCCGTCTTTTGAGATTTTCACACTTTTAAACACTTTACTCGATTGAACTTTCATCCGGACATAGTTCTGCAATGCAAAATTTTATCCTTAAAATGTTTTCTAGAGACAGAAGATTATTACTTTAATATAAGAATTTAGTTCTCCCGTAAAATTGTTGTCATTATTTCTGTTCTTCAATACTTCACTTTATAACGTGAAAAATATGTTTTGTATTTCGAAAGAATTTTTTTGAAAGGATGCGGAATTTACGTGGCATTTCACAAAATATACAATTTCCACTATCAAAGTTTCCACAATGGGAGCTGTTTCGTGAAAATAATCTCAGAACTGTCACCTTTGACAATTTTCATTCTTTTTTGTTTTTGGATACTCTACTACAATAAAGAACAAGCTTTCAGTGGCCAAAACGTTTAAAGTACTCCAAACAAGATATAGATAGCAATGCCTTTAGAAGGGTACAAATCCATCTAGCATAGCAACGTCTAGCATAGCGACTGTCAAATTTTCCAGAATGGGTCACTTAAACTCCTCCGAGCATCTACTTCCGTCAGCTTCCGCATCCACAAAAGCATGCAAAATCGCGTTTCGTCACAAAGCGAATCACCGCGGGGCAAGAATACTTTTCATCCCGCCATAAACGCGAACTATCTCGTGTTCCACTTAGCACCATCATTCAGGACGGGACGATTTCTCTCTACGAGTTCTTGCGTCTTAGACGAAAAAGATCCACTTCCTGCGACGGCCTTGTTCCACGAAGAAAGGAGGAAGCCAAGGTGGAAGAAGCGGATTGCCCTTCGCGAGCGAACTGGCCTCTGGCTGTCTCGGTGGAGAAGACGCTAGAAAAAGGAGCTCGACGTCGATCCTGTTCCGCCGATACTTGTCACGAACCGTTCCTTCACGGCTTTGACGATTCGAGGAAGACGAAGAAAAGGGACGACGATGGAGAAAAGAACGAGTAGAAGAACTGAGAAACGACTGGGCATTGATATAACGAACGTGACCGGCGCACCTTCGACACTATTACGACACTGGACAACAAAAAAAGACGCGTGTCGCGTTTCTGACCGGCTCGCAGTCGCGCGATAAATCGACGTTAAGTCGAAATTACGGTCGCACGGGGGTGTTGCCAATGTTGCTGCGTGCCATGGCAAGCGGGCGGCGGCTTAAGCCTCGTTTTGCCACCATCTGGATCGACTGCTCAGGTACAACATCCTCGTATGTATTGATGGTAATTGCTCGCACATCCGACGCTCGCCCGCTTTTTATACTTCACTCTTCCAGCCTGGATTGTCGGATTTTCTTCTTACCTTCACACGGTGCCTTATTGTTTGTCACGGTATAGTTTTTGATAGGGTATTTGTCTGCTTTTTAGGGTGAATGTGACGGGATATCCCTTGGGACGAGGGATCTCTCTTTTTTTACTTTTTGTTTGAAGTATATTGAATGAAGCTGAGAGTCCTGGATGTAGTAGGTTGTTTTGGAAATTGAGTGGGAGGTTGATAGAATGATCCTGTGAGGGGAGTACATATTGTCCCTACGATTCGAAAGTCAATCTGTAAGGTACATTTCTTAGGTAATTTATGTAATGTTGAATATGTTGAAAAGATAAATAATTGTGTTATATATGTAGATATTTTGTGATTAAAATGGTTAATTGTTCGATTGTTAGATCATTAGATGCTCGATGTGCAATAACGATTGGCATGTAATTAGACTAGAATAGAATTAAAACTCTTGAACTGTAAAGTTGCACAATAATTTCAAGTGATATATTTATAGCAAAATACATAATGGAAGCTAATGTTTCCTTCGAAGACAATACAAAATTCTGCTCCTGTATTCTCTCCCATTTTGTTCCTATTTTCTTCTGCATGACATATATTGGTCAAAGCATTATGTAAAGTAAAAGGTCTGTTCAGAGAACTGGGGCGAAAACGTCGATTCGATATGAGAGGAAAAAAGAAAAAAAGAAAAATAATACGAGGCGATTGGCTGTTATAAAAGGACGATTAAGCTATAATCGTAGATCGGCTAATTATTATTAATCCTTTGAGGCTACAAGCTGCAAATTGCGGTCAGCCTTTGGTGATTCCAGACAAAGCTTTCTTTATCCGCGATATGGAAAATATGTCATTTTTTCTTTCTCTCCTGTGTGGTTTGTATTTATTTAAAGGAAAGAAAAGAGCAAGGATAAAATAACACGCCCTAAACAATTTTACCCCCAATCGATTACATTTTCCACCGCTTCGACGATGCAAGTGTTCCGTGAACACTCGGCCTACTCCACCAAGAAAGGAAAAACAACGAAAACTGAAGAAGAAAAAAATAAAATATCGATGCAGCAAAAGTGTTATTACAGTACCGTATCGAACTAAAATTTTATGCATAATATTATTAGTGTGGTGGATATAAAATATCGATTCATTCAAGTTTGAATTTGATGAACCAGTGTCATTTATAAAATTTTGTCTGATCGTCAATTGAGCCTCTCAGGAACGAAAAATTGTTTTTGTAAATTTCTCAATATTAACTTTGGAAGGTTCTTAACGTTGTAAAGTAAATAAATTTTATTACGTATGAAACATGAGTAATATTCAATTCCCAATTTTACTTCTATAAGTTAACCTATCATAAAAGGGCATAAATAACAGTATATACCTAGGTGAATGTTAGAAAGTAATGTTTCTAACTCATTTTACCCACTTTTTAATCATCAATCACATTAAAGAAAAAATACCTAAGAATTAAAGAAAACATCTGTTCCACCTATACAATCGATATTTAATATATCCTTGTAGGATTTGTATATTATTAAACAATTTCTATATGTACACTTTTACTTACATTTTACTACAATGACGAAAAAGTCGTAGCTATAATAATTAGTTGATTTTCGGGTAATTTTAGCATTTAGGTACAGCATATGTCTATTGAATAACGTCCTTATCTACTTGAATCGCTTGACTCGATCAAATGTTCTCTATTTTTATGATTGTGTCAAAGAAGGATTTTTTGGATAGTTCATAGTGAAATATAGCCAAAATTTGAAGATGTTCTTTTATTCATCAGTAAATTCTTAACAAGCATCTTATATAAACTTCTTATTGAAATATGTAACATTCTCCTTTCTTCTTGAAAAACGAGAATCTTTCTGTTAATCAACCAGATATTTTCTCTGATTGTTATATAAATGTTCAATCGAAACCTATATTTGGCCAGTAATCTTTTTGTAAAAGTATGCGATGAATACAGAGAATAGAATAAAATAAATCCAGTGATGAAAATGAACTTTCCGAACAATCCAATACATCATGTACCTTCATTTACGGTGGCGTGGTACGGACCACGATGACGCTTATGCTAATTCCAAAGGCTGTTGAATGAGCTGCTTAGGGGTGTGAGTCCACGAATTGTTCGTGCGGATCTTCGTGTCAGCGTCTCGTCACTGTCACGCCGGATTAAAATCCGGTTCTCGATTCGCGCGTACCTCTCAATGAAAATAATAACCGACGCTCCAATAGGCTTCGGATCTCTCTTTGTCACCGAGAATCCTTTCATTTCGGCAGCGAAACTGCGCACTAAGAGCGTCAGATTAAAAGTTTTTCATTGAACGTATCAACACGCGTTGCGTTGGAACCTGGGCTTCGTCGCGTGTTTCATTACTGGCCGGATTCGATTCATCCGTTGAAATACTAAAAAAGCGAAAAAGACAAAAAAATGTACGGAGTAAAATTGTTTTGTATTTGTGTCTTTAGTACTTCTCGTCAGGTTTCGTTTCTATACTATATATAATGATCTCTCACCAAGTTGCATCAATAATTTTTTCATTTTATACCATGACTAGGCAATATTGGGTGCATTTATCGTATCTGTACATTGTATATGTTCACAGAGGAAAATGAATTTCGCTTAACATATAGGCGTTTATAATTAATCACTTAAAAGATTCCTGAAACTTTTTATATTATTACAAATCTCCAAGCGTTTAAACGTGAAATCGTCTCTGCACCGTGGAACGTTGTTTTTCGACAATTGTTTTCACAGAAATGGCGTTCCACACAGGTGCCGATAATAGCACAGCTCTTGCGTATATCTCTGCGTCGTTTTTTTTTATTCGCGCTGCAGCGCAACGTCGCAGTTAAACAACGGTAAATTGGCCAAACAACTACTCATTTTTCTCGTCGCGCCCGTTGAATCTCTTTTTCCACGAGCAAACATTATGCATACGTGTTGCGTGTGTAATTACAAGGCTCAAAATTGCATGACGTGATACGATGAAATTACAAAAACAACAAAAAGGAGGGGGAGAGAGAGTGAGAGAAGAGAGAAGAAAAAATAGGATGAAGACGAGGAAGATATAGCAAAGGGCAGGGAAAAGGGAGAAAAGAGAGAGGATGTAACCGGCGGTTGCCGCATCGTCGTAAATAGCCGGTGTCCCGCTGCTTTAAAGTCGTTTTAGATTGCACGTTTCGAAACGATTGTTATCGGTCAACAGTCATCATTGGTCAGTTTACATAGCCGCCTCGTATCGATCGACATTCCCGGTAATTACGTATTGTCTGTAGAACGCTGCCGTGTCGCTATTATGCACTCGCATACACACGTATATAGTATGTCACATATACATACACATTGGCGGATACGTATGCAAACACGCACACAAACACCTTACAAAGACTTCAGTTCGCGTGTGTCACGACGCGACGGTTCCGTGAAACGTGTCACAAACACGTTCCACGTTGCCAATAAAATGGCGTTCGCCGCAGGAAGAGGCGACCGAGTTAGATACTTTCCTGGATACAGCTAAAAAATTGGTCGCTCACTGTGCGCGGCATTCAGTTTGATTTGCGACCACTCGTTTCTCTGTACCAGTGTTTTCCGACGCGGATAGATGGACTGACTTCCGCTGATTTTTGTAGGTTAGGTATCCTGGTCCAAACAGCCATGGACTTCTTCGAAATTTGGATATTCGCAGGGAAACGTGCTTCAAACGATTTAATTCTGGAACAATACTTTAGCAATCAATAATATTAGTAAATTAATAAGTCACAAGTTGTAGATTAGGTTCAGTCTCCTCTTTTATGATTTTACAATTCTGTGTCGAATAGGATAATTAGATAATTTGTAATTTACAAACTTTGATTTTTAAATTTATCTTAGTCCATTAATTATCCTGGCGTATTTTTATACAAAACAGTTTGTTAGTACTAGTAGTTTGTGACTCGTAAACTTTCATTAATACGACTTACCTGTGAAAAAGAGTCATCGCGTCTTGTTCTTTAGACATTTCAGGAAATACATAGTTACAAATTTCAGCATTTTTGGATATTTTATTTAACCCTGTAAAGACCAGTTAGATTATTTTGGTTTATTAATTAATCGGTAAGTATTGTTATATATTGTAATAAGTAGAATAATTCGAAAGTCTTCGGTTTTAAAGATGAGTATCTTTCTCGTGTTTTTAAAGGGAAAGCTTCGATATTTCCAGTATTAGAGTAAACAGTAATAAAATATTAATAAAGTTGAAAGGAAGATTAATGGATATTAATAAAATAAACCAAAAATACCAATAGGAAAAAGGTTGCTATTTCTAGCGTGAAAACTAAATATCTTTACTAAAATAACAGGATATTTAAATTCCTCTTTAAGGATATTTCCCTTATTTACGAGTACCTATTTGACAGTAAATATTCATTTTTATCACATTATACATTTTATTTTACAAACTCGCTGTCTCTATTACTCTAGTGGAAATAGTACTTATCTAATACACAGACGAATTCATTGAATTATGAAGTATCTCTGATCGTTGATATCAAATCAAGAACTTTGTTCATTTCCCTGGCACTGAAATAACATGGATAAAAAATGATGCAAACAGGTTTATACAACGTAATCCATCAAAAAAGGAACGTTATCTAAAGTCCTGTTTAACATCGTTAAATTGTCCCCAGCTAATAGTGAAAACAGACATCCAGTGGAAGCGACCGTTCTATGGCTATCGCGTTTCTTCGTCACTGTAATTACGAGTTTATCTGCACGTCTCAAGCTCCTTAATTGTCTCATATTTGTACTGCTGGATCTACGTTCGTACACACTGTTATGCAATATCGGTGTGTGGCAAACAAAACGTGTGTAAATAACAGAGATCCAACGAGAAATATACTCTGTTCAGAGAATTTTCTTATTCCCCGGAACACTGCGTATCCGCCATGCAAATTTTACTCAACGATTCATCGTCGTTTCTCCGAGAGATTATTTATCGTGGAAGATTGCACCGTGACGTTCCTGACATACTTTATTATTGTTTCGCGTATCAGATCTGAAGGTAGCCGAGCATACGACTTATCTGCGCCGTATCGTGTACCGGGTAGAAAAATGTCGTGGCAAGGAACTCGATATACATGTATATCTCCGTTTCATCATACACCGGTAAAAACAGCGATCTCCTATCGCTTCGTTCGTCGCGAAGTTCCTCGATCGAATGGGGTTGAAAAAACGCGAAAGTGATTAGAGCCGATAAAATCCTTATCAAATGCGAACAACGTCATTTTCAGTAGCCTATGTATGTACTGTAAACTAAATCAAGATCCGACTCGAATGTATACAAGATTTCCAATTGATCGCGTGAAAAGCTACTTGATATAACTGGGTCCGTTACACGCGAGTCCAGCGGCTGCCGACTGTCAATTACGGGAAAAAATTGATGACTAACGACCAGATAAAAGCGGTAGTGCATTCCAAATCATGTCCTGTGTATATCGTTCTAACGATCTCTCTGAACACCTGACAAAACACTCCTTGAATATCGTTCACGATATGACCGAACATAATTCGTGTCAATATTTTCGAGGAATTTCAAGTGGTCAAAATGATTGCAAGCGAGTAGCAACATGATTTCTAAAAAAAACACTCTATGCATGAATATATATCGCCAGAGATATTCCTCTGGCTGTCTACGCCGAAAAGTTCCGCGTAATAATCCGAGGTTATCTCCGGCGACCGAAAAGTTTCGTTTAAGGACACTCTGTCGCGACGAAACTTCGCATTCCGTTACAGGAGGCGGCTCCTCCGCGAAAGTGGCAACCCGTTTTTTTCCTTCTTTTCTCTTTTTTTTCTGCACAGGCACACGATCTTCGTTTTTAGAAGCTTCCCTTTGAGCCATGGGCGAGGTTATGCATGACAAAAAGGGTCCTTCGTCTCCGGCGGTGCACCGAAAATTTTAATAAACATCGAGACAAGAAAGTATCCGGTGCATCGTCGAGTCATGGACAGGGGCGGAAAGTTAACGTGGCGCGGAGTTTCGTCTTGAGTTATTAATAATGATATTTATGTAAAGTATGTACCTCGTATCCCTTATATAACGGCGCAGTTTTATCCTTTTATGTTTGTTTGTGATTGTGTTCACAGATTCACAGATCTGTACATTACCTTAATGTCAGAATAAAAATATTAGGAGGAAATCTAAAGCGATTTACTATGTTATTTTATGCTTTGAAATATTTAAAATATTTTTATCCTAATAATATTTATTAACAAATAACATAATTTATTGTTTTCTAGGACAATTTTTCTTAATTTTTCGTAAATTCTTCAGATACTAGATCATTCTAATATAAAAATATTTTATTATCTATTACATATTATTTTTTAAAACTGTCTCAATTCCTTGATAACGTTAAGATTTTTTTCTTTGAAATTTTTTGAAGTTTGATCCTAAATTATTACGTTACTCCTTTGAAATTCTTCATTTTACTGTTTTTCCTTTATATCAGTTTGTAGTTACTGGATTAAATAAAAATCTATCGATATCTGGTCTCAAGGATAAATTCCATAATTTTTCACTATTCTTTTAAAGATATCCTATCTATATTGCAACCGTAGATTATTACAACAATAGAAAGGAATTTCCTTCCGCCTCATGATTACTGATCATTTCTGTATTAAACTACATTATTTGTAATTTTTCCAATTGCTAAATTCAGACAATTATCGTTTGATTTTTGTTTAAAAATACAAAGTGCACAAAACAAGGTACGATGATGTGACATGTACTTCCATATTGTGATGTATTCAAAATTTATTCAGTGTATGCTCATACGTACTTTGCCTATATATACACATATATACATAAAGTAATCCCGCAAGCTTCCTTCTTTTCACTGAAGATTTTATTATTTACACAATTTGCTTGGTCACGAAACCGAATGATATCTAATTTCGTAACTTTTGAGGGATGCTCCTTTCGGAACGTAATCGTAGTACCGGCAGGGAGCAAACTCAATCGGAGTAATATGAAATCAATTGTAAGGCAATTAAAGCGGAGAGCCATCGTTGCCTCCCGCATAAAACTTCCGAAACTCGATCGAAAAGTGAGCGCCGGTTATTGCGCTCTGTTTGCATTGACCGCGGCGGGCTGCATTCATTTGAATTTTAAACAGTTTTTCCGATCTTTCTTTAAAACGATGCCATAGATTTCATTATATGCAATTACTGGGGTCCAGCGTCGCAGTTCGAATGAGGCACAGTGTCTATGCTATCGACGTGATCATTAAGGGGAACCTTTGTTTGCGTATTTTAATTAATACGCCAAAAGGCAAACCTCATTTTACTTCTATTAACGTGTACCCGATCCTCTGAGCATATTCCGCGTTATATATTTTTGCAGAGTATCCTATTAATAAAATTGTCATATCCATTTTCTGTAACATTTCGATTGGAATGGAACCTTTAGATATTATACGTCTAAAGATCACACGCGAAAGACACGATAAGTCTGTCGATTTTCTAATTTTTATGTCACTTGGCAAGACTACTATCGATATTTTTAATATGCTCAAGAATAGACGGATAACAAAAGCACATATTTAATCCTAGGATAAATGGAAATATAGTTTGGATAATATGAAACTCATTGAGATAGGTATACATACACATAGTGTATTGAATTTTAAAATTATGTGCATTAAAAGATAGAAGGTGTATGACCTATCATCGTCCTCCCCTATAGACTTCGTATCTTCTTTTTTTTCTCTTTTCGTTTTCTGTGATACATATGTATAGAAAAGATAAAAAGGAGAAGGGGAAATGGAGCTATAATAGAAAATTGCAATATTAGTTCGCATTGCGTGCACTTGTAGCTGTGAGAGTTACGTAGATGACTTTCTGCACGCCACTGAATCATCAACGCAAAGGGCCATGATAACGAGATAACGTGTTACGAAATAGAGTCAATTAAGTAATCCGAGTTACACGCATTTGCCACGCAATATTGGGTTTTCAACATGATTCTTGTTTGGAAAAATAACACTGGGTTAGTTATCGCTAAGGGAGGTCATACATTTATTCATGATCGTTAAATCTTGTCATTTGACCCATTAACCGTCTACATTGTGTTAGCGCAATATATCACATTTGTAATCTTTTCTCAGGCAATCTACATTATTGAATTCTGTTTCACAATATCGAATATTGCTTAAATATCTTCTTAATATTGCTTAAATATCTTCAATATGCTTAAATATCTTTTCCGTCACATCCTATACCTTGCGATTTTCTAAAGTTCGAAAATATTGACATGTTTATAGCATTATGATAAACTTCACAATCATTTAATTCTTAATTCTTTTTTCAATCGCAGGAATTCCTTTTATATTCCTGAAATATCTATTACTCTTAACAAATTTCTGTATTGTGACAGAACAATAAATAAATTACTTTATCTATATCTTTTGATAATGTTGTGTTTACGGAATTTTTATGTATTTATTAAAAAATATTAAAGAATCATTTAAAATTTCAGATATTATATATATATATATATATATATATAACCATTGAATACATAAGGAATATTTAGTTAACATTTAACATTTTTCATTAAAACCATTTTATCATAAAATAAATTCTCCATGTGATATGTTTGAAAGAAAAGTTATACAAGATAAAATTAAGATTAACGTAACAAAAAATGGTATAATCTCGAGTAAAGTTCGTTTTCGATATTTCAGCTCCCTCTTCCAGTCTTCGATGATGACGCATTGTGGTACTAGCCTATTTCCTGAACATCAGTATCGGTAACGTGATCGCGAAGTGGTAAGATAAAAATTGAATTGTGTACTGAAAAGAAAACCGCAATCAATCTATTCACAATAGACACACAATCGTATCATGATTTTAAATAAACCTATCACTTAACTCGATTGATAAATAGAAATATATGTATCTTCTATGATAACGACAACTTATTCATTATCAAATAAAATTTTTTAGAAAGAACATGAAATTTTGTATTTTGAAAGACTCGAAGATAATGAGCGAAATAAAATAAATCATTCTGATTAAATTTATTATTTAAATGAATTTAAAATCATCCATTACAAACTAAACTAAAATGGAAAAGAACGTGAAAAAATTTTATTTTAATGAAATTTAAAACATTGATACAAAGAAAATAAATATTTTTAATTAGAATACGAATTATATAAGAAACTGGAGAATATTTCTAAAAGATTGGGATGAACATATTTAATATTGGCGATCTTTGTTGTGATCTTTATGAGCAGCGGATGATATAGTAGACCTCTGTAGTGCAACTAATGAAATTTTAACATTTCTGCAAACGGAATTCAAGAGAATAATCGATTCCAACTGCGTTGCCGAGTACTCAAACTGAATAAAGTGCATGTAATTTTAAACAGAACGCATTCCACGCAGACAGGAACGAGAAACGAGAAAACATTAACCACGCGCATAGCGTGGAATTCCTTTCGTAAATAACAGATGAATTTAATAATAACTTGTTACAATTCGAGAAATTAATCGGGTATTATAGAATTTTTAAGCATGAAAATAACAATGCTCGTGTTAATATGTTTTAATAATTTATTCAACGTTCATTACATTCGTTCATTACTTCGAATTGTTTCGCGTACAAATGTAGATAATATTTAGAACAATGATATTATGATTACTCTTTGTCTATTCTGTGAATAAAATAACTTCCTGAACTAATAACATAATTAATTTCCCCAAATTTGAATAACGCATAATAAAAAATGTTGAAAAAGTTTCATTTTATATAATATTTTGTAAACTTCGTGATATTCTACATAATGTCATGAAGCATAGTTTGATAAACAAAGAGTACTCAGAATCTCTCGATAACAAATTTCTCGGCCGCGATTTCCTTCTGAATTGATCGATTCGACAAAGATAATAATACTAGATAAAACATATACTTTCGTTATACATACATCGTAAACAACATCGTATAAAACATATGTTTTCGATTCATAGCAGCAATTCTATCTACACGTATGTTACAAACAATGATTTTTTCTTATTCGATAGCTTTCTTGTCAGAAACTCTTTTGATTCGTATTTATTGCAATTACGCGTATTTTGGACTTAATGATAAATAGCAATGTTGCTCGTAAGTAGTACTTACTCAGCCTTACAGTTTTCCTAGTCTTGAAATGCGATGTTTCGTGTTTCGCGAAGAAAAATACATTTGATGTTTGATATTCGAAGCGATACACAGCCTAAAAATGGGTATTAGCTGTTAAAAACAGCGTACCTATACTTATGAAAACTTTATAAAAATAGTTCATTATTTCTTTGCATTCTGTTCCTCGTGGACTAGCTAATTTATATAATTTTATATGATAAAATGATCAACGCATCGATTCATGAACAATTAAAAATATTGATTTTAATAAATTACAAAATTTGTAGCTATTAATGTAATATTTAAAATAACAGAAATCCTTTAAGTAACTTTATATGTCTGATGTTAAAGATTTTAAGAAATGCTTATTACGTATCGAGTTTTCTTGTGAAATGGTTTGAGATAAATTAATTACAAAAATAGTGACGATGTAAAATAGTCTTAAACTTTAGTAATAAAACAATTTAACGATTCACGTACTGATTTAAATTACGTATCTCGTAAAATTAACAATTCCTTCATTTTTATTCATTTAGTAACATCAGTTAGATATTCGGAACGTTGCTTCGTTGTCATATGACATAAAAAATAATTTCAATCGCTTTTCCTACGAGTGATAACGATTATTTTCGTTCAGCCTTAGAACTAAGCTTCGATAAGAACTCTGTCGCCTGATTGTCTCCCTTTCTGTGTTCTAATGCTTGAATTACGTCCGTACCTGAACATAAAACAATAATCAAAATGTAAGAGATAAAAGTAGATTAGATAAAGGCAATTAGTTAGTTAGGATTAGAGGAAAAGTAAAGAAAACCTACTTTTCCTTGTAGGACGTGAAAGATTCAAGTGAATTTGGTCGAGAGACTCGATTCCTCGATCTGGTCCCGTTTCAGGAATTTCGCTGAATGGTAGGAAAGCCTCTGCCATGAATCTCGATCGAAGAAAATCTTTGTCCTTTAGTTCGAAAACTACGATTGCGTTTTCTGTGGCTCTTTGTTCGCTTGTTAGAGGTCTGAAAGTATTTACATTAGTTAAATCGGAAATTGTTGAAATGAATAACATTTTGGAAAATAATAATATGGTGTTTTTGAAATGTTATAAAATTATCTTGTTCCTGTCTTTCGACAAATCCTATATCATCTATGTAAGTAAGATTCTCAAAATCGATATTCTTGAAAAATAAGCTACGGATGAAGAAATTTAATTTTATACTTTTGATTTATTTTTGCATAGAGGATCAACTCTTCTATGTTTATATATTTTCATCCACAATCTATATCTTGTTTATGTATTCAATTCTCTTAATATTTCTACGTATTATACATACATCTATTATGGGTAGATATAATATAATATTTACATATAATGTTTACAACGATCTATTCTCTATCGAAAAAAAGGTTGACTATTACTCACATGTTAAAAATTTCGTCGTACAGCGGATATAGGTTTTCCTTTTGCACATGCGTTTTAGGCAATTTTACGTCGGCGAACTTTTCCTCCGGAAGTAGCTTTACCTTCACATATGAATCGCAACTACCTGGAAGATAGAGACAGAACAATATTTTCAAGCTGTTCTTTCGAAACACCAGAAAGACCCCGATATAGGCTCATGCACGATGAAAGGTGACTGTCTGTATTCTTGATGGGTCTTTTGTCTATGAGGTTCCACAGTGTCAACAACATTTAATATATTAAATTGCTGCATAAATTTTCTTCGTCATTCCGTTCATATAAACACGCTATCGATGTTATAATAAATATAATATCGCTATGTAAATCGACAAACTATTCTCACTAGTCTATTCAGATCCGTCAATAATCATCCACTCAGAAGGATTTTTATTAGGTTGATGACAAAGTAATATCGGTTTCTGAAAATAAGAAGACAAGTTGACAAGAAAAACAGTTTCAAATAGACAATTTACGATAAAATCATTTTATGAGAATGGTGTTTCGTATTTATAAAATAGTATTTATAAAATAAAGATATAAGGTGACATTTACGCGGATAAATGTCGTAAATCGAATTTGTAAATCTACTCTGATGAACATACACGGAACTTATGCAGCAATTTAATATGACATAACAAACGAAAGAACACACATTTTACAACGGTTAAACATTCATTAAATAACTTTTATATTATTTGTTATATTTGGAACCTTATAGAAGTTTGTATCACTCGTGATCAATTCCATGTTTCTAACTTAGGGAAGTTATTCGATATGCTAAAATACTCGTACATTCTCTAGCTACAAATACATAGTAACAGAAAATGTAATATAAATGTTGGTCAGCCGTGTTCATGCAAATCTGAAAGTCTAATTGTCGCGAGGGCAGGCATGAGAGATTCTAATTTTAACAGTGATGAGGAAGAGCGTGTTTCTTTTTTATTTCTTTATTTGACATCCACGGTTTACATACTTGTCTTCCCTTCTTTCAGTCTTTGTTTAGATTTTGTATGAAGCTTGTGCTTGAGAGTAGACACCTTGCCTACCAAATCGCCTACAAAATCGAAAGAAAAGGTCATTCTCTTTGTCGCGAACCACCCGCTCATTCCCGTAACCGATTTACAGTGAAACAAATAAACGTTAACGAGCTACAAAATGAAAATCTAAGTTCAATTTACGTTGATGATGGAGCTTTGCGTTTTGTCTATAGACGTGTGCAATTCTGCTTCTCTTTGATGGTTCAGTATAACGTATTGAGTGATGCTCATAAAAAGACTGATGCGATTATCATTTTTTAATTAAACGGTTTTGCAAAATTTCTGAAAGAAATTCTCTTAATAAATTTCTTTTTCTAACTAAATAAAGAAATAAAAGGTACTTCACCTATGTACAGTTACTTTTGTAGATAGCAAGTTATAAATATTACAGTAAAGAATTTTTCATGAATTAATTACGTTTGCTTTGTAATTTTTAAATGCACATTATAGTTTTCTATATATTCCGTCTATAGATAATGAATATGTCATCGGTAACAATTATCTATAACATTAACTTTTCTATGAATAAATCATTCAATATTTTTATACATTTTATATGATATATATGTGACAATTGATTTGCTAAAATATTTGTAAAAAGATGTCGTATAGTAGAAACAATATTTAAGTTTCAAATTAAACTTTTTCGTATTCTATCAATTCCAAAAATAATCGCACTTTTCGCTTCATCAGAACCACCCGTAGAAATTAAAAAGTGTATAATAAATTGTGTCTCGCCTAAAATCATATTTTTAGCATTCATGCCTTAGATTGTAATTTCGAATTCAAATGTTCTTTAGAAAATAATGTCAATTTTTCTTCTCTTACCGTTACTGTCGACCGGTCGTAATTTCCTCGCGTTCAATATCTGAATGTTCAATGAATTATCCACGAACTGCGCCTTCACGGTGATCTGTCCGTACTCGGATTCTTCCAACTCGTTCTGTTCCTTTATTCGTTCCTGATGGTAACGATGTATCAGATCAGCTGTCTCCAGGCCGTGGAGCTCCAGAAGGTGTTCGATCTTTTCCAGAACTTTCACGTTCGCTGTCTCGTCAGCTCCAACGTTAAAATATCGAATGAGGGTATGCAGAGTGCGATGGAGGTTCGAATAAAACGATGGTGGCCTTCTTCTCTGTAATGTAAAGATTTTTAGCTTTCATACTTTTTCGATACGCAAATTACTAAAAACCATTTTCTTGTCATTTATATAAGAGTAAAATTGTTTAAAGAGGGAAAAATAGCTGGAGAAAATAATAAAAGAAAGACGAAGAATAGTTTCTAGTACCTCTAGATTATTATGTACTAATTGATATAAGCTTTCCGATAGCGTGTCCCAAATAACATGCAAGATCCTCTCAAAATTGTCTTCATTAAGATGATCGTGCAACGTCGACAAGTTACTATCAAGATATTGTAGAAGTCGATCCATGGTATTACTGGTCGTGTCTATCAACTCTGCCCCCTCCATGAGATACCTTTATTCAAATTATAAAGGTGACAATTAATGAGAAATTAAATACAGTAGAATCTCATTTAAATTTTAGTTAAATTTTTTTAATTAAATTATATGAACGTGAACTATGGACGTAAAATATGTATGGAACGTAAAATAATAGACAGAGAGAAAAATTATCGAACCTATGAACCGTTTATCCTATAAGTTTCGATAATTGGGATTACATAAAATGTGAAAAGTTTGCTATAGTTACCTGTTCATGGCAGGAGACATCTTATCCGCGACAACTTGTAAAAGTTCTATAATCTTGTTTTTAACAGTGTCAGTGGCATTATCGATGATCAGCTGAAGCGTCTGTTTACATCTGTCTGCGTCTTCTTGGGTTTTCTTTTCTGCTAGCTCATCCACGATGTTCTGAAGTCCTAGATCGTTGGCTAATGGCGCAATTGACGTTCTAATGTAATCGATATTATTGATCGCGAAACACCACGCTGTTGATACGGAGAACCTCCTTTCGTACACGCTACTTTCTGACAACTGTTCCAATTCTGTGGTCAATTCCGCTTTCTTTGCCATTTTATCTGCGTATGCGATAGAACATTTGCAGATATCCTAAAAATATGTAATGCGATATATTTTTCAGGAAATAGAAATATTTTCAAAGTTTGTACTTTTCTTTCATTAATAGCTATACTAAGATACAATTAATTCATACAATTTAGGAGTTTTCTAAGAAAAGAGTCTGCAGATCTATGGTATATTACGTGTATAGGTATTAAATGTATTTTCCATAGTAGAATTACTATGAAATTTTTATTCCGTAATAAGAAAGACAAAGTTCGAATCACTTCTCACGAACATAGGTAATATTAAAAAGTTAGAGCTAGAACTGCCAGTACAATTTTATATGAATTTTGGATTATATCTGGATCTTAAGATGTGCACGTATGTAGTAAAATAAGAAATAAATATTCGAAAATTTTTCGATCAAAAAGTCGTTATTTATGGACTTACGTCTATAATTTTGGCAATGAAAGTGTAGGAGCCTTCCGTGTCTGGCCATGCGAGTTGTGTCCAAAAGACTTTGATTTGGTAGAATATCGTTAATGTATCCACGGCACTTGAGCTGTATTGAACGGAGTTATCGACTGCTTGCAACGTGTCAAACTCCACGGCTCTGTCTATTCGTTTCAGGGCCTTGTACACCGCTATATCGAGCCAATGTGCCACACCAGCCCTGAACCAGTTGTAGTAAGTCTGTACTTTCATCCCTTCCAGCTGTCCTTCGGCGCATAGCACTTGACCAAGACTAAAAAAAATTATATTTTATAGTTACTTCTGAATATTAGAATATTGGCAGCTAAAAAATTATAACGACTTACATAACGTATCTCTGCAACGCAAGATACAACTCGAATAAAGTCGTTCCCAGATTTAATTCCACATCGGCGTTTTCAATTTCAATTCTCTTCAACCTGCCGCAGACATCCTCTATAACAATCATACATATATCACTGATCCTCTTCTCGTACATCATGTACAGACATCTTGCATAAGGAAAATTAATTCGTCTGAAATTACAATGAAATTAATTTCAAACAATATTCAACATCGTGCTTAAATTCTGTCTAAAAGATTTTTAATTCTCACTTGATAAACAGCTTATCGTAATTATCAATAGCATTTTGTAAATCTGCTCTAACAAGTTGAATCACTTTGATGTGATATTTCAGCGCATCTTCGTCCGATTCATTTTCCGGGAAATTATTATTCAATATATGGTCAAACCTAAAATACCATAGGAATAAAATGTGTAATTATTTAGTTCGCTATTTATAAGTTTCAATGTTTTCCTAAGATTGTACAAACGCTCACCATTCGATACCACCCTGTTCAACAGTGTACTCTAAAGCTTGAAGGACACTTAGTGTCTCGTCAGGGTCTGGAAACCAGGGATACATTTTTGCAGGGAATAGATTAATGTCTTCAGGCACTTTAAGGGACGAAATCGACGACAGAATTCTAACGAAACAGAAAAATTCGCTTTGAAAACCTCAAATATTGATTGTTTCCATAAACTTTCAAACACAAATACAGTAATGTCTTTGCTAGCTGATCATTGCTATTCTCTTAAAGTATTTGATTTCTATGTTTAACTTAACTTCTCATTCTTTAGATTAGTACACGCTTGTAATTTCTTAGATTATCTGATGATTTCATTTCTTAAAATCATATTAATTAAAGCTTTTAAAATTCTCTTTTAGATTGTGATAATAAAGTATAAATTTAATCTCTTTGTATAAACGAATATTCTGTAAGAATTGTTTTTACAGATTTTGAATCGATTCTACGTGAAGTATTACGTGAGATATTACGTAAGGTTCTGGTTAATAATCTTAGAGCATCTTTTATTTCTAGTAAAATTTTAACGTTTAACGTAGATTATGTATTAAACTTTTTTCAATTTGCAGCTAATATAGCAACTATTCTAAAATTTTTGAACTGAATCTCTACTTTATTTACGTTCAATGCAAACGAAATACACCAATTATCTAGAATTCTATTTTCCTTGATAGTTGATCAGATACGATCCCAAACTACGACCAGCTAACACGGAAATTCTGTACTTAGGATTCACATAGTTTATTAATAATCACCCCAAAATCGCGGACAACTGTGTCATGGCGTTCTTGTCTCCAATCGTGAGCCTCCTGATCTTGCGAATACTGTTCAGACATGAGTATAACAACTTCTTCGTGGCGTCCCAAAATAATCTTGTTTCGTCTACCGAGAAAAGACCATTCTCCATGGGCCTCAGAAGGTCGATTGCTAATTTATTGAAAACAATAAAGTTTAACGGATGTTCTTGATGGATTCTTGAATATTCTATCCATTGAGCTAGCGTCACGTTTCTGGCTAGTAAACCACGTTGAGCACTGTGCTGAAGAAGAAGAACTTCCGCTGGCGCTGACCATCGACCGCACCAACAGTATTTCTCTATTTTCTGGGTCTCTATTTCGTATAACAATAGCACCCTGATTAGGTGTCTGTACTCTTGTGCGGCCACCTGTGCATTGTGCTCGGCGCTGAAGGCCAGTCTTAGTTTCACTACACCACGTCTTTTTGATTTGTTTTTCTTCTCAAGGGAATACCACATTGTATGGCCTGTTGTTGGTATGTCCTGATATTGAACGAGAAATCAATCTTAGTAGATTCATAGTTTGTTAATGCACTAATAAGAATTGATATGTTATGAAAAATTCATTTGTAATAGACTTTAATGTAAATTATCTGAAGAATCTTTTAAGGAATGTAATAGTTCTGTGAAACGAAATAGTTCTTTATCGGTGATTAAATGAAGATTAAAAGCTTCTTACGATCTGAATTCTAGTTAACATTTTTTTAGCGAGTAGTTTCTGATTTAAAAAAGAAAGTAAATAAAACTCCTATATATTTAGGGCTCTAGACTACTGATAGTTAAACTAGATTTTTAGTGACAAATCAGAGGATGAATTTAAGCAAACTGAGAGTAGAAGTTAAATAATGACAGGGATGTTTGATTATTTTATGTACCTTCAAAGGTATCCTACAACGACCGATAAATTCGTTATCATGGCAACCAGTAGTGGCAGTAACAGCAATTTCCTTCGCTAGTTTTACCAGTCCTCGAACACCCTTCACATCTTTTACTTTACTCATTTTCTCAGGAACTGTTTCAGCAGCGTCAAAGTCCCTTTAAATCGAGGAATAAAAAGATAATATCTAAATATGCTGTTAATAAATTTTACTCCAATTACAGTCTTCGTTATGAACTTACCACACTTCTAGATACAGTACGTCGTTTTCTGGGTCTTCTAGAGGGCTACAAGAAATCATGATTGAAGTTATATTACAATTTATGCATCAGAGTTCCGAAATTTAATCTAATAGAATCTAATACCTTATATTACATTTCACCTTAATATTTTATACTTTATTGGCCTATGAATTAAAATTCAGCACTATTACAAATATTTGATTATTTACTCATGAGAATAATGATAATAATGTAATATATATTAGATAATCCTAATATTAAATTAATTATTACAGTACATGATTAACGTCCAACTTCTCAAAAAAGAAATCACGTATATCTGCAAGATTAATTATCATAAAAAATGGAATGAATAATTGTAAATTTCTAGTATTTTTAATAAATGGGTAAATTAAGGTAAATTTTAATAAATGATATTCGTAATATCATTATTTCTCTACTCTTCCAATGTATGCCTTCTGGACGATTCATATAACGAAAAAAAGCGTGATTCTTGTCAAACAACATTTTCTCAAACTTCGCTTTACAAACATATGTCTGTCAACTCACAGTTCAAAATGTTCCTCCCACACTGGGCTCAGTGTGGATGTTTTCACGGCAGTGTTGTATCTCCTCGTGGGAGCAGATTCGAGGTAAAGGGCGCAGAAAGGATCGCTTTTACCATTAGAATCTTTTGACACAAGTTCTTTGGCTTCAATCACTTCGACGTTCAAATGCATTTCCGGTGGCTATATAAATTATAAATAAGTGACTTACAATTTTATAATTTGTTGAAATATTGACACGTGGAATTGGAATTGGCAACGAAATTCTTACCTCCATGTTTTTCGTCTCGTGCAAAACTCTCTCGTGCATGTCGTTGTCGACTTTGAACGCATTTTGAAGGTAGTTCAACAGAGTTTCCAATTCACACTCTTTAGAAACGTCGTAACCGACTTGGTGTTGGGTCATGAACACCAAAGCAGCATAGAGCTCCTCAATCTATAGTAATATCAAACGTTCTAAACTAAGGTCAAAGATATAACTATTAACAAAGGGCTGGGCGGGACATAATATTTTAATATCTAAATACTCGGTGCAAAAAGATAAAATGTAACTTCTTCCCTCGTAGTATAATCATTGTATGTAACAATAATAAAAAGTTCTTTTACTAAACATTGATAATATTCGTTGTCTCTCTATTACTGTCACTAAATGGCATAATTATAGACATTCTTCATCACTTCATACATCATTGTCCATTGCGGCTGACATATGTAATATAATATTATCTATAATATTCCACAAAACATAGCACCGATGCGTGAATGAAAGTACATATTACACAATCTAATAAAATGGGACACATTTCTATCGAATCTTTTGTAAAAAATAAATTAATAAGTTACACAAGTATTTACTTAGTTCTGTAAATAGAAGGGCAATTACTTCTCAAACGCATAGTAAACATCTGCAAATAACCTTCAATTGATTTACAAATGTTGATAATTAAATAATGTAAGAACAATGTGCAATCGATTTACGTCACACATAATTGTACCATCTGCTAGTCACAAGACGCATTGATAAGAGACAGCGAGGAGATTTTAGCTGCTAGTCGTTTGTCGAAGCATCGCTCGTGATACGATATATTCACAGTTCAAAGTTCTTCAGCCGGAGCATTAAACACATGCTTCAATCGAGCAAATGATTGGCAACGAACAGATACGTATTGTGTGAACAATTTTGTTTACTTTTTATTAGTAGCACCTTCAAATATTCAGATATAGTTAAGTAATGAACTGCGCATAAGTTCAAAACCACTTTATTTTCACCATTTTTCTTTTTACATGCAGAGAAAATTATTTCTCTTTTTACGTAATGAATTTAAAATCCAGCTGTTTAATTTAACAAATATATTATGCAATAAAATTTATAGGAAGATTTGCAACGTTGTAAACTTTGCAAAATATAAAGCTTCTTATTGCTTCAAAATTGCGAGACTTGTACAAGTTTACAGATCCTCGTTGCAAGTTGCAAGTTTTTCATAATTGAAAGTTGTTTGTTGCAAATTAGCGTGGATTTCACATTTCGCTAATTGATATAAAAATATATTATATAAGATTAGCGTTGACCTTTGTTGACATGAAATTATACTTATGTACCTATTTATTTGTATTACACCACTTTTATTATAATTATCTATGTGTGATATATTTTTTTAGTATATCAAGTTAGTAATTCTACTGTCAAGCATTATGAAATTTGTATGATACATTATATCATATCAACCATAAAATTTTCAATACGTATGACATATCACCATCGTATTTAATATTTCTATCAACAAACCGAAATCTTCACCGAATAGACTCACCGTCATAGCCTGGAGCAGAGTATTGGTTCTGCGCTCGATTTCCGCTTTAGGCACGCCACGGAAAGTGTTCCTTCCTCGATTCAGCGTGGCCACCCCCAGGGGTGGATTGGTGCTCACCATTTTCTTATTTTTCAGCACTATACTATCTCATCTCGTTAAACTTCACTTCTAGATGACTTTCAAAGAACAAAACCAATATCACGTATCACGACATGCTACACTTTTATACATTCAACATCTGATGTAAACATCGATTCGTCCGAGCTTTCTGTGCACCATCTGTTCGAAGAAAATCTTTCATTCATTGCCACGAGTAACTGTCAAGGTTTCCTCTTAAACGATGTCGAAACACGATTTCGAAAGAACGAACAAACTGTCAGCCAAGAACAATATAGTTTATACATTGACACTCGATCGAGACCTCACTTCCTCTTATTGACACTTTCATCTTTGAATTAGAATAACCACTCGCTGTACAGATGGTACAGATTTATAATCACGTACAGATTGGGATAAGGTACAGATGAATATTATAAAGAGACTACGGATATGTATGCATTTACAGGGAATTTGAAAGTGCAGACCTATACAGTACATACAAAAATATATAAAATATTCGATATATTATAAAATTCTTGTGACGTTACAGTACGTTATAATTTATAACGAAAATTTGTTAATATGTAAGTTCTGAAAATCTTGCAATCTTGTAACATCCTAATGTCCAGTCGTAATGTAAGACACAAGCTTCTTAAATTTTTAATAATAAATCTGTTATGATATTTAGTAGGCTCCAATTTAGATTCAATTTCTTCAATGAAATGAAAATATGAAATTGCGTAAAAGTCTGCAGTCTAATAATTATATGTAAATGCTCGAAGAATGAAGAAATATTTACTATTCCATTTTGGGTTGAGATGACTTTGGTAAAATAGGAGGGTCGATACGGATGCTCGAGGATCGGCAAAGTTTCGAAAGTGCTGCTCACACGACGAGTATCGAACTGCTCTAAAAAGCAAGAATCGTAGCGTATACTAGTACATTGTTGGCCGATGATGAACTTCGACGACCACGACCTTTGTTATCGGTGCTACGTATATTTATTCGGGCGCGCTTATGCAGTATGCATAATTGAAGAGGAGTATCTAGTCCAACTTACGAGAACGTAGACGTTGTTTGAAGAAAGGCAAAGATAATATAGAAGTATAGATAATGGAATATCAATGGCTTTTTTGTGTTTAGAAGATTTTGCAAATCCGAATTTAGTGAATTTATCAATACTTGCTAAATGGCTGAGATAAATAAACAGCATAACATATATTGACAAAATTAATTACTTGAAAAACAAAATTGTGCAACATTAACGAACATTAACGAAGACTTCGAAGCACAGAATTTGTATTATCTCCTTGCCTTTGGAAGATTTTGCAAACATAGGACGAGTAAATAGTAATAGAAATAAGTATTATAAACGATAAAATAAAAAAAAAATATGTACTCATTGAATTGAGATAGCTTCCTTCCCATTCTTTCGAAGTCGGTATAAAAAAATTCGATTATTCGCTGGAAATTAACTAAACAGATAGATAGATAGTTTTATTTCAATCTAGTGGTCTTAAAATAAATCTTGATTTACAAATTTTTGGAGATTAACTGCATACCTGCAGTTTGGTTTCGAAATCAAAGATTAATTTAGATATTAGTTTTAGTTACCAATGGTATATGATGAAATTTATGGAGAAACCCTGTGATGTTTCTCACGGCATTGACCTAATTTCAGTATGTAGGGCGGCTAAATTTGTCCATTTAATTAATTACTCAGCGAAATGGAGAGTTACAAATGCACCTTCCTGTTCAGAAAGCGGTTCGGAAGTGGTATGACCAGACAAAAGAATAATTAAAACTTGTGCTGAATAACGATGGTCGCCTTGAATTTAAATCTCAGTCTATACATAATTTATTGTTATTTGTAACTTCTAAATGTATCATTCATGAACTTTCTATCTATGTTCTATGAAATCTCGATGAATTCTTTATGAAACTGTTCATCATCAATCATAAAATCTAATCTCATTTCAATAAATGTTTCATATTTTTTTAATACTTTTATATTTAACGCAGTTAATTTATATTTATTCTTCAATAAGCCGTCTGTATAATCAAATGGAGTTACTTATAGAAGACTTCATATATTTTTAGTTTTATTTCAAGTAACTTATTCCAATAAACCGTTCCATATCTTTAGAACTGATTCATACGCAAAAAGTGAATATCAGAATCTTTCAGCCTCTGAAATTTTTTTATTTTTTTATTTTATAAGATTTCTACTTAATCTTCCAGATACCATTTTAATTATAATTTTATCCAATCAAATCTATTTTTTATAAAGGGCTATTATATAACTATTTATTAAATTTCAGTCCAAGAAAGTTATTCCAAGAAATTGTTCCATATGTTTAGTTCAACTAATTCATATTTAATGATTCGATATTACAAACTTTCAACTTAATTTATATTTAATCTTCGATGGATCATTGCCAGGCAATTAAATTTATTATTTACAGAAAGTTATTGATATTGTTTCGAGCATAATTACCTTAAAATTAACCATTTATAATGCGATAAACAAAAAAATGTTTCTACCACGGAGAGTTAATAATTTTTTATCAGGAGTTTTTCGCTAAGTTTATATTTAATCTTCACCTCATCATTCTCAGTCCGTAATCCGGTAACGCAGAATCTACTCTGATACCACTTATATTCCACATTTTTCTGGATTTTCCATTGCGTAAGCATCACTTGTAAATCATTCGTTCTGCTCGTCTTGTAGCAGACAAATTTCTAAGGTTACTCTTTTTTTAGCGCGTTCCTCTCGATCGACCTCTTGAAAAGAACGTCGTCAACGCGACGACTTCTGACCAAAATAGTTGTTTCCCCTTTCATACTCACAAAGAATCGTTCATCGTGACAGTTGCAAAATCTTTTTCAATCATCAAATTGAATTATCTAACTTCTTCTCCAATGTAGTAAAAAGACTTGGTAAATCGACCAAGGTACTTCGTCGTTGGCTTAAACAGAGAAGAGTCTCTTTGAAACTGATTATATCCAATGAAACGGAGGAATATAAGAGAAAGATAGAAAATCCGTTTGGACCAGCGACTCACTGAGAATCAGAAAAACTGGGCCATAGCCTTTAACATCGTCGCATACTAGTGGTTGCCAAGACCGATTGACTCTGACAATGAGATTCCATTTATTTGTACGCGTTTTGTGGTTCGCCTAACATTGGCCCTTTTGGCTTGATCAAACCTTAGAGCGGGAATGATATTTGTCTTACTGACTTACATGCTATTGATTGATGATATTATATGCTATTTGCGGATTAAATATCTGTGTATAATATGCAGTTAAATATATTTGAATATATTTAATAACATAGGTAATACTTCTGTTTTTATCTCTACAGTAAATCAACTATACGAATACTTTTGACTCTTTGTATCTCAAGATCCAATTAAATATATACAGGTAAAGGACGATATTTAGAGGGTGAAGTAGCGCTCTATTTTGTTTCTACGTTTCTAATCGTGTTTGTAAGAATACAAATTTACATAAAAATCCGCAGTTTAATTATAACGTTACGCAGTTACAAGAAAATTTCAACATATCTAGATAATATAAATTCGATTAATACGATTAAAATTTTCTTGGGACCACAGAACGAATCCAAGAGGTCATCGACTGATGCCAATCATTAAATAAAAAGGAAGAGCAATTTCCTTTCCCATTCAAATTACAATTCAATCTGAAACGGAACAAAGATGCACGACATTTGCTCGCGGTCTCACATTTTTTTCGCCCATTTCTCTACGCCGTGCACCGCGGCAATTTAAATACTGAAGATCTGGCGTACTCATTGGTCGCTCGGTTAACTGGCTGACCAATGGAAAACGCGAAAACAAGACAATGAATCTGCACAAAGGGAAACTATGCCGTATCCTGTTTGAGGCGACCCACGGGACAAGTGCAACCACAATGCGTATTCGTGTGTTCGCACAATTGCGCCCAATGAAAATTGATATACCACGGCAATTAGCTCATTGACCGGAGGAGGCACGCGTAGATAGCCTACGACGCCGACGTCGACGTTCCCGTCCTTCGTGGCCAGGCCCGATTTTCACGATGCATTATGCAAGTTCGTCTAAATTCGACCGCCCACGTACCAGCCGGATTTATTTTGCTACGGGAACAGGAATTAATTTCGGAAACGGATGCTTCTAGGACGTTTTGCTGGGCCATGAATGATTTTTATTGCTATCTAATGTTGGTGGAATGTTACGAATTATCGTTAATTACAAAGATTTTTCAGGGAAATGTTAACAATTTTGAACGCAGAAATGAATAAGAATTCGCGTAAACCGTTTTGATAAATCGAATCGCGCTCGTTTCGCCAAATCGCGAATAATTTTTGTTGCTAACGTTGGTGGAATGTTATCGTTAATTCCAAAGATTTTTCAGAGAAATTTTAACAATTTTTAAAGCAGAAACGAATGAGAATTCATGTAAAGCGTTCTGGTAAATCGAATCGCGCTAGTTTCGCCGAACTGTGAATAACTTTTGTTCCCCAATGCTAGTGGAAATTTTAAGACAATCTTTAATTGCAAAGGTTTTCCAGAGAAACTTCGGAAATTTTGAAAACTGTAGAAAATGAGAATTTGTGTAAAGTTTTAGCAAACTGAGTCGACTTCGTGTTCCTTCGAATCGGGTTTATTTTTTTATGCTATTGCATGTTTCGAAAATATACACTGTCTGTGAAAAGCTTGACCTCAGCATGAATTTTAAAGAAGAGTATGCAAAACATTCAGCAACAACTTTTTAAAACAGTTGTCGATTGACAACGAGATCCAAATTTCGTATTAAAGGTTCTTGATCGTCGACATCAAAGTTATTACGCGTTTGAGCAAACGGCCAAAATGTTTACTAAGAAATTGGAAATTTTCTGACAGCGAAAAAAATGTACTTCGAGTTACATGGAATTGAATTTAGTCTGAAATTCCACTGATCTTCTAATTATAACATGAAAATTCCAAGATACATATATATATAAATATCTAGAATCTACCGAAAGATCTAACTATAATCATTTTTCATTCAATTTTTGCAAATCATACTATTTAAACGAAACGTACTTATAATTTTCTCTACTCTAGTTAATTTGAAATCGTGTTATTTGTGCCGCAATAAATTTGTAGACATTTTAAACGCTTTATGTCAACAACGTATGAAATACGATGTTCTTCAAGGTCTATGTCTTGGAGAAATTTTTTACGAACATTTCTATACAGAATGAAACTATGTTACTGATAGTTTGCCAATTTTTGAAGACACAGCAGAATGCGATTGATCAACCCAGTTTTCTCGCTAGGTTTGATTTATTTTTATGACTGCTCCCTGACTTTCGATGAGCGGCCTTTTGCGCCTTAATTGCCAACAAATAAGACTCTGTCGAATAGCCAATTGCCACACAATACCAACTTATCCTCTTGAGCTGAAACCACGATCACCACATCTCGATCCTCAGCAAGTCCCATCAACCTTACATACCTTCGATCCCATTACTTCCTGTTACCTGACAAATTTCTACCACCGCGCGTTTCACACCGATCGAACGATAATTTCAATAATTCTTATTTAAATGTTTAATTATTTATATTTATTTAAAATTTCAATCAAGGTGTGAAATTAATTTAAAAGCGAGAATAGGAGCAGAATTTTGGATATTTCATTTCGGAGTACTTTTCCACACACTGAGACGATACAAAGTCCACATCACAATTTCTTTCATTGTTTTTTACACACGTTTTACTCTATTGACAGATTACGATACGTCCTTATAATGTTTGATCATTTTGTGTTACACTTTTCAAATAGATGCATCCAGGACTTCCGTGATGGTAGCTCCAGACGGAAGTACACGGACAGGACAATCGTGGTAGCTCGTCAACTAGAAAGGAGCCTGACGAAGGCGAGTAGCACACTGCCAGGAATAGATGGACGGACAGATCGGAGTCGTCGTCGACAACGTCGACGATTCAACTAGCGTCACACGCTGGCTACGCTACAAAACCAGAGTCGCGTTTCAAATTGAGCTTAACTGTTAATTGAGCTTAGAGGATAACACCCTACCGGTCGTACTACCATTCCATTCTATCGATGAAATAATATTACGTAATCATTCACGTTACCTGTTCTTTCCCTTTAATCTTCCGTTTCGGATGATTTTGTCGGCAACCGAACGATTAAAATGATTATACATTTAGATAATAGTTTCTTAGATAACATTTCTTAGATAACATTGATAGAATCAGAAAATTGTTTTACTGCTGTACGGGATAAAATTAGAGAAGGATCATTGTAGTAGACTGTATATAATGTTAAGCAGGCTATATATAAATATTCTACGGAAAATTGAAGGAGAAATTAAGAAATTTTACGAAAAGTTAGGAAAAAGTTTAAAAATTGGTAAAAATTAGAAGAATACGAGAAAAATTATGGAATATTGGGGAAAATTATTAAGGAAAACTTGTCGAAGAAACTGAAGAAATTTTCTTGAATGGACTATGCGACTTGTTTATTGCAGAAATTATCAATGCTTCTGGAGGAATTTTGATATTTTTGAAAAATTCAGCTAATCCAAATTCGTGTTAATAATTCGATGAATTGACCCTTTGAAATTGGATCAAGTTCAAGAAGAAAATTAGAGAATACGTGAAACAGTATATTATGAATCCCTAATTAAGAAAATATGAAGAATAAGAAAAGAGATAAGAATAAGAAAAGAATAAATAAGAAAATATATAGCAATGTCCCTCAAAGATTCAAGTAGCGGAGTCCGTGGAATAAATCTCATGGTCTGTCCTTTCATAAATTGGGTAGTCACGATCCTTCAGCAATTACGGATTAAATTGCGAATTAAGAGATACGTAAAAATTATTATGGCATAAAAATAGTATTGAATACAGATACAAGCATGGTTCTATTTTTACACACCATACATTACAAGATACATTTACAAGACTAACAAAAGGGTAGAGATGAAACATAATAAATCGCTGGAGTCCGAAATAAAAAACAGGATAAAATGAAGTTAATTCTACTAATTGTTCAACTAAAAATAAAAATGATATAATAAAATGTATCCCATGGAGTATTACACGTTGAAATAACTCTACTACCTTCATAAGAAATCTATAGTACTCACATATTTCTCGTCGAGCCGAAGGGAAACTGGCCAATCGTATATCCCCAGTCGCATTATTCTCAATACGGAAATTGAGATATAATCGAGGGTGCACTAATATTTCAGGTAACCTGAAAGTTACCACATTTTCAGGCGACCAAAATGTTGCTCGTGCCAGGACACGTAACTTGTTTGGACATTCGATTCGAACTGGGGCCTTTGTGGGATCAATATCGTCTTGTTACCACCCTACGATGCAATATGCCGGCAACATGATTCAGCCATCAATATCCAGTATCGAGATAAATAAAGAATACAATGATATTCGAACGTAGTTATAGAATATTTGATTATAATACTCTAAACATTGTAACAATAGGATGAAAATTGAAAGAAAATTGAAAAAACAGAAATTCTGTTCTTTAAAAGATTCGATTTTTTAGAGGGAAATTTGAAAAAATTTTAACACACAAAAGCAACAAAATTAATTTAAGCAAAACATTACCTATCGAGAATAATCTGATTGAAATCCATGTTAAGAATTAAGTTTTTTAAGTTAAGTCATCTATTTCTATTTCTCAGATCTATTATTTATTTATCTAAAACTCTATTGGTCAAGTAATCTTGGATTGGAATTCACTTCAGAGTTCAATTTTTTATTAAACATAATATTTTAAGTTAAACGAAAAAAAAATTTAGCAGAACGGATTACTCGTCGAACCATGTAATTAAAATTCGTTTTTGGGATTAATTGCTTATCGGTAAATTAAATCGAAAATTAAATCCAAGATTAATACCATCAGGTTACAATGCTCTTCACTATGTATACATTATATTTGATCATTATTTCAAGATACTTTCCCACGACTTTTCTCCATCTGTTTCCCATAACTTCCCACAGAGCATTCTATAAGCCAAGAAAATAACGATAAACAGACCACTCGTATTCGTATTGGCGTAGATAAGTCTATCAGAGTATTTTAAGCGGTTCGATGAGGCGTCGAGCGTTCCATTCGCGGAAGTCATTGATATTTCGAGTTATCCGGTGGCTCTCGAAATTTCAGCAAGCCAAGAAAAGAAACACTCGAACTTCGAGATGTGGCGGATATTTAACATCCACCATTTAAATCAACAGACGGACAAACGAAAAAATGAAAGATTTTATGGCCGATTCGCAAGTAGGAAGAGTACACTGTGGTTACGTATGTTTTCAAAGTCGGAGATTTCGAAGTAAATGAAATTTTGAAAATTAAAATACTCGATAACATTTCTTGGAGGAATTAGAAGAAACATTAAGCGATTTTGTGTTTGATTAAATCATCGAATCTTGAGTGACTAGAGGAACAACGTTTCTTTGGGTTGTACACGATTCTTCAGAAAACATCGATAGAAACGCGCGTCAATTGTCTTAAAATGTATATTTTGTAGCATCTTTGAAATACAATGATCTTAAATCTTATCGTTCAAAATAAAGTAAAAATAATAGAGAATTGTCGATAATTTCAAATACGGCGAAATACAATAGAAATTTTCCGAAAAGTTCGGCAGGAATAATTAGAATCTTTTAACAAAATTGTCATTTATAGTAACAATTTAAATTTGTCTAAAAATTCGATAGATATGTATCTCGTATCAATGATCATAATAAAAATCAAATTGATAATAAATAATATCCGATAACTTAAAATACACTGAAAAAAATAAAAGTGGTATATAACTCACGTTCCATCCCATAGATTCGGCTAAGAAATTCGTGGCATGCTCATTTTCGTCCCTGTCACTGTCAGTCTCCAAAAGTGCATCGACAGGCTCCTCGATGCTACCTTCTTCACTGAAATTGTCCTCTTCCTCTCCCGTTTCCTGAACCTCATCTTTCTTCTTTGGAAGCGGTCCTTCCTCCTGTTCCTGCGCCCGAACCTTCTCAGCCAATAATGTTCCAAGATTTTCGAAAAAACCGCCATCGGTCTCTTGTATTCTGTACATACGTATTAAGAAACAAGGAAATTAATTGTAGAAAATAATATTTAAAATTGCATCTAAACATTTATATCAATCCTTTTTATTCTGAGAATTTTTTGTTGCATGGATCAACGATTTCAGCATAATTTTATAGTAGCGTCGATTAAAGTCAGAAAAAATAATAGCTTTCTTTTCTTTTTACAATTTTTATGGGTGAAAAAGAAATCAGATAAAAGTTTTACTGTATCAATTTAGTGGCGCTAGTGAAGTATAAAGGATTAATGTTCCATCGAAGCAAATGCTATGTTTGCGTTGATCGTTTAAAATATTGCGTGATAATATAAAGGAAAACGTTGTGGTTAATAGGTGGAATATTAAGAATAAGTTGCAAGAAACTAGTAGTGAATGATGAAAGCAAATGCCTTATTTAATGCCACGTTAATTGTGATGCGAAGCAACTCCTATTTTCTTCGTCTCTGGCTGATTTCGCTAAGTGTGCTAAAAAACGAGCTATTTGAAACCAGCTACTGCATAATAGCTCATTTTCACGGCCAATGTGAACGTTTACATTCTTTATTCTTCTTCGTAAAAAATTATTTTATTATTCTTTGGCAATTTGGCAAAAAGAATTCGTGTTTTCGTAAATATTATAACTTATACCTAACAGAAAAATTGCACTGTTTGTAGAATAACCTAATACCTTGTGAAAATCATATTATAGGATTTATTGATGTTTAATGTGTTTCGTACCACGTAAATAAGCATTATCGGAAAATCAATAATTGTATAACTCAAGAAAGATAAATATGCATACTATCAATCATAGTCATGCGATTATGACTTATAGATAGGTCACAAGTTTCATAGAAAAACGATGGAATCTTGCAGTGTTCAAACATATTTTGGAAAGCAGCTACGCTGAATTCTACTATATAAATCAAGTAGAGTCCATTTAGTAAACTATACTTCAGAGCTGGACATAAAATATAACTACGACTTCAAATAAATAATTATATCCTAGCTTTTTAAATTTTATGGAATATTAATGATTCGATATTTGATCAATGGTGTGTACGTATACGTTTCAAAATTTTTCTATGAAAAAGCATATAAGTAAATTTTTGTAAAATTTCGCAATTGAAAAGAGAAAGTATACAGCTCTGTCGCATAGTACACTCCCGTTACTTAAGCAACGAACAACACAATTCACCTTTTATGAATGAAGTTGAACGCAGCGAATTTCCAATAGAATCTGCCTACGGTGACCGGTTTCGTTTCCGGTTTTTGCGACATTCGAGCTGCGGCGATCGCGTAGTAAGGATGCGTCTCGTCCAGCTTTTGGAAGTGCGCCATTTTTCGACTCTCTCTCCTTCGAAAGAAAAACATAAATTCTCCATTTCACACGTGCTTCACGAAATAACACCGACGATTCACGAAACGCTCTAACTGGTTGACAATTTTTATATGTTTGATAGTTATGAGCAATTCCCACTTGAAACAATCGAAAAATCGATTCATCACATGCATAGTAATTATTTTACGAGAGTCTGTATTTGATTTAGTAAGAAACCAATCAATATGTGAAATAAACTGTTTCTTAGGAAATAATTTTACTTTTGTGAAATAATTTATCCAAGTGTTTATGCTTCCGTGTATTATTTCTCAATGGTTTCTGTGTCGTTAAGGAATTATCGAAGAGTCATAATTGGAAGACAGATAAATTCGTATCATGGTCATGCATATGGAAAGTAGATTCAGATAGTTCAATCAGACTGTGCGTCCAACGATATTTGATAATGTACTTACATTCTTATTTCCTTTTTTGCAAATGAATATATTTCCTGCTCCACAAATTTTTGTATTCTATAATATTATATCTCACTTTGTTAAACAATTAATTTCACAATTTAAATTTATATTCGAAATTATTTAATTTTTAATCATAAAATTATATTCGAAATTATTTAATTATTAACCATAAAATTAAAATTCAGAATTATTTTATTCTAAATTATAGAAATTTATTGAAAACTATATAATTATGATAATCGTCAAACGTAATTTCCAGAAAAATATCCTAAAATCCTTCACCGAAGAATAAACATAAATGTTTTAATAATTCTATGATTTTATAGTAATATTTGTTAAATCTCACTGCACGTAATATTTGATTGATCTGCGCGGTTAATTTATCATAATGTATGATAAATGCTCACTTCACTGTTAGAACTGCTATTAGTAGAACGGTATACTTGCAGGAGAATGAGACGTCGATGTAAAATGTGTCAGTCGGAGCATGTCTGACAACAAACTGCCGGAGGACTTCAGGCGAACTAGAGAAGAAGGAAGTAGATATCGTGCAATATCAACATCAATGGTACATCAAATTTTCCCATAATTCAAGCGCGTCAGGTATCATTATTACATCTCTCGTTACATATATTTTATAGCTCAAGAATTGTATCGTAGTATCGTAGAACTCAAGAATTTCGTAAATATAATTAATTACTAACGAATAGAGAATAAAGTTTGGTTTAGTATATCTGCTAACAATTTTGCGGTACTTTGCTATTGCGAGAAAATTATTAAAATTATTATACTAAAATTGCTGTGCAATGAAATTGAATGAAATAAGAAAATTAGATGCATTTATACTTTTGAAATGTGCTGTTTATGAAAATAATTGATAATAATTTGACTAACCAACTATTTCTCATTCATCGAGAAAACGAAGCAATGCGAGTTTCAATCATTTTAATTACTGTCACCGCTTTGCTCGTTATTTCGATACGATACAACGATTCCTAACAATGAAACTACTTTCACGATATATTGTAACAACATACATGGTAATTTCTCGATTGTTTAGCTGGAATACGATCAGCTCTTCTCGAGAATAATTAATAAAATCAGAACTTCCCCGCTTATTACCTTCCCTGTACCAATTCACAGACTCTACTTGCGCAATAAATACTCTACTGGAAATATCGGTACATGCATGATTCACGTTTACTTCTGGATCAATAAAAAAGATAATAACTGCATATGTATCGTAGAAGCTTTAGATTCTCCGGGACTTTGTTCGCAATTTCAAGGTGCTCTTTTGTTCCAATTCCCAGTCATTGCATTTAATTGCAAACTATTCTGGATTTTCTATAAATTTCTGTTTTGTCACTGAATAAACCTTGTTAGAAGATAACGAAATTAAGAACAGTTATTCATCTTAAAATATGATAATATGTAAGAAAATTTGACAATTTAAAGATCATTAAAATTAAGGAAACTCTTTTAACTTGAAAGATATGAAAATTAAGGAAATTTTCACACTCCTTTACATGTCAATAATATTTTTAATGTAATATAATATCAAAATACTAATGGCAAAAAAGGATAAAATATTTGTATTGTAAAATGGGCGAAATCACACACGCACACATTTCCCCTTCTTTCAAGCTTTCGCGTAGCAGGGAAAGGAAAACCACATGCTCTTACGGTATTTCTAACATCTTTATTTTACGGTACATTTTGCTTCCAACTAACCTCTTTTATTTTTAACTTGACCGAAGAGACATGATTCACCGAACTACATTCTTCGTCTTGGTACACTATCGCGGATTGGCTCTCCAAACACGTTTGTACTTTTTACTTTTGTTTTTACGCTTTGTAATCGCTTGATTGGCGCGAGTATATCGGGTACCGATTACCATTTATAACTTGCAAAATTTTTGTTCTTTAAATGACTACATAGAAAACGAGGAAAGCACAACTTGTTCGACCTACGATAATTATCGTGTGCTAAAATATGCACCAAGTTGTTAAATGTTCTGAGTTACGTAACAGTTTTGAAATATCAAAGAATTAAAAAATCTGCTTGAAAGATATTTTTTAAGTGGAACAAAAATACTTTCCTGTATGCTCTTTAATTATTTTCCTTGGTGATGTATATCTTTAGAAACTTTGAGATTTCTTTTTTAAATTATTAATAGATTTTATGTGGATTGGCTCATGGATTAACTTGACTACACGAAGGGAATACATTTTTTAAAACAGAATACGAAAAAAATAACTGAATCTGTATATCATTATAATATACATACATCAAAACGTTAAAGATATCCTTCAACGAGATTATTATCATGGTAAATTGCAGTCTTTTGCTTTCAGCATACAGAATATGGAAAATATCAGCGTGAAGTATAAATTATAGTTCAATTAACTACGCTTTATAGTAACATTCTGGAAAATTATATGCAACTAAAATTCTGTGTCATAAAGTAATACTAATGCAATCTAATAATTATTTTTTAAATAATTCATTCCAAGATTATTATAAAAATGGTCAAATAATTAACTGCACGAAATGTAGACAACTTCAAAATAAAGAAAAGTATTTGATAATTACGAAAAATATTCGGCTGTAATTATTTACACTGTTGCTCATAATTATTTCTCATTCAATTCGAACTTACCATTTTGGACCATTCAGAATTTAACGTACGTTGCTTAAATAGTTTAGATTTAAAGCACGTACAATTGCAACGTAAAATAGGAGCAATATTAACCGTTTCATAAAGGAACGTGTGTTCTAACATTCGCAAGATATCTTATTTAACTTTTATAATAAAATCAAAGCAAAATGTAAAATCAGTATCGTTTTTTCTCTCTTTCTTCATCTCTGGGTGATTCTGTATCTGATATATGTGTATGTGCATCAATATACATATACAGCGTACATACAGCGTGTTTCATTTGAATCAGTTTCAATGGTTTAAGAAGTACATAATATTATCGAACTTAATTAGTTCTTTGTCCCCTATATTTAACAAAATACAAACTGAGATTGTATTAATAATTGCATACAATGTTTTAGTGTTGGATATTTGTTATCAAAAGTTTCAGGAAATAAACGTTTAATCTATTCAGAGAATATACTTAAACGAGACACCATGTATATATTGAAATTTTACGTAATTTTTTACAGATATACGACTGTAAGGCAACGTTGTTGTCTTGCGAGCAAGAAGCACAAGGTCCTCAGTGATGTAAGTCACGAACGGCCTTCAGTGGTCCCTATCGTTACAAAATTCCAGCCGACTAGATTCGCTTCGCGTTAACTTCTATGTCTGACTATTTATGTGATTTCATGTGACCATGTACACGTTGTAATTTTCGAGGACAAATGCAAACGAAAATTGGTCACTGTATTATTTTCAAAAAAGTCCTAAAATTATATTCGTACGCCTTCAAGCTTATCAATATTGTCCTTTATCTTGTAACCTGTTTTTAAATGTTAATTTCCCGTGGGACATTCACCTACGCGCTGATGATTTAACGTTCTGCACAGCTGTGTATCCGTCACGGAAATAAGGAATTCCCGGGGTAGTCAGGATGACGTCTTCACCGACATTAGTATATCGTTGACCTATGGGAAAAAGCATCGCGATTTCTGCTGACTTGATACGTAATAACACCGGCAATTACAGTTAATTAACTCACTTCGCTATTGTTGATTATGAACATTTCATAATTGGAAAATCGTATAGTGTTACGTCTTTTTTTTATTAATTAAACGTATGATCGTGAGAAATGACTTCTTGAAAATGGGTAAGTTAGTAATTTATAACATTTGTATATTCTTGGTGTAAGATCGTATCTGTATTGTTTCTCACTTTATACTGATTTTTCCTACTACGTTTATTTCGTATTAATTTGTTAGAAATATAATTTTGCTATTCGTCGTTGGCTTTTAAAAAGAATCTGCATGTATATTTTTATATTTGTTCATTAATTGTAATTACAAGTGAACAACGCGTAAAATTATTTTTTTGGATATGGACGATATATGTAATTATAACGTTTTGTTTATTAGTCTATTAGTATATTTTATATTAATTTATCTTTTTGGTCTCATGAAAGTATAATTCCGCAGTTTTCCTACTCGTCGTTGATCTTTTAAAACGATTCTACGTCCAAATTTTATGTTTTTTATTGCTACATATGTTTTCTATTAGTCTATTTTTTAGTTTTCTTGCCTTTATCATTGGTTTCCACTAGACTCATGTATATTTAGATTCTACTAAATATTTGTGAATGATAAGAAGAATTAATGGTATTCATCCGTAACGTTTTATATACACGTTTAATGGTATCTGAACAGATTGTAGTAGCCATTTTAGTCGTCTCGAGGAGCTTCTGTCATCGGCGGCAATGCAATAGTTGAGACATCATTAAAGAATTAATTAACACGTATGTCTGCACATTGCTTCTTTTCTGTTTAAGGAGATCGTGTGGAATACGACAGTCTCGTTATATAGTTTACACGCTATACTTCGTAGAGCGTTTGTATGAGTAGGATGAAACCTCCTTTGCATTTTACTTTTGTGCAAACTGTTTTTCCTCGTGTGACATCAACGGATGACCAACTCTTCTGTCTGGCATATTTATAGATGCCACTTAATATAAACAAAGACGCTTTCTTATATACGTAATGAAATCCAAATGACGTCTAAAAATTTTGAATCATTTTCTCAATTGCACCTATATTAATAAATCTCTGGTCAATTGTAATTCGCAATTTTTTTTGTACTTAAATAGATTCTTCGTTAAAAGATACTGTAATTTTAAGTTGTCTGTTTTTTATGTAAAACTTCTTATTTTCTGCGTTCAACGTCTGCAATTAAAAACGAATTCTATATGGATTATCCCAATCTTGCAACAAATTTGTACCGTCAAATTTGCATTGCAATCGCCATTAACGTATCGCAATTAATATTCCTCCGTTACAATTATCGCACTTGCAATTGCAATCATACTTTGCAATCTCTATGATGCAATTAATATTTTGTCACTGCGATTATCGCGATACCTTAAATCACGTTGGCAATAAATCGCGAAACGTCGACCTTGAGTCACGAATCCCGGTGGCTCGTTACGCTCGTTCGCGCGACCTGGAGAAACAATTCCTCTACAGATGTTCCGGACAACGCGCGTTAGTCTGGTTTTAATAATAGATCGCGCGTATGTGGCACATACGAGAGTTTCAGATCGTCATTCCAACGTGCCAACGAGTAAAACGCAACGAGCGTCTGTTCTGGAACGAGACCGCTGCAACAACGAACCGCTGTCATCACAGACGAACACGTGGTATTCCATCGTGAAAACATCGACGAATACGTTAACTTTTAACACTTTTCTCGAAAACGATAAAACGTGGAGATAAGCGCAGCAACAGAAACAAGTTGAGCGACTCTTTCCACCATTTATATCACCTGATACATTTTTATCTATTACATTTTGCATTGGTAATCACTGTGAGTCATAAGATCGACGTGCTACAGACTCCGTTTAAGCGAGAATTATTTGCATTTGAATGCTTGTGATCGAACAAAATTCTTCTTTGAAGTTGTCTTATTTTGGAGAGTTATAATTTCTTCAAAAGCGATTGGTTACTGAACGACACTTGCCCATTTTTGGAAATGATACAAGAAGCTTACTGTTTCGCTTTCGATTTGAAAATTTAAATTAAATAACTCCAGTCGCATAAATTAGAATTAATAGAAATTTATTTTGCAGCATGACTAATTCTATTAAAAGAGCTAATCTATGTTTGTACGCAACTACAGATCTACTAATCTCAGTTAATAACTAAGAACTAAATAAATCTCAGCTAACAATTAATGTTAACTGCATAACAGGATGGCAAGTAAACGCTAGCAAATAACAGTACATGTAAAAACTATTATGTGCTTATGTAATATTAGTTTCCATTTTTTAAGATATTACTTTTGCAATATAAAGTGAAATGTTTGTACGTTACTGCATTATTCTTTATAAGCACGTAAGATTAATTATTGACATGTTTATGATTAGATATATTCCACGAGCACAATCCCATTTCTCTGTTAATAGCGCAAACGATATGTTAAACACTAGCACACGTAAACAAGAAAATGAAAGTTATGATTTCCAATCTATTAATTGTCTATTGTAGAGGTTCCTCTCTCTCTCTCTCTCTCTCTCTCTCTCTTTCTCTCTCTACCTTGTTTCGTGTTCTGATTTTTCTTGCTCCTCCTTTTCCTTCGTTTCCTTCTCCACAACAATCTTGTGATAGAAATCTTTCCACATCGTCTCCTCGTCCATTCTGGCAGGTATGTTCTTTACGCCCAAATGAAATTCATAACATCCTCCTACACGTTCTTTAATAGACCAAATTAACTTTCTCTCGTCGATGAAACGTCTCTTCTATAGCTCGAGCAAGAGCCACGAATCGCTCATTGCTAAAATCACACAATGTTAAACGAGTATCGTCAGAAATTCCGGCGAACAACAAGTTAACACCGGTAGGTCAGCTCGAAGCAGTCAACACTGCCGTGAATAACACGCCTTGACATTTTCCATTCACTGTTGCTTCCTCTCCAGCCACCAGATGGCGGATGCTCACAGACTGCGCATCAATAACTTCTTCTCGACTATCCTTGATCTTCTACTTTCTTATCTGGCGCGTTTACAACCTTCTTTATCTGTTCAATTATTCTTTAATTAAAGATAGCTCGCACGGAGACAGGAAACGTGGATTTACACGAGCATCGTTTCGTGGAAACTGAGATTTGTGAATCTTGGTAACTGGTCGGTACTGGTAATGCTGATGGCGCCATGATTCTCAAATAGCACCGGTGAGTCAACGTTCAGAAACGACAATTGTCATCAGAATGGTACCGTGTTATTTACACGGCAGGTGTGTCAAAAGAGTTTACAGATCGTTGCCAAGGATGATTTAAGTAACTGAGATGATTTTAGAATTCGTCGAGTGTCGTTGGCATCACGGTACATCTGTTTTGTCGGAAGTCGATGATCCTTTATCTAACAAATACCAATTTTTCCTTCCTGTGGCTTCTATTCTTATCGCTGGCTATTTAAGTATCTTCTGTATTTGTCTGAGTATTTTTCCACAAAGTACACTGTCATTATAAAGTACGGTTCGTACGAGGACACTTCCTAATTTTGATGGTTGGTTGAAATTATTAAGATTTAGTCAATCATAACTTTGCATTCATGCAGGATGATGTCCAAAAGATTGATAAAAATTATTTGCAAGAATTACATGAGGAATTTAATAAATAGAAATTAATATTATATAGAAAAATGTAATAATTTCTTATTCATTTCTGAGTTTATTTCATTTCCTGTAAGTGGCCTAATAATTATGAACGGGAGCGTATATCGTATTGTTTGCTGGTAGTAGTTGGAAGAAACTAAAAGAAGCTGCAAAGAAATCCTTGAATTTTTTACTCAACGTATCCTCGATCCTATTTTTAACGTTGTCTCGCTTTCTGTTACTTATCTCTATTTATTTCGTTTCTTTGGTAATATTTCACTTGAAATTCATAAAAACTGCGGATGTAAAGCGACGTTTATGAGGGTTCACATATGGTAGTTTAATCTGTAATGCACTTGGGAATGGCAGAACGATGCAATATTTCATATCGTGTTATCAAAAGTGAGTCTCCTTCGATATTTTGAGAACGAGAAAATTAGATATACCGAAGTATATATAAAATAGCGAAGAAGGAGCGATGTTACAGACGTGTATATTATTTTCATCATGATTTTCAAGCTAATTTCGTTTCTCGTATTCTTAGGTAAGCCTCTAAAACGGAATTCTTTTCCTTTCTCAGTTATTTATATTTTTTAACTAATTACATAAATTGGAAGACTCTCAAGAGAGATTTATATTTTCACATAGGCCTCATTTTATATCCTTCAACTTCTAAACATGCTACTGGAAGCAATTCTCCAATTCCAAATGATACTCGAACAGATCCAAATGCCTTTGTGTTAGTTAATCCGAATCAAGTGCGTCGTTTGGAAAGGACGATACGAAATTTCTTTTCGAAAATAGCAGAGCCTATAGACAAACCGATTGTATTAAGATCTACATCGTCTGATTCATATGGTCTGCTATCAACTATTCGAAAAGTATGTGAAAGTATAAGGAAAAAGCTCATGCAATTCGCTAATGATTGTGGGCTAATTAATACCGTTCAACGATACGAAAAACGTTCGAGTCAGGATCCATTGTCCGATGATTGGTTCTCTGAGTTGCTGCTGCAAAGTATATACGTGATACGAGACTTAGGAAACATGATTAATGAAATTAAATCATCGACTGGTTTGTATCTCGGAGAAGGAAATACGACTTTCCGTGGAAGTAAGGTTTGTGCAAATGAGAAAATTGAACGAGGTATTTTGCTTGTTAATTGTGCTTTACGTTGTATAGTTAATGGTTTTAATAATAAAGATTTCTGTCTTTCGAGTAATAAATTAGTGAACTTACATATCAATATATAATTGATAATAAATTAAAATAATTAATATAGTAATATGACACTAAAATTCTGTTAGTAAGGTAAATTACTGAATCAAAGTATAGAATATGTAATTAATCCTATGTTATTACTTTTATTACTGTTCCTAACTTCTATATTTCTTCGATTATTTCTTCGAAAACTTGAAAAATATGAAACCTTTTATTCTACGTATGTATATCAGCAAACAACCTGATAATCAATTATACAAGTTTTAAAGACTCCTAGGAAATTTTTCGGTACTATTTTTACGATTAACTCTTCCAAAAACTCATAAGCTAAAATATTCACACAGTTCCAGCAATTAAATAGACACGCTAACGGCTTCAAATTCCTCGGCGTAGTGAATGATGCAGCAGAATTTAGCGACAGACTATCGCAATGTCTGGTGCAAATAACGAACAATAGGAAGCGTAGATCTTCTTTCAGTCTAAATCGAGCAATCCTAGATTTGATGAAACATACACCGGAAATCACACTTAAAACTTTAGAAACTAGTTTAAGGAACATTTCACAAACGAATGTTTTCAAAAATCATTCAAGACGAAAGCCCTGGCATATTTTCTTTTGTCTTTCAACGACGAGCAACAGGGGAATCGATTACGACGAGTGCATTCGCGAATTGCAACGCTTCGATGAATGCCTAAGCAGCTCGAGACAATCATCGAATATGAAAATGCATAATTTTGACGCGAAATCGTGGACAAGGGCGATTCGAAGCTTGAGTCATTGCAAAACTATGGAAGATAAATATGGAGAAACGGAGGTCTCCTGTAAACCCGATCGAAGAATGCCACGAAAAATTAAAAAGAAGACGAAGTACGTGTTTGAAAGAATATTGGATAGAAAAATACCCAGAGGATCTTCTTTCCATCGTGCTGTTAATGATCTTGGCGACACATTTTCGGAAAGCGAGTGGGGACAAAGATTTATCGATGAGTTGTGCCAGTACTTTGGTATTTACGAGGATGGCAAAAAGAAACTAAGTAGATTTTCAAAATCCGCGAGTAAGAACAAAAAGGCAGCGCTGAAGTTAGTATGATTAAATTTTATACGATTAAGGTTGATTTAATTAAATTTTAATATGTGTAACTAGAATCCTTTAGAAGGATTAATAATCAAAAAGAATTAAAAAATTTCTGTACAAATTTAGAAATGTGAAAGTTATACGTATATGGTTTTCAACCAGGCGCAGTGAAATCTCGGAAGCTTTGAAATCATACAAAAAAGGAGCGATGGTAAGAACATTCGGTGCGATAAATAAAATGCACCGGTCTGCGGTCGATTTCGAAAAATTCTTCGCGGAGGGAATGAGAGATACCTTTAAGGAAGCTTGGCAGAGCCACGTGAAGGTTTTATCTAGTCTGATGGACTGGATGACCAAGCTACTGGAACTCCACAGCGGCGGAAGCACCAGTGGAAAGGAACCGCGCTCGTCAGACACGAGCTCGTCAGACACGAGCACATCGCAAGTCGAGTGGAATAGCGACGAAGATTTGGATTCTGAAAATATGCGGGAACGTGTTGTAGCTCGTCCTAAATCAGGTTACCACGATTTATATTACATTACAGTTGAATTAGATATTTTATTCATTTTATCACGAGAAATTTTAAGTGTCATGGTAGGTCCGATAATTTCCCTTTTATTCGCCAAACATTAAATACATAGAAATTTTCTTTATAAACTTTGTACGAAGAAGATATAAAGTATATTATTAAGCATGAAGTACGAATGTAATGTAGATAAATGTTTCATTTACAGAGATAATAAAAGATGTGGACAGCTCTATGAATAGTCTAATGAAATCAATGAATCACCTAACCAGACATCGAAACGCGACCAATAAAGATATGCTGACTTCTCTTGCTAATAATCTTCTTTTAGTCATGATATTCATGGAGACTATGGGCTTCGTCTCTTCCTTATACTGTTTTGGACCAATTGCGAGGGAGGAAACTTCTTTAGAATTTAACGACGAATGGAACCGTCAACATGGATCGTTGCATTTTTCTAAATACGATGAAATTATCGATTTAATCTCACGTGAATATCCTCTTTTTTACCAAAATGTGAAGCCATTTTGGGATGAGAATAATTAATTCTGAATAAACCATAAAAATTCTATGTAATCTTCAAGATAGTTGTAAATAAATATAATAAATAAATTTAGCCAATGTAATAAATACAAATTATTGAAGAATTTCATTTCAGTCATAATTTATTTTCAGGCAATTTGTTAAATGTACTTAATATATATTAACACAACTTCGCAAAATAAAAGTGCGAAATAAAATCCTTTGAATCCTTATTGTGATAAATCTGTGTTAATTTATATTCCTAGCCTTCATTTATTATTTTAACTAATTATTTTAATTAAATTACTACAAAATGTTATGGATTGTTATTTAAAAGAATTGAATTTTATATTTCTTTAATGTTATCTTCAAGCTTTTCAATAAAAATTTCTAATTTCATAATTTTTATAGATTTCATAGACAAGACGAATGAAATGAAGTATATAAACATTATTAGTAAATAATACTATATATAATATAATATTTTCCTAATGTAAAAGAAAAAAAATTTATAAATTATCAATATATATTATTTAAAATTAGTATCATTCTTATCGGGCATCATACACTTGCTAAGAACCCTATAAATCCTAAAATACAATAGATCAAAAAGTTTATATAACTATTTCTTCTAATCTTTCAACTTATCTAATTTATTTACTTGCAGGTAGCAGTAATTTTCAGCAATTTACAAGAAAAATGCATGACATCTATAGTTTCCCAAGATATGAAAAGTTCTTTATTCTGTATACACCCAAATTTATCAAACGCAATCGTTCAAACTGCCAGCAGAAATGCACACAAAATCTACTATCTTCTTCCTAACTTGTGAGTATCCTTTTTTATTTTATTTCACATGTTCTTGTAACTCATATTTTTCTGAATCTATAATAATCAATAGCTTTTGTTTACATTTTTACGTTTGTTTATCGCAACAAATATAGAGAGTGTTTCTTGTGCGTGTATCAACGTACATCGAAGTACAACCTCACAACCGCGAAGTAAGTTGCATCTAGTCTTTCCTCTCTTTTCATATCTTTATTATCATTATTTTTTCTTAATCACTTCCTTTTTTTAATCTAAAGATGACACAAATCACTGAAGAAACATGCAACGTTGTAAAAAAAATTATCTATCTGTCTAAATAGTATTTCATTCAAATTTCAAAGTCTATCTCGACAGAATAAATACCTGAAAATTTTGAATTAGAAACATGTACTAACCCATCGTATACTACGCGGATTTCTTACAATTCCAGTGAAATACCACTCGTGAATTTCTTCGAAGCGTATTTTAATTTTTCTTGAGAAACCTTTCGAATGTTTGACTGAAAAATTATTTGTATCGTGTAGTAAAGACTTTAATGTGTATCCCAACATTTTTGCAGACGTTTCGGAAGCTCAGAATAGTAAAAACATTAGACGTGGATATAAACAATTTTGTTCACGGAAATTGTGAAAATATGATTGTTTACGAGAGGTTGGCCATTTTGTTCTCGAAATAACATTAAGAACTACATAAATCAATCCAATCGATAGTCAGTCGATCAAGGATTCACGTTCCACGTATAGCATGAAAATAGTCGTTTCCAGGAAGATGAAAAAACCGCGTCGAATGTCAGAATACAGAGACAGGCGTGTTCAGGTTCGATGCACGCAGGAAGTCCATTACGCACGTTCTGCGCAAGATCCTGTCGCATACACAGCCACTCGACTCACGTACCGTGTACTTAGGGCTGAATGAAGTTCGAACAGGGCCCTTGGGTAATACGTAATTAGAAACTATTGTGTGCAACGACGTTTCGTATTGTCGACACGCATAAGCGAGTATGGCTATTTTTGAACATAATACTACTTGATGTATATTCTCAGATTTCGAGAAAACGACATAGGAATGAAATTCTTTTAAAATCGCTGATATGACCAAAATTTTCAATTCTTGTACATATACGGAGTATAAGATACAACACGATATAATTTAATTAGAAGTACGCCATATCCAACAATTGATCTCATCAAAGTTAAAATTTTATCTTATCGTATCCCGAGTTCAATCATAGTCGTTCCAACAAAAGGAATTTATTCTGATAATTGTCGTAGATAAATATTTATTCGAAATGATTCAAACAATAGTCAACGTTGAAGCAACGTTGGTCCTTAATGGATTATTAACAATAAGTTACGTAACCAATTTTCAAAATCGACGAAATCGTCTTAGAAACCTACTTCTTTGTTAAAGCTATACTATAGATTGCCTTAAACCTCTCGTCTATTGAATGTAAAATTAAATATTCCCCACGTGCAATCTATTCAACTATCGTTTTGGTTATCGTTTCGTGCGATGGTGGGCACGCAAGCGTTACTCCACGCTGTCATTTACTCGAATGACTCACCAACGCTGGTTTCCCTGCATAAACAACGGCTGCCGGCTTTTCCAGCGGGTCTTTAAACTCCCTTGCCACGTGCACCGTGTCTTCTAACCGTGAGAAGTGCATTATCGTCGGTCACATCCGTCGATTTCTCCGTGGCTCTCTATCTATTCGGTGGATAAACACGATGGCCACCCAACGATCCAATCGACTCGACGACCGTAGCCTCTTCGATGCCATTGTTAATCGATTTCGTCGTCAGGTGCATCGTGTTTGATAACGAATTAGCAATTCTGTGTCGTACTATCTAGATCAGAGAGATTTGCGACTCGAATTTAGTTTCGGAAATTTTTTTAATCTATATTTTTTAGCTCAGTTTTGCTTGTAATATTTAGACGAAACGTACTTTAGTGACATGTGATGTCTATATAATGTATGATATGATATGATACTATCTGATATAATACTGTATTATAAGCGTATAATACTTTGATATCGTTTATTTCGCTTCCGACATCGAACATCCTCAACCTTAAATTAGCAAAATCGATAACAGTTTCATCGATTGCGATGTGTATACATAAATTTTAATTGTTACTCCTTCATCGAGTTATTTAAGCCACTATGGATGAATGCATCCAGAGAAAAGAAAATAAGCGGCATGTGGATTTGCATATGTTAATACTGAATGCGATTTCGAGTACGTAATAATCAGGCAATTTGTTCATCCAAGTTGCCATGGTTCATTTATATGGTTCTACGTAGAAACATGATTTCAAATGTTATCGTATTTTCCTTATATGAATTTACTTTCATAATTCACAATACTTTGAAGGGACATGCATAATATACGTATATGTACAATTAAAAAATTTTATTTTGCAGCACTTTCTCCAAAGAAAGATTTTAGAACAATTTATTTTTCAGCGTACGAATTATTTCTTACTAATCCGGTATAACCTAACAATTGACCACTTAACAAATTTTATCATTAATAAATTTTCCATATTCGTAAATTACACTCACCCTGTTACCATACAAGGAGAAATCCTATTTGTCTTCAAAACTAGTTGCTTGAACCTCCTGTACCATCTATCGTTACATGCTGTACAGCAGTTCTTCCCCGAGACAATACTCGTCTTCACGCTTTCTGAATCACTATTATCACGTACATTCTTCGTGATAAGTGTCGCAGGCTTTTCTTCGACACTCACAATTATATATTCGTCTAAACTTCTCCTCGAAAGATCATTAGCTTTGCTAGGTTTCTTCTCCATTAAATTCATTCGAACAAAAGAATTTTCTACACATGAGACAAATTCATCGTCAGTCATAATCGATAAATTCTTATTTGTCAAATATTCTTTATTATACACTTCTGCGTCCTTCGTTATCTCATATTTCAAAGCACTGTTTTTAATCTCATTCGATTTAGGAGACAAATATTTTTCATTATAAGGACGAGAATCCTTTGTTTTCTCGTACTTTGGAACATAGTTTTCGATTTCGCTTGATTTAGAAGGCAAATATTTTTTGTTACGAACCTTTGTATCCTTTGCTTTCCTATATCCAAAAACTTTGGTTTTAATTCCAGTTGACGTAAACTTATTTTTATGCACCTTCTTCTTATCCTTTGTTTTCTCAAATTCTGACACTATGTTTCTAACCTCGGTTGACTTAAAAGACAAACGTTTAGACGACTTCTTACGACGATGTTTCAGCTTCTCAAAAATGGCTAACATCGTTATAGAAAGTGGTGTATAATTTTCTCAGTACTCATAACATATTTGTTCCAAGATTCGTTATGATTTTTTGAACGTTTTACTCGAAGCAAGTATAAAATTTTATGGCACAGTTAAGCGATGAGTATTAAAGACTTCATTTTCACTTTTAAATACGACAGTTTCATTTATGTTGTTATGACTATTCGGGGTTTAGGGTACAATGTGGCTCGTGTGAATAGCGCGCGCAAAACTGCAGAACTGAGCTCGAGCCACACTCACATTAAGTACGTGAATGTTCTCCAAATGGAAGTACTATATAGTATGTAGTTGGTCGCAAGCTGTTCTACTCGGAGTAGGGGCACTCATGACTTCCCACCAGCTCCGATGGTGGGTTCCCCGATTTCGATTTGCTTAAAAAATGTTTGCTTATACAAATTACACACACTGTGCACTGAGTCTGTAAGTCATCGGAAATAGGACCTGTAGAAGTTCCTCTGGTACATTAAGGTCTTTTAAAAAATTTCCTTCCCTCGAAGACCAATTAAGTATATCCTTCATACTTTGTCGAATTCTAGGATTTAAATTTTTACCGCCACTTTGAAATCGAGAGTTTGTATTGTTCATTTTAAAGGAAGTAGAGCGAAAATATGATGTTACATAGGATGTTTCGTAATTTGGAAGAAAATTGACAAAAGAGTGATTATTATTTTTATTCGTGATTATTTTATTTTTGAAATTAGTTCTCGTTTCAAGCGTTATTATGACACTATGGAGTTTAATTTAATTTTGAGTGCGTTCTTTCAAAAAAAGTGATATAAAAATAAATTTCGAACATTGGTTCAAAATTATTAATTTTTGTTTAATTCTGATTGGGTTCTTTAAAAGGAAAGTAAAATAAAAATAGAATTGGTGTTCACATACTCTTGAACCACAGTGTACTCGTATGTCTATCGCTTGTAACCGTGCTATCTATAGATCTTAGAATATTAAATCTGAAATCATATGTGGGAAAAACGTTATTATTACCACGATTCTAATGAAATCGAACACGTATTTACTTGTTCCCTTTTTCACTCTATATCGCATTCTTTTCCCCATGATGCATGTGTCATAATTAAGTGATAAATATAACAATAAGGAAATAGATGTTATTCCCCGAAGTATGATACCGCTGTTCCGGCCTGAAATCTGACATCCTTCCTCGACATTGTATATTAACCGCTAAAATATGCTGATAAGAGCACGTGTGTCAAGTATGATTCTGCATTAACAGCAAGAACAATCGTGTCATCACTCAAATTACATTTCATGTAACCAGCAATTTAAGTAAAATTATTGTTAACGACGATAGCTGACGTTTAAAAGATCATTTTTCATTTGATAGGCACAACCGGAATTTTCAGAGGGGCAATCGAAACTATCATCGTTTCAATTATCACCTTTGGTTTCGAGTACAATGACAAATTTAATCAAGCGTTTATCCATGATCGTTAAACGATTGGAATATTCTGCACAATTTTTGCAAGATCACAGATTGTGGAAGCTACGTAGCGAAAAAAACGTTTAAATTGTAGAATTTTATTATTATTTTTTTTTGCAAGAGTGGACAAATTTTAATTAATAAAACAAGCGATTGTTCCTAAAAAATTAGAAGGAAATATTTTTTTAGAAAAGCGAGACAGAGTTCGGTTTAAAAATTCCCAAAAAGCGAGCTTAAAATGATTTTTTGTTTTAAGATTACATTAAAAATTATAATTAATAATGTAAAATACTGTTAATAATATGTTGTAATATATTATGCATTTGAAATTCAATGGTACTCACATTGAGGTGAGTCCCACCCAGAGAACTTTTGGGAATGACCTGATCCAAGTATTCCCGTGGGTGTCATGCGCGATCTTTGATTGGGAAGTCTGCTTCCGTTTGAAAAATGTCCAGTCGAACATCTTACAGGTAGAATTACGCTTCCTCGCGGTTGAATTCGTCGAAAGACGTCTAGGAACGACGGACAAGTGAGATGCGCTCCGCAGAGATTGAAGTACTGAGCTGTGTTCCATTATTTAAAGAAAATAATATTCAGCTGCAATTACTGTGCTGTAATTGACGTGACGGCACGCATACGTCAGCCGAAGGAAAATATGCTAAAAATATTGTAACCGTGTTGATCATAGAAATATTTTCCACTGACTGACTAAAAAAAAAAATAATTAAATTTTGATAAATCGCTATAGAATGATATTTTCCTGAGATTGTAAAAAATCTAGATACGTTAACAGTTAAAACGGAACTGATTAAATATTAGTGAGTAGATTGCTGTTGATAGTTGGATATATCTTTGAGATTGTAAAATAACTTAGTATGTTAATAGGTGGTGGAAATTTTGAAAAGGTGAATGGTTTCAACAATAATATTAATTATGGAATATATATATGTAAAAATTAACTAGTAATATTGGAAACAATATTAGTCATTATATCAATTATAATTTCGTTCCTGTGGATAGAAATTCTCATGTTGAATTCCACAGTAAAATGAAATGGATATATGTTATAGCTAACACATTAGTCGAAATTCATGCGCTTAACCCGCTCATTCAAGAAGCATTAAATGGAGGAAGAATTGCACGCTTAAATTCAACAGCACATAACAAAACGAAACTATAGGCTGGAAATTGGATTAAGGAGAATTATCTCTATACAGTATTAACGTAAGAAACTAACTCTAGGACGATTATTACCTCCTTTTGATCTTTCGAACGAAAAATCCTCATTTTCCTTCTCATCAAGCGCTCACCATTTCCTTGTGTTCCTGGATTCCATTTCCTGCCTCTTCCTCCATTTTCCCTTTCTCCTTACGCCAGCACTTTTATTACGCGGCCCCTATTAAACGAACAATTCATTACCATCCAGCAACCTTTTTATGTGCGTTATACGAAACATCGTGAAATTTCATTATAATAAGACACGGCTATTGTGATTGTATTGAAAAAATGTGGAACCAATCGAGAAGTTTATATATAATGAGCTATAATACTTATAACGGCATTAATTTGTCATAAATTGGACACGTATATAGGTCTAAAAATACTTTTGCTTATAATTCTTTAGAACCATAGTTCTAATAATAAGGCCGGGTGGCTTCATATACACGTATAGGGTAAAGTTATTAAAAAATGTTGACTTTGATAACATACTTTAAGTTCATCAAAATCAACGAGTTGCCAATTCCGAATAATTATCCCTTTTTCATAATTAATTTACACAATTTCAAAACTTTCAAAAGCAAAACACTCAAAATACCTCCCTAAGAATCACAAACACGCAGCAACCTTCAGGAACTCTCGCAAAAACAAGTCGATAATCGGGAAGCTAGCGAGCTACGCGATGCTCTTTACTCCTCACTTACCTCAACCCTATCAGGCTTACGTTGAACGTTTCCTCGGCGAGTCCATCAAGATTTCCCTCTCGACGACCGGGTCGCAACGGCGAAGATCTCAATCAATCCGTGACCGTGTCTCGAAAGACGCGCGCCGTACGCCCCCGCGGCCATCCGCGCCGCAAAATCGCCACCACGGAGGTGGATTGAGACGCGGTGGGGTGTGGCTGGACCCGGGATTAACCCCGTCTGACAGCCAATCATATCCAAGACAGCCCCACCACGGCTATATCCGTGACTGGAAGAACCGGCTGAAACTGTCGTCCTCAGCCTCCACCCTCTCTTCTAGCAACCCCCACCGCTAATTGCCCTGGCTTTAATATCACGCGTGGAATGAGAACTTGTGGAGGGGTGGAGAGGGTGATAAGGTAGCAGAATATGCCGAAGAGCAGCCGGGTAAACGGAGGCTGCGCCCGTTTTGTGTGCATCCTCTCTGTGACATCTACATCGAACAGAGAAAAGAGGGTGGACAACGGCAAAGGGTGGAGAAAAGGGGATGCATAGGCGATGTACGCGTGCATATTTGCGGATTTTACGCGGTGCATTGCGATACACGGTAGGATTTTCGGGGCCAATTTGCCAATGGCCGGTTTGCTTTATTAATGATCCCGACGATGATCGAGGAGTCGATGCGTAACTGAGAGATTGATCGACGAGAACGGCCGAGTCTATTTTCACCGTCATTGCTCGATGATGTCCCGCATTTATGTGGTTGGTTCTGTAGAGTCATCGATTTCGAGAGATTCGTTTTCCGAATTTCCGGCCTAAGATGTAAGGAGATTCATTTTGGAAATTTCGAGAAAAAACCTTACCTAAAGTTTCGAGTAATTTTTACTAACAAAAGTTAGTTTAAGGAATTGATAAATGTTATAAGGATCGTCAATAAAAAATAGGAGAAGTTATAGGAATGTTTAAGAAATTTATATGAAATCTGCTTATTATCTTTACTAACTCACTCTCTGCATAACCACAAACGTCTTGGGTGACATAGCTTTTCTGTAATGATCGACGTATAAAATGTCCAAATTTTCAAAGAATGGATATGTTAACAATATTCGTATCATATATGAGTCACTGAGAAGCAACACTGATACTGCTGAACCTGACACTGAATCCTATTTCCTGAAAATTTCTTAATTCTGGTATTAACGATAAACATTTAATTGTCGAAACATCAATTGATTGACTTCAATGGAGTTGATCAATTGACTTCTGCCTTGTTCTCTCCCCCGGTCTTTCTAAATGGTTAGTTCTACGCTCCCAATAAATTCCAATCCAACTAATCCAAAACCAAAACCAATTCCACTAATCTGCCTTTACATATAATTCCCTGTATCCTCCTAAACCGGCCAAAAATGAGATTCCGAAACCACCAAAGAAAGCACAAAGAATTTTGCTGAAAGAGCAGCTCCATAATCTCGAAGATGAAATCACTCGTTCATCCGAGCGTGTTCATTTTTCCCAGCTCGTGGAACGAGGACTAATTAAAGACGAAGGGAAATTTCGTCGGCGGCTCGAACGAGACTCGCTGGATCGTCGTCTTCGTCTTCTATATTGGCTCGTAAGGGTGGCTCTTATAAAGCGGAGCAATTATCCGAGTAAAATACTCTCCGAAATTTCCGTGATAAATTTCAGCCTGTAATAAGGGTGAGTCGCAAGTCATTTGGCCGGGCTCACGAAGAGGGTGGGTTATCGGTGCTTCAATAGAAATTCTTTCCAACCCCCACCGTCGCACCGCGTCGTCGTGGAAGCTCGCGCGCGCGCGCAACATCGTTTAATTTAAACATTTGTCGCTGATCTTATTCGATCTGTGTCTTCAGTTTCTTCCAGTCGAAAGCTAATAATTACTACGTCTGAACATAGTGGAGACAGGGTAAGAACTTGCAAAAGGGTGAGTTTGCTAATATCGTTGCCTTGGTAAGTGGGTACGGATGCAAAAGTTGGGTTGTTGAGTTGTTATCGAAATTAAAATGTACAGTCGTGAAATTGTACAGCGTTTAGGGTGTAACGGAGTAATTTTCCTACCCTTTGGTGAAGGAGTTAAGGATTTTACGATATTGTGCTTTGTAGAACAGTTCTGGAGAATTTGTATCTTATTTGTTAGATTTTAAGCACTTCGATGAGAAATTATGAAGCATCTCTGCTTAATGATTTTTATTATTTATTGGAAAGTGGATTGATTGGGTTATAGAGAAAGTGAGGTTGGATTAAGAATTGTGGTGTAGAATAAATACTAATACTAGAAAACGTTTTGGAAATTTAATTTTGGGGATGGTTATGGTTTTGTTGCCTTTCGTTGGAGAAATTTAGAATGTTACAAAATTATACGTCATAACAGAGATATAAGATTTAAAGATAAGCATATAGAATTCTATAACGCAATTTTTAGACATATAATTGATTCTATAAATTTCGTAGATTTTATTTGAGTTGAGGTATTCCTTAATAGAAATTAATCTATTATTGATGGAAAAATAAATTAGATTTCAAAGAAGGCGAAGAATTTTCCGATAGATGAAATTTATAAAGTTATATGTATTTAAACTACCATGATCGACGTAATGTGTGATGAGTATGCTTGTAATTAGGAATCCGCTTAACGTTCAGTTTTATGGCGTTTCTTGAGCAACTCAAATGGGTGAACGCGAACTTAGTGTCATCGGGAAATATACGATGCAATTACGCGCGGATCTATTATTCGGTTTCTAAAATATGCAAGACACGGCCGAAGTAAATTTCGGATTTATCGCTCAATCTCAACTTCATAATGGCTCCGTGGAACTTTTCGTGGGGGCTGAACTCTTCGTCCATTAAAACGAGATTTATTATTTCGTTTGTAAAAAACGTAACTTAAAAATCCTTAAATTGTTACGATATTGGCTAAATTATTGAAAAATTACAGAATATTTCGTATTATGCTTAAGCTTGCAATTAATACGGAAATAATTTTCTTATATTTTATGCGACAAAAACCAGCCAATTTTAATGCTAATAGAACGTTACAATTTAACTATTACGGTAACCAATAATGCACTATCACTATGTTAGTAATATTCTGCTTCTATAAATAGAATATTTAAAATAATATCCCATAGTCGTAATTTTTTAATTTTGTAATGTATCGTAATATTTATATTTATATATATGCCGAAATAAATAAATACCGAAAAATTGTATGCAGAATGAATTTTTCTATAAAAGTAATGGTAATTAAAAATGACTTTCCAGAAAACTTTTCGATTCCTTTGTCTGTCGTCGTCCACGTGATAGTTACTATTGTTAGGATTTCCTATATAGTTGAATACTTAATTACTTGTATATGGAATCATATGTGTGCTAATTATTAAACTATAATCTGACATGTCAGTAATTGTAACGTATTTGGCAACGAGGTAAAACGGAGGTAATAAAATAATGACGGAGGAGAGAAAAGTCAAGACGACATAAAACATTATCGTAATTAAGCTCTTGCTCTTGAACTTAAGCTCCTTAGAGGTTTTCCGAGGCACTGAAATTCCCGCATACCCGTCAACGTCTAATGAGGGGATTGCGGATGAAGATTCAGGCTGGAAAGGAGCAATTAGGAAAACCGTGTTTGTTCTAGCTCTTGAAGGATCTGCGCACAATAGTAACTTGATGATTTTCGATTATTCGCGAATAATATAACGACATTCTCAAATACAAACTGGATAGTAAAAATCAAATAAAAAATCCTTTGCCCGTTATTATATAGATCGTACAATTTACAAAAACACGTTTTATAACAACGTGACGAACTACGTATTTAGCTACGTGTTTCTGTCGAGTAAAAATGAAAACGATGCAAACCTTCAGCGGAGAAATGATTTTTCAATCTAAGGTGACAAAATTTTTATAGAATTCGTCTATATTTATATTCACAGTTTTAAAATCACAACGTTCACTTTTCCATCCCCTTGATTGAAAAATGAAAGAGAAAGAAACGAAAGACAGAAGAAATATAAATTTCGCGTTGCCATAAAACAAAGCCGCCTAACTAAAATCATCCTCACCGAAATCAGCCGAGTGAATCCTTCAGCATCGTCGACTATCTCAATCCTGCTCGTTGGAGGCAAGAAAGATCACCGGGACAAAATTAAACGACCTCATCATCATTAGAACGCGACCACCTAATTACCGGGAACGTCTTAGACGCGGTGACATCGTCGACGAGCACAGACAATCGAGCTACCGAGTAGAAGACGCGAGACAGCCTCTCATCCCTACAAAACCACCCTCCTCACCATCCTGTACCCAGTTGTGTCTGTGTGACGATCAAGTCAGAGAGGATGAGACGGATCTCTGTACACGGGGGTGAAAGCTTATTAATGGGGGTTGGTCGAGGAGGGGCGGGGGTAAAAGGCCTAGAACAGCAGCTAGAGGAAGAACGAGTGTAACACGGGCCTTGAAAGCTGCTGCTCGAGCTTCTGCTGCTCGTGGCTGGATTGTTTGAGGTGGAGGGTGGAAAAAAAGTAACAGACTCCCGGCAAATAACCCCCACAATGTTCCCTGTAGGCGTGGTCTGGCTGTATGGTGATGGCAGCGTTCGGCCAATCAGAATTCCTCGAACAACCCCGCCGTAGGCTAGCCTGGTCGAATGAAAAAATATTGACCGTGGCGAGGGGGTATTCTGCGGTCCATTTGGGGGTTGCGGAGGTGAAACACAACGTCGGACTGATTGCCAGGAAAGTGGCGAACGGGGTGCAGGGGAGTTGGATACCGCCGGGTGAATACCCCCCTCGTCACGTACGGGATCATTAGCCGGATATCCTTAGTCCTGCTCGCCAACCCTCTCTGATAGCGGTGATCCTCGTGCCTGACATCATTATCCTGGGACGCCGTTCAGCGCCAGCGCGGTGAGACCATCCTTCGAGGCCATCCCTCGTATCGTTCCAGTTCGGTTCCTCGTGTTTTGCCCTTCTCTCCCGTGTGTTTGCCGATACCGTGTTTCGCCACCTAACTCGTATAGTCGGAATCGTTTGCACTGTGATGTCGGTGCGACAAACACGGTTCTACGATCGAGTTGCATCTTCGTGACGTGATACTTCGACAACGTGGACGTGGTGACGGAAAAATTGTTCGGAAACTGCGAGATCGAGGTAGATTAAAAATCTGGCATTAACGTTTAGAAACATGGACGATTCGTGGTATGGTTCGCCGTAATATCTGTGTCAAAGAAAGATATTGTTTAACATCAAAGTAGTTGGACTTGGAAGATTGATTTGTTGATTTGTTGGACTTCAAATTTTGAGGTTGACAAGTGAGTTTGCAAATAGGAATACTTTGGACGAGTATGGAGCCGAACGATCCGTCGGCAAGATTGACCGTCGAAGATTTGTCCGACTGCAGGAGCGAGAGCAGTCACTCGGAGAGCCAATTGAGAGCCTTCCAGGACTACGAACGTATCAAGGAACTGAATTTATCTGTGGACAAGTCAAAGGAAGATCCTGCGATTGAACCTAAAGACTTTCATCTAGGATTAGAACCTGGTAGAACCTCTATTCGTTCGTCTTTCGACGAATTTGAAAATAGTAGCAGGAACCTTCCACTATCACTGAACAAAGGCAAGGATTTTGGTTACATTACCGGTAGTTTAAACGAGATGGCCTATCCTTTGGACAGATCTAGTGAAAATGACGAGTCTCTGGAAACGACTAACCTGTGCAGGACCAAGAATCCGTCCGCCAAGGATTTGCTGTTCAATCTTCGCGAGAATAGGCATAAAAATGCTCATGCAACGTTGTCTCTCGATAGGTACGGCAAGGATTTGAATTTTGCTGTGTCAGAAAAGGATATCAAGGACTTTGGATTGCTGAAGAATTACAGTCTGGATCGGATGAAGGAGTTTAATCTGTCGTTGGATAGGATGAGGGATAGCCACATTGGGAATTTTGCTTTGGAGAGACTTCGAGGGGGAGCAGGCTTGCTGGAAAATCCACCGATATTAGAGCATAATGAGTTGAAAAGTATGCAGATGCAACCGAGGAACCAGGATTTGGAAGCTATCGCGTTGGAACGTATGAGAAGATCGCACTTGTTGGGAGCCGATCTCTCGACACAAAATTTGTCCACGCAGATACCACATCCGCATTCTATCACACAGATGCAGCATTCGCAGCAGCAACAGCAACAACAGGCTAAGTCGTTTACTATCGACGCGATTCTTGGCTTGAGGAACAATCCCAGGGAGAAACGGAGTCAGCAGCAACAATACAGAAAGCATCAAGGTATTTGAAATGACGTTTTTGATGGTCTTTTTAGATTATTGCATGTTGCATGAGTTTCATGACGGCAGAATCGTAGGAATTTTAAGTGAAATTATTGAATGAATTCTAGTCATTCGAAGTTTCTAGTCATTCAAATCTGATAGTTAAATTTTGATCATTTTATAGAGTACAATAATCCGAATTTGTAGAGTGTAGTATTGTAGTTTTAGATTCATTGTATATAATTACATAAAAATAAATTGTAGATTATTTAATAGCATATTAAAATTAATTATCAAGGATATTGTCACACTATAACGCGTTTACTATATTTGTTATTTGTTTATTTAATTAGAAATACAATTATTAACTATTTTTCAGCGTAGGTATATTATGAAATTAATTAAAGTAGTCAGAACTGAAGAATGATTCAATTATGTATACAAATCTTCGGTAGAATATTATTAAAACAGCTTCTTATAAATTAGTTCTATCAAACTTCAGGTGTATTTTCGCTAAAAACAAATGCAAATAGTGTGAAGATAACTGTGGTGAAAATCTTGCTGTCAATCGTGTTCATGATCTGCAAAATTCTCGTTAACCTGAGAAAGAATCGAGGAATATCACAAATTTTGATAATTTTTCAAGCAAATCGACACTGTAGCATCTCAAAACCTTTCCCATCGTATTATTAGGAAAATATCATCGTATTTTAAAAAGTATCTGTTTATCATATTGACAAATAGTATAAAATTCTCGGTAGTTAATAGATATTTAACAATTATTATTCCATCATCCATCTTCCATCATAAAATATGTATTTTTTCAATTTGACATACTAATTTAAAATTAAATTAATAGACACAGATTACAAATTACCAATACTAATAAATTTTATAATAAGCTTGAATTTGCCTATGGCATAGATGACAGATATTATAAAATATACATAAATTATCGTACAACGAAAGTTTTATTGCATGAATACTTACATAATTACAATACTACATTTCTTTACGGTTAGAATATCACGTATAATAAACATAATCAGTGGCACAAAGTACAATATTTAAAAACAAACTATCCAAATTCACATTCTTCCATTAATTACAAAGAATCCTAAACTAAAAGATTTTAAAAATTCCAAAGCAAAACTTGCAGTTCTCTGTTTTAAAATGTCCATAAAATTGCGGCTCCCGAATGTGTTAAAGAAAATAACATAAATTCAATTGCTAAAATTGAATTCAATCACCTCAGTTTCCAAATATAACGCGTGTCGTTCTCCATATAAAAAAATTGAATCATCGACCAGAAAAATATCACGAAGAAATTTTACCACTCCGAGTTGTGCTAATCTCAAAGAAGTGATCAGTCTATAAATATCACGCACCTGGCCCTCCAAGAAAAGAAACAAAATAACAAAAAATCATATATTCAGAAAGGATTACTTTTCTCTACATAAAAAATCGAACCGTAGGTCAGGAAGGCGGGACGAAGAACGGCAGTTCAAGCTCGTGCTCCGGCGGCGGCGGCAAGCTGAAGAGGGTGCGTACAATCTTCACTGCGGAACAGCTGGAACGGTTGGAGGGAGAATTCGCGCGACAACAGTACATGGTCGGGCCGGAGAGGTTGTACCTGGCGCACGCACTCAGGCTAACCGAGGCCCAGGTGAAGGTGTGGTTCCAAAATCGACGCATCAAGTGGAGGAAACATCATCACGAGCAACAGAGCCAAAGGGTGCACGAGTTCCAACGATCGCTGAACTCTTCGCTGGAACACGAGGACAGTAACGAGACCGATAAATGGTGAAAAGAAACCGCGTTCCTCGATCGAGAAGCACCACTTCGTTTCTTCGTTTCCCCCCTGCTTCTTCCGTTTTCCGATCTTAGAAATATTCGACTGCTCGCGTTCGAGGAGGGCTTGATCGACGGCCAAGGACGATTCTCTCGCGGCTTCGACGCGCTTTGACCATTTTTCAAAAGGATTCTACCGAATACGTTCGATCGTATTTCCAAATAAGTGTTCCTTTGTTTCCAACTCCCTCGGATGAGTCTCTGATTCTTGCAAAGACTTTGGGGTCGGTCCTTTTGAGGTTAGATTGATTTCGTGTGGAACATGAAGAGAAAGGTTGCAGCAACGTAGAACGTTGATAGTCTCGTGGAGGAAGTTGTAGGTCTTGAGGATATTAAACTGGAAATCAGATTCGTGCGGTTTTGAACGAAGGTTTAGCAAAGATAAACTCAATGTTGCGATTGATGTAATCAGAGGAGAAAACAATTCGTTTACTTTTGAATATTGAGATCTTGGATGGATTTTCAATGAAGATTTTGAAGGATTCGTGAGCCTTGTTGAAAAGGAAGATAGGATTGATTGACTCATTTTACTGTTCGATCTTTGGTGTTGTATCGACACCATTGCGCCATGAGGGAATAAAAGACACAACTTTTTAAACGAAATATGTAAATTATTGTCTAATAAGTGCAGAAGTGAAAGGATTGCTGTTCCATGATTCTTTCCCGGACGCTGTGGACGAACGACGAAATTTAACGATGAAACAAGTAGAAAATTACAAGTCAAAATGCATCCACTCGCATCTTGACACGAGAGATCCCCCTGATTCGTGCTGGAGGCATACGCAGAAGAAGAGTCAGTCTTTTCCGATTAGTAAAATCAGCAAGTGAGTATTTGAACGTCTAATCACTTTTTCATTGAGATTTCTAGGAAAATTTGGAAATGTAATTCTTCTAAGCCCCATCTTTAAAATTACACGTATTATTTAATAGAATGCTACTATTTTATAAGAAATATAAAAAATAGAGGAAATAGAAAAAGCATCGTAATTAAATAGTTAATAAAAATAAACGTATCTTTTATATAAATGATTTATGGAAGATTTCTATGGTTTATGATATTCTTATGGTTAATATATTCTATGAATAACATATTCATCCAACGAGTGTCAAAGATTTCGTAATTCTGGGATACTATAATATTATAAAACTGCGTTTCCCCTTTATTTTTATTTTAGCTATTCTAATATTCCAATATTAACTTATTCAAACTTGATTTTTATATTAATAAAGTGATGTCTTCTCTAATCTTTCGCTTACTTTTTATGGTTATAGTACAACAATATCCCATATTATATAAGGTTAATGAAATTGTGTATAGGTGTACTATTACACAGGGTCAAAGAATTCTATTTCTAAAACGATTTAAACATAACTTTCGCCAGAAGCTAGGAAAAACACTTTCTCATGGGAATCTTCTTAAGGAATCCGGAATCGACCACGAACTACTATTCCTCGTCGACTCCTTACAAGCCACAGAAGAGTCACGTATGTTCCAGTCTAACGTACCCGAAGAACATGTCGGTTCACAGTACCGACGCACCGCATATCCGGACTCGTTCTAAACCCAATCGAGATAAACATTCCTCGAGTTATTCCTCGAAATTTTCATCGAAGGGGAAAACCCATTATGACGATGAGCTGGAAGATATCGATAAATTGAAATTTACCGACGAAGGATTAGGAAATCTTAGAGAAGGCCATATAGTGGAAGACGTTGAAGAGGAAGTTACAGGTTTATTTTATTTGAGTTTCAAATTCTTTAAGTTAAATTATATTTCTGTGTATTTGTAATCTGATACAAATAACATACTATAATTTTCGTGATGCTATGAAATACAACACATGGAAAGAGAGAGAGAGAGAGAGAGAGAGAAAGAGAGAGAAAGTTTATAAAACTTGGAATTTTTCGTGGCAGAGGACGATCGCGAAGTGCCAGCTGAATTCTTGGACAAGGATTACGAGGAACAAGAAGCGGACGATGAAATAGACGACGAGTCTGATGGATCACCGCAGATTCATAGATCTCCGAGAGGAGGTAAAACAGAGGCATTGCTAAGACAACAGCGATGGGGAAGCGTAGAGCACCAGCCAGATATGCGAAAACTTCGTTACCAGCAACATGTGGCTATGATACACAATCATCCTTCATCACCCAGGTAAGATCGGAAATTCTTTGAAAATGTTTCGATCTTAAGGAGGTTGACACTTCCGTGTTATTTTACTTACTAATTTGATAGCCTTTGATTCTTATAATCGTCGTCTGTTTTCGTCATTTTACATTAGACACTTCCATAAACACATATACGCATAATCAAAGCTGTCACTTTGAAGTTTTAGTTGAAAGCATCATCTTCGCATTATTCGAATAAATTTAGTACATTTTTGAAGTGTGATACCAGATTTTCGAAGCATATTATATTGCTCATAAATTATATTTATATACACACAATTTAAACCCTGCACACATAACAATAAAATCAGACATTCTTCTAACAATAAATTCAAACCATTGGAAGAAGAATCAAACCATAGTGTTCAAATTATTTGATGAACGGGACTCGTTTCATTTATGAAGCAAGTTAAAGATCTTCGATTCGAAATGGAAGATCGTTATTTTGAAACGTAGTTCCGGTTAGGTACTACCGCAACGTGGCTGAGCACGAGGTATCCGAGCCCTTATCAGAAGAAGACTTCGTCCGAACGTCGCTGAAAAGTCCGCCGAGGCGGCAACCTGCGAACTATCGTCAATGGTCGTCATCGAGAAACGAACCTGATCGATACGACGACGCGACGACGTTGATCCATTCGACTCGACGAGCCCGTACTAAACCGGATGTAGATCGGCTGATAGAGTCGGAGTTGAACAGAACGAGAAGGTGCAATCGGTGTGGTAACCTGTCGAACAAAAAGAACGAACCGCCTCTGAAGAATAGCTGTAGATTCGACGATTGCGCGAATATTCCTATCAAGGGACCAATCGGTAAGACTCTGTATTTAACTCTGCTTTTTGATACTGTATCGTTATACTTTGGAATTTTGGGCATTGTATTTTGTATTTCATTATACCGTGTCATGGAATACATGGATCATACTGGAAGTTTTTGCCAAGATATAAATAGACTGCAGGTTTTTGCGCATTTATACGAAATTTTAAAGTGCAAAATTACGCGATAGGTAAAATATTTGACAAGTGAAAATATTTGACAAAAGTGAAAATTTGACAAAATATTTGACAGGTGAAATATTTTTCTGTAGAGTCTATACTTCCTAAATTATATTTTCAAAAATATGAATTTACATAAAGATTCACTGTCTAGTATATGCATAAATGCAACAATGTAAAATTTTGATTCTAATTAAGCTTTGTAGTACTTACGTTAATGAACGGACATAGTAAATTATAAAATAGAAACGATAAAATACTCGTCTCAAGCAAGCCACAATTTCTTAACCAATTACTATTTCTTCTTTCAACTGTTCAGGCGACGAGCCCGAGAACCACGAGCAAACATTCTGCGGCCGCTGCAACGTGAGGTACAACTTCAAAGATCCCTGCGGTGCCACTGACATCCCCTCGCCCTTATACACCATGAAATCGCGCAGATCCCGCGAAGTAAAATCCCCAACTATCTACGAGGTGCCAGAGCAAAGCCAGGACAAGCTCTCGACCGACTATCCGCGATCCTTATCGAGATACCAAAGAAAACTTACGGACGCGTACACGGAAAAATTGAAACGGTCGTTGCACACTTCTCACGGTACTGCGCGTACATCTTTTCGACACGTCGAATAAAATCGTTTTTTTTTTTTTTTTTTTGACTCTTCGGGAGATCAAAGAAGAAGAACAACGAACCGAGAAGATTGTAAAAGCGTTGGACTCGAGAAAAAAAATATCGAATCGAATCGTGTGAAAAGAATTCAATCATTGAAGCAATCCCACGAACATTCTAGTAACATTTCAGGATCGAAAATCCTTTCCCTTGTTTCCATGCAATTCTCGCGACTATTTTCGTATAAGGAATTCGTCCCTGTATCGCTGTTTAAGGATGTGTGTGTCGAGCAAGGTAGAAACAAAGTCCATTTCGTTGCAACTCATCAACGTGAGAGACTCGATCCACGAGAGCAACGGAAAGGCCATCGTAGAACAAAGAATAAAAAAAAAAAAAAGAAAAAAAAAGAAAAGAATCGCTCCTATTCGATCGTTTCCCTTCTACTGATTGTGTAATATATATTTTTGTAACTGTCCTCTCGGGTCTTGTAGATGTTACACTGTACGTATTGTCCGAGGCTAACGCTAGTTGCACGATGTACATACGCAGTAGGTGAAATCGATTAGAGTTTAAACGTGACTGTCAGAAAAAGAAATCTTTTGCTTCACGTCTTCGGTGTTCGACGATCTTCTAAATGGTAATATCACCGTTCCCCTCGACACGAAATCGACTGTATATACAAGACACCCACGATTTCGATTACGATTTCTGTGTACACATGTACGCGTACATGTTCGCAAGAAGAATAAATCCTCGAATCTGTGCACCGAGCCCAGTCTACTTTATCTCGTCCTCATATTATTCCTTATTGTTGCGATTGGTTTTTGAAATATTATTAGATGAGAAAGTTGTTTGACAGAAGAGGGAAGATGGTAGAAGGAATCGCAGGAAAATGATATTCCGTACCTCTTAGATCGATTTTTACGACTTTCCTAGGGTGAAAGTGGAAGCACGTTGGGAAGAGTTGGAGAGAAAGGTAATGGATGAATAATGATTCTGCGACATGAAAGTATCCCGCATGTGTATTCCAATTTCATTTCCATGTTTCTTTCGAAAATAACAAATTTTGAAAATTAAATATATAGGATTTACATTTCTTAAGGAAAATTCAAGGATTGAAACACGCAAGGTAGATTTGAAGAACAACAATATTTAAAAACTATTTCTTACAAAAGGTTCGAAAATTAAATAGGAGAATCTGTTGTTTTATGAAACATAATTCACGTTTCTTCCAAAATTAGTGAAATTCAATATAAAATAATAAAATAGATCAATACAAACAATTAATCAAAATTTAAAAAACACGATTTAAAAGTCAAAACAATAAAATACAGAGAAGAATCCTAGAAAAGTCTAGAAACATCACAAGAACAAATTTTTTAAAAACTCTGTCCAATTCAAACTTCCTAACTCGTCACAAAATATAATTAAGATTCAACATGCAAAACAATACAAAATATAATCCAAATAAAAAATTCATAAAATTATTCATCAAATTTCAAAGGTTAAAATTTTAATATGTACTCTTAGAACCAAAAATAAACCGGAAACAGACTGGTTTCCCGGTTAAGAACGGGTAGAAGAACAAACCCCGGAGGAACTTCCTGCGAATCGTCTTTTTTCGTGCAGCAATTGGTACTAATTAATTAGCGGCGTGTCTTACGTTCTTTCCGTAATTTTATTCGCGAAGGTACGAGCGGGGTGCAGCTTTTTGTCGAACCACAAAGGCGGCTGCTTTCGCCTGAGCTTTTGTTTAAATATTAATAACGCGGGGAAACTCTGTCGCTCTCTGACCGCGGGCGGAAGGCCGTGCTTTGTTCAATTAAACTTAATATCTTTATTATATCGGAGCGTCGAAAGCGGATATTATTTATTGCGGCGAAAGTCGAGAAAACGGGTCGCCGTGGGATGAGGAAGTCAGCTTCTCCTTCGAAACCGGGGTTCTGTTGTTTTTTGTTTCGGCGGAAATTGGTGGGGAATTAAATCCTGTGTATAGTTTCAGATTTATATAAGGGTTTGGAAGAAGCATGCAATCGCTGTATTGCCATGTTCATTTAACTACGCTATTATCCTAGAATTTCTATATCTCAATCTTGCTCTCAACAATTGTTATTAACGAATCAATATATATTATATTTTCCATTCGTATAATGTTTTGTATTTATTCTAATATTTTTTATGTAAGGAGGACTGTGGTATATTTGGATTCATTTAAATCATTTGGATTTTAACTATATGAATTTTTATCATATCTAGGAATAGATACATTATTTGAACTGTGGTTAGTCTAAAGTAGTATACAAAATTTTTAAAAACATTCGTTTCTACCTTTATAATTAATTACTATGTATATAGACGTCACATGTAATCTTATATTCGTCTACCCTTGTTTTAATTTAATTCCGAAAGAACTTTTCGATATCAGTATAATAATCCACTACGAAAAATTGCTAAAGTAAAATTTTCTCTCTCTCTGCCTCTCCTGATTCTAAATTCCACGGAGCTAAGTGGCGTAAGCAAATCGAACGTCAGCCAACGTGAAACGGGCAGAAAATTGTAATCGTCGCGAGATATCCGCGCGTCCATCCGGCAACGAAATTCCGTGATGGAAAAATCTGACGCGGATGACGTTGGTAACTAATATTCGCTCGTTACGTGCAGCCCTTTTGTCGACATGATAAATTAGCCGTCGACCCATGTCAAAGGGCCACAAAGAAAGCAAACCTTCGATGGAGAATCATACGAACTTCGCTATCAAGCTGGAAGCATCAGTGATATCGATCGGGAATGAAAGATACCCCACTCTCTAATCTGTTTGTCAAATCGGCCTCCGTTCGATGCAACGTTTGCCTCCATTAGACAATAATCGCGTTAATAGAGTCGCGACTAACGTTAATTCCTTCGATTCGATGTTTGGGTTCGATCGTGCAGGTGGTAAGCCGATATGGAAGTAAGCAATCTCGTTCTTGAAGCGCGAACGACTAGAATTGTTTTAAATTTGCTCCGTTGAAACAAATACACACTAAACGATGGTAAAAATGTCGCATTTAGGAAATAGATCAAGGAAGTAAAAAATGTGAAAAATACGATGCTGTCTCTGCAATAGCAGAATCATACAGCAAAATCTTCACTCATGAGATCTCTAATTTTTATAATATGAATTGAATCCAATAACTTCAATCTAAAATAGAGGAAGTGAAATAACATACAATGTAAGTATATATCAGAAATAAAGATGTTTAATACAAAGAACAAGTGGTTGTTAGTTTTTGTTTATTCTTATCTGCACTTTTATTTTGGATATACTAGGAAATTTCCTTAAGAGGTAGGAAAAATTGTACCAGCATTTTCTACCGTGTGCTTTATCTAATTATTCTTTTTACTCTCTTATTTTAACTTTTCCTTTTCCTGAAACTTTCCTCGCTTTCCACTTAAGCTGTATAATTCAACAGTAACGTAGAATTTTCTTTATCCACAGAAACTACAAAATATCAACCAAAATTAAATTGCTCTATATACTAACCCATCCTAATATCTCTTATTCCTTATTTCAAGATACTAAAAGTGTATTAAGAAAATCATCTTTTAATCAGACAATAAAACCTGAAGAGATACCATCAAACCATTCTATTATGTATATCGAACTCAGTTGAATCGAACCGTATCCCAGTTGCAGTATAAGTAAGATTATTTCGCGGGAAGGAATCACGACGTGGTAGAAATTCGCCGCGCGAGAAAGCAACAAAGAGAGAGAGAAAAGAGCGGCAGAGGTGATAAGCCTCGATATCTCGAGCTACACCCCCTGCGCGAGATGTAAGCTCCGCCTATCCCTGGGGTTACACCGGTACTTCCAAGAACCCCCTGGGACCCTCCACCCCCGTGCAGAGGGGGTAACCCAACCCCCGGTGTTCCATCGTCGTTGGCATCCGCGGCATTCCAATTAGCTCGCGAATCAAAAGAGCCCCACTGCCTTTGTGGGGTCTCACCCCCTATCCCCTGGTAAACTGTCTCCTTCCCTCTTCCACCCCCGCCAGGTTAACCGTCGCTTCTCTTTCCGGCCGCCTCGTATCGCTCTTCCTCTTTCTCGCGATCGTTCCTTTCTTCTTCCTGCTTTCCGGCTGGTTACTACCCGGAATCTGTCTCTGTTTCACACGCGCGTATACTTGCGATGTACATACATACACATAGAAGATGCATATGCTTTTTTTCCTCTCGTTTTTATGCCACGATACATGCTACGATTCTGTCCTTCGTTTCGATAGAATTTTTTGGAGAACGCGGTGTTTGATTCAGGTTCTTAGGAGAAATAGTCAAGATACTTTGAAGCAATGATGCCTCATTCTAATGACCTATTCTAACTTCAAATAAAGCATTTAAAAAATCTGTTTCACAAAGCTAGATAAACGAATACCGAAAAATCATTCGTCGGTATAATGATTGAATCGAGCGGTGCTCGAACGCTACCCCATCAAGCCTGATAAAATTACAAATATTTGATCACGATTGGCCGGTGCTCGTGGCCGATTAAAAAATCTATATTTAATAACGCGCGGCCGGGCTTTGACATAATTCCGCCGTTACATCGATCTCTACCGGCCCGGTTTTCAATCATTCTCCGTCGCTCGAGGACGCTCGTTCATGGCGCGGCAATTAGCGAAAAAATACCATGTAGGTAATAATTCCGCGTATCTACCGCAGAGGACGATGAAAAAGAGTTTTGTTCGTTCGAACGTTGAAATCCTTAGCGAGCGTGGATTTTAATCTCGAATTCGTTCCGTAGGTACACCGAGAGCCGCGTTCTCCAAAAAAGAACGTTGGCCAGAGTGGGTTGGAAGATACCAAAAGGGAGAGAGACAAATAAAAAAGAATGTCGCACGGATTTATGGAAATCGGACGATGTACGTACGTGTTTGTGTTTTGTGGCTGTGTGATGCACATTTACGAAACACCAGGCCGATTTTAATATCCGCGAATGATAAACAAAGTGGTATCTAACGAAGTGGATAGAGGCGCGCCGTAATAAAATTTGTGTTGCCGCTTCGTCGCGGCCGGCCGCGGGGAAACGTCACGAGCGGTTTCCTCCGATTTCAATTAGCCTTGGCGACCCTCGCCCTGTTCTCTCTCTCTCTCTCTCTCTCTCTCTCTCTCTCGGTGCGTATGTGTGTATGTTTGTGTGCATAAGCGCGCCCGTGTGCATGCAGATCCCGTTTTCAGGAGAGCAACGAGTTGGTCGGCCAAACAGGGGGACGATTTTTTTCGGTATTCGTTTATTCTTTGATTTGACAAGAGAGACTGATGTCGCGTACACTTTGATGAGATTTCCTGGGAAGAAACGTACTGCGAATAGGTTGTTGCTGTTGTAGACATATTTGGCTTTTATTTGTATAAAGAATATTGATGGTAAGAAATATGATTTATGTATGATTTATGATATATAAATATGATTTATAAGTTTGGATGAGAGAGGGTAAGGTATTCCGAGTTTGGCTATTGTTTTTAGCGGAAATTCGTAGAGATTTAGGTTTTGTTTGAATTGATGGCAATTGTTCGGTACGAATATTGATGGCAAGAGACACGATTTTTACTTTTGAATGGAAAAAGAGATGTTATTGTATGTTCAACTTTTATCGTTAGTGTTATCGGAAGTCTCTCCGCACCTTTCAGTGACTTGTTATCTTAACCCATTCACTACGATAGTCTAGATAGATAGGTAGAGGATAATTTCAATTTTTGTTAAAAGAAGAATTTTTGTTAAAAGACAGAAAGAGAGAGAGAGAGAGAGAGAGAGAGAAATGGAAAAATTCTTTCTGAAAAATACATAGATTAAATCTTTTAGTTAAGAAGATATAGCAATTGAACAAATTCTCATGTTTTAAAATTTTCAAAGCATCAGACAATTCTCTACACGTTAAATCTTTTCCTTCGAATATTAGGATAAAACGATAAAGAAACTGACTTTAGGTGAATCATTTCCTTCGCCTTTTGTATCCGTACATTGTCAAAGGGAAATTTCAGAGATACTTAACCGTACCCTTTTTGATATATCGTCCTACGTAATATCGTGAGAGATACGGGTCCCTAATATTTCGTTTATTACGAATTTTTCAAAGAGCAAAGGGAATAATTGCAGCGGTGCGTAGGAGCCTGCGATTGCGGGATATGTCGGCACGATCAAAGAACATTCCTCTGCGCGAAACATACCGGCAAGCCGCGTTAGATTCATATCGAACCGTAACTGAATCTATAATTGGCATAAGCAATCAAACATTCGATTCGCTTTGTACGTCGAATATTTCTTTATCTTGCTATATTTAATAAAATCTTGATATTGTTCCATAATTCTCTAAATGTCTTTCAGCAACTGTTAATAATTTGTGATAGAAGTCAAGTCTTTCGGATACATACCCATGTATTAATCCGTAAGTAATTTAAATATTTAATGCAATTGAATGAAAAGATTTTTATATTTGTTATAGTTCAAATGCTTCTAATTAGAATCAATATAAAAGAACTGAGATGCATTGTTATTAATGTATTATACTATATCGATATCTCCAAATATTAAACGCCTGTTAACACATGGGATTAAATAAAAGAAACCTAATTCTCCTCTCCCTATTACTCATTCCAGCCTTAAACGCTTTTTCTAAAAGCAAACAGACGGTCGGTCACAAATTAATTGAATCAATTTACATCGAGGAGCAAAAAGAAGCAATTAGGTGGAATAAGAAGAAGACGCAGCATAAAATCCGCAAAGCAGAAGATTATTGCGCGTCGTTCAATGATTGTACAAGAGGCAACGGTGGCCCAGGTCGACCGGTCCAATTAACGTTGTAGATGCGATAACAAGTGGTCCCGCGTTTAATTTATCGTACAACGAAGCGACAAATTGCAATATTCTTCCGAGATTCGTCGTCCAGCGTCACCGAACAGCATGACCGATGCTCCTGTTATTAAGGGGCGAGAAGCATACAAATATTTCCGTTACGATTAGTCGTCGTCGCCGTCCGACTGCACCTGCATCTCTGAAACCCGGCAACCATATATCATCACTTCGATCACGGGTCTTGCCACCGCACGAGGAGCTTCAATAACGATGCAATCTCATTCAGACCCTATCTAGTGGTGGCTATGAACCAGCAAATTGCTGACATTTCAAAGAACAAAATTAACATTTTTGAGAGATGAATGAAATCCAACAAATAATTCTTAAGATATAAATCTATAAATGTAATCCATTTTCGTAAAGACTGTAAAATTTAATAAATATCAGTTTTGTAAATTTTCATAAGGTTCAAAATTACTAATCAATAATTCACAAAATTCCATAGATATTGCACTGGAAAGCAATATCTTTTATAAAAAAATTTAAGTATTCCACAGAAATATATCATACTGTTATAATACTCTATAATTGAAATGATCTTTTCTTTATTTACAAATTTATCTAATTTTCGTACCAAAATTATTATTTATCAAATTTTCGCTGGCCCATAAATATAAATCAAAATTATATCTAGAACGTTGCATTTTATATTAGTTAAATTAAAAGAATATTTCAACATACGAAAACTATGCTTTATGAAACAGCATACACAACGATAAAAAGATATTAAACACTCGAGAGGTTTCCTCGAATTTCCATTTAATTATTCATTTCGGGATTTTTCAGAAAGTAGAACTTTGAGTATTTTCTCGGTTTATAGCTGTCGCTAATCGCGACCACGAATATACATGTCGTAAAAAGCATAACCGCTTTGTTGGAACGCGAGGTGAACGGGGGATGTACGCAGAGGGGTTGCGTACAGCTCGCATTCATAACATCAGGCGGGGTAATAAAAGTCACCACTCCCTCCTACTCTTCCTGCTATGTCCCCACCTTCGCCTGGAGAACTGGAGGGATGGCAGAGGAACGTAGGTGAATCAAAAAGCGACGAGGGAGCAACGATGCGGACCTACGTTATTGTGTAACGTTCTCCGTCCACGAATTTTTTCCACAAACCTCTGTATCTTTCCTCTGTATCCATTTATATGAACGCAGATTATGTGCGTGTATAATTAACGCGAAACGATGAGATTAGAAGAGATGCAAGGCTTTATTCTTTAAAATTTCAGAATATGTATAAATTTCAGAATATAATTTCATTCTTTAGAATATGAATTTTTTTTATAGAATTGCACCAAGCATTGTTTCCTTTAAAAATACTATAAATTAGATTTCTTACTTTGTTATCGAGAGACAATCGTGTATCTTTCAAATTTAAAGAAAGTTGAAAATTATTACTTTTACTTTTATGTACCCAATTTTACTACGGAATAAACGTAATAAATTTCTTCATTTTGAGTCTTCATATTGAAGAAAGATTCCATGAAAAAGATTCTTTTTATAATTTAATTTTTTGTGAATGTCGTAAAAAAAAAGAAAAAAGTAGCACAAATAGAATTTTATTTTAGAAATTAAAAGACTGTACGTATTATCTTCAGCCTCTGTTCTGTAGTGATCTTCAACCCTTCAAGTATTCTTACACATGTAAAGCCCACGATCAATTCCATCTTCAAAACACACACACACACACACACACAGCCATATATATCGAGAAGGCGATTTTATATTCTATCATTTACGATCCACAGAAGCTGAACCGATCAAACCCGATACATCTAGCGATGAGAGCGTTAACGAGCGGAGCAAAGTATCAGGAATTTCGCATGGATTCATTAAACGTTTCTTGCGCGCGCGAGGGTGCTGGATCAAAGGTCAGCCGGCATGTTGCCGTAGCCGATTAAAGGGAAGAACGATCCTATCTTCGACAGTCATTTTGTCCCTCGAATGTGATCCCCTCTTGCTGTGAACTACTCGTCCACTATCCCCTTCATCGAGCCACGGGGGTCAAGTGTTTTCAGCCACTTAAACGCGTCACAAGGATGGGGCACGCCATTGAAAGAATCGCAACTATTTCATTTCGGGGACAGATTAGACAGATTAGCGACCGACGATACGCCGTTTAGAGTTGCCGGTTATGTGACTGCATTCCGCAGAGTGGGTTCGTTGGGGAATATTATTTTTCCGAAATCGTCCAGGCAATCTTTTCCATGACCGTTTTTATATCGTCCTATTATTCGTGTTTTACCTTTATGCGTTGTATCATAACATGATCACCGTTACACCATATATTGCTTGGTGAATATTTGAGAGGAGATTTCATGGCTTGCAAACGATTTAGCGTGGAAAGTTATAAAGATTTCAGTTATGGAAGGAAAATGCTAGTTAAACCTCTCTGTGATCGGAATTCTCTTTGCTTATATGTAAGTACATTGCGGGTGTCGTAAAAAATGTAAAAGTGCAAAAATGCACAGGTTATGTGAAGCATGCAAAGGTATATATATGAAATATCTAAAGTGTTCGTCGTTATAATATTCGGTACAATTGAACAAATTTCTATTTTTTTATAAAATTATAAACTTATATAAATATTCACAATCCATAAATAAATATAAATTACTTCAACGTGAAGAAGAATTAAGAAAAAAGCATGTAAGAAATTACTTAAAGATATATAAAACGATGAAATGGAAGTATACAATTAAAATAAAATTTTTCTAAGTTTGATTGTAAAACTTTTGATATCTACATTAAAGGCTTGTAATTCTTTTTATTTAAAGCAGGACTTTAAAATATAGACAGCAGTTTTATTCGGAAATGGAATGTAACAAAACATTGAAATATTAATTATAAATGGTAATTTCAAAATGTAAATTACGGGGACTATTTTCAAATGGGTACAAAGTGTTTCATTGTAATACGCGGCGATTATCAATACTTGTGTCTGTTAATTAAGTACCCCTTTGAACTCGTGATATCTTTATCTGCGCTCAAACCTTTCGTTCTGGACAAAGGGATTAAGCTGAAAATCGGATTCGGACGTTTAATTTAGAGCAACGATTCGCTTCAAATGTATCCGGACCAAAGAATGTCAATCTTTGATAACGAATGGTTACCTTTAATGAAAGAAAAACAGTTGCACGTGTAAACTGTAACCGTTCCGATAATTAACACACGATTCTCGTTTCCAATACCAGCTTTTCTTTTTTCTATTTATTTATTTGTTCTTTTTTCTCTTTTTATGGGATCGCTAGTAAGTAACAAGTTTCGTTAAACGAACAATGGAATGGGAAAAAAGTAATCCAATAGACATTCCAGTTTGTATAGGATTATTTGTACTATTTTAAAACTACTGATGATTTCCCGCATTTTTTTAAATTTGAATTTTTACCATGTATATATGTATATGGTGTAGGAGAAACATATACATATGCAGTATAATTATTGTTTGTTTCTTACTAATTGAAAGATTCCTCGATGATGTTAATGGATAGTTTTCTGCTTTTATATTTTTTTTTCTCTCTATGTCGTTCACTAACTTTTCTGTATAAACGGAAAGAATCAACAACGCTATCTTATTTTACCGCGCTTTGGAATCGTGATAGCGGGAGTTTCTCGGTGAGTTGCATTCTTTATTACGCTTGTTATTCGTAAAACAAAGTAGAAAAAGTTCAGAAATAGCGAAGTATAAAATGGATATATATTTTGGATATTCTGTGACATACAAAAGTTTACATCCACGGCAGTTTCGCTAAATTACTCGGTATAAATATAATGTGTGTTGCCATTGCAAATAACGGATTTTTAAGGTATAATTTTATAATGTTTGAAGAAGTTTTCACAAGCTTTTCTATAATAGTCTCTTAATTGCGTAAAATAATTTTTATCGAAATGATACATATGAATTTTTTCATTTGTGTCAATCTTATTTTTTAATTTACTTGCAAAATCATGCTACCAATATTAATGAATATAAGTATATTCATATAAATTATCATCAAACATTAGTTAATTTAGAGAGTTATGCATTACTCTAAATGACAAGATTATTCGCGTCTTCGACTAGAAGCTTATAGTTTTGAAAAATCTAATAGATTTGTTAAAAATGTGTCTAGTACTGTAAAAAGCATATTTGTCAATTTTATTGAGATTTAGCATTCTTCAAACATTCTTTACATTGAGACAATCATTAATGATGTTCTAGAAACTTTGAAGAAACTTCTAATAATAGACTTGTTATTCTATACAATAATCAGATCTCATAAAACTATCATCATAAAAGAACTAAAAGATAATCATATATAAAATATTAATCATAAACCAAAGAAACTTTCTTGCAAGAACATAAATTGTACGTTATAAATAAATTTATTTGTCAGTTATAAAAAAAACAAGTCTTTTGGATAAAATATCTATTGTTACAAGCTTCTGCAGTTCTAATAATTCCATGTTTAATCGAAAGATCACAGCTTCATTAGTAGCTAAATACATAAATAGACATTTAATTTCTATATTCTAGGCAGTATGTTATGCATTAGAATGCAAAACATAAACACAGCAAATAAATTCATGTTAAATATAATTACAAAATACAATTATTGAAAAGACGGTTAGATAAAAAATTATTGTTATACCTTTAGTATTGACATTCTTGTTTACCTACGTTAATTGTCACTACGTAATGTTTAGTCAAAAGCAGTGTATAAAAAGACTATGAAAAGCAAAATATCAATTCCCATGTGTCTGTATCATCTGTCTGAAAAAATGTTATTTCTATAAGAAATAATGCTTTCATTTTATTATTATCAAAAAGTCTGTTGTCTCAAATAAGTTGCCCTTCTCTACTTAGTAATCGTTCTGAATTAATAATAACGATTTAATCTTATATTTTGATCTAGTCTTATATTTTTAAACTGTCTAAGGCAGACACTCTGATACCAGCAGATCAAAATGCTTTATCCTTATAAAAATGAATGGATATAAATATAATATATATGTCTATATAAGAGCACATGCTGCTGATATTTTATGAACACTAAATACTTGCATCAGTGATCTTTGGTAACTGTTGATTAGCAGTATTCAGTCATTTTACCAACGAGGTGATGTTGATGGTACACTTTGTTGATTTGTTAATGAAGGTCCACTGTATTATCAAGAAGAAGAAGAAGATAGACATATTATAAAAGATATTAGGCTAAACTATTATTTATTTCAACTAAATTTCTCATACCTCCATGCGATAAGAGGAGAAAGTCTTTCTGTTAATCTTTGGTAATTTCTTTCCAATTCTCGTTGATAGTCTCGTTGATCTGGCCCAATTAAATTTTTGTTTCTTTTCAAAGCATCCAGACATTTCTTTGAGAAATCCTTGAAACATAGGCGTAATTTATGCTGCAGTCGAGTGGGCTGTGCATTCTGTTCCCTTAATCCAGAAAGAAACACAACAGCAACTTCTGCAGGACCTTGATTAACTGTTGTTCCAATGCAACCTTGAAGAACCATCTGCAGCATCTTTGCATCAGGTGGTTCTTGAGCTGTAGCTGCTGCAACCTGATTCAACAGATTTACACAAAACAGAGTTAATCTATAAAAGAAAAATTTATCTTATAACAGAAGAACATATATACATACCTCTGCAGTTTTCTTTTGTATATCTTCAATTGCAACTTCAATTGGACTTAAAACTATTTGCTTCCTAGCAACCACGCGAATCCTTGTCTTTAGATAAGGAAAGTGTGTAGCTACTGTTAGTATAGTTTTACGTTTGCACTGTTCTCTTAATTCTCCATGAGCTTTACCACCAGGAGTAAATGGCGTTGCATATACAAATCGCTCTAAACATGATTAAAAACATTAATATAAATGGAAAATTAATTTTGTTGAAGTTATTTAAGGTTCTTCAGAACAGTACTTACTAATATTAAAATTCCTATGAAAAATAGTTGGTCTATGCCTGAGCTCATGTGGCTCGAAATATGGTTCTACATATGTGATCTGAACATAGGCTTTATCTAGTTCTAACTTGCTGGAGTCTACAGGGTTCGAATCTTTTATTATCACGATATTTTCCGCGCCAAATCGTTCAGCATAGAAATTCTCGAGTCTCGAGAATATCTCTGGTAATTTCGTCAAAGTCGGTTCTTTATAAACGAATTCTTCACCAGCAAGATCACCAAAACGCCCACCATAAAATCCTACTCTGAAATATGTTCCAAATACTCGTTTTCCCGCTAATTGTTCTACTCGTGTATATGCTTCATGAAGTTTCCTGTGATTAGAGGATCATAAATCAAGACATAGATTCGTTTTCATATTAAGTTTTTCAAAATCTGAAGAATATCATACCCATGAATGTTAGCTAATTTTTTGTAATCATGTGCGGCTTCTGCTATTGGAAGCAGCACCTTGTATACGTCAGGAATAGCTTCATACATTCCAGCTGTATGAAAAGAGCTGGCAGCATGTTCCAGCAAACCAGCTAAACCACTTTCTGAAAAGTCTGGTCCTAAACATAAACCTTCCTCTCTTCTTGCCAGTACATCATCTCCTACTGCACTCTCTTCTAAAGCATTTGGTGTGATAGGAGCTAAAGCAACAGCTCCTACTGGTCGTCCGCCACCTCCTGGTTCCAAGAGGTGTAAATATTCTGCTACTAAAGCAGCACTGTGCACTAAACACATAGCTGCCTCTGTGTGATTCTTTCTTTCCATATGCTGTTGAGCCATATTTGCCAACCATGTGAGTCTAAGATCTGGTGAACCTTGATATCCCTTTGCAATTCTGTAAAATCGTCGGTTTTAATTCAATATGCTACATATATCATACTTTATCAGAAGTTTCTGTTTTTAACACAATTACCTATACATGAGATCTAAAAGCATTTCTGGATCCTCCTGGAATTCCTTCATTTTAACAGTATCAGACAGAATCATATGTAGATTGAACAAAAGATCCTTCACTTGTTCTGGAAAGCTTGTGTCTGCTAATTCTGTGTCCCTTTCAGCATATACTAACACTGTTTTTAATGCTCTCCTAAGTGCTCCTTCACTAGGAGCTCTTCCTCTTCCAACAAGGGCAGACAAAGATGTGGTTACTTGCATTTTAACTCTGGCAAAATTCTAAACACAAATTAAATTAATTAATATATTTATAAAATAAATCGTTATAGATCTATTGAAGTATATTACTAAGATATTTACGTTTCCAATTTCGAAATTTTGCCTCATTAATAAATAAAGACTGGCAGCAGCATGACTTCGAACAGCACTTAGAGGTGAGCTGCATCTAGTGAGTAGTGTCAAACACAGATCACCGCATCTTTCGCTTTCCTCATCAAACAGAGCACTATGATACTTAAATACCAAAGCTCTCTGAGTATTAAACATATGTTGTAACACAGATGTACTCTGATTTCTTGCTAATGCTCTCAAAAGCACTTTTAATACAGCTCCTACAACCGCACCTAGAAAGCACAAAAAATTTGTAAATATAAAAGTGTAAAACCTATAAAAAATGTTGTATAAGTACATATATATACCTCCTCCTCCATCAGCTTGGACAACTGTTTCTAAAGTATCCAAAACTACTAGAGAAGCTTCTGCTGCTAATGCACCTTCTATATGAGCATCTTGCTCCACAGCTCTGCCTTCTGACTGTTCGCAGGATCTTAAACGAAAAAAGATTGTTCAGATTTGAAATCTTCACTTTAATTATATTGAGAAAGAAAGAAATTTGCATAAATATCTGTAGTGTAAATACAGAAGTTTACCTACCTATAAGGCATCTGATCTTTACGCCACCTAAGTTTGTCTCCACTCATTCTCTCTTTTCTTCTCAACATCATCTCGCTTCTGGCGCTTCCTTGGCCAAGAATCACATCCTCCAATCTAGATCGAATATCACTCGTAGCTGCCGCCTGTGGAGGCAGTCTCTTCAGCGCCTTTTTCCCTTTATATTCAAAAGCTGCAGTGGCAATATTGAGAACTTGAAGAAGACACAGTATACGTCTAGAACTTAGTTCTGAACACCACTGTGCTAAAGCAGACTGTTCCAACCCCTTAAGTACCCACAAGACACACATCAAGAGATGTCTTGTAGCCTCTGAACTCAAGGAAACTCTACATTGAGTCCCTGCAGTGTCTGCAGAAACTCCACCAGCTATGGCTAAAGCCACAGATTGTGTAATAGAACCAGATTCGTCAGGATAAACGCTCTTGTCCTTTGAATCCCAATGATAGAGTTGTGGTAGAGCATCCATTATAATGTTCAAAAGTGGCAGATAGAGAGCAGCGACTCTAGCTTTCGCAGCAGGATCAGAATATCGTGAATCAACGTCATGGCACGCCATAAGATGTCGAATGGTCCCAATAGCTTTGTTTTGAAGCATAGGATTTGGTATTTCTAGAGTATTTGACAAATCTGATAAAACAATTCCTACTAAAAAGTGTTGCTGTCGGAACTCCTGACTGAGCTCAGAAAATCTAGCTCGATCTCCAGGTACTAAGGTAGATATCAGACTGCCAGAACTTCCAGTTGATGGACTGGGAGAAGCTGGCGCCGATCCCGACGTATATCCAGTTCCAAACGGCAAATTCAGTGCCACGTAATGCTCGTGAGAGCATATTGTCCGTACGAGGTCCAATTTCAACGCATAAAGTGCAGCTGAATCGGGAATGTGCATAGATGCATCTGACAGAGAGCAACAGGCAGCACGAGTTAGGGACAAAACGAATCCTCTATCCATCACTGATAGTAGATCAGAAAGAAAATTGCCTAGACTCGATATTAGATTATTGGGTACCCTGTTCTCCTTTCCACATCGTGAAGTCACCTCTGAAGTTAATGTTGCAGTAAGTGTTGCCACGTCATCACAGAACTGGGGAGAGAATCTCGACTTTCGGGGAGCCTCCAACATTCCCATTTCTGCTAATGTCACAACCATAGAGCGAACGATCAATTCCAAGAAGAACCATGAATATGTAACAGCCAATTCTCGTGCCTGTCCTGTCGATACAACCCAATGTAACGCTAGTTCTTCGTGTAGAAGCCTTCTGGTAGGTTGGCTATTTATAGAAGGCGATTCTTGACGCATAGAGGCTGTTCGATCCAATCCTCTGGAGTGTACCTCCATTTCTAAATCTTCTAGAGGCAGGTCAGGGTTGCTTTGAGCTCGAACAATACCAGGAGCATGTGTCATCCTTGGTAAAGAGCATTGATAAGCAATATAGGTTGCTAGAAGCGCGTGTCTTCCGTGAGCATCTAATTGACCATCAGGTAGATTGGTAATATTTCGTACTAGCAAACCTATAGCCTCGAATACGGTTGCTGCCACATTCAGTGGTTGAGATGGTAATGTTGGAGGTCGCACTAATAGGGATATTAATTGATCTAGCAATTGAGGTAGCGATCGTACCAAAGCAGAATGTGATGCTCTTGCCAATTCCAATAGGGCTGATTTTAATTCCGATTCCATTCCTGCTTCACCAATACGTGGAGGTACTTGGCCAGTTTCCAAGAAACCACACAGTGATAGAAATCTATAATTTTTGTGTTGCCGTTAAAATATTAATAGTATTATTAATCCATTAATAATCATAAGGTTATTAATTTTATTGAAATATTTTCATTGAAATATCTAATTAAAAGCTTAAGTTTTTGGAATATTACCTATCAATGTATTTATCCTGAGGATGAACGCTAGAAACTGGTTCCAAAATCACAGTAAAAACACCTCTATGAGCATCCACCCATCTTGTACCTGGTAGAAGAACATCAGGTGCAATGTATGAATAATTTGCTGGTGGTGGATCCAGCATCGCGGGTAGACTGAATTCCCCTGATTGTAGATGTCCATCTCTCAAAAGTGGCAACCACTAAACAAAAGGAATATTAAGAACATTTTTCAGTGTAATTTACATGAAATAATATATTCTGATTAGAATTTGACTTCATGTTATTTACCGTATATGCTACAGCAGTCTCAACATTCGGTTGTTCCGCCTTCTTCTGGCAACTAATATGATAAAACGTAAATAGCAAATGATGTTTTGCACTCAAATCAGCAGGAAGTCGAATTTTCACTTCGTCGTAAAAGTTTGGATTCTTATTGTGATAAGAAACGGAAGTGAAGCATTCGTGAGTCATTTCGGGACACGATGATCTTCCAAAAATAGCTGTTAGTGCATCAGCCTCCTGTTCACCACCCATAAGTTGAATTCTTACGGCGATGTTTCGTGCAGAACCAGTCCTTGAACTGAAGTTTGCTTCCTGTAATAAAAAGTATATTTTGTTTATTCGTGGTAAGCAGTAATTAAGTATAAAAGGGCTAAATGATAATTTACCTTTGGATAAATGTATAGGAGATTTCGATACGTCAAATCTGGCGAAATAACTTCGCTTGGAAATTCAAGTATTTCTTTGACTGGCCGACTTTTTTCATCAGGATATGGCACTAACCTTCTGAGATCAGGATCCAAGCATCTAGGCAATTCTTCTGGTCTAGGACTAAGATCCAATTTTAGTATACCTGGTAAACATTTTAATCTCTTTAAATTAGAACCAGGTCTCCGTAGTTCGACTAAAAGTTTGTATAAATCTTCGTCTCTCAGTCGTTCACTTTCTTGTTTAAAGAAACTTGAAACAGTCAATGTGATAGGCCTAAAAAATTAAACATATAATTTAGAAATTAATAATATTAGAAATTTAAAAATATAAAAATATAATTTATTTAAAAATATAAAAAAACATTAGATGTAAATAAAATAAGTTAAATTATAAAAATATTCACCTAAATGTATCAAGACAATTAGCAAAATCGTCTGGCGACCAACTACGTCTTTTATCTGAACTTCTTCTTTCTAAAGATCCTCTTCTGGCGGGCGGTTCCACTTTTTTACGCCACTGTTCCAGTCCACCCGATTTTCTGTCTAAAGATCCAGCACTTCCTGTGCTATCTGTATCTCCACCTCCTCCTATCACACCAGAAATGTGAATGGCAGTCCATGCAAGTGGCATTCTATATCGACCTAAACGCTCACATGCAGCTGCAGCAGCTGCCCGTACCTATTTTGGATTAAATTTTTCTTATTGCCTTATTCAGTACATTTATAATTTAATGATTTATGAATTGTATTGGATGTATTACTTTTTCTTTGTTTTTATCTTCACGTAAATATGGTTCAGCACATTCAGAGATATCACCTTGCAATACCTTTTCAAGTCTAACGACTAAAAATAAATCTGGACTAGGCTTGCTAATACTCATAACACAGCTTCTTGCTAAAGTACTGGCATCACTGTATGCAATATGACTACCAAGCATCCTTTTTAAGCCTTCCGAATTCATGTCTACATAAAAGTTCTCAGATACCTATAGATTCCAAAGAAATTAGGAAAACATAAATTATATGTAAATATCTTTCAAGATTTTTTATTTTCAAATACCTTCTTCTTTTCTTTGGCATCGTATAAAGCTAAACTCGCGAATATTGGTTCAACCTCCAATTCCAATTTCAGTTGGAGACATTTCACAAGAATTTTATGTGAAAAAGGTTCTGTAGGTTCTGGTGCTATGCCAATTTCCTGCCATTCATCATCTGGAGAAGCTGGAGGTGCATAAAGTGGAAATAATGCTTCCTAAAATTAATATCAGTAGATCAGAATTACTAAAATCTAATCTTGCTTGTGCATACAGTACTCACTTGACGATCTTCTGATCGTTTTTGCTCGTTCATTTGATCAATGGTTTCTGGACAAACTCTGTCCAATAAGCTGGGAAGAAGAGGATCATGTTGCGAATGTCTTAAATCTAAACTTGCCCACGATCCTCTTGGTGTATCTCCACAATTAGATAAATCTTCCTCTTCATTTGGTGATCCTGAACCATTTGTATCTTCTTGATCCACCTATTTTATATTTGATTTAAATGTGTTCTTCAATTATATGCCATGCATATTTTATTTTTATTCAAGCACCTCAAAATCTTGTCTTGGAGTATCCTGAAGAAGTCTATCTCTTGCTATGGGAGAAACTCGACGTTTATATTTTCTGTGTACTATTATCCAATCTGAAGTGAAACTTTCAATACATCTTCTGACATAAGGAGATACTATGTCCCTAAAAATTTCAATAAAATTAATATGAATACAAAAATAATGATTTTGTTGGTTGTAAGATATAAAAAATCTTACATAGATTCATGAGGCACAATTGGTTCCTCTGTTCTGATTTTTCTTTTTACAACTTTTAATTCAACATCACCAGGTGGAAAATCTAATATTGATTTAAGAGGATCACGGTCAAGAACTGACTGATGTTGAGCCAAAAATTCTTCATAGTCTAGTGGCTCTAATACCTCACATAGTGACATCTTTAAAATATTTTTATTAATTACATTGATGTACGAATTACAACTTATGTAGACAAATTGCAATTCAGGATGTACCGTGGAAGAAAAGCCTGAGAATGAGCTGCCACTCTTTGACAGATCACGTGAATATGAGGTAGAGGTAGCAATCTGACGTCTAACGTCAGCTGCATGCTGTTTACTCAATTTTTGAGTAAAAGCCCGCTGCACAGATGACATTATAAATGTCGGGGTAAAATACTCCTTTGATGAAATCCTAGACATTTTATTTAAAAGTTGAAAGTCAGACAAAGCAAATAAAATAGGTAATAACTATAATATAATAGTAGCATTCAGAGATAAATTTTTATTGTGAAAATGTAAACTAAATTTATCTTAATATATTTTTTTATTATTTGTTTATTAGATAAAATCGCACACAACATTATAATACTCAAAAACCAGTATAACTGGTACTACTGTAGTGGGAAACAAAAGACTATACTCACGTGACTTTGTGATTACTAAAAGTTCATTATGTAAAAATTATGAACACCTTTAAGTCAATAGTCTAATATTTTGACAGTTCTTGTCATCAACTTTTGTTGCATCAGGAATGTGCCCTTATCAAGCCAAAATTCCCATTAATACCATAAAAGTACATCATAGAGAGGAAACTACCGTAAAAAATTGATTTTAGCTTCCCTAATATTTAGTGTTATCGTAGGACCAAGAATAGAAGTTATATTATCTTTAATTATTCTTTCCTTATAGCTATTGCAAGTATGTTGAATAAGAACATTCTAAAAAGTATTGTAATATTATTTAATAAGATTACTTTATTATGTATAGTTATGTATGGGTATAGTTATATTTTCCCAAAGATTAGTAGTATAATAATGTTATTTTTTTTACAATATGACATTTATTTTATCTGTAAATTTTCTAAAACATTAATTAATACATAACAATTTTAAAAATGAATAGATGTGTTCGTAAAATCGCAGATATTTAAATTCTAGGTACTTTAGTCCTAGGTAATTTAGAATTCGGAAGTTATTTCCTACAGTATGCTAGTAATATCCCTTTAGTTTTTCCCTAACATTCTCATATACTGGGTGTGCGACTGAACAGATGATTGAAATGTAACTAGTATTTCCTACACATCGGGTGACATACAAAATTAATTTTCTGTCGTGTCTTAGATGCATTTGGGTACAACGTTGATTAAATTTCGGATAAACTCTATTCTTTCACTCTCCATTCTTTTGTGCTCATTATTGAATCATGAATGCTCTAGAAATATGTATATACTATTAAAGATCAGTTACTTAATTATTAATAGACTACAGATGTTTATGCATTGTTTATTTTATATATTTTTGAATATCATCTGCACCCTATGTATTTTTGCATCTTTAAATATCCGATAAATGTATAAACATCTGCGATTTAATTATTAAATAAATCTTTCTTTGTAACTTCATCACTTTCAATTTAAAGTAGTGTACTTAATTTGAAGTTCGTTAATAACTTATAACATTAAAGAAAGAAAATAAATAACTAATGGAACGATCGATTTAATTTCGTTATTGAATAAACATAATTACATAAGTTATTCAATTTTTCGAACAAATAACTTCTTATCTCATCCCTTTATCTTAAAAATTAGTTTTTGATAAGAACTTGTAATATCCTCCACGATCCAATCTCATTGCTATCGGAGTTTCCAGTACTTATATCATTCAATTTTCTTAATTAATAGTAGTTTCTTATTCTGCATAAAAATGTCATCTTAGAAACAAGTTTCACAGATTTTTCTCTCATATTTTACCTATAATTTAATCTCATTATCACGAAAGTAATCAGTGTTTAAGTTATTCAGTTTTGTTAATAAATAGCTTTTTTTATTTCTAACAATTAACATCATCTCAAAACGAAGCTTCGCGCGAGAACTTTAATACCTTATTTCATATCCTTTCTCAAATTTTATCAACAATCCCATTTTCAGTCATTCCAATCAGCGCTGGGCGCTATCGCGCGAAGGCGTAGGTCGCGAAGAGGCTAATTGCTATATCGATTTTCGGCGGAGCGAAGGAACGCGGAGAAATCGTACTTCCAGTGAGCTCGCGGGCGTTAAACGCCGTGGAGGCGGAAGACAGAGATAAAGATGAGCTGGTGTACGCGATGGGATGGGAGTTGTCTTTATTAGAAGGGCGCATCTACGCAATAACACGATCAACGTACACATTTCGCCAGCCGTGACCTCGCTCCAAAAGACATGGAAACAAGGAGCTCTCGCGACGCGAATGAGCTTTAATTGCATGAATAGATCGCGGTTCGTTGTCGAGTTCCTTCTCGAGCATTGTCTCGACGACTGCGCTTTTTATTTTGTTTTTATCCGCCACTGTTTCATTTCCTCGATTTTCGAGACGAGAGCGAGCACACGTGGTTTTTGTTCACGATGATTGGTGCTCGAAGCGCTTCATTAAAAACTAAGATTGTTCGATGAATGGTTGCTTTGTATATTTTTCTAGAACTTGATTTTTGTTACCGTGTTTGAAACAGGGCGTGGTTTTAGCGAGCCTGGAATTTTAGTGAATGATAACCATGAAAAATAAATTTGTAAGAATTTGTCATAGTTTATAGCTTTCTTTGTTTCTCTTTGTTTGATACTCTTATACAAATATTGTATTATAAGTACATACGTTAAGTTGGTGCATATGAAATGTCGTTTCACTGAAGCTTAAACTTGCAGAATCATTATACAATAATCATACCGATGATTATTAACTAAATTGAAGAAGGAACTATGAATTACGTATGGCTAATGTTGACACGAATAAATATCAAATAGAAATATCACAATCTTATTATTGACTATCATGAGAACAACCGGAATCGTATGATTTTCTTATGTGATCTTAAATTTGAATAAAAGTTCCACGATACTTATTGGAGACATAAGGGAAGATAATTAGATAATTTTTTAATGCATAAATTATTTTACAAGAAATTGTAAATGAATCTCTGAATCCATAATATAAATCTGGAGTAATGAAGCTAGTTAGTCATTGAAAAAGTACTTACATACATTGCGCTATATGGAAACTCTACTAATTAATGTTCTTAAGGAAGTACACGTAATTAAAGTTTTATTTGAGCAAATGACAGTTCATATTCACTGACCTAATAGTAGTAATGTAATAATAATGATAATATTAGATTGTTACATAAATTTTGAAGACCCTCGGTTCACATAAGTAGATTAGTATCATAGTTATAATGAATATAAGATTGCTATGTAAGTCGATGTAATCTTTGCTTCTGAAGCTTATAACAAGTAGAAATAAGATATTTTCATTTCAAGTCCCTTAATTATCAGACACTCGGGAAAGACTATACAATGTGACTGATCTGATGCTAACAAATATTCAAACAAAACAGTTTGGACAGAAAAGATTAAATAATTTTTAAGCAAAAAATATAATAAATTTCAAAATGCCTAGAAAAAAAGAATAATAAGAAAAGACCGAAAATGTTCAACTTTTGTATTCATTCACATCTTGTATAATAAAATGAGGTTTGAATATTATACGATTTATGATATTAATTTGGATGTTGAACAAGGGCTGTTGTTATATGTATACTATCGAAAAAGGTTTGGATTAGGTTTGAATTTATCTAGATTTGAATGCTGAATTTTTGAAAGTTCGTGTTATTGAAAATGTTAAAATAGATGCTATTTTTTTATAATTTTAAAAATGAAAAAATATACCGTTAATAGCTAAGAGCTTAAAAAGAGCTGAAAATGCTTCGTAGTTTTTTAAAACCTTTTCTTTCTATCTGTTTCGCAACCCAGAATATAGCTTCTTTAAGCTGGTTAACGAGTTGTTTCTTACGTAAAGGGAACGGGTGCACATTATTTATGCGAGAGTTTCACCGATTTTTCGTCGTTTCTGCGATAATTCTCTGGAAGCGAGTTTTGTCGAGAGGAAAAAGCATGGAAGAGAATGCAGTCGCGATAGGAAATGCATTGTGAAGGATAGAGGAGACGTTGGCGCTCCTATCTGACCTATATTGTCAACTTCGAGGGTCCCGCTCGGCAAGTTTATAGTTTGTCGTATCAGTGATAAGGTATCGACGAAGCATTATAGGAAAGATCGATTAAAAAATGATATACACAGAGTTATACGTTAAATACAGATAAATTGGAAGGTTTTATAACTTCGAGAAGATGATTTACATCAAATTTAAAGTCCCTCGATTTATGTTCGGGATAAGGATAATAAATAGGAATTGGATAATAATAATAATAGGAATACGACGATGTATAAGAGTATATTTTTATCATTTAAAGCGTATGAGAATTGAACGCGCAAATTTAATAGAAATATTCAAGATTAAATTTTTCGATTATTTTAATGAAGTTCCTCGCTGTAAGAGTAGAATGATGTAGAAGATAATTCATTCTTGAAACTAGTATATTGTGTATGTATATACATAACTATATAAACCATAATATAGTATTATATTTTTATAATTATATTATGCCTAGAATTTACGGAAAAGTTATACAAAAATTCTTCATAGTATTAGAATTACCAAACTCATTAATAATCATCAATATCAACGAAAATCTACAAATTGCATCAATTAATCCCGTTTAAATCGATCAAGGCAAAATCAATTCGTGGATATTAGGGAAAAATCGGGAGAGTAACGGTGGGAAACATTCGCCATTGGGAAGCTTTCCGGAATCTGCTTATTCCATCATCAATAGCTGAGCGAATTCACTTTGCACGACATTCATAAAACGAGCACTTCCGGGATCTCTGTTTCACATAGAAAAGCCACTCCCGGGGTGGGATGGAAAGAAGAATGTTGGCGCGCGTGGCGATAGAGAAATAGCGGAAAATTTCCGTTCGCGATTCATCCGATGGGTAGAATTTCTTTTTCCGTATTTCGGATGCCAATTTCGCGAATAAATTCTTGAAAGATGCGAAATTACCCGTGGAATGGAATGTTTCGTCTTGCAGGAAGATCGTTCCATGTGAAAGAGCGCGATTGCTTTTGCGACCTCTGTGTTCCGGTTATATGCTGCTTTTCCCCTCCACATGACACGACCACCTGCTACATTTTGAGAAATGGCAGTTTGTTAGACAGTTACAAGACTACCATTCGAAGAAATTCGTCTGTCAACTATTGTACGGACAGGGACCGTAGAATCTATGACAAGAGGTTGTCGATTGGGAGCATGAAGTTTCGTAGAAATGGTCGAGAATTATTTTATGTGAGAAAAACCGACAATGAATCAATGCATGTTGAAATTGTAGAAATAATTTGTGAGACATTTCCATTATTTCCATAATATCTACACCTACTACGTACCGTATGAGGATGTTGCTTTAAATTAGAAAATTCTAGAAGTAACTTTTACAGTTATTTTTTTTATTTCTGAGACAATTACAGATATTTTTTATTTCTACATGTATTTCTGCATAATACAACGAAAATATAGATATTGTGTGGTATTAATTTTCGTGTTAAATGAGAACAATTTATAATGTGAAAGGCTTAACTTAGGCTTGGATCATATAGGTTTGTAGGACGCGTATTTGAAAGCGAAATGAACATTAGTCATATGTTAAAGACATTTTATGAGATTGTTCTTGTTAGAAGACTGTTATATTAAACAGATTTTATTAAATTGTTCCTGTCAAAAAATGGCATACAAATGGTTAACTTGGATGTTCCAACTTATCAGACACTTGACAGCGTTCTAAATCACCTTGTCTACACGAGGGATATTTACGAACATATAAATTCAGATCACGTATCTCTAAAGATTACGTTTTTCATCCCCGATGGAATATTTGCTTGAAACGAAAGATTTAAGTTAAGAAAAATACTCTCTTTATCAGAATTTGTGTTCTTTTCTGTGAACGATATTTTTATACTTCATAGACCTACAATAATTTTAGAAGAGTCGAAGAATATCTTTCTAGTAAATAAATTAAATATAATGTAATTTGCGTTTAAAGTACCCTATAAATAAAATAGGCGGAAGCGCTTCAAAGGGAAAAATAGTATGAGGAGGCATTCCAAATTGCCAAAACACAATAAATTATTACGGATAATTTCAATACATCATCGAGGAAAACAGTGATCATTATTAGTTAACATGATCACTCGCCAGCAATGGTGAGCGAATATACAGATTACCGGGGTACATACATAGGTATAAGGGAGTGGTAAGGTTGCGAAGCGCTTTCGCTATTCCGCTTGCAGAACAGTTGGATTATAACGTGAAGAGCATTGGGAAAGCTTTTGAAATATTAGCGAGACAGAAACTAGCTACGTGTTGCATTTCAGTCTAATTCTACTTTATTAAATTAAATACCTTAAACATTTACTTAAATGCATTCTTGTATATTTTTATTATAAAATTGTTTATATATATATATGAAATTTTATTGCATTATATTTAATAATATTTAATTTTTGGAGACGTCATAATATACATGCGTATTAATACTGAACGAAAATTGCAGAAATTCGTCTTTATTCTAGAGCTAGTAATATACATTTAAACTCTGTGGAATTCACTAATTTAATGAGGTATTTCAAGAATGTTCCTGAGTTTTAGGAGGATTTATATTATTTTAATATTCAACGATGATTCTAGAATTATCAATATATTTTGGATATCGTGGAGTTGATTAATTTAATGAGATATCGATACTACACAATATCTCTGAATTTTAGACTAAGATAATTGTAAAGAAATATTATTCCTGAAATAAATTTTGCAAATTTATTCTTACTTTAAAACTCCTAACACTGTAGTAACAAATATGCAAATTCAACTAATATGTACAAATCTTCAATTTATTCGTAATTTTGCAATTATAATACGTCTTGACAGAAATATGCAAGTGTTCAGATACTTTATAACAAAAGTGATTATGATTTTTTGTATGAATTTTCCCCAGATATCGTTGCAATTGAGCCAGTTTCGTGTGAAACTTAACGAAATTTAAATGTTAGTCACAAAGACAGGGTATCGATAGTTCGAGTCGAAAGATTTCGCTTTAATCTCGTGGCGAAACTCCAGGGATTTCTTCGGGCAAAACTTTGATGGTGTAAAAGGATTTTTCTCAGGACAGTACTCAGACTACGTTGCAGAGAATTCCTTGCAACGTATCCCCCTCGACAAGGAAATAAAGTAGAAAGGGTTGATGGTTCGTGACAGAATGAAAAGTATTGGTCGACGTTCTTTATCCTTCTTCTCTATCCTCTATCCTCCCTTCCCCCCTCCCTCTTCTCTCCGCGCTTTTCCCATTTTCCTTTTTTCTCCTCTCCCATCGTTTCTTTTATTTCTTTTTTTTTTCTTTCTGTCGGTCTACCGATATTTTCTCGTACGTGATAAAGAAGTAGCATGAAACTAGGAAGCTTTCGTTTTCTTTCCCTTATTTTATTAACGCTTAGTTAATTCCTTACGTATTTCCCTTGCTTTTCTCATATATTTATTTCCTTGCCTCTATATCGCTTCGTATACCTTCGTAATTTTTCTGTATCACTTGTTTCTCCTCATCTGCTCGTTATTGCCCGACTACATATGGTTTTTCTCTTCATTCTACGAGTCGAGTATTCAAACAAGTCTCTTGACTTCTTCTCGCTTTTCCCATGTTTCGTTTTGCAATTTTTTTTTTTTTATTTATTGCTTTCTTTCTCGTTTACAATTTTGTTCCGAGTTGAGAGTCACAATTAGAAACTTCCCTCTTACTTCCAATCATTTTTATCCTTCTCTTTCTCGGTTGTTTCCTTTTTCTTATCTTCGCCATTTTTTCTATTTCCACATGTAGATATTTTGATAAAATTGAAAGGCGTGATTAGAAGTTTCTCTTTTCATGAATTCCTTTTTCTTTTTCTCGCCAGTTCTCCTTTTCTTCTTTTTGTAATTACATATGAGTAGATGCTGATGAAATTGGGGAAGTAAGAACTAAAAGCTTCCCTTTTTCTTCGCACTGACTTTGTTACCCCTCTTCTTCCTATTCCTTGCTTTCTCTTTTTTCATTTTTCCCTACTTCTATATGGATATATTCTGATAAAATTGAGAAATTTTCAATTCTCAATTCTCTTTCTTTACGATCCCCTTTTTCTCCTCGTTCTTTTTCCAGTTCGTTCTATCTTCCGGCTCGGTTGTTTCTCTTTTCTTATCTTATCCACGTTTTCTATATTCTTATGAAATTCAGCTTATGCTTATGAATTCAGCTGAAATTAAGAGGCGAAATTAAAGCCCTTCTTTCTTGATTCCCTCGATTCTCTTATCTTCCTTTGTCTTAGTACTTTCACGTGAAAACATCGTAATGAAATTAAGAGTCGATGTTAGAAGTTCGTTATCCTTTAAAATCGAAACCAGTCTATTTCAGTTAATTAGATATTTCCAGGCATTGTTTGGTCGGAAGTGAAACCAAGTAAGAAGCTCTCTGATAAAACGGTCTAACTCTCATTGATTTCAGTCGTAAAGGTATCTATAAGCAGACTTAAGTTTCTCGTAAACGTGATACATTGCTTCTTTTGTTTTAAGACGATTTCACAAGCAAATTATTTCCTTCCACGATTGAACTGTTCCTTATTACGTTTCACCCTCGAGTTGTTCGTGTATGAAAACTCTTGCAGATTTTAAGATTGTAGTAATCACTAGAGAAGATCAATAACATGTTTGCTTCTCATTCCTTCAAAAAAGAAAAAAAGAAAACTGAAAAATTTAGAATGCAAATAGTATAAGTAAATATAAGATATGTAAAATGTAGGATTGCTTTCTTCAGTATTAAATTACGTTTAATAATAATTTAAGATTAATGATTTTCTACCATACCATTTACAAATTCGAGAAATATTTCCCCTTTCTGGAATAATCTTGATTCCCCATTATATCTCTTTATTATTCTTTTAGGTATTGAGATTTTAATTATTAAAAATGATTGAACATTTTGCAAACACGATTAAACAAGATTACGAGTCCAAGCTATATAAAAACCTATCGAGGGAAATTTTCTGCAAAATATTTATTACAACAGTCCTTAATTAACTTCCTGTAAAAGAATTTCATACAAAATCTCTCCACAAATAAAGGTATAAAATATAAAGTAATGAATTTTCTAAATTCAGAATTTTATTATTCAAACTTCCATTTACGGATTTAGCGGTAGGTTGTAGGTTTATGAAAACGAATGTCGTGAGTAGAGGAAGGCTGACAAAGTCAAACGACGTTAATAAGTTTGCAAAATAAACGACCGTTTTGGTCCTGTGCCGTTTGAAATGATGTCGATGTGTATTCGCCTTTAGCGATGGGAAAGTGCGACGAGTTAAAAAAAAGAAGGGACTAGGCAAAGGTGGTTCAGCGACAAGTCATGATGATAAAAGACAAAGTTGATGTGACCAGAAATGAAGGCCGAGCAGTCATCGCTAAACACACCATTAAGTATTCTACACAAGCATCTTTCACACTTGGGTCTCAGAAGCTCAATTAAATTTATTAAACTTTTGAAACTTCATCTGAGATTTATTTTTTACTCTACAAGTGTGCACTAGATTGCTCGGCAACTTCATCGTTTTTTATTATGAACTTCAACCAAATAATATAATGAAATGTTCAAACAAATTTAGCTGGATACGAAAGAGAATTAAGAAGAAATATTCAAAATTTATTAATAAAACAGGTTTTCGTTTGCCTGTGTGACAATGATTATGAAGAGCAAGCAAGAAATTTTGGACATTAGCTGAAATGTTCAAGTTCGTCTGAACATCGTATACTCTCGTTATTATTTATTGCAGTTTTAACAATACTTATTCGGAAGACCCATATAAGAAATTAAATACTCCAGAAGCCTGTAAAAGATACTCGAAGGAATTAATTATCGAAAAAGGTGAGGAGCTTTTCGAGAAAAGATTCATGAAATTATTTTGGCAAAAATTTATTTGAAGAAACTATGCATATATTATTCAATAAAATGCTATTTCTATGGAAATACATGTATAGGCAAAGAAAGAGCAGATAGAATAATGTATTTCGGAAACTAATTTTTCTGTCAAATTTCTGTGTTTGTGCAGAGATGTTCAATCGATCGTAGAAGGCTTTGAACGAAAAATTGAATGAAATGGTGTAAAAATGGAATTGCCGGTCTAATGATAAATGAGGCTGCGTTATTTGAATGTTAGAACGAAATTTACTGGAAATTTTTTTGTCCTTTACATACCTATGTTTCACGGAGGAAATCTTTTGAAAGTAAATTTTTTTAAGTATAAGGAAATTTAAGGAAGAATGTGTTCATATAGAGCTTAGTTTAATCTAATTTAATTTAGTTTAGAGAAAGAGCAACGAGAGACGAACCAGTATATCCTTTTAGTCTAAATTGGAGCTTCTGACGATGCTCTTGGCCAGGTATTACTCGGAACAAGCCTTTTTCCTTTATAGGAATTTTTATCGTAGTCTTAGTTGGTTTTGTTTCCATTCGAATTTAACCGTTCCAGTGTTTATGTACAGATAGTTTCAACGATTTGATAGTTAATTATCAATCATACAGGAAAGTATTTGAACGCTTATAGAAACGTGTTACGAATATATCATTTGTCTTATACGAAACACTTTAGAACTTTACTAGTATTATAACGAGACACGACTATGGTAATTATAATTGGCAAAAGTTTGAAATGTGTTCGGAAATGTGAACATTCGTGCGGTATTCGTACAGTTCACAGAATTCACTCGAGCATTTTCACAATCAGTTATTAAGTCATATATAAATCCTAAAGATACAAATTTTCTTTATATCTAACAGTATGAAATCTAAAAACAAATTACCACCACTAAACCATAAGCCCCATCTCTTCATTTATTCGCGTAAAACCAGTACGGTAGAGGTTTCAAGAAGGATCGAGGTACTTGATAAGAATGCAGCGGACGAAATTTCGCGATAAATCGGTGAAGTAGCGTGGGGATAGATTAAACTCGATTAACCCGACACCCGTTGTGCACGCCGCTTCGTTAACCTCGACGCATCGACTTCCTTGAGGATTAGATTTGCTACGTTAGGCTGCATCCTCAAGGCTTTTACACTTATAGGCACCCGCAGAGGTCTTCTCCACGACCTACACTGTAACTACAGCACTCCGGGATAGACGATGAATCGCGAGCGCGCACCGACTGCTTTTGGGAATTTAATCATCCGGTTCGTATAACCGCTCCGTCGCTCTCGCTAACCCTCTTGTGAATCCGGCCGGAGTTTCTGTAGTTCGAGGACTGCGCGTTACCGCGTCTTCTCCTCCATAGAAAAACGACGGTGTAATTAGGCTTTCTCGCGATAATCGGTTCCTTGCTGATTAGAAGGTGTATACTGTGAAACCGGTTAGAATGAAAATTCGAGAAATTGGTAAGATCGTGATTAGAGTCAGTGTGAGATTATTTATGCACATTAAAGTCGCGTTTCGTCGATTCTTTAATATTTGGATGTACGATTTTTCTAAATGAGAAATAATTTTATTATATAATAAAAAAATTAAAATACTTATATTTATTTTAAACAATCGTGCATCAAATGGGTTAATGAATGTTTATGTATACTTATGGGGAACTCAAAGGTGGTAAAAATGTTTAATTAATTAATATTTACATAGGAAATAATTGAAATTATCGCAATGTATTGACAAAATTACTTGTACAGGTTGTTCTTTTATAGTCACGAAATGAAAACAGTGTAGAGGAAGTCATCTTGGTTGGCATGAATAATGACAGTAATTATGGATCCAATAATGGAAATACGGAGTGAGTGCTATTATTTATTAACTTCGCTTAGGTAGACATCATATCGAAGAGATACGATATTCGAAATGATCAATGCAAAAATTCATTAATTAAAATTTATATTAGGAAACAGTAGGAATTATTTGTGATAATTTCTCCCGCATCACCCATTAAAATCAGTTTCCAGTTAACATGGTTACAGACAAATCCGATCGAATAAAATAATTTCATCCGCATTTTAATGAATCTGTATAAATCTGTATATTCTCAGTTTGTCCCTTAACTGACTACCATTATCCCTTCCACTCCTCTCGGCTCGCTGACCACTAAGCCTTGTTTTGCTAACTGGCCGCGAATTCTCAGAAGTATGATCCGTAGCTTTCAATTTCATAATAATATTATACATAAATTTTACATATTATTATACATAAAAATAAGGAAATATAAATATAAATAAGGACGCGGGGTGCCTATGAAGGTTTCCTGCACGTAAAAAGAAAGAAAAGAAAAAGGCAAATCTGATAATATTTTCATACAAATAGCCTCACTTTTGAAGATACTTATTTAAAAGTACAATTTTTAAACAAAAAATTTTGGTTATATTATTTATTTATTTTAATATTTTTTATGCTTATTATTTATTATCTTCTCTTTTCACCATTTTTTATATGTCTATTTACATTTTAAGATATTTTTATTATTACAATTTTTCTGATATTTTAGGAAACATATTTCTATAGCGTTAAACCAATTTTAAACAAGGAAACCGCTGGAAATTCTGAATTAACTAACTTTACGGTGTACAAACTACTCGCAGTTAACCGATAACATTATCTTCAAGTATCATAACAATCTTCAATTTGCTCCTCAATTTTGATCGCCATAATTATCCGAACTTAGTTCATTTATTCCCTCCAGGTAATTCTAAAGCTACCATAATAAATTATGGAAATACTTGTTCAATTTTCTCAACGAAATACTCGAATTTTCTAAAATATTCTCTTGAAAAATTGCAAAAATTTCAAGTACGAAATTCTTCTCTCCTTCTTCTTCATGGAAACGCAACTAAGGCGTATAGTCTACGGATGTTTCACTACAAATTCATGAATTCGCAAGGATAGTTGGAAGCAATAGGTGACTGCAGATTTTCGGCTGGGTCTTCTTAAACTCCCGACTGCATTACGCTAGAAAAATATAGCAGAATCGCGCCCGCTTTCTCACGTGGTTTAAGGAAACGTCCCGCGGCGTTAAAACAGACACACATCCCTATGTCAGCTGTATTTATCATCTAGAAAATCTCTGGCTAGTTGGTTGACGTATACATATACACGATCATGACATTCAGTCTCTAGTAAAGCCAGAGAAAAACCGACGTTCTTCCACGGAATTCTTACATGGACAAATGAAAGCCATTTTTAACGCTTTTGGTGCTAGGTAGTTTTAGGTCTTTGTGCGAGGCTTTATTGTCGAAATTTTCTACCGTTCAACAAAATACATTAAAATTATAGAAATACGATAAGTAATTAGATTGTATACAGTCAAATACGAGGCAGCCATGTATTTATCGTATATACAAAATACAATTCTTAAAAGCATATATTTAACGATACACGGATGTTACTGAAATATAATTAGAAACTAATTAAGATTAAGAGCAATACTATTCTCCTTGCGAAATCAACAGACACAGGACATCGGACAAAATAAAAATTGTTTATCTAAACCTTGTTATTAAAATTAAGTACACAACTTATGGCACTGTTAACCTGTTGTTAAATATATATACCTTCATAAATTGGCCGATAGTGTAAATAGATTCAATCAATAGAAGTTTATTTAACTAAACATCAACTAAAATTTAATTTCGATATAAGTTGCACTGTAACTCGAAAATCAATGGTTGTCTATTTACATCCAACCTTTCGTCCACCGACCTTTTAAACAAGAGACACCCTTAGCCTACGATACTCTCTTTCGATCCCCGTCATAATACTCCAGCCCTCTCTACTGGTCGTGCCGTGTGTTTACTCTGCCTTATTAATTTACAAGCCGGTCCATGGAAGGAGCAGGGAGAAACTGGCGTGGTGGACGAAGGGTACTGAATAAATATGCAGTCAGAGGAGGACGAAATTTGGAATCGTTGGTCCTCGAGAACATTCCATGAGCGCGCGTAAGACCGTGTTTAATTTATTTCAACTGCCAAGAAGCCAGACATTAAGCTTCCACTATTCTCCTCCATCTCCATCGTCCTTATTTACCTTGCATTCGTCAGAGGCGTCGCCGTGTTTCGCCCAAGAGAGCCACCCCTTTCCCTTCGTTCTGGCGAATGACTGCCATCCTTTCCCTTTCGTATTACACGAGTTAAGAATTACAATTATCCGTTTCGCGAATTATACGCGTTAAGAATCAGAATTAACCGCTCTTAGTCAGGGAATCATCCCACGACTATTGAGCTCGCGAAATTACTCGGAATATCCGCTGGGAATCTTGCTTTATTTCATCGAATTACGAATTTTCGATATACGATGAAGCAGATCGTTTGGGTTAATTAAATTTTGAGAATGGACCGACGACTGTCCAGTTTCGGCGTGGATCGTTATCTATTGCTTGGCTCGTGGATGTTCGGAAATAAAATACCATCCGGATGTATCAAAACGTGAATTCGTTTCGTTCGACATAACAATGTTAATATTGGATTTTTGGATTTGCTTTGAAGGGTATTCCATGGTATTGTGTTACAAATAAGCTCGGGATTGTGAAATGTCAAATGAAATAATGGTATACTAGAGTAATAATAATGATCTGTATACGGGATGATTTCTACTCTGCCAAATCTGATTAAATATTCTGGAAAAGATTCACTATTACTCTGGACGCACTGTAATTACCGCGAGTATACATTTTTCTTTCTTATACTATTTCTTCCTTTATTTTTATTTTGATGCAGCTAATCTTAAATGATAGACAGACGTGTTCATATTTTCTATTTGACCAAGAAAATATTAACATAGAGTTTGAATAACTCAGACTCAGAGCTAAGCTGATTGCCGTATCAGTAAAATTAAAATAATAACAGCGTTATTGTTTAGTGATGTAATTTGTATATTAGTGTTGAAATTCTTATTAAAATGTTTACGTCTTGATTTTATCCATCTCAGTTAACATAAATTGAATACTTAAGAATTTGTAGGTTTAATAAAGAATCTATACGTTATAAAACACACATATAATTCTTTCACTTTTTTTCATAACAGTTTATCACTTTAGTCCTTTTTTACACATTTATCACTCTATACCGATCATTTTCAATTCGCTACAAAAAGAAAAAGAAAAAAGAAAAAGAAAAATTAATCCTGCCACTTCTAAACTACGTTATACTTTAAAGTTGTGGAAAGTTAACAAAATTCGGTTTCAATGAAATATTTTCTCTTTCTTAAAATTTTATACAGGACGTTATAAAGAAATTATTTGCATTTAAAATAATATAAGCTTTCAATAATTTTTAGTAGAATTCTTGGACACGGGATATATCTGTTTCTTCTTGAATATTCTCTCTCTTCCGTGTCATCAAATCTGATTTAAGTATCGAAACAGAATTTTCTGAACTTCGTCCTACCTTATCGTACTCAGTTCTGCTACGAGAAGTTAAAAGTAGCTCTCTGGAAAGAGTTCGAACGTTACAGCAGTAGCTGTCGATTCCTTTCGATCGCTAACTCTGTATTCATTGAATCAAACTTTATTCTCGTGTATATCCGTTTCTGTTACTCTTACAGGCCATCGATCGTCATTAAAAATTTCGAATTTATCACTGTGCTAAATTTATTTCCTTATTTCTACGTTTTCCTATTTCCTGTTAAAGCATGGCCAAGAGTTAAAGCCCTAACAGCTATATTTATCAAATTGACGTAGTGCGTGCGAAATTGCAAATCTATAAACTGCAAATGGAATGTTCTGCGTAGACATATAGGTTGATAACCTCGAGAGTGATTGTCTTAGACGTCGTAACCAGAAGGAATCACTTTTTTTATGCTTAATCTTTGCGACACCTGGCGCCATAAAAGATTCATATTTTCGTAACGATTCGCCTGGGCGTTTATATTCTTCGGTCATTTCCATCGTATTAAAGGCCGGTCCCGCGATTCTATGCTTCTGCCCTCAACGGAAACTTGAACAAAACGTTCACGTTCATGTCGAGAATAATGTAAGATTAACGGTGAGAGAACGTGGGACAAAACGCGGTTGGAAAACGAGCCGTGGAAGATTCCTCCGGAGTAAAGCAACAGCGCGTGCCCTAGACAACAAGATTTCTTAATTACGGCTGAAACAGAATTTTCTGTACTGTTGTCGGATTCTCTATCTGTAATGTACCTGTATTTTACCCTCCAGAGAACGAAATATCCGAGGCAAAATGTAGAAACATTCTAAGCGGGAATTTCTCTGATCGACTGAAACCTGTATTTATACTTTAATTCACGTGTTTCGATATAATTATAATTACTAACGTGCAGTTTCACGTGTACGTTCTCATATGATTATTTTCATTGTCATTTCCAAATTGATTAAAAGATTCCACTAATTTATCAAAGATTAATACTTCGATAAATCGAGCCGAACTTCAATATCTCTAATATCTTTCCATCGTCCGATAAATCCCGTAATGATGTTTCATTCCTAATTACGATCAAAGTTTCCTCTTATTCGTTAATCGATTTGCCTCGTCCTCGTATTGTAATTAGCGATGGCATTGTGCTGATATTAATTTCTCATATTTCTCGTTAGAGCTGTTTCATTTGTTAGCAAAGTCTTGTCTCCTTTTCTAATTTAAAAAAATAATACTTTCGTAATATATTGTGTACTATGTTCATATCTAAATAACGGATAAAAGGCCTGTTAAGACACAGAGAGTCAGCTCATTCGGACAACATATACGTTTATAATTTGTAGCGCCCAAGTGTCTAGCGGTCGTGTGTAACAAATTTTCATTCCCTCCTGGAAAAACCTGGAACTTAACTTCCTTCGAACATCTACTTTTTTTATCCAGTGTAATCTCTACAAATACTGTTCATTTTCATGGCTTTTTACAATCTTCTGCATCTCAAAACAACATCTAGATGTATCTGTAATTCTTCAATTTATTGCAGATAATGGATTGGATCAAGTAGTGTCATGAACTACACTACGAACAATCTACGAATGTATTTGTAAAAATTCATAATGGAGGTCTGCAGATTACGAGTGATAATAATAAAGCTTTTTTCTCCTGATATAATAATGTAAAGATAGCAAAAAAATAAAACTTATCAACGTCAAAATCATTAATAAGAAAGCTTCCAGGGATAAACAGACTAATGCAGTCCGAGCAAACAATTCGCCACGCGGAAAGTCAGTAGTAGACCCGGTACGCTCGCCATGCAATTTATTAATAAAGAGCTGGACGAAGCAATTTAATTATTACGAAACGCGTTCGCAATGGTCGACAGACTTTCGAGAACAGTTGGTTTTATATGTAATTAGAAGAGCAGCGCGACCCGGGTCAAGCGATGGCACGATAGTTATTATGAATTAGCTGGATACCTCGCGTCGATGCTTCCTTCTCTCTTCGTCTGGTTTCTCGTTTCAACCCAGACTCTAACACCGTAAACTCATCTCGTGGTTATTACAAAAGGGAGATTGAGAGAAGAGCATGGTAGAAGCGAAACTTTCGTGAAACTCCTTAACGAGACGTAACAAGGTCCATTCTTTACGGTGTGCGACGGGGGTTCCTGGAAAATGGAGGCACCTATAATCCGAACAGGAGCGAGGAAGATGGCCGAGTCTGTAGAAAGGAATCGGCCAAGTTCGGCGATAAATAAGGGAAAAATATTACGTGCGAGTGAACCTGCTGTTTCGTCGTCTTTTGTGTGTCTTATCGGAACGATGCACCGTATTTCCCTCGTTGAATCTATTTTCACAAATCTTTCCGGACAGTTCCGTGCCTCGTTTTACATCGTTTTGCGCTTCTATAATTTACCACGTTTTTCTTAATTATGGGATATTTTGTTTTCGTTCTTTCGTAAATTGCTGCCGTTACGTTAAAAATTAACTTTCCGTTTCGTGCTAATGATTTACGTAAGATCGTAGATGCAGGAGGTATCTGATGATTTTTACATTATTTCTTGCTAAGCTTGAAGCATTTCTACTAGTAGCTTTTTATACTTTCTTTCTATAAATATAAATTGTTTTGTTTCTTTAGAAAGGGTCTATAGAGAATTGTTATTATTTTTAGATGTTTAACGCATTAATGAATATTTTTGGAAATAGATTCCAGTTCATTTGGTTCATTAAGTTAAATGTGCTCTAGCGTAAAAATATTTTTGTTATATGTATATAATTTGGGACTACATAATTGATGTATACATTAGTCCTATGTACTTTATTCGTCCTTCTGTTTTTATAGCATATTATCATAAACAGAAACCAAAACGTCCCTCCATATCTTTTTGCACCCAGCGTTATGTTACTCTCATAAAAGCAATAAAGTTCTTTTATTCAAAACTAAAACAAAACCTACTAGGAATCCCGAATGAACCGAGAAGCTTGTCAGAGAGTATCTTTCACAATTGTAACCACTTTTTGCTCGTATCGATTCAATCTTATCAACGAAGAAGCTTGTTCTACAAAAGATTTAACTTCTTTCTTTAATTAAACTAAAACTTTCACTACGTCAACTTCACTAACAACAACAGTAGCACGGTCTTATTACACCAACACCGAAGTAACTTCGAGCTAGAGTTATTATATTTAGCCTGAAGGAACTTTAACTCGTCCATTCGTGTCTCCAGCGTAATTCATTGCTTGATGTAGAATTGTCAAAAATTGATACAATCAAAGAATAAGACTTGCAAATTTTTTTATCAACAATAAAGTATCTGTATTTTTAAGTACATACAGAACGTTCAGATCACCAACTTAACTTATATTTTGGTATCAAATTTAATTAACAAATAAATAGTTATAAAGTTGCAGCTTGTTTTATCAAATGTAATATAATAAAATTTCTGTATATTTTTGCATTTATTAATTTCACAAGTTTTATCGTTCTTTTAATTAAAGATTTTAACGATATAAATTTTATTTCACCATATGAAATTGTTACAAAAGACGGAGAAATGTGAAAATTAATTTAAACCGAATTCAAATAATCATCTTATTGTTTAAAAGAAATTTTTATTTTAAAATAAACTGCCAGTTTCCAATTTAATAAAAGTACGAAATTCAAGTCGCAATTTCAAAAGCTACTTTGGAAATAGTTCAAACGACGTAAACGTGGCAGTCGTTAGGAATAGCGATGGAAGTTGGGTGCGACACACGCGTGATATTAACGCGGCATTAAAAGTTGTTGCGCGTCGCCGTCGCTTGGATTAAATTTAATTATGCGGCTGCCAGGCATACGTCATTCCAAAGTTTTTCAAATAACTTTCAAAGTTCTTTATTAACATTTCTGTTGGCCGGCAACTTCTTCCGCTCGGGAACACTATCGGACAATACGAATTTTATTATCTCAAATTGCCCCTATGAAGCACGAAGTAATATCGACATGGGCTTCACTCATGTAAGTGACTTCTACTTCTATATTATATCTTTTTATCGCGAATTGGATGGATGGAAATTTAATACTCTGTGAAAATGGAAAAAATATTCCTTTGCGATTTTGGAATGTAAATTATATACATATGTAATTATCGAAGAAAATAGGATTTGGCTTGTTTTATATTCACAAAATAACATTAAAAATGGCATGTGAATGTGTAATTATAAAAGTAATGATTGAAATTAAATTAGTTTGCATTTAAGATTGCTATATTTAAGTTCTTTGTCCTTGAATGTAAGTTTCTTTTGTAAGTATTCAATAGCAATTTTCTTTAAGTTCTTTATATTCAGAAATAAGTCTTTGTATTTAAGATAAATAAATTCAAAGACACTTTTATACTTTTCCTTTTTAAATGTAGACACTTTCTCTGAGTTGTGTCACTTTCAAAACAATGTGCTTCGATGCACAGAACTTTCCACTTTGATATTAAGTGGCGGATTATATTAACAACATTTCATAAGCTCCTTTGAATTTACTGATCCAACTGACACACTTTACGATCTGTGTTGTGTATCTACATATAATAAATGTCTCCGTAAATAAATCAAAATCTGGTGGACAAGGAAGGTTGTAGCATGGGCACTGTCTCATTAACTCTTCATGGCAGTTTTAACTTCCAGAACTGCACATAACTAATTTAACTTTTAACGCAAGGATTCGTGTCTTCAGCAAAAATAGTTCCTCGCCTCTGTGGCCATGGCCATTTTACTTGACAGTTTTAATCCGTCCTTCAACGAGCGACGATCGCATTCGATCTGGCCAGAAGCCTCTAGCACGATGCGGATACTCGATTTGGTGAAACTTTTTCCTCGGATAACGATGCCATTATCACCTGCCAATTTGCTAGATTCAAGTGGGACTGACTCGCTCCTTTCTTACGCTTTTCCTATTCGTTTTTTTCCTCGTTTGAATGAAACCACGGTCAAACTGTCGCAATAAAATAGCTCGTAAACCGATGTGCATATCCGTCGCAAAGCCATCAAACTTTCGAGAGGTTGAAACGGTTCAACTCGAACGTGTTTGCGCCATTGCACTATATATGACATCGGCGAATTGTCGAATCGTCAGTGACTCAGGTGTCGTTTCGTTAACTGGAGCAAGGGGGTTGGGTTCCGTTTGCTTCTCGTGTTCTTCGTGAGTGGATTTCACGTATGTGATGCTTTGTCGGAAATCTTGCACCTTTGAGCGATTTGAGATTTTTGGTTTGAAAAGAAATTGTGAATACTCATGAAATACTATTGACAATAAATTTAATAAATTGGAGGATAAGACTAATTGCGTAGTTCATTACAATCTAAAAATATAGATGAGTGAGTTTGATGGGTACGATGGTTCGTCGTAAATCTTGCTTCTTTCGGAGCTTTGAAATTTTATTTTGTAAAAATGTTTGTAGACCTACCTGGTCGTGTAGAAATTCCGTGAAAAATCGATTTCTGAGCTAATAAGCTTTAAAATTAATTTTTCATCATTCAACTAACTTTGTACGATCAATATAAAATGTCATAATGGAAAATCAACTATACAGCATACAGTTTGGACGTCATACGAGCTCTTTCAAGATATTTCCTGAAGTTACTATAATAGAAAGTATCTTCAATGATTAATGATATATCCTATATTCTTTCGATATTCTATTATTCGATGTAACATAAAATTTTACGAGGCTGCTTGTTGCTTCATCATCGTTGTTATCAAGTACAGCACAATTCGAGAGGGTGAGAGTAATTACGATATGGGAAAAAGAAAATTATTTCCATGCTGTCACGACTCCATTGACTAAGTTCGCTCCCCTACAAGATATACGTTAATAGCACAATATGTGTAATTTTCCTTCCAATTTCACGATGCTTGTCATTTCATCTTGCTTCTGGAAAAATGGCCATCTGTCACGAGTACACGTAACTAGGATGACTAGACCTATGAAATTATATGTATATCCGTGCTTCTACACGCGATCGAATTTAATTATGGAATGCTTAACCTTATCAAAATCGTGAGGTAACTTAGTTCGCGTGTCCGATCAGGATTCGTTTCGTGTTATGTTAAAATTGAATGTGGTGTAAAACTAAAGTCGTGTTCTTCTGTTTCTTTTTTATATCTAATGGAAAAAATATAGGAAAATGTCAAAATTATACGATTAAGCACAAAAAATGTTATGATGTTACCATCCTAGTAAGAAATACTAAGTAGAAAGTAAGATAATAAATTATTTGCTTAAAATTCAAAGGATGTTTTAAGAAACTGATTCACTATCAAATTAAAAAATCAAGATAAATGTGCTTCGTGCGTTTTAGAAAGATACTATATTACATACAACTTTTCTTAATCGAAAGATTTTTGGTAACTCAAAAGTTCGTGACTCCGAATCGCTTTGAAGAAACTTTAAATCGCGTGCAATGTTCTCCAGTACACGCGCTATCAGTTCGGAAGTGGCAAAGCTTCATATACTCTTCAAAAGTCTTCGAACTCTGAAATCTCGATTACGATTCCAATATCCCTACACTCTATTCGTTATTTTCAAACTGGCTGCTTCTTCCTCTCATCCAAGGTTATCTTTCCGCGAAATTCAACCTAAGTGACACTCGACCGTCGAATCGATCGATGCAACTGCGTATCCATCCCGATAGACAGATTGTCATAAATCCCTACATAAAATATATTTTATCCTTGATGTAAAATGCGAAGATCTATTTCGTTAGAATTAAAGAAGAAAAGAAAAATTTCGGATAGATAGAAATATTAATCGGTAACAGACTTCAACGTGTTTTTACAATGAGTATTGCAATATTGAGCAATATTAAGAATCAAGAAAATAGAAAGTTAGAAAAATACGAAAAGGTATTGTAGAGTTAACACACTGAGGATAATGAATTCCTTAAATAACATACCTGCATATTATTTGACAGATACAGATGACAACTTTTTTATTGCAGGTTAACATCTAATATAAATTTTATCACGCCATGATGTTCTACAAAAGCCCTAATAAACGATAAGATCGTTCTGTATCTTTCTACTTATAATTTATATTCCAAATTAAAATACATTCTGTCGAAAGTAAGCAAGTGTTCTCATATTTTTGAGTGTTAGTGTACATCCAGCCCTAAAGTTATAAATAACGTCATCGAGTGTAAAATACTGTTAGATGGGTGAACGTCGGTGTCTAGCCGCCTGCCTCGTAAATATTTCGATATACGTACATATGTAAGGTACTCGTGTACGAGTAGCCCTCTCTTGCATCGACGTCGATCAATGGGTAACCTCGAGTTCAACGCGAATATTGCTCGACCATAATCCACCAGGTCTGGATAAACTCACCCCTCGTTCTTCCTCGTGATACACAGGGCTCGAGCTTAGCTCGGCGACCGGAAGCCATCGTGGATTGACGCGGCTTCCCGTAAATCAGCTTTCAGACGACGTTGAGCATTAACGTTATTGCGACGTCTTTACGAGAGTCGCTTCACTATCACGAGCCACCGTTGTGTTTCTTTGAGATCCCTGTAATAAAGTATCTATGGGATGAAGATTTTGAATTTTATGGATGATGGTATTTAGTCGAAGGATCTAGGGAATTAGCTGAATAGATACGTACATTAAATGTTGGTTTTGGCGACAGTGGTTGAAAAATGTTCCGAGGGATAGAGAAAATAGAGACACAGATAGTATAGGGAAAGTAAAAAGAATAGTATTTCTGAATATATGCGATGCAAGAGATATACTGATAACAGATCCAAGATCCTAGAGGGTTTTAAATTTTGTGGGTGAATGTATTTGGTGAAATTTTGGACGAATTAGGTAAATCGGCGAATCGGTGAGTTATTGGGCTCTCGTGCTTTTGTGGAAATATTAAGGATACTACAATTCTAAAAGCCTCGGCTTTTAGACGAGAGACGAGAAAAATATTGATATTTAAGAATTTGAGAAGTGCTAAGATTTTCTGAACTTCGTGGAGACTAAAGTGAACCAGTGGTTAGCCAGTGGTTCTAGAAATGCTCACGCGAAAGTTTTGGGATTGGAAAATGAAAAAAGAAGTTTGAAGAATATTGAGATTTCACAATTGCTATGAAAGTTGAAGGAACGTTATTAATTTGAGAAATGTCAGGATTCTCGAGAAGTGCAAATGAAACAAGGAATACTAAGATCAGAGAAACATCAGAGAAATTCTACAGCTCGACGAATATAATAGATTTTCAATTAATAAGATTTAGAAGAAACTAAAACTTTATAAATATTTCTTGAAAGACAATATCAAGGAATAGCTATCAGCAGATTCGAGTTACAGAAATTCAAGACTACTTAAACACCACTCCAAAAAGATGATTTTGAACACAAATCACTTCTGTCTCGAGCAAACACGATCACACTCCATAACGGCATACTTTTCTCGACCATCATAAAACTAGTCGATTAAATATCGAGCACAGTATCTAGTCGCAATGATTTACGACGCTGTAGTCTCATTCGCGGCTATCGTTCCCTCGATTATCGCAAATAATCGAGGATTTATGTCATCCCTTCATTTGCAATTATCCACCGGGATTTATAATCTTGTCTATCGGTTTCAGCTCGATTTTCATCAACCGTTTCAACCAACTCCTTCTTCCCCCGCTCTCTCATCTACACTTTAATCTCATTTTCGACCATAAGTCCGTAGTTCATTCCCTCTTATCAGAATGCACTTTCGACGAAGTTAGTATAGTCTATTATTTTGGGCGATCTTTTATGGCGGTTATTTACGATTATTATTATTGCTGGGTGATGTTGCGCTATTGCGTGGGTTCTGTAGATATAGAACGTATTCTTTCCAAGAATGTAGTCGGGAAGACCCTTCCTGCTGGAAGTCACCACTTCGTAATTTTATTTCCGGCAGCTATCCTCTCGACATAGTCACTGGAATTAGATGTCCAACTGGGGAAAGTGATGTAAGTAACGAAACGGGCCATTTGCTTGCCTGGACAAAGTTTCGATTCTTATCCAATTAGTAGATTGATTTAGTAGGTAGTCTTAAGCAAAGCTTTCACTCCGTAGCCTGCCGGGTTCTTTGATGAAAGGGACAATTTTGTGAAGCAGCTTCTTTAAGCTTACAATGTGACCTCGGAGTTAATTATCGATAGATTTGATAGCTTATCGATTTACAACATTGCACGAACAACGTACGTGTTACGAAACAGAAAATATATTTTAGTAGAATTCTGCGGTGAGTAGTAGAGCGTAATAATAGAGCAGCAAGTCAAAATCTTTTTATACGTGCAGAACATCGAGAAAATATATTAAGATGTAAACAATCACAGGAAAAAAGGAAACTCGATTACTGAATTGCCCAAGTCATGTTTCTAAATCTTCCACAACATCCACGACAAACATATAAGAAGATATATAAACATATAAGATAGTCTTAAGATACTTAACATGATTCGGAGAAAATAGAATTGCTAATCATTCGTTTCAATAAAAAATCAGTAAATATCACAAGAGCCTAAAATAATCGGCGAGAAACAATAGATACGACCATGGAATCACCTATATCACTTTTCCAAACGGTCCACAATCACGATGCCCGCGCATCCGATTGTTTTCAATCCTATATCACAGCGTTTGTGATATATCGCACTAAGTTATATTCTAGATTACGTTATATCATATTGTACTACGTTATATTATATTACGTTATATCATATTACGATATATTATAACATAACACGTTATATCATAGCACGTCCTATAATATTACGTTATAATGTATTACGTTATGTAGTATAACGTTATAATGTATTACGTCACGTAGTATAACGTTATAATGTATTACATTACATAGTATTGCGTTATAATGTATTACGTTATATTATATTACGCTATATTGTATCACGTTATATCGTATCACGTTATATTACATTACGTAATATCGTATCATGTTATATCATATTATAATATATTTTATCATGTTGTATTATATTACGTTATATCATATTTCGTTTTTACGTTATGTAATATTACGTTATATTCTATAAAATTACGTGTAACTCAAACTGCAATGGTTTTATTCCTCGTATATCTCGTTCATTTTTTTGTGAAATGTTAAAGAGATACGTGTCATCTTTTCCACTTATTAGTACAATGTAATCAATCCACTGGAATTTCGTTTCTTTGAGACTCTGGTAACATCATTCCAGGAACTCCTAAGAAATATGATTTTTCGAAAGGAAGATTTCCAACATAAAAGATTCTTCTAAAACAAGTTTTTCTCTAGGTCGAATGCGCGTGCGAATATATCATCGTGATATTGCCGTAACGAAGTTATCTGTGGGGATGATTGCGACGCACTCGCAAGGGTGTTCTACCTTGAGATAGTTACTAGGGATCACGAGATGATTTCGACACCGACGTAAAAGCAGCGTCACAAGGTAACGCGCTCTGGACGTAAATTGCAAAGTCGTGAGCGAAAACGACGATGACGTGTATACCTACGTAGCCTGTAAAAAGGGACAAGATGAGAAGGGATGCCGTGGTTGGTGGCAAATAAGTGGAGAACGATGATGGGAAGTCTTGGAGAACGGCACCTTAGGGAATCGTTTCCCGGGGTATGCTACGTGAACTCGACCAAGTTGCCCCTGCTTCCATTCCACACCTAGAAATTCGGAAGCTTTGCTTAGCCTGCAACGATGACGGAATTTCATTGTTGAGAGTGTTGTGACGAAGATTCTTTGGCTGTTTGGAAATAAACTTTCTATTCGAAATTCCCGCTGTTGTACTGGAAGATACATATACATTTCCGTTCATTAGCTAATTTTATATAAAATGTTATAAATGGGCTAGGTTATTAAGGAAACGATTAATCAGTGAAAATTATGCATTCGTGGATGAGGACGATTCAGAGTAAGAGATGAAGAAGGTATTTGCATCAGTTATAAGTAGAGTGCGTATTTTTATGCATTCGTGGAAAATTTAGAAGTAAATTGCACAAAATTGCACAGAATGCGCATAATATGAAAAAATATGTAAAATAGCAAAAGTAGAGTGCTTTCTTCGATGGTTGGTAGATAAAATAATTTTTTATCAAAGCTCTATTTTTTGAATTGCGTTCTCAAAAATATCTATTTGCGTTAAAATTTGCTCTCTAGTTATATGAGAATAATAACTTAATAATTATTTATCGATATTTACAATTTTCTAGAAATATGCCAAATGTAAATCAAACTCAAACTAATTATCAACAGCATTTTTTAAAATAATTTTCTCAGCTCATCCTTTCAAGTCATATCAAAAGCTTTATGCGAGTTTGCTATCGATTAAATAGTATTCCTTTGTAGTAGCAGACTGTGACCGGTCGTATCTATCAGAAAATTAAAAAAAAAAGCATTAAGAAAATGATTACATGTTGAAATCATTAAGTTCACGGAGAGGAAGAAAAGCTTGAGATAACCTTGTCATTGTGTATACCACACAATGTACTCATTAGATTAAAAAATTGTATCTCTGGTGGTTTGTTCGTTTCGCGGTTGAAAAATTCTATTTGAAAGCGCTTGATTTTTACGTGTTTGTTTATTGACTCTCTTTGAAGAATGGATGTGGGTGATGGATGCCACACATTTTTTGGATTGAATGTCGGCAAAATTGTGTATGTACATTGTTTCCGGATTTCATAGCCACCTATTGTTTCTGGGGATAGGCGTTGAGGTTGGGATTAAAATTGAAGTTGGTTGTTCGAGGATAAGGTTAGAGTTTAGTAAGTCAGTAATTTAATTTTCATTAAAACGATCAAATATAGGACTATTTACATTGCATCTTAAATATTATTATTATCGGGTGTTTATGCAAATTTATATTTTTACAGATAAACTGAATCTGAATAAAAACTTAAATTTTATAAAGTTCATCTTTTTTTAATCGCACAATATTGTCTTTAATTCAACAATTTTGATTCTTTGAATTCATTTCTCTTTTTTCCTTTAAATGATGAATAATTTCTCCATTTTTCATTCGATTTCAATTCTGTTATTCGTTTATTCATTGTTTACTTGTTCTTGTCCTGTGTTCAATAGTTCCTATATGGTAACTACAGAAACAAGTTGAAATATTTTATTTAAACAACGAAAAGAGAACAAATAAACTCGATGCATTTGTTTTTTTTCTTTTGTTTCAAATGGTATGTAATATCCATTCATCCACTATCCACGTATAGCAACCAATTACTTGATGCGTTATTTATTCATAAACTAAACTTTTTCAACATATTCTTAACAACTTTCGCCCAACATTGGCCCAGCAACGACCACTCATTACGAAACATCGATATTTCAAAACCGTCGGATTCTTCAATCTTGCTAGCTAATTTGTCATCCCTGACAATAGCTGTCCGGAGAAAGAAGAGCCAAGAGAAGAAGCTACATCGGCCTTCGCGAATAACGTAACACGATGGCTGCATATAAATGACCAGGAGGCATCGGTCACCGACTCGACACGCCGATAAGTGCGTGTCAACGAGATACAATAGCAATATCACGAGATACGATCGATTACAAGCGTTCGAAGCGATGATTGGCAAAGATTAATACTTTCCAGAGATTTCGATGAAATCAGGAAAGCGGTAGACATACGGTGACGATGGTTTCGCGATAGATACTCAGCATTGTTTCTCAGAATATCCGCAGGTCATTGTGGATCCGTTGAACGTGGCTCACAAACGGCTTAACCGAGCAGGGATACATTTCGTATGCAAATGGGAAATGTGTTCTCGAATAAGCTTACGTCTCTGTAGCTGTTACGGATCAGCTCTTACCACGTAAATCGTTTTCGCTGGGATGCTCGCTAGCCGCGAGCCTTGCCGCGTGTTTCCACAATCAACTTTTCGTAACTCGATTAATCTTTCCCCAAGCTGGGATTACGGGAGACCGCTCGTCGAATAATTTAAAACAACGATCGCGTCCCAGGTACATCTTGTATTAAGCTTGTGGATGCTTCTTATTATATAGTTGTGCTAGGAGACAGAACTGTGTAATTGATTGGGAACGTGGTTCGGACTTTTACCGGCTTAGAATCTTTATGCAAATTTATATTTTCCTGCATAAGATTGAGGAAATGAACTTACGAAAAGATTTGTTCCATATAATAAGCGATGAGTATGCATTTATAGAATACTCTATTCTGTTCAATTAAGATTGATTGTATTCTTATTGTATTGATACGATATCGTAATATATTAGGTCATCCCATAAGTTCGTGCCGTTTTTCGAGCGGTTATAAATGTTAAGATTGTTTACATACCTTTCAATTTCATGAAAAAATGTAATCCCCCTCTCGTTGTACAACTTCTTCCCATTTTTCATTATTCCGTCTCGATAAAAGTTCTCTTGTTTTTCTTTAAAATATGAAATGTATACACAAAGGTCGGCACGAACTTATGGGATGACCTAATATCTTGAGAAACAAAGAAAGGGGAGACAAAACATTTTAACTAAGGAGGACAAATGTATACTCTAGATATTTCATATATTTTTGTGTATTGTACGTATTCTGTGCAACTTTGCAGCTTCGAATCATAAATGCATTTACGTTTAGTTCTTTCTGTACTATATGTTACTGCACGATATTCTCCTTTTTATTTTCTTCGTATACTAAATTTAAATTTTTGCCTTCTATTTTTCTAATAAAATATATTTATTATTTATCAAAGTTTTCTGGCACGCACGTAAATAAATATATATATATGCCCTGGAAATTCAGTGGAAAAATAAGCCGCTGTGTAGCAACAAACTGCATTTAATCCAACTCGTACAAAACTCACCTATCGAAAATACCGTCCATTGACATGACACGATTTTCCATTTCAAATCCCCGGATCGATTCCCTGATTCTTGTTCACTATCTATTGGCGCCAAGAGGGTGGAATGTTTACAATGGCACACAACTCAGGACACAAAAAGTTCCCATCGATGGTATTCTGAATGGTATATATTCATTGACACTTGCCATGTCCATAGATCTTTCTGAAAAATAAACCTACATTTCAGAATTTCACCACGGTGTCAATGGTGTATCGAAAGACAAGAATAATCTTGTTATACTCTTTTCTCTAGGGGTAACACGTTAAAAGCGTAAAATGGAGGGTTCAAGATGTATTATATTAATTTTAGAATTTTCGGGGCAAGGTAGGGAAAAAGTTTGAACTTTAAACTCCCGCTCAATCGTAAAAGGATATGATGAAATATCATGTAATTTCATTGTTCGCATGACAAAAGAGATAGCTAATGGGATGTTAATGTATTAAAACTTATTTTAATTAATTAGTGTATTAAAACTTTTGTCAAAGAATGCATGTAATTTTAAATTCAGAATTTCCATCAAATACTGAAGTTTTATAAAGTTGCATCTTAAAACCTTCGAGCGGTAGTACATGTCCAGCGATAAAATCCCAACTTTCACATCCTGGTACGTACCTGGATGAAAGAAGTGCAAAGATGGTAAAAAGAAGTGCATCTACGATTCTAATAATCCAAAGCGGCAGTCTTTGTTTCTCAAATATCGAGTCCTCCTCACCTTTCGCCCTCGTCAAATTCCCCGGATGCATTCTGGTCTGCCGAGTAAGGTCGATCTTTTTGAAACTGGAAAAGTCTGCAACTCTCAACTCTAAGGGACAGTGGTCCCTGGTGTGCAAAGGCGAAACTAAGTTCTAATCGAATCATCGGCCCTCTGCTTCGATTTACTCTAAGAGGAGAAGGAGGTTCGAACTCATCCAAGTATCTTCTACAGGGATGAAGTGAACGTTCGCTACCCTTCGAGTTGTTTCTTTTATCTACTCGCTGGAAATATTATTTACTAATTCAACATGTATTTATAAGTCCAAATTGAATGAAGTATTTCACTTTACAAATACCATTTTAAACACTTGTAAGATATAGATCTATAAGGTGGATAACTGTTAAGCCACTTTCTAGTTTCAAATGGAACGTGAGAATTAATTTAAAGTATCAAGGGAAAGATTGAATGATCAGAATTCTATATTCATGCAATGTTGCAATCCTATATACTTAAAAACACGGATGTTCTGATTATATTGACAAAATTTGAAATCGATCTGAAAATACATATAGAAGTTGCAAGTGATTTATCGCAAACATACGCTTAATAAAAAATTAATACACTGTGCAAGTAATGATGTTAAACATTTAATTAACGCTTAAAACGATCCCATTAGGTAATGTAATTAGTATTTTACTGTTTACATACTTCAGTAACTTTTTCCAAGTATATGCTTGCAGTAAATATAGTTTCTCGTACATTTCGGGATTGGTTTCTTACGTTTCAAACTTGCTCGATATAATCACCACAGTCGTGTCTTCTTACAGTACTAATGAAATTTCAAAATGTTTCCTATAACGCACATAACATATTCATAAAAAAATTCGTACAAGGTTTAGTAAGATTTTTGTATCCATAGTTTATCAGAATTCATGTCCCTCGATTTTACTAGAAAAGCGAGAATTATTGAAAGTTTTGAATGTTTCTAACTCCATAAATAAAAACTATACTTATTAGTTACCAGTAATAAATTTTCGTTTCGTAATTCTGTCATTGTATTCGAGCATCGTTGACCAGCCGTATTACAGATCGTTGCATACGATTCGAGATAGCGGAAGCCATCGAATGGTTTCACAACGCCGCGCCGGAAGTAGCGAGAAGAGACGCGTTATTTCAAAAAGTGCGGCAGTTATTGTTGTGCTTGCACGATTATCCCATTTAATTGTGACTCATCGTTTCCGTTGCTACGTTTAAGTAAGAACCCGGGGTTCCGTTGGCAGTTTTATTCAGTTTCGATTTAACGCCTGCCTGAGTTCGGTCGCGGGAAAGGAATTCGTTGACATTGTTCTCGCGGGACAAAGAGTCACGGACTTCCTTAACGTTACTTTCCCTGACTTCTTCGTTGCTCTTTGTTTCACATTATTGTCGCGTCTTCTCCCGTTACTTATCTCCTCCTGTCGATCGTCTCTGGTATTATTCTTCCTGTTTATGGAAGAAATGTTTCCGCCTTCGCCCGAAATACGGGAAACTTGCTTCTTTCGGGATGGGGTGACGAATATTTAAGACAGTGAAGAAGTGAAATATCGAATATTTAAAATACGAAGTAGCTAAATGTTGGATAATCAGCGATATTCAAATTGGGTATTCGAGAAGCATCTACAGCATCAAATATTTAAATTACAGAATATTCAAGAGACTAAAGAATCAACTAATATTTAAAATAATGAAAATTCGAAATGTTAGGTATTTGAAGTTCCTAAAATCTGACATATCGAATGCTCAAAGTACCAAGTACTTCAAATATTTGGCATTCAAAGGTCCAATTATCCGCTGTATGAAATATTTAAAGTAACGGGCGCTCAAAATGTCGAGTGCTTAATGTTTTGAATTTTTGCCAAAGTATTAAGTACTTATTGCTCTAATACTTAAAATATTAAATGCTAATATTAAATGCTATTCCATCATTTCACACGTCGAATAGTTTTAAGCTCTAATACCTACAAATTTAATAAAACGAAGATCCATCGAATTACTTTCATTTTATCCTATATCGTTTTGCTGACAATCGACTGATTTCCTTGAATAATTGGAACTACCTTGAAGTTCAAGAATACACATTTCACATGCAATAATGCGGCGTGAATTTTTCTTCGAGTTTGGAGAATTCACGTAACCTTAAACCAAGTCGCGAAGAAAAGGTATACAAAAAAAGTTTGTTGCGGTAAAAATGAGTTCGTGGGTCTGAAAGCATACCGGCTTCAGAGAGAAGTAACGAGTTATGAATAGAACTATACGACGTAATCACCGTCGCAAGAACGAGAAACGGAAAAGGGACGACGAACTTGTAACATCGGTACGCGTGTAAACCTGTTGTATCAAGGGAAATGAGTGCGTAATTACTAGAATAACTAACACACGGGAACAGTTTCATCGACCAACCGCTGCTGATGAACGCTGGTTCCTGCCTACTGGTGATTTCCTGTATATCTTCCTGAAAATTTATTTCTATGGTCTTTCCCATGTTGTTTTGTCTTTTAACAAACTTTTCTTCCATAAAGAAATGCACTAACATTCATTTAAAATAATTGACTGCCGTTAAAATACGACGTTCACACTTTTCTCATTGGACGCGAATGGCGTAGACCAATTTTATTTTCCTAATCATTTCACACGTTTGTTCTTCGACGCGGAAAACGCGATTGAATTTGCAGTGCTTGAAGATATATTTTCCATCCCATTGATTACAAATTTTCGTTGCAACATATTTAAAGTTCTCTAACCAGCTAATAATATAGAAATATCTGAAACTATTTTAATTAGTTACCAACAGAATATAAAGTTGAAATTCTTCTCATTCGATGCAAACGATTCACTTCAATTTCGTTTTTCCGTAACACTCTTCCGTAACATTCTTCAATCTATCTGCACAGCAAATCTCTGGGATCTTCTACAAAATCTTCTAACATACGAAGAGAGAATACGAAAATATGTCAAAGATTTTCAGTTAGTTGTGAACAGAATATGACTTTTCCCATCGGATTTGGGCGGTCTAGTTCGATTCGTTTTCGTTTTCCTGGCCATTTCATACACTTTCGTTCTTCGACGCAGGAAACGCTGTCCAATTCATTTTACAGCACTTGCATAGAGTATCAGGCATATCGAGCTAGAGCTGACCATTGAGTGCGATGTTGTGTCGGACATCTTTACGTAATCCACTCAGACTGATAGGTTTTGCTTGTATTGTAGCGCGTTCCGCGAGAAAGCGAGACGCTCCAGTTTTCGCCCGCCGAGTTTTCTCGCGAATCCAGATGCAAAATATTTAAATTACTTGCAGTTCAAATAGTTTTTGTGTATTTTCAATTCCACGGAAAGCTTCATGTTTCGATACATTAAACATTTCGCGTTCCGTTATTCACTAAACTTGCTTTATTGTTTGGTAAAAATTTCTGTATGTAGATCTGAACTCTCGGCCATTGAAATATGAAATTGTTATTTCGGTATCAAACTTTTACAATATCAAAATGATACTAGCTTCGGGTATTTTCTTTTTGCTGTTACTAAAAATGTGTCAAGATTTTTGTTAAAATTAATGTTGAATTTTACTGTGATATGCATATATTTTTTTATTTTCTCCAGATCCCTTGGTTTATAATCTTCTATGTGTAATACAATGAGTGCTGATTTTGAGATCGTAGTTCTACGATTAAAACGTTAAAAGTCTTTAAAAGTTTGTTCAAATGGGGAAGAACTTGAAAATATTCACGAAGACATACAAAATTTTACAATTCATTTACTACAGGACTTCTGACAGAACGTTACGACTCGAAACAATGAACAATACATTTCTGTCGAGAAAAAAAAATTTTTTTTATTTCACAAAGCAATTGAACTCGTTCGAATTGTATGGGCGCCTTAACACCTCGTGATCGAAAAATTTCATTGTTATCCATTCTATACTATACGGTATGTATAAAGGAAAGTTCAACGATTCGCCGAAACCACGCGTCAAAAGAATATTCTCGGATCTCGGTCAGTGAGCCGCGCCAGTTTTGAACTTTCTGATTGATCGTACGACCTCGAGTCGATTATTTAATCCAGCGTTTTCAGAGGCGTATAGTTCCGCCGATACGATGAACAATTCCGTTTGATCCTGGAGTAAACCGAAGCCTACTTTTCCTCGAAACCATACTCGAAACAAACGGTATTTCGATGGAATCATGTGGAAGTGCTAAATTATAAAGCATTGTGAATGTTACCTCTCAGTCAATACGGAGAAACGTGTTCCGCTTGATTCTCAAACGTTCGATAACCGGTCACGGCTGAAAACATCGATATCGATGTCGACGTGTGACCTACCTGCAGGTAAAATGTCCTTCCTACGTTCTTCGCCCTTTCAGCCTTCCACATACTTCTCGCTTCGACTCGCCTCCCACATTCTGTCTCTCTCCCTATTTGGTAATCCGACATGAAAAATTACCTTTCTCACCGCAGATATATGCGGTCTTCAGGTTTAAAAAGCGAAAATCTCAGGGGCTGATACTTCATTTCACATTCTCCGTAAGAATGTCAAAAGAATCGTCATTTAATTTGGGTAAATACACAGACTCATGGGAATGTTCGAACACTTGTGCAACTTTTTGAGTTACGTTTGTAAAAATATAAGTGTGCATAAAAATTCATACTTTCATTTGTAAATATCGCTGTTAAAACGTGGATTATTGTAAAACCTCGAAATGAATACGTAATGATAGCAACAATAATAATAGATATAACTAATTAGAAAGGCAGTTACGTAATAAATTTTTTTCTGAAATATGGAAAATCTTATAAGTAAACCAAGTATAAACCAATACAAAATAATACAGGAAATCCAAACAAGGATATCATGAAAAACCGTAGCGTAGAGACCGAAATTAAATTCCACGAAAAATAAAGTATATCTTCGTTCTTTCGAACTTAACATTCCCTGGCTACCAAATTCAGCGCAATCGCCGTTCCCCTATAATTGAACTCTGCACCGTAACTTTTCGACCCAGTTGCGGAAGGCTCAGAACATCACATGACGCTGAATGCGCGAATCGAAGAATCAGAACCGGAAAAATGAGCAAGCATTCGTCGAACTTCTATATCCGAAGTAAATTTCCGCAACGATTCTAAAAATCTTTCCAATATTACGAGAATATTCATAATAATATATGTCGATATTCATTCTTGATTCCTTCCTCGTTAATAAATTCTACAGTAATAATTTAATGGAAATCTTAAAAGAGAAAATCGGAAATTTCTGCGATCAAGACAAATACAGGGCAGATCAAAGTCACTTTTTAATTTCCTTTCGCTGTAAATTTAAGAACAATTAAAAATATGAAATTTAGCTACGAAATCATCTAATAATCCAAACAGTTTCCTCATGATATAATAATATCTATTAATATCATAATATAACAATACCTGTTCTTTTCAAAAAATGTTTCACTATTTAATATTTCTTTGCTTAATACTTCAGGATTTGAATTACATATTTATATATTCAAATATTATAGTCAGTTATATATATTCAAATATGTCATCATTAATTTAAGTAAATACAAGAAATTCGTATTTCTTTAGAGTCCATTGACAAGCAAACGTTTCTCTCTTTCTCGCAGCAATATCCGTTGACAATTGAGTAGGCTTATCTTTGCATTTTTAGTAGCAAAACTGTTATCTTATTAGTATATCGCTATCACTGATTTCTTAGATGTCAGCAAGATGTAGCCAACGCCGACGTATTGACATTGAGGAATGAATTACAATTTTACGTGGTGAAACTGCGAGAAATAATTAAATTTACCAAAGGCACGTGGGACATTTCGGTATTCAGGTAATCTCCTTCATCAACCGAATGAAATTGCCGGCGCTTCATTTGTTCGTTCCTTGTTTTATACGCGTTTAATATCGGCTACCTCACGGACTTCAATGTTATGTTTCGTTAATGCATTCAATTGCGCGCCATCGACGAATTGCTAAAACGATACGTTCGCCAATATCTTTTCTGACCCGGATATTTAACGAGTGTGCTCGATCCGGTCGAACTTATAGTCGTGCTTAACATCGATTTACGAAACGATATAGAAAATTTCCGCGCGAAAACGAAGGCGAGAAGCAAACGATAGCCTTTGAGAACCTTTACTGTCAATTTCCGCAAATGTTATCGAATATTTGTACTCTTTTACACTGATCTGCGATAAAAGCAACACGAGTTGATCACGATGTATATATATCTTTCTAAATAAAATTTAAATTATTTTGGAAATCTCTCATTATATTAAATCGCCAATTTCTTAATACTGTGAATCCACTTACGTATGTGTATATATATATATATTGGTTTGTGAAATGCGTGATATTGATTTGTCGTTCGTCGAGCATTGTAGATAATGGAATATAAGTGGATTCGTGGCATTGAGAAATTGGCGATTTAATATACTGCGAGATTTCCAAAACAATTTAAATTTTATTTAGAAAAATGATATGTGAACATTTACTGTTTTTACTCTTTTATATGTATTAATAGTTTCAGGTAAAGTATGAGATGTAACGTAAACATGCGATACAGATAAAATATAAATCCTTTATGCTACTAAATTACTATCTAAATTGTGTAATACATTATGTAACACTGAGTTATATCTTGTTTATGATTTAATTTTTCTCTTTTATCGTGTCCTCTAAAACATGTTTCGATCCAGCCGTGTTTCTTATCAGTACAGAATTTATTAAAGACACAGGTATGCAAGAAGCATCATTAATGTACGCATGTGATTTCTCCTTTCAAGTTGATGCTAATGCTTTTGTTAAAACATAAAAGATCTTTTTGTTTGATAAATCAGAGCGAGATTGAATCATGAAACTACGAAATTTATAGTAGGAAATTATCTAAAGTTCCATTTGTTGTTTTTAAGACTGAATATCACTGTAGAAAAACATGATTAGTCTATTTTTGCGGATTTTCTGATCTCTGTCTCTGTTTCTGATTTTCTTAATATTTTATCTTAATATATAGTAATTGTAAAATGGAATAACTTTAATTAACACTTTTAAAATACCGAAGAGTTTGATCGAAAATATTTAATTCTAAAATCATCAAAATGGAAAGATTATTCCTAGGTTTTACAATATGAGAATGTTTGGAAATGTGTATAATTTTGTAATAATTCCGTTGAAAAATAACGAAGGATGTAATATAACATATTTTTGGCTGCAGTCTCTAATTACTGAAAACCTACTTTTGGTAAAATTATCGTTGACTTTTATTGAGATGGAGACCCAGTTATATATGACTACGTACTTTCATCGTATCACTTTAATTATAATCACCTATATGTAGTATATTTAGACATGTGTATATATTTACAAATTATCCCTGTTCGAACATGCATATCAATAAATATATAATTTTCAAACGAAATCCGATTGAATATTGTCGAAATTTAGTTTAAAGGTAACGGTCAATAGAGAAAACCGAATTTCCTTTTAATCGAACTTTCGATAAAGAGAAATATTTATTCACATTTCGAGATAGTGCAGTATGTAGAAAATTTTCAAGGCAACCGAATTTAAACGCATTAGTAGAGGAAGATGAAAAACTCGTTGAAAAGTAAACCAGTTTCAGAAGTTTCTTGGATGCTTGCTGACATTAACAGTCGCCGTTACATTGCTTTCAAAAAAGGTGAACTTCATATTTCAAAAGGTGGTCATGAAAAAATTACTAAGAACGCTCGTATAAATCCTTGAGAATTTATGAAATTTCTCTTCCATCACGAGTTCGTAAAAATTCGCAATATGTATTCGTATCGAAGAAAAATTTCCTCCTTTAATAAAAGTCGCCTCTGCATCCGCCAAAGCTTCATTTTCGTTTGGCTTGGGTTAGAAACGAATGAAAATCTCGAAAGACTTGTCGTAGTTCTTATATTTCCATCATTTAACTATGATGACGTAAGCGTAGAACGTAGGAAGCACTTTCGTTAAGCGTTTGATCGATCACTGAATAAAAAGAATTGGCAAAAAATTGGGAAACTCGTGTTATTTTTTCTTTGTTATTAATTTCTCTGTTATTAGTCTCCCTTCCGTGTTATTAATTCTTTCAAACTCTGTATTTCTATCAATATGTAATTTATTTTTAGTAGAAACGGAGCAACGCATTAAAATATGAAGGATTCGTGAATAAATTATTAGGTTTGAAAGACAGGAAATCCATACGTCCGTAACGAATTAATTCATCTTCGCCAGTAATTCAGATACATTTTATCTCTCATGCATTTTTAACCAGTGAGCGTCTATCGTATTTAATATATTTATACGAATAATGTAAGAAGACGCGCATTTCTATATTTTCTATTTTGATCTGATGTTCTTTGATTAATAAAATATTTTTGAAGCTTTAAACACTATAACGTTTATAACGTTTCCAAAGCTGTATGAGTATCTCGAAATATGATAATCTGGGAAACATAAATATGAAGAATACGTAGAATGTGGAAATTTATGTTTTAATGAGCTTTCCTGTAATGGGTTGGATCAAGTTGATGCGCATGAACGAATATTAATTTATATTGGAAGAACATTACGTATCTAAAAATATTTGTATAAAATATACGGAAATAATGATAAAAGCAATTGATAATTGATATTGTATGAATATTTGTTAAGCAAAGAAAATATTTTACTTCGATGAAATGCAGATATGTATACATAAATTTATATATCTGTCGTCTCTCTCAAACTTTCAAATTACATATTCTGTTTTCGGTTTTCAACTAAATCAATACTCCAGCTTGTATTCACTAGCTCAGCACACTCATATAAATGAACATTAATTAGTTTCAACAAAATATGCAAAATAAAATACATACACGCGTGCAAATAAATCAGTAAATAATATCGTTATCATAGTTGAACTAGTTAATTAAAATTGAAAGTGTTTTTCGTTTTTTATTATTCTTTATAAGTACATCCCTGTTCATAATTTATTCTTTTCCATAAGTTATGTATATAATTCCAACTTTGGACAGATTTTTCAGAATTTTCTATCTTACAATTTGATTCTTCGCAACACAACAATTTCTAATTCATTATTTTCCAGTAATTCTTGTAAGTAGTTCAGACATATTTTTACTACATCTTTTGGATTATTTTTTCACCAATACAAAATGATTAATCGTTTCTCTCATAATTTGGACCAATTATTATAAGACCAGCATGAACGAGTATTCCAACATTTACTAATGGGACGTACAGGATATATGTAGGAAAAGAAATTTAATACTTATTCTTTTTAAAAAACAATGGTAACTCTAAAATTTGTAAATTCTAAACGAATTACTTTTTTATTATCTTGATGAATTTCCTATTTTCACATGTCAAAGAAATTAAAAATATTTCATTTTATATAATTAAAGTAAACAAAACCACGCTTTTATTTTATTACTCCATTAATTATTTTCCGCAAACTTAACTTAATCATTGTACCATGTTTAGAGCAACACCACAATTATTTTGAAATTATTTTATTCTGTGACTAACGATGCAACTAAAAATTCCGTAATTCGACGTAAAACGCATGGAAAAAAGTGCACGAAGGGAAAAAATTTCCTACACGCGTGCACTTTGCTCGCATAATGAGCGTATAATATTTGCATACTTCCGGGCGAATATACCTTTATTCTTGCTGTTATTTATCGCATGCTTCTCTCTCTCTCTCTCTCTTACCGTCTCGTCGCGTTTTCGAAAGAATACAGCACTGAATATTTCATGTCTCGTTTTCTTAGCTGTTACGGAACAAACATGAGTTATTAATAATTTAAAACTCGATCAAACAAGGAATACGCGAACGTGTGCTTGATGGAAAAGATAAAAATTGTATAAATAGCAGCCAAGGCGGGTTTAATGGAGCGTAGATTCTGTGTTTGTTGCTTTATACAATTTGCTGAACCGAGCTCTTGGATCATTGGAGACGCGTGGAATTTGTTTCGTACGGAATCTCGTGAATGGAAAATTAATCTCGGTGGTTGAAAAGCGAAGGGTGATTTATCGAAGCGAATGAGAAAGTTCACGTAATAAAAGTCCTTCTGAATAAAACCAACGGAGTATAAATATAAATTCAGCATGTCTGAAGTGAATTCATTCGATGTAATCTTCTTAATTTCATCGAGGTTTACAGCAACATCGGGTGTATGTAAATTTCCTCTCAGTCGATCGTTTTTATTGCCACGTTATTTCTGAACCTCCAAGTTTATTTTTTCAATTCTGTAACCAGAACAATATCGAAAATCTATTGAAACGAATCGACGAGTTTCGGGGTTAGGATTTCAATTCGGAAGCGAAATGTTAATCTCATCGAGTTTTATTCCATTAGCTTCGCCGTATGCAAGCTAAATATACAACAGATTCGTTATTTTATTAATCAAAATTATTTAATTATTATCTTCAAAGCAATCTAATGTACTACAAATTACGAAAGTATTATACTTCCTTTATAGTTTTTAACTTTTCTACAGAAATAGATCCCGCCATAAAGACTGAAGATTTTTCTGGTTTCATTTAATTTACTTAATTTATTGTCTGTAATAAAATATAACATAATATAAATAACCAATATATTTTCTTCGTACTTTTAACCCTTTCTATATATACATAAAATAATATAAGAAAAGGTAAATTGTTACGGTTGGTTATTTTTATATGCCATGTTAAATTATTTATTCCTTTATTCCATTATAATGGTCTATCTAATTATGTACCTTATGTACATCATATACGAATAATAAAGCCTTGTTAATAATGACCTACTGTCTGTTTGAAATCCAGGTAATATTCGTAAGAATATTTCGAAAGAAACGGCACCCTTATTTCTCTACATCCCTTCATTGTACACACCACCCTGTACATACTTACAGAATATTTGCTTTCCTTGAATTTCTTATAAGCCAGCAGCACATTCTGTTTCCAGTATCCTCTCGCTCATCGTTCTTTTTTCCTCTCCCTGTTCGAAATGTGCGTGAACTCCCATTTTTCTCGCTTTATCACATTCTATTTTCTTTTCCGTGAACCGGCCGCGTATCAACGACACGATAACGACCCCATGAAAGATTCCACACGGCCGATCGGGAATTGCGACGAATTAAAAGCGGCCGGTTTTTTTTTGTTAACGAGCCATCGTTGAACGTGTGTCTTCTTTGTTGCTGGGAACAATAGGGTGGCGTATGATCCGGTTTAAAGAGAATGGCCGATGCATCGCTGGATGACAGCTGTAATTGTGAACGGAAAATGTCATTAAGGGGTGGCAAGGTGAATTTTTTATCTGGGGAAAATTTGTCACGCGCTTGCCTTCGATTGTGTTTGTTGGAGCAATTTGTTGAAACTCAGCAGCTCTAGCTGGCTTTCGACAGATTTAAAATGACCGATGATTTAAAAGCTGGAAATTTTGTCTCCAATTATGGTTAGTAATTTCTGAAAATTTATTTCCTCGAATTGTTCATTGAGAATTATTCAGAGCACTATTTAGTTTTGAATATTTGTCCCCTTACGAAATATTTCATTCTTGTCGGTTAGTTCAAACACGCTGTAAACGTAATTATGTATATTTGCTTAAAAATCTTGAATTTGTTCGTTGAAATGTTACGTATTAACAATACGAATCTATATATTAAAATATTGTATATTCCTCTTAGAATCCTTAGCTTCGCAACCTTCTATATGAAGAATCATGCAGTACATTGGTTGACTTACAAAACTGCGCTACAATTGTGATGGTATCTTGAAATTTCAGCAGAAAACTGGTTCGGATATAACTGATTTACGTAAAGGCAAGGAATCTATCGCATAATGCAAAATGAAAGAACTATTGTATCTGTACGGAATATATTCGCCAAATTCGTCAAATTCGCGGAAAATCATTTCGATTCGTTATTAACGTTACCACTAGGAATCTTCTGAACGGTGATAAACGTTTCTATCGATATCGACCGCGTTAAATCGACCGAATATTCTAATCGCTGAAGCTCGTCGCCGCTACTTTTGAGTCGATCGATACAATGATAAACGACGTCGCCGAGCTCCGATAAATTGAATTTATCTTGGAATGTGAGGAAATTTATCTTGGAATCTGCTCGATACGCATGAGAATACCAACTATCCGCAACGTTCCACTTGAAACGTTTACAAAGTTGTGGAATTTAGAATTCATTTGCATATTGCTCATCGATATTACTTTCTGCTTCTAACGCTGATCGCTAAGCTATGAATGTTCATGCATTTAAGACAAGTTTGAAGCAGCACGTCATATGCAAAAATATAAATAAATGCCAGAATATAGCACTCGTTATTAATACGCACAATTGTTAATACTATGCACAATTGAAATTTTGAGATTTATTTGTGAGAAGAGAATATTGTACGGTAGTATAGATGTACGATTAGTATAGATGTATACCTATATAGTTACATAGCATAGTGATACAGTTATAGTCATACAGTATGAAAAAGGAAATGTAAAATTTAATTTGTTATTTAAATTTAATTTAATAGATAATATAATAAATAAAATAAAATATAATATAATAAAATAAATAAGATAAAATTTAATAAATAAAATTTAATTTGTTATTTAAATTTAATTTAATTTAATTTAATTTGTTATTTAATTTGTTAACTATTATTACTAATTTCCTTTTATATAAATGCATAAACATTATGACTAATTCATTCTAAACAAAAATACAAAAATTTGTTTATAAAATTTCTAAATTATGCCTCTATGATTCCTTCACCTGTTTTAAGCAGTATATTAAGTCAACCGATAGTTTCTACTAGAAGGTAGAATAGTTTAGTTATAGATGATCTCTAGAACTCCATACCGAAAACCTACAATTTTAGTTGAGTTTCTAACACTAATACAACAGAAGATAATAATAGTTCATGAACTATAGCGTCTTTGAAGCTTGGAAATTTATTACGAATCCATTTTGGAGACAACATTGTTCCAACGTGTACAGGACATAATCAATTCAACCTTCTGCTAACGAAACGAATTATGCTTCTATACTACAGTTCCATTTTATTGCAAATTACAACGTACTGATTTAGTATTCCGCGTTATCAACGTTTTAACCCAATTAAATGGATTTATAATCATACGTGATGCATGTGCAGAAGACTAACTAACAGTTCCAGCTTCTGTGATCACCCCTTCTTTCAAAAAATATATACTATCGTTCGTATGTAAGTATTTGAATAGACATTAGAACCTTTTCGCAGATTCGTATTTTGATAAATATAATTAAGGAAATGTGCATTTTTTAGTTTTCACTTTTTATCTTTACGATACGCTAAGGTTCAGAATAAAATACGAAGTAGTTGTATTAATTGGTTTACTGAATCGCCTACAATACTTTAAATTAATTTAATTAATTTATTTAAATTTGAAATTAACTCTATAAATTTTAACATGGAAATATAATTACCGTCTTTGATAAAAAGTTTGAGCTTTAATTAAAAAGATCAAAGGATGTAACTTCTGCAATGATTGGTGTATATCACGTATGTAGATCAAGGTTTTAAATTATTGAATATTGTACAATTTTATTTTATTGACATTATTAACCATACTCAAAAGTATGATGTCTAAAGGAGTTATAATGGTAGACAGAAAAGCGCAACAAGGAATTAAAGTAATACAATACGATGATAAAATGTACCGTAAAAAAGAGTACTGAAAGTAGACTATAAAAAAGCTAAAAAGCAATTGCAGTAAAGAAAAGCGAAAAGCACGATCATACAAAAAAGAAAGAATTTAGCGATAAAAGAAATGGAACAGGAATATAAAAAATTATAGGAATAAAAGTAGTACGAAAATTTCAGTAGTAAGAAAGAGGATTAGCATAAAATTATAACAATGGACTATCGGCAATAAGGGCAACGATGTAACGATCCCAAAAATTGTATCTTGATGCGATAAAAGGAGCAGCGACGGAAGGAAACCAGGAATGAAATGCCAACAATAAAAGATACCGCAAAACAGTGGAAAAGCAATGTTTGCAACGAGGAAGAACCAGAAGGACGAAGAACGGGGAACGCTATGAAAAGAAAAGAGAATAGAACTAGAACACCAAGGAAAGTAGAGTGTCTAGTTTCAACGAGTGAATATACGATGAACGGAATCCAAGATGTCTACGAAAGTAATCGACCTTCACATTCCTAGGATTCTATTCTACCCTGGAATTCTAAGGGAAGTGCGCCAAAGATTTGAGAATGAGCTTTAGTTGGAATGAAGTCAGACACTCAAGTTGTTACAAATATATATATCCCGTAATAATTTGATAATGTATCGTTTTATGTATTAGTCGTTCAGTCTCATTATTTAGAATTTATCGGTATAGGGTTTTATTTCAGGTGGAAATGTATGCTTCTATTAATCAAGCACTTGAGTTTCAATTAGTAAAATTGATACGCATCTATAATAATGAAACATATAAGATATCTCTTTCAAAACTTCATTTATCAAATTATCAAGCAGCGAATACGTAATCCCAGCAAATATCTCCACTAAAAGTACCATAAATCAAAGAGTTTAAACTTGCTTAATTATCCTAAGAAGGAAGGAAAGAAAGAAAGAAAGGGGAAAAAGGAAGATTGAGGGCTCGATAATGGACTCTACTCAACTTCTTGGCCGCCTCACAATCGCCATATTCATAAAATCGTGAGAATCGTTCAATCTTCAATTCGCTATTGTATTCTTTTCGACAATTCTAATTTTTTCTTAAATAGAATCTCATTATTCAATATAGTATAAGTTTATAAAAACACCAACAGTGAGAATACCGTTAAGATGGAAGAAAGATAATCATACAACACTGACGTCTCCAATTCATAATTAATACTGTACTAAATTATAGAAAGAAATCCATTCTTTTCTTACCTCATAAAATTTCTGTAAAATATAATATTAACTAGAGTAATCCTAATATAAAGTTTCTTTAACCTACTATCGATCGCTATATTATAAATAATATGACAAGAGTATATTTCATTCCTATTTTACCCAATTTTCGCAAACGTCTAAATAACATTTGAGATGATCGAAGCATTTTCGTTTCAGGTACACGTTTGATATATTCGAAGGTTTTCGCATAGTCAGGTTGACTGGAAACTATCTCACTTCCGGTGTCAGGGCGTGTCGCGCTGGAAAATTTTCTTCTGACAGGAACAGGGCGACGCTTTCTACGCTTTTCTGTATGGAGACGGGATAGATAGGACTCCAAGCGGTAGAAAAAGCAAACAACCATCGCGAGAGTAGGTTTTGCTGACCCTAGAAGTAAATGGATTCCATTTCCCTGCGCCCATTCCGACCGGCCGGCAGTGGATCAATCAACAGCTGCATCCCCGCGACACGTGCGATTGTCGTTTCCATCCTACCTCTCGACTAAACGAGCAAAATGAATGGAAATCAACGATAGGAAGGAGGACGCGAAGTTTGAGAAATCCGTCGGGCCATGGTTGACCTCGGTGAACGCGTGTTGAGAAAGTTTCGCGTGTGACGTGCGTGACGTTACGACGCCGAAAGGTTTCCGCTGGGAAATTGGATACTGCGCAAAGACAGTATAGTTGCTAGATATTTTTCGTTCCTTATTTTTCAACAGACATGTTTCGCTAAGAGAGTTATAGCACATAAATATTTATTGGAAAGTTTGAATATGCAAAATACGACAGTACGTGGTTCTTGAGCATTTTGGATCAACGTTGTATGAACGCAGCATTTCATTCGAAGACCACAGGTGAAGGACGTGATATCGTTACCTCGATCACCAGATAATTATACGACTCTTTTAAGCAGAGATGAAACACGTTCGTAAGTTACTTAGGTATATGAGAAATACGTGTTTCCAAATCACCTAAAACATTTTATATATTTAGTAGTCTTAAATAATTGAGAAGAAATAAAGCCTGACTAAAAGTTCAATGCATATTAATTTTTATTCGAGTTAATTTAGCTCTTTTCCTAATGCGAATTTTAAGGCAAAGAATCCTAATTAAAAATACAGTTTCAAAATATTTGTAATCTTAGTTTTTCTCTCTTGTTTTCTACACATTTCGTTCAACCATTTGGAAATGTCGGGAGGAACACAGAGTGTTACAGCGAGATTACAACGCAACCTTTACCTTCATTATGGAAAGTTAAATGTAATGAATAACGAAGTATCGTTTACAGTTAATTTCGATGCTCGCTTCGAGTCAGTAGTGCAAAAAAAAAAAAAAACGAGAAAGAATCGTGAAAACAAATGGTCGAAGCTGGCAGAAGCGAAATCGAGTCCTTTAGATGTAGCCTTTTGTGGCGAAGCTTTGGTCAGTGACAGATGGTCAGTGTACAGTCAGGGTAAAAAGAAAAGGAAGGAAAGAAAAGAATTCGCTAGACTGGCTGTTTGTCCACCGCTATAGTCCCATTAGTACGCCATTTCTGTTGACAAATGGTGTAAATCCTTAACAGCTTTTTAGAATGTATACGATTACAACGGAAACCGCATGATTTCTCATTTTGGTGAGAATATTATTCATTTAGTTTTGATTATAGTTAACCACAGTTTAGATCATCTTTTTGTAAACAATTTGTTTCGTTGACGAAATACAGTATAGCGGCTAGAAAAATGATTAACACGAAAGATTTTCTAATATTTCTACTGCGTTGCACAAAAGACTTAAAATCTTTACAAAACATCATCCGCAGATGTTCCATATTCATTTATTAAACCTATACGTATATCATTTCGTAACACAGATTCACATTACATTATGGCAGCAAATTTAGAACATAGGTGAAGTTTAATCTTACCAGGCTCTCGTTCCAGTTTTTTTCAAAGCTGCAATGAAAGCCCGCATTTTTTTTATCTACCTTTTAGTATTATTGAAGTTTTCATACAGTGGAAACACACGTATTGTTCAGCACGAAACTTCACCGGTTATTAAATTTGCGAAGGAAAGGCGAGCTTTCTCGGTCTTTAGCGATCGATTCGGATCTAGAAGAAATTCTTTTGGTCCCTGGTCCTGGCCATCTTCAAAAAGGACGACCGTAAGTGCAGAAAGCAAGGTAGCGCGTTTCTGTATCACGTATCCAGCTCGACCTTTTGAACTGTCGCCATTCCTTATCTACATCCCTACAGCTTCCTGCTGTTTTTATCTCCGTCTCAGTTTTCTTCAGGCGATATTCCTGTGATAAAATTTTATCTTGCTGGATTTAAAAATGTATTTCTTAAAAATGTCTACTCCTATGACATATCATCTATCTGTACTTTACATTGGATGCAAAGAAATTATATTTACTCTTTTAAATCAGTGGAAGTCTGTTCAAAAAGATATCTATTTTTCTTAATACGTAATATCTAAAAAGGATCTGAAAGAATTAAATATCGGCATGCGTGAAATGTGTTGACGGTACAATATATCTAACTTATATGAAAATGTTTATAAAAATTTGAGAATCAATTTTCGAAAAAGTTTATGCGATAATAAGCAATAATAACAATAATTCTTGTTAAAGAAGAATCTAAGAATCCATCATGGAATATTTTACTATATGAATATGAAAATTAATTACGCGAAGGTTGAAGAGATGGTCTGAGTGTTTCAATACTTTCATTAATCTAAACGAACCATGATATCAAATTTACTTATATCTCATATATACACATAAAATATAATATGAATACCTATCTACATAAATTTGTCAATTTTTATTACTTGCCTAACGACGCAATTAATAACAATCGTAATACAGAGATCCTTTAGAATACATCACCCCCAATTGAATCCCATTTGAGGGGGGTTAATTTTCACCCGCCAGTGTCTTGTATTTTAATCATCTCCTTCGCTCCTAACACCATTTCAACAGCTCTCCACATCCACTGAAGACCTGGCTCGACTTCCTCCATCCCACCCGTTCCATCTATCGGCACTCTCATCCCTCAATGTTTAACGTAGTCTACCACCCTCGCCACCCTGTTTCACCCTGCATTTTACAACGCAACATCCAGCCAGACAAGCAACGGTAGCGAAGAGACAATTTGTCGCAGCTTTTCGGTAACTCGCGTCCCATCGTCCCCTAACTCACCACCCTTCCACCCTCTCTATTCGTTTATCCCACGGAGCGTGCACGATATCCATTTCGAACGAATCGCCCGTGGCAGATTCCAGGCACGAAAGCCACTGACATCCCGCGGGAGAGCTTCTGGCGAAACGCAAAACGTCAAGTGCGTTCACCCCTTCCGTCGCTCGCACCCCTGGCCACCTTATCTGTTTTTTTCCTTCCTTCTTCAACATCGTTCTATCCTGTCTGTAGTTGCATCTGCCGCTCATATCTTTCAGATGCATTCAGTTATAAGTCTTATCAATTAATATATACAGCGTATAAGAGGGTTTAATAACTAAACACTATCGATTTCATGAATATATGACAAGGGTTATTTTTGTCATTTATGTCGTACTGCTCAATTTTACTATATCTCTTACGAACACAAACTTCTACAAATTTCTGTTGTATGGTGCGTCCTCTACCTTTTTTTCTGCTTCTTCAATTTCCTTTCATCCTGGTGCACAGTTAGTGCACGTCTGCAATTGTCTTTGTCTACCATATACATATTCCAGAATGCATCCAGTAAGAATCAATTATACGTACATAGGTTGTTCAAAGCTTTATTCTATATATTCGTTTCCGATTATTAAAACACTTTGTTGTTTAAAAAATAGAAAAATTCGATGAGATTACTCTTGTTAAAATCCCGTCAATTTTCCTGTATCTCTTACAAATACGAATTTTTACAAATATTTAGTATAAGGCAGCTGCCCTCTTTTTTCCGCTTCTTCAACCTTCTTTCATCCTGACGCACTGTCTGTGGGCGTCTGTGTCTGTTACACTTTCCAGAATACATCCATTGCGAAAGGTGACGCGATGGTCCTGGGGATGAGAACGATCCCGCGGGAATATCGAATGCCATCGGAGCGAATTGGAGGAGGGACAGGATAGAGGAGGGGGTTGATACTGTGACGATACTCGAATCGATATTTTTCTCCGCCTAGGGACCCTAGATCGCTTGGGTTAGCGCCGAGGGACGAAATAAATTAAACGCTCGAAACTGCGTGAACGTGGCTAGCTGTAATTTTCCGGTACGAGAGAGTTTTGGAGAATTGGAGGAGGGGAATAATGGGATGAGGTTGCTGGTTTTTCCGGAGATAACCACGATTGATAACCTTCGATGGGATCTGGATCGCGAGAGAATAATGGAAGTGGTGGAGTTGGGCGTAATTATTTGGACAGTGGCGAGGTGTAAGTTTCGTTCGAATTCATGTTGGTTCCTTTTTGGTCGTGATAAGGTCTATACCGTTATTTGTACCATTTGTTATAGTATATGTGGGAAAATGAGGTAAATCTGAAGAGTCACTGTGCTTTGTGCCAATTTAACGCGTGATAGCAAATCTAAAAGAAGCAACGTGTTCTGCGCATCGTTTTATTATTTGTGTACGATACGAACAATTTCGCGTATGAATGTATCTGAATAAATTTATAAATTTCTTTTTATCCTTGATCTTGTCGTCATATTTGTTAAAAACAAAATTTGAATATACGATAGTGATGGAGTCCTATTTTAGGTGCCGATATAAATCATTAATGTATTAACTGATTTTGATGCAAAGAATATAAAATATTTAATTCAACAGTAGAAAAATGTTATCAAAATGATTTCATGTGTATAATTAAAGTTCCCTTACTTAAATAAAAACATTTCGTGGATATGGAGTCATTTTGAGAATTATGAAATGTTCTCCTTCGTACAAAATTACATTTCTTCTCTTTGACCTGAAGAGTACTTTTCGATATAACTAATTATATTATTGGCATGACGTATCAATATACCCTGTATTAATTCTTCTGTATTTATTTTTTAACTCTGACATGGAAATTGCTCCCATGTTCCTGTTTCATTTATGAAATTTCATATTTCGAGCATCGATTTACCCGAATAAAATAAAACCTTTGTTGGAACGTATTCATAAATCGTATAAAAATCCTTCGTTGCATTTCCGTAGAAATATCTATTTACATTTTCAGCTAGTGCTTATTGTCCTGTATCCGTATAACTTTCAGACTATTTCTAAATATTCTAATATACACAAAAATAATATTTTTTGATGAAAAACATTTTATTTAAAAAAATCTTCGTTTCTACAAATATTTACGCAGAAATATTAAAACGTGATATTACACTTTATCTTTCTAAATTATGCGAAATAATACGAATAAATTAAAACAATTTAGAACATATAACTTATAGAAGTACGAAATCATCAGAAATTATGAAGTCTCTGAGTTTAACAATAACAAAAAATATTATAAGCCCTCTTCTTTTTAACATATGTAACGAATTATACTTTTTGAATTCATAAGTTCAATTAATACAAAATTTTGTGCACAAAACAACTACTACAGGTGACAACTTTATTACAATATTTCAAATTTAAGGAGTGTACGTACATTTTTACGAATAATTTCAGAACTAAAATGTAAAAATAAAAAACTATTTCCAGTAAATTGTCAGAAGTGTTTGCACCTATTTATATGCTTGCCAGTGTACATATATCCGCCATAAAAATGCTCTCAAATTGATTCATCGAAACGACGAACATTACTATTTAAAATATACACATAAGATTTATTAGTAGTCCTGGCTGACATTTTATCGACCACACTACACCATTTCTGACAAACATACTTATACCTCATGAGTCATACTTCAGCAGATATATATATACGGGATTAGTAACTTCAAATTAAAATGTTTCATAAACCACTAGATACTATATTAATCGTCTGCATCCAGAACTGAATATCATTGGTTTCTATTTCCTAAAATCTATTATTGAGCAGCTTATCAAAAACTCTACGTTGCGGAGTTTTTACTTATTTGTGAACTTTTATACATTTATGAGAAATATGCCTTAATTTTCGATTCGTCATCGATATATCGAAAAACGATAGAATTTATCCGGAAATCAAACGATTCGTGAAAAACGTTCTTTGACAGAGATAGGTCTAAAATCCACAATTTCTAAGAAAAGAAAAGAAAAAACACTGTTCGAACTATCCAAGACGGTATAAGAAGTATCGCTTCCTACGAAAATCGTAGAAATTCAAAATAACGGTGGATAGCGATCGAATCCACTGACGATATTCATCCGATGCGTTGCTTTTACTTTCACAGCGGTGGAAAGGAGAACGTATAAATACGTTTCCAGTAAGATACGCCGTATCTTTTGGTCGAGCCGGAAAGTTTCCGAATTTCATAGAAATTCGACTACCACCACTTTATCTATCGGGTGTCAATAAATAATCGCCGGTCGTAGAATGCCTGTGGCCCGCGGCGATAATAATTTTCATACCCATTCAGAGGCCAGGCTTCCATGAGACAGAGGAATATCGGAAGAAATCGAGCTGAAAGATAGAGCGACCACGTAATATCTTTCGCGTCCAGCCCCCCTCCCCCACCCTATGGATTCGCCTGTTCAACCTCTGGTGACCTTTTTTCGGCCACGACCTCTTTTTGCATTAAAGCGACACACATTTTAGATCATGCCTACGTTGACACTTTCGTGATTAACAACTATGATTAGGATATAGATAGTTAAAATGATTTCCGTTATCTTTTTGCATTTGAATTTGTGAATTTGGGAACAATTTTAGACGGACGAATGAATTTGGAAACTGAAGATATTAAATTTTCTCGAGAGCTTTAGAATTTTTCAAAATGTGAAATATCGTGCGTAATTTATACTTTTTAAGGCACAGTTTCAAAAATACCATATATCTCTGTCGAATTGGAATCACCCCTGAATGAATCAAAGAATTATGAAGGTCGACAATAATTAGCAATTCGTCGTTTTTCTACGCTGTTTGCGAAAATTTTTACGAACCGGTACAGAGCTAATCGATCGATCGTTTCTATAATCTCGATAAATTATCCTTACATCAAATCAGCGTGTGTTCTAATACTTATAAACGAAAGTGTATATCGTTTATAAACAAGAAGGAATAAATGTTTAATTCGAAGGTATACAGGGAAGGGCCTGGGCAGATATACAGGGAAGGTATGCAGAGAAATAAGCGATATGAGCTTGCAAATAGGATATCTGGAAGAAATGCAAAAATGTTAGATTTCACCGGTATCTCGATATTGACGGAGAATAGATTTCAGTTGTAGCAGCGGCGAGTAAGGAACGGGCCCGATCGGTCTCCGCGCGATATCGATAATCTCGCGAGCGTACCACAGCCTTTGCAAATTCCACCATTCGATTCGATTCGATTCAATTCGATTTGCAGCCTTCGCCTTCCATATGCCGTAGCTCGAGGCTGTTGGCCATGTCACGGTTTCTAGTTAGAAACGGTAGAATACTAGGTGAAACGCGTGTTCCCCTTCTCCAATACAGCCACAAATTATGGGAATAATTGATTTTTAGACACGACACTCAATGCTCACAGTTCGCGAACGGTCTGTCCGAATATTTACTAGAAAACGAAAGTTTTCATCGACGAACAAGCAATGTACGCGTGCAGAACGGTTCTAGTTTCTATGAATACGAAATTGTCATAGTTGCTGGACTCAACCAGTTTCCCAAAAGTTTCTGCGATCCCCGAGCGATGAGATCTGTTTCGAAATTACGTGTTTCGTGTTTGTTCGCGATAAAAATTGCAAGGACTTTAATTATCCACGAGCACGTTCCGTTCGGTCCTCTTTCTACAGCGTAAAATTGTACCAGGTTTTATTGAATATTTCTTTTGAGCATTAGAGAGCTTCCGGCGTATGTTACCAGCGGAACGATTCGATACGATCAGATAATGTTTGATAATCTTTCTTGGTATTAGGTTGTACGATCTTCTATATCAAGATACCCTACTAGTACCTACCATTTTTTAAATTTGGAAAATTTTTATTTGGAACGAGGATAAAAAAGAACCCAGTTTATGTGAATTGAATGTATAAGTAACCTAATTCATATCCGTATAATTGAAATCGTTCACTATATGACGAGCAGAGATTTATATCGATTGATAAGTTGTGGAAATACAAAGTTTTTTCTCCGTTCTATATAAAATCGCTTTTCATTAAGTGTAGTGTAAGAGTCTTAAAATGTAGCTTAAGATGTATCCAAGCTTAAACGAATATAATTGTAGAAACTTTGTAATTAATACTATATTCAGCTAAATTTGTATAGTTATACATACATGTATAAACCTCCTAGAGAGGTTTGAGGAAGCTTCACATAAAATATATATATAAATTCAATATACTTACGAATATACTCGTAAAATAATTTCTATGATCTTCTTCAATATTAATATTCCGATATGTTGTTAGTCATAAAGTGATGTTAAAATAAAAAAATCAACAAAGATATACGTATCGTGTCTACTGATCGTGTTCCTATGATCATCATATAATACAAAAGCATTTTGCCACTCTTGAAAGGAACTTTTCGATAGAATAATCTCGAATTGCTTTGAAAAAGATAACTGCTTACAAATTCAGCAAATCGAAAACTAGCATCGGCGTGATGCAACACAGGTGATCCAAGACAACGAAATTTTTGCGTCACGTAGCTGGATCGGAGATTTTTACACGCCGTTCTCCCATTCTCCTCAGAGGGCCGATTTTTCTATTTTCCATTTATACGCACGTGTGCACTATATTGCACCAAACGCTGTTGCATGTTTAATGTTTTTCGGGATGTTACACGGCTGATCACGTACAAGCGGAAACGCTAGCTCGGTATGAAACTTCCGTTCGGAAGTAGCGTAAAGAGCATGCCTTATTTTCTGTAAGAAACCACTTTCGACGGGATCGAATTACAAGAGTGTCGACGGCGCCGACAGCGCCGCCGGCATCAGCCTAGTTCGCCTTTGAAGATTTACATTTTAACACAGTCGAAAATTGCACCCGTGCATCCTAGACTTGCGCAACGCGCCGTTTTAAACGACTCAAATGCGATATTAGTTTCTGTTCGCTCCCTTAAGCTGGAATATCGTTTAGGAGGAGATTCCCTTCTACTTCTAAATATTATAACTAATTCTTTATCTTGAATATTGTGTTACGTGTATGTTTCTTAACGTTTAAATTTCCTATTTACGCATACAGAACCACAGACAGTTAATTAATTAATATATATTAGTCCAATCGTGTATGAGTACCCAAGTGTAATTTTGGAAGAAATCATCGTGGTTATGATTGTAATTATTGTACAATTTAATATTCATGCCCAAGATAATATTCTGTCTGTATCTTAAACCTGATGAATTAAAACGAAGGACTATATAATTTCTTATCGCTTACGTTTATCGCTGGCGTATTGCGTTTGCCTTCTTCTGGAACTTCAGAAATCAGTTCCTCTCTTATAAAATTTTTGAAAAGTGTCAAAAGCTTTGAAAATGTGTTTTAAAATTTGTACATTTGATTTTGATAAAATGATGAAATTACAGCGATTTGGAGAAATCGATCTGTCGTTTGGTAATGGTAATTTGTATTCTAACGTTCTCCGCGGTGTACAATGACGTAAGACAATGTGACGCGAACAAAAGTAATATCGCATGTTTGGAGAATTGTGTGTTTCATTGTGACTAGGATGACATTTCGTGTAGATTGTACATGTTAAATATTCTAAGATTTTAAGGTATTTCTGGCTTGGAAATTGTTCCTATTTATACTGAATTCTGTTTCGAGTTTTACCTGCATTTTGTAGATTTTGTAGCATCGCCTAGATATTTCTGTAATAAAATAGCACTTAGGAATGTATTCCATTGAAATACGTTGCTTTGTGTCACCGGATTTCGTGGAAAGTATATTCTCTGGTTTAGCCTACTTGAGTTAAAATCATAAATTAAAGTTCTACTTTTTCACCTTCTGTGACATATTAGAATTAATTTGCAGAAAATCACATTAGAGACAAGAAGAACATTTCGGTTAAAAGCGCGATTAAAACAGCTAAATCTTCCAAAGAAGAAATTAGGTTTTCCATTCTTTCCAAGTTTTTACATATTCTTCTCTGATTTAATATTGTACAATTACTTTTCCAATTTTAATTCCAAGTATAATTCAACATTCCCAAGATACACATAATTCACAATTTCAATTTTAAATTAAAAGAGATCTCAATGAAAATTTAAAACTACTCTTTAAACTTCTAAAAGTAAAACTTCTAAACTTGTAAAGAAGAAACTAAGCTTTCAGATCCAATTATCTTTCCTGTTTTCATTCTATGTATATCTCGACAATTCCAAATTACATAAAATTCACAACCATTCTATGATTCTCAGCCTCCTACTCACATTTCCTCGAACAACAATTCTGAAAACGGCACAGTCTTCCAAGTATCGAAACGAAACAGGAAAAGGGAAGAACGGGATCGAATGAAGCGTCAGGACATTGACGAATGAACAGGTTTCAAGACGTTTGCTCTCACCCTTCGACGAAAGAAGGATGGATCAATGTATCGCGATAAAATTAAAATATGCAGAGATTGCGTCTCTCTCCCTTTGTCCTCGAACGATTTAAGAAGAGGACGTTACTCGAGGGTGATACACGAAAGTACGCATAAGTGATCGCGCTTCTCCATTTAATCTCCATCCATCGAGAGATGGGTTATTTTCGATGATTCCACTAGAAAAAGCGTGCAATTGAACTTTCGAACTGATCACACCGCGAAAAACTAGAATAAAAGTAGCCCCGAAACTTCGTGGACCGCGTGGAAAGTTGGATAATGGAAAGGGGAAGTTGCGGAATGAGTGGTAAAAGAGACCTTCGGGAGTGATAAACAGGCACGTGAATCATTTTTATATTATAACTTTAGTCACAAGTCGTGAATACAGAATATAGGCGAGACATAGTTTTAAAATTTACCGTTTGTCATCTTTCACTAACAATAAAAGTAGAAAAGGTTTTTCGTGTTCTGAAATTCTACTAGGGAGTTCAGCATATCTTTTAGTATACAAGGTGTTCAAAGGGTGTATTTCGTTTCGATAGTAAAAAATTGAAGGAGTACTCCTACGAGTCAGGAAGGAAGAAAATGGAGAATAAAGAATTACGTACGAGGCTTTATATACTTCTTCTTCAAATGACTTTTTGTTCCACCTCTCTACCTTTTGAAAATTTGTTAGCGGATATTAGGCATTTTTTAAGTATACGGGCTCTTTTTCTTTTTAATAAAATAAAAATAAGATAGAGAATTTCGTGTAATGCCTTATTTGGATGTTCCACGACACTGATAGTAGAAAATTGGCAATCGTTTGTCAATAAACAGATACAAGTGAAGCATTTGATCAAAAAATTCCTCAACTGTATTCGTCACATGCTTTATCGCATGAGAGCTACATACAACCGATGTATATAAAAGCAAAAAAAGAATATCCCTGAAGATAACCGTTCTGACTAAAGTTACAGAAGATTCTCATGCATATTACCCGTAAAGTGTAAAGAAACGCGACTACGTGACAGAGAAGGTCGCGTGTTCGCGATACCAGATCGATCTATCTATGGTCGATCCACTAGTCTATCATCGATCCTCAACGATCACCGTCGTTGCAGAATCGTTGAAGATTATGAGATTTCAACGGTGCAAATCGAAAGCATGACGTGCAGCCTGCCTATTTTCCTCGCCGACGACGTCGCGCCGCGCTATGCTGAATTTTTCGCCACCCACCTCCTCTTCGTACTTCCGCTCGCAATTTTCCCTGTGACCTGTTTGCGCGACACCGGTACACGCGTATTCAACCCTTAAGCTGTTCACGTTAAACACTTTTTCTCCTTGCAGCCTCATTCAGCGTTTGCCTTGCGAAATGGATTTGCCAGAGAAACTTCCGTTCGATAAACGCGACCGACCTGTTTATATTCGCTCATTTTATGCTTGTTTATTTATGAACGAGATTTTTACGAGTGTTAATTGTAGCATAAGAATTGAATGTTGATTATATACCTTAATTAAATTCCTTAATATTCTTTCCCGAATTTGGTAAAATAGAATTGTGAGTCGCATTGAGAAATTTCTGTCGAATTTAAATTTCAGCGTTAACGAAATATACTAGGTTGTCCGAAAAGTTTCTTTCGTTTCATAAGGTGATAATAGATGAACAATTTCTGTTTTATATTATTTTATTGAGTTAGGTATGATCCATTTCGTTCTATTTCTATTATTATATGTGCATAATTCAATAAACTAATATAAAACAAAAAACATTGTGCGTCTATTATTTCCTTATAAAACAAAAAAAAAACATTTCGAATAACCCAATAGTAAGGCAGGATAGTTTCACTCGTCTAAGCTTCGATATCATAAAATTCTATAGGAAACTTTGCATTCGTTCACTTTGGATATATTGACGTTTAACTTTATACAAAAAGGTTTAGACATTTTCATGTTGAAATTTATGCAAAAGTTTAAATATTTTTGCACCGAAACTTAAGCAAAATTTCAAGACTGATTTATTCCATACAACGTGCTTCCTTTATTTCCATTTTTATTTCGTAGTTTTCTTTTAAAGAAACGAATCACGCGGTCGGGTAGCTTCCTGGTCTAAGAAATCTTAATCTCGAGACTACGGGGCGAAACAGGTTACTTTTTTGCGAGAATAAAGCGTAATAGGGCTTAAGGTTTTTGGTAGAATTACCTGGTATTCTGCTTTTTATGACTCGTTTTGTAAATTAGTTTGCTCGAGTGGAAAGTTTTGCAGAAACGATTTGTTAGAATTTCGCGAAGGATATGAGGTTTAATATGGCAGATGATAGATAAACACGTGGTCAGATAAACCGAATAGTGGCATAGTGGGATAAAATACCTCCAAAAAAGTTTTCTATACCAAAATACGATACAATTTAATTACAAAAATGAGAATATACTAAACGATTTTTAAAATTATTCTTCCATATTTTTATGACATATAAATTGGCAATTTCACACAAAATTTTATTGTTCGAAAAATCATGCCTTTATGAGTTAAACTGCGGTATTATTTATTGCCTCGTTCGATAAAAATCCTATTATACTGTACCATTATCAAAATTGCAAACGCAACATTTAAAAATTCATCTTTCAATTGCAATCGTCTGTATTCAAAAGCATTCGCAAAAAGATTCTCACATTATATATTATTATTCTCACATTATATTATATTTCGAACTAATTCGTTCTTCACAAGCCGATCACATTGCACCACTAGCGCAAACTCATCCCGAAACATCTTAGCGGAGCCGAACATTCTCATAAGGCAGTCTCTTGAATTCAAAGCACCCTAAAGCAAGTTCCTTCGTTCCGCAAGGAAGAAAGTCGATCGCGTTACTCGGAATCTTCCTCCTCGAATGTTAATCCCCGCATTGTTTCCAGATATCGCAATCAACGTACGACTTGCCGCATCCTATCTCTGTTTTCGTCGTTTCTGTTTCATCTGAAAGATCCTCGAACTCGCGTTGGAACGGCGAACGATAATTGAAATGTTTAGCAAACAGCAGTCGCGCGTAACAGAAAACGAGGATTATTTAAACGTTTACGCAACTGCTGCCTGATTTCCATTGCTTTCGCTTTTATGTTCGTTCTATTGAAATATGACTGTCGCAACATTGTTTCATTGTCTTTGTGCTTGAAATTGTCCTATAAATTGTGCTATACTTATGAAATATAATAATATAACATATAAGTAGCATTCGCGTATTTTTTTTAAAGAATTAGCCATCCTATTGAATTAGTGAATTTAAATAAGTGGAATACACGATTAGTGCATAAACATAGAATTTTATAATATACGACGTCTTGTATTAATTATAACGAACGTCTATAGTTGCTTTGCGACCATATCACTATAAATTTTGATGTTCTACAGAATTTGATAAAACTACAACGTTTTAGATGAGAAAGTATCACACACAATAATTTGCTTCTTTTCATCGAGTGTTAAGGACATTTGACGCATGGGATATGGTAGTTCAGTCATAGAATTAACCTTAGTAAGCACAACATCGGTTGACATTGGTCTTGCAATAATGTAGTTGCTGTTATACATACTTATCAACCTTATTAAAGCTTCGAAATGGTTAAAGACTGCATTATATTGAAGGAGTTCCTTGATGAAGATCATAAGTAACTCTGCGCTGGTTTTCTCATTAAGATTGAAGATCAAAGTTGCTATCTTCTACCACTTAAAGGCTTCACACACCTAATACACGCTCGTCTCACATACATCCAAATCTTCATGTCTCGCATACGCATCTGTAACCTTCTACGTGGTCTTTTTCCTCCTTCCACTAACAGCTCTTCTCTCGTTACTCTAGTATGTCACTCGAAATGAACATGTAATTTGAAGTTCTTGCTATTACATTAGAAGACATATTATACGTTTTCAAAAAATTATATTATAATTTATAGGAAAGGAATCTGCCAAAGACACGCGAGATGTCAATAGAATTCTCTTCATTAAGAGAAATTGATGTTGATAAGAATATTAGAAATATGCGCATACGCATGTATCGTTCCTTTCCATGCATTTGAGGTGATGTGCGTGATAGGTGTAGAAGAATCACTCGATATTGTTCAACAATAATTATTTATTTGTTTATGTTTGTAGTATACACTTTTGCGCCGAACGCGCGATACAATTATCGGTTCGCGGTTACAAGTTCAAGCTCGGCGTGATACGTTTCGCGGTGCGATTCAAGTCGAGACGATTGCATCAGATGTCGAGCAATTCGGATTCGCTATTACGGACGACTGCCGACGTTCAATTCAGATAGACGTCTTCCAACTCGTCTCGCTGCTCACGACTAAATCCATTTTTGTCGCGATAATGCCCCTTAGGAAAACTGTGATTGGGTGTGTCTAAGGATACGGAATCATCGGATTCGTTAAGGAGAGTGTTAGTTCAGAAAGTGAGGGAAATGGATGTCGCTGTTAATTGGCTAAATTTTGAGTTGGTGGTTGGAAAGGGATGTTAACCGCCCTTGAGAGAAAGTAGCTAGCGAGGAGCGTCGTACGTGAGGAAAAACAGATTTCCTGTGTTTTCCCGTAGTGGGTGTTATGTATAGGGACTGTTGAGACAAAGACTATTTGTCGCTTTAGAGAACCTTAGCTACATGAATCCTAAGATTTATAGCGGGTCCTTAGGCTAGCTGAAAACATTCGGTGTTAATGTATCGACATCTGGCAATCATCTTGTTCGAAGGGTAGAGTCTTTGTGTAGCGAGCCACGGGATAGAAACCGTTGGGAAGTTTGCTGTCGAGTGCCGCTACAGTACCCCTTTACCAGTGACAACGCTTTCCTTTTTTTTTTTTCTTTTTTTATATGTCGCAGGTAGTTCTTACATATTAGCTTATCGCAGACCCGCCTGAAAGTGGTCAGGGAAACGAACTTTTCTGCCCGCGCGCGTGGTGTGATGCACTTTTGGGTCGTCTTCGCTTTGCTCGTTTCAACATCCATCGGTATTATTACGTCGCGTTTTTCAGTGTAATGATGTTCAATGTTATCGTCCAATAAAAATGCGGGTTTCAGACGATCTATGGATACTATTACATTTTTGTTGTTAATTTCAAGGAAACAAACAATTCGAAAACCCACAGTGGACACTCAGAAAATAGTGTTCCCACCCCACAAAACACAGACAACTGTTGAGAAATGTTAAGTTGGTATGACCGCTAGTTACTATAAGCTAAGTTGGTACGACTCCTAACGACGCTCTTTTATCTTAGATGTCGACCACGTGTTAATTGCTTAGACGCATCAGTGTGATCAGACGTATTTATACAAGAAACAGAAATAAAAGGTGTGATAATCAATCCGTGTGAATCAGCTTGAATATCAACCCCAACCTATATATAATAACAGGTTATGGGCCCAGGGCAGTAAACTGCGGCAGGAAAGATATTTATTTTTGAGTTTTGAGTCTTTGTGAAATTATCCGAGGAGAAAGCACACCATATCCGACCAGGAGAACATGGCCGATGTGGACAAGGAAATGAATCCGATCTTGAGGAAAGGAAACTACGAGTATTGGAGAACGATGACGGAAGCTTTGTTGGTTTTCCTGGGTTGCTGGGATGCCATACAGTCAGGATTTACGCCAACAAAAAGGATGAAGGCATAATGCATTAAAATGGACAATAAAGCACGTGCGAGCATTTTCCGGCATGTACGCCGCGAGTACCTTGGGGACATTAGAACCCTGAAAACAGCAAGGGAGCGCTGGAAGACATTAGAAGATATTCACGGGAGATCTACGTCGATGGACATCGTATTATGCATGCGAGAACTAGGCACAATGGAGAAGACCCCTAGCATGGATGCGTCCGAGTACTGCGGAAGGATACAAGACCCATACGACAAATTATCCAGCGTAAGCATAAAGATCGAAGACCACGTTATGGCGTGTTTTCTTTTAGCCGGCCTCGTGGCGAACCCAGACTACTCAACTTATCTCAGAACAACGAGAATCGACAAGAATCTGAGCGCGAAAGTCGTGAAATCCGATCTATTACTCGAGGAAAGAAGGCTGGACGCGGCGGAGGGATCATCCGAGAGGGGCAGCGCAATGGCGACCCGGAGACAAGGGAAGTTCAAGCAACACAAAGATGGCGCTAGGCCGAAGACTAGGAACGCACATGATCAAAAGTGCCACAAATGTGGTAAGATGGGCCACATATCCTATCAATGCCAAGACCAAAAGGGAGGTAAAGAGGAGAGGAATCAAAGGGAGAAGAAGAGACAGGAGGACAACAGAAGAGATAGAGGATCAGAAGAAAGGCCGAGGTCCAAGGGACTTATATCGACTCTGGCTTTGTCTTCGATCAGTCACATGAGCAGGGAGATGATAAGCTACCTTGACTCAGGTGCCTCAAATCACATGACCCCGGATAGGCATCGATTCGTGGAATTCACGCTTGCGACGGGACAGATCAGGATCGGCAAGGGATACCTGGAGGTCAAGGGAAGGGGAACAATCGTCGTAAAAATGGCTGAGTCCTGTGGTGGCTGGACGCTATCCCTATCAAACGCTCTGTGGGTGCCCGAGCTAGACGTAAATCTAATTTCGATCAGACAACTGGCGAAGAAGGGCGTTACCACAGTGTGTACTAGGGATGAAGCCGTTGGAACACACAACGACGAAGACGTCGTATTCAACAAGGTTGGAGACGACGTATTCAACAAGGTTGGAGACGACGTATTCAACAAGGTTGGAGACGACGTATTCAACAAGGTTGGAGACGACGTATTCAACAAGGTTGGAGACGACGTATTCAACAAGGTTGGAGACGACGTATTCAACAAGGTTGGAGACGACGTATTCAACAAGGTTGGAGACGACGTATACTATCTTGAGACGATACCTGCTGAGGAGCACATGGCAGGCCTCTCCGTGGAGCATGATCAGGAGAAACCTAGCCAAGATGACGGAGACGTTGAGGTCATTGAGGCGAGGGCATACAAGGGTACCACATCGTGGCACGGGAGACTGCGTCATTTGCATGGAAATGCAATGAGGAAGATTCCTATAAGGAGCGTGAAGGAGGAATCCAAGAAACAAGACGAGCTATGTGGAGTCTGCGTAAAAGGAAAGATGACAAGGGTGCCATTTCCGAAAACAGCCCACCACATGTGCCAACGTCCTCTAGAAATCATACACAGCGATGTCAGCGGCAGAGTCCAGTGTAGATCGTTAGGCGGAGGTAAATATTTTTTAACGTTCATAGATGATTTCTCCAGGTACATGTACGTTAGGATCATCAGTAGGAAAAGCAAGGTATTCAAGTGTTTCAAGGAATACCAGATGGAAGTAGAAGCCTTACATCAGTCGAGAATCTGTGCCCTCCAAACCGATAACGGAGGAGAATATACAGGAGTTGACTTTGAGAGCTATCTGAAGGAGAGAGGTATTTTGCACAGGAAGACTGTTCCAAGGAACCCTGAGCAAAATGGAATTTCAGAACGGGCAAACAGGACACTGGTTGAGATGTCTAGATGCCTACTAATCCAATCAGGACTCCCTGACTATCTGTGGGGAGAAGCCGTGAACACTGCATGCCACATTAGGAACCTATGCCCATCCACCGTTATCGGAGATAAGATCCCACTAGAATTGTGGAAAGGTAAGGGATGCGACATCCAAGAGGAGATCAATAGGCTAAGGGTATTCGGATGCAGGGTCTGGTACCTGAAAAGCCCAGGTGAAGGTAAATTTGACAGCAGGGCGGATGAAGGGATATTTGTAGGTTATGACAGACAGGTCAAGGGATATAGAATTTACCTACCAAAGACCAAAAAAGTAATAATCTCTTGTCATGTCAGGTTCGAGGAAAATGTATTCCCCTATAAAAGCATGAAAGTGGATGCAAGGAACATCAAAAGAAGATTCTCCGAATGGATATGGGACGTTAAAGATTTCGAACTTCAAGGAGGAGGTAACACAAGCAATATAGAGACTCAAAGTGACGGTGAAAACGATAAGGGACACAGTGATTATTTCCTGGACAACCTAACAAATGAGAACAATCAGCAAGAGGTTGTGAGTGTACCAACCGTACCTAGGAGGTCAGCGAGATTGCACAAACCAAAGACGTGTAATAGTTGTGCTCGTGTTGCGGCAGCTTGTAGAAAGTAAGGTTCATGTGAGTCTGTGAATGTGCACGATGCCCTGAAGGGGCCAGATGCTCAAAAGTGGACCGATGCAATTGCAAAGGAGTTAGAAAATTTAGCGAACAAAGATGTGTGGGACATAGTGAAAAGACCTTTGGACAGAAACGTAATAGATTGTAAGTGGGTATTAGTCATGAAAAGAGACCCTGATAGGCATAAAGCTAGGCTTGTAGCTCGAGGATTCTGGCAAAGGCCTGGAGTAGATTATTCAGAAACCTTTAGTCCAATAGTAAAGCGTAGGACACTAAGGATTTTGCTTGCTCTGTGTGCAGAGAATGAGTGGTGTTACGAACACATTGATGTGGAGTGTGCGTATCTAAACAGTCCTTTGGATGAGGACATATATATGGAGCAACCTGAGTTCTACAAGCTTCCAGGGAAGGACAGGACTCAGTATGTGTGTAAGCTCAAAAAGAGTTTGTATGGTTTGAAGCAAGCGGGGAGAATGTGGTTTAAGTACATAAATTGTATTTTGAGAGGTATGAGTCTGAACTCATGCGTGAGTGATCCGTGCATGTATGTGAATGCATCCAAAGATCTCATTGTGGCTGTGTATGTGGATGATATTCTTGTATTTGGAACAGAGGCTATGATTCACGCGTTCAAAATTAGGATTAAGGAGAAATTAGATGTGAGGATGTTAGGAACTGATACTCAATTCCTATCCGTCCACTTGAGTAAGCCGAACAGCACTACGGTTGTGTTCGACCAATCCGTGCAGATAAGTCAAATGTTGGAGCTGTTTGACGTTACTCAAGAGGTTGGAGTGTCTACACCGCTAGCCAAGGAGTGCCGAGGCTGGTCTAGACATTGTAGATAACGAACCGGTAGACAACAAGTTGTACGAACAGGCTGTGGGGCATATAATGTACGTCGCCACGGTAAGCCATCCTGATGTCGTATGTGCAATAGGAAAGTTAAGCCAAAGATGTGCGAATCCGACGGTGTCTGATTGGAAGGCAGTGAGACGTATTTTTAGGTACCTGTTAAAAACTAAAGACTTAAAGTTAGTATACCAAAGGACAGGACAACCTTTGAAGGTGTTTTGTGATTCCGATTTTGCAGGCTGTGCAATAGATAGGAAATCTAGAAGCGGGTATGTTTTCATACTTGCTGGTGGAGCAGTATCTTGGTTGTCGAAGAAACAACCAATCATATCTCAATCGACATACAAAGCGGAGTTCGTAGCGATGCAAGAGGCAGCTAGAGAGACTGTGTGGATGTCCTTATTCTTAAGGGAGTTAGGTCAATCGTCATATTGTCCGCGTCCATGCAAAATTTTCTGTGACAACATTGGAGCTATTTCGGGTCCAAGGATGAAGTAGTTGCCGAGAGTTCTAAGCATGTTCAAGTGCGTTACTTTTATGTTAAGAACTGCGTGTCGAAAGGGATACTAGATTATATCTATATATCTAGTTCTGAGAATGTTGCCGACATTCTCACCAAGGGGTTAAATAGAGTTAAGACTCAATATTTTACCAAAGCTATGGGGCTTGTAGAAACTAGCGATCAAAGGGGAGTGTTAAGAAATGTTAAGTTGGTATGACCGCTAGTTACTAAAAGCTAGGTTGGTACGACTCATAACGACGCTCCTTTATCTTAGGAGTCGACCACGCGTTAATTGCTAAGACGCATCCTGTGTGATTAGACGCCTCCTGTGTGATTTGGCGTTTTGTATAAGAAACAAAATAAAAGGTGTGATAACCAATCCGTGTGAATCAGCTTGAATATCAACCCCAACCTATATAAAATAACAGAAAACGTCACTAATTACGCTCATCCCAAAACCCGGAAAACCAATACACGAAACTAGCTCCTATCGCCCAATTAGTCTTCTACCCACTTTGTCAAAAGTATTCGAAAAGTTGCTAACGAATCGACTCCTTCCACTCCTAGAGGATCTGAAAACACTGCCAGATCATCAATTCGGTTTTCGGAAGCAGCATTCCACAATAGAGCAAATTCACCGAATAACACACAACATCAGCCAAATCCTCGAAAAGAAAAAATACTGCTCAGCGGTATTCCAACAGGCATTCGACAAAGTATGGCATGAAGGGCTACTTTACAAACTTAAAAAGGTCCTATCACACACTTACTACTCCATCTTAAAGTCCTACCTAACCAAAAGACAATTCATGGTTAAATACGTAGACGCCATTACCACAACTTTCTCAATAGAAGCAGGCATACTCCAAGGTAGTGTCCTCGAACCCCTTCTGTTCTTCATCTACACTGCCGATTTACCAATATCGACAGAAATAACCATAGCAACATTTGCCGACGACACAGCGCTATTAGCGTCCCACGCCAACCCGATAATAGCCTCATCCACTCTCCAGTGAGGTCTCGACTCAATGGAAAAGTGGTTCCATAAATGGGGCTTCAAAATTAATGAAAAAATATCCACACATAAAACCTTCACGCTGCGAAAACAAACCTGCCCACAGGTCTCCATTAACAATATAACAGTTCCAAACAAGGACACAGTCAGATACCTGGGCATGACTCTGGACAGGAGATTAACGTGGAAACAATATATCGTAGACAAATCTAAACAACTCAGGGACAAACTCACAAAATTTTACTGGCTCATTGGCCGTCGCTCCAACCTAAGCACGCAGAACAAAATTACGCTCTATAAGACCGTAATAAAACCTGTCTGGACCTACAGAATCCAACTATGGGGAACAGCAAGTAATTCCAACATTGAAATACTCCAATGCTTCCAATCGAAAACGCTAAGATCCCTAATAAATGCACCCTGGTATGTTACCAACGAAACAATCCACCGCGACCTCAAGATACCTACAGTCAAAGATGAAATACACAAGTCCAGAAGCAGATATAATACAAGAGTCAACAATCACCACAACCCATTAGTCATCCAACTACTAGACACGACGGACCAGATCCGCAGACTAAAAAGAAAATACCCTTTAGATTAAATCCCTAGATCCTACTAGAACCAACAATATAAAACTATTATAATCCATGTCATTGTATCACACCAAATGAAGTTACTGAAAATTCTCAACGAGAATTGATTGTAAATATTCTAATTGTTGAAGTGGTCACCACTTCTAGGAAAACTCCACATCTGGTCTTTTTAGCTTTCTCAAGCGCTGAAGCCATCGACAGCATATAGACAAAAGAATAGCAGGGAGGCAGACCATAAACAGTATACAGGCGACGTTGGCTTCAGGGTTTTCAGTTATAAGGGTAACACTGCTAGCGTGCGGATCTGGACCAGCTCAAATTGTATTCCTGTATTCCACTGTTAAGTTAAATATATATTTTGTATCTTACACTTTATCCACCCGTTTTTCTCTCTTTATATACCGAATAACCTCAACAGTAATAAATAAAAAAAAAAAAGCCATTAGTCACCCAACTACTGGACACGACGGACCAGATCCGCAGACTAAAAAAAAAAATACCCTTTAGATTAAATCCCTAGATCCTACTAGAACCAACAATATAAAACTATTATAAGCCATGTTATTGTATCACGCCAAATGAAGTTATTGAAAATTCTCAACGAGAATTGATTGTAAATATTCTAATAAATAAAAAAAGAAAAAAAAATGTAACGTATGTCGGTGCTGAATTGTCCTATGAAATCTAACTATCGGTATTGTCGCGGCGAACATTTATCGAGGTTCTGGCTGAAAGCGTACGTAAGGGGCTTATGATCGGTGTAAATTATGAAGTGTCTCTCTTCTATGGCGTGTCGGAAACGCTTGACCGCAGTGTACATCGCCAGTAGTTCGCGGTCATACGCACTATACTTTCGCTGGGCAGAATTCAACGGTTTGGTCAGGAGCCCTAACGGCTGCCAGGAGTCGTTGACGCGTTGCTGCAGTACCGCTCCTACAGCGTAGTCGGATGCGTCTACCGCGAGACTAACGGGCGCCCCAGGTATCGGATGCGCTAACATCGTGGCGTTAGCTAGGACGCGTTTCGATTCGCGAAAGCTAGCTTCGAATTGCTTCGACCACTCGATGGGCGCGTTGCCCCTTTTTCCTCCTTTTAAAAGGTCGTTTAGCGGCTGGAAAATTTTTGCGGCACCGGTATGAAACGTCGGTAGAAGTTAATCATACCGAGGTACCTGCGCAATGCTTTAACGGTCCCGGGGAGCGGTACTTCTATAATGGCGTCTACGCGTTCTGCTAGCGGCTTTATCCCGAATGCATTTACGGTGTGTCCCAAGAATGTGATTTCGTTCACACCAAATTCGCACTTTACGTGGTTGATGACTACTCCGTAATCGTCCAAACGTTGAAAGAGGAATCGTAAGTGTTCGCAGTGTTGTTCTTCGGTTTCGGAGGCTATTAGAAAGTCGTCGATGTACGCAAACACGAAATCTAAACCTCGGGTGATTTCATCGACGAATCTTTGACACGTTTGTGCGGCGTTTCGAAGCCCAAACATCATGTTGGCTGCTTCGAAAAGTCCGAAGGGTGTGATCGCGGTTTTCTTGACGTCCTCGGGCGCGATCGGAATTTGATGGTAAGCGCGGATAAGGTCGATTTTTGAAAAGAATCGCTTACCGTGAAGGTGTTGCGCGAAGTCCTCTATGTGCGGGAGGGCGGGGGGGGGGGGGGAATACCTGTCGGGCACGGTGCGAGCGTTCAACACACGATAGTCGCCGCATGGTCGTAGATTTCCGTCCTTCTTGGGTACGACGTGCAGGGGTAATATCCATGGACTTTTCGATGGCCGCATCACTCCTTGCTCGATCATGGTTGCGAACTCCGCCTTAACTTGTTTGAGTCGATCCGGTGCGAGACGGCAGGGTTTACAGAAGACGGGTGGGCCGGGTGAGGTTTCGATGTGGTGTACCACATCGTGTCGAATTTTCTCTCGTCCGAAGACCGGTGGACGGGTTAGATCCGGAAACTATCAAAAGTCGGTGGTAAACCGATTCGCCGAATACGGTTTTGATAGAGATCTCTTTGGCCGTAGCAGCATATCCCTTTGATGACAATTGAGGTTGTCGTGTCGAGGAGTCGTTTGTTTCGCGGGTCCACGAGCAACCCATGGTGGCTCAATAAATCTACGCCGATGATGGGCGTCTGAACGTCGACTATCACGAAACATCACTCGAAAGTCCAGCGTAGGTAAGTCGAGGGACATCGTAATGGTACCGTAGGTCACAATCAACGTTCCATTGGCCGCGAACAGCTCATAGTCGGTTTTGTTCACCTGTTCGTGTATCTTGCTGCGCGGATACACACACGTGTCGGCGTCGGTGTCCACGAACGATGTTTTTGTCTTCCTAACCCTGACGAAAATGCGGCGGGCACCCAGGCCGTCGTCGTTGGCCTCATCTACGAACGGCTGGTCGCGTTTCTCGAATTCCAAGTGCATGGGGAACGACAGCCCCTCGCGCGTTCTCCGAACGTTGCATGGTAAAAGCAAAGACCGTTTTGCCGCGGCGGATCTCGGGAACGCGAACGGCGGCGGTATCGCGTATGCTGCCATGGTCGACGTTGACTATTGATGCTCAACGCGTATATCTGCGCTTGCATCTGTGTCAATCGCTCGCTCAACGTGTTGATTGCGGCGGCCAACGATTCGTGTGTTCCAGCGTTTTGCGCTGGTGGATCGTTTACCGTTGTTATTCGGGCGGTGCGCTGGCGATTCTGTCCCAACTCCTCTGCAATGAGGTCCGCTTGGTGCAATAACCTTTGCGAGTCAGAGTCGCCCATAACTGCGAGGATTCGCCTTATGCTACCGGGTAATCGGGTCCTCCACAGCGAGAGAATGAAATAGTCGGAGGTGGAGGGGCTCGCGAGTTTCCTAATATGTTGGTAAAATTGAGATGGCTTCCGGTCGCCCATTTCCTCGCTCTCCACCACTTTCTTCAACCGAGCGTTATCCGTATCGGTTAGTGCGCGAATAAGCACACATTTCAATTTCTCGTAGCTCCCGGTGGCTGGGGGGTTCTCCAGTATGTCTTCGACATGTTGTAGGTGTCGGTTTTCGAGGCATTTAACTAGAGTTACGAACTTTACCTCGTCGTCCGTGATCTGCGCTAGGCGGAATTGCCTCTCCAACAGAGCGAACCATCCTTTGGTGTTCGAGGGTAGCAGCGGAAACATGCTGACCGTCGAATTGGTACACTTTCCTGGATTACCGTTTTCCATATCACTGACGCACACAGATTCGCGTTGATGGAAATCTCAGTGGCACTATCACGGTCACTCACTTCTGTCACTATAAATCACGTCGAGGTCACCAGTTTGAGGTGATGTGCGTGATAGGTGTAGAAGAATCACAATAATTATTTATTTGTTTATGTTCGTAGTATACACTTTTGCGCCGAACGCGCGATACAATTATCGGTTCGCGGTTACAAGTTCAAGCTCGGCGTGATACGTTTCGCGGTGCGATTCAAGTCGAGACGATTGCATCAGATGTCGAGCAATTCGGATTCGCTATTACGGACGACTGCCGACGTTCAATTCAGATAGACGTCTTCCAACTCGTCTCGCTGCTCACGACTAAATCCATTTTTGTCGCGATAATGCCCCTTAGGAAAACTGTGATTGGGTGTGTCTAAGGATACGGAATCATCGGATTCGTTAAGGAGAGTGTTAGTTCAGAAAGTGAGGGAAATGGATGTCGCTGTTAATTGGCTAAATTTTGAGTTGGTGGTTGGAAAGGGGCGTTAACCGCCCTTGAGAGAAAGTTGCTAACGAGGAGCGTCGTACGTGAGGAAAAACAGATTTCTTGTATTTTCCCGTAGTAGGTGGTATGTGTAGGGACTGTTGAAACAAAGACTATTTGTCCCTTTAGAGAACCTTAGCTACATGAATCCTAAGATTTATAGCGGGTCCTTAGCCTAGCTGAAAACATTCGGTGTTAATGTATCGACATCTGGCAATCATCTTGTTCGAAGGGTAGAGTCTTTGTGTAGCGAGCCACGGGACAGAAACCGTTGAGAAGTTTGCTGTCGAGTGCCGCTACACATTCATATAGATATATATAGTATTGTTCCCTCATTGATAGTTCAAAAAAAAAAAAAAATTACTAGGTTAACTTTTGATCTATATTTAAGATTTAATTACCTAACTTTAATCACTTATTGACGATTACAATCATGTTATTCAGGTTACTTGTTCTAACGCACACTAATGTATGCACAGTGTCACCGTTGTTCTATGTTCTACAACCTACGTTAAATATTTTCATTGAAATAGAAACAGCAGCTGTGGTCTACATAAGAGTGAGTGACTCTCCCCCTATGGAATGCGTACGACAGGTTAATATGTTTGAGATTTTATGCAAACGTACACTGCTCTAACTTTACTTTTATTATTTTTATTAAAAATAATTTAACTGCACATGCGTGGCAAGAAATTCAGAGTGAAAAACTGACCCCGAGTCGATTCGTCGTATGGTCTCTACAATGTTCCGCCTGCTATTTGGCGAACGGTGTTTGCAGGCGTAGTTTGGTTAACGGTGGTAATTTTCTAGCGAAGGTGTCGGGTACGTTTGTACAATCTCGGAAATTGAAGTTTATTAGAGAATGAAAATTCGTGGTGAGAATGCATTTTAGAACGGGTGCAATCGAAGATGAAGTAGAGGAGTGGAGATTTCGGCAAATAAGATTTATGAAGTGGAATATTTAGGATTGAAAGTTAGTGTTAAGTTGTTAAATTTGAAGGCGATTATTAGTAAGACGAATAGTTAATTATGTATGTATTGAAATGCATTTGAATTAATATATGAATATGTTAATACACGTGTATTTGTGTGTTTGAGTACACGCGAATCAGGCAATCCTGATATCCATGTATATTGTACACTGTACATTGTACATGGATATTGAAATGCATAATTAATACACGTGTGATATATCACACCTTACATGTCTCTTTAATACTGGAACTAATGTAGTATTACAGAGTATACTGCAAGAAATATACTACGTATAAATGACGTATTTAAAATAGTTTAATAACAATAGAAAGATACGTGTATAATGATATTTCTACTTTAATAAAAGATCAATACTAATTTTGGCAGACATATCTGCATATTTTTGATAGTTGCAAGAAAAAATAATCTAATTGCGTGTTATAACGTTGGTGTCAATTTCGAACTACGAATTCTAATTTCTATAAAAACCTCTAACGTTTTAATAAAATATTACAGTTCTTAAATATATTTAAACATTCTTTAACAAGAATTATAATGAAAGTTACATTTCAGAAATTCTACAGCACTACAATACAAAGCGCGCAAACACCATTATCATCCATCATTTCATACTCCTGTCCAGCCCCTAGCTACGAACCATTCGAGATCAACTAAAGAAATCCAATCACGAAGAAATAAGACCGGTTCTCGATACAGGTTATCAAATAAATAAATTCCACGCAATGGTAGTGCAATTATCGCGAATTGGCTGGGCGCTGCGATAAATAGGTTCAGCATGTTCTGTTCGAGTTTAATTAGAAAAATCTCTTGAATGTCACGTAAGCCCTGTGACGTGGGCAATGGTACAGCGTGCTGAGAATATTACGTCTATATTACCGTGCGCCGTGGCCACGGTTATTGCACGGCTGGCAATAACTTAGCCGCGACTCGATGTGGTATAATAATTTATCGTTAATATTTTCCTCCATGGACCAGCGCTCCTATTCTCTTCATGACTCTCTATGGCTCACCTTTTCCTCATGGGCATGATTCACGATTCTCACCATGGTTACGAAACCGGAAGAGAATGGTGATCGTAGTGCGTGGATACGGGGTGAAAGAATAGAGGAGTTGAGGGAAGGGTAGATCTTCTTACGCAGGTGTCTTACAAACATTTGTACTCTTGTATAATCGCGATTTTTCAACGCACACATATGTACATTACATACTGTTTATGAGTATGCAGAGAGTTTGATCGATTTGTAATGAGAATCGTAATAAGAAAATTTCAATTTATCTAAAGTATACGAATTAATAATTTGAAACAGCACTTACTATTTATGCACGGAATATGCAGACTTTAAACTTCAATTACTTATTAAAAGATGTAGATATTAGGTATCTATATACATAGATACTTTGCGATTAGTGATGTAATGGGAAAAAAATGATCAGAAAAATTTTTGAAAACCACTCTCCTTCTTCGAGTAGATTTCCTTGAAATATTTACTTGATATATCTAAACTGAACTACCATGTTTCAAAAGAATGGATTTCTTTCTATTGCGTAACGTACTTTCTATAGTGAGACGTACTCAACACTTTCTCAAGTAACAATATCCATCTTTGTGAAATGTAAATATACAAAATTAATTTTTTTTAGAAATGAAGCTTTCACCAAAAAATTCTGTATACCAACATAGAGATGTACCAATAGAGATTACTATAACACGGAACAGATTCTTCTTCGCATCTGATGGATCTGTACAAAATAATCATCAAATTTTTATTAATTTCTCAATGATTTTTCCAGTTTTATCTCTCGATTTCCATAACTTATTGACGGGGGTGTCAAGTTATAAAATAAATATCAAATATCTTTTCTCGCTGAAAGATCACCTTTCACAAGATTGTAGACTCCAGTGATAATAATGGTTGGAAGTGTGAAACGTGGCCAAGAACGGGTCGCAAGGTACAGAAAGGGAGTAAAAAATATTTAGAGGAAGATAAGAATGGCGGAGCACGCGTTGCCAGGAGGATTAGAAGGGGATGGGACGGGGGTTAATGGATTTTCACCATTAAGATTTCGTGGGACAAACGGAAATTCCAAAGAAGAGGACATGGCTGAAGCAATGAGAAAACTAAGAGAAGGAGCGAAGTAAGGGTGTAGGGAAGGGGGAGGGTGTTGCTGGGGAAGAAAAATGAATAAGGAACGGCGAGCGGAATAAAAATATACCCGGAGACAAAGAACGAGAATGTTTTATGGAGCTGAAAGATTGTTGTGGTGATCAGGTGCTCCGGAGGAAAGTGTCACGTAGACGAGAATCTTTTATGGTATGTGGAAGGTGTGCGTGCGTAAAGCTAGAAGAATGGCGAAGGCAAAGGGAAAAAAATAAGCGCGTGTATATAAAGGGGTGGAAGTGCATCGTTTGGAAAGACGCGGATCGCGAATGAAACAGGAAACTTAGTGGGCGTAAAAGCGGCTATATGAAAGAGGATCCAGTGTTGAAGAAGCGATCCTTAAATCCTAGAGACTTTTAGAGGTTAGAATTTTAAACCGCGAGGGTGGTTATGGTTGTAAATTAGAGTGACAGTTCTTGAAGTAGTCGTTGATAGTCATCAGTCTCTTTCTCAATGCTTATCTCCCTGAAAGAAAATTTTCGCTCTATGTAGATCTTCATTTATTGTATTTTTATTTTATTAAAGGACTTGAATTAAGGACTTTTTACAGTATCAAATACTATAATGAAAAAAAATTTATAAGAATAAATAAGACAAGAAGAAATAAGACCAGAAGAAATGAAAAGTTATGTAGGAAAATGAAAGGAACGAAAATCGAATTCAATCAAGAAATTATACATTTTGATTACATATTTTGATATATTACAGAGAATTAGTTCGGGATGTCTAGTGGAAAGTTGGAGTGCAAATGATCCAATTAAAAATTAAAGTTACTTTGTGTTACATCAGTTTAGTCTCCAAATAAGCGCCCATTCATTCGCCTTATAGAAAGTAAATCAATAAAAGTTCGTATAATTGGTTAATTATTATGAAAACTATTTAGTATCTTCGACAATTCATTTTAATTAAACTTGAATCTAAATCTGAACTATTAAATTACGGAATTATTATTATATATATTATTATATATTATTATTTATTATGAACTGCTATGTTAAAATAAATTAGACAATCACAGTTGTGAGACCCGTTTAAGAACAATACTTAATCGTATACAAAGGTTGCTGATTGTATATTGATTGACTCCACAATTAATCTTACGATAACTCGTTACGCTAAACTAAATAAGTTTACTGGAATCAATCGAATTTCGGAAACTCGGTCAGATTCTCTAATTAATCAGCAAAATCAATGAAAATTTTGGTTTTCATTTATTTCACAACATCGAGCACATCCGTTGATGATCGATACTAATTAACGTACAAGATTCGCGATAAAGCGCATTGATTCAAGCGCAAATACGAAGCCCTACGTTGGTCATTTTGTCGAAACGGTGGTGTTCGTTTAAAAACGCCGCGATGCAAGCCTGAAGTGCTCTTTTCATCGAATTTTCGCCTGAATTTTCAATCGGTTCGCATCCGATCCCCAATTAAACTTGCGCACATTGGGACCTATTCGTTCAATTTATTGTGTTTCACCGCAAAATCTATAGCTATGAAAACCGTGCAGCACGACCGAATGATCGTGTCCACCAGATATAATTCGAGTTAAAATATTTCGCGTTCTGAACTACGTACTGTTTCAAGATGGCTTAATTAACGAATATTTATGAACAATAACATCAATAAACATAAGCAAAGGAAAGTGTAGTTATATTTATTTAAAAAAAAGTATATTTTCTATATTATCAGAACAAATACACTGCTGTGCTATGTGTAAAACAAATATATATGTAGTATCTTAATGGGTCTTAGAGGAAAGGACAAGTAATGATGTTTTGATTTAATAAATAATATTCGAAGCAACGAAATGATTACAATGCTGTCGTACGTCTTATTTTCATACGCTTTCGACTTCCCGATTCACACTCTCCGGCTTCTACACTCGCTCGCTCTCGCTTCTCAACTCACACTCTGCACACCTTTTGCATCCGTCCTCTCCGACTTCTCAACTAACACTGCCTTTAACGTCTCTTTGTCTTTTCCCGTCGTTCGAGACACGTGTCCCGAAACGCTCGTGGCCAGGGTCACGCAGGCCCTTTCCACGAAACTATCCACTTAAAAAGAAGACCGACGACACATTGATGTACCCGACGATGCCACGGCTCTCGCGACATTGTTTACGATTCGGCCGATATCTTAGGCCTTTTGTCCACGATACTACATATATATTTGTTTTGATAATAAGAAAAATACTACTTCTTTTATATTATATAATACTTTTGCTCACTGCAATTAAAAATTCTAATACATAGAATTTTTTCAATGCTTATAAACTAATTGAACCAAGCTAGCCACTCGTTAAGTAAGTCGTTTGAAAAATTGAGATTAGGAAAGTATATATGTAAAAAGAAACAAGAAAAAGTAAAGTCGTATGCTTGAACAAGATTCAACTGTCATAAATCTTCTTGATACTGGATTTAGCCGGCACCCTTCTTACATTTGCATTCGATATTATCCGCCGCAATTTTTCGCGTTATTATCATCGATGTTAGCGAGAGATAATATTATCGTCTTATTACAGGACTATGAACCTGCATTTAAAATTATGTTAACGATATCAGCCGGCGTACACGCTCACGCTCACAGCAAGGTTTTAGGTCCGTGTTCGGTCGCCATTGCTCGCGAATAAGACGGTCGTTTTCTCATTGGATATAGTTATCTTCTCATTTTCTTAACGGTCCTTGTACTTTTCCAAACTTCCTTTAACGGCGCTACGAAATTATACGAAACGTTACATGTGCCCCGCTTCCGGCCATGAATATAACGAGCGCGACAATTTCGAAATATCGTGATGAACGCGTCGATGATCTTTAATAATCCAAGATTATTTTTTGGAGAACAGAGGTGAACTGATACGCTTTGGTATATTTTTTTAATTGGTTAAATATATAAATTAATTTGATTTTACCAATTAAAATAGATATTTGTAACAGCACGAGTACAAAAATTACGAATGTCGATATTTTCTTTCTATAATTACTATAAAGAAGCAGATAATTTTGACAAAATTAATATCAGTGTTTATTAAGCTCGACATAAAATGAATATTGGTTTTCATATGTGCATTGTAGGTACATTATCATGTAGACGCACAGCTCTAATCCTAACGTAGAGTTCTAGCATTGGTGTTCATTTTAATGTTACAGCTTTAACACTTTTAGTATTAATTCCGCTGTTACTTTTTTTTCCATTCAACATTTCTCTTCTTCTATATCATATTCTCTTATCTTCTTCTTTCAACTACACTGACCCATGCTACAAACACTTTAATTAACTACTTTAATTATCTATCGCCATCAGTGTACGCGCTTAAAAACTTTTTTTAGGTTACAGGTTACGTGATAATTGTGTCTCTTTCTTACAAATCATTTGGTTTCACGCGCTAGTAATTAGCTTGCGATATACTCCCAGCATTTGACTTTGTCGTTTTGCTTAATTAAATAATTAACCGAAGCCCGGGTATGAGGTTTGTTCCAAGCATTAGTAACCACGAGTTTATCACACTTTTATGGTTGTTCTTCCCGAGTTAACTGAACTTCAATGGCCGTACAAAATTACACGGGACGTTACGCGCAGCCCTACATATGTATATGCATCGTTCCACGCTAAATATTACACAAATGCCAGAAATGCAATTTCAACGACCACGGCAGGACGGGGATTCTATTTTTCATATCTCTACGCGTCGTTGCGCCTGTTTTCATCAAGCGTTCTTTAACAAAGCGACGAAAGGAAAAAGTGTAATGGTGTCAAGCCAGATCAGGGCACTCGAAACAGACAGTTTTATATTCTTGACTTCGTTGCTTACCAACCGAGACAAAAGAAACCAACGGAAGGCAAAGACTTCAGGGTTAAAAAGTTAGCCAGTCTTTCAGGATGATGGAATTTCTTATACTTTTCATGGTGACATTTAAGTTTTCTGAAGAGGAGCTTTCTTGTCGGAATATTTAATAAAAACATATAATTATTCCAATGATATACATACGAAGAACGTTATCTGACTGGCAAGGAAAGGGTAAGAATCGTAAAATGTATATTATTTTGTAGAATAATTTTGATATTTTCAAAAAAATGATTCATAAAATGTATGATGACTGTACAAAGTAATGTGACTATGGTATCTTTTAATACAATTTTCATTTGGTTGAAGCGTAAAGAATCTGAATTATCCGAGTTACTTGAAACACTGATAATCTCTTTTTCAGTATACTTATTTGTCAAAACTACTATAAATAATATTTTTCCCGCAATCTTCAAAATGTACAAATACGTAATTCAACTTGTTATAAGTTACTCTGTGTACACCATGTCAAAGTTCACCAAATTCCTTTTAACAATGTTCGAAACAACTTTATATTCTGGCTATATATTCTACATTCGTCTTACATTCTGCCATTCTCATCTGAAGTTGTTTTATAATTTCCACGCTAATACGAAAATTAATTTCATCCTTGCAGCTGCGTGTGTTAATTAGTGGATAATCCTATTGTTTATCGTCAGTAGGAAAATAGCGTTATCTCCGTTGTTATAATGTAATGCCGCAACGCTGCGTACGTAGCTGTTATTACCACTATTATTATAGTACGCCTACGCTCGTTTTATTATTATTAGATTCCCCACAAACCACTCGATAACTCGGTTCGTTGTCGAGAGATTTGGTTACGTTACACAATGTATCACTCAATTCACATTACGTTGATAAACACATAGAGACGTAATCGTTCGATTTCTAGTTACATACTGATTGCCACATTTCATGAAATTTCCATGCCTCAATCACTATTTCATGTATTTTGTTCTAAACATCTAACATAACTCAAATTCGCCCGTAGAATTAATTCCTAGCTGTGTACATCCATATTTTTTTCATTATTTCAAGCTTATACTTACTATTGATATTACTTGATAACCTTATTCATTTAATTATGTTATAAAAATTAACTCAAGTATTTTATTTAATGTCGTTCATATATTTGTTTGTTAACACTTAAATTTACAACATTCATTACGATATCAGATAATAAATACGTTAAATATATGATTATGAATCTCTCCATCTCTTATAGTCTATCCATATTATATTCTATAAAATTGTTACGTCTGCTATGAGATACAAAATATTGAGCTTTTTACTGTACATAGTTTCGCAATCATCGAAGCCTATAAAATTCGGGCCGAGAACAAATAAAATTAGCGACGATTCTCGTGATACCGAACCATTTCCATTTATAAGTGAAGTACCCTGTTTTATAACGGAGAATTTCTGTCTTTAATTAACGTTTAATCAACGGGCTCGTTATTTTTCAGCACGGACAGCTGTCGTCTAAATGCGAATTCGAAGCCTCTTCAAATTCTATCGACCGTCCTGCTGGAAATTTAGGATCGATGTTCGCGAGCCAAATAACGCGACCCCTGTCGGTAAACAAAGGGAACGCGTGCAAGCGACAAAGATGGAATTGCATAAAACGTGCCGGAATTTAAAAAAAGAACACGTATAGGTGTTGGATAGACGCACACATAGATCTGATACGTGCTTTTTTCATCGACGATGTCCGTTGTACGGATTGTTCGACAGCGTCGCGCTCAGAATTTCCATCGGTTCACCGTCATAATCTCTCACAAAGAGAGCAAACTCGATTGTTATTCGCGGTTTACAGATCTATGAGTGATACTTGGGATTATTGAGCAAATATTTCGCTACAAATAAACAATATTTCAAACTATACGTTGTCCTGTTGACGCATACTGCGATTTAATTGCGATAGTAGGTAATGGACGTTCTTAGTCATGGCGAAGAGAGAGGATATTTTGTTACACTTCGGTTTTTATAACATTGATTTGGAATAATAGACGATTCAGTTGCTTCGAGTGGTTAACGTCAAAGTTATCGATCCGTAGTCTAAGCTGGAATGTTGAAAAGCTATGTATGTTATATAAATATATTAATTACGTTTCATGAAACTCGACATTTAACAATTTCGTCAAAAAATTTCTACAAACACAATTAAAGAACTAGAACTTAAATCGAGATTTGTTTCATCTTATAAATGTTATAAAATGAAGCTATTCCATCATTTAGGCACATTCGATTCATAAAAATAATTGATTATCGAGTAAAAATTTCAAATTACTTAATGAAAATTCCAAAGAACAACAGTCTTGATGCTAAACCAAACGCAGTACAATCCGACTTTCTCCCTCTAAAAATACCCAACCTCCAAACCAAATGTTGTAATATAACCTTTTTTACGCCCCATTCCACCCCTTTGTATGACAGCTACGATTCATAAAAATAACGGATTGCCGGAAACAACCCGCGAGGATCGTGAGGAAAACGACGTGGAGCGTGTTTCAGATCGACCGGTTTGCTTCGAAAATTGATAGATCACCTCTGGGTGTGATCGAAGAGAAACGTTAGCGGACGACAAGCGTAGTCCGAGTGGCGCTTCGAAAAGAGAAAAGTGGCCCAGAGGGATGATCAAGGCACGTTAGCCACGTGGTGGAAGAGCTGTAAGGTGGCTCACGAAGCTACGAAGAAGCTCAGTGGAGCGTACACGCGATAAGAGCCATTCACGACTCACCCCATTCACCCTTGCTGTCTCTTTTCGCGTACAGTCCTCGCTGGCTAGGTGATTTTGGGCACGACTACGATTTATTCCGATATTTAGACTGGCTGAATTAGCCACCCGTAATAGATCCACTGCCTTTCCAACATCATCTTCGTCCTTTTTTCAATGTGTTTTCGTATTTTCTAGTTTCTTGGTTAGAAAACTCACGGCCTTGTCTCCCATTGGACTTGCAACGAGTCATCCTTTTGCCCTTGTCCTGGTAGTCTTTCACGGCCTCCTTTCATCGCCTGCTTCTTCGACTTTTTCCTACTCAGCAGTCGATCGAATTCGAAACACGGAATCGATTGAGAAAGATACCGGAGAATGAGATTCTACGATAAAGTACGCTTAAAGCCGACCCGATGGGAGCTGGAAAGTCAATGAAAGTCACCCTCTGCCGGGCTCCACTCGATGATTACCAACCTACTTCGTAAAAAACCCATTGAAGAATGAATACTGTAACATTGGCGAAGTACAGAATGGAGTTTGGCACTTTAGTGAAATTTGTATCACATGATGGAAATATTGAAAAGAAATCATAAATCCTGTGACCTTTCTTTATGGTTTAGAGGGGCGTGGTATAACTGACAAAAGTAAATTTTTGAAAAAATTGGTTTGAAGACGAAAATTATTAATAACTCGGCGATTTATAATTTAGATGATGATCTTTCGATTTTGAAGAAAATATCGTTTATGTATATCACTCGCTATTAAAAGAAGGATCCAACAATGTTTGAATTGAGACATTTTTTAGTTAAATAACATATTATGATCTTGTTAGGCTAAATAACGACTTGCATCCTCGAAAATAGCTGATTTTTATGAAATTAATTAATGGAATGGTCTGATATTACTGAACCTATTTCGTCACACAAATTACGACTCCGCCGCACCATTAATCTAAAAGCAATCAATTTCCTCCTCTCTTCAAAATTGCAACAGTAAATTCGCACTTGTCGAGAAAGAGTTCCCCGAATCTTTAAAAATCAATTATAGAAGAGTTCAAACAGTACCTTCTTTTCATCTCTTTTTCATCGACAATATCATTTAGCATTCTAAGGCCACGAAGCAAAATCATAATAATTTATATGCCTCACCATTTGCAGGGAGTAATTTTAAAATGTAATATATCGTTAGCCAATTACTGGAACTTTCTTTTTATTCTAGTTTGGAATTATATATGATTTAGGTTATCTTCCAAAACAATTAAAAAGTAATTATCATAATTTTTACGCGTATTGATATTCTTACGACCATAACTAGAGAAATACAATCTATGCAGAGATTTGTTTTACCCATAATAATAAAATTATGAATAAATAAACACTATGAATCTTCTACATTGAATATTTTATATGTTTCTGCGCGTTTTTACACCTTTAAATTTTCTATAAATCCATAAAAATCTACAATCTAGTTGTAACATTATATATAACGTTACTTACGTTATTGGATAATTTGAGATTCACTTCGTGGATTTATCGTTTATCTTCATAATTAATCAATTATTTTCACCTGCGTGTATTATATATCTATATCAAATTACTCAATTTTAATTATCAAGTAACAATAAAAACTGGAAACTCAGCAAAAGTGGATTTATCGTGTTTTCCTGTGTGCTCTTCATTTATAGTGCAACGAGAGGAATGACAGAGAATATAGAGGAAGGAATGAATATGTAAGTTCAAGTGGACAGTAAATATAGCGACGCGATTGAAAAATTATCCGTGCAAATAGCACAGGAACAATAATTTACGCGGTGAACAACGGCCACGAAAATTTTCCCCACAAATGAAATATTGTTGCCGCTATGCTGATTTACCTTTTCGTAGTTTGGTATGTCGACTCCGTTTGTATGACAGTTCCGGCAAACCATCGAAAAGTTCCTCCAAAATTTAATTTTCGTCTACGTGGACGCGCACACTCTGCTTTAAAATACTAAACCATCTGCTTTTATCACATTGTCCATGATCGAGAGTTATTGCGATCGTATTTTCATTAAGCTTAGGTTACGGATCAGACTTAATTAAATTTCCAAGCTCTCGATTGCGTCATTGAACGCCGGTTTGATGGAGAAACGAGAGGAATTATTGGATCGTTGAGAGAATAACGTTCCTAGAACGATCAGGATTTTTAATCGACCTCGTCCGATACTGGCTTTTTGTAGTTAGAAATCGTAATCAGGTTTGTAGACTTTTGTAATAGTTCCTGGAATTTTGTGATTCTTACATGTTTAAAACGATTGTTATATTGTAATGTAAATCTATCGTTTGTTCCTACTTATTTTTTAACGATCGTGGAATTATTAATCAACACCTTATCTACTGAAACGATGTTCTGATATTACATCCTCTGGTATTTCGCTGCAAAGTTTTCATATCTTATAGACTCATAGCGATTTTCCTCGAGGTTCACACTCAGCTTCGAAAGAAAGAGGAAAGTTTCTACGAAGAAAACTTTTTTTGCAGAGAAAGCTATTTCAAAGGGTTTCTGTAAAGACGATTCTCCTTTGGCTTAAAACAACGATCTAGTTATGGAACAATTATCCAAGTGCTAAAAAAGGGGAAAGGTATTTTCTTTGTAGTCTGATAACAGGCAGTGGGCATCCCATCACTTTTAATTAGCTGTACTCTCTCCTATACCTCTATCGTCGTGTAATATTTAATATAATATTTCATCCAGTAATGATAGAATTTTATAACACAATTCTCTTTTTTAACGAAAAAAATTTAATTCCGCGGACATGTTAAAATATTTATCGCGAAATATTTTTCATTACGCCACCGTTTCGGGATAAAAAAATTCCATTTTAAATAAAAATTTCGCTGTCTATTATCTACCCGGTGCAAGAGATATTACCCGAAAACGTTCGTTTAAGAAACTACCTGAAAATGGAGTAAAGAGATTAAGGCGAAGAATAAAGGAATTGAAATCGCGAATATCAAACAGCACAAATCCAACAATCAATATTTCGAATCGGTTCTTTCGTTTTACCCTATTTAATTTATTCATCGTCATTAATCTTATTGATTTTTCCTGTGATTACGTACATTGTCGAAATATATATTTTTAACATTGTTGGATAACCAGGTTTCTTGTTAAAAGATTCGTAAAATCGTAAACTCGTGGTGTTTTGAAAATCATTGAGTAATTTATAATGATATTCTAGGCAGTTAATCCGAAAAATGACGTTTGAAAAAAATGTTTGTGGAAATCAATGCGATTTATATGCGATCTTTTGATTTCCTCGCCTCGTTCTAAAAGAAAATCCTTTCGTACTCGTCAAACCAGTTTCGGAAACCTTCAACCCCCTTTTCGTCTGGAGATCCTGTGCTCCAGTGTATCTTTCTCAGATCGTGACAGCTCAATATCTGGAAGATTTCTCGAGCTTTTCCCCGCGAATCTTTTCCTCTACTTGCCACGCTCGATTTATGACATTCACTCTTAGCATCTCTCAAATCTTCTCTTCACTAAAACCAACAGATAAAAGTAACAATTGCATCTTATTTATTTTATTTCTGTAATATTATTTCCTTCGATTGTGACTAAATATAATATATCAAAATATGGAAATAAAATAAATATACTAATAATATCATATATGTAATTTAATATATACCTAATATTATACTAATATTATAAATATTATACCTAATATTATATTTACACTATAATATGACATGATTTAATGAATGTATATTTGAATTTACTCCAATAATGTTGCTTATTTTCTACTTATTTTTCAATAAGTTCATTTCTTAAAATTTTACTGATTTTGTTATATAATACAACATTCAGAATCTAATTACGACATTCATTTTCAACATTGTTGAAATTTTCTTCTCATAAAAAGCGGCAGCTAAATGGGGTAAGTTGAGGAATAACGGACCTGTGGCTAAGATAGACCACCTGCGTATATAACGATTGCAATATTTGGTGGGCATTACCATTTTGTCAACTATACTTTGGTTCTATATGTCATACTTTTTGCTACCTTATTCAATTAAGTTATAGTTACAGAAAATTTAAATAATTTCATCCCTTTAATTTATCTCAAAGATTGAATTTTCTCGTTCGTAATGTGAAAATGGTAAAAGTGTACAAAGTACCAAGAATATATTATTCGTTATAATATTAGTGGGTGAAACAAATCTCTGTTTACATTTTATTTCATTGATTATGTTTACAAAAATTTCAATTTGCACAAAAATGCATAGCCCATTATTTACAAACATAATCATAAAATATTTTGACTAAAACTATAAGTGCCATTCAATTGAAAATACTAAATAAATGCAAAATGGTTCATCTATAATCCTATATAAACCTTTCTGGGATAATTCGTTCGCTGTTGCAAAGTTTACAAATACAAAACGCGTTGTGGACATTTGTCACGAGACGATATAGGATTTTACGATTACGCTCCTTTTCCAGTGTCAAACTACTTATTTCACTAGGGAGCTTAATTACAGTGGCTCTTTGCCTCAGAAAATGAAATTATTCCTCGTCTATGGTAATTGGTCGCTAGAAATTTAAAGCCACGCGACCAGAATGTCGAGTATTTTTGTTCTACTGGTTTTTTCTTTGCTACCTGTTCGTCAACGTTTAATTTTGGGCAAAAAATGTGCTGACAAAAGGTAGACAGTTACGTAAGAACAGGAATATCGAGATTAAGACAATTGCTACTTCGTTGGGATCCTTTGGCGCAGGGATCTTTAAATGGCCATTTATTTTTCCTCCGGTCAAATCCTCCTTTTGTCCAAGTATAGACCGACTGTACGGTCGAGTTCGGGCGATTTCTCTTGCCACGCCTCGAAGAAAGAGAAAGATAGGTTACAGATCAGAAAAGAAGGACGGGTAGAACAAGGAAAGATAGAGAGAGCATATTGCCAAGAAACAGAGAGACGAAGGACGGTATAGTTCTAGCGAGAGAAAATGAAGTTTCTGAAAGGAACTGAGATAAAAGAGCGGGAAATGGAGAGATTTGTGAGATATCTTCAACTGTCAATCGGCCAATTTTAGCTCTCGATTGGTATGATTGACCCGTACGTAACCCCAGGAGAATTTTGAATCAGTTATTTAACTTCATCGTATTTCATTTTCTAACTTAACTTCTCTCTGATCAGAAATGTTTGTTTCAAATCAGAAGAATATTTGTTTGCACATAGTTATGGATCTTATATATTGGACCTTAGAAAGCAAGATAATTCAAAGATGATTGAAAAAAATAGAATTTTTTGGAGTAAGAAATTTAAAATGATCTCCATATGAATTCTTTAGATGTTTACAAATTACAGACAACAACATTCGCAACGAGATAGCTTTTGTAGCTTTTTTTAATTATAAAAATAAATTAATTACCATATAAATAGATGGAAGACAATTATTTGTCTAATGTTGTCAATAGAAATTTTAGTCAAAATGATTGATTCCTTTCCGCCCAAAGAGTAAAAACGACAGAACTTTCTGCACGATAATTCTTTTTTTAATCTTCGTAGCCAGTGTATTGATCTGAACATCACATATTTCAGCCTCGTAAAAGAACAAATACGTTGAGATGCTTCCAACAATATTCATCTCTTAAGAAATCAAGTTATTCCATTTAGTATTCCATGCTAAAATAGCGATGAAGAAGTGACCTTGATCAACTAATACATTTGTCGTACATTTTGGCAATTTTTCTTTCCATGGAATTTTTAAAATTTTCCCTGAATTTAATAGACATTTTCGTGAAATGGAGCAAAAGGTTATTTACAGGAATAAGTTTGGTTCTGTGTGCCGTTTATTGGCGCTGCTCCAGCATCATTGCCATAACCAGCGCTACAACCAACAAAATGACCCTCGAGTGGGTTTGCTTACGCGTGATGCAACCCTAATCAATTTCCTTCTCCCTCGAAACTTGTCCCTTTGTTCCGTCGCAAGTCAAACCTTCGAGGTGTCTGATCTATTCGATGAGAAACTTCCTTTAATCACAGCAATGGTCCTGATGATTCCGTCTGTTAACTTAATCGTGGATCCTGCTGTTTAAGCTAAAAAATTTTGCCGATTCTTCTGCTGGGATTGAAATTAATAGGTGCGAAGGTTCATACGAATGATCGTACGTAAAAGAAAAATGTCGATTTAAATTTAAATTTATTCCGACAATGTAAGTAAGATTATTCGAATTATTTTTGCGTTGAAATTTAGTTTATTCGATTAGTAATTTTGAAATAAATTAATTTGACTATGTGAATAATTTCTATATTGAAATTTAATTCGTTCGATTTGTATATTTCAAAGAAATTAATTTCAAATGTGGAATTATTGGAATAATTTGTTCAAAATTTAGCAACGATTATTCGAATAATTTTTATGTTAAAATTTACTTTTTTTTTTTTGGTTAGTGACTTTTAAATAAACCGATATAAAATACTGATTAATTGACTGATTTGATGTGATATTTAATTCCCAAAGACCTTCGATTGAATTATCGATCACCGAAAATTGTATATCGAGTTTCTCGTCGAAAATAAGTTAGCCAGTTACAACATAATAGTTAATCTAATTAATCTAATGCATCGCTAGAGAGTTTCGTGGATCAGTTTCGAGAGCCGGTGCCAATTGAATCCAATCAGCGCCATTCTGTCGATTTGCAAAATCAATGGGCTACGAAGTTTATTAAAATGTTGAATATTCTAGAAATATTGAATAAACGATCTCCGCAAAATTTGTATTTACTTTGATTATTTTCTAAAAAAAAATTATCTGAAAAGAAATTGTTAAAATGTTTTAATTATTTGAATTATTTAAATGTAAAATAATTAATAAAAAGTTAATATAATTTCTAAATTATACAATGAGATATAAAAAGACTATTTAAATAATTCAACCACTTACATAGCTATCATGCCATTTAATTTCCCTGTATTTTTTCGTTTATTTTCGCCTAAATTGTATTTTTACATTTAATATCTCAATACGTACTAAATCCCGAAATATATTCTCCTTTCGTCAACAATTTCAAAAAGCCACCTTACAACATTCCATACATCACCTTCTGCATATATTCCCCTTATCACATTCAAATGAATATTCATATTCGAATCCTCCAAACTACACCACTAACCCGTCCCATTTAGCATCGAACACGACGAACCAGCGACGTAGTTAGCTTTAAACACCAGTGAAGTGAAGCCAAAGTCCTCGACAACTATTAAATGTACCTCGTTCTATCGCGGTTGTTTCGTTGCCTCTTTGACTTCCTCTCCCTCTTCTTTTTTTTTAATTAGTGAGCAAGAAGAAAGGCCTGCAGGCAATTCATTGTGTCCCAAGTAAGGTTGATTCCTGTTAATAGAGCGTAGATGTTAATACAGAAACGCGCAGACTCGTGACTAGAAGCAAAAGAGGGATCGGTGTTCTGGAAACTCGATTGCAGCCGACTCAAGACGTCTCTTCCCTCTATCTTCTTCCAGCTTCTTGCTCGCTTCCGTATCCGCCGTTGGCACATGAATACGGCCACGTGAAAACGGAGGCAAGCAGAGATTCTACATTTATTTATTTATATCGGCACACGAAATCTCGTTGCTACTTAAACGACAGAACTTTATGCTACCTTTTTTTATCCACGCGCATACAGTCACGTTAAAAAGTTTTTGGAGAAATATTTTATCCGAGTTAAATTATGAGGATAATTATTACGGTTTAATCCTGCTGCGATTCTTCAATTCTTTATATTGTAATCCTGCCTTCGCCTTAGTCGAATGAGAATGGCCCATGACATTTCAAGAAAATGTGTAACACATTAATGTAGTTTCCTCGAGTTTAAGAAATTTTGTAATGATAGAGAAATACAAGTCGGTCAAAACGGATCCAAAGAACGCAGTAGGCTTAATCCTCCAGCGGCGAACAATGCTAAAATCGGCTCTACTTGTTCTGTTAATTTCGGAGAGCCACCGCGTCGACTTTTTTGCGTTTTCTTAAGTGTCTCCTTATGATAGACCTATACAAGGTATAAATTTTCCTCTGCGATTTTGTATGGAAAAATATAAAAATCGGACGGGTCTGGAGGATTAATCATACTAGTTTACTGACTTTCCCAATTTTTACTATTTACTTTCCACATTTTCTTAGTTTGGATTAAATCTGGGTAAAGTTTCAGTAAATAAAAAAAAAAAAAAAAGAGAGAAAGAAAGAACGGCGCACCGTTCATCCATATCCACCCCTGTTAGGAAAGCGAACGCTTCCTCTTTCCTAAGACAGCCTCCTTTCACGCTCGATTGGGATCTAATTGACATTAAGATCGCGCGCTAACGCGGCCAATAGTTATTTTTGGCCCCAGGGTCACCATATCCATAGAATTGAAATGGAGATCGTGCTGACGACAAATCGGCCGTGACTAAATGGGTTTCCTTGGCGACGAGAGTGTGGGGGTTACCACGAAAAAAGGGGAAAGTTGTTGAATTTAAACAAGCGACGCATAATATTAATTTTCTTCCGTGCTAGGGAAAGGACGGGAAGAATAAAGTGTAAAGGTACCTGTATCTATATCCTCGCTCAAAAGTCCTAGGGTATCGTTTATCTTTAATGAAATTTTAATATTTGGCACAAACTATGAATTTTAAATTACAGTATATTTGATATATACTACGAAGTTTAAATGATAGTATAAACTGTTCTTAACCACCTAATAAATTTATTGCATATTTCAGTCATCTCTTCAAATTTACTAAAGATAGATAAATTAGGAGAGAGTCAAGAATCGATTTCATGGTGTAATTGCAACGAAGAGGACGAAGTCGAGGCGCAAGGGTTGGAAAGGGTTCTTGCGAACGTTTTAGTCAACTATGTCGACTTGTCTATTTGTGCACGTGTATTCTACATGTCAGCCGCTCGGAGCCTCGCTCATACTATGTTAATTAAGCAGTCTCACTTACCGCTTAGATGTGCGCGCCCTTTTCAGCCGCCTTTACACTGTCATGATTCTCCCTTCGTGTTTGCGGTCCCACGAAATTACGTGCGTCACGGTAATTTCTAAAATTTGTACCACGACGTTGTGACACGTCCAGAGTCGGCCTTTGGTCTCGACATCAAAGCAGTAATAACGATTTACGCCCCTCGAGGTGCAGTCGTTGTCCAGGATGGAGGTGGCCAAATATTGGAGATGGGACGAGTACTTGTCCTATAAATATATGATTTAATCTAACTATTTACACGCTACTAGCATTGTCTTAGTTATATTGATGATGTGTAAATTGTATGGAAACCTTGAACAGGCTCTATAGCGTATTTTGGTCAAAGTTAAATTAACAGTAAAGTTTGGTCCTACAATTTCTGTTGATCGATTTAATGTACACAGGTTGCAGATACTTCGACAAAAGTCGATGTAATGTTAAACACATGAAGCACCTCAGATATAGGGAATTACGTGGAATAGTGTACCAGGTATGTAAATATGAAACCGGAATTTTTGTATAGAAAATACACGTTTATTGTATGAAAATGATTAAAAATATTTTATTCGAAGTATTGCCCATCGCTAGCTATACATTTTTCCCACCTGTCTGGCAATTGGTGGATGCCACGCCAAAGAAACTGTCGCTCTTTTGAGGCAAACCAGTCATCGAGCCATTTTCGTACATTTTCGTAAGAAGTGAAATGCTGGTCAGAAAGTGCATGTCGCATCGATGCAAATAAATAGTAATCGGACGGAGTCAAGTCTGGTGAGTAAGCTGCGTGCGAAAGTATTTCTCAACTGAAAGCTTCAATCGTTTCCTTGACAGGTTTTGCTGTATGTGATGGTGCATTATCATGAAGCAAAATTACTTTGTGTTGCCTTTTTTGATATTCTGATCGTTTTTCACACAAAGCTTGATTCAGATCGATCATTTGTTGTCGGTAGCGCTCAGTATTAACGGTTTCGCCGGGTTTTAACAGCTCACAATAGATCACGTTCCACGTTCCACGTTCTTCGTTCCTCACGTCAAAATTGCCACTTCTGAATTTTTTAAACCACTCAAAGCACTGTGATTTACCAAGAGCATGCTCATCGTAAGCTTCGACAAGCATTCGATGCGATTCTGCAGCAGTTTTCTTCAAATGGTAACAGAAAATTAATGCTGTCCGCAAATCGTAGTTTACAGGCACAAAATTCGACATGTTCAACGCTATTACAAACTATGCTGCTGTATGAAACTTGTATTGTTCTGAGTCGAAAATGTTTGTGAGATGTCAACAAAGACTTTTGGCATCAATGACGCAGTTTAGTGATAACTACATTATCAGCTAGGGCCATCTATAGGCAAATTCCGGTTTCATATTTACAGACCTGATAACTTAAAAGTCACTTTCCCTTAAAATGTGTTGAATGTGCTTCAGGTTATTAGTTGAGGTTTCCACTCAATTGTTATTTGGCTCTTCATTTTTAATATACTTCCAAAATAATTAAAGATAGTGTTTCTACGATTTTATCATTATACATATACATCACTCGGTATTTAACATTAAAAAAATGAAGCTGTATAACATTGTTTACTGCCATGCAAAATAGGGTTTTATCAACTGTTACCTAACACAGGAGGCAAATGGAATCTATGTAAATGTGGCTATACCTCTGGCACATATGACGGTAATTCCAATTTCGGCTGCAATTACACTCGTAAAGACTTAACACATACAATACACGTGCTACCAAATATGCAAATTCTCGTTTTAGTCTCTTTTTGTATTCTTACAATAACTTGGAACTTTATTTAAATCTCAACTATTCGTCCAGCAATTTCTCTTCGCAGCCAATGACACGATCTCACACACTTATCGTATATCGAAGAATTGGAAATACAAAATGATCATTTTGAACTGTTGAAATTATTCTAACTCTCTATCACGTGTACAATGAGATTCGTACGCAATAGGATTATATTAGCTTGAAATACTTCCTTATTTTTTAGCAACATTGAAACTGAACAAAATGGTCCGAGGGTTTGAATTTATAATGATTTCCCTTGTGTAGTCTCTGTTTAACGAAGGTATGCGAATTTTTAATGATTTCCCCTGTGTAGATGTGTTTAATACACAACGCGCTATTGTATCGCGCTGCAAGCAATTTTCTTCCATTTTTTATTATACTACCATCCCCAAAAAGAGGAAAATAGAGAAGCTTTCAGAATTCCCTGTACAAATGAAATTCTAAATAAAATCAATTCAGTGACAAGTCTGTTAAATGTATTACAAGCTCGCCGAATGGATCCAGGATCCTTATAAACAATGCCGGACGAGTGTTTCAGAGTCGAGTACTTTCATCGTACACTCTATTTACCCAGACCAGCTCGGACACCCCCTTAAGCTACCCTGCTGGTAGGTTGCTAGGGGTGTTCAAGTGGCTCGAAGAATTATATATAGTAGGAAGATTCGCTGGAATAATTCCCCGGGCGACCAGACCTCGTTTCTACGTGTCATTTCTGTAACGCCGACCAAGTTTGCTAGGTGCAAGCACCAAATCCTTTAAGAAACCGTATAAAACGATCCAACCTTCTTCGAGTTACGAATCACGCTAGCTCTGCCATTGAAAGTGGATACGCTTCCGAACTTCGATCCAATATTCGAGCTTACTCGCGTGTCTGTGGTATACAGTTTGCTTCAAAAAGTTGGGATCAATTCTTACGTAGTACCGATGTAGCACTCATTAAAGTAAATAAACATGTTTTAACAAACGTGTAAATCTACACGTGATAAATCTATTTGCAAATTAAAGCTACGAACTGATTTCGATCTTGTACAGTCGTACGTCAAAAATTACCTTTTAACGTACCAGTTTTCCTTAATTGTTGATGTATACCGTTAAACATATTACTGGTTGGATGCCATGGTCCGAAAAAGTTTCTTCACCCCCGGTTCTTTATTGAGCATGGCCTATAAATCTTATAACTAATGATATTTGGACCCTAACGTATTTCAACCCTGACTAAAGTTAACGACCGGAATGAGTCCGGAGAAACTTCCGAAAAACTCGCGAATAGGACAATGTATACGTACGTAGGTGCGGGGATATGTATATGAGAGAAAATACAGAATATTTCGAGCGAAGTTTAAATTTGGTTAGAATCGAAGGGAGTTGGTTCAGAATGGTTAAAGTTAGGAGAAAGGGTGTGGTTTCTGGAATGGAATCGTCATTTTTGTGGAAGGAAGTTTGTGGAGATAGGTTTTGACAGAAAAGGATATTTATTTATGTTTTCAAGAGAATAATGGGAAATTGCGAAAAAGAAATAAAAAAAAAAAAAAAAAAAATGGAATGCAAGGAGAATAACGAAACGAGATGGAAAATAATGGAAAGTACACGAAATACTAGAAGATAATAGAAAATGATAAAAAATAATGAGAAAAGACAACCGGCAGTAAAAACTAACATAAGGCGATAGAAGATTGTAAAAATTCATCGAAAACAATAAAATGTAACAAGAAATAATAAAAACTAAGGAAAATTAAAGGAAGGTGGCGGAAAATAAGGAAAATGTGTTACTATAAACATAAAATATTCCAAAGAAAATAAAAATATGGATGAAGGCAAGTTCTATAGAATAGAAAAGTTCTCCGTTTAGAAAAACATCAAGATCAAGATTTCGAAGAGTAAGTGATACTCTTCCGGCAGAAATATCCCAACATTTACAATTATTGTACATATATTATATATGCATAGTTGACTTCATCAGGGATTTAAATACAGACTGATACTGTATCAGCTTGCGAAACACTTTATTTATCTGTAATTATTTCTGAGTTAACTCTTAAGGGTGGCTTTGGAGGGTGGTTTCACTCCCTAAATTTGAGTTATCGTAATAACAACAAAAATACATATGTAATATTTCTGGCTATTTTTCAAGCCTACAAAGTAGCATTCAACTATTCAGTACCTGATAATAAATATCTGATAGCAAGTACAGCATAATTTACTACTTAATTAATTTCTAATAATAATTAATGTAAATAAACCCCGAACAGTAAGTATACGTTAATATCAGCGAATATATTGCATAAATGTTCGGTCAGTCACCCATGTTCCGAATTCAGCTTGAAAAACTTCGTGCAGCTAATACTACTGCTAGAATAATCGTTGCTATTACCATTAATAGCGTACTTCCTAAAGTTCGCTGATTGTGAGTAAATAACTAGTTGGTTAGTGGATCGGTGGATTAGAATTATCGTTGAAAGGTAACAGAGATAATTGGAAGGGTATATAAGTGATGGAATTTTAGCAAGTCCTTGAGCTTCTTAAATTTTAATGGAACATTCGTTCATTTTCATTATTGTATGGTTTCAAAATTTATTTTGTTTCATCGCCGAATAATTCGACCTTAATTAACGAAATTCCTCGTTATTCCAATGAACGGCATGTATTATGTCCTAAAATGTAATTAAAATTGAGTTGATCGTATAATATTATAAAGAAATATTCGTTATGCTTATTTGAGAATTTTACTGTCTGTTTTTAATGTTAGCACCTATTATTATCTCTAAAGATTTCTATAATATCGTATTATTAAAAAATGTTGAAATTTGTTATTTGTCCACGTGTACTTCTAAATGAATATTTAAATCTTAATCTTAAATTTTAGTTTGTTAAGTACTAAAATATTGTTGACCCATAAAAGGGACTTTTCTGATCCAATTAATACTTGTATTACTAATAACGAAGAATTTAAAATGCTTAAAGTTCATGATAATATTATTATTAATACCTCTTTGCGAAACAAGTTTTACGTAAACTATAATGAAACATAAATTGGCTTTAGGATCTTAAGTACACAATATTAAACGCTTGTTAAAAAGAATAAACGCGGTACAAAGGGAAAATACTGAAGATTAATAATATTCAACTTATTTAGTAAAAAAGTAATACTATTTTTATTATTGTTAATGTACATATATATATGTATAAATATATTATGTGTGTTACGAATGATTTTACGATATTCAAGATCACATTGGTAAAGATGCGGATCAATCTAAAAATGTACGATACATAGAAGATACAAAATATCTAATTGCAAATATACGATTCATGAAGTTTATAAAGTTATTTAAATCCAATAAAAAATTATCCATTATGTCAATAAGCTTCAGTATTTAATGGAACTATTTCTTACATTAAGTATATGTTTAGGACAACTAACTTTTTATATTTGTACATATCTATAATAAACATATTGTAACTTTTACATACATTTCAAGACTCGTTTCAAATTATACCTCAATAATCATGATAATCGTGTCTCACTACAATGCTAATGAAATTTCAAAAAGTTTTCGGACACGTATATTACGTTCATAAAAATTTTCTAGTCAGTGTATGCGTCCTATATTGCAGCTTCACCTGATTAATGGCTAAAATCTATTTGCATCGTACAAGCCACAAATATATTATAAATATAAATAAATGTCAAATAGAGAGAATGAAAGAGAGGAGGGGAGTACTTTGGTTATTCAACGAACTTCTTCTTTAAACGCTGTCTCTGAAGTCTCGCGCTGAAAACTCGCCCAGAAAACTTTCCGTTTGCCCTTAAGAAAAGAACTTTCCCTTCGCTGGTATACACACACGTGTACAATTACAACCGCCATTCAACCTTTTCTCCTCCATCTCTGTGTTCTTATTTTGAAAACGTTGCTTTGACGTTTTTCGTAGTGAACCCTTTCGCCTGCAACGGGACTCAGGTCGATCTGAATGCAAGATAAATTAAAGTGTTCAAACGGTGAAGTGAATCAGGCTGTATATGTTCGAACTTTAAAGCCACCCACTAAAGGGAACAGAGTTTTCCTGTTCTCTGATTTCTCTAGCAGCAGTGTCAAAATTGAAAAGGAAGTATCGTTATGAAATAGGATCTTGGTGCAGTGATGCAGAATTTACAGGGGTTGCAAGAAAGTGGTATAATATCGTCAGAAAGAGAGTAAGGGTGTTGGAACATGCGAGACCATTTCGAACGTCGGCTATGATTTACCGTTTCGAGAAACTGTACCTCGCACTTCTCGTGAACAAATGATTTGCTCATATTTACTGCAACAGTTTCCCGTGTATTGAGCATGTGGAACACCGTTTTAAATTCTGTAATGTCTCTCAAGATTCTATGAATGCGCTGAGAAAAGAATGACGCTGTCATGATAGGTATTTGTAGGAGCAGAATTTCTTATAGCATAACTCCTTTATTTTGTATATATATCGATTTGTAGACATATCCTTGAGAATGTGCAATACTTTTTTGAATTTAAAAATTTCACTAAAAGAATTTTACTATTATAATCATCATTTATAAGAGAATTTTAAAGACTGTATTTTAAACTTTTCAAATATAGAATATCTTTTTAACCTTTCTTTTCATTTTGAAACTTCTATGAGAAAAGATGATATTATTATAGCAGCAATTTAAGGGAGTGGAATTTCTTACACAATCTCTTCTTCCGTTATATGTAGTCCTGCACACTATTTGCTATGAAATATTCTTCTAAGCGTTGTGGGTGTGACTACGAACAAAATATAAACAACTTTTCAACCTCGAAATTCAGCTTCCAACACTGCAATTCCACTAGACCCAAGCTCGTCGAGAAAGGGGAAATACATCGCTTCCTTAACCAGAGAAGAGCATTTGATCAACCAGTTGAGTCCTGCAATCACGTTGTAACGTGATCGAAGGGTGATTTGCACCCCCGGTAAGAAGTAATCTCTTCTAATTTCCGAAAATTACGGGACCGTGAAACGTGAGCTCTTCGTTTCCTTAGCCAACCGTACCAGATCTTTCTTCTCCTTGGAAAAAGTGTTTCCTCTGTAAATAAAGCGTCTGTGTTAAATAAAGACGTTTCTCAAGGACGAGAAAAGAACAGCCATAGCAGAAATAAAACTCCTGGCCCGTGGTCATAGCCAGCCTTTGAAATATTTTGCGAGAACACCTCGTGACCTATAGCCATATCTGTCTCATGCAAGGGAAATAGAGGGAGAGTACAAGAAAGGGTAGCGAATCTACGACGGTCGAAAACGCCCAGCCAATAAGCTTAAGCCAACCTCCTCGTAATTTTAGTCTTATTTTATCATTGTCTGCGTCTTTCACCGTGCAAGGTTTGATCTGTGGAAATTTTTGCAGATCTTTGACCCGCTTTGGTCGCTAGACATCGGGTTGGAGGAAAAATAATCTTCTTATTCTTCTCGCTAGGAAAGGGATTTATTATTTTTCAGATAGATCTTATAAATCAAATAAATTATTAAATGAAATCTATATTTTATATACGTAATAACTGCTGCATGTTTCTAACAAGAGGAAACTTTATTATATTTTTAGAACAAATATTATTTATTCCGAAGTTTTGTTATTAGATGTTTTACAATTTTACACCATATGATTCATATATTTTAACGAAGACGTTTCAAAATTATAATTTGATTAGAAATTTTCCATACTCGCTATACATAGCGCGAGAGCGAAAGTATCAACAAATTCTACAGTTATATTCACCATATCTTCTAACTAACTTCTAACTGCAGAAGAATTGTGCTATTACAGTTAAACTCTCCTGACGAAAACATTAAAAAATTACAATCTGACAAGGAACCTTTGGTGGTCATTGCACATAATACGAAAACGAAAGTATCAACAAGTTTCACAACAATATATAACCTATTCTTCTTCGATACTCATTTACATAAGAAACACCAGGAAGGCACCTCTCGAAGACTATATGTGGTTTCCATAGCGTATCATACGCGTCGTGGAGGATTGTCTGCGAATTCATTTTCAGAAAATAACTTTTTACGGCGGATCCGATAAGTTTCGTAGGTTGCTGAATGACTGTCGGGGAGATCCAACGGACGCGATAACTTCATGCTGCTGATGAAACCGACACAGGAAGGAGGTCGTTCTTTATCAGAAGAACGAAAGCACCCTTCGACGTGCCTCGAACGGAACAGATACCATGTCGTTTCCCATTCTGCGGGGAAAGTTTTGTACAGAAAAGCTTTGCGAAGCAAATATTCCTTCCTTATCATTGTAATGAAAAGTTTAGCTAGCGAAGTCGGTTAATTTAGGGCGATTCCATAGGGCAAATTCAAAATAAAGTTTTCATAATTTTATCGGTTATTGTGCGAGTAAATTTTGTGAAATTCCCTTAGGTTGTTCATAGTGTATATTTTGTCAGTTTCTTCGGTATATTTGCTATATTATTATAATAAATATATATTCAGCATATAGGACGTTGTGTCTAACGCGATGCGTGATTTTTTAACTAATTGCGGTTATGTAGTAAGAAAAATTATGGATCACAATTTATTCGTTTCACGTATACAACAAGCAGTGATGATATAAATTTCGAAAATAGTTTATTTTCATAGCAAAATCAAGGTCAATTTGTGTTTTTTAAATGAGATTTTATATTTTTCTTTCTAATGCATTGTATGCGACATTAAGGCGAATTAAAAAAAAGTAATCCAAATTACGTGATATTTGTATTAACACAATATGTTTAAACAATGTAAGCATAGTTGAACCAGGTTAAATTTCTGAATCTAATACAGAATGATCTTTGAAAGTGATTATTATTCGAAGATCACCTCCAACATCATCTCACATTGTACAAATCCTTTCAAACGAGCCCGAACCGAACAGGATCTCATCAAGATCTTGTTCCACGTCACCTCACCTTACACAAATCATTTCAAATAAGCATAAACCGAGCGGAGTCCAATCAAAATCTCGTCCATTACCAAGAACAAAGAACCTCCGAAGCCAGCCACCTTTATTTTTCTTTTTCTCCGCCCAGCCCGCTAATGTCTTCGTAGATACAACCTATCCGTGGAAGAATTTTGTCTAATGGAAGGGGATGATGGAGTGAAGCCGTTCAAAAGTACCATAAATTCGACTAAACGCGTTTTCCAGGGTCCGCCAGGGTCGAGATGCCGCGCAGGGTGGCACAGGTTGACGTTACCGGGTGAATATATATCAGTTGAGCGTAGTGCTGGTAATGGCGATGGTAATGGTGGTTGTATCCACAGAATTCTATAGAGGGGCGAGCGAGTTAAACAGCCGGAGGCTACCAATCCCCTGGCTGCTAACTGCCTTTAACGTGCAACCCTCGGAGCTCTTTTCGGTGCTCCCGTTCAAGGATAATTCACTACCGTGTGTACACTATGCTATATTAATCATTCTGTCTATGTACACGCCAATTGAGTACGATAGTAGCTAGTCGAAGCAATTTAACTGGGATTAAGATTCAATCGATCGATTCTTCTCGACAGGTCTCCTTTTTTTCTACGTTTCTTGAGGTATTTTATTTAGGTGTTATGTTGGTGAGCTTCTTGGAAGATTCTCGTGATCGTTTAGCTTTGTTTGGTTGATAAGTTTTGGTTAGTAGTATTTAGAATACTTCTGGTATCGACTGACACCGACACCGAGTTAACCGAGCCTATTAGAAATCAAGTTGATGAAATGACCACTTTCTTTCTGCAAATATCTCAATTTCAGAGTCCAAATATGCAATTAATGCGCAAAACAATATGTGTCTCAAAATATCAACAACCGATTTCCATGAATTTATATATCGTAAGTAACTGTGAACGAATAATGATATAAATTACGGTAAATTGCAAGATGAATTTTAAAAATGTTTGTGACACCGTCACTTTTTTCTGATTTTAATTTATGCAGTTAGTCGATGCGTATAACTTTTGTGCAACCTTTATCAGGCTAATTTTGTGTCTCGTACACAATGCTGGAGCACTATCTCTTCTTTTAGCACAATATATTATATGTAGTTGTAATGTGTATTCCTGTTCAGAACCTGTTAGGACACCAGAATAATCATTAGAGAATTATCAAAATCTGAAAATCAAAATCAAAATTCAAAGTGATGGGCAAAAGATACCAGAATGTAATAAAAATGGATGGTACAAATAGGAATAGAAAAATGGAAAGTGTTTTATTTGAATATTTGAATCAATGGGGTTAACAACGTCGAATTTTTAAAAGTTAGAATAAGAATAATAGTTATTGTTCATTCAAATATAAAAAGCTCTCGAGTGGTTTTACAACGATTGTTCCATTTTCCTAATTCTTTTATATCGCTTCCTTCTACATTGTTCTTTCAAAATGTTTCTTGCGAATACAATGAAACTACTTTAGACTTTAATGTAACCCAGCTTGTACGTTCGTAGAAAATGTACACGTAGGATATTGCATTCTTGATGCCTTCCAAAAATAAATAACGCAATATTGCATACTTACTTTATTGCAGTGAAGTATACCGTGTGATAGAGTTTTGTGGCAATTGTCAAAAATTTATGATAATAGCAATCGTACTTCTGGTTTCTTTAAAGTTAAGTGATGCAAAAAGGCGGATAAGAGATATGCCGGGCAAAATGCAATTCTATGTAGTAACACAACGTTCAACTTACTAAAATATTCATTACGTTGTAGTTATATAGCTTTAATATTCTTCTGGATGAAAAACATTGGCAATTTTATATTTATCGAAAGAAAGAAGAAAATATTCAAAGATAAAAAACATTTCATGCATTCTAAAATTTCATATTTACGTCGAATTTTCTTCCTTTTTACTCCAAATTTAAAAATTAATGAAATCAAAGATTAGAAATAACAAATTTAATACCTTCTTAATTAATAGAACATTTCATATTTCCATCGAACATTTTTCCTATTCGTTTCAAACCTGAAATATCTTTTAAAAATCAATGACACGAGCAAAAAATTAAAAATTAAATATCTAAAATACCTAGCACATTATAAAATTTTACTTTGACATCGAATCTTTCTTTCTTTTTTTTGTTCTTAAATCATACAAATCAACGAAACAGTAATTTAATTATCAGAATGTTCCCTCGAACTCCAACATCAGCTATACAGATCACGCAACTTCCGTCGTTCTTCAGCTAAATTTACTCCTGTTGCTGCGGCGCACATTAATGTACCTATCTACACTTCCGGTCTGCACAGGAATTTCAGATGAGAATGAATCTAGTCGAAACTAATACATTTTGTGTCTTCAGTTTGATACACCGTATGTGCATGGCACAAGTGTCTTCGCGTTCGTATGTACGAATAACGTGTACACACAACCAACAACGCTGCCTCTTTCCGTTAGCCATGCTGTTGATCTACCATGGAAGTCAACAGGATGGTGTACAAAAGTACTTTGGAGTCTGTTCTGGTGAAATGTTAGAACGGATTACCGTTCGATCGATATAGAAACTCAAAAACCAACATGTCTAGTTGGCGGAACTTAGATATATTTATAAACCTGACGTCCAATAGAATTAGTATAAATCGTTCTTTTCGTTTGTAAGAAGGAAGACATTAGTCAGTTACGTTAACATAAATCTGAAACCGAACTCTAACGTAATCTCATCCGGAACTTTCCTATACTCAAAGTATCAACGATACATGAGAGTGTAAAAATTGATCAAAAATTGTCTATATGCCGCAAAGCAAATTTAACAAGAAAAGGAAACGAAAAGTATGAAAAGCTACGAACAAAACGAGGATTTCGAATCGGGAAAGAACTTCCAAGCAAACAATATTTACCCAGAAAAGATTATTATAGAGGCGTGAAAGAGCAGGAAGCTTCGAAACAAAGCGACAATAGAGGAAAATACAAAAACTCTTTATACCTACAAACAAAATTTGTCCAAAAAAGGTAACAGAACAGTGTGAAAGAGGTTGAAGAACTGATAAGGAGAATCTGGAATCCAGAGGGGTAACAGCAATGCGAGCAAGCGAAGCAAGTCGATGAAAGCCCTCGAAGATGTGCAAGAAAGAGGTTAGAAAACAATTAGTCTGGCAGCCTATCTCACATCGGCATGCATCAAGAGATCCGTAACCGAAGGTAAGACGGTCCGCTGTTCCCGAGGTAGGAAAAGGATACTGCTGAGGATGAACCTTCATGAATATATCGATATCCCATTAGAGTAGGTTCCATCCTGAAACCCACGTTCCACCCTATATAGTTGGTGCTTCCTGCTCGACTCTGTTTAAAGAGTGGCTGGCAGCCAATGTGCAGCATCGAGCGACGGTCTCTTGACGAAGGATGGTAACTGAGGGACGCGAGGAGGAAGAAGGGATTGCCGATGGTTTCTAGGGTATTCCAGGTCCGCTTCCAAGCAGAGGTGCAGTTTCGACGGCATCGAAGGACTAACGGCCTCGACCTAATCCCGACATTAATGCTAAGGCAGGCAACCGCTATCCATTTTGCACCTACAAAACGTCTCGACCTCTATATTTGTCCGTCTCCCTCTGTATTACGTCGGATAGCTGTCACGCCTCGGCCAACCGCTTGCTCTGGAACACGCTACGTATTTCTTATTTTTCTACACCAAAACCGAACGTATCGTGAGCTGAATATTGGCTTCACGCTAAGGTTATCGAGTAAAGTATAAAACTTCTTCGAAAGTAATCAAAGGAAGAGGTACAGTGGATGAAAGTTTGGAATTATTTCTAATATATACGGTATATATGTATTACATAGGCAATTCAAATTTGAGATATACTTTCTTTCATAAATATTAGGACATCTGAGTTTAGAAGTTTGTCTTACGCAAACGTGAATCGAGGAATTTAATTGAAGTATGTTTCATATATTTACAGTAACATGGAAGTGTCCAAACGCTTTTGGACGGCAGTGTACATACGGTGTATGTACAGAGAAATACATATACTTAACGAAAAATTACTCGAATTCTCAAAAATTCATTGTAAATCCACAAGATCCATAACATTTGTACGAGATACTAATTTCTACGAAATATCATCATTCTTTTAGTTTTAGTGTTAAATACAATACCTCCGTTCTTTATTATAGTTTGGATCAGTCTAGTTTTGTACATGGAAACGGACGAGAATCGTGGCTCGATCGGTTGACGAGAAGAGAAATCAACGAACAAGCTCTCGATTAGGAAGCCTGTTCTTCGTTTATCGGACAGCGGGCTGAGGGAAACTTTTTTCATTTCGGCCACTCGAACGTCTGGTAGACAGGACTCAAGTAGCGACGTGTGCGCTCGAAATTTCAAGCACGCCTCGAGGATATCGCTTGGTGATGATTTTTCCCCGTGTAATTATTCGGCATGATACCTGGGGAGCCTTGGTCGACAGACGTTTCGGAATTTAATTAACTGAGATTAGTTTTACTTTGTAACTTTGTTTTTGTGCACACTAATACTTGCTGTTAGGTTAGACGTTTTATCACTTTAAACAGTATCGTTTCATAGGAGTCATAGTGATCAAGCTATTTTACTATAATAACTCATTTAGCGGAATTGTATACTCGATAGTATTTATAGATACATTTATAAATACAAATACAACAAAAATTAGATTATGAATCCTCGATATTCGTTTATTTCGGAATAAGGTTTCATATCATTCTACATTTTTTACTCAATTTTCCATATCGATTTTTTAAGTTGTCTACCTAGTACAAAAAACACTCTGTATGTACAGATGCACAGGATATGGTTGGGACTCTACTCGGTATTCCATGAAAGTTCACCGTTCCAGCTATTACACGTGGCCAGTGGTAAGGAGGTTGACTTTATTTTTCACCACGTATCGAGATAGCTGGAATTTCATTTCACGCTATTCTCCCTGCAGGGGTTTGTTACATTTTTTGAGATCAGGAGATCGGGAGTCGTCCGACGCGACGCGACGCTGAGAAATATTATACCATGCGCGAGATTCGTTTTTTCCTTTATTCTTGTGGCAGATTTTATGACACCAAAAGTGTACTGTCTTTGTCATTGTAGTTTTGTGTCCTTTTGTGACGTTAAGGGATACGTTTCAGGGGAATATTTTGAGCTAGTGTATATAAAGTTAAAGATTTTCCTAAATCGCGTAGTCTACATGACATTTATGTGATCAATTTTTGCAATTGATGTAGTAGTGTTTGCAGTATGTAGACATACTAACTAGACAACTTAAAAATTTTTTAATTTCGAGGTATAGATATCCGATTAACTACACAGACCTTGAATTCTCATGTCTCATTCTTTCCGTTTTAACTTTTGTTTTAACAAACAAAAGGACTTTTAATTTGAAGGTAAGCGGAAATAGTGGAACGAGAAATCTGAAGTATAAAAAATTCTTTTTACAATAAAAAAAAACTGAAATAACACAGTAGAGTTAACGTTCAATGCTCAAAAGAAACACACCTTATTTTCATGAGTTTATCTATTGCAAAAAGATAAAATAAATAATAGTGTGATAGATTATAAAAAATAAATTTAAAAGAGTATTTGTAACCACGTTTCTTTACTTTTCAATTTGTGGAATTTATCAGTGTGGTTTCCAAACGACTCATATGGAAATAAGGAACATTAATTCAGTTGTAAGCTTGGGGTCAAAAAATTCTACAGAGAAGGACAGACATTCAAATGGTAGATGATTTCAAAAGGTTTTACAGTGGGTGAAAAAATATGTGAAATTAGGTCAAATGTCTTTTATTCGAAGAAATAGCAAAATTCATTCGCTTTGCGTATGAAAACGTGTAATATACAGTATGCTGCGGAAAAAATTCAGTTACTTGGCCTATAAACGCTCATATACATGAAAAATTACTTTCTTCCAGCAATAGTACACAGTGCTGTTGAATCTTGCTTGCAATTGGAAAATTTATTGTTCTTTTCTTTTATAATTTAGTGGTTGATTAATGTTATAATCTTTCCTGGGATTATTTATGATTTATTTTTGTTAATTTCAAAATTATTTACCACTTTCAATACTACAACGATATTAATACGTGATATAAAATATAATTTGTATCAAAAGCGTTAATTAACGATATCCAATATCTTTGGTAGTTAATATATTCCATTTATAAATATCCCAAATGAATAATCCAAATAATAAAAATGAATAAATAAAGTAATTCCACTCAAAAACCCGACGAAACGCATTCACAATTCTTTAATTTCCATTTAAACAATTTTTCAACTTCCATAACAATTCTTACTCTGACGTATGTGGTATCATATTTAAATAAATAAATGAATAATAAAAATATTACAATATTTAAAATAATTTCACTTAAAAGTCCAATGAAGTTTTCGGAATATTCATTGATTTTCACTGCAACTATATATTTATAATCCCATTTAAAAATCCAATGAAATCTCCCTAAACTTCTTCAATTTTCACTTCAGCCACCTTCCGGCCTTTCTAATAATTCCAACCTTGCAGAAATGTCTCGACTGAACCTTTCTTGCGATTATGCCTGGAACAATTAGTATGAAAAAACTTATTTCAAAGCCTCTTTCAATATTAATATACTAATGATACATCTTCGTCGTGATTCTATGCCTTTCGACTCAGTTTTGTCACAAACACCCCACACATTATTATTATTCGAAGCGCTCGAACCACCGTCTCGAATATCCCAAGCCATTGACCCGTCTCTCGCAACTTTCGCAACGAATTTCCCCAGCTCTTATCAAGCATTTATAAATTCTTCCCGGATTCTGCCAGGCGAATCTCTTGGCCATTGGATGGCTAGATTACCGAAAAGACGCTATTACGCTATAAATCCGGGACCGGGCTGCCAGTTTTATAGAAGCAGTTAACGGTTAAACATATAAAGTGGCGGAAGGGTGTACGATGACCTCGTAAAAAGAATGGAAAAAAGAAGAGTGGAGCGAGGGTAAAGAGCTAATTAACTTGTGACTCGGCGTACCACAGCGAAACGAACGTTTAGTACCGGTGAAAATAAAGGCTGTCGAAAGGTAGTGCCGGTTGACCCTTAATTAGTCATGCGGTTAATTTTTCATGCTGGTCTTGATGTTACTTCTATGTTACTACCGTGTAATTTTTTTTATTGCGGCCAGATTTTGAAATAATTATAACGTAATATATGGTAATATTTAAATCTCCGACATTTTTTAACTATGATTATATTTAATTAGAACGTTAATGAACGTTGTAGAAAAATTTGTATCATTAAATAAACTGTGAGTAAAATGTGGTAGGTCTGTTTTAAAGCGAAGAACGGCTACACATATAGCGAAGTTTCTCGCTAAAGAAATTTGGATTTAGGTTTTTAATTATACCTACGGTAAATCTGATAGTTTTGTTATCAATTTGAAATTGATGACATGGGTATCGAAAGTAATTTTCTTTAATTCTATAGATTTTCGTACGTATTTTAGTATTTTCTTTAATACAAGATTTTTATTTCATTTTCTTTCAGTTTCTCTAATTTTATGAAACACTTGATGATTCCAAATCATTTGGACATATATAATCACTGGATTAAGATGTGCAATTATTTTAAATATCTTCCTAGATTATTAAAGGTGAAGACGATATTTAGACTCTACAATGTGTAAAAAAAAGAGCAAGTATAAAGAGTGAAAGTGAAGTTCAAAAATGTGAAAAATCCTTTGGTATCGGCGCTAAATAATTTTACTCATTGTTTTACTACGTAAAAGCAAAAATATAAAAAGAAAAAGTGAATGTTAAAAACATTAAAAAATCGTACTTTTTAGTTTTGACGAAACGAAATATATGATTAACTTTTAATACGTATTGAAAATACGAGATGGGATAATTAATATTTCGCGAAGCGTGTGATCAATTATGCTCGTACAAAATGAATATTAACATCGATATACTTTCATTATGCGATTTTACGATGTACTAGGCACGCGATTGCGATAATTGTCCATTATTATCGATACGCCATTGTTGTTTCGTTTGGTACTCGAGATGTTCGACAAGTATGACACGATGGAAGTCGATTTGTAAGAGCTTCGAGAAGAGTTTCTTTATCGAGTACCGACGCTTACGTTACTACTCCACCATTACGAATAAAATATGTTTTTACGCTTGATTGTTTTTAATGCTAACGAAGTTCTATAATTGAAGTCGCTGAAACGTTCGTTCAATTATCTTTTGAAAACGTGACTTCAAATAAATAAATCTTATTCTACGATTTTCACGTATTTTCTAAAACAATCTGTAGAAGATGACGTAACAGATAATGTTCTACACGTTATTCTACAGTAAATATTCTATAGAAGATAATGCAATGGATAATCCTTTACCGATTATTCTACAATCCTATTCTATAAATAATTTTACGATGTATTTAGAAATTAGGCAGGTTCACGTATACTTGGCAGGTTTTATCAAACCGATTATTTCAAAAACGAAGCGTCACAATACACCCTATACTTCCGACTCTTTATTTTTTATCATATATTAGAATCAGCCCTTTTCCAATTTTACCATAATCACTATATGGCAGCCATTATAATAAGACGCTATCAACTCCAAATCATCTTCAAAACATAATAGATATTACAGCCAATCAATAATATATCGTTTCCTTAAGCTGAAACTTTAGAACTCGAAAGATCAACAAGAGCTCGGCGCAATTATTAATACAGAGGCTGAGAGATTAATTGCAAATAGAATCGAACGATAGCCATGAATCAGCCAGTTCGTTTCTTAAGACTTCCTCGAGAATTCTGTCCCAGATGCCCTCGTCGAACGAAGGACACCAGAATCGGTATCGCGGGGTAATTTTCGTAATCGGCGTCCTAGATCCAACGAATTAAATCCGTAGCCAGGCTTACCCCGCCGTTGGCTACGCGGATTTCCTTTAAACGGGTTGCTGCCTCCTCCTTTGAGAAGCAACGAGATGCCTCGCGCTCCGCTTTTGTGGAATGTAATGGGAGTTGAACGGTGTACGGCTCAAAAATACAAGGAGGTATCGGGGTAAGTGGTGCGCACGGTGGAAAATGGCGTCGGGTCTTCTTGAGAGGGTAAATCGAAGCTATGGAATGGGACTTTTTAACGACGCTACCGGCAGAGTTTCTGGTTAGTCCTTTTAACACAAAGTACCACCATGTTCTTTCGTGTTTTGTTCTATTCGAGTGTGGTCATTAGTTGCTTCCAAGGACCTTTTTCGGCTTAGTTTTATTTTATTTCTATTTGGAAGTTTTAGGTTTAAATTGGAAACGTCTTCTGTAAGAAGTTATTGTTTCGTACCTGATAATTAGAGAGATATCATCCTAAATCATTCCGATTCTATAAACTACAAGTATCTTTTGAAATTATTATTTTATAATCTTCCTTACAATTCTTTGCATGAAAATAATTGTTGCAATAATGTTTTATTTTACCTTAACGGAAAGTACAGTTATCTTCTTTTATGTTTTATCGCACTCAAATATCGTTAGCTTTTCCCAAGACTTATTTCTTGGCTTGTTTCATTATATCTCTTTTTATTCGCAACGTTTAAGTTGGCAGTGCTTTTTGAGTAGTTGTTAACTTGTTATTGTTTCATATTGCTGAAAATAATCTAAGAGAATTTTTCTTATTTTAATAAATCGTTATATGCAGCGATTTTCGTAAAAAAAGTACTACAAATAAAAAGTATATAAATAAATATCGATATTAATACTTCATTCTGAAATTAGTAATATATAAATCAGTATCATTCGCGTGTCTCAAAATTACTTCAAATTTAATTAATCCATAAAACATTATATTAAAACTAATTATACCAGAAGTTAATGTCGGTTATGTAACAAAGTCATGAATTATCCTTCAATTAAGTAACTTTACATTACGTACAGTAACAGCGGGATAAAATATTAATGTAGAATTTTACCACAGGCATAGTTGAAGTCAAATTCAATTACCATGTTGCGCAGGGTTTTCTCCAACTAAGGAATCACTTCAGTTTAAGCTGAAATCACGATTCCCATCTCATTCTCTCTTCGTGAACAAAGTAGTTAGTGTTTACTTAGTAATAGGTTTGAAATTACCGGCGAAACTTAAATTCGCTTAAATTCCTCGTGGATATAATAATAACTGTCGTCTCGATTTAAACGTGGAAAGGCCCCGTTTAACCGGGCTCTGTTTCCCTTACACAATCCTGTCTCACAAACAATAACGGCACCTACCTTTCCATGAACACGATCAAACGATGGCGAATTGACGCTGTAACGTAATAACGTTGTGTCGGATGCTTTCGAACTTATAACATTCTTGTTTCCACGAAACAGTCGATTCAGCTTATCGGGTCGGTCAGCTTAGTTTCTATGCGGATCCATTTACCAAAGTTTGGACAAATTTGTCAATTTCATTGATTAATCAGCTTCCGCCGATGCAACCTGCCCCTCGATCTTCTCTAAGACTCTCATACAGCAATTCAACGTTTCAGAAACATATCGCCAAGAGTTCTACAATATCAGCTCACTGTCTCTCTCTTTCGACTTAAAACTTTCCAATCCTAATCCACTCTAACCTCTGCAAGTAACCCACCTCAGCCGTGAATCCAAGCCCAATTTCGCACGATTCACTGCGAACATTTCACACAATTCTGGTCCTCCGAAACACACAGAGATCCCGAAACTCTCTGTCCGGTCAAAGAGCCAGGAGTATATTAAGCCAGTGGCGCGACAAATATCGCGAGAGGTGAGCTTCGTTCAAACACGTAGCCTCTATTAAGTCGTCCTGTCGGTCAATACGCGCACGTGCATATGCCGGAAGTAATTCTCGATCAAATCGAGATGCGCAGGAAGGAGAAAGAGAGAGAGAGAGAGAGAGAGAGACCTTTGTCAAATACTTGCGGCGGATTTTCATACACAGCTCGACACCGATTAATGTTCTCTCTTCGTGAGTTCACGAACCCCTCCTCCCCCGCGCCGCTGTGTTTCGCCACGAATGCTAGATGGCTTTCTACGCGCTCGTATCTACATTTGCAGGTGGTGCTTCCGGCTGAATTCGACCACGAACGGCCTTAACGTTCCCTGTCGCAGACGATGCCGCCATTGCAATTCCGGCGATCTCATACCCGCTTTCCGGCGTACGTGTGTACGTGAACGCGGAACCACCTCGATACATTTCACGAGGAAATCGTGGCTCGCGACTCGTGAATAGGATTTAAACGTTACTCACTGAGGAGAAATTAGCGGCCGTTAGAAACGGTGCTTTATTCCACGATTCTATCTGAGGCTTTTTTACCGTGGATTTGTGGCTCGCTGGTGTTCTTGTTAGAATGAAGAAAAAAAGGGCTGGCTTTTGTTAGGTTTCGTCACTAGTATGAAAATGTATTTGGTAACCAAAAGTGGCGAAGTATATTAAAGTTATTTCGAAGCTTCTTTCATTATTCGAGGCTTCTGCCGAAATAAATATAGTCTCCATTATTCAACTATTTTTGGTAAAATTACATAAACACACATAGCATTTTATTAATGTATAAAAGTTCAGATTTTATTTACATGTCGTAGAACATTAATTTAATCATCAAAATAGGCTTCACTGTTCAACTAAATGTTATAAAATTACACAATATAAATACACATCGTATATTATTGATTCCATCATAAAAGGAAAATATGTTTAATTATTGCAAAACATATAAATTAGTTGTATACTGTTATTATAGAAGAACAGTTCTTGTAAATGAATGCATTACTGAATTAACTAACATCTAATGATAGTAGTGCTTTGCTTAAAGTAATAAAATATTAAAAGTCCTTTTGATGTTTTAATTCTGTGGAAAAAGAATTAAATGAAACATTAAATCTCAAAAAGGAAGCACTAAATCTGACAATATGACCGCCAGACAATGTACCATAAAACCGCGTCACGAAGCGTTGCTCTAGCGGAAATAAAATTATCATAGCTTAGAACACGAGAGTTGGTAATAAATGCAGCATGTGCTTGACGATCGATTTCCCGATGTTGTACGCGCTCGCATATTGTCAGGTTTTGTCAAACGATTTCGTTAAACGACTAGACAGCGTGATAAAATGTAGGGAGAAGGAAATCAAAGGAAATCTCTATTTTAGAGTGCGATAAAGAGAAACAGCTGCAAACTTTTATTATACATATATGACTTCTCTTTTCAACATGGCGACGAAGAAAGAATTTCACGAAAGGAAAATGAATATCCTTCCCGATATAAAAAAAATAGGGTGTATTATATACTTAATATCATTATTCCATGTATGGTTCGTTTGTTTTTTATGGGAAAAATAGATTTTGTTTTACGTAAAATCAAAGATTCTAGTTATTATAATAAAGAGATTTAATATATATTTGTTGGGTGTGTAGTGGAGATATTTATGTTTATCATAGCAAAGAGAAAAATTAATTAAAACAATGATAAAGGGTTTCTACAAATTTGGAATAACAGTTGCATTACAACTAGCAGAATAGTGGTCGTTGTAATTAAGAGGCGTACTTGTGGCCTACTATGTTTAACTTATACTACTGTACGCTTCTATTAAAATCCTACATTTATTTCAGTCACTCTTGGAAACATTTAACTTTATTTATTAATTATGAATGAATATGGACAATGAAATATAAACGATTATATGTGTCATATTCGTATTTCGAACACAAATATTAATGAATTATTTATGAATTTATATTATTACACGCAGTAATTGTATTTAATCTCCTGTGCCGCATTGTACACACATGACTGACTGTAAATGATCTGTTCTACTGTACTATTTAGAACATAATTTTAGTTCATTTATTGAACGAGTGCAGTGCAAAATAATACCAATATTTACTTCAGGATAATTTAACATGTCGAGATAATACGTTTCAAATTTTTTCATTTATAATTGGTGATACTATACACATGCGTTTGACAAAATTAATATCTTTTTCCACTGAGATAGAAACATAAATATACATATATTTGTTATTCGTTTACACATAATCACTTACTTTTATCATACTGCTTTTTAATTACTGAATTAATTCTTTAATTATCTTTTTAATTATCATTTATAAATAACATATTTAGATAAATATTAAAAATTGACAGTTTAACATCTTTTCATTGCTTTTAAGAGTGCACAAAAAGATTCATAAAGGAATACAAATTTTGATTGATAGAAAACGTTGATTCGATAAATGTACTTCTTATTATAAACCAGAAGCTATAAGAAGATCGAATGATGGTATTAACTATTCACCGTCCAGTCTCTCGGACTTTAGACTCGGACTAACCTAAACTTTAGTCAGAGTTTTCTGAAAATTGGACCCTCTTGTTCAATAAGGGGCAACGTAACCTCATCTTTCAGTACAGTGACCCCAATGTCTTGTCCGAACTTCATGAAATTTTAATTAGCCACATCTCGTACATCTAAGATATGTACACCTAATTGTATTCAGTTTTTGGCAACCAGCTTTGTTGTAAAGCTATTAGTAGCGCTATTGGTAGAGACAATTTGCAAGAAAAATATACTTTGGATTAGAGAACGATTTTGTTCGTTTAGGAATATTTTCAATGCTTTTCCAACATTGAATTCTATCATATTTCCAAATCGATTAAACTAAGACGTCACGTTTATTAACTGATTAATGGCTAACGTTGCGGAAATATAACGTTTTATTTCCAAATTTGTAAGTTCTCAAATTTTATCCAGAAATTATAAGATGCGTTTCCTTCAAAATTTTTACCAAACTTTCTTCAAACTTAGGAAATTCCCTTCAAAATTAGAAAACACGATCTCTTCAAAATTTCGGATATACTCTCATGAAACTTAGGAAAATTCGTAAGAATCATAGAACACGATATTATGATAATTTTTAAAAATAACTAACATAGATTTATACGTGCAAAAAGCGATGCGTTCTATAAATTCTATCAATTAACAACGTCCTTTGATAGATTAAAAATTTCTTCAAAATTTGTTTAATACATTTGCTAGAGAACGTTTACCAAACGTCACATGAGGACAACGATGACATCGTTGTTCGTCAGTTATTCGCGTTAACACGACGATTGTCCTGTAATTCAGACGAATTAGTATCGATGCTTGGTAATACGAGCGGAATTTCGGCCGCTGACGGAAATTGGCATTCGTATCAATGTCAATCACCTAATTGGAAGCCCGCTCGACTTCCCATTGCAAACGGCTCATCGTTTTAACGGTCTCGTAAACTTTTACGACGTTGTAATTCAATAATTACGATCGGTTCGCCGCCGATAGACTCGCCTCTTCGCGACTCTCAACCATGAAAGAAAATAGAAGAAATTATTATTTTGTTTGTAGCTGGCCGTTCTGTTTATGATAATTGCTACAATTGCGAAATAATCGTCCACGCTGCCAATACCTGTATTGAAACAAAACGTTTCTTACACGATGTTTATTTCCCATTTTGGCGACGCAAACGTATTTCGTTTTCTCATCAGTCTTTGTTAAAGTAAAGTTTTCAAGTAGTTATGTGTGTGAGAGAGAGTTGGGAACTTGAAATTAACTAAGCTGGTACGTTCGTTTTGTGATATAATGATTTAGAAGTTGATTTTTGTAAAAAATTTTGAATGTAGATAATACGTAATTGAAATGTTTTCACTTTTCATTTTCATTACAAACGTTAGCCAAATTAGGTATTAAATGAGTGGCGCGGATTGTTACTTGAATAGATTGTTCTGAAATGTTTCGAAGATAATTTCGTTTAAAAAGATAATTTCATTTGTAATATTCGGATTTAAACGCGGAAAAATTTGAAATGCGAAAAATTTTAATATCCTACACAAAAATTAAGTTACCTTTTATCAGACTAATGGTACAATAGGTTCCAAAGTAATTTTTATGAAAATGTTTGAATTATTACAATATTTCCGACACCACTGGAACTTATTAAAGCATACGAATTCATAAATGGAACGTCACATCTCATTAAAAAAATTATGATGAATTTTTTCAAACTTCAGTGTGTCACAGTTTGTATCATTATATTGTTAAGCTGGTTTTGAAAAGAATAATCTGTCTGAAATAAAAGTATATAAAACTAAAACATATAAGTATACTTATACAAAGATGTGCATGTGTTTGTAGGAAATTCAAATGTACAGAGACGCGAACGAAGAAGTAAATCTTTATTTAGATCCCATTTTCTTAGTCGCAAAAGATATAAATTTCTTCGAACATCTACGATCTACTAATAAAACATATTAGTCACGTAAACGAATTTCGAGCGAAAGAGAATTGCTTCAACGAATCCTTTCCGATAAACCACAGAAGAATCAGTCGAATTGATCCAACTATCGTTCGGATGCTTCGAAAACAAAGAGAAAAAGACACGCGTATATCTATACACTTAATTACCATCTGCGTAAAAGCCACATCAGAGGCACAGAAACCCGCGACGATGATTCTGATCTTACTCGAACGAGATTCGAAGAGCGAGGTTCGAATTTCCAGCGAAAATTAGCTAGTTCGACAAGCCATCGCGTTGGCCAGTCCGATCCGCTCGAGTTGTCGCGTAATAGAGTCGATCGTCCACCGTTCGAACATAGCCAACTACAATGTCGACGAGGGTATGCCACCGTTAAGTATATTACAGAAATCTGGCGTGAGATGACCGGTCCATTTGTAAATGAGATCGAAGCGACCGCGGAAGCGATCGTATCTGGCTACGGTAGAACCGAAAATGGAACGCTGCTATCAAATTGGAAGAGGAAGCCACGTAACGAGGGAAATGGAAAGGGAGAAAAATTGGATTTAAGGGGTTGGTGAGGAGGTTGCGACGGGGTGTTGGTCGCGGTGCAGGAAATATCGTCGACCTTCTTCATCGACAGTGACGAAGCGTGTATTAAGTCAGACTTCTCTATTCCCTTTTAACCTCTCGTCTCTTGCTACTAGATCTCGTTCCATATGAAGAGGTTACGTAAGTAGAGGTTCTGCAAGTCCTTCAAGCCTTCAGACTTTATCCGAGTGCGTCTGTTCTCGTCGTTTCGAAGAGCTTCGTATAGGATATAAGATCGTGAGTGTTACTCGGGGAATATTCATTAGCGGCCAACTTTTTATACAGCGGGACTGGGCTACTCGGTGGTCGAGTAATCGCAACACTTGTAAGTACCATGTCGAAGAATTTTGCTTCACAAGTAAATTTTATCGTCACTTACTCAGTATGCGTATAGGAATGAAAATTACTTTCGTCGAGCTCTTTGCTTTGTTACTATGAGATAAATCATCCGATATGTGCGACAGCTATGACCAATGATAAGGGCTTCGGCTAGGCATGGGTTAATAAAACGTGGAATTTATTGCAAAGATATAAATCTAGAAAAGTGTAATCTTCCGATGTTTCGTTCGCCGTGCTTAATTTACAAATTGATGCGCAGATATAGATTCGGAAAAATCCAGTGAGACCATACAAAATTTTCTATAGAATATATCTACGATATTTTAATGAAAGTTCGCAGAACAAATACGTGAGATCCATGAGAAAGAACAGAATATTTGTAGTACAAATTACAAGCAAAGGAAGCGTAAAAATGACAGAACCGAACAAATACGTATTTGTATTGCGTCGGTTTATTGGAACGGCGAATGCTTTTTGCATATTTAGACACGGGGCTCGCGTTACTCATCTACCAGAATGTATCGCGCGAGTGAAATTTTTAATTAACGCGGCATAAACAAAAGTTATTAAAGCCGGCATTCCGGTATACGGTTCGTGCTGTCCGCACGACAAACTACATTACTTGGTAAAAAATACTGGTCAAATATTTAGCGTCTTGCGAGTGAGGTACTTTTTATTTATTCACACGAAGTTCTCCTTCCCGCCCTCGTTTCTTGCAGATCACATTTAAATGCATTGTTTACGATCCGTAAATCATTTTCATGGATTTTTCATCGATTATCGATTTGGGAGAATATGTTTAATTTATCTCCACGAAATGTAGAATTTGTTCAAGCATTTCCAATTAAAAAATACATCAATTCTTTTGTGGGTTGATATTTTATCACACTGTCTGTGTTTTAATGGTATATGTATCAAATGCTTCAACTGGAATGAAGGAATATAAATACAAATTGTTCCCCTTAAAAGTAATAAAGTTTATTACAATAAATAAGTTGATTAGATTGAAATAAACATTATAAATCTCGAAAATGTCAGAAAGAATATATATATGCATATATGCATATGTATACGGTATAAAAGAAGGAACATATAGGATATGTAGAAGATGTATAACAATATATAAAATAAGATTAAAATATAACAATGCGTAAAATAAAGTTAAGGAATAAAATAAATGAAGGAAAGGTACTATTTAACGTAAAAGACGTTGTTGACATCAACATTGCGTATTTGTAAAATACACAAGGAACAGTCTTTTAAAAAAACAATATGTGTATGTACTTACAGTGGTGAAGAGAACAAAATTTAATAAATGAGAGGTACGAAAAACTACCAGGAACTTACGAAGCTGAATTAACAGCTTTTCCTGGAATTCTATATTGTAAACTCAGTATCATATCGCATTAAAAGGTTTAATAATCATTATAACACAAACAGTTTATAATAGAGGGGAGAATTCAGCTTCAGACAATTCTCTTCAGTACATAACAACGATAGAGAATTTTATCATCTTCGCGCGTAAGATTTCATTGTTGGGATTGCATAATAAAGATTCCTTTGCAGCTTTTTCACGCGTTGAAATTTATGTATTTAACCGCATCCTTCTACAATCCGCATCACACACGTTTTCGATTCCATTAATTACGCCAATACAAATGAAATTTTTTTGGTTTGCCAGTCGAACGAATCATTTGAAAGCAAAACGACATACAGAGATCGAGCTCGGGGTCATAATTATTAAACCATTTCTATATCTTGATTTTAATATGTAATTATAACCGTTTAAACAATGTTCATCCGGTGAAAAGCGGTTCAATACGCAATTATATTTACGGTAATTAGACTATCCCCGAGTCAACGTAACGCGACTAATTGTAATTAATGCTACTTGCTAATGATTTCATCCTGATTACGTGTATCTCGTTACGTTGCACGTCTCAAGCTATGATCGCTTCTCTACGCAATTATTTTTGTCTCTTGTCGTTCCGACGATGCACAGTTGGTTGACGTCTATAGAAGAATACGGCGATACAAAGTTTAAATAAAAGTTTCTATTTAAATTTGAATAAGAAATTAAAATATTATTTTTCATTATTATAGGATATGTAGCAACATTGTGGCTTCGTATTATTGATTAGGAAATAAGAAAAGAACGAATTTGTTGAGCTTTCTAAATATTGATTTAAATATAAAAATAATCAAAAATAATTTTCTAATTATATCAAGTCATTAAGTTAGCTATAAAAAACATGTCACCATAAATATGCAATACAGGATTTGATGATTATATTGAAAACTATGAACCTCCATAAATACCTAAGTCCTCCTTAAAGTCTTTGAAAAATTGATTGTGTTGTATGATGATCTCCCACATAGGTCTGATATATTTGTTCACAGTACAGTTCATGAGTGCTATAAAAGTACTGTAAAAAATGCGACGTGTTGTTATTCTCTCCCCCCCCCCCCTAAAAAAAAGAAAGAAATATAAAGAGAAATGGAAATAGAAGAAAAGTTTCGTTGCTGCGATATCGATACGGAGCTAATCCATTGACGTTCCCAATATTACCAAAAGGCTATTTTTTTTGTTTTTCCTCTACTACTATTGGCAACGTGCATTAACGGCGTGAACAAATCCATTACGAATAATGCATCTTTCGTTGTCCGACATTTCGGTGGACCGTGGGGAAAACAGATGGCGTGAAGCAATCCTGTCGCGGAGTTAGTCCTCTACAGGGTGTTCGGGTATTATCTAATAGAAGATACAGTGACATTCGTTTTTATTAATAATAATTACTAGTGTCTGGATGTTTGTGAAAATCCATATTTTTATCAACACGATACTGATTAAAGATATATTTTGGATGAAACTTAAATAAAGATTTGTTTCACCTACTAAATATTGCAACGTGTACTTACAGATATACTTTATATTTTATATATCTGATACATTTGTTAATATTATATAGAATTTGTAAATTTTCACACGACCAAATTTTTCATAAATACATGAACTTCCGCAGTCTAATAATTACATACACTCGGATATAAGTATATTGTATGTAAATTCATATTTGAAAACTTGTGAAATGGAAATTTTCTTTATCCTTTTAATATTGCAATGAAGTCTTTACTCCGGTTATTTTATATTTATTTGTATATTATGTATGTTCTGTTACTTCTTGATACATTTAAATTTCGAATAAACGTGCTTACAAAGGACGAAGAGAATTTCGTGGAGCTGAAGAATTCTTTTATAACTGTCAATATTTCTCCATGGACATTATATGAACTCCTTTGACACACTCTACTTGTACTGAACTTTTTGTTCAACCTCTTCGGAACTGCGTATAGAGTTATATCTTCTAAAGGATTCTGTAGAAATTTTTTAGAATTAGAAGACATTTGTAAAGCAATTTGTAATTCATTTTTTATACATATATAAATAGATGAATTATTTTCACAAATGAAATACGTAAATTATTTACGTAGTAAATCAGATTGATAATCTGATAATGATATGTATAACTCACAGGACCCTATAGAAAAATTTGTATCTTTCAAAAAATTTGAATCTCTCTTTACAATTATAGGCAGAGATATTTTTATGCCTAAAACACGTTGAAAACTAATTAGAAGATTAAGAATAATCAAAATACTGAAACGCTGAAAATAAACGTGGTGGCTTAAAAATGACGATTCTCAGAAATATCAAAATTACGATATTTCATATAAAAAATGCTTTCTACTTGGAAAAGCTTTTTATTCTAAGAAGAACTTATTGTTTCCTCTCCTTGAAAAGATTTCACGAATGACACATTATTAAGACTGAAATGGTCACCCTATGTAAGGGTCATTCATCGACCAGCGGGGTATTAACCAGGATTTAAAGCGCTATCAGCGGTTGTAAACAGCGTTATCTTTGCAGCATTGGGAATCCTCCATCAATCAGCCGCGGAAAGAAGTTAAAGTATCGAACTGCTAGAAGTAATTTGTAACAGGAAGAAATCCGTAGAAAGGCAAGGAGATCGACAATAACGTAGCGATTACGAGCAACAGCACGTACTGGTTTTCCCATTTTTCCATCCTTTTTATCTGGTGCTTTATGAAATTTGTATATTACACCACGTACGAAACGAACTGTTGCAAAAACAATTTGCTTGTGAACATATTAAAATATAGACTCGCGGAAACTGTTGTTCGATAGCATACTCGTCGACTTATGAAATTTTAACAGTATGAAACTGAAGATATGGTCTCTGTTTGCGGAAAGAAAATAGGGAGTTGTGGAATCGTTGAAAAATTTTTGCAATGGGTTTCGAGATTTTTGGTGATCTTTTATTGTATTGGAAAATACCCCTTGAGGATATCTTATAAACGAATTGCCTCGAATCGTTGAAATTGGTTAATCTAACATACGTGCTCATCAGAATTTCGAAATATGTATTGTAAAAAATATCGGTTGCTGGAAGTCGACAATTGTAGGTAAACAAATGCTTCAATCACTCACTATGTATTGTAATCGTAAATAAAAATATTTCTTAAATTATAGATTATAGATCTACATTTACTGGCGTAATAAATATCTTATACATGCGTGTCATGAATGACAAATATCTATGCATATTTGTTTCCTACCAACATATTTCTAAAGGTGTTGGTTTAATCCTTTAACAGCGTAAGCTGAAAGAGACACGTAAATCATCAAGTATAGTATTATGAATTTCATGTAATATAAATAATAGAGAGTATGCATTCCTCGTATTTGATATCAAGAATGTAGAAAATTTTGAACCTAAGAAGAGAATCATTTTTTAAATGTATTATTCTGAACTCCTCTTCATGTTATTACACTGTGGAAAGACTAAAGAATCTGCAGGAGATAAAGAATTATTACAGATAGACATTTGTGACATGATCACTTGCTAGTAAGCCATGTAAAACTGAAAATACAAAAACCTGAACAGATTGTTTAAAATCCTCCGAATAAATGTTAAGTCACGCAACACCTGGATATTAACACGCAGATGATAAAAACGTTAAATCTACACTTTCAAAAATAGCTATCATCCCCGAACGTGTCATAAATCTTGGTTAACCCTGACAAATGTAGTTGCTAGCGCTTCGACAATTCTGAATGGACTATGATAGATTTTCCCCTGGAAAAAGATTTAAATAAAAAATGAGGAATGTGAGAAAAGAGATTCAAAACAAACAGAGGGCAGACGGAAGTAAATAAACAAATAATTGAAAATATAAACAGGAAAGAGAAAATGTAAACGATAACTGAAAATGTAAATAAACAGAGAAAATAAATAAACAGAGAAAATAAATAAACAGAGAAAATAAATAAGCATATTGGAACAGTGATTTGATTACGAACTAAGTCAGGGGAGAAAATATAATGGAAATTTCGTCATATCAATTTTTTAATCTTCTTCCTTACAACAAATATTTTTATCTTTTCAAAGACCACTTAATGTATAGTTTAAAAAACTAAACGTTGCTTTTTCATGTAAAAAGTGAGAATTTTCATAGTACTATTTCAAACCACATAAAAAATATAATTAGCAGGATTGATATTCCTTGTAACTATTTTTCTCCTTGTGGATCCATTACTATATAGTAATTTCGTGTGCATTAATATCCCGAACAATATTTCTATATATAATTCCAAGTTTTATTTTCTGATCTTAATTTTAATTTTCATTTTCCAATATTTCGAATGGTGTCTCTAAAACTAAAAATTATGTCTTTCGTGTATAACTCTGATTTATTAACTTTCATTTATATAAATCAATATTCCTTAGAACTCAGCAAAATACAACTGAATAAAAATGAACTATTTTATCTGAATTTGGATATTGTTATTATATGAATTTTTTTGCATGTAAAAATTCGGAGCAGATTCGTTCCCGCCAATTGCGTATACATCAATATTTCGAGAATTAATTGTGTATACTAACTTTCTCAATCCTTGCTTTTTGCCAGCTTAGATTCTTCGTTGCGCTGTTTGTTTGATAAAGTTCCTTTTCCTGACCAAGGAAATAATCCCGTGGGATTACATTGCCCGTAGTTATGACAGGCGATTAAGAGTTCGAAGAGAAAGTTTTTACCAACACGTCGAACGAGTTTCATCCCGTTAGTTTCGCTGTGAAACAGTGATACCTTTCTTCATTAGGATCCTGCTCAGGCTATTTCTTGTTGGTAGTCAGCATCTGCTACGGTTGGTAATATCGGTTGCGGTGATTAGGCGGATTATATCTTTGTTTTGGCACATTGCTTAATATCTTGGAAAATCGAGGCATAACCGTAAGTATTCTCTTAAGTGTTTGATCCATTAAGGATCATGCAGTGAAATTATGCATAAAAGTTGTGTTAATGCAACATTATTGAAAACGTAATGAAGTCACATACTGTTTCGTCTGGGTAGAACAAGCTTGTTATCAGATTGCGGATTTTCATACGTTTATGAAAAATTTGCAAAATACACAGATTGTACGTAATATGCAAGAATATATAAAATTGTCTACCTAGGTTCCATTCCTTTGATTATATTTGTAAAAATACGACATGAACATTATTTATATTTATTATATATATATGTCGGGTTAACGTTCGGTTCATGGGCGTGTAACGAATCCTCATTCGGAGTAGCCATCGCTGTTGTACAGTAGAGATTATATTTACTGATATGAATATTGATTTTTACAAAGTTTGACAAATAACCGTGGTGATTAAATACTCGAGGTGTTAGTGACAATGTTCTTAGGTTCAATAATGAATCCACGGTCAACGGGATAACTCAAAGGAACGTTTTCTGTAACGCTCGATATAATAATGCACGTAAAGATGACGTGTTAAACTCTCCAAGGCGATCGCAAGAATAATATACTGATGGGAATTTTCTTCTCCTTACGATAGCGTTTGTTCGTTGCATATTGCCCGGGGATATCAACAAAATTTAAGCCGCCGTTGCTAGGCAGACCCGCGTAGAGCTGACATTGCTCCTGCCCGGAGTTTGATTGTTAATACAACGTGTGTCCCACAATATTGGCACTTCTCTGTTAGGTAAAAACGTTCATTTCGTGACCGTGGCTACGTTCGGCGACCAGTCGTGTCACCTCGAGCCCAAGCCCACCGTCACAAATCTCGGGCAAACATAATAGGATTGAATCATAACAAGTATTTCTAAACCTTATCATTTATTGTCGGAGATGAGGGGACATCGGGGCCTTTCTTTTGGAATTTTTGGAAAGATCCCCAATACTTTAGTCTAGACTATTTGTTATATATATATGTCGGAGATGGAAGAACACCGGAACCTCTCCTTGGATTCTCGGGAATACCGTAATGTCGCAATTTAGATTAAACAAATGTCACTCCGATTGTTCGAGATTTATGATAGTGAGCTTGGGCTCGAGGCGACAATCAGTCGCCGAACGTAGCCGCGGTCAAAGGGATGAACGTTTTATCTAACAAAGGCACAGAGTAACTCTATACCTCTCCTTAAAAGAAATAATCGTAGCGACACGCGGTAGTAAATATTTCAATGGTTTCTGTCCCGTGGCTCGCCACACGCAGATTCTATCCTCCGGGTAAGATGATCGCCAGATGTCAACATACCTCCGCAGTATATGTTTAGCTAACGTGAGGACCCGCTATAAATCTTAAGATTTAGTCAAGCAAAGTCCTTCAAATAGACAAGCAGTCTTTGTTGCAACTACGGGAAGGTAGGAGAAACCAATTCTTCCACGAACGATGTTCCCCGTTAACAACCTTCTCTCAAGGGCGGCCAGCATCTCTTTCTAAACACCGATATAGAGATCGACCAATTAGCAACAACGCTAATTTCCCTCACCTTTGGAACGAAAGCTTCCCTCGACAAATCCGAGGATCTCATGTCCTTAGACACACCCATCATAGTTTTCCTTGACGAGACGGAGAGTCATACTTTCGTGCGACCTCATTAACGAGTAACAGTACTATCTTTACAACCAGTGAATATCTCACGTCTAGTTAACAAAGAGTTAGACTTGAACTGTGCGAGAACATACGTTTATCATCCCGTGACCGCAGATTCGTTATTGAGCCTAGGATCATTGTCATTAGCTTCTCGAGTATCTAATTATCGCGATTACTTGTCAAACTCTATCATAATCATATTTGCACTAGTAAATATCTCCCCTGTTGCATAATGATCACGTCTAATGCCAATAGGGATTCGTTTTACGCCCTTAACCCTAACTCTTAACGCCAACCCGACATATATATATATATATATATATATATTATAATATATATATATATTATATTATATTTATACGTATATTTATATTTATTAAAGCAACAGATGCTTATCTTGCAAAAATGTTCTGCATAAATTAGAATTACAACAAGAATTTTCATGATTTAAAGGAAATGGTACACTATAGTAGAAAATGCAAAATCTGTAATTTTGCTCACATTTTCGTAATCCGAACTTCTTTCTAATCAATTTGTCATTAACAATTCAGAAAAGTTAAACAAGAAAAAAAGATGGAAAGGATAGTGTTCGTGTACACTCTTGTTAGGAAACATACACAGAACAAAGCATCAGTCTTATTGAACAGATTACGTAATAAGAACATGAAACAGAAAAGAATAAGAAGTCACTAGGAATTAAGATAGGAGCTGTGAAGAAACATGTCAGAGACCTTCCACCATCTTTTTTCCTTTCTTCTCCTCCATTCTCTGAAAGCAACTGGTCTTTTCCTCAAAATAACGATTCATCATCGGAACTTTTCAACCGCTTTAAAAATTCGTTCGTATCTCCGCTTCCGTCCTTGCGAATGCTTTAATCTCTTCAGAATTTCCTCGTCCTCTATTTTTCTTCTCTTCTGCGTACCTCACTCCGCTGGTAGAGCTTGCTTTTATTCTTGTTAAATTCAGTAACGTCGAGCCAACTTCCTACTCTCTGTCTCTCTTTCTCTCTTGCTTTGTATATATTTTTCATCCGCGAAGCGTATTTATCTTGTGGTGCATTTTCAATTCGAAAGATTCAAGTGTTATACCCGTTAATGTTTCTTCGTTAACGTGTATTTATTGTAAAGGACGTGGCTTGAATTTGAATATGCATGTGAATCTATGTGTAGCATCGCGTCATAAATATATAACGCAAATGTTTAACGAGGGTTCATGACGACGTGGACCTCGATAATGAACGAGACGGATACAAATGGTCTTTTAAAAACGCAATCGAGAATGTTTTATGAATATACAGAGTGTTCCAGGGTTTAATGTTTTAACTTTCTTAGTGTATTGCATGACTGTAGTGACTACAAAAAGCATTGGCACACCATTGCAATTGTTATAGGATTAACATATTGATTAGGTCTAAGAATATTAGAATTCATTTAGCAGTATTTCTGTACTACTGTAAAAATTTGATATTATAAAAATAAAATGTAGAACCTGATTGGTAAATTAGAATATGTGTAATACCTTTTGCGATCGTTGTATATCGAGGCTTATTAATATGATGAATTAACATCATTGGCCTGAAACTGGTCTGAAGAAATGAATTGAAATGTTCACGAGCAATAACAAGGTGCAACTATTAAAAATTAATATTAAAAACACAATCGTACTCCAAAGAATAACAATGTGACATATCGTGAAAGTTAAAAATCTCAGATTAACATTATCGCTCCTCTTTCGTATTTTTACTATAACTTTTTAATAAAGTTATAAATGACCCATGTTTATCGTAACGCCTTTAACCAAATAAAGGTATAACCATTACCTGTAGAATACATTGATGAAGTTTGGTCTTTAACTTCTGGGACACACTGTAGATTGCTTTAACTGCCGTACATTTGTCGATCATATTTGTGTTCGTCGTTTGGTGCCTGACGATATTTCTAGAGTTCCTTTTTTAAATTAATACGAAACAGATACCATTTAGACCTACTCGTCAATATTAATAATCGATCAATTGTACCGTTTCGCTCGTCCCCGAATTATAGAAAGATATTTTAAAAGATATCTCAAGGTGAAGAGATGGAATTGAAATATCAAAGATGGAATTGTTTAGTGTTTGATAAGAAAAAAACTGTTTAGCGCTCAATGATTAAAAAAGAACGTTCGCTTGACGTTTCTCTAATGTTGTTTAATATTCGAGAGTTTAATGTTTTTGGTGAACGTTTGAAGGAAAAATTGAATCAAGAAGGACGTCATTTTATCACGTTCGTGCTCCAGTCGAACATTTCTGTTTGATAATTCCCCTCACGCGGATGTTTTAAAGTTTCAGAGGTGAATATCGAATATGAAGACTTAAAGGTCGATTCATTGGAAATCTCTTATTCTGTACCAAAACTTTGTTTCTTTATGTTGTTTCTTTATCTGTTCTTCTTATGAGATGTCCATGAGAAAAATTTCCCGAAACATGTGTGAAATCTGAAAACTACGAAATTCCAACATATCCATTATACGACTTAAAGATTAACCAACTTTCTTTGTCGAAATAGTCTGCCATGAAATCGTTCAATGCAGCGCCCCATGAAAAGGAATACGTAATAAATGACGGATCCGCATGAATTATGAATTTCCATCGAACAAATTTAAATTCGTTGTCGAATTCATTAGCGTTCGGTGTCGTCACATTACGCTTTCCGCTCTTTGACGCTTCCGGCCGAGGTATCCAGGGAAAGGAAAAAGAAAACAAGGAAGACTCATGAGATCGTACAACGAATATTCTTCGAGCAGCGTATGGCTTAAGGTCGCTCGTCTTACTGCTGATTAAATGCAGACGACACCAGTTTAAGGTAGTTAATTATCGCCGATTCTCGATTTGCGTAATAAAGGAAACCCTTGAGACTGTGTCCTGAATCAAGTCGATATAAGACGTAATTTAATTAAGCGAAACCGTGCACGAAATTTCGTAGGAAAAATTAGAAAGCGCGTGGAATTTTCGATATAAGAAAATATGGTCTAAATTATTTTTGAAAATAGTTTCGTAATGTGTTTTGTGATCTATTGACTGTAGGAAACGATACTTAGTCTGTATTTTACTTTCTTTTTTATTTTTAAATCTAAATTATTCTAAATTACTTAAAGCGCCTTTTTAAATGTTTGATATTAAATTATTTAAAATTGCTTTAAAGTGATAGAAAATTGTTAACCATGATCGAAATTGAGCTTTATGGTTATTTTTCTATGATTAAAAAATATCTCACAGTTGCTCTTTAACTCGGCTTTAAAATTTTGTTTGAATCTTCGCAAAGAACGGAGACAGGAATGTTCTTTTTAGATTTTTATACGAAATCGATAATTCCCATTTTTGTTCACGTAAATTTTTTAATTTTCTACTTAAATGATTATATTTGCTGCAAGATTCCTTCCTTGACAAGAAGAATTTTCTGTAAAGAAAATAGTGTCCGACGCCTGAAGAATTCAGTTCAGACTTTACTTCGAAGTGCACGCCTTCTTTACTGGCAAGCATTTCCAGTAAACCATCGATGAACAAAATAAAGAAGTGGAAGATTGAGTTACAGTTTCTTTGGCTCTGCTGACCCCTGATCCCGTTCACTTTGTACACGGATAACGGAGGATCTGCAAAGAGAAAGAAAGAAAAAGAGAAATCCACGACCTCGATTTCCTAAATCAATTTTCCTGCACGCAACGCTGGAATAACGAGTATCGTTGTAAAATCTCAAACTATCAAAATTACAAATTTCAAACATACATAAATCTTCAGCTTCGGAGCTCCGAAGTTTCATAAAGAAATTTCGGAAGCTATTTGCTCGGTACACTTCTTTTAAAAACTTTGCATTTCAATCATGTAGTATCAAATGTTTAGTGAAAGTTTGAAATATTTTTGGACGATAGATTCTAACAAATTCGATTTGAAAGATTAATAGAGGAGTTGGTAATATGGAACCAGAGTAAGAACAATATTTTATGTGTCCACGCCGCACAACAATCTTGTCACTACATGCAATGCAAGTATACAATAGCAACGTGGAAGTAGAATTCTAAAAGATAGCCTAAAATTAATTTCTGGATGTTGAAGTGAACTATCGTGAATTATGAGCACAAAGAAGATTTTAACATCTAAAAAGGAAACAACATTTTAATTTAACTACTTCTTTTTTCAAATTATCCAAAAGGACCACTTTGATCTATTCTATTGATTCAATATGATACTTGAAGCGCATTACGATAACTAAAGAATGTATTTGTTGTGCCAAAACATCGAAAATAATAAAGAGTTCATAGACATGATATGAAACGAAGAAGATAATAAGCTCAATATGCTAAAATGTATTTCTTATCTTCATCTACTGCAAACCGAATACGTAATCCATTTCAAGAAAGTTAAATGATCTAATTGATCATTTAACATTGCACGTTTTAACCCGTTAAGGCGTAATCAATCAGTTTATCATAGTGTTCCGAACATTTGAATTTCTCTAAATTTCATAGAATCTATGTAGATGAATGAAATAGTGACAAAAATAATTAAGCGAATCTCTGGAACTTCCTTTCATAGCTGCAAAGTTAAACAACAGGTTTTAATAAGGCAAATCGATTGAAAAAAAGCTACAAATGGAAGGTCGTGTTAATACAACGTCGGTGCTTAATAAATTAGCATCATTTTTAATTTGATTTAGAAAAACTGTAAGAGTTATTTATTTATTTTTCTCCGGTACCTTGACAACCTTTGCATCATCTCCTTGCATGTTTCCTTGGTGGCCAAGTGTACCCAGCAATTTTTCCTCGGTGACGCTAATAAATTGCAGCGTCGCCGCGTTATCTGCCACTTATTTAGTTTCGAGCCTGAACCATAGTACACTCAGGTTAATGGGAATCAAGGTGTCCCCGTTATCTCGCGTGTATCCATTCAAGCAGCCGAGATGTTCTCTCTGGTACGTTACACAAAGTCTTTTATGCAGTTTCCACGAGGAAGAAGGAGCCCGAAGCAAATAAATCAAGCGGCCCTCGGGGCAAAACGTTTCCGTAGGAAGTTGAAATTAGTCGTCGGTGCAAATTGCATCGTTCTCCAAAAGTAATTGTACCCGGTGCCCGCGCGCACACCCTCTCGGAAACGATCCGATCGACGATCCTTTCAATTTTAAAAGCCGCAACGAAACCACGAGAGAAAATTTTTTTTCTTTCAAACTCCGTACCTTATTGCGTTGTACGACCCAGCTATATTTTATGCAGTCGTATACTCGTTTAGGATTGAATATCCAGAATGTATTTGAAAGAATCGCCTTCTTAACTTTACGAGGTTAGAGGTGGGTATAGTATTTTGTTACCAGACGCTTCTAGTTAATAAACGGATTTCCGAAGCGTTATTGATGTAATGAAATTCTTGCCCTAGAATTAATCACTGTAATCAGTATACCGTGGATATTTATGGATCTATGCGAAAGTTACGTAAATGCACAGAGTACACGTAATATACAAATATATATAGAGTATTCCAAATATACTGCTGGTCATAATATTTAGTGGCTGAAGCAAATCTTTGCTTACGTTCCACTTTTCGAATTGTGTTGATGAAAATATAAATTTGCATAAAAATCTGCAATCTAGTAATCACACGTATGGTGACGTAGTTACTTTCACGCTACAATTGCTACGCTTGTTAAATGACGGGTTACAGATTTTCATGTCTACAACTGAAACTATACGCAAGTGCTCTTGACATGGTTAAATATCGAATATTGATTAATATTAACCGTAGAAACATGGAACATCTGTACGCTTAAAATGGAAATTTTAAAATGAATTCATTTAATAACTCCTTCACGTCCACGAACATAATAACGTATAACGAAGTTGAGTGTAAAACAACATTCCCAATAAAATGATACATCATTTTTGACGATGAAAGTAAAATTTCAATTTCAAACGATTACAAGCGACGAAATTATTTAAATATATTTTTAGTATTTCTCCATCCAAATTATATACAAAATTGTTATGCGACGTTTCGTGGCAGCAACGTTAATTCCGAACGATTGCCTCTTGTGTTTCGTGACCGATGGAAATGTCTCACTCGATTTTCAAGTAGTGCATATTACTTGTGCATCATGCACGAGCGCGTTGCTCGCTCAAGCCTGCATCAAGTCTTCTTTCTCTTCCGTCATATCATAAAAGAATACTGAACGAGACTGTCTGCTTGGAAATCCAAGTAAATGAAATCAATATATGCGCACGGTTGCTAATTATCCGTGCGTTCCATGTATCCTGCGAACATCCTACGGTGCGTTTGCAAACGCAATTATTATTTCACGTGATTTTGCGTTACATTATTTGGAAACAATGATTCATCTTTAATATTTTCGATTCGACGCATAAATTTAATCATTTTTATGATATTAAGAAGGTGAAAGGACGAAGAGAAAATTTATTTTCTGCGTAGAACAACTTTATCGAAAAAGAAGATTGTGTAAAAATTTAATATCCAGAAGAATAATGATGGATTCGAAAGGTTCGATGGGATTGGTAGATTGTATCGACGCACAGATTATTATTATCGAGGTTTCAAAACTGTTTCAGAATTAATACGTTATTATTGTTATTATTATTGTCCGATGTACAATATTGGATGTGTAAAGTTGCAATTGTATAAAATAATGAAAATAAACGTATTGCAGAATATCAGAAGTCTATAAAAGTGGTCAGTGTTTTTGCTAAAATTAATATAGATCAACGATGATTGAGAAAAATGTTAATTGCTGTTATAAGTGTATCAATTATTGTACTTATCGAAGTAACTTTTAATTTATGAAACATCGTTGATTTACGTTGACTTAAAAAATTACAAATTTATATGATGATTAGTGAACTTGCTGAAGTTTGGAGAATCAACCGGAGGCCAAAGATGAAAAAGACGTTAGGCAAAGCGCACGTGACCTTTCGACGATAAATTCGGGGAAAAAAGAAGAAACACGGAGTCGGAGGAAGCGAATCAAGGGTGATATTTGAAATGCAAATGGGTTTACTTAGTCGAAGACAGATAAATCCTTTGAAAATAAATTTCAGGCCAGGAAAGATTAGAAACGGGACGACCAAAAACATACATATACTACTGTACGCGTCACCAGAAATGCAAAGGATTACTTGTTTGAACAGGGAAAACCTGAAATTCTGTGGAGTGGAAAATTCAACATATGCATCCTAATAATTTCACCGTCAACCTCAACTATCTCATTTTCCCGATATTAATATTACTTCAATAATAATTTCGTAAATTTTTTTCGATCCGATATTATCTATGCAAAGTAAGAATGTAAAGCCACACCATTATACGAACAATTTTCTCCTCTTCCTCAATAATGCATGAAATAAAAGATTGTTCCAGTAATTGAACGTTGTCCGTAATAATTTCATCCAGGCTTTTAACTTTCGTTCCAATTATTTCATATACTTTATCTCATTTATTTCATATCGAGACCCTTCTGTAAAGTATGATATTAAACATTAAATCTGTATTAAATATTATGCTTGTAAAATGTACATTATTGGTTCAACAAAATTAGACTTTTATGTAAATAATTGCTTTTTTTGTCGATACCGCATAAGGTACATATCCATTATTAACAATTTCATGCAAACCACCGATTCCATCTAAATATTTAATTTCAAACATCAATATATTTAGAATACCTGTATATCGTACACATTACGTAAATTTGGAAATTTCTCGTAAATATATAAATATCTATATCCCAATACTAATCACATCAAATCATGCGTAATTTACAGAAAAGCTTCGCCTCACTACTATTATCTGTTGCAAGAGTTAATAATAATGTCCGTACGTTCATTTGCTTGAAACGCAGAATCCTTCTTCTGCTTACGAACAATCGTACGCGTGCGCTACTTTATACACGCGAAAACGGGCTGTGTGATGAATCAACACCAGTTCGTCTGCAAACCGGCACAAACACGACCTAGTTAACCTTTACACCCAGCAGGGTGGTGTTTTAGCTTTTGCCGGCGTGTCATCACAGCGATGAAACAGTGCCAAGATAATCGCGGGTTAACTCTTCGAACGTCTCGAACTGAACAGCGTGTGTTATTTCTGAATTCATGTTGATCTCGTTTCATTTTCTTCACAGCCACAGCCTTCCTTCTACAGCGTGTTAAAAAAATATTGGCTTATAAGATCGATTCTAACCAATGTAATGAAAAATTAACGCTAGAACTGTCAACCTCTAATCCGTACTTGCATCAGGAGACTTTAATAAGTACTTAATCTGTACTTGTTAAACGTACATGCATAGAATGTTGTAGATAAGATATAATAAGGATAAATAAATATACAGCAACTCGCGAAAGCATTCTAATTCTGTAGCACTATAATGAAGCTCAACTACCAGGATCATATTGGTAAAGTCCAAAACTTAAGGTAGAAGCTACGAGATATTTAGCGCAAGTATAGGTACGTATATTTGGTGGAGATCGCAAACGAATTCAAATAGTTAATTATTCGTTACATTAAACGATACTCATTGTCAGTGACACTATTTTCTCTACACTTATTATATGTTTAAGATGGCTGTTCGTGCTATATATTAGTTTCTTTTACTAAATATATGTTTGTATTAAATAAATTCTGTTTTCGGGTTAATATCGTTATTGGTAAATATTCGCAAAACAGTGTACATAATACAACACCCTATATATTGGCAATAAAAGGGTTGGAGGGGACTATGTAGGTCGTTGCAGGTGAAACGAACTCATTGAACTCATTGACGTTTTGTACGATGAAGAAACCAATCATTGAAGCATGTTCGAATATGCTATGCTTGCTCTCGTCGCGTTATATTTCCTTCGTTCGAGAGCTATTTTTTCGATCGTAGTAGCTCGAGCTTTATTTATCTCTACCTGGCCTCGTTCAAGGATGATCGACATCGTGTTGCTAATTTACATTTTAACTTGTTTGATTTGATTTTTTATTCGGTTAATTCCGTCAAGAGGCTTTTATACAGAAGGAATTAACGAGCGTTGTTTGAAAATAGTATCGAAACAAAGGATTTCGAAATCGGGTTGGATGAAAATGCAATTTGTGAGATTCAAAGTGTAATTCTAGAAGGGTGGTGAAATAAATTTATGCTTATGTTCTATCTCTTTAATTGTGTTTATAAAAATATAAATTTCCATAAATACTCGCAGCTTATTTATTGAATTATATGTAGGATGTGTATGTATTTGTCTGTATTTACATAAAAGAACGTTCAGTTTGAAATTCTACAGAACAGACACGCGAGATATTTCTTTCAGATATTCGAGAAACATTTCACAAGGCTCGTGAATGGAAAGAGATTAACGATGCTAAATATAGAATATATCACACCTTTGAAAGCATACTTTATTAATTTTTCTATTATATGAGACTATATTCAGTTATAAATAATGTAAAATATATATACACGGGGTTCTCGTCCAAAGAGTCGTATAAACGACGTCGTATTAGCAGATATCTCATTTGTGAATACAAAGGAGGTCAAGAAATAAGAATCATTTTACGATCTTCAGACTCTGAACTATACTTAAAGCGAATATTGTAGAAGTAGCTGGAAACTTGGACACATTGAGCTAATATTATTAGCGAAATTTTCTAACTAGCGAGTTATAAGTCGCCTGTGTTAATAAATTCTTTTGAGTAACAGTAAAAGTTTGGTAATAAAATTAGTCAAGCTCTACAGAATTATACAGTTGAAAAAATTACGTACGATAGAAATCCCCGTGATTTAAGCCGAGTCTCTAGTTTTCTCAAGATTCACTCATATAATTAATTGTATAGTATATTATTGTGCAAATCCCAACATCTTGGAGATATTAATGAACTATCCCTAAACAGCCCTTAAATTTCATCGACACACAGATCACAGCAAGTAGCCGTAGATGTATTGCAACCATCACCATAGTAATGAATTTATAATAACTCAATCATATGTTCAACGACTAAAGATTTTATTTACAAATTCCAATATGTCGAGAATATCGATAAACTTTCAAACTCTGTGGATCAATAATGAAAAGAATAACTTTACAACAACGTTCTATTATCCTAACGAGCACACAGACCGCATCGAGAAGCCGTAGGCCATTGTCAACCATCAATTGAATCGATCAACTCGAACCGTTTCTCCATGTATCGCAAACGATCCCGTCTCCTAGCTGTAACGGATCGTGACTAGGCCAACAGAGCCCCTTTTGTCGATCGAAGCAGCTGTTAACCATTCCCTTAAGTGGCAGGGACACGAATTCGTATCAGAGGAACCAATGGTCGTTTCTCATTAACGTGCTACCGTGGCCTAGTCGTTGAGAATCGGCGAAAAAATGTCATTATCGTGTTCGGTGTCTCGTGAAACGGACACGAATCGGTGTCTCGTTACGCCTTTCCTCGGAAGCTCGACGCTCGAAAGGATCCTCGAGGGCGTCCTTTCAGGCCAGCTATCCTTAATTAATCTGGAAATCGAATCGGGAAGGAAGAGAAGCTTGTGAATTCTCGGCCGATAGGTCGAAGTCGGTATACTTCGGCTAGTGGATGGTTTGAGAGTTGGAAGAGGATGATCGAGCTACCGGAAATCCCTCCTGGCGGGATTTGGATTTCCCGTTTCGACTGTTTACCGCCTGCTAAATCGTTCCTCCCCTTTTGCCATCTCTAATCGCTTTTATCCCGACGAACCTGTTATCGAGGAGGGCCGCGATCCTGACGATGCGAGGTAATTCATTGGTGAAGAATTACCGGAAATGAAAACTGGCGGAGAAGGAACAATATGTACATTGAAAATTGGAATTCAGTAGGATAGGTGGAATAGTATATCTTTTTTTTTGCGAGAATATGCTTTCTATTATTTTATTTGAATGAGAAAGACCGATGCTTCATCTTGATTAAAACAACGACGTGCTGCGAGAAGCGCGGCACGGTTTTAGAAGAAGCTGTCTTACGTGGATCTTATGTATAGTACTTTATCTGAGGGTTATGTAGTTAATACGTAATAATAATGAGTTTAATAGATTTTTAAAGAGTAACAATCACGGGTTCTGATAGTTTATACATCGTATAGAGTTAATAACGAAAAGTTTGAGGAAAAAGTGATAAGATGGAAGAAGAAAGTTCTGGAAAAGTGGATAATTTTCGTAAGAATTTCGGTAACAATTTTTATGGAAAACGTCAAATTTTTATAAAATATTTTGTGGCAAGAGAAGGGAAGTAAGGAAAGGAAAATAAATTTTTAAAGGATTTGGTGACAATCTTAATGGAATAGTCGGTGTAGTGTCGGATATTTCAGAAAATTATTAAGAAAAGGGAAGAAAGGTAGAGAACATTATTTCTGAGAAGGGAAAGTAATATTTTAAGAGTTTAGATGACAGTTTTAATGGAAGACTTGATATAGTATCAAATATGTTTAAGAATGACTAAAAAAGGGAGAAAAAGGAAGAAATGAAATTCTTAAGGAAAAAAATAATGTATTAGGGAATAGTGTGGCAATTTTAAAGAAAAATAATAAAAGACAGAATATTTATTTTAGATGATAGTATCTACTGAAAAAGTAAAGTTAAAGGAATAAAAAGTGACAGAAAAGGAAGCCAACAGTATTTTTTAATACAATGAACGTCATAATATGTGGCTATGACCGCGAGATTATGATATGAATACGAAAATTATAATTGGAAGACTTTTAAGCATTAGTGAGTCTAGCGCGAATTTACGATTGTATTAAGTGATAAGATTATGAAATTTAACAGGAGCTATATTTTATACGTACGCAATCGTAGTATAAGATGCAGATAACGGACCCATGTAACACCTGGAAGTGTATTTAAGCAGTTACGTAAAATATTGAGTGAATTAATGTTATGTAAGGGCTCTAAGGGCTCGGATTATGATTCGAGGAAGAGATAGGGAGGTTTATGGGAATAGCCAAACCTAGTAACCAAAGTAATTTATGGTTTACGTTACAATACCGCATAACACCGCTTTCTACTATGTTTAATTGCCTTGTTTCTCTTCATGTGTCTCTCACATTCTCTGCTTTAGCAGTTAGCTAGAAATATGAAAGTTGTACATCTGTGAATGAAGAAAATACTTAATGTGAACTAATATTAGATTTATCAATTTTATTATAATACTCTTGTAGTTGTTAGAAATAGGATACCATTTTTGACGAGACAATGTTATCTTTTATTGAAAACATAATTAATACCTATTTATATATATACCTATCCATTTTTTTCATAACTCCACTTTCATAATCCTTTGTGTATTGTATATTAAAGTATATGCATATATACATGCTAAAGTACACTCTTGCACAATAATTTATCAATTAATATATTATTAAATTGACGAATTGTAAGTTATTTAAATTATAGAATTCCCTTTTGCAATTTTATATCAAACAGGGCAATAAGATGATTCGTGATTTATAAAATTTCAGTAATACAATAGTATTAGTACAATTGTGCAATAGCGTCCAAAAATATAAAAATTTTTCAAACCTAAATTAAAATAACATTAAATTACGATATACGATATACAAATATGTAGATATACTATATAAAAAATTTTAATGTCAAATGGCAATCTTACCTGATTCTCAAGTTCTAGAAGGGAAGGTTTCAAAGTAAAAGAACATCAACAAAATTCTGCCTGACGTTTCTCTTTATTGTTTGAAATGTCATAACGATCAGATATGGATCATGTAAAATTACAATAAAACGTAAATATGACGAATTCATCATCGTGTATACATATACGTATATGTATATATATATAATATATTTATGTATGTATATATAAATTCTTGTACGCCACCAAAAAGGATGCGTCGAGAGATCCAAGAGAAAAAAAAGAACAGATCAATTATCCCGAACGCCATAAACGTGAATCACCCTATACTTCAACCGCCAATCGATTCAAATTTATGCCTTTTGTCGTTCGATACCAATCACTCTCTCGCTTTATTTTTTAATATTCGTCAAACGAATCACACGTCGCGTGATTGTGATATCATTCCATCCTCATCGAGTTCCTAATGAATTCTCCTGCTTACTTTCACCGTTTTTACCCCAACCTACCCTCCCTTTTTTTTTAATTACACACCGTCGTAAATCTAATTCACAATCATACACTATGTACAATGTCGCGTCTCGCGTGAACGACTCGCTGTTTCAATTAAATTATATTGCTATAGAGCTTTTTCATCTTTGCTTTCCATCTCCTCTACATGACCATCGATATACTTGAATCATATACTTCACGTACTTTAGTCATCCTATGCATTTATTCACACGTATATTAACATATTAAATGCGCGTACGTAAAATTCCTTCATGAAATTACATTAACAAGAGTCTTTTCTGCATGAGCAACGAAATTTCATAGTGGCAGTGAAGAAAAAATTCGTTTCGAGGCTAATTTTCGCCTAACAAACGAATTCAAAAAGCCTAGCAACAGTAATTTTATCTCTTCTTTTCTTTGTAAGATTTTCTCTTTGTCGGTGAAAAGATAAGAAAAAAGTTTTATCCGCGAAAGTGACCGTGAAGGCGTCTACTAATGCGAGCAATTTTCTGTGATACGATGAATTTCACAGTGATAGCAAAGAATTAAAAAAGAAACTCGTTTTTCTGGCTAATATCGGCCTAAAATTTTTAAAGGCTAGTGAAATCTAATTTTTTTTTAGTTTTCAGTTGCATTGAAAAATTAAGGAAATTTCTTAAAAACTACTCTCGCGAAATATCAACAAGAGCTTCCGCAGGAGCAACGAAATCACACACTAGCAGTTGAAAAGTTGGATCTTTTGGCTTCTTTCGATATTTAAGAGGCAACAAGATTGGGCATATTTGATTGATAGTCGTGAATATCTTTTATGTAAATAAAATATTCGAAAACCGATTATTTCATAATTTTTCAAATACGTATTATTAAAACATAATTAGATATAAAATTACTCTGAATGCAAATCTTGTTATATATATTATATAACAATCTAGTTGTACCACATAAGTTTCAAACACATACCATTTAAAATTCAATTTTATGTTAAAATCCAAATTATTTATATTGTTGTTTGAAAGAATTGACTAAAACATAAAATATACAATTATCGAATTTTGGCACAAAATAGTTCTTATGTTATTTTTAAACATTTAATTAATTGCAAAATAAAACTAATAAAGTATCTAAAACGATACAATATTTTTATTTATATTTCAATCAGAGAATACCCAAACCTGTAAAGCAACATTATCGAACAAAGTGATCCCACAATGATCGAACGAGCTCCAATGGCGATTTCCAACTGATCGTGGGTTAAACATAAGAAAGTGCTAATATACCGTGATTAAACGATCGCAGTAAGAAACAGCAGGTCATGACGAACAGGGATGGAAGGTTTACGATGCATGCGGATCTAGGCGGTTCTTGCGCCAGTCGTTGATTGCTGGCGGCCAACGTTGCGGTTTCCGTTCTCTCAAGCGTCCTCGCGTCCATGATCCCTGGCAAAGTGGACTGACAGCTGAGATTCAAAGTTCCTCCGGGGAAATGGTGTCGTTCCAGGCGTAGAGTCAGCCCTAGTCGTGTCGAAGATACGATGTTATCCTCTGAGGAGGCTGAGCTTGGCAATTCTCTGGTCAACACTTTGTTCACCTGTTGATGACAGAGGGTGATAGTGAGAGTGAGATGGTAGTGAGATGATCCTCGTCTTTCGAGGTGAAATTTCATGCAAGAGTGGAGAGATGAATGGCGAGTATACTAGAGAACTCTGCACTAAATTTTCTGGTTAATGGAGGGACGTTAAGATAACGTATTTGGATGACTAGAGAAATTTGATCAATTAGGGGATGCATGGATTTAATGCATTATGAATGCGCAGTTTAGACACGAGTCATTTTAAATGTTAAAATGAATTTAAATTAATAGGAATTAATTAATAAGAACCATTGATGCAGATTAATAGATAAAATTAGGCTGGATATGGTTATCATAATTTCAACAGGATGATTAATTGTTTAAAAATATCATTGAATAATTCTCTATCAGAATGTTATAATGCAGGGAAAAGAAATGAATATTTAGAATGTAAGTTTTAAAAAAATGCATAGAGCACACATAATATACAAAAGAATATAAAATATCCAAAGTAGAGTGTTTGTAGAGTGTTAGTAGATAAAACAAATTTCTATTTAAGTCCTGTTTCTTTAGTTGCGTGCATAAAATATCAATTTTCATAAAAATTCGCCTTTTATTAATAACAGCTCTTAAAACACCATCGCAATACGCAAGACGTTAACCGACCATCTAACTAAACTGACTTTCTCGGCTGATGGTTGAGGCAAATTTAATAGGGCAGCTTTCCGTCTGTTATTTTTTTTAAAACGAAAACAGCAGCTGAATGCACAGTAAGCAACTTTAAAAGTATGCTCGAGTCTAAACTGACGGTTTTAATTTCTCCATGCCCCACCACGACGAACTTTTTAAGGGGCCTGAATAAAGGGGCGCGGTCGCGAGAACACTAAACGAGCACCTTTTAAGCGGTTCCCATGATTTTATATCCTTCGCTAGCGTTGAATTTGCAATTCAAAGGCATCGCGCGTTCTCTTAATTTCCAGGACTTTCTACTCTCAATCCTCACCCCATTCCAGTTCAACGCTCGTTGTTTTACGTTGTTGCGTTTACGACACCGTCAATTTCGAGAGACCATTCCAACTAGGGAAGTTTTTATGTTTTCCAGTTTCTTGCGATCAAAATCTGTCAATTTTTTTGATTAATTTAATCGTGTTTCTGATTACTCAGCAATGTTACAGATTGATGTACAACATTATCGGATTATAGACATTTATGAAAATTAATGCTTTTATGTAAATCGATATATTTATTTTATTCTAATATTCTAAAATATCCTTTTATGTATTTATATATATATATATATATTTGTTTGTTTTATTACAAAATAACTGTTTATATACTTGTCACATCCACTAAATATTTTATATAGTTTTGCGTACATTGTATCTAGTCCTGACATTTTTGTATTTTGAAATTTCTCAGAAATGTTTGAGCATTCGGAGTCGAGTTGTTATTCCCTATTTAAAATAACTAAAAATTCATGAAACGATTGTACAATCCTTAATTCAAAAATAATTCAGTATCGTTTCTGTATATCGTCTCTCAATTAAAAGAATTCAATATTCATCATTGTTTTCAATTAAAATAATTCCACTTGAATAAATACTGTTTCCATTTTTATACAAAAATTCTCCAATTAAGAAAAAACAGATTAAATGTCCATGCATACATATTACCTGTATTTTTTATAAAAATTGATCCTTCAATACGTAATATTACCATTTATTTTCTATATATAGGTATTATTTCTTTTCTTTGTTCTACATATGATAAGTCTTGCGAGATTACAGTTAAAATACCCTTTAAACTAAATTTTTCGATCCAGGTATCTTAATTCCATTTAAGAAAGCTACATTGGCATTGAAATCTGTTTAAATGAAAATATAAAAGAAAAATCAAAATATCTTGTTAAGTTTCCTCCATCATATCGAACTTTCATCCGAAACATGTTTTCGTATTTTTAGTACTTACAAAAATACTTAATCAAACATTTAAAATAAACATACTTTAGAAAACTCGTTTGTTTAATGGCTAGAAAATCTTTTGAAAAAGGAGAATGCAATTAGAACAGTTCTAATATTGAAACAAGCAATGCGAAACATCGACCAACTCGATACAAGAACGATTCTTTAAAACAAAGTGGGACGGAATCATATTTATCGTCACAGACGATCGTTTATCAAGGAAACGATAAACATTGAGATCAGAGAATCGCCTGAGAGCACCTTTCTTCGTGTATCTGGTCTAGGCGATACATTAGGATAGACTGCACCGTATTTCACATTGGATATCGCGCGATCAAACGGACCGCACGTACCTCGCGCTGTTTTACAGATAATAAATGTTTATACACGACATGCAGTGTGTTAAATCGCTAGAAACAGGGCAAGTGCTCGTTCATAACAGTGTCAGGAAAATTCAGCGGTTCTCAGCGGGTTAAATCGAGCCAAAATTTGTAAGAAGGATGACGACAGCTTGTTCTCAAGGATACAAATCGACGAGTTTCGTTTGGATGAAGAATCGAAGGTCTAAATTATGATCCACGTTGAAAGGTCGAATGCTTAACAAAATGATATTAAATGAAATAGAATGTAATCAAAACTTCCAAAACTTTAAATTAAACGAACGAGGAAAAACAAATAAAAATTAATTGAATTATATGGATGATATTAAATTGCATTACAATTAAATCGATAATTATCCAATTCATAATATGGCAAAAATCTCAACAGAATCCACTATTAAAGCGTTGAACTAGATAAATGAACCCACAAGCGAAAAGACACATGAGGGAAAAATCAGAATCGCGGAAGGGAGTTGAAGAAAGAGAAGTCCGCCTCGAGCGAGTCGTTTTTCCAGGCCGACTACAATCAGGAATTCTGAAGTTCACGGATGGCAACGAAATGTCTCTCCAGGCTCTAATACCCGTACATTCTCATAAAACTCTTTCTTTCTCTTACCTCTTTCCCGTTGAGGATAAAGACGAGTTGGGCTGGAGGGTAGCTGGCCGCGGAACTGCATTCCGCTTGGAGTGTCTCACCCACTTCGTAAGACGGTCGAAGACCGCGCAGACTGGGTCGTTCCTTTGGCGGGATAGCAACGCTCATGTTTGCCTCGCCGTAGATTGTAAGAAAACTTGGCCCCTCCGAGGACACCTCGCAACCGTACGATCCCATGAGGTTCACCTTACCTGTCGTGTAAATTACTTTGTTACATCGCTGTTCTTTATTTTATTTTATTCGATTAATACATTGGTGGCTGGAGCGTCTTCGTACCTTCATTTTGGTCAATTTTGCTGAACCTTTTTCTTATGAATAAATCCTATTCCTCGAAAAGTAAAAGCAACCTCGAAAACTCAAAAAAGTATAACCTACCCCAGTAACACAAAAATATTTTTTCGAATATTGGAAAAATATTTTTCGAGCCATTTTTTTTAAAAATATCAAATACAAATATTATATACCTTTACGAATTAAATATTCGTTGGATATAAAAGAAGAGGAATAATTGAGAACCGAAGAGATAATATAGGGAGTTTCTGTTACTAAAGTATTGGATAGAATGACTTTTAATCTATTTTAAATGACATGAACATTTTTCGGGTGTAGATTTTATGACAGAAAATTCCTGTCAATATGGAATCAATAAAACAAGAGTAAAATAATACGCACAACGGATAGCAAGAGAAAAACAAAGTTTATAATCCATTCGTGACTGATAACGAATCCAACTGCATTTATATAACAACAATGCACGAACGATGACTAAAACGTTTAATACAACGTATAATAATCATATGCACAGGTAAAAAATTCGAATAAATTGTACTCTCTGCTCGGATCGAATGGATTCACTGATGTCCTACCGATTAACGCGTGTTTAATTAATGGGCTTTTAAATTGAAAAAAATTTGCATTCCCCTATCTCTGTTAAGACTCTAATTCCCTGAATAACAGGTAAAGAGGATATTTAAACGAATAAATCGAATTAATCTGTTGCCTTTTACTGTATCGAATTAACAATACTTCATTACCATGAAAATTAATTTCTTTCCAAATATTACAATATGTCTTGCTATTGTTTCGACCTACTTATTATTAACACAATATGACATTTTATGTATTCGTGTGGTATTTCCACAAAAATGGGAAATGCAACAGGATTAATTTAAGAATATTAAACAATTACGGAATAATATTGAAATGACGAGCCAGCGTTTTGAAATGGAAAAGGAAACAGAATTATTTTCTCACTTTCTATACCTTCGTTTATCTCGAAATATCAAATGATTGTTATGATACGGTATTACACTTTCTTTCTTTGATATGAAATCAGAAAGAAGTTGTTTTCAAATACTCTATGCCATCGCTTAAAAAAATATATTTCCGCATAATTTATAACTTCAGAAATTTCTTTTATACAGCCTCTCTATTGATCACCCCTATCCAAAACTTTTCTTCGCGTTGAATCCATACGAACAATATCTAGATGAAACAAATTACTCCCAACCATTTCTCGACAGTACCAATCTCAAAAAAGCCTTAGCGCAGACAAAATTACCATGCTGTCAGTTTCCTCTTTCACGACTTACAACACGCTCTAATTCCTTTTAAGGAAATGTTCGATCGTTGCCGTTACCCCATCGACGAGGTTAAACACGAACTCGTGCTTCTTTTTGCGAGACTGATTTGAAAAGCATACTTCAGATTTTATTTAGATTTCCAATCTGTGGAACGTGACTCTCGAGGGAGTTGCAAAATGTTTTCTGGGAAATCAATATGGTTATTTTGAATTGTAATTTTGTTTTGAACGAAATTTCATTAGACAAATTTTCGACAATTGTATTTGGATATAGTTAAATTACAATATTCTGCAAAATCTATTTTTAAGCCTTTGGGTATTTAATTTGTGCTGAATTAAATATTCGAGAGAGGATGAATCCATAGATTTTTACATTCTATAGCTTGATAAATTACAAAGCGAACGAAATATTATTATACGAACAGAATCAATTTTCAAATATTTTAAAATAATCTTTTTATTTTAATGAAAGAGCGATAAGAGGACAATAAAAAGGACAATAGGTGAGACGTATACAAGTTCAAGTCCTAAAAAACATGTTTTCTAGAGTAGCTTTTATTACTTTAGTGAGTCAGAGAACAAAGGGTTAATACAACATTCTTCACTCGATTAAATACACTTTTTTCTTAAATTTAAGTAAAAAGATTTGGAAAACGTCGAGGAACGTTGTTCTAGAAAAGCATCGTCGACGAACGAAGGTAAATAGAAAAGAATAAGGCATCGCGCCGTGGAAATTCATCACAAGATCAGCCTTTTCGATTATAATGAATTAAGAAAGTTACGCGGACTACTTTGAAAGCTCGAATGCAAGCACCTTGAAAATTAGAAACCTAATAGCAGGCGTAAGGATGGTGGAAGAACGCGGATCCTCGTGGACCAGTGAAAAATGGGCGGGAATAGAAATTTAATAGGAGCCAGTTTCATTCGCGACGAGGAAAGTTCGTTGGTTATTTAAGTGAAATTTCAGGCAGCCCGTTAACTTTCATCGTCTGAAGTTTCGTAAGATCTCGTAGAATTACTGTTTCGATTTTAATCTAAAATTGCGAAAAAATCGAGTTTCAAGAAGATTTGTTTCTCCTGTTTCACGTTTGCTTAGACATTAAGGAAAAGTATTGCAGTTTGTTATGAGGATAAAAAGAAGGAGGTGAATTTTCACTGTTTGAGGGAATGAAGATAGTTAATTGCAAGATTAAGGAATATAATAGTGCAGATAATTTCTTATTATTCGCGTTTCTTACTGTATTTTGGATGAAAAACTTAAATGGACGTAAAGAAATGATGGAAAACGTGAGTTCTAGGTGTCTGAACGGCTAAAGGTAATTAAATGTAAAGCTAGAAATATAAATTCAATAATTTAGCCTGTATGATAAATGGATGAAAGATGATGGGAAAGATGTATGCGAGTTTAATGAGTTGAAAAATCGAAAGAAAAGATATATTAGGACTGATAATGAAACTCATTAACGTTGAAAAGAAAAACTTACGATTCTATATTTTACACTTTTTTTAAGTTTTCCTTGTAAAAGATTTTCATAAAATTAAATATCTTACCAAAACTACCAAGATCTATTTTTAAAATTTCGCTTGTTTTATCACCAATCTCAATTATTATTATACCAAACAATTTTTTAAATTTCACTAACAATATTGCTTTAATTCTACAAAAGGATCCGGATAATATCCAAACGCAGGATGCTTCAAACCTCTCAGGAAGATTAAGAATCCGTAGAAACAAATCGCGATAGAGCATCCTACTCTTACTGGCATTGAAATGCACAAACCAATACAGAACCTGAAATGCGCAACCTCGTCGACATTCAATTCAGCTCGAAACAGTTAACAATTTATCAACACTCGGTGCACATTAAACCGCATAATTTCTTGGTAAATTGCGCTGCTTTCGATGCTACAGCTTCACGACCTCTCGCTCGACAAACCCTCGACAGTCAATCGTCGCGCATGATTTACCTGATACACCCCTTTCCTCGAAATCCATCGATCCTCAGATGCTCGTGAATTTCCCCTCAGACTACGATCGCACAAGCAAAAGCCTCGTCGAGTACGCACGAACAACGATCGTTAAATCGAGCAAACGGGACAAATCGCGTTTCTCTACGAACCTCTTCGATTGTTCGCCTGTCCCAACAGCGTCACCTGTTTGCTGTCGCTCTTGTTCACGTCAACGTATATTCCATCAACGGAGAAATTACGGCCAGGAGGTCTCGAGCCTGGCATGAACCTGAAGAACTCAGCCCCGTCCTTGTACCATTTCACGGAATACAAATCCTCACCGCCCAGATCGTATTCGCATTTTAGTATCACCTTCTCCCATCTTGGGTCCGCCATCTTCGGCACATCTAACCTTAGAAGCTGTATGGAGGCTCCTGGAAAAATAAAAGTTTCGTACACGTTGAGAATTTTTGAAGTTGTTAGATTTCGTAATTGAGAATTTTAAGGTTTCACGGTGTAATTCCCTTAGGACGTGCGTGGAAAGGAGGGAAGGTCCTCAATTCGGAAATTCGAAAAATTATCCGATTTTGAAGATATGCAGAGCGTATGCACAGTGGTTACGAAAGGTATGCGCCATTGTATTTATTGTAGTATACATATACTCATTAATTAGGTCATCCCATAAGTTCATGCCGACTTTTGTGTATACATTTCATGTGTCGATTTATAAACATACGGCGATAAGGGACCAATGCACTTGAAAAATGGGAAGAAGTTGTACAACGAGAGGGGTTACATTTTTTCATGAAACTGAAAGATATGTAAACAATCTTAACATATATAACCGCTCGAAAAACGGAACGAACTTATGGGATGACCTAATATATTAAACTCCATGTCATTTGGTAGTACGTTCATATGTTTATAAAACATTAAATAATTAATAGTACCTTCGTATGGCCGTAAAAAATTAGGCAAATAATAGTACTTTTCTAATAAATCGATACTGTGAAAATGATATGTAAGATTTGCTAAAATAATGCTTCGTTGATGAATAAGTGTGTATAGTTTTTGTAGCTATTGCAGTTACGTGTTACAGAATTTTCTTTTGCTGCTCGAATTCACTCCAAGTGATGATAATTAACTTATGCAAATTCGCCTATTTTTTTATCTTACTTTATAACTCGTTTTACGACATCAAGCGTCAATGAAGTTTTAATGGATATGCCGATATAAATTTTGAAAGTGGAGAAAAGTGATCGAATGTCTTCTCTTTGGTTCTCTTTAATATGGAGAGGTGTTTTATGGGGATAGAAAGGTCGAAAGTTGGTGAAAGAAAGGCAGTAAATTTCAAAGCTCCAGAGTAAAAGAGAAATTGGTTTCCATTGATGTTTGGTTTTCCTTGTGGAACTATGTTTGAGACGAAGAGTATTTCATAGAAGGTGAAGGAAGCGCAGTGAACTTTTATCGGTATCTTCTACCGGTTTCCTTTAAGGTGAAGAATGTAAATAGGAGAGATAAATCAATGCTTATAAGTTCGATGATTTCGGAATGTTGGGAGTAAAATTTTGCTGCAACGATCCCTTTCTCAGTGAAAATATTATGTGTAAAGAAAAAATACTACGCTGTTATCTGCACGTCAAAGAGATTATTATTTTTTCAGTTAAAATTAGTTTGCACTATTTTATTTATTATGTGTATTTATTTTGTGTTGTCAATGTGTAACTCAAAGAATTAATACACATTTAATGTTACCAGAATTAATCCATAAGAAAATTTAGTAGTTTATGTAGCACTCTAATGTATATAATTTTAATTACTTTCGTTCAGCAATATTTTCGTGATTCTACCAATCTCCTATTTTAACCAAAATTTAGTAATTGAAATTCACTTAATTACTAGACTTCATTCAATTCTCTGTTAAATTTCAACACTTTGCATCTTGAAATGTGCGATTCATATATTTTACTGTCCTGTTCAAATCAGATATTTCAAAATATATACTTCACCTACGCATATGCTAGACATGCTAGCACTGAGTGCACGGATATCAAGAGAACAGAACTTCCTTCCAAGAAATGAGAACTTCGTAGAAGTTCCTTCATAGCAGTAGCATGTACTCCTAAGTACTATCAGGATTCTAAACACATTTAGTTTATAACAGGATTTTAACGAAAGTGGTATACTTTAAAGTACCTTCATTACATATAATGAGGTTAAAAGTATTATACAGGCAGAAGATGATCGTTTATGCAAGAATAAATCAAAAGTATGGAATAAAATTATCTCATTTCAAGCTTCATTTCGGAGAAAATCGTCTTTGAAACGCGTAGAATTAATTCTCAATTAACTTCACATTCTTACTTTTTAATATCAAATTGGCAGATGAATCAGTATAGCACAATCCCAGCTACAATTGGAAAAACAATTCCAAATTTTTGGTAAATGGAGTAAATGCATTAGGTAGGCAAAAGATTCACGCAATGGATTTCTCGAAAAACAAATTTTGTATAAAAGATTTTCATTTTACACATTTAATATCCTTTTGTTGGAATAATCGGCGTTATTCTGATTAAGAGATCACCGAATGAAGCTACAGAGAATATTTAAAGCGTTGAAAAAAAGCTAGTTCATTAACGAACGGCTGTGTGAAAGATGTAAATGCGGCAGAATTTGTTCAGCTGGCTAGTCGTGTAAATAAACGACAAAAAGTTTACATTGAAAGCAGCTCGCCCCTAGTCGAACTTCGTTTATCGGTTGGCTGAGCCGAAAAAAATAGCAATTATCGGCGTAATGAGTGGGTGTTAAAAAAAAAAGAAGCACAAAAGTCGTGAAACTCTGAATCTCTACAAGGGAATAATTTTCTCCCGTCCTTCGATCGAGTGTTTAACGTGATTGCATTAATTTGTTTATCCCCCTGCTTCGCCGAGCAATCGTAGCGAATAGTCTGGCTAATTAAAAATATCCGATCGACGAGGTTCGTGTAATTATCGTCCTCCAAAAAGCAATCCAACAGGCTCCAAAATGCGTGTTGCTTGGAAATGGCGCCACGTTATTCCCTTTTGCAGCCGACTGTGCGATTTTAACGCGTTGATATTTTTAGAATATCGTTTGCACGTTTCCTAGTTGGAGAAAATGGACGCTTGTTTAATTGCATAACATTCCTTTGACTTGATTTTACCGATATCGGGAGTTACTGTACGACAAAATCGCGGTAATTTCTATATTTACCTAGCCCATTCGGATTTTGATATTACTCGAGATTTAAAGTTTAAAAGAAGTCATTTATTTTTCGGATCATCCCTATTATATTCGGCTGGTAAGTATTTTTATTGATAACAGTTATTCGCGTAATTTGGTATTTTGTTAAGTTTTAAAAGCTAGCTTGTTGTTGGAGGAATGCGTGCAGGGGTGTGTGTGGGGAATAAATAAATGTTGATCATTCTAATGATTTCGTTTTCATGGTTACGAAACTGGACTACCAGGATTTTTAATTGCCGAAATTCCTCTGCAACTCAAATTTCTGAACTCCAAACTATGGGATAACCCTCGTCAATTTCACGTGAGCCATTTTATCGCCGTCCTCTAGGGACCACCTAGAGAAGAATTCGGCGACCAGTGCCAAAAACGATATTCCTGGAGGCTGTGGCACTCGTTCCGCGTCAAATCGCGAGCCAGCTACGTGCCACTTAAAACAATAACCTAATCTGTCGTTCACGTCCACACAGAGAGCGGGTATAAAAAAAAGGAAGGAAAATGAAAAAAAAGGGGGGGGGGAGTATGGAACGTGAAAAGTAATTCTGCAGTCGCGACGTGTGGCTAAAACCGTCAAAATGTGCGAGATCGTAAACGATTTCCAGATCGTACGAATTTGTCATGCGTTTGGCACGTGAACCGAACCGCCAACGGATGCGATAAAACCGCGAGAACAAGCGGAATTACCTCGACTCATGGTATAGAGGAGGCAATCGCGACGAAACGATTGCGTCAAAGGCGTGAAAGAACTGGTTCCCGGTATTAAGCAGGCGAATGGCCAGACTATTGTTCTTCTGCTTTTTTACTTTGAAAGTAATCGTATTTTACTTGGAATTCTGAAATGATTCTGTGGAAGTTCTCAGTTGAAAGTGTCGTTTTATTTTACGAGCCCATTCACATTTGAAGACGTAGTTTTTGGATGAATCTTAGAATAAAAAGTGATTACACGGTTGTAGATTCATTTCTTCGAAAGTTTAAATAATATTGGTATTCTCAAAAAGATTGCAGAAATTGGTGACAAAGCCGCGATTGTTCTATGTAGCAATCGGGGATTGACGATGAATGAAAATAAATATTTTGAATATTTCTCGAAAAAGGAATTACAAATATAGAGAAAGGTTCTTCGTTACTGTAGTTACATTCACCAGGCATATATTACATAATACATAACGTTACACTTTACAGAATTCTGAAAATGAATCATTTTATACTATTTGTCTGTTATATTTCCACAATATATTAAATGAAGTAAATATAGAATATTTTACAAAGAAGTTTGTCGAGTTATTTATTTTGTATTACTCATCTGTACGGAATATTTCTAATGTATTATTAAAATATTTTGCATTCCCACCAACAGCAATTACATTACATTTTAAAATTTACATTTTATCTACATCTGATTTACATTTGCAATCTAAACTTTATCCATACGTTCAAATTAAACACTGTCAAAAGAAAAATATGCAGAATTATTTGAAAAAATTCATTCACCGCACGTTCACCTTTCTTATACAGATATTGCATTCCCAAATTTTTCGTCGCACAAATTTGCTCAGCGGTCTAACCATGGTTGAAATTCATTCGCGCTTTCTGTTTGGCAATACTTCCAACAATCCGTCAATTAACGGCATAAAGAAGTCGTCCAAAGGCAGTAAAACGATCGTAAAGTCGTGATTGTTCCACACAGCAATCTCTCCAGTATTTCTGCAGTCTGTTGAATCTCTTATCGTGCGAGAAACTGTGCATTGTTAGAAATCTTTACTCTCTGTTTACGATCCGACGCGAATAGGCTTATAGTTTTATGGGCGAATCGTAAAAGCAGAAATTTCTCAAGTATCGAATAACTATTGCTTGAGAAGCAAATTTATTTGCAGAAATTTCAACTTCTGGTCGATATTCTCAATTCTTCGAATCTATTTGTACGATATATCGCAATGTATCTGAGAAATGCGGTGAGTTTAATTTGTGGCAATACTTGTATGAAGGATGTCTTAATTTATAAAAATACGAGCAATTTATACACGGGAAAAGAACATGACAAACTATTAAAAATGTCGATAGTTAATTACATATGACTAAATTCTATATTATTAAAACTGCTTATTCATTCAGTTGCGGAATTTTGTATCCCATTAAACATATTTACGCCCAGTATTAACGACATTTTCAAATATTTTGTGTAATATGTTCATAGTATATTCATAAAAGTATTCAATGAGTGTTTAAATATTTTCGTGAATTACCATGCAAACGAATTCGTGGAAATATGATTTGTTACTATATTGAGATCACTGTCACACATAACCAAAGATTACCGCACAATGCTGTACATCTGTCCTCTATTTAGAACGATGAACTCATAAAAATTTATTGTTAGCGCATGATCATAGAACAATGTGCCGATCTAAAAGCATTTACAAAATGATTCAACAGTTAAAGTAATTGAAAAGAAAAAATTCTACCTGCGGTGAATCTTATGTTTGCGAAAGTTTTTGAAGATAAGTTAGACTGACACATGGATTATTGCAAGGGATCAGGACAAAAGTTAAACATGAAGATGCATTTCCCCGGAATGGGCTAACTTCTGACTTTGTCAACTTTTCACGTCCACGGGAAAGGTTTACGAAGCGTTTCTAGTCAAGTGCACCACCTACACCGCAAGCTTTCAACGTTGATTTTAGAGAAAATAAAGCTGAGCGCAACGTATTATACTTTGAATTTTTTGGAGTTTTTACTGTATTCTTCGTTTAAAATTTGATAACGAGACATTGTCCGCGAAGCATTCAATTTCCTACCATATTTAGCAAGTTAATATAATCGTTTATCTTCGTTCAAGAAAAAAAAAGAAACAAAGGACAGTAAAAATAATTGATATTCATATAAAAACAGTTTCGAAGCATGAGGAATAAAAATCAATAGCTAAAACAATTCAAATAACAAAAATATAAAACAGTATATTTTTTTAAAGGCACTAGAACAAAAGAGTGTTTTATCAGTTTGGTTGACGATGTTTGAAGACAATGCGATACATAGCACATTTCGCTCTTGGCTCACACCGCCCGATTGTTTCCACAATGTATTTTAAAGAAAATTGCGAATGCGACGGAATTGTAAATTCGAGGTGCTTTTTTAATTCGGCGTTATGAAAGTTTAAGGAGGTACTTTACATTCAGAAACGAGTTTCTTCTCTGGTCGGTTTTTACTGATTACGAGAACAGCGCTCGAAATAAAGCCGGACGTATTAAACATTTATCGTCGAAGAATTCCGAGCTTCGGTCTGAAAATAAATCGAACCCACGAGATATTATACGAATAAGATATGGAATTAATTTCATCCAGCGTAATAAACGAAGAAACCCCTTTCAATGTAAATTGGGGTATTCTTTCACGAATGATGATAGAAATTTTTGAGCCGAGTTGCAAGATTGTTTCGAGTTGCTTTATACTTCAGAACGACGACAGATGATAAAAATTTCTTTTATAGACTATAAAGTTTCATAAAATCCTTTTTTTTATATATTTCTTTATTCTTTTCTTTTTTTTTAGTTGATAATTAAAATTTTCGAAAGAAGCCACGAAGTTCTCTTTTTTTAATTTTGAAGATTTTACTACCCATTTGATTTTTTTTACTCCATTTTTTATTTTTTTATTGTACGTTAAATAACCAAATCGGTCATAAAAGCAATATTTTAAGTAAAATTTAAGCATTCAGTTAAATATTAACTAAATCTATTTCGAAACAAAATTATGTATACAACATTTTCAAGTATATGCTACGTAATTAAAGAACATCAAGAACATAGTGCAACATGTTGCATTTTATTCATCCTATTCTTACTTCATTTCTTATATCTTGTAAAATTAACAGAACACAATAAAAGAAAGAAAAATCATTTCACAAAACAATAAGTAGATTCAAAGTGACAGACAGGTTCCTTTTATTCCGCCATAACGATTAATTTATCATGAGCTACTGAATCGACGAGGAGCAAATAAACAGAAAACTAGGGGAGCTGTACAAGAATGAATGGCCCGACAAGTTAGATTGCTTTCTACGAAACATTATGATCGAAGACCCAAGCGACCGGTTACTCATTGATGCGTTCCATTTGTAGCGACAGTTCTGCCTGGTAGTGGCCAATAAAGTGCCTATATGTCTAGTTCTTCTCGTTGGAAGATCGAATTTCTATTCTATATTTGATGAAAAAATGATAGTTTCTTGATGGAAATACTTTTATCTGTTTTCAATACAAATTTCCACAGTTTCTATTTGTTACAAATGGAAATAAAAAATATGGAATATTTTTGTACCTTTTACTTTCAGATCCATAAATAACGAAAGTATAAGGAAAGAAAACGTAAAAGTATCATAAAGGCATTTCCGACAATCGTCCAATCAATTCCAAAAAAACTTCTAGCAAACCCTCGATTCTCAAATTGCATCAGTCTTTATTTTTATTCAATAAATAACTAACCTTCTCTAGATGAAAGTAAAATACAATATATAATAGATATATATTAAATATATACTGAAGTAAAATACAATAAATACATCACACATAAATCTCTCACTTAATTCTGATATAAATCTTTCATTTAGTTGAAAATAAATAACTACAAAACTTCAAAACTATTTCACAAAAAGATCTACTACTGAACTTATCCTCTCCAAACGGAAACAAAAAATAGATGAAAAGGAAAGTTACAAGAATCGTAAAAAGACATCGACAATCATTCAACGAATCCCTAGCAATTCTCTCTTCACGTTGTAATAGATTTTCATCTTACTCAACAAATAACGATCCCCTCTAAATAGAAGTAAAATACCAAAACAGAAACAGGAAAAGGATTAAAATATAACACACACACATGCTCCATTCAACTTGCATAAAACACGCAAACGATATAAAATTAATATAAATATAAAGTACTTCGTTTGAAAAAGGTAACTGCAAAAGTATCGGCTGACTGAAATAATCGATCGATTGACTTCACCGAAAATCCTTTGTCGAACTCGTCCTTTCCAAATAAAGATGTAAAAAGAAGACGAGAAAACACGAAAGAGTCGTCAAAAAATTGCCGACAATCGCTCAACGAACCCGTATCCAAACAAACTGGAACAACCCTCGATCCTCAAACTGCAACAATTTTTCTCTTACCCAATAAGCGACAAACAGTCTGGCTCCGGATCCATAGACGTGACGGCTTTAGGGAACAATCTAACGAGGCATTTTGAATAATTCGTTGTCTTTTGAACGCTTTATGCCACAGTAAGCAACAGTTAAACCGTGGTAGAATGAAGGCCAGACCCCTTACAGTTAGGCTTCGAACAGGGGTGGTTCCATTTAGGGTTTTCGAGTACCCTCCTACTTCGTCGGGACTTACTCCACCCCCCGCTTTCTTCTGCGCCGCCAACCATTGTTTTCGTCTTTGTCTAGCGCAAACAGAAAAATACCAGCGACCGATTCTTTTGTTTCTGTTTCATTCGTGGGCCCGTCGCTCGTTGAGACAAGTTATTGCATTATGCAAGCCGAATCGTGAGTTCCTGGTGAATACGAGGCACAATGCCGAAGTCTCTCTCTCTTTCTCTCTTTCTCTCTCTCTCTCTCTCTTTCTCTCTCTCTTTCTCTTTCTCCCTCTTTCTCTCTCTCTCTCTCTCTCTCGTTTTCCCAGTGAAGAGCTCCGGGATCTAGGGCGCAGTTAAAATTTTGATATGTTTCGATCCTGCTTTGTTTCCTTCCGTTTCTATGTTTCTTTCATTTTGCTTTCGTCCCACGTTGCTTTTCTACGATGTTTCACGGCGGTTCGTCGATTATTTTTCTGTGATTCAGAAAAGGATTTCAACTGAAGCGAAGGAATACGGTCGGAGTGAATGGATGCGTAGGTTTGTCGACGAGATTGAATTTTTCCGACGAACTTGCTGTTTTAAAAGGTTACTTTTTTCGGTGTCTATAATCTTGAAATCGCTGTTTGAAAAATTATTGTCTGCACGCTTAAAATCTCACAGTTACTATTTTAAGATATTACTTTTTCGAATGTTTATATCCTGGAGATAAAATGAAATTTCTATTCGAAAATTATCTTTGGCTTAATTACAGAAATTTATGGGTATTTAAGATTCTCATGAAAGTTGCGATCAACATTTTTTTAAAAATAAAGATTAATTTTGTCCACACAGATATATTGTGTGTACCATGCAATTACAAAATTTTAAAAACTAAAAGATAGAACGTTTTTTTACACATGATATTTGAGATACGTAGTTTATTTGATCCATATAGACTGGTTCGTGTAAACTGTTAATGCCATTGAAACGCATTCGTACGCTTTCATGACAAAATGCAGCGTGTAAAATTGCGAGTCTTTATTAATTTAACCTGTTGATCCGTCGATTTTTCCATCGATCCAGTGTATTTTATCTTTGTCGTTGGCCGACGCGTCAATTGAGGCAATATCTTGATGGCAATTGCTACGCAGCACGCACTAAATCAGTCCTACAGGACGATTCAAAAAGCGTGATCGTCGCGATAATTGCGTGGATTTTATTCAACTTTGCCTTCATTCAAAACTGGCTCTTTCATTTCGATTACTCCCTCCATCATACATGTCATTTCTATTATCCGATAGAAACAACCCAATCAAATTGTCGAAGTTCACACAATGACAAGAATTCTTAATCGTATCAAGTACCTATAATACATCCTGCATGAAATTAACAATGGGAAATAGTCTGACTCTAAGAAACCATTCAAATCTCAAAGTAAACTCATTCAAATTTATTATAGGAGTTGAACAAAGTTGATGTTAAGTCGTTCGAAAAACAGTTCTCCCTTCTTGAGTTGAGACACAGATCGTCATCGATTTCGAGCACCCTCGGAGGGAGCAGACACAATGGCAATTAGAAACACGAACAACGAGGTCTTGAAGATCTGAGAAGGCAGTCTGTGCATAGTTATTTAGTATCATGACAGAGATGAAGTTCCTACGAATTTCGTGAAACTTTCCGTGAAGAATATTTTAAGAAGATTCGGCTTGTCCATACAGCGTAAGACTATACAATTTTTAAAACTAACATGTACAATCTCTTTTTTGTGCATGATATTACACAAAACGAAATGATATAATAACACACAAATTTATATATTCCATAAAAATAAATTCCACATTGGTTTGCAAACGCGATCACAAAAAATATTCAAATTATCAGATGTAGAAATATGAACAGAAAGAAGGTATGTTGCTAACTTCGTTTCTGACTTCGTGTTCTGGTTCTCAACAAGCAATTGTACAGCCATAAAACGCAAGAATCCTCAGGCTTTTCGCGACACTGTCGAGAATACCGAATCGATGGTGTTGAACCAAGCGACCAACTACGTCGCTATTCAACCACCCCTTTCTTTATCTTATTTTTCCTCTCTTTATCCTCTCGCTCGTTTTTATCTTGACCCTTTCCATCCCTCTTGTACCTTCGATCTTGCTTTCGTCTCCTCCGTTAGCATCAAGATCGAGCTGAATAGGGGCGAGCTTTTCGCGAGCCAATTAAGCCAGCAATTAGTTTAATAATTAGCGGATTAATTAACATGCCACGCGACGAGGCGGAACGAGACGAGAGGACAATAGATGGAGCAGCTGAAAGCAGTGTTCCCAGTGAGTGTCTGTCACTGAACGACCACCGTTCGTTGCTTGCTTGATTAAGGACCTTGATAACGTGTGCGTGTGCATTCATGAGAGTAGAAGTCCCTGAAGACGGGATTGACAGACTTATTTCTATTAGGATCAAGGCTCGGCTCTTGCGTCACTCTTTTTTAATAGATTCTAAAATTTTAAGATTGATAAATATAACGTGTATTTCGATGTGTGTAATAAAGGTGCTTATTATTGTCATTATTTTAAAAAATGTTTAATGGAACGGTGATAATAGTGATGGGATTGGGAATTGGAATTATTTTGGCTAGATGCGTGGTTAATGGGTTTAACAATTTAACAAATTAAATTAATTAAATGTCTCATTCCGTTTAGGAGAGCGAAAAATCTCGTTGGTATTGTCTTTTTGTGTCGCTTTGTTGTTTGGAATTATGTATATAACCGAATTGAGGAGAAAGTAAAATTACTTTGTATCAAATTATGGAAACTCGTATAATTTAAATACGAGTATTATTACTTTGTCTCAAAGGATTACTAAAGGTATAAATTTCGAATTTAACTTTTACTATTCCAACGACCAACATTTCATAATCAAGAACAGTAACTACAATAATTCCGCATGCATATAGTAAAGATACCAAGATTCCTTACGCATTAAAAAAGTTTTTATAATCTACCTATTCTACATATATTTTAACGATGTACTTTTGGATAAAACATGCAGATAAAAATTGCACATTTATCACGCTCCACCCATCCCCCATGCAATACAATTATAAGATATCCCTTTACGTATAAAATATATACGTGAAATCAATTGCCTTTAAAGCATAAAAACATAATATAACAAATCCAGTTTTAATTTTCAAACTTTTATTACCACCTTCTTGTCTTTGATAAAAGAAATTTCCTTCTAAAAACGAGAAAAAAAATAAAGAATTTGAATCCACGATCTTAAGCTTCCGCTACAATGTTTTCTTTCTCATTTCCAACGGAATAACTCCTATCAAAACATAAAGAGAAACGAGAATGTGCACGAGCAAAATCACTGTTTATCCATAAAAAATTATAAAGGTCGATAGCAACGCGTTTAAATATGGCGTAAAGAAATGTACCAGGCAATTAGTGGTTTCCCACTTTCCGTGGTTGCGTCGCGACGAGAAAAACAGCTCCTCGAAGAAATAAGAAGAGGAGAAGCAAATACACGAGAAAAATCATTATTTATCGATAAAAAATTACAAGAATCCATGGCAATATGTTCGGACATCGTGTTAAAATAAAATCTATCGAGCAATTAGTCGTCTCCCATTTTTCGCGGCGATGCCGCGACAAAAATACTTCGGCCATTTTTCTGCGAGCAACAGTTTTCCAGCACTAGCATCCTCGGTGTTCCCAACCGGCTACGACAGCCTATCGCGTACCGGCCGTTCTCTCGTTAATCGCGTTATTTGTCCATTAATTAAGCGTGCAATAAATTCGACAGGCAGCCGGTAGGCTTTATTGGAAACGGCTTGGCCCCGTTTATTTCGCACGTTTACCCATTGACTTGTGTCATGTTGTTACTTGATTCAAGATTTTTCCTTCTTCTTTTCCTTCCTCTTTTTTCCTACAATTCTTCTACTTCTTCTTTCTCTCCTCTTTATTTCTCAGATTTTGCTGCTTTCTTTTGCGCGATCATTCCACTAGCGACCGGATAAATTCCTGGTTAAATCGAGCGATACATAAACAGCGATTTATGGACTAGCCGCATAGGATTTCCGTGGGATGTCTACAAAACGGTGTTTTCTCAAGAGGTCGTGAATGAATTTCGGTAGGTTTTAAGCAGGAAAATCAGATACTTTGTTGTGGATCAAACTAGATTACGTCGGTGAAAAAAACGACAGGTTATGTGCAATTTAAAAATTATTTTCTAAATTACGTTGTCTCACAGATTGCGTGTTTTGAAATGTAAAATAATTTCTGAGTAAAATTGTTATTCTATATCCAGTTCGCTTGTAAAACGTATCAATCTTCTATCCTTTCAAATACGTTCACACATTCTCAATCAAGTCTCAACTAAACCAAGTCAAACATATACACCTTACTCAATCGATATTATCTCCTCATTAAAAACAACTCTTTCAATTACCAAAATCGAAGCTTCCGAATGAAAATCGTATTTTCTCTAAAGGGATATCTGGAAGAAATTCGTTCATTCTTATTATTGTTTTATTTATTTCAGATTGTTTCTTGAATTGCACGTCATATTACATATCGTGTTTTTAAATTATAAAATAATTCGGAAATAAAAGAACAAGATTCTATATCCAGTTCCCTCATAAGACACAAATTCTTCTATCCTTTTAAACAAATTCGTGTGTTCTCAAACAACTTCGAACTAACCCAAACAAAGCATACTCTCGCTACAAAAAAATGTTCTTTCAATTACCAAAATTGAAACTTCCGGATGTATATGGCACTTTCCTCGAAGAAATATCTGGAAGAATCCCCTTGGTCGAGCCATTAATTAGCAATGACAACGAAACAGAGGGACTCGTGTCTCGTGGACGCGGGAAGATTAGTGGGAACTGCTGTAAATTTCTGGACCACTTGTGGGAAGGGCTGTAGGGAGCAGTGTACGAGATGTGGGCGGGTCGGGATGTCAAGTGGCTGGCCGTCGTAAGTCGTGGCTCGTCGCCGTGAAGACGATGCTTCCTCGTCGTCGTTGCTGTGGTCGTCACCGTTTACGACGTCTATATACGACGTCGTTTTAAAACCGAGTCATATACGCGTGCTTTAACGACGCGCCCTCGTATTCCGTTTTCCGGCGAGCAGCCGGCTGCGAACGCGCGGCTTAAATCGCGAGTTAACGAGCTCGCGAGCGTTTCTTAAGCGAAGGCCCCACCCTCTCCTCCGTAGCCAGCGTCAACGTTCTCATTTGTGACGTCGCTAATTGAACGTGAACGTGGCATTCATCGTTTTCCGTTGAGACGGATCCTTCACTTTGGTAATATTCTGTTCTCTGTGTTTAGACGAGCCTGTAACCGAATGCATCATCTGACTATTTTGAGGTTTTTTCGGTTAGGCGAACGCGCTTCGAAGCGGAATTCCTCCGGTGACAAACTACTTTGCATCTCAGAGTCGTAGAAAATTGTTATCATTGGGAAGAGTAATGAATTTGATATCGGGAAATGTGTCATTTTTTTAAAAGGTAGACTCAATACATTAGCTCTGCGGCTCAGATATTATTTTTTAGAACGTTTTGCACGAGATTTTTGGTAGATTAATTTAATGCATTTTAGTATTGGTTTTGTAGATCACGTAATTTGAATCGTATCTCGTCAACTCCACAAATTGAAAAGCAAATACAAGTTATGGTGCTGCAGATCTTATTCATTAAAATTTACCTCGGAATTTATGATTATTTACAACATCCTATCGCAATAAATAGACTTATGTAATAACTAACTTAAGTTCTAATTTGTGAGAATGTAACAGCTAATACTTCTCATAACACGCAGAAATAATATTCAGTTCCATATTCCATCTTCCTCAACTAAATATTCCCAATTACAAACTTTATCCTCTGTTCCCAAATACGAGTATTCACCCAGCTGTTTCATTAATACATATATAAGTTCGTTTATGAAAATTATGTTAAACATTCTCGTAAATCGTGGATGCCATTGTGGGAAATACAATACATACTCTCTTCTTGAAATACGATATTTCATTCTACACATACGGAAAAGTTACAGAATAAAGCATTGTTTCCCAATTTAATACATCCGAATAAACATTATGATAATAACAGTATCACAGCTACATAAAAGAATAAATATAAAAAGAAATTCATAAGCTTATAGTAAGCAGCGGAGCTTATTATACAGCGGAGAAAGTTCCATTGTAACCTCGAAGAATTCACAATTTCCTAACTCGCCTAACGAGCAATAGCAACTTGCTGTCGTTCTATTCTGATTGCATTTGAAACTAGTTGTAACAGTAGCAAAGGGAAGCTGCTTGAAGGAGGAAATTGAGTCTTTCTTGGCTGCTTGTCGCCAGAAAATCCGCCACGACGTATTATACGTTGCGCCTTGAAATTTTCACGGTACATTCCCTTTCTGAAAGTCGTCGAACACCACATCAAATTCCTTTGGCGGTGTATCACAAACCGGGAATGAAAAATTATCGAATAAGTATATGTATTTTATCGCGATTATGGTAAACTGCCTAATGAACCGCTTATTTACCAATTCTGTTAATTCTATAAAATAAATAACAGAGAAAATTCCTGAAATTGTATAAGTATCAATCAAGTGTTCTTGTACCAAAATTTTAAATATTTTATAAAATAGGGTTAATCACTTCGGTTCAAATAATAAATACTACGAAAAAGCTAATGACACAAATGTCAAAACTGATAACAACAGCAGCCGACAATTACAATAAATACATGTAGATGAAAAAAACTGAGAAGAATTTTATTTTAATGTTGAATTCTTAAAAGGGGTTTTTTCCTAAAGAAAATAATAATACAATTTCCTAATAATATCTCAGTATTAGCCAGCTTTTTAAAAATCTTGTAACAGTCATTATATTTGCTTCAAGGCCGGAGAAGTTTAAATAATCTGAAGTAGAATAGTCTAATACTCTATATCACAAAGAATATAACTAATGCACGTAATGAGGTAGAGTCGTCGTACGTAAATGGAAGATAGTCAACTTTGAGAAATCTTCATTAATTTTTATGATTTCTCGTAATGACTTTCAGCATTTCATAAAATGATTCACATAGACACAAGAATGTATTATATTTATGTTTCACAACAATACAAATATTAACCTCGACACTTAGAAACTTTGACTTCGTAAAGAGATACTTAACTTCATCGCAATAAAAAGAAAATATATTTCTCCGTTAAATTAATATTGTACGTCATTTCATATTCTCTTCACAGAGGGTAATATTCTCTAAACGACGAAGCAAATAAATAACTGTTCCACAACAGACCTCCATCTATAGGAACCTTTCGTTGGCCTCGTTGATTAGTGCTTATTAAAAACGATTAGTTTTCAAACGATAGTTGACTCGAACCATCCAAGAGAGTAGAATGTCAGCCGTAATCGTGAGGGTAAACTAGCAACATTAATTTTATCCAATTTCGGTCGTGCGAGCTGCTCGTTCATTGGCCGATCTACGCGGGATAGGTTGTAACAAGACGTACAACTCGAACGGAAGTGCGTGGTCGTAAAGGCAAATATGACGCTGCACGACGACGAATAATTCTGTTAAGACGAGTTTGAGAAGTTTGCTCGTCGTTGAAATCAATTTATAGTAATCATTCGTTTACTTTCGTGGAAAAAGTTACAGAGATTATATTAACGAAACTAATGATCCTCTTTTTTTTCGTAGAAAAAGTTAGAAAAAATTATATTGACGAGATTATGAAGTAGGACAACGGAGAAATATCTCTTTTTTTTTTATTGTAATGAAGTTGTAAGTCGCACATATACTGTACGTTTCGATGGCGTATAAAATTAATATTTATCATTATAAGAAATTTGTTAAATATTTTTTTTGATCTTGTATCTTTGTAACTCAAACACGTTCTTAATTTTATAATTAATTTATTATAATTATATTATTTTGTATAATTAATTTTTGTTATTGCATAATCTAACGTTAATCTAATCTATCAGGTAATCTAACGTTAACATAATCTATCACAGACTAACGTTAATTTCATTCTTTATTATAACTTCATCAGTGAAGTTTTGATTCTGCTAGTGAGCGAGTTTAAATTTTAATACCTGCATTTTACTGAGTTTTACGTTTACAAAATGTGCAAGCTTAATAGTGAAATAAGAATAACTCTTAATCCTTAAGTTTTATTATATCTACTTGAATTCTAATAATTCGAAAGAAATTTGTAGTTGAAATTTTAAGACGATACTGATATATGTACGAGATTGGAAGAGAATATAATGACATAAATTGATATCAACGATAAAGCGATATATTGGAAGGATATTTCAATAATGAGACATAAAGTCGCGAGCACTCGAGAACTCCGTGGAATGTCGGATTTCGCAAAAGGAAGCAGCTATCAAGCTCAATTTAACTTTATTTTATCTGAAAGTAGCTTTCGTATTTATTCTCTTACCCCATTGTCTGATTTTTCATTAATTTAATCCCTTATCCCTTATCGTAAGGTAGCATATAATAATATACACATAAGTGCTAACTAAACTATAATACACTTTTTTTTTTTATCATGTATTCTCCATTTAAGTCTGTAAAAATGGAAATGCTAAAATTGTCTATAGCGTTCAAGTGAAATGCATATTCTCTATCAGAGAAATCCTTCATCTAACAATTCTATTTAATCTTTCCATTAAACATTCAAACTCGAGACCAATCTAACTTCAAACCAAAATCAACGCAAGAACGAAGTTTTTCGGAACGTATATATGCATGGATATATTTTACAAATTAACAACAATTTCTTTTTTCAACCTTCCCACCCATCCTTCCAATCAGAGATCCAAACTTAACAGCCATAACGCTTGGAACCGATATATATATATAAAACAACAGACCTTCCTTTCCAACAATTCCATCTAACCTTCCAATTAAAGGTGCAAACTCAACAGCAATGATGCTTGAAAGCAAAATATAAACCCAGAAATGATTTTTGAAACGCGGATATCTTAAATTTCAGATATCGTAGATATCTTACAAAGTAACAATCCTCGTGGTATAAGCCTTTGGAACGTCGAAATTATAATCCGCGAATCTGAATAACGGCATGAGATATGAATATTCTATAGATATCAGCATGTGTTATCGATGTCCCAATATACTACTTTATATATCGATTCGCGCATACTCTGCTCCTGTTAATATACCTTGAACATTATATCGAGCCCTCCTGGGTGTCATGACTGTGTCACTATAAATGATAATAGGACCTCCGCTGTGGAGTAATAGTACGTACCCTTAACGTAAGTTAATACATATTACATAGTATGTTATGTGCATGACGTTATAACGACTAGCAAACCGTGATGTATGAAAATAATGCTCGGCACGAGGGTGTGCGCGTTTGAATTTCATAAGTTCAGAGAGCGTGGAGGGGGTTAAAGCAGCACAGTTCAGATGAGAGGGCGGTTCGAGGGCCAGATTTCGAAATCTCCACTCCTTCGTCGATTTATTAATCCTTCGTGGCTTTCAGCCGCGCACCATGCTTTTCCAAGCCTGCGCACTCATGACCATTATTTGATCGCGCAAATATTTCGTTCGTTTATGAATATAATTTATGTGCGGATTAATTTTCGTCTATTGAAAATTTTGTAATATGGATCATGCTGATTTCCTGATTTTAGTATTTACTGTGATTTACTGTTTAACATTTTATTACTTACCGTTTGAGTATTTGGTCTTTCGTTACTTAATATGTGTTTCTCTATTTATTATTCTACTATTTCATGTTATTTTATATACGATGGGATTCTGTTTATTCAAACTGTGTTTAGCCAAATCAATGCCGTCAGAATCAGAATTTCCGATTTACCAAACTCGTTGAGCTCTTGCGCGAAACAACGCCGTGGTATACCGCTCATCCGAACTCACGACATTCGTACAAACAATCGCAACGCGTTTGAAGGGCAGTGGACGTTTTTCCTTAAATTCGTTGGTCCACTGTCTATGAATTTAAATTAGATCAGTGTAAATCCAGTTATATGAACATCAGCTCCTCAGAACGAAAAAGAAATAGCGCAAAGAGTTAATGAGTTCCTATTGTTCGAATCATCTTGTTCCCCGAACGATTTAGATAAATGGAGTCCCCTACTTCGGTATTTTCTATTTACTACTTCACTGCCTTTTGTCTTCCAATTTTATTATTTGCTATCCTCTACTTTGATGTATAGGTATTATATTTTTCTATTTAATTAACAGTAATATAGTGATAATATTATTACTGTATGAAATTATTACTTTACCACTTTAGTATCTACGATTTTATTTAATTTCTTAGTGACCTGAAGATAGAACAGTTCATTGATGTTCAAATTTTTCAATAGCGTTAGCAGGCAGGTCTGAATCTGTAGAAAGAGTCTTTCGTTGACATAAATTGTCATTGTGGCAGTTTTGAGTGGTAAAAAAAGAATTGATTTACTGCGCCAGCTGTTATCACCTGGCTTGAACGTTCGTGTTCATAAAAGAGCTCGAAACAGACAACGTGATAAAAAAAGAACGATAAAACATAAACAGACTGTGAAAAAAATGTATTTGAAACTAACCGTTTATAACTCGGTGCATATATCACTGAAAGAGACGTACGTATGAAGATCAGATTTTTTATATTGATTTTTTAATATTAGCGTCAGTTGATGACTGAAGGGAAATACATACGAATAGCATAAAATTTTACTAACAATACTAACAGTTTTGAAAAGCATAAAATTTGATCAATATATGGTAGAATTCAATAGCATTGAAAATTTGTAAATTAATAGTCCATTAAATACAAGTAAGTTTAATATATTCACACACATTAAATTTAAAAATTTCTCGTCTAAAAAGAAATATAACTAATCCTGTTCTGCTCTACAGTTTTTACGTTTCTACAATTCATAAAAGGAACCAGCGTCTTCGTATAATACGATCGCAGAATTTGATTCATTGAGATAATATGAAAATCGTCGTTATTTATTGTAATGGCATTACGAGAGGGTGGACATAAATCCTCCGCCTGTATTGCGAGGATTTTTCGCCGGGAATAAATTCGAATGTAATCAGTTTGCGTTTTCACAAGGAAATCTTTGGTGAGCAACAACAAAGGCAACCATTTATGCAAAAATTCAGGTCACCAGTTCGAGCATGTTCTGTCGATGCATCCTCGATTGTTATATCGTAAATAAATTTCAATGTATTATCGATCACGCACGTAAAGATCACATATAGGGAACAAGATAAAAAGAAAACGACAAAAAGATTGAAATCCCTGTTCTGCTCTCCTAGCAACAAAATCATATATATCTTTGTTTTCCATTTTCTATGAAATTGTATCCACGGAATCCATCGAGAGAAAATATAATAGCTATATTTATCTGACAGTGAAAAAGCGAGCTTTTGATCTTGTCCCAAAAGATTGAAATGTTTGAAATCTAACTAATTCTCTCCTACGTTCAGCTTGTATAAGTCGACGTTCATTCAAACTCATATTTTTATATATATGTCTAAAGACATATGTTTCGTTTTTCGAATATTTTAACAAATATTTTAGTTTGGATATTTAATATATTTCTAAAGAATCTTTTACCTGTTTGTTTTTCAGATTTAAGTCTACTTGCCGACTTATTAGGTATTCGGGTCATTTCATGTCAAATCGATCACTCTTTGACGTAGATGTCGGGGATTTTCTTTTTAAATAAAATATGACGTAGCAAAAAATATTACTAGAACGCGTCAAACCTACATTTGAACGAAGAATAAAAATAAAAAATTGAATTCAGCAGCGTTTTTATAACAGTTTCCAAAAATTGTAAAATTCGAAACTCTATATATTTTTAAATAAATTCGAAGATAGCGCAGTGATGATTTAAACCATCCTTTAACCTCACGCCCACTATATTATATTTTCTTTTTAAAAAAAACCCTAACTTGATGTAAAAGGTTGCCATGAAAAGTAGTTTTAAATATTTGGAAACTTCTTTTCTTTTTAATCTTTTACAAGTATTTGTTTTCTGGGGAAATTAGTAGTAGATTAGAAAATGTAGTAAGTAAAATCTCTTATAAAAATGAAATAATTTTACTATAATAATTAATAAATTAATATTCTTAAATTTCTCCTATATTTTTAATTTTCCACATAGTCGAACCTTTGCATACTCATAAAGTCGTATCTTTTAAATAAAACTTTCTTCACAGTCTTATCCCTCATACGTCCTGTAACTTTGAAATATGTTTACTTTTTTATTTGCATCTTCCTAATTACATATTCTATTTTTACACATAAATGAAGATAAGTTCCACGAAGAAAATATTTCACGTATTTCTTCATCCATAAAATTAATAACCATCAGTTTCTTTTTAAAACACCTAATTTCTTACTTCAAAGCTCTAGAACCTTTTAAATTTCTTTCTTCATAAAGCCAATCATTTCCACTTGATGAAACTTAAAATAATCTTAAAGGCAGAAGGGAAAACAGCACAAAATACAGTAAACTCCGATAAGTTTCATAAAATCAATTCTGAGCACGTAGATAACCATAGGGTTGCTATTCTAACGAAGGCGATTTCGCTAGAGGCAAGTTTCGTTTGTTCTTTGCGCGATAATATAATTTTAGGACACGGACAAACTTGTCGACGTTACTAGCCACTGCACACGGTTCAACAGAGTGTACTATCGCATCGGATATTCACTACTTACTGGTATATTTACGCGAATCCGCGTTTACTCCAGCTGCGATAAAGTTTGATAGAATGCCAGTTAACATACGCACGGTTGATCACAGATAACTATTCCATTTCGCTAGCTGTGCCGCGTTCATGTGTGTCTCGTACAAATCGAACTCTCGAATGCTTCGTTGGAATCGAATTTTGTTCGATTAATACGCGTGGTTATCGATATGACTTATGAAAAAATAAAATATATCACAAAGGTGATTCGATAAAATCTCGACTATTATGGAGTGTTTAATATTTATTTGTTACAGGTATGTATTATTTGTCGTAATATGGATCCTTTCAGCTTCTTCTAATCTTGTTTAGTAATAAAAAATAAATGATCTGAGAGAATGTAGAGCAATAGAAATGTGAAAAAATAAAAGGAAATAAGAAGAAAATGGGGGAAAATTGTATAAATTATAATGCTGATTAAAGCGTAGAATTTGATATTGAGAAAGCAAAGACCGTGTAAGGGAAGATGAAAAGAAAAGAAAAATAAATAGAAAGGCTCTTAGAAAATAAAGAAAAAGGTTGAAGATATCGAATTTAATAAAGCAAGAATATGTACATATAACTTTATTTTTAAAAGGATGTAATAAAAGACAATGAAAATAAATACAGAATGAAAAAAAAAATAGAAAGAAAATAAATTTAAAAGAGGTCCTTAGAAAACCATAATAGGGCTAGGTCCATAATATGGGCTAAGAAAATATAGGATCGAAGAGTAAAATGATAGTTAATTGTTATGTGAAAGCATTTAATTCTAAAAAGATATATATTAAATATTTTAAGAACTTTTAAGGACTTTCAAGGACCAATTACATATCGATAAAATTAAAATCTACTTATATTTTTTCACGATCAAATCGATTCATTTCCTCAATCACAAATATATAAACATTTAAGTCTCTTATCTCGTTCCACCTCGTGTATTTCATAACGAAACAATACAATTCTATAAGAAGACACGAATAATATTGATACCGTCCTAAAAAAAGTTTCATCCGAAGAGAGAACTTTTTGATGCGTCGCAAGTCTTGCAACTCCTTCGCGAAAAAGCATCTATATTGTACCAAGGACGTCATTTTAATGAGCCACCCCGTACCCGGCCTGAGTTACACAATCTGTTCCGAACAGTTTTCCCAAGAACCCCTCGAAGTATAACGAGGAAATGCTCGATCGACTTGTCTTGCAAGACTGCTTTCATACTATGAGAAACTAACCTCTAATTTTTCTAATTTCTTTGTCTTCGTTTTATATCTTGTGGATCATTTATATTTCGAGTAGTCGCGAGTATTTTCTCTCGAAACAAAGAGGCCAAATCTGCTTAAAACATTTTTTCTTTATTTTACTGTGAAAGCAAAAAGAAAGAGAAAGGAAGGAAATGCGATGAAAAATATTTTGACAAACAATGCACACACATTGTATGTGTATTTCCTTCCCATGCAAAAATACCGGCACCGAGAAAAAAAGAGCGAACAAGGAAAAATCGAAAATTCGTTGAAATGACAAAAAAAGTGGATATTAAGATCGTTTCACAATTTTTCTAGCGTTTTTAATAGCGAGCCCTCGGATTATCAATACATATTATCGATATTTCAAGATTCAAAAGGAAAAAGGAAATATATATTGTCAATGAAATATTGTCAATATTTAGTAACGAACCGTATTTTCGTTGAGGACTTTGAAATATTGACAATAATTGATTGACTGGGGACACTCTTACAAGCCTGACATGGAATTATAGCGAAGTATTTTGGGTAGATATTACGGATTTTTATGCATTTATGGGAAGTTTATAGAAGCACAAAATGCGTATAATATATATGCAAAAATGTGTGACACGATGGCCAAGTGTTTTGTGCATCTGATCAATTTTCAACATCGATTTCCTACAAAACAGAGCTTCGGACGAGAAAGTTCCACATCACTCTTGTTACATATGTAGGTATTATTATGAGTAATATTATTAATTCGTTCAGAAGTTCGAAATTTACGGATTATTCTCAGATTTCCGTGCACTTTTTGTGTTCCCTATGACTCTGAGATAATATATGAGTCTAATCGATACTAATCTTTTAATGATTCAGAGTTTTATTCTTCGTATTTTTGTTGAATTAAGTCACAGGATTAAGATCACCAAGGAAACATCTTAGTGATCACAATTCTTTCTAAATTTCCTCTCTGTGCTCTCAATTCAAACACATCAAACAATTAACTCCACGTGTAATAACAAAACCAGTTAGCACTTCATGAAAAACGGCATTCCCTATCTCTGTAACGATAACGCTGCAGTAACATTATCTCCCGTAAAATAAGAATTTCACATGAAAAGCCGTGAGATTGCGTGGAAATCGCGGCCGAAAGATGTGTGATGCATAAAATCGCAAAGCCTTTTTAATTCGATTTTAATGAGAGAGAAGGACAGAGAGCAGTCTCGATAATTGATTCTCAAGAATCGTGCGTCCACTGGCTGATCGCGACGCCTACGTTGCGTTTTCTTTTTCAGAGTAATTCATAGCTAGTTCGTTGGTCGAACCGAACAGTGCTGATATTCTAGCCACGGGTTATGCATTAATTCGGAAATGTTATCGCGAGAGGAATAAGGAATGCCGTTGGTGCTATTCTCGTATCAGCCGCTCTTTGGCCACGCTCGGATAATTACTTACGAGAGTTTACCCAACTATGAACAATCCTTTGCTTCGTGACCATTCCGACCGAGCCCAATGGCGGGCTTGTAGATAGTGAAATACAGATTTTGTTCTTTAGGTAGTGGTGGTAACGTTTGATAGTGTTTTCTCGCTTGATCGAAGTTCTGTTAATAAATAATTTTTGTAGATTTAACACTTGTCTGGTTTCCTTTATCTGGCTTCCTCTATATTGTAAAACATTGCTTATGTACTTTAGATAGATTCGTATAAAAAATGAGAATCACAGATTCATGGATAGAGCAAGGAGGTATGGAGCTAAATGATTTTGTAAGAAGTACTGGGTTAGTAAAATAAGTTGTTATTCAAGTCGAAATTTTAAAGTTGAAACTAGAACTTGTAATCTTTCGTGGGAATAGAGATTCATATCAGTAAATTTTGATTTGATGTGACGTTAACTACTGTAATAGCAATTAGTTCGATGGAGCTCATCAAGTTTTCCAGATTTATATTTATGAAATTATATAAATTCTAGTCAAACAGAATAAATAACGTTTATTCATAGAACAGAAATTTTGCAATCGATAAGTCGAAATATTTTCCAACCAATTTCCAATCATCTAAAAATCCCGAACTTCTCAAGTACTTTTAGACATCTTATACACTGTGCTGCTAACAGTATATACATGATGGTCCACCATGTTGCATAATTGCATCTACACGTCCTTGTTTGAGTAATCAAACACAGCCACTATAGAGATAACTTTGGATTGAAATGATGGTAAACTGAAACGCCGTCACCGGTCCACAGTCTGCAGAAACTTGAAGGTGCTCGTACCGTGGTACCTATCTTTAACAGTTCCCTTGAGACTAATCGCTTTTGCATGTATATATATATATGACGAGTCATAGGTAATGGAAAGCTTTATGGCATGTGAGAAGGAGGGAAATGTAGAAAGAGTGGAAAGAATATTCATGGAAATTGTTAAAACATGTAACTTCTTCGAAGAATTTTCTATGTTACATTATCGTTTTGATATTTTGAATCTCATGCATTTTGTTCGGACTCAATATCGGTAGTCGGCTATAAAGTCGAGTTGTAAGCGCATATGGAGAGATTGAATTGTATTTGATTTAGTTTCTTCTCTTTTGTTTTACACATTATTATGTATTTATAAATATATATATATATTTAGTTATAAATAGTATATTTGTAAAACTATTATAGCATACATTGCTTCTCGATGTTTATCCCGAATTTTAGATTTGGGAGTATTTATTTGATAAAGCTTGTTATCTGTGTAATCAAGAGCAGCCGACAAGAGCAACAGTCTGGTCGCATAATTTCAACGAAATAATTGATTTGGAATTCGGTAAGTGATACATATAGAATTGATGCAAATCTCTTAATTATAATAGTGTTTATAAATAAACGAAATTGTCTTGCATTTTTCTGTATTTTAGGAATCCCATAAACGGGATGATATGTATACATCTAATTCTGTTTCTAAAGAGATCTTTTTAACATACGATTTAGAAACACGACCCAATTCTCTTTTGTTGATTCTCACGATTTAATTTGATCTAACATGGTGTAAATCATACCTTACTAAAATTGCAACTACCGACTTTAATTCTTTGCATTTACAGCTTTTCTGTTGTACTGTTATTTCATGTTTCAAGCGATGAAAATAATTTAATGTCAGTATTGGCTAAAAGAATTCGTCCATTGTGAAAAAATGAATTAAATTTACTTTTTCTTTCCGAAGAATAATTGTCTTTACATGCATACCTATAATTATTTGTGTATCTTTATACAATAAGAAATGTACTCGAATAAATAAAAATAAAATAAGGATGTAATTAAAGATAAGCTGTTTGTACTGAATTTGCACGTTAAAAATCACGTTTGTATTCTTTTATATGCACTGTTATGCGTTTTTTCGAGATTTTATCGTAAAAATAAAATTAAGTATATTTGCATAGAATTGAAATTAGAGGATGCGAGGAAGTTAGGAGATTATTTTAACATGTAACATAATATTGAAAAAAGAGAAAATAATAAACTATCAGAGAAGTGAATTGGGATAGATTCCCAGAGCTATCCACGCAACCACTAACTATCGATTTGCCCTAATTGCGGTAATAGAAACGTTACAACATGAAACGTTTCACAACAATGATCTCCCAACGAAAGAGTACTGAAACATGAAAACATTACTACAGAAGTAATTATGTTATAATTGTTTCTGTCTTATTGTCTTTCTTTCAAAGAAATCGCATGACACAATAAATCCTCCCTATTATTCAACGTCGACCGTACTGAATGTAAAATCATGAGGGATGAGCATTTTTCACATAATAAAATAAAGGAAAAAAGGAAATATGATAAACGCGAATCACCGTTTTAGTAGAAAATTTTTTTATATCTCGTAAGAAAAATGCGCAATTATCACGATTCTTTCTATTGTGTCTCGATAAATGACGACTACGAGATCAAAGACGTTCATTTTCTATTTCACATTCATTCGTTGATTGCGACTCTTTTAATTTTACCATGAAATCGCTGTCTGATCAATTAAAACACATGGTAGAACTTGCAATAAAATTACAAATATATAAATGATATTATTTCATTCGTACTTCAATAATAATCAAAAACTAGCTCAACATGAAAAGAATTTCGAAAAAATTATTTGAGAAATTACTCAAATCAAATATGTAAAATATTCAAGCTAAGCTATCCCTTATAACATTCAATAACTGAAACACATCTTTATTTAATTTCCACGTCCTTATTTATGTCCATAAAAATATAAATCCGCATAAAGACTCGTAGCCTAATTATAACATAGCCTCCATGCCTGTTAAACAATCCCAAAAATCAACAATTAACGGCACACATCGTGTATCTCACCCCTTACAAACCTGTAATTAACAAGAGATCTCGCGAACGGTGCAATGTTCACAACGAAACCAAGAGATAATTCGATCGTATCAAGCAAACCAGGTTAACGGCTAATTAATTTCGTGTTATTGCTCGACTCGACGCAATTAACGTACACACGAGCCATGTATACCGCGTAATTTTAATTGTGAAATTTATTTTACCGCCGAACGCGTTCCAGCGGTTGGCTCAATTATAGTATTAGTTAATCGACTCCGGTATCGGTGTCACGAAAGTGGATTAGCCGCGTTTAGCGATCTGTTCGAGCTCGATAGCCAGTTACAACCAAGCTCCACTTGATTCGGCATCCGCCAACGGAAATTGATCGAAAGTTTCGCCGTTTGATCGGCGTCGTTCGATGTTTCGTTGAACTTTATGATGAATTACGAGCGTCGTTGAACGGACGTAGCAGCGGAATTGCGGCTGATAACTCGATTATACAACGTAGGTTTAAAGAGAAGGAGAGCGCGTGTGTCACGTGTAACAGATCGTTCAGTACACAGTGGCAGATACACGAAAGTTTAAAATTCGTTACACTATGGATTCGTTACACTAACTTTTATACTAAAAAGTGTTCACCATATTGGTAACAGTCGTCTGTTCTGTGGCATAGATAAGATATATATGTATTCGTTCATTGCTGTTATTAAATAGAAATACATTTTGTAAAATTCTGCGGCCTCTCTATATTCCTTATTTTATAAACTTTCTTTTGTTCGCCACTGTAAGTATTCGAACATTTGCGCAGTATGAGATATGACGAGACGAATTATGAAAATCTGTTACAATGTTACTGAAAAATTTAAGAATCGTCAGTTTGCTTAACAGACAGACAGAGCAACACTATATCTTAATACTTATAATATATACTTATAGTATAGCGTAAACAACTCGTCGAAAGCATGGATCGATTCTACTTTGTCTATTGATCAGTTTGGATAAAATGTGGAAAAAAGGAATATTCTTATCGGAAATGAAGAGGTGAGGTATATATTACGTTTATTAAAATAACTTGTTTGTTTGACCAAGCTCGTACAATACCTAAAAGGAGCAAATTATTCTGTCGAATTCGCAGTTACGTGATATTCAAACACAAATCCTGGTCTAATTATTCACGATGTGAAAATAATTTCGAATTCAACAACTTTTTCTCTGTTACCTTACATCCTTTGTTCGACGAAAGAAATCCAATTCCGTCGTCCATTTTCTATTCCGTTTCGTGTTCGTTCGTGTCTCGATACGACGCAACATTCTTTCCCGTTCTGCTCCGTTTATTAGCATAATTCAATGGAAATCGAATTCCAACCACCCAGGCATCCCGGAAATGCAACCAGACGCGTGTGTATTCTACGAATGCATATAGTGACCATTAACCCTATCGAGGTGCAGATTCAACTTGTTTCGGAGCCAATAGCCTAATTCCATCGCTGTAAGAACAATGGAAATACCTGATTAAGTTTCACCACAGACGGATACCGGGTCACTAGTGTTGAATCGTAAAAGTAATCTGAGTTAGAATTTACGAACAGTAGTAACGGAGAATATTTTTGTTAGAGTGCCCCAGCGTGTTTTTCTCTTTTTTTTCGGAAGAAAGTTCCGAACTGCTCCCGTTGGACTGAATTTGTTTAACGAGTAAACCCACCTTTTTCTGATTCTCTAGTTCAAATGTATGTAGTTTGGAACTACTAGTTTGTCGATCGTGCGAAGAACAACCTCCCGTGCAATGTAAGTATCAAGTGGCGAATTGTTCTATTCTTTAAATGTATTCCTCCCTTCAGCTACGAAATTTTCTTTTCCTCATACTAAATCATAAATTTTGTAGCTCTGATGGTTAAATTAGAAAACGTACGGTTTTGACTAATAAGCTAATAAGCCAAAAGAATTTGGAGAGAATAGAAATCTACATTTTGGTAGAAATGTGTATTTAGATATATACAGAGCCTCGAAATCCTGTCAAATAATATAACATCGAGGTTGAATTGTTGTATCTAGCCAGTTTCAAGCATAATTCATGTTTATAGGATGACAAATCAGAAAATTCGTTAATTTGGTAACTAAAACCTCTTGCAATTTCGTAGAAACATTCTCGGAAAAATTTCAAAAACCTAACAGGCAGCTACACGCCTATTAGTGTAATTCATATTCGAATAATAATTCGCAAATTACCTAATTTAAAACATAATCCAGGGTTTAACACAGTGTAGTTTCGAATTGGTGGAGATTAATGTTCGATGTATGCATTAGTGGCATCGAGCATTAGCGTGAGCCTATCTAACCATAAATGCAATAGAAAATATATACCTATATTAACGGCTTGACGTAATAAGTGAATTACACTAAATACATTTACACCGTACTTAAAATTTTGTTTGACTTTGGTTATGGATTCAGTAGATAATGATCAATATCGGTGAAATATTTAAGTACGAAACATTCCTAAAATTGAGCTTCATCTTAGACTGAATTATTCGACGTTCGTGTGTTTGTATCGTAATCACAAAAATACATAGACACTGGGAAAATTTTCCACATTGTGCGCTTGAAAAAAGAGAACGGTTGAACGTCGCACAGCCGCGCTCGCATTTAGCATAACGCACATTCTGTTAGAGGAATGTTTGAATTTACTAATTCATAGGGACGCGTTTTCATATCCAGCAGTGCAGTTTCGCTGTTCTACGGTGCCTTGACCGCATGAATTTTTATTATTAACCAGAATTTTTCTGCGTTGAATATTATATCCGGCCTGGATACGTGTGGTGTAATACGATATGTAAACCTTGAAATCGTGGAAACATTCTCCTTTTTTAAAGAACAGGACGCGACAAATTGCGAGTTCTCACAACTTTGTGTGAAAAATTTGTCCGATGAAAAGATCATATTATTCTGCTGTTTCGATGTTATTACCGTCAAAATGGAGTTTTATTACTTAAATATTTATTAAATTTATTTATTACATTGTTATTTAAAATAATTTTACTACGTAACATTATTTCAACATAATTCATCGCTATTTAGAATAATTTTGAAAAAATACCCTTTCCACAGGAAACGATACAGTTAATTAAAATAAAATTACATAGGGAAAAAGTTACTTTATTATTTGAAATTGAATTTTATTATTAAAATTCTTGTTAATTTATTCCACTATTATTAAAAATAATATTCTATAATAAAATTATCATTGTAGCGGCACTTGATTTAACGGAAAATTTCAATCGGGAGAGTCTCATATTATTGTGTCTTGGAATACCAACGTTGTTTTGGTTTGCAAGATCTAAAAACAAACGAACTCCGGACAAAATATTATTGTCGTTACTGGTAATCTTCAACAGGAGTTACATAAGAACTTTAACTTTGAACTTTCTGTATATCGGATATCGATATAAATGTACGAACGTGCTCTCTAGAATAGTTGAATATTTGAATAGTTAGAGAGTTGAAAAGTTGAATTGTTATCCTTTCTGCGATCGGCATACGAGTATTGAACGAGCGACGATTATAATCGGCATACACTATCGCTTTACTTGTACTCACACTGATTTTAATATAACTGACTATTACGATTTCATCACTCGTTTCTTTATAAAACAAACTAACACGTTTAATACCACCTCATTATAAATAATGTGATAATACTTATTATTATTTTTCTTCTCCGATAATTTTCAAATGATATTATTTTCTTAATATACTTTATAATGGTTTTCTGTTCATGACATTTGAGAATTACAATGTAGTTAATCAGCTAGCTGGTGGATCTAGAGATGGAAGAGCTACAGATGGTGTTCCGTAGCCCGTATCTTTGTTGATATTATTAGAGAGCTTCGTTATTTGGACGGTTTTCTTCGTTCTTTCTGGGGAACTCTCCCGCCGTTCGATTACGTCACGAGATTATTACGACAATTTGGTCAGATAACGGCAGAACCTCGTGTCTCGTAGCCTTTCGGTGTTCCGTCGTAATTGATTACATACCAGTTCATATAAGAAAGGGTGAACGACTCAAGAAATAGACTACTGCAGTATGAGCTATAAAAGAAACAGAAATATAATATAATAGAAAGAATATAAGAAAAAATATAATAAAGAGAATAAGATTCTATATGTAATGGAAGTAAATGGAATGAACTTCTATATATATTCTATCATTTAAGAAAGCAATACATTTTTTTTGCTCACATAATTATAACTATAAAAGAAAAGTGCAATCTCTCTCTCTCTCTCTACAAACTATTTATTTATATTTCTAGAACTGTTTAAAATCTCGCAAAAGTTTCAAATGTTTAGAAATTTATATTTATATCGAAACAAAAAGGAATAATATTGTTTACGAATGACTTGGTAATAGAAGTAAAAAAATGAATTAACCCTTTGAGTGCTGACTACTTGCGGCCTATGTCGTCCGTACGGACGGCGCGCGTCTAGCGCTGACGATCGCTGTGGACGGAATACTTTTTCGTTAGACTGAACTCTGTTGATTGACTATTCAAAGCGCAAATCGTAATAAGTTATAGTAATTCTTTTGCACGAGATTAAATGATTCAATAGCGTTATTTTTTAGTTATTTTTAATTATTTATTATAAACATTGAAATTTACAGTTAACTAGAATTTGGGTAATAAATTAGAAAACAATAAACTAGAAAACTAAATTTAGTAAATATAACACAAGTTAATAATTTAGTTGTGTGTGAAAAATTCAGTGCTTGAGAAAACTAAAAAAACCAGATGTAGAGTTTTCTTACAAGTGGTGACCACCTCAACAATAACGAGGCACTATTGGCATTTGTTTACTGCCGTAAGGAATGCATTTATATTTATTTCACACAAACGTAATAGTATTACTTCTGCGTAGGTGTTCGGAAAAATTGAAAAACGCATACATGCGTCCTTAGCCCATGCCGGGCACTTACAGAAAGCGCTTATATATGTCCTTAGCCCACACCGATAGCTTTCGCCAGACATCTATATGCGCCCACAGCACTCAAAGGGTTAATAACATAGAAGCAAACACTTTGATGACATCACCTGTATGAAAAACATTATGAAATATTTCTTCAAGGACTATGAATCGACCGTTATATTCTCCAGAATGGATCAAGTAGTTATTTTACGCATTACAATTGGCCATATTTATCCCCTGACAAAGAAACTAGTCCACTTACGCAAGGAATGCAGCACGCTAGTCATAACAGACCACTTAATTCTAAACTGTGCTCAAAGTACAATACCCGTACATACATTTATCTTCGCGATGATCGTAAATCAACATATTCAAACGACTTCTATGACGAAAAAGTTCGTAATTTATTAAAATTCATAGGAAAGGCAAAATTAATTACACATTTAATACATATATAGCATATAATATTTTCACAGGTAAAATATTTTCTGAAAAAACGCTCTTTTCTATAAACGATTGATGATTGCTCTAAACGTAGTATGTGTCTGCATTTTTATATTTCTTCCTCTACATATCTTCATGCTTTCGTCAAGCTTGACATAATACAACATATGACTATTACCTTTTACCATTTGTTTTTACTTCGTTTTCAACAAATTTAACATATCTTCAACAACTTCTTATGCAAACTATATCTCTTTTAGTATCGATATTCCTATGAATTAAAACAAGAATTCAAGTGATACGTAATATTAATTAAATATAAGAATCAACAAGAATATTTTTAAAAATTACCACAAACTTGAAACTGCTATATATATCTTTTCAAATTGAAACGTGTTTTCATCATACACTGGAGAAAGTTTCCAATCCAAAACACGATCAAGCGTTAAGAGATGAAAAGACAAAAAATAGATCAACGCCGTCGAAACAGATCGAATCGAGTCGATTTGAACGTTCTAGTTCCCCTTTTTTCGATGATAATTAATAGCCAGCCCAGTCGGAGAAGGGAGGTGGGTGTCCCCGGTGGCGATCATCGTCATCAGCAATCTCGTTATACGAGCCAGCAAGCACCGAGCGCAGTTATTCCTTCATTGTCGTGATTACTGTCCTCCCACATTGTCATTCTACAGGCCGTGGCGTTACAATCATGTACTCCCCTCGTGTCTGTTAACGCGGAATGCAGCGGAGTGCAGCCAGTAATTTTAAACGCAGACCGACGGATATAATGGATATCCTTTCAGAGGCGTCCCCGTTCTTCTTTTCCGTTGCTTCCTTTTGGATCAGACGCGACGCGTTGTCTCGTTGCCTCCATTGCGACGAAGACTGCACCTTGCTCGTAATTAGCTTTAATTTTTTAATCATCGTGGGACATGGTTACTTGGCCCCTTCTTGCGTCAAGTAACGTATGTCGCGATGATTGATGGAGAAGGAGGGTTACAGTTGATGAAAATTGGTTAAATTCTATTCTTTTCATTGTTTTAGTCGTCTTTGTGTTGTTTTATGAAGATTAACACGATGATTGCTACGATGATAATCACCGTGTTACTAAATTATTTAACACAGTTAAAATTTGAACCAATAAAAAAATTCTCATTTGACGAAAGCAATTATTCGCCCATTCTATTTTTCGAAGAAAGTACAGGGGTAATTAATAATAAGGGATCCAAATGCAAGAGTAAAAAATCTTGAAAGAAGACCAAAATCTGTATGGATTATATTATTAGCTTCTCATTAATCCATACATTCTAGATTCTACATTCTTATATTCTTATTATTCATTCTACATTCATATATTCTTATTATTCATTTGCCATTATAACAAAGCAAATGGATCTATGAACTATACTTGTGATTATATCGTTTTTATAAGATGTTTCATCGTAAAAATTGCATGTGCAAGATATTTGAAACATTTTCGTACAACATTCGATTCCATGCGCTGCAAGCAAAGATTTACATTTTACACATCTTTTTTCGTTTAGTTCGAATTTCGTATTAAAAATATACACAATGGAACATTGGAGCGGAACAAACTTTGAAAAACCTAGATATTTGAGCTTGCAATATGATATGAAAACATATTGTATAATTCGATGCTGGGAATACAGATCGGATAGCTGCGTGGCGATTTGAATTGAAATATATTATTTGAAAATTTCGTTCGGAATACAGAATTTGGAAATTCCTTTTGATTTGTGTCCAGTGACACTAAAAAGACACGAAGGTTGGCTTTTCACGCGCAATGAGAAATAACTTTCTGTAAAACGGAATTGAGAAGCCTGTTTGCAATTGTGAACATGTGCTTGCGACAGAGAAACATCCTGTAAAGGTTTCAAACAAGAAAAACATGATAATTACACGTGGCACAGAGACGCGGCTCGATCTTTTGCCGTCGTGATCTTCTGCCGTTTGAAAAATTGCAATTTTTCGGCTAATGACGGACCCCTTTCATACGAAAACAATGCAAGCGCGTTAAAAGTAATGAGATTTCTTCATGAACCTTTTTCCTCTGGCTTCATGCTTCCCTACAGTGTATTTTATTGAAGAATATAAAAAGTGAATTTCGACCAGCATAATTTTCAGATAGCAAAAGTTCCTCCTCTGTTTGTCCCAAGTGTAAAGAATTTATCTAATTATTAATCATACTCGCAGCTTCCGAAATAGTGATCCATTTCTAATTACTCTTATTCATAAATCATGATTAAACATTATTCAGAATAACTTTAGGCGTGCAGTGAACAAAAAAGTATTAGCAACATATCTTGTAAAATTTGATGAATATTTGCAGAAATATGGTCCTTTATTCAATTTCTTTATATAAAATATAAGTAGATTAAAATAAAAAATGGTATAGTTTGAAATGAAATTGTCAAATAAAACGTATAAATATACAGAGCGAGTATCTTGGTTTTGACAACTTCAAATAACTAAAAATTCGCGTGAAAAATGTTTCTCGAAAAGACACATATATGAAGATATATGTACTGTGTGTAATGTTCGTATGTATGCAATAGGTATAAAAAAAGAAAAGCACGTATGAACGTAGATAAAAAATTCTACGGTTCTCTCAATTTTTATTTTTTCTTTATATGATTTTACTATTTTATTTATCTTTTTTATTTTAGCGCAATTCAATGTTTTCCAACAACAATTCCACAGTTCATGTCATCAATGATAGCGTGCAAGATAAACACAGGCCTACTTCAGATAGGATCGCGTCGGTCAACACCGTACAGGATTTATTCGCATGCCAGATATGTATTTACATTCATACAATTTTTTTCGAAATACAGTGTTTGCCGTAGACCAGAATGCCAACACAAAAAATATACAAAATCGAAATTTATTTTATTCTTACTGAATAACAATCAGTTCCATCCATTTCATTAAGAGAACCCGGGACTTTGTCCTTTCCAGTTTTATTTTTGTGCAGCACAATCGATATTATATATCAAACAACTGAGACAGTTTTATTGCAACGTTATTACAAAAGTAAATAACGAAAAATAAAGTCGCTCTACCTTCTTTTACCAATAATACTACGATTAATTATCATTCTATGGAAAATGTACAAATATCAAGCTATTTTTAAGAGTTACCGTATAATATATAAAAAAGAATGAAATTATTAAACCCCCCATTCTACCTACTATTATTTTATAATAAAGTTGTATCCCGCCAAAGGTAAGCAGATATTCTATTTTTAAGTACTGTTGTATACATTATATATACTCTCACGCAAAAACAGCGTTTGTGCGAAAAAAATTCGCTATTGCTCTCACGATCGCTTTCCCCTCCTCCCTCATAACGATAACGTTAATAATATAATCCGATAATTTAATCGGTCGGCGTGTGCTCGATTGATTTTTCATTACATCGTAAGGAAGAGGAAAAAAAGACGAGAAAGGGAAGCCTGGTTCTTTTTCGCAACAAAAAAGGATCCAGGAGCTTAACGTTACGGAACACTTTGCTCGTCTGCCACGAACAATGCGTTTTTTTCTAAAGCGCGCAAAGAAATGGAGAAAGTAAGAATGCAAGAGAAAAAAGAGAGAGAGAGAGAAAGAGAGAGATAGAACATGAACGCTTTAATCTCGAACGATAAAAAAGACACCGGAAGTCTCGGATGAATTCGATGTTTTCGATTCGCTAGTTCCATTCTAGCGACGACACCGGAAGCTATCGGGCATTCGAGAATTTGTAATCTATGCGTCCGTACGTTGCCACGTCCATTCACCGGGACCGTAATTCACAAAGGATTCCGATTCCCGAAGCGGCCGAGCTGCAATATCGACGATTGATTAATTTTGCCTCATTACGCATCGGATAAATTTCGCATTTCCACGCAGTTCTGCCTCGGACAAAGACGCGCCTCTCACCTTTGTCACTCGAATTGCTTCGTCCTGTTGCTGCCGCGCTCTGCGTTTACGGCTGTTCCGAATGTTAAAAGCATACGGGGCTAAAAACAGTCAATGGGAAACTGTAAATGATTCCGCGCCGAGTTAGATTGTATTATTTGGTTTATTTAGCGTATCTAGGTATTTATTGAGATACTGTCTTTTCTGGAGTAGGCAAGTCGTTAGGAGGATGTTTTTGTTACTTCTCTATGTTGCAGGTTATATGTGTAACTGAAACAGTTCCTTGTGAGATTAAAGCTTGACTGATTACTGCAATTCTCGTTCTTATATAAAAATTGGGATTACTTTCGAAATTCTTATCTTTGTTGGGTTGCAAAAATTGATCGATGTCAGAATTCCTATTATCATCTGGAACAAATTATTTGATACACATAGCATCATAGCATCATGGCACAGTATACTGGTGCGGCGATTAAGAAGCAAAGTAAGAACTAAAAAATGTATCTATACCTGTACGAGTACACAACTTTCAAATCATATGATATTACGATATTATAGTTATACAATCGTGTAAAGAGCTCGATAAAAAATTTCTTCCGAAAGGAAGCACTAAAAATTGATACAATAATCATCAGACTACTGTAAACATTTGCAAAAAAAGATGCACAAAATAATCATTTGTAATCTTCTTGACCACCATTATTCCCTCATTCTTCTCAAAGTTTTCTTAGTGTAGACCTCAATCACCTCATCTCGTACCGCAAGATTAGCGAATGTCATTCGATGACTTGGAGAGGGCAGTTAGTTCTTATCTCACGTTTCGCGACGATTTTACGAGGGAACGCCAGTATATACATATTATGGATCGTTGCTGGAGGCTGTTCTCTTATCTCCCTTAAATTCCAACCCCGCCAACCGCGAAAAGGTACGACATTCACGAGGTATCACGATTTTCACGTGCCTCGTAATTTTTAATTATGCTTCCGTTTGCAGTCTTTTGTTGCACGTTCGTGTGTATCGGTGGCGGATAACGAAGTCCTTTTTAGCAACATGCCGAATACGCAATTAAAAACAGCTACGACGTCGTCGTCGACGACACCAGAACGTTGCACCCCTTCTCCAATTCAAGCGGAGTACGACTCGTTGTCTGCTCGCATTCACGTTCTCCTGGTTTGTCGAGGTTTCCTACCGTTTGTTTTATTTTGTCCTGCGAGTTCGCTCTGTTCTCGTTTCTCTTCGCCCTTCGATGTTTACAATTTTCATGTAAACGACAAATGATTTATGATCTTTTAACAGGAAAGGAAGATAGAATTTTCTGGCCAATTCAATGTTACATAATACTCTTCGTCTTTTATTTTGTTAACGTCGAAATTACACAATCCCATCCTTGAGAAATAGTTGAAACCATACTGATCACTGTTCATAAGTTCACAAAGAAGACAAAAGTAATATCATTGCAAATGTTTCTTCTTCAAATTTACTTTGAAACGATCATTTCTGTTATTTTCTTGTAACGAATAAACATACGCTTTGAAGCAAGTTTTTACGTCCTTTGGAAAATAAATAATAAAATTGGGAAATTTACTAGACATGTAGAGTAGACCAATTTCCATACTCAGAAACTCAGCCATATTTTTCAATTTATACTAATATCGAACGATTCTATTGAAATCTTAATTTTGCCGATATTCTATTAGACATCAGACTTACAGAACCTTATTCTCAAGCTTCAAATTTTATCACAATCTCCTCTACAACTAGAATCCACGTAGAGGAAGAAGAAAATATATATGCAGAGCATCCTTCGTAGTCTCGTAGTTGCTACATGTATCGTAGCCCCGTTGCATTTTCGTTGAATAATGCTTCTTGTTAGGACGCAGAACCGCGTTGCCCTCATAATTATGAACGATTGTAAGTACACGTCGTACGGGGAACCGGTACAATGTGCTTGCCCCGTTTTCTCCCGCCGCGTCTCTTCTTTCTACGTTTTCGTTCGCTCTCATTTTTCCGGAAGTTTCATACATAGTTGGAATTTTGCGCGCGTGTTTGTCGTTCGGTTGGTCGTTTCGTACATCCGTTTCGCGTTCGTCCTATTCGAACGAATTTTCACAGTATTGGCAGACTTTTCTTTTTAGCAATAGATACACACGGTTTGTTCAAAATCGGGCCCGTTATTTTTATTCCTGTTACGTATGGAATAAATGCCGAGATCGTCCGCGCTTTTGCTGGAAATTTGTTTGTTCTTTCTAGTACAAGCGCAAGTTCGCGTTCTCTGAGATTTGCAGGTGGTTTTATCTGTGCGATATGATATACGCGCGGAAACGAATGCTCGATAGGAATCACCGGTAAAGATTAATATTTGTAAGTGGTTTCCTTGAGGGATTTCCAGGTGAATGGGGTAAAAGGAAAGCTTCAGCTCGTGATTATCTCGCCAATGAGTTATTAGCTTCGATTAATTTGGTTGGGTTGAATATGGAGGAGGAAGACTGATGCATTGGAAAATAAGTGTTTGGTAAATTAGTATGTAGTTATGTAAATTAATGGATTTAGAGCGAGGAATAATTTTTTAATGTCTGATCGCGTGGTGGTAGAAGTTTCTGCGCGTTGATTAATCCGTGGCAATAAAGAGAAAGAGGAATCTTGATACTTTCCGTAATTCCATCTTTATCAAAAATGAAAAGGAATTGTGAAACAATAAAAATTTAATTGCGTGTGAAGATATACAGATTAGATTTTTCTCGAGTATCCCAGAAATGTACAGAGACACAAATACGTAATATAAATTCAATACACTTTTTAAGACTCAATTTTTGCCTGGGCAATCATTTGGGTAGTGATTTATATATTTCTTTTAACAATTTTTTATATTTTGTGAAAATATCACATAACTAGGTGCTCGTTCTTTGAATAGTTTTATTAAATATGTGCAACATGTTTTTCAATATTATGGTATCAAACTTATATATTGAAAGACAGGAATATTTATGTATTTTAGTGACATTTACGCTATACATATCACACTAATCTTATATACTATAAGTTTGTTATACTGTAGGAAATAAAATAATACTTAAAACTATCGAAAAGAAGGAACTTCTTATTTATATAAAAGATGCTTACTAAATGCTCTTCGTTCAAAGACTAAAAAAAGTAGACGAAAGGAGCTAATGTAGAAATTTCTATTATCCCCATCATTACAAAATTCTTAATCCTAAAAATACCATTCAAATTAATCTTATTTCTACAACTCCAGAAAGAATTCAAATTTTAAACTCTAAATATCTTACCAGTCTTATTCCTATCCAAGTTTTCAAGTAATGCCAAACTGACTCCATCAAACTTCCACGATTTTACTCTTAACCTGCCCCACGAACCTCCACAAACTATTACAAATTGAGTCCCCACGTCCCCAATCACCCGTTTAGTTCCAACCAACCAATAAACGAAGCTATTCTTTCTATATATATTCTATATATAGTATATTTCTTTGATTCGGTACAAGAAAGCACGTAAGGTAAACAGCAATCAGGGCGATTCTGTGGCTGGAGGATCACTTCGACGAAATTCTTACCGTTAATTAGGGACGCGATGCAATTTCAATCGGAAGTTTTAGGAGTACCAATCGCGAGAACTGGAAGACTAACGTCCAAGTAACAAGCTAACAGTCAAGACTGTCCAATCAGCGCGAGACTCAACGCGATAACCAAATAATCGTCGTCCTGGTATCTTCCGTCAGCCGCGAAACTCGCAATCGTATCGTTCTTATCGGTTCAACGAGCTGTCACGAAACTTTTTCCCCCTTTTAGACAAGCTCGCTGCCAGTGTTTTCGTTCTTCTTCTTCTCGAAGGCAGATTTAAATACGGCTGGGAAGCTTCTACGTTTGGAAAGTTGGCGAAAGTCCTCTGGTTGCTTGAGCGTCTCTTTCCAGATTCGATTGCGGGATCCCGTTGTCACGTGATCTTATAAGGAAATTCTTCTGAGAAGAAACTGTGGAGAAACGATGTCCGTGAGTTATTGTCCCCTCTTGGAACTCTTGCAAAGGAAATTGCGCGAGTTGAATTTGTTCATTGTAATTTTCACGAGTTTACCGGGATTGAAGGATCTTGGAGTTGCGAAGTGGATGTTGAAGTTAGCAGACGATTTGTAGGAATCTACTGTGTTTTCTTTGAGAAATGGAAAATGGTATTAATGAGAAGATATTTGACGGGACGGAGCACACGTTAATGGATAATTAATATTTATGATGAAGACGCTTTTGTAAAGTACCGAGCGTTGTTGGAGTGGTCGTTGAACCTGGAAACTGTCTTTAGAGATGTCTATAGGAGACTTATAAACGATAATTGACGTCTATTACGAATTACGAAATGCGAATTTTAAAATTTTTTCATTTTTTCAATCCTACATATCGTAGAATATCGTGAAAAAAATGAAATAGAAGAAATAATTTTGAATTTTTCATGCGGGTTCTTCGAGTTGAAAAGAATACAAAATTAGGATTTTAGAATTCTCTACAAAATCTAAAAATTCCATCAATTCTAACTCTTCAATATAATTAAAATTAAAAACGTTCCATACGTAAAGATAGAGATAAAATTTCTTTAATCAGAAATATACGTATAAATGTTTAAACATGTGTTTTAATTATTTTGTATAATTAATTATATAATAATAACAGATATTAGAAGATTATAGAAGAATAACAGATATTTAAAGATATCCCCAAGAAGAAAACAAAAATATTTCAAAATAATAGAATTCAAATATTATTGAAAATTATTAAAACACATTTCAGGTACACTCATTGTGTATACTCTTTAATCACTTTGTTTACGCTTTTCAATCATCGTACACCGCAATCATATAATCATTTGTTAATTTGCATTGGCTTGTTCACCCCTATGCAAACCAGATTTAATTACTTTTAATAATGAATCATTATATACGCATATTAATTATTAATAATTAATACTAATAATACAAGAACATACAACAATCGGTGTCACGAACTATTTTCACGTGTTTCAATAAAAATAAATGAAAATTATGAAATGTTTATAAATTTTCAAAAATATATACCCAAATCTAACTACAGTGGTTACAAAAAGTATTTGTACACCATTGTATCTATTATAGAATTTTTATGCTAATTAATTAAGTCCAATTATATTAAATTTGTAATAAAATGTAAAATCTAACAAAAAGATGCTTCAGAGGCAAATAAAGGTATGTTCAAATATTTTCTGTAGCCATTGTATAACGTTTCAAACTTCTGCATTTGCCACACGCTCTACAAAACTTACTCGTATCAACTGTAAAACAAAGCAATAGTGTTTAAACGTGACTTTTCAAAGAAATGGCAATTCTAGCTAATACCACAAAGGTACACGATAAACATCGACATAGAAGCGACACTCGATTCACCTTTTCGTCTCTTACAAACGTGTGTCTCATACCCGTTTCACCGTAGTAAAGTGCACCCCTTGAACGTCCGTTCTGTGGACGTTAATTTTTCTCTCTCTCTCTCTTCTCCCATCTTTTCCCCCTTCCTCTTCTTCACATGGACGTATGTTCCACGCGATCGTATCTAATTACACAGCGCCACCGCTCCAAAGGATGGTTGTAATTAGCGCTACTCCGAACATAAAACGCGCGCGTATGGGCGCACTGATTTATTTACCGCTCTTAATTTGCATTCGTCCACTGTCCACGGCTTTTAATTTATGACTGATGCGGCAAGAAGCCATCCGTTATCGTTGCCACGTGAAATTAACTGGCTGACTTTGGTCAGTAGAATGAACATGGAAACCGACGTATTCTACTATGCATACTCGTGTAGTAGGATACGTGTTACAACCAAATAGGAAATTGTTCTATACGAACATTCAGTTGAAAAATGTAGAAGAACATTTTTTCACTCGAAGCTCCGTTTCAAATCAAAAATGTAAAAGTGTTAATTGGATTTGGAAGCTTGTCAAGTAGCGAATTTGATCAATTACCGGCAGGATACGAGGGAACAATTGTACAGAATGTTATTCTGCATGCGAAAATATCTCTGAAATGTTGAATGTAGCTTTTTTTTCAATGCTAGTCCAATGCATGCATACTGAATGACTTTTTAAGTTCTATTGTCTCGTAAACGAGATTTTAAATGGGACGATTGTATTCTACATGAATTTCGAACTTAATTTTGCATGTAGAATAACTTTTTGCTCGATTGTGCTATGTACATGCAACTGAGCGGCCAACAACTGCTGTCTAAAATTATAAACTACGTTAATCTTGAATTTCCAAGAACCTCGATAATAGATTTACAAATTTTAATAAATAAGTCTAGAAAATTGTTAGTAATAATTAGTAAATAATTTTACTAATTAAGAAGTAACAGGATATCGTAGTAGTTCGTCATAAAAATTTATGTTCTTGTATAGAACGAGTCTAAAGGCAAGGAATCTAACGGCAGGTTCGAGGCAATGATCGCTTCTGCTTCGATAATCACAGCGCTGGGCCTAGCGCTTAGTTTTTGCATCCCGGCCGACTAAGTCGTCGCGTCTGTGTTCACATTATTTTCGAACCGCTGATCATTGTTCTTCGAATTCCGAAGTTCTAACGGCGATGCTCCCCTATCTTCGGCAGTGTCCGGCGGTAATTATTTTTCTTTTCGCGGCCACGAAGATGAAGGGCACGGAGCGGTATAAACCAGCAAGCTGCGGCAACCGGCTTACGCACTTTCAATCGCGATCTGGCGGTAAATAGTGAATAATCTACGTGCTTCGCGTAATCGCTAATCGCTGATCTCGACCTTAATTTATTCTAATCGGCTTACTAATACGCACTTGTACAACGTTACCGCCGTTCTCGGATTTTAGAAACACATTGTATACACTCTATAGATTATCAAATTCTGCACATTAAGTACTTACGTCCTTTGTATTATTTTCTTCTTCTTCGTTTTGTTAATTAAATTTAAATGTCAAAATAAACTCTAATTCCAGAAAAATTTCGAGTAATCCGACCTTCTTGCTTAAACTTCAATCTAGCACGACGTAGAATTGGTGTTTCCAAACATTTTAGTTAAGCATCAGGAGAACATGAGTAGTCTTGTAGCTCCAGTTTTGTGATTCTTGATAGGGCTTACACGGTCTATGTTTATACTTATGTAGCGGCACATGAGTCAGAGGACAATTCAAATCATGTTGTTGTTTTGCCTCGGAGTATCAAGACTGTTAGATTACAAGTAATGTAAGAACAAATGAACTCCGGGCAAAACAATGTCGCCGCTACATGCAACCGTCGAATGAAGACGAATTTTCCGACTCTCCCCCGACCAGTATAAATAAACGGACGCGATCGCGAGTCACAATATATAGCGAGACATAGCGAGCACATAGTGAGTTCATATACAGTACATATCGAGTATCTAACAGCATCTACAGTGTCTTCGAGTATCTAACGAGCATCTATCAAGTCACGCGATGAGCATTTACGAGTATTTATTCCGCGATTTTATTTTGCGATTTACACTTCATACTAACGACTAACGTCTACGTTTGTATATTAATTTATTGTCTTAAATATATTCGACGGTTACAACAACAAGTAATCTCGTCATTAATCCTCACGACCTACGTCCTCTTCACACAAACATCTACACTTACATTAAAGATAAACAAGGAAGTTTTAATTTGTGGAAGCATTGCAACGAAGATTGGAAACCTCTAACGAAGGTTTGAAAACTTGTATTGTTGTCTTGTGAGCTGTTCTTTTTAATGAAGAATTTGAACTTTCACCGAAGCAAGGACGGGATTAAACTTCTCTGTTTGCTTCAATTAAATCTGTACCTAATTTCTTATATTGAATTTTCTGAACATATCGAAGAAATATTATGATAATTTCATTTAATAATGAAATATTTATAGATGGTTGAAACTAATTTTTCATATGAATTTTCTAAGCATAATTTTCTTTTAATTGATTACAAAATTTCACGTTATTGTACAAACAGAAGAAATAAAATATCTAACGAATAATATCTTCAATGTTTTACATTAAAAATTCTGAATTACGTAATCTTCAATTTTTTATATCCAATGCATCGATATCTTGAAAAATGTTGATCGTTCTCGTTTAGTAGAAATCTCTGTCCATAATTTAATCCTCTTAGTATGTATTTCATTTCTGATTAGTACAGATCAAATGGATAACGCAAAGTGGAACATCAAAGTTAAAAGCTTCATCAGCTGAACGAAAATATTCTTTGACACAGGATCTATATAACTATCACATAAAACATAGTGCAAAATACCAATGTTTTCCTACAATTATCCGTTCCACAGTTCTTTTCCAACTTGGTTTTGAAATTCTGCTAAAACCCTCAATTACTTTTATACCAGAAAACATACATATTAATTGATTCATTACTTCGTGGAAGAATAAACCATTAGAAAAAGGAAACGAAAAGTAATAGGAAGATAAATTCAAAGAGGACGAAGCTACTTTTTCTAATTAAAATTCTCAAGTAACAGCATTTTCGTTTTAATGTATAAAAAGTGCCTTTAAAATATATGGACTAAAAAGTATTAAAAAATGCAAGTTGAGGGGAGGGGATGAAATTTTCTGTAATTAAAGTTCTAAAGTATTAAAGCTCATGATAATATTCTCTTTACAGTTAAAGAAAGGAAATGGTGGTTCGGAAAAGGATGGGACATTTATTATACGAAACTCATTGTTTTATCTAGCGCGTAAGGACACAATTATTTAAAAAGCATCGAAATAATGGAATTTTTAAAGTATAAAAGTTTTCGTTTCTAAGTTCGTTGTATGCTTAAAAGAAAAATATGTAAAAAGGCATGGGGAAACGAAATCGAAGACAATGAAACTTTTTTCAAAAGGATAGAGCTATTTCTCGATTCACTGATCAAACGGTATAACTACGGTAAAACAAATCGAAATATACAAAGTTGTTTTACGATTAAACATTAAAAAAGACGAAAAAAACAAATTTGAGGGGATCTTTTTGCTGCACGTGTTGAAAACACATCGACGCAAGACAACCAGAATGTTGCACCAAATCGGCAACGTATTGTGTGAACTAACACACACTGCCATACGATCTCGAGCGCTATAGATCGCTCAGATCTGCCGTGAAGCATACGTAAAACGCGGTCGTGGAATATTGCACGCACGTACGCACGTTCCTAGTGCGTACGCCTGTAATATGCGCGCGCTACCACGTTTCGTCAGCCGATTTAATCATTAATTTAACAACGAACGTACCGGTGGATTCTGTCGAACAATCGGCAGGACGGTGTAAAAGTACACGGTAAATAATGCGCGTCAGAGAACCGAACCATGTTTCACGGATGCTTCCATTTTGATTTAACGTCCACTCATGACCGCTCACTCGCTTGACCGGCTCATCGATGTTATCGTCGTTTGAATGTTTGGCACATTTTAGTTTTTGACGTGCAGTTTAATTTATTTTCTTCATGTATTGATATGGTATGTATATTAAGATTTTTTAAATATTTGTTTGTCTATTTACGTTATTTTTTGCCTTGATTCTATTCATACGTATAACACGTACACGTATCACGTATCACATAAAACAGTGTCACAGGTAGCATACAGTCTGATTTTTTAATCCTAATATTTTGTAATCTATTTATATATATTTTTTTTTCGTTTTAATTGTGTTCATATTTACGTTCGTGTTCACGAATGTTAAGATACTTGTTATTAATTGATTAGATTTATTAACTTAAGATCAGGAGAAATATATTTCTATTATCAATAATTGAATTAAAGAATTGTTTACAAGGGTGTAAGAAGGTTCAATTTATGGATAATCATTGTGGCGATTATTTATAGCACAAAGATAAATTCAAATTATAAATACTTCAAAAAATATCGATACTCGAATGTACTTTTAATTGACACTTTAAAATTCCGCTACCTTCCAGAAAAATATAACAACCACCCTTCAAAACTTCCTAACCATTCCACGCTACTCGAAACAACTGGAAACAATGCAGAGACCATTACACAGTTTTATCGTCCCAACGTTTTCGAATCTTCGGAAGAATAAAAAAAAAGTCAAAAGCGACACGATAACGTTAACTGCACGCTCGACAAAGAAATTCGAAAAATTCTCCACAGTTACACGGTTTCCCGTATACACTTTAAACAAAATGAAAGTTTCGCGTGATGTGTGTATTTCCACGAGAACTCCTATCGTCAAACCAACTCTGATATCGGAAAAAAGCTGGAAATTGCAGAGTCCCGCTGGGAACCATGTGAAAGTAATTCGATGTTGCTTCATGTTGCACGTGTAATGGCTACAGCACCACCTACGCTCGTCCGCCATTAATTAAGCATATTTGCAAGTTATGTGTAGCCTGGTGTTCCTCCATTCGTTGAAGTCTATGAAAGTAAATGAATATCAATGTTTGGTTAAGGGGGTGAAACCAACCGACGAACCGAGATGCTTCTGGTGTACATTCAGGGGACCCAGTTGATTCCAAGTTCTCGTTCGTTCCGGTAGGATTATCGGTCATGTTGGATGAGAACGAATGTTATACGTCGTAATGAACGGTAATCGTGCTGAAGTTGCTGCTTCTAACTCGTTCCTTCGGTGAACAAGAATTTAGTAATCGGATGAAAGAATCGTGGAGACATCTGGGTGTTGGAAGTAGGTCCTATGATTTATAAGTAGAATAGCCGATGACCGATTGTATGGCGAGTCGTTTAAGCGGATATCGACGATAAAAGTTATCGAAAGTATTGCATACATACCAGAAATTCCAATAAAGAAATCAAAATTCTAAAACATCAAGAAATGTAGAATCGAAAATATATATAGCTAAAATATGGAACATAGAAAGCATCAAATTTCAAGAGCACTGAAAATACCAAATTATTAATACCAGAATGATAAAAAATCCAGGATACCAAATATCTAAAGTATCGAACACTGAAACCATTTACATTATTCATATATAATTCTAAAGTTTTAAAAACACAGATCACATAGTCCAACAAAAAATTCTACAAATCTAGAAATTCAAACAACACCAGCAATAATCAAAAAACGTCTAAACGCAGCAACCCACAAAAATGCTAAAAATCTAAAATTTAAAAAATACAGATCCAACACAAACCAAAAGCCACCCCCGATTCTAGAAATATCGAAAAAGCTAAAATATACCATACACTAAGTGCATACCAGTATACAAATACCGATGCAAACTTACACGTGGAACTATTTTACATATTCATATCATGCACCAAGAGATAAAAGAACGCATGCGAATAGATTCAGGTTCAACAGCCTATCACGGCTCGCTTCTCTGGTACACAGACTATTACCATAAAATCTTCAATCTATCGTTAAAATAAGAGCGTCGGTGTCACCAGCAAAGGTTGTATGTAGCGATCTCGATTAGCGAAGCGGCGCTAACGCGTCACCTGCGCTTCGTCAATCTCATTACTCGCGTGCCGTCGGTCACAACCTTTCTAACCAAGTAAAAATCAAGAGAAAAGAATGTAGAGAAGAAAATCGTCCGAGGCATGAAATTCCAATCATCCTCTCTATCTCTTCCACGATCTTCAGGACCATCGAAGCTGACACGATACGCTGTTCATCGTCAAACGTACGTGCACGATGCATACGATCTTATGTACATGTATATACCTATGTATGTACGGTAATCTACACACCCGCTCAAAACCCTTGTGTTATTTTTTTTTTTTTTTAACAAGACTTCAATAAACTATAAATTTTAAATTGTATAGTTTTTATATGGTTTTTAGTGGAACTGTCGATATAGCAAGGTAGGGTTATTTTTTAGTAATCTGTGCCTAAAATTCGATTTTGAACTTTGCGCAGAATATTAAACTTATCATATATTACGAGTAGACAGCAAATTTTTATAATATGCATATAATATACAGATACGTGTAAACTATCCAAGGCAGAATCGTTATAATCCTTAAGAAGTATAACAAATCTGCATTCAAATATTCCTCTAGTCGTGTTCACGAAAATATAAAATTGCATAAAAATCCGCAGTCTAATTATGAGACATCATTAATCTGAACTAATCATCGCATCTTGTACGATCTTGCTGGCTGTCTAAACTCATTAACAGGGATATAAACTCAATCTATACTCGAACCATTTCACCTCGTCGTGAGGTACCATACACACTGAATCCTAAAGATATTCTCGATTCATACACGCGTCGATGGTTCTGATCGATTGTCCAGCTCGTGCAGTAGCGCTTCCCTGGACCAGCCACATTGCCGACAAGAGTAGACAACTCGAGACTGAGAGATAGATAGATAGATAGAGAAAGAGAGAAAGAGAGAGCGGGAAACGAGAGGAGAGAGGAGATCGACAGATGAGAGTGGCCCTCGAACGTTTGCGGACCGGCTCGCTTCCTCTCTCGTTTTCCTATTGTTTCTGCGGCAGACGTGAAGCACGCGGCCGAATAATAAATTCGAGTTCCCACTCGGCAGACCACTCGCGAGTCCAGCACAGATCCAAGGGACAATGGCGATCAGAGCCACGACGATCAGATCGACCAGAGGAACCTGGCGAGCGACACCAGAACCGCCTCCATTACCTTTTCCCCTCATTGTCAATTACCAGGCCTGGTGCCATTGTTACGCGCCACCGCCAATAAACGGATCTTCCCTTTCGTTCGTTTCTTTTTTTCCCACAGCCCATCTCATTCTACATCATCGTCGTTTCATCTCTGGCTATCTTTTTTTTTCTTTTCTCTCGTTCGATCAGAGAGGCCCATTCGCAGCGTCGCGACCAGGCATATCTCGTTTTATATCGATCCACGGAAGCGTCCCACGTTGAACGATCATCGTGTTTTATTGCGTTCCCCTACAGCCACTGACGATTTATTCGTGTGCCGAGATATCCACGAGAGTGGATTCTTCAAAATGCGAATGGAACTCACGAGATACCGAGATTCGTCGAGATTACGCTTGGTTGGTGAAATTGGAGAAGATGAATTTTTTTGGTACCGTTTAATGGTACTTGGAGTTTGGGAGCATCATAAGCTTTTTATCCATGATTTTATGGCCTGTGTGATCACTGCAGGTCTGTCTTTGTGTGAAGAGTAAAAGGATCGAAGGATTTATCGTAGTTTATTTTATCGTGGAACAATGGTGGGAACGTTTCTTTCATTATGACCTTGAATCGATTGACATTCTATATTATTTTTAATTGTGAAATTATTATTAACATTATTATCAGTTGTAAAATAATTTAATTACGCTGTTTACGACTGAAATATATGCAAATTTCATAGCTTAAGAATTATCATACGTAACGCAAGTATTAGTATTTATTTTCTACAAAAAGTTAGACCTACTATTTTTTCGCATAGGAAGAAGAAGCACAAGAAATGCACGAAATCTCGACGATAGAGAAATAATTTCATCATCTCTTATCTCTATCTCAACTCAGATTTGCTCAAGCCTAGTTATAAATATACAAGAAAACCTGATAGAATTTTTCAACTACCCTAATATTTCTCGCGATTCAGCAATGAAGATCGTCTTCGACTTTTACAGTAATTTATCGTCGCGATAAGACGCATGATTTCGATACGTTTGATTTGTAGATGCTCGAAAAGCAAATGGATGCCATTGAGAGATTTCGATGGTAGAATCGGAGAGACTATAATAGATTCGAGATAATATTATTATTCGTGATAAAGTCGGATCGAATGAATGTTGCATGGCTTCAAAAGGAACAGAGGGAAATCTTCTTACAGCTGAGAGGTATTGAAAAGTATCGACGAAACTGAACTGCGGCTTCTTGGGTAGTGTCCCAAATATTTCTACAACAGCTTTTCTTTGTCGTAAGACATTGCTTGTTCAAAGTCTTACGTAGGCAAAAAAATGGAGATCAATATCTCCACATTTATCGTTGATCGTATTCAATGATTCTTGCATCGTGGAAAAGATCGAACATCATACGATAACAGTTATTATTAATATAATCTTCGTACATGTATTTTCAAGGAAATTTGTAAATTCAGATAAGATTTTCTCGATACTCTAACAAGAAAACTTCTGTTCATACGTTAAAAAACACGAGAAAGGACGTACCTGATTCAAAATATAAAATTCCGTGTATTCTCCGTATTTCCGGATTTGCGAATGTTGAAACAGGGAAGTGGAAGAGCGGAGAGGGGACAGTTTCGTAGAATGAAAATATGACGGAGGAAACGAATGGAAGAGAGGGTATCTATTATTTCTGATGTTGTATATCGAATTATCGACGACCTGCACAGCTGGCTGCACGCAAATAATAATCGGATCTCTCATTTCCCGCTTTTTCTCTATTGTTTTAGCCCCGTCACGCCTGTACAGACGTAAACACGCGACCAAAGTTCACCGCTTCTACCGTTCCACCGTGTCTGAATAGCGTTTCACGACTTTTTATGGACGCAAACTTTCACGTGTTAACAAACCATCGCGGTTTGGCGTGGTTTTGGCACTTTGGATTAGCAAGGGGATGAAGAATCGGGTTTTTTGTGAGATTTAATTCGTTATTGTGGTTTTTCTGGTTGAATTCATTATATTTGGAGGTATTTAAATTCTATTTTGCAGTCCATTGATCTCTTTATAGATAGGTGTATTGATTAACGTGAGAATTTTTATTTAGTTATGTTTTCATATATACCAAATGAAGAAAGATACCGAATGATTTTGTCTTTTCTAATCCTTTGGTGTATTCTCGGTATTACCAGTACATGTTATGATCAAAAAAGATAACTTTATTTCTACCTCTTTTAAGAAAAATAATTACACATACACAGTCATTAAACATTATTAGTGGAAAGATATTTGTATTTTGAATCTTATCTTTCTTATTAAGCTGCGAATAAATGCATACATTTGTTAAAGATATAAAAACGTTCAGAATATACAAAATCGTATAAAATACCCCAAAATCCATTCAAACAATCATTCCAACTTCGTTTGAAATTAATTCATACCCAACTATCCGAATTGAATATTTCTAGAAACAACTCGACATAACATTTCATGAAGAACAAACACCAAATAATATTAGCATACAACAAACCTTATTACTCAAATTTGATATTTATTAAACATAAAAAATCGACATATGCTGCTCGTTTAAATATTCACTATAGCACACATATGGCATGGAAATTAATTGAAACATCAAACAATCGAGCAACAACCGTACATATTTTCTCGCCGTATTTATTCGAACGAATCGAGTCAATCGCGCGAACACGTACCGCGTGGGCAATAGGGAAACATAAACCATGATAAATTATAAATTAGAAGCGGCAATCGACGATAATCGGCTGGACGGATTCAACTCGATCACGTCCGTGCGGCGAACTCCAGATAGACCGATTATTCGACAATCGCCGGGCATTTCAAGCCGATTGCTGAACAGAACAAGCTCGATAAATTGATGTCACGCGGATCGAGGATCTCTGCGACGAGAGTTTCATCGGAATCAGCCGAACAGGCTCTCGGCGGAACGTACGGCACCAGACTTAACGATCATTTTCACATGCCAGTTGCCTCGTCATCAAATTAGTGACACTACAAATATTTGCAATGTTGGGATACTGCCTGTTATCGACACGTGAAACGTACGACATAACAATCGGATTACTGCAGGAAAGATGCAGCTGTATTTAAAAAAAATTATTGGAATTATGGAAATAAAACGCGAATATTACGAAGATTGTATCTCAAAGAGATTAAAATGAAATACATATGAAAAGATATATAATTCGTGGGAGAAAACAAGATTTTATTCACACATATTATCGTTCATAAGTATAGACACATTTTGGTTGATTTGTAGTGAAAATACGCGAATTTAATTAACATGTACAAATTAATGATGAATTAATAATCGTGGACAAAAAATTGCTATACTTTTATGGAATAGATAGATAGAAAATCAATCCAACGTTTTTCAATTATTCTTCGTACAATTCGAGCTATATGATCGAACGTCCAATAATCTCGCGTCAAACGGATCGCTGCATTTCGATTTAGAATCGATATCAGAGGGTTGTTCGACTTCGATTTTTCATTTCTCACTTTTTTTCCGGAAGTTTTCGCTTTCTGCGATTCCACCGTTTTTTATTTTCAGACGTATAGGTATATATCTATATATTTTTTGTTGTATTTTCAGTTCCGGAGTGTCGATTGCCTAGGATGATTTTGATGAATCGGCGGTAACTTCCGTTATATACTTCTTTCCGCGATGACGCGTCAGCGCGCGCCAATGTCGCATCAGTTGACAGGTCACGAATTATTTTCGCGACACCCACGCGTGAAGTGCGATTTCTTCGCTCCGATGGAAACGCGACCAAACTCGCGCAATTATTGATGGCAGATTCCATCGTAGGTTTCTCGTCGGACGCATCGCACAGATTTAGACTTTAGTTTCCTACTTGCTTGCCCGAAAGGCGATTCGATAACTCTCTGATATGAATTTTTCGGCACGAGTGTTTTGATTTTTAAACGATTCAATTTTCGTAGATTATCGACGATTCACGAATCGTTCATCCTTGTAGTAGACATTGTTAATTATTTCAAAATAAATTTGTCTGCAATTACTGTTTTATAAAATTTATTGTAATTATCCTATACAATTACGCTGAATCAATTAAATTTCTCAAGGCAACGAGAAAAACATATATCTATTAATTTTCCGCGTTCCTTGCGGCATTGAATAGTTGATACAACTCGATTTCGCATTTCCTCGCGCTTTTTCAATTTTTTGAATTTTTCCACGACAAAATAAGAGCACTTCACATGTAAATTAATAACGCAACACTTTTTTCTTCCGGTTTTCAGTCTGAATTAAAGTTGATTCCATAAAAACAAGCTGAACGGAGAGAGGAATAAAATTAATTCCCGTATTCTGTAATACGAATATCAACTTGATGTTTCGTAATGAATTGTACCATCCTACACGTGTAGCATCGAAATGAAAATTCTACTATTTGCTCGTACTAATACCTTAAATCCTTTTACGTTGCCTCAGAAATGAAAGTAAAAAGAAGTAAAAAATAAAGGAAGGAAGGGCTAATTCTGTTGTTACTGATAATATAAATATCTAATAATTGCGATTTGTTTATATTTCTTCAAAAATAAAAGTGAGAAACGTAAGGGAAGAGGGGAGAGACAAAGAAACAAAGGAAAAGATTTGTCTCTAAGTAAAATGATATGAGACGTTTCCAACTTGTTGGCATTGGCATAATCAAGATATTAATTAACAATCATCAATTTCCATTCATTAAGTTGTAGCAACTCGACAATCCAAAACAGCTGCGAACTAGTTTCACTCTCGCAAATAGATGTCGACAGACTTTTATTTCTTGCCATCTTTCTTTCTTTAGAAAAGTTATGCTATTCCTGTCTGAATTAAATTCGCTGATATTCATACATTATAAATCATACAAATGTTTCTACTATTCGAATATTACGAATACTTTACTGCAGTATTTGTATCATTCCCTCGAATAAATATGGCGGAAAGGAAGATCGTTATCGAATAGAGGAGTTACGTCTTTCTTCCTAGATCGGAAGAAGATGATAATAAGCTGTTTACGTTTATCAAAATACGTAGAACGAACCTTTTTTCAGCGAAATTGTTCGAAGATTTTTATTTGTATTTAGAGGAATTTTTATTTTCAACTTATTTAGAGAATCCTTTGTTTCTTATTTTTCAATTCTTACTCACGTGCCGATTTTAATCAGATATATAAGTGGAATCTATGCGGGGAAAACGGTTCTGTTAGAAGATTGCATTCCGCATCTTAAAATATTTTTGCATTTTACTTATTGCCAAGCTTCTATTCACATCTAATTAAAAAATTCTGCTGAGAAATTTCATGTTTCTCGAGAATGAGCTTCGATGGAAATATTTTTTAAAAAGATTCTCTGCAATACAGAATAAAACAGAAATTAATCAAACATCCGCAATAATTCCTGACATACATTCGAAATAATAATCTCAACAAGATTTCATCAGTAAACAGACAAAAATACATTTTTCCCCTTCATTTTCAAATTTCCGCCCGCAAATATGGAATAAAAAAATTCTGTTGAAAACTCCCACGCACACGCACACATACACATACGTTTTGGAAAATTAATTTTTTTCTAATTCCATTCATTCTAATATAACATGCAAAACATATCTAGTGATGCGTATGGAAGGGTGCCAAAAAACGAAGAAAATATCGTTCGAATTCGCGATTCTCGGGCAGCCATAGCAATGTTTGCGCATTCGCGCGTGAACGTGAATAAATTACGAGGTGGAGAGTTTTCGCGTTGGTATTCCGGGCGCTAACACGAGATACCACGTGAAATACAGCTCATTTACCAAAAATAAACGAACTTTCTAAACAGATAATGAAGTTAGCCGGTCAACTTTGCCGGTTATATTCGAGGTCCGGATCCTAGTTTTCTGTTTGAGGGATTAGCTGGCGCGCCTCAGCATTCGGCCCGCTCCTTAATCTAGATAAACATTTGCAACTTTAAATTTAATCCTTTCAACACGTCGGGTCATCGTTTTCGCGAAAACGAGAAAGCAGTAGGAATTCTTCGTGATGAATATCCTAGAGAAATTAGTATGCATAAGAAAGATCTCTTACAGACTGAAATTGGATGCCGTCATATTGCGTTCTTAAATTGGGCAAGTAGAAATTCAGGAAGAAGAACCGAAGGTCTATCTAGTTGGCTTTCTTCGGTTCAAAACTGCTGAAGAAGATTCTTCCAGCGGAATTAATTTTTGATGTTAATGAAGTGGTTGATTTTATTTGAATTTTAATGCTCCGTTATTTGAGAAGAATCTAGTTTCGAATTCGAAGGGCGAAGAAACTGCTTAAAATAAATTTCTACCCTCAACAACATAAGAAGGTTTACTGAGACCTTTTTAAGTATGTTAAGTGTGCATGATTTACCCGGTACCTATAACTAGAATATTTAAGTAGACGATAAAGATAAATATTTTAATTATACAATGATGTTGACATTTGTTATGTTGTATTTTAAATTTTTATAAGCCTATTTCTATAAATATCGTGTTTAAAGTTTCTAAGCATCTTATAATTTACAGACAAGATTATGGAAACTTTTTTCTTCATTGCTTTAGTTTCAACAGACTAATTTTAACTAACGGTAATCCCTTAAAAATCGAAGATTGTAAAAGCTTCTAGAAGGGGATAAAGATATTAAACGTGCTTTTTCTTCCAAACATTAACCTTTATATTCTTAAAATTAAAAACCTGCTGAAAGATATTATAAGGACAGGTATCTCGTGCTAATGCGTTGAAACGAGTAACAAAGTTTTCGCTGTTAGGAGTGGACTGTATATTCCAGATTGGAGGTATAAAAGCAAAATGCATGGTCACCCAAGATTTTCAGCGGACGTGACTGAATGTTCTGTAGGAATATCTGCAGAGTCTGCTTGAATCAAGTGTGAAAGAAGTGTAGAAAAAAGGAAGAAAGATGCAGATGAAATATGCGTGCGCAAGTCAGTTTTTACTCAACCACGAATCTGCCCTTAAAAAATCTTAAAAAAGCAAGGTAAAAATATAAATGAAAATTATTTAGAATAATTATATTCATATAATTACATATATGTATACGTATTTCGATGGCGTGCGCGATTTTCGGAGATTCCAAGGTAAATTGCTTAGAAAGACACAATTAAAACCTAACGATAAACTTTTGGTCAACCTAATATGCATGCAGCTCCTACAATATCTTGCAAATTGGTGTTCCATCCCTTTTAACCGAAAACTCAAGCTATCTCATCGAATCAATTAGAAAGTCAGAAACTTCGACAAACGAAAGCCTCATTGAGGATAATCCTCGATTTCCGGTTTAATTATCCTTCTCTCCGTGGGATTACCAAAGAAGCCTTTCTGGATAATTTTAATTTAATACTCAAGCCTACGGTTGAAGAAGGCGAATAAGTTTGAATCCTTTGAATTTTCGGGTGACATCGTGGTTTCTTGAAATTCGTGGCTCGACGTTGCGTGGAGTGGAAAAAAGAGAAATACTACTGGGTTGTTGTGAAGATCGTAGAAATTCGTGTCTCGGTGTACCTTTTGATCTGACACCGCGCCGTTGAAATATTCAAGCGGATCCGAAAAGGATGAGGTTTGCAGGACACTCCTTCTTCGCAAATGTCTCCTGCAACACGGAGATATCAGGCAACTCGTGTTACCCGTTCTGCTTTTGTGCCACTCGGAATATTCCATCGCTGTGTTTCCTGTGATACTTCACCAGGCATGTCTGATGTTCTCTGATGAGGATTCTATTACCGTGGCGATGTGTTTCCAATAGTTTGGTTCACCGAGAATTTCGGGAATTTCTCGTAAGATCGTATTGATTGGTTTTGATATTTACGTATGTTTATGGGGAATGTTCAAAAATATTGAAAGACACTTGCTGTCTCGTAAAAAACGTAATAGTAGTCGTAGCAAATGATTAAACAATCAAAATTATGCGTTCATGCAAAATATAGATCCAGGCTACGCAGAGAAGATTTGGATAAGCCATTTTTAGGACCATGACGAATAATACGTCGAGAATTATATATATGTCGGGTTGGCGTTACGATTAGAGTTAGGGTTAAGGGCGTAAACGAATCCCTATTGACACTAGACGTGATCACTATGCAATAGAGGAGATATTTACTAGTGCAAACATGACCATGTTGGAATTGGACAAGTAATCGCGATAAATTGACACTCGAGAAGCTAATGACAATGATCCTAGGCTCAATAACGAATCCACGGTCAACGGGATGACGAACTCTACTCTTCTTTAGCGTCTAAGTTGTACTCAATGTTAATGCGTGGGGCAATCACTACGTATCCGAGAGTTACTTGAATCGTCGTCGAGATCGTACCGGAGAGTGTCTCTCCGTCGCGGTGATGCTGTCGAAGAAAACTATGATGGGTGTGCCTAAGGGCACGAGATCATCGGATTCGCGGAGAAAAGTCTTCGCTCGAAGGGTGAGGGAAATTGACGTTGCTGTTAATTGGTCAATTTCCATGTTGGTGGTTAGAGAAAGATATTAGCTGTCCTTGGGGAAAGTTGCTAGCGAGAAGCGTCGTTCGTGGAAGGATAGATTTCTCTTATCTTCCCGTAGTTGGGGCACGGGCCATTTGTCTATTTGAGAGACTTTGTGTAATTGAAATTTAATATTCGTAGCGGGTCCTCGCCCAGCTAAACATATACTGTGAAGATGCGTTGGCATCTGGCAATCGTCTTACCCGAAGGACAAAGTCTGCGTGTGGCGAGCCACGGGACAGAAATCGTTGAAATGTTTACCGTCGTGCCCCGTCCCAAGTATTTCTTTTAAGGAGAGCTATAGAATTACTTCATGCCTTTGTTAGACAAAACGTTCATCCCTTTGACCGCGGCTACGTTCGGCGACTGATTGTCGCCTCGAGCCCGAGCTCACTATCATAAATCTCAAATAAATACAGTCGGATCGAATGACAACAGTTTCTTAATACGGCTATGGTGAAATCTAAATTACAATACTAGGGGTCTTCCCAAAGTTCCAAAGGGAAGGTTCCGGTGTTCTTTCATCTCCGACATATAGATGCTTACAACCCTTTGATTTAAATTTCATTGAGAGAATTTTGGATAAATTTATCAGGAAAATCAATGAAATTCGCAAGATTTAAGTTTCACACGTGGAATTAAAACAGCGATTCAAAAGGGGGACTATCATTTACGAATTCTTGCTATAACATAGAATATTTGGATTTTCTATAACCTACAGTCTAAAATAAAATAATAATTATAGAAATCTTAATAATTTCCAATGATTTCTCAAGCTTATCTTATTTTCTGTAAGTGTTCTAATGTTAAACTAACAAGAGTATATATTCTACCAAGAATTTCGAAATTTCTCAAGTTCTATTGCGTTCAGGCCAGAGATGGCTAAGAGATGGAAGACCAGTGTTATTAAATTCACATTAACCGTTAATAGTACTATAACGTTTCATTCTCGATACACAAAACCAAAATTACAACGACGCGTCTCCGTAAAACAACGTCTTAACGACAGTTTCTATTTAACCACCGTCAAGTCACGAAGAAAGTAACCTCTTTCCCTGGCTCCGGGATATCAGACTATCGGAAAAGAGATAAACACTGCGCCACGAAGCCGCACTGTGCTGCCACACTCGTTAATTATCATTTCGAATTTTTCTCCAAAACGTCTTCCAAAACATAATTTCAATATACACACGTAAACATACAAATATAATTTAACCAAAACTAAAAAAAAGAGGAAGCAAAATCACAAAAAGCAACTAAAACCAAAGCCAAAAAATAGGGAGAAACGAAACATACAGGAAGTGACAGGAATGGGAGTGGATATAAAAATCACGAGTGCCAGATAAGCCGGGAACTCTGTTAGATTTGCTGTGGACTGATCCCACTTCGACAGTGAATCATTTGAAACAAACGAAAAACGTAAAAAAAACAGGAAGAGAAAGAGAAAGAGAGAGAGAAAATAGGTAACGACGACAGGGAAAAGCACGCGTGACACGAAACAGACGTAAATCTCGTTCTCCAATATCATTGCGAGAGGTATTACTGTTGGCTGCGCAGAGGCACAGGCAAAGTAAACAGTTATTTAGGAACGCAACAACCGACAGAAAGCGGTTCAACGGTAACCCCCAAAAGACAATCTCCACCGCTTTTGCCCTTTCTCGCCCCTTAAGCTCTCCTACGGACAACAGTTACAAATGCATGTGAACACCGTGCAACCATAATTACATATTTCCTTGCGTCTGACTTTGGAGCAAAACCTCTTCGAGCATCCTTTGAAACGCGCTGCTTCCACCGTGTTGGCTTTCTGTGTTTAAGACACACGCAACAGCGCTTTCGAGTTGGTTGCTGATCAAAGACGACTCTCCTTATCACCGTTAAGACCGGGACTTGGTTTTGATTCTATACAGACCGGTTTAGCAACGAATATTATCGGAATGCAACGGGATTCTCGATGCCTGAATAAGGAATGTTAATGGCGCGAGGCTATTGCAGAGTATTAGGAGGTATTTACAATTCAATGATTTTTAAATTAACATATTTGGAATTGGAAAATTTCAGAATTGAAATATCTGTAACTAGGAAGGCGTTAGAGTCGGAAGAATTTAAAATTGAGATGTATGCTATTGGAATGGTTTAGAATTGGAAGATTTTAGAATGTACTTTTTAGAGTCGAAGTATTCAGAATTGAAGTATTTGGAATTGGAAAATTTTAAAATTGAGATATTTGGAATTAAATAGTTTTAAATTGCAAGTATCAGAATTCCAGTATTTGGAATTGGAAGATTTTTCAAAGTAACGAAGCGATAAATGTCGGTTTGACAGTAGGCGAGAAATATTTAGTAGTGTCTATGATAAATTTTTAAATATACATCCGGAGGAGCTACACATGCGTATCGCTAAACAAATCACTGTATAATTATATATATTAAACAAAATTTTCAAAAAAGAATGTACTCCGCATATCCTGAAACTTACCGAAAAAAGTAACGAAAAAAAGAAAAAAAATACAAATATTTGTTATGTACATAAAGTATCTGATTTTTAATTTACAACACAACTGATCCATAAACGAATCAGTGGATGTATAACGTTATTAAAATTTCATAAAGGTCAAATTCTACTCCGAAATAAAACATTCACGATACAGTTTTCAATTGACTGTCAGTCGAAAACAGATCCGCAACTCGCAAAACTGTGCCAGAATCATTTACGATTAGTCACGCGTGGAACGAGCGCGACACGCTGCGCGATTTCGAGGCGCATGCGACAGCGCGACGATAATTTCGCAATCGGCTTATGCGCCGCTATTATGCGAGTCTCATTGTTAATTGTCCAGGGGTCACTGTGCCGTCCGACCAAGTTAATGCCACATGTTTTGTGCAGGTTACACGCAAACGAAAGAGACCGACAGTAGGATGGAAATGCATTGTGCGCGCGTATCGAATCGAATCCGAGCATCGTGACGAGCGTAGTATGCGACCCTATACACTCTCATACATAAATCATCGGGGATTTCACGGATTTTAAATCTCGATTCAATGCTTATCGTGGTGGATTTTTAATAACGTTGTTAAAACGTCACAAATTATACAACGCGTGTCCGCACCAGAAGTTCATTAATTCCTCTGTTTCCAATTCTGCGACATTACATAGTATTCACTTCGTTATATATAGATTTTAATTTGCTTTGTAAATGACAAGTTTGCGAGAAAAACAAGGAAAGGCAAAGCTTCGCCTTTTTCTTTTATACACAACACGATGGCCTGTACAGATTTAAAAAATTTACTGTACTTTTCGAATAATGACGAGATAATCAATGTTTTCCAATTTATTGACATAAACTTAACTTTCGTCACAGTTTTGAAACGAATATAAAAAATACAAACCATTCTCAGACTTTTGAGCGCCGGTGTGTCGAGATGACGAATCATATAACGTCATTGCTAAGAAACAGAATATCTCTGATATATTGTTATTTGAAACGAATCGTTTTAGAGTGTAATTTTGTTACATCTTATAATTTCTGCATTTTGGTGATAATGGCTAATCCACTTACTAATTTGGTGGTGTATAATCAACTTACTAAGTTGGAAGTATAGTAGATAATTGACTTACCTCAGGCTAACGACATAGGTCGAGCCGGAACGGAATAAAAGGAACCGAGGAGCTCGTTTGTAGACCGAAACCTTTCGCGTTTGATTTGGAATGTAATTGTGATTATGATTTAGACGAGGAATTACATTATAATTGAGTCAATTTCAAACATCGTTAGTTTTAATGGAATCGTATAATACGGATGGTGTGATTGTCAGAGTATGTATGTACGCTGGAAAAGCTTTAGACCAAACAAAAATATTTTATTTTCATGAATGAATGTAAGTTTGAGATTTTATTTGAAATAGAGGCACGAAATAATAATTTAATATACGAATCGTTCTAACTACTTTATCATGTTACTCTAGAATTAACATAGAGCTTTTGTTCACATCAAATAAATAATTTTGTATTTTAAATTGAAATGACTAATAATTTGAACTTTAGATATTATATTTTCCATCGTTTGTATTATAATCAATATAACCAAATTATTCTAAAATTTCTATTACTTTTGAATAATACGTGTCTGAGTTTGTGTATACTGCGGTAAATTTAATATTTCTAATACACTTGATAATATCGACATTATAAAATTTGGGAGATTATTTTAGGAAACTTCTATTACTAAAGTACAAAACTACAAGTAAATAATGTGAGGTGGATTAAACGTGTAGGTTTGTTTTATAAAAAAACGAGTGGATGAATTCGTAATAGTCTGGTGTATTAAAATCAGTATAAGTACAAGAGATAACGTATTCCAATTATAAACGTTGCTCGCTCAATGCTATTATGCCGATCGAAGAAAGAATAACAATACTCTGTTCCAACCTTCTTATGTAACTCCGGCTGAAGATTACAAGAAACAGCAACAACAATCTGTCCCGAATTCGTTTACCTCTAGACCTTGTAAACCAAAACAATCGTTAGTATACAAAGGCATAATAATATGGGTCTCTCCAAGATTCGAATTTTCCGTTGACCTTTTTACGCTCGTGTACCGCTACAAATGAAATAATTCGAAAAAATATCATTTGCTTGTTCAAATAAGCCAACAGATAATTATTTCAAAATAAAGTCTAGCTAAAGAGAGAGGTATATCATTTATTTAAATAATCATTTTACAAATATTTCACGAGCTGGAATTTTTGCATTATAAAGTACATATTACATATATTTTCAAAAATTGAGATTGCCTCAAGTAAAATAATTTTCAAAGATTTTTCCGAAATAAAAATATTTAATTTTAATTATAGTTTGTTTATTAAGTGTACGAACTATATGTAAATTGATTGTGTGAAGTAATTAAAACGGAAGTTCTATGTTGTTATAATGAGACTTAATATCGGTAGTGAAGTAATTTCGTACATAATATGTTTTTAGAGGCTCATTAAATTTTCCATTAAACTTTAAACGTTCCTATCAGAAAGAGTTTATGCCAGCTTCTAACCTTTGTACCAGTTTATACCATCATCTACGAAATAACAAGAAAGATATTTATTTATGATTAGCAAAACACGATCCAGAAACTTAATTCTTAACTTTATAAAGAAAAAAAAGAAAAAAAAAGATTCGATGGGAAATGACTCAATGAGCGAAACAACGTTGAATTACCAATTTTCCTGCGCTAAAAGGCCTATAAAAATACTCTTCCTTGAATGCTTGAAAATTTCTAATTAAAATCCCAAGCTTAATAGCAGTACCTAATCTCACATCTAAATCCCATAATTCCCTTCAAAGGAACAATTATACGTTTTCAACTTTATCATTCACAAAGAAGCACCCTGCACGAAAGAATACCAGAGTTAAAGCTAGCTTATATAACATACAGTGAAAATCCACCCTAGAGAATTTACGTTTCCATCTTATCAGAGGCATCGGAGCATTGCATCGGAACTCACTAATTAAAAAACAACTGTACTTATCGATTGCTAAAATATCAGGTTGAATACGAGACTCGAGAAAGTCCAAATAATCATCATAAAAGTTCCATTTATCTTGTACTACTTTGCCTAGTCCCGTTTCCTCCGAGCGAGTTAACAGCGTTTCTTTGATCTTCGAGCGTTTTGCGAAGACGGCGCCCAAGGCAGCGAAGAAATAGCATTTCGAAATTACTGGCAAATGAAATTGCCGGACTGTTTCGTTACGACGACGGCAGCGTTTTAATCGCGCAGTCTTCGGTGAAAACGCTGCCGTAATGGCAACCCCTGAGAGTGTCTAGCTCTCAGGATGTTACAGATGCTTTCGGTCCACGAACAATTCCAACTAGGACCGAGAGCAATCTTTAAGGAATTTCTTGTCATTGATTTGTTCGAGAAGGTTTTCGGTAACGTATGATGATGCGTTGCAGATAGGAAATTGAAATTTGAACAGAGGACTTTGGATGAAAAGAATGAATTTTATTGCGAAATTTACAGATTTCTTACTATGATACTATAGAAGAGTTTTAAAAACCAGATCACTCTTTGATTTGATAGAAATTTTGGGAAGTTTATTATTAAGATAAAGTAAATTAATCAAGTCAGTTGTTTAGAACTGCAGACACTATGAATCCTTACTGTATCACCAAAGTTCGAACAAAAGTTGAAACAGTAGAACAACCAGAAATCACTGGACTACTTCAAAACTTTACACTTCATTCCCCAAATCACCAAATAAATTCATTCTACTTCTATCTACCACTAAAGTTTCATCTAAATTCCTTCATCGCCAGCAACTCTCCACCAGCTCACGAACTATCCTTAAAACGATAGAAATCTACAACAATAGTATAAGAATTATCTGTATCGAATAAGCGAGTCTACAATTTCAAGTTAAGAATCAACGAGACGAACACCTTGACTCCTTCGAATTAATAGCCCGCGTGAAATTGAATTTTCCAGCAGACAGTGGCATTATCTTTGTGGTAATTCAAACAGAGTAGAAATCCGCTAAGTCGGCGAAACCGCCCCGGGATAACAGCAGCAACTATTCGTCTTATTACCGTATCCCAGCCCCGCCCGTTTTCTCTTTATTCGTACATGTTTACGTATGAAAATGATGCGACCCAAGTAGACGCAAGGACTCTCTCCGTCTCGATGTTCCTCTGGGTTACTCGTGTTTCCTGTCGAGAATTTCCATCTCTGTTCCTCTATCTGAGTTTCTGTCCGCCTCTCTCTTTTTGATTACAACGGTATTCCGCGCGCGCATACGTTCGTTACCACGGTATTATTACATCCGGAAATCATTCGGACCGTGAACCTTTGCGAACTAACCGGTAGCGCAAATTGCTTCTAGCTAATCAGATTTAAAGAGACTCGCATAATTGAGCTCGTTTCTGTGGCTCGGTTTCGCTTCATGTCTAGGCAATGTTATGATTTTTGGAAAATGGAGGATGGAGAATGGATGTCGGTAATGATTAGATACGAACGTCACTAGATCGTGAATTTTTTTGCATTTATGGAGAATTTAAAGACTATATAAGTTATCAAAAGATTTTTATTAACAAATATAATAATTCACAAGTTTTTGAGAAAACTAAAGGAAACGAAGTGTTATTTTTTGCTTTGTCCATAATTTACCAGGTTACAATAATAAATAGTGATTATATCGCGCAATTCGTAAAATAATAGCAAATTAAAAAACAGATACAAAAAGAAGGTACTTAATAGAAATATGGAAAAAAGCAAATCCTATAATCTCTCCTACCAAAGAATAAAAGAAAGCGTTTGGTGTTAATATCCTTTTAGTAACAAACTGTCGCTTTCGTGAAATTTCGCAAGAAGATTCTTTGGAACACAAAATGGTATCCACCGAGTCGAATTAGCGAATGTAACCTAGCCTCAAAAACTCTAGAGCACGTGACAAAGATACCTTATCTGTTGGATTTCGTTCTTTACTGTACAAATATCTGGGAACAATAATATCCTAACCGGAAGCATTTACACGGAAACACGGTCGAATCACGACCGAAAGGAGCGAATCGTTGCGAGTTGTGAGGCACGTATTGTTGGCGGAAACGCCTGAGAAAAAAGCGGGGATTGTTTGGCAAAACTTCTTTCGCCGGATTAGAGTTTGACGACGCGAGGATTATCACACCAACTACGTGTGCTCCGTCTGATTGCTTCTGGCTGCTTTCGTTACCTTTCTCCGGGAAGACACCTAAACCGGAGGTGAGATTTATCGAGCTAAAGGGATTAGATGCGAGGATATCAATGAAGACTGGTTATTTGAAGTTTCCCGGATATTGTTGCCGATATCGCAAAGCATGGATCTTTTGTAGGATTATTAGGTGAAATTAATAATCTTGCTACACGCTGAAGAGTCGACAAAAATATTCAAAAATGTCTAGTTAAAATTAGAACAGTAATCTCACTTCTGAATCCGCTCGAAAGAAGAGCTGCACGCTTCTAATTCATATTTCATCGTGGGAAACGTGTAACTAATATTCGAATATGGAGAAAGCGTCGCAAGTATTAAGTTCAAACTTTTTTAAAACAAATTGTAGTTTTTAATTCTGGAATCATAGGATATCGCAAAATGTGGCTGTTTTGTAGGATTGTTTAGTAAAAATAGGAAGAAAAAGATTCTTTCTTGTTGAATCAAAGCTTTGATAATTGTTAAACCAGAAATTCCCTTCCTTTATTAATTTTAAATTCTTAATTAGAGATGTTACTCGCGATAATTACGAAGGTATCGATTGTTTGAAGGTTCTCAAATGTTGTTACAGATATTTTGAACCATAGCTGCCTTGGGAGGTCGTTTGGTAAAATAGATATGCAAACTTGAGTGCGCAGGAAGATTCTTTGTCGTTAAATCGAAACCTCACCTAATTATTAGTTCGTAACTTCTGTTATTTCTATGAGATTGTAATTGCAAATTCTTAATTACAGTATTGTTATTAATATTATTAATCGTACTTGTCATACTTGACCATGAAGGAAGTTTTACTGATTAACTTCTTACAGTTTGCAAGCTCACAATTTTAGGTTTATTATTTTAGAAAAATATATGAATCCCAAATGCTAGGCTTCTTTTATAATTTTGCTTTATACTGTTTGATTGTTTGAAATTTCACAATTAAAAATTCTTTTACCGTCTAATAGTCTTTCAGTTTCTCTATCAACTGACTCCCTTCTCAATCATTCCACTTTATTATCCTGACATAGATACATCATCGTCGTTCTTCCACCCCTGACTTGCACACTGCTTAGTCTCCTTACTCGCCTAATTTGTTATAAACGTCCTTCCAAATTCCTATCAGCTAAACTTAAAGCTACACCACCTGGTGTGTAAGCGATACTCCAATAAAGCTTAGAGTTACAAAAGTTCAAGTTACACCATCTGGTGTAGGTGATATCCCAATAAAAAAATCACAAACAGTGAAAATCTATTCGCTAAAATTTGTCACCTAAAATTTTGACCTAGAAAAGTAATGTTAGAAAGAATCATTAAATTAAAAGTAGTGTAACAAGCTTAAAAACGCTTTCTGGCTCTCGTAAATAAATAAATATTTATTCGCAAACATTTATCTAATTTAAAAAATAACAGGAATATATAATTTTCCGTTGAAAGATATGTTTTATTATTTCAACGGAACGCATCAAATGGTAATAATTAACGTGTAAATGTTTGTTGCAAATTCATCCTCTATTTCTTAACATACACAGACATATACATACTTTCACGTTTAAATAATAAAATTACACGCATGAAAGGAATCTACTTCATCAAGGAATCTCTACCGAAGATGTAATGAAATTTTCATTAAATATACATATCACAGCTAACAAATAATTACTATGTAACAAAAACTCCATATTAATGTTTTGCTTCTAATTTTAAATGTGAATTTACGAATGCAAATTTACGCTCAATATTGATGGAATTCGATACATATTGCAAATTCAACAATTAAAACCTCAAATTTGAAGAAAAATATTTATAAGAACGGTAAAAGGAAACTTTAATATTGGTATTCACCTGTGAGTATTAGTAACTTTTATACCAATCATTATTCGGCATATAACAACCATCTCTTCTGTACTTATACTATATCTATTATACAAGTACTTATTCGTATCCATTCGTTACTTTTTTTCAAAGAATTTCATGATATTTTAAAGCTAAATATTTTTCTACCTCCTATAGTTTCAGAGCTATAGCATGTTCTAGCTACGTAAGACTTCCTGTCTACCGATTCCAATCGAAAACAGCCATATCCGTAATGTCTTTATTCTCCAATATGCCCGGAAGTTAATGTAACATTAGTGTCCCAAGAAAACACCTAATCTAGTTCATCGCGTTAATCCTTGGTCTCCCGCCGCGTTCCGTGTAATTAAAGCTGGTCCAACCTGGCGTACATTCAAATTCGCCTCGCAATTTTTTACCGCTCATAAACCGTGACAGTTTATAGTGTCAGCTCCTATCCACCCCTCTGTTGGCATTCCTTGCATTCGTTTTACGTTCCACGACTACGACTATGGGACGATAGTGGACAGAAAGAATAATTCCTGCGTTAATCCATTAACCAAGCGTAAGAGAATTCGTTTTTCTCCCGGTGGGAACGCAACATAAACTATTTCGCTTATTTGTACGAGCGATTACAGCCGCTGAGCTGTGGCGGACAGATAACTTTAATCGCTGCGCTGAAGACACCCGACGACTAACTGACAGAGACAGGTTCGAAACTTTCGAGATTCTCGTACGAGCAAGGTTGTATTAGGCGTTGCTAACTGATTTATAAAGTCCGTTAGCGGTGGCTGAGCGCGTCAAATGTCCTCGTTGTCGATACAATTCGCAGCCGTTTCGAACATGGAAGACTCGCGGCTAGAGATAGAGCAAGATGTTTGATAATCGAAAAGGTTAATCGGCTTCAGTGGGATTTGAAGTGAAAAGGGAATCATGCTGACCTATTTATAAGGCTGGTGCAATGGAAGATAAGTCGTCGCGGAGGTTATTATAGTAAAGACAATTTATATTTAGATGAAACGAAAGAAAGTGATCGGAAGATTTGTTGACTCGCTATTATGAAAAGGAAGTATGCGGTAAATATTTGGAATAAGAGAAAGGGAGGACGATATGATATGAGAAAAGTGCTGCAACTCACTAGAGAAAGAACAAAAAACCGTCCTTAATAGTAAAGACTGTTTAATATTATCGAGGATAATTGTAAAACAACGATAAGCTTCACCGAGCACGCAAAGACATAATAATAATTAATCTTCCGAGGTCACGAACTACATAAAAGCTACAAAAAAGAATCGTAAAGATAAAGGATCTTTGCCTTCTTGTAACTAATTCAAAATGAAATTACTTTTGATCCACTTCACAGATCTATACTTTCTACACGAACATCTCATAGGAATTGCAGCAGCAAAAAGTCACAAAGAAAACCTTGTTTAAAGTCAAAAGAGGAAGAGATGAGTAGAACGAAACGAGGGCAACTGGAAAAACCTCGAAGAATGGTTACTGAAAATTTGCCGGGCTCTCTGCTGAATTAAAGCAAACATTGCACGGAACAAGAATGTCACTATTCCTCGAATTTTAGAATTCACGAAGAGGCCCTCTATTTTAGCTATATGCCGCGAGTGCAAAAATTTACTCTTATTCGTCTCTGAAGCGTAGCTGCGCGACGTGTATTTTTACAAGAGTTTCGCGGAAGAAGCAGAGTCGTACATAAAGCAGAAGATACAGAAGCGTAGCGTCGTCTGTTTTGAAATTTCATGGCGTCACAACCGGAGTCTTCGTAGTAACATCCTTCAACTCACGTCAACGTTTCGTTAAAGGTTCCATGCTCGTCGTAAATCATTCTTTGCGGTACTGTAAGACTCGCGACACTCTTTCATCTCTTCAGAATTCGAAAAATGTGCTATTAAGATGAAAATTCCGTAGAAGCTTTCATTAGTTTTCGAGTTAAAAAGGAAAACGCCGATTCCACCGTTTTGAAGCTTACTTTGATTGCACCAAACTGCGTGTCATTAACGTAATTTGAGAGAAATTTCATTTCTGTTTCACGAGAATCGTACAATGTAGCGGAAAAGCGATTTGCAGGTGTGTACGTCCATTTTCAACGTCAAATGGATTTTTTATTCATTTAATGGAATAAAAGGGGCTCACGGAGATGTAATGAGCCGAAAATTACACGATTCCTGGAAATTGCTGATGTAGGTGTCAATAGACTGATTGACTTCAAAGAGCAACATATATTTCAGTATGTTAAAGAGTATGCGTCTTTTTGTTTCCTTTCTTTTTGACAGATGCAAAAATGGAAAATGAAATTATATGAAGTTTCGAAATACTGTAAATTGGAAATACAGTTTCTAGCACAGTCAGAAAGATACAAATTTATTTGATATAATTCTTTATAAGGCTATTACATTTTAGTCAAGCATTTCAAACTTTTAGAATCCATCCCTCGAAAGACGGAAGTACCTCAAACAGTTTCCCGTTTAAGAGACCGATACATACATTTTATGTTTTAAATTATATTTTACAAACTGCTACCCGCAACTCAGAGGAAAGCATTTACAAACTTCCGGAGTTGACCTCCCAAAGGACGAAATTTCACCAAACAACCTTCAATTTAAAATACAAGCAACGAACAACGTATCTAGCTAATTTTCTCAAGTAAAACTAAATCCTCTAGTATCTCACTTACTTCCACCGAAACTAAATTCAACCGTTCCACTTCCACTCAGCTTAGAAACCAGCACCTTCCCCTGAAAGATAAATTCAAACATTCTACCCACTACTCAAACACAGAATCAACTATAATATCGTACTATACAGAAACGAGCTTAAATATATCATTCGTATCTAGAAAGCTATTTCGACGATTCCTCTGCTATTTCATCCTTAAACTCAGCCCCCTTTGCAGCATAATCTTTCGGCCGTTAAATCTCGAGGACGAACTGGTACCGTATAAACACTTCCTCTTGCGCGCGCAATCTACCAGACGATAATCGGTGCTTTCGATACTCGTTGAGTAGATAGAAGTACGAAATTCGTCGCGAGATAACGTTCGCTTTACGTGAACCAAGAGGTTCGGTAACACGGCCAATAAGGCGGTCGAGTGGCGTTTACGTTCGGGAAACGCGTTTCCTCGCTCGTCTTCAACCGTAATCCGGAGGACACGGGCCAATTCCAGTTCCTCTGCTACGTTTAATGGCCGAGACGAGTCGTCTTCGTTGAGAATCCGCTCGTTACGAACGCCAGAGTATCCTCGATAAAAGGACGCCCGATATTGACCCTCTCTACATCGTGATTAATACACTGCGCGTAATCCCTTGATGCTTCTTTTTACTTTTTTCTATCTTTTTCCCTAGTTGATTTTTGCTTGTTGCGTACGATTGAAATGCGTAGCATTTAGAAGGTATCTGATCGAGAGTCGGCCTCTAGGATGGATTTCCACTGGGACTGCAAGCTAATTCTACGAGGACGGAAGTTTTAAATACATACGGATGATGGATGTAACAGAAGTGAAGGTTTCAGCGGAGGGGATGAAGGGTGAAATCGGCAAAATGTTTGAGAGACGTAGAAAGTAATTTTGTGATAAGAAAAATTCGAATGTGGCATGAAACTGAAACATATTCCTATTTTTTTTTTTTTTTTTTTTTTTTTTTTTCGTTGAGAGAGAATGGGATAAACTTGTTTTTCCGTGAAGTGAGGATCGATTTATAGTAAGACTTTATTTCCTTGAAGCGAAGAGAAGATCCGGAAAGATTTGTTGTCAAGAGGATTCAAGGATAAAGGAAAAGGGAAATTTTTATGAAAATATGAGAAACGTCATAGTAAGTTATACTTCGGTGAAAAAGTTGCACGGAAATTTTGTGGTGAGAAGATTTCGGATAATATGAAAAATGTTATGCAATATAAATATCGGTTATTTAAGGAAAACAGGATGATGATGCGCTTTGGTAAAGAAGCTCGAGGGGCGAAGAAAATATTTGTGCTACTTAATAAGGGAACTTTTAGAGTTCTGTAGAAGCATCGATAATCTTCTATTGTAACAAAACAATGGATGAAAGGTTTCTTTCATAACCAATTAATTCTGAAAATACCACAATGCTGCCTAGTAAAAAAAAGTTGAAAATACTGTGAAATTAAAAGCTCCCTTATTTGCAAGGAGGAATTTGTAGGCTAGAGAAGAGAATCAATTTGTACTCTAGAGAAAAAGTTCTATCGTTCATTAGCAATCTTTCACATTGTCTCGAAAAGGAACATTCAACAGAAGAGAAAAGAGGGAGATTTTCTTTCATGAGCACTTGATGGTGATAATACTACTTTGCCACCTGATAAGAAAACTAACAATGTCGTACAATTGAAAAGCCTTTATAGCGGGGAAAAGGATCAATTTTTGCTCTGATAAAGATATTCAAAGAGCAGAAAATGTAAAATATATAATTAGCCGATAAAAAAGTTGAAAGTACCACGATATCGAAGAGTTTTTCTTTAGGATAAAGAAAAATAGACAAATTTATACTTTACAGTCGGTGAATTAAAGAAATTTCTTTTTTATACTAATAGAATCATTAGTAATCTTGATCATCGTATGGCAGATCATGGTAGATTCGAAGAGGAGAAAAAGAAAAAAGCTTCTTACAGTGACAAAAGGTTATTCAATGCGACATTTCTAGTAGATCCACGATCCTCGAGGACTTTCTGTCGTATCCAGACATCGGAAGAGAATTTGGAGAATCAGAGGCAGAACAGTTCGACTCGAAGCGTCTTTGAACAACGGTGCACTTTGAACTTCTCTCCAAGCAAACTGAGAAATTCATAAGAAGTCCACGGATTATTCGACGACAACTTGGCACTCGCTACGTGTTTTTATTAAACTCAGCAAAGAGAACTTTTCACTTGAACTGACACCTTTTAATAAAACATCTCTTAGTAGATGTAGATACACGTATAGCTTTCCCTCTGAAAAACTATGTAGCCCGTATCCCACAGATCAGCTGAATTTATATGACATTGAATTGTCAAATTTTAAAAAGGAGGACAAATATCTCGAGCAAAAGTTGAAAGGTAAAAGCGACCTTTATCAAATTTCATATTATTTCTGTAAAAAAAACTTTAATATATTTAGAAATAAATGTACGCTTTAATATCTTCAATTTTCTTTTTCAATAAATTCCAATTGTTTCTAACGTTAGATCTATTAAATTGATCAAAATATCTGTTTTCATATCTTTTGTCTTTACAATTTATTATCTAACGTTATTTAATTTGAAATTGGGTTTCATTAACCCTTTGACTGCTGAATACTCGCGGCCTATGCGGTCCGTACGGACGGCGCGCGTCTAGCGCTGACGATCGCTGTGGACGGAATACTTTTTCGTTAGACTGAACTCTGTTGATTGACTATTCAAAGCGCAAATCGTAATAAGTTATAGTAATTCTTTTGCACGAGATTAAATGATTAAAAAACGTTATTTTTTAGTTATTTTTAATTATTTATTATAAACATTGAAATTTACAGTTAACTAGAATTTGAGTAATAAACTAGAAAACAATAAACTAGAAAACTAAATTTAGTAAATATAACACAAGTTAATAATTCAGTTGTGTGTGCAAAATTTCAAAACAATTATCGATACATAATCCGACATCGCATTTTCTGCATTCCCTTATTTTTCACACAAACAACACATTTCCTTCTTGATAATTAGATGCGACTGTCCGCGAAACAGGTAGACAACTGTTATAACGAGGCATTATTGGCATTTGTTTACTGCCGTTACTAAGGAATGCATTTATATTTATCTCATACAAACGTAATAGTATTACTTCTGCGTAGGTGTTCGAAAAAATTGAAAAACGCATACATGCGTCCTTAGTCCATGCCGGGTACTTACAGAAAACGCATATATATGTCCTTAGTCCACACCAATAGCTTTCGCCAGACGCCTATATGCGCTCATAGCACTCTAAGGGTTAAGAAACATGACTACGTATATTAATTTATTTTTATCACATCATATAATCCTTCAATATCTAAAAAGAAAAAAACAAAATCGGTCAAATTTTGATTTCATTAATAACTTCCAATTGGAAAATATCGTCGAATGATATTCGAAAAGGAGATTTTAGCCTTTAAAAGGAATATGTAATCAGTCTAAAGGATAAAATGAAAGTTAGACGGATGTTAAAGAGAGGCTTATCATCCAGCTCTGAACAACTTTTCGAAAGCGTCAATGAAAGGTAGGAAATGAGAGAAAGAGCCGGGATTAGAGTCGAGTGAACCAACCATGGTGCTTATGAAAACGATAAAAGCCAGAAAATTGTCCACAATATAAGGTCGAAATATTGCGGTCTGTATATTGCTCTCTTTCACCAACTTTCCCCGAATGATATTTGTTTATATCCCTACTGCCGGCGGTGCTATTCAGATCGCGAGACGACTGGAAACGTAATTTCGATATGAATACGCACGAAATGATGTCGTTTCAACGCTTTCGCGCGATCTTTCGGACGCCTTCTGTTTCACTGAATTACCGCTACAAACGGTCTGTATTTTCTACATTTCCGCTTTAGACGTTCACGAATAAGTAAAAAGTATCTCGAAATAAAACATAGAGAAACGAAAAGCGATATGTTTGAAACGAAACGTGCTTTAACGACGAGTAGAGAGCACTACTATCTGTGTGTTTTTTCTAGTTGTATTTCTAGGGAGCGGTAGAGGGGCTGAATAGATAGGATTCCATATAAAGAAAATTTCTGAGAAAGGAAATTTGTATACGTACCTACCGTAATGCTGCGAGTAGGTACTTTAATTTCTTTATACTTTATAAAATTATAAAATAATAATGTTAGGAAAGAAGATAGCATGAAAGAATATTAAGCAAAAACATATATTTCATAGAAAAGAGTTGCAAATAAAATTGGTCAACTCGACTTTGTTCATTCATTGTGTTTTCATTATACTTAGGTTAATTATATTTTGTATAAGTATCAAAATACTCTTACATGCTAATTCCTTATCGTCTCTGATTAATGTAATAGCTAGATATCTTAATAAATGTACTTCTCAGACATTCTATGTATTTCTGCAAATTATATGCATTCTGTGCATTGTTGAACCTTTAAATTTCCTATAAATGCATAAAAAATCCACAGTCTAGTAATAGTTTCACACTATTTGAATTTCATTACAATACCAAGACCAAAGTAAGTGCAGCATTGCATTGGAAGTAGTCACATAAGTCTTGACAAAATTGCCGATCGAATTTACAGTCAAACATATCTTAATTAATTTAATCGGAGGTTCGTTAGTCAGAGGTCGAACGATTCCATGCTTGTCCTTCGGTCTTTATTTTCTTGCTTGATCATGGGATAGAGTGGGAAGCTCATTTACCTCGCAGGCGGATCACTACGAAGTGATTGATCGCGTTCCGTCGTGAATCCATCGGTCAGCTTACTCTGATCGATTTCAGAGAGAATCCGCTGCAATTTTTCTTGCGGTGCATCCGGACATGAAAAATTATCTCGTGCTCGTTACGAGCACGATTACTCATGATCGAGACTTTCTGTTTCAGATAAGATGAAATTAGTTGGTTACAGTTTTTGTAGGAACCGAACGTTTCAGCACGAGATGAGAAAATTGACGTGGAAAACTTCAAATACCTGGTATGCTTAACATTTCCGATAATCTACGTTTACCTTACTCAGACATTATTTATCAGCTATTTGTAACATCATCTCTAAAGCCAAAAACAGAAATGATGCCCTTTGAAGTTTCCACATATTCGATCTCTCGTATTAAATACTTTAAAGATTTCTACTATCCTTAATATTTAACATTTCCAGTGACTCACATTTATCTCACTCACACATAATTACTTATTTAGGAACAATTCCCACTATCGCTCTTTAAACTAAAGACTCAAAAACCAGAAAGCAGGCTTAAAAGCATACCAAACATTGACGGTTCGATCCAGTACCCTGGAGATCACGCACGAATTAAAGCTCACTGATGACAATGTTCAAAGAAGCTCGTAATCCGTAAATCATTGGGTTGGTCTGATAATGCAAACTTAATGAAAGAGCTGACACCAAGCTGCTGCGCTTTAGTCGCGTGACCTCGGGACTACGCTGATTCCCTCGCTGGATATTCTAATGGGTGGCAACCCTTATACGGACCATGAACGCATTTAGTCGAATGGGTTAAAACTGCAGTTATTTGCGGTGCACTTCAATCGAATTGGCTGCCGTTTGCATAATCTCCGGCCTTCTTCGCATGCACACCGAAGCATTCTGTGTGTGCAGGCAGCTTCTTTTCCGCTTCTCAGCCGGTTCTTCCCTTTCTGCACAACCTCCATCATGCCGTCACCCCTTTCCGCCCTTCGCCGCGCCACTCTCTGGCACACTACCGATGAAAACGTTTCGCGGTTCCATCCTTCCTTTCGCTGCGGCTGTTTACGACCAGATGCAGTCTGATTTATTCCAGTCGCTACTGCTCTCCTAAGGAGCCATCGATTTCCCGATCACAGGAGCAAGATCGTTTCCGTACGCCGTCGTTTTCGAATTATACATCGTATGTGTATTATATGGATAGGGTAGAATGGAGTCTACAAAGACTGCGTCGTTCGTTTTTCACGGTATTGAGGTGGGTGTTTCGACCTGTTTGGGTTATTATTTGTTGCTGCATAGAGGGTGGGAGATTGGTTCTGTTTGAAGATCTTACATAAAGAAAATTGATAGGTAGGCATTATATATCATACGTGTGGTGGATAAAGTAAATAAAACACCTGCAATCCTCAAAGCCAGTTACATTTCCTCCTTTCGTTACTTTAAGGTTTTTTAAGGTTGTTAGTTAGTCACGTTTGATTAGTTACTTTTGTTACTAGTTGAGGATGGGCAATTAATTCTGTTTGAAGAGTACATACTCGTATAGGGAAAATTTATGTGTTGTGGAGTTATATACCATACGTATAATATGTAGAGTAAATAAAATAGAATTTTCAAAGCCAGTCACGTTTCCTTCTTTTGTTCCTTTAAGATTAATATAATAGTTAGCTGTGTTTGGTTAGTTACTACTGTGACTCGTTCAAAATGAAAGATTAACTTTATTTGAAAATCATGTGTTAAGAAAATTGTTTTAATACATCTGGTGGCAACAAATCAGTTCAGACGATAATTCTGAGGTTTTGTAAAAAGAACCAAGGGCCTAATTAATGTTATAACAATAAATATTATCGAGCTGTCTAAATTGTTTTATCAAATAGATATATACGTGATCAGATGGTTGTTGTATTATCAAATATGATCATTAAAATCAGTCTACAATCCAACATTTAATTGTCAAAGATCTTTTGGCATGGAAGAATTATGAACGACAAAAGCATTTACAGCGATCATAAGATCCTCAAACACAAGTTACGATCGATACACGTTGTCGAAGCTATGATATCTCTAGAAGGCGTTATTACTTCCTCTCCTTAGGGAGCTCAATAACAGAGGACCAATAAATCAATCTGGTCACCTATCTACTTGATATATTGCCTGATTTACATTCAGCAGATTTGCATTCAAGGTGACTAATGACGAGCACTCCTAAGCACTCACGAGACAGATTCGTCAGTATTCGTTTTCTAAATTTCGAATGGACAACTCTCTGCCTTAATTCAAGTAATGATAAGTGTATATATTAATTTAAAGTTTAAATCTTAAATTGATTGAAATATATGTTTCTAGTCACATTCCAAAACTTTATATGTATAGTTTTCATGGAATGTCAGCCATTTGTTATGGATAAAGAATTTTGTGGAATTAGAATTTTATATGTATTCAGAAGTACAAAAACTTACGGATAAATTGGAAGTGTATGTAATAATATACAGCGTAAATAGTAAAATGTATTAGTTCAATGTCCATATAAGATATTTTAATTCCATAAAAAGGTAGTAAATGTTGCTTTTTACAGTTTATAGATTTTGCTAAAATTCACGTGCTAACTATTATCACAGGTCATTAGAAATGTGTGAATACTCATGAGTGGCAGTACATGTATATATGTATCAAATTATGTCCCAACGAGATTCGAACAAGATTTTCAAAGAGGAAATCAGAATCCTCACGCTTTCAACTCAACGTCATTTAACTTCTCCTGTAGAAACGCTAGCTAAGCAGTTCCCATTTCACCGATAGCAAGGAATCGCGCAAACGACCAATTCTGCCCCCATTCGAGAAATTTCTTTCAAACGATGGAAACAAAAATTCTTTACAATTTTTGTCTCAATAGAAAAGGTTATCCACCTATAAATGATTTGTAGAGGCAAAAGGAACGAAATATTCGCAGAAACAACAAATTCGCATACTCATTCACATTGAAGCGTGGAATTTTCAATGTGAAAATATTTCGCATGGATCAGCTGCACCTCCAAGAGTGAAATGGGTAATATTAGATAGTAGATACAATATTAAACGGATAAGTTAATTCAATCACTTTAAATTTACTCATTTCTGATGATTATCTTAAATTTAAGTATTTTATCCTTTTACATCAGCTTTGGAAGACTGTCGATATTCATGCAATTTCAGATGACTTCCTTGAATAAAGGAGAATATTTTGACAACTAAGTTTGTATATATCACGTAGTCCATGAATAAAATTTGAATTTCCGTCCAAGAGACACGGGATTAATATACACAACTTATCGGATGAGGGGAAACACTTGCTGTTTACATTAAAAGAGGAAGGAAATACTTTCCCCTAACGTAGAATAAAGCATTTTATTTTTTATACTATTCACAAACGATTTTCCATAATTTAGTCACATTTCAAATTGGATAATATTCACATTGATGTGAAAAATTAATAAAATACGATTTTAACCAGACGGGATGTACAAATGATATGTCGAGTATAACTTTCTCTTCCAATTTTACGTAACGGGAATATGCTCAATATTAACCTGGACTTTTCTTCCTTAATTAAGTCAGTAATGAGTTCAATAACGAGTTCGAAACCTTGTTCGCCAACTTCATGATCCAACGTTGCTTGTGACGACACATTAAATTCTCTTCTATAAATTGATTTCCCTCCTCCATTTCAACGGTGCGCGCTACTTTCGCTTCATTTCGTCCTTGGTTTCTTTTCTTCCTCTTTTTTCCGCGTCGTGTTTCACGAATTTATTCGCAACGTACCCTTTGTTCACTACGCGACTCGATATAACAACGTTTCCGGTGTTTCGAAGTCACGAGTCGATTTCCCATTTGCCATCATTCCTTTACAGTTGTAAAGAGCTTGCGCGTAGAAACATATTTCACTTTAATATTTGCTAACATCGAAAAAAATCTGGGATCTTTAATAGAATAAATGCAAGAAATTACACTTAATCTAAACTTCGATCTGAACTATTAAATTATTACATATTGGTAATTTTTTGTATCATTTATAAATAGAGAAAAATATGCACGATATAATGTCTGAAAGATCTTAATTGTCAAAAGAAATTAATTGAAGTTAGTATATATTTGACGAAAGTTTCTACTTTTACTTGCGAAACAATCATACAAGGAAATATTAATGTTGCTATTTCAACATAAATATCGATATTAATTTTTGGATAGTGTAAAAATATTGTGAAATTTAAGTCCTGAAAGATAACACTATAAAATTATTATTTCACGAAAATATACCAATCTTTAGGAAAAACTGAACGTAGGAAATATTTAAACTTGGCAAAATTACGAATAGAAATTAAATTTATTTAATTGGATTGCAAAATTTTGTAGTTCACGAATTATTTCTAAATCCATAAAATGCAAGTAAAAAATATTATAACAACGAACAAAAGAAAACAGATTCAACACTAAGGATGCAATTCATGAATATAAATGGAAATGATGAGGGAGTTCAGAACATGGTACGCACATCATGCTAATTTGCGTAATTTGTTACACTCAGATGTAACAACGGCTAAAGCAAACAGGTACTCCTATTAAAAATAACAGGTAACTAGGTGTAAACAACGGATCGTGACAAATGACGAAATGTGTTGCGTTCTAAAATACACAAACATATGTAAAAGTCATGTTGAATTAATTTTAAAAAATAGCAAAAACTATGAATAAATAAAAGGGAACAAATACAATTATTTCAAAATCACTTTTGTCTGAGCTTAAGCAAATATGTTTAATATTTAAAGCACACATTTAAGTAGGAAATAAAGGAACACTCGGAAGCTTCAAGTCAAACTGAAGACTATTCACATATTCGTGGAGAGCTTGAACAAACCTTTGAGCTTGAAAACTCAAGATTAAACAGAAAGCTCTTTCTTTGTAACGAGGTTAAAAATATTTGACCATAAAAGCTTAACATTCAGCTGAAAAAAAGGTTTAAATTTAAATTCAAGGATGAACTTGAAGGTATTATTTGCATAAAGAAATTAGAAAGAATTCCCCTCTGAAAGTTTAAGATCAATGTGAGCTGCAGTGGATGTCATTATCGTAAATTCCACCGTACTACTACTATTGTCTACTAGAAGACTGTACCAAACCAAAGAAAATTCTAAACAAGTGATTCTGATTATAAATTCAAAATTAGGTCTATTAAAGTTCTCGAAACATATTAGAATTCTTCATTTGAAACATATTCTTGATTTGTAGCCTTCTGTAAATTAACGTGGCTGCTAATGAGCCAAATAGATCGATGCAAGAATAAAATCTTAATGAAAAGAAAGATATTTTTCAAAATGTAATTACCTGTCAAACCTTACGCGATTCGCTTGGGATTTCTATATGTACTTCCAGTTGTGATTTCAATCAAAATATCATGCGTTTGAGTTTTACAACGCGTGGAACAAATATCGCGCCGATAAAAAGCGAAATTGCACCTGGTACGCCTCGTTTCGTCAAACAACGAATTGCGTAGGTGAAATATATTAAAATATTTGGTTAGCTGAAATATTTATTACACGGGATTTCAGTCGCCCCGCCAATCCACGCTCTTTCGCTATCACCAGTCGTTCATCGAAACATCTCGCGATTCTCTTGTAAATATATTTCCGTTCATATTTATCGTCCGACGTGAATGAAAATTACAGAAACACGCGGTTGAAACGTTACGTTATAAACGACGATTACCGGACTCATTATTTAACAAGTGCCGCGGTTAGTCCACGGAATGCTTTTAAAGCTTCGCCCACGATTTTCAACTCGCTCTTTTGTACGAGTTGACAGAAGGCGATTGCATCTGAAAACGTTCGCATAGAATAGCTCGAATTAGAAAAGTTCGTTGTAATCGCATTTGGCGCGAATTTTACGTTTCATGCATGTTATTTAGTTTTTGCATCTTGAAAATGAAAACGAATTAAATAAAATGATGGCGAATACAATGCGCTCCTTAATTAATATATTCTATTTAGAATGTCTTTACATTTTTTTTAATACGTCGAAATAATTTAAATTTTCCATTTTCTTTTTTTAATTTTTAAGCTGTATTCAAATTTTTGTGCAAATTCATGTTTCTGAGAACATAATTAAAAATATAGAACCCCGATAGAAAATTGTCTTCAAAATATTACCAAATATTACTGGTATTGTACTTTGGGTATTTCATATATCTTTCATATGTGCATTCTATATAATTTTCAATTTTCAATAAATGCATAAGCTGTATAGCTGTATAAGCCATTATTAAGATAATAAAACGATGAAAGGAACAATAATATTTTTTATTAAATTTATTAGATATTTTAAATGAGACGTTTTAATTAAGGGGGACATTGCTATGAATTTCACGTTTCGCGTGTATCATTTAATCTGGATATTGATCCTAACAACAGAACCATGCATTTTCATAAGTATGAAATTGAAATTTAATAAAGACAACTTAATTCGAAATGGGTCGATTTTAATTTTTTCAAATGTAAATATAATTTGTTTTCCATGTAACGACGCAGAATATCAAAGAATAGATATTACAAACGTCAGGAAATATTTGAAAGTATTACATATTGAACTAATCGTCTCTTCTCAACATCTCTTCTCAAAAGGTGCTTTTTATGGAATCCAATACGTATGCAAAACAATGTCAACGTTTAGACATTGTGTAACAGCCATTGGTATGCTCGATAAACGTCATTTTCAAAAGGTATATTTCACACTTGAAATTCATAAAAATATTTAAAGTATTCTCGTAACCACCTACGTATAGACCAAAAATTTCGGATTCACCGAGTGTATAAAACATGGTGAAAAAAACAGAGTGTCATTCATCTCAATACATAATTCACTATAAAATATTCTAGAATTTGAACGCAAATACGCTCTTAGGATCGATGTTATCCCAGTAAACATCCAGATGACAGAAATTGTGTCAATTCCGATGTGAAAATTTCACTTTGACGTATATTTAATTAAACTCTAACGTTACATGTCGACAAACGTTGAAATTGATGAACATGTGGTTAATACACTGAAAACTGTCAATTTCTGTTATGATACACTATAGCAATGAAAAATCTATTTTTTCGTCAGTATTGTAACATAATATTTCGTTGCAATTCGTTCATCTACTTTCTGGACGAAGATATAATAAAATTATTGACACAAAATAAAATAAAAATTTGGAATCATGGATTAAATTAAAGTACTTCTCATTATTTCCTATTAATCTTTTGATTTTTATTCTAGGAGGCACAGAATTTTATGATTGAGTTTTCTGAATATTTATATTACTGATGGAATGATATTGATTTTCTTCCATGGTTCAGCTGGAATTACTCACTTACAGGGTGTCTCAGTAATCATATTACAAACAGCAGAGGAACGATTCTACGTGCAAAACTAAATCGAAAATAAAAAATGTAATTTTTCATTGCACGCTCTGTTTTCGAGAAAATTGAAATTATAATAATAAAATTAAAATTATTTATCCTACGAATTGTTATATATATAATACCAACCCAAATCCCAATATCTGAATCCAAGAACACTCAGCTGTCGGCTATTTTTCACAGTTCACAAAGTTAACACCTTCACTCTGAAGGTTCTGATCAGTTCGATATTTCCCAACTTAACACCTGTGCCGCAAAAATTCTGTTCAAGATCACAAACATCTAGACCCAATAGCGCTAGACTATCATCCATTTCGCATATTTTCAGACCCAACACTACGTTCAAAACTACGGTCTATAGAATCCAACAGATGGCTGGCCAAATGGAAGAATCTTGTCCCGTGAATCATCCTCGTGTCTACATTTGTTAATAACTTCCGCCCCTCGGTTGCCAATCACCCTAAAATAAACGAATTCTTCAACAGAAGTAGCGCCAAGGGATCAAGGATGTTTCGTCGCGGGTGAATATAGCGGTCGGCTATATTTCTCAGAGCTAGCTGAATCGCGCCGTAGCAATTAAGCGTCTCAAAGCCAAAATCTGAACGAAAAACGCGATTCAATTTACCAACCGTTCGGCTATCCGGTCAGATAGCCGGTAAACAGCAGTCGAAAACCCGTGAAAAAGTTTCAATTATCCTAGGCGAAGATTAAATTCCCTGCCGGGCATCAGAGATTAAAGCGTTAAGAAGAAACGGAAATTTATGGCCCTCGATGAATTTGTCGTCTGAATTTCCACCAGCCCATCAGCCTTTTGTATTCAACAGAAAGCAAGAAACAGGGAAGAATTTAAACTACATCATTTTGTACCTAATCGCCGCAAAATTTCCTAGTTCGCAGAAAAATATGAAGAACCTGCTTCCAGATTTCAGTTTCACATCGAAAATTTTCTCAAAATATGCCGATTTCGAAATAGTCTTTAATTTATGATTTAATTGGATTTAATTTCTTTCATTTGAAAGAATATTCTCGTAAGTAAGTACTCAAAAAAATTCCGAATGTAAAAATATACAGGAAAAAAGAGAGACAGTCATTTTGAATAAACTGTATTGTAGTATAGAAATCTTCATAATTTTAAATATTCAAACAAGTTAATAATGTGTACGTATTCACGAATGTTTGCAAATCCGTAAAACGAAAAAATAATTCGTAAAATAGAAACACAATTTACGTTTCCTAATATTATCCGAACACACGGCTAACAAGTGTGTACTTCATTTCCTAACCAAAGCATTCTCATTTATCTCTATCGTAAACGTAGTATTGTATATGTTCTGCGACTTGTGAATAGTGGTGTACTGCTTTAGCTATTTCCTGCATTAACACAATATCTAAAGCAAAACAATGAAATATCATACGCGGGTTCCATCGATCTTTCAATTTACAATTAACACCAGAACTGCTCATAACTAAAGTATGAAATTTGTACCAAACCAAATTAAATTGAAATTAAATTTATTGTGAAATTAAAATGAAAGGTATACAAGAAAATACACAATACGACGAGAAAAACAAGCTTTTATCCAAATATTTTACAAAATATTATCTGCCAAAAATCTCTTCAATTGATAATTTTTTCCATGCATTGTTCAGTTCTAGTATCAATATCAGAATTAAAATTTCACTTCGATATCGGTATAACCTAATTGATTTAATTGATCCACAATCTATTATCCACATACTACTATTAGTTAATATTATAAATATTATAATAGATTTTAAAATCTACATCATAGACTGAATAGAAAAAAATTCTACAATCGTTATTCTAATTTTCTTTATTTCAATACTGTCGTCTCATAATAATACCATTGCAATGCTATTTATATCCATTGCAAGTGATAAATCTTCCGCTCCTTCTCTATTATTAGACAGTAATAATCAGACTGAAAATATCTACGCTGATTCATATGTTTATAAACGTAATTTAAGAAGCGGTACCTAAGTAGTCAATTCTTTCACGTACTAAATACTGTAAGAAATAATATATTTCTGTGCCTTCAAATTTTCCACAAATGAATAAAAATCCACAGTCTAGCAATAATAATATATTAAATTGTTAATGACTTCTAAAATAAGAAAAAATGTGTGGCGAGCTGAAATTTCACCCAAAATAGGAATTGACTCTATAGCCCCAGTTCCGACTTCGATTAATTCTACAAACTTCTGCCCATAAGTGTTAAGCGAATTCTTAGAAAGAAGTAGAGACGTTTTCTCACCTGTCCCGAACAGAGAGCAGAGCAGCAGTAGCGCGAGCCGCATTTTCGTCGGACACATCCCCTTGCACCTGAAATACGAATCGCTCGCGATCGAAGTGACACTCGAGCCACTCGCTTGCCTCGAGTGCTTCATCGTTCGCTCGACATCTAAGAAATGTCTCCGCGCAGACCGATCGTCCCTCGAGGGAACCACTCGCGTCTTGTAATTTGCACCCTGCAACTGTTAATCCAACCGATTGGGACACCTGGATAGCCTCGATCCAGGACACCTCGCACTTCTTTACCACTTGGCGAGTTTCCACCTTACTAGATTACACTTCCTCTCCTCCCTTTTATCCTCTTGCTCTTTTTCGATCTCGTCCTAGAATTTCAAAAGCTCCTTCGAATTCTTCCACCAATTCGTGGTCGACACCGAATGTCGAAACGTTCGATGGGCGGGGACATTCGGATCGTTTGGATCGAGGTGGCGAGATGTAATACCGTCTCGAACGTTTCCTCCGCTCTTTATTCGTGATTCCAGATCATTGAAACTTTGACTTTTGGGTTTGATCAGAAATATCGCTATTATCAAAATTCTTCTATTTTGAATTGATCCTTTGCTTAAAAATTAGCAATATAAGTCATTCTTTCGAGATTTAGGTTTTCTTCTTCCTTCGTTTTAATCCAGTTTAATGCACGGATTTATAGACAGATTGAATCACTTTAATTACACTTTATAATTATAACTGTGTAATGTAGATTAAGGAAATAAATCCTTCATAAGACAATTCGTATATTTTTCGTGTATCTTTGGATCACAGACTCGATTAGATCGAGTAATCCAATCTAATGAAATTTATAGATACCTAAATCGCTTTTGTCACTTTTTATAATTATGTTTTTATAGTGGAACGTATGTCGGGGAAATAGATGGTTTTTAGGAGATTTATGTTTCAACAAGAATCCAATTTATCCAGTTCCGATAATCCGATTTATAGACACACAAATCACGTCGATCATCTTTTATAATTATATTTCCACGCTGGAACGTAAATCGAGGAAATAGCTTCCCTTTAACGGATGTACATATATTTTCTTCGTGCAACGTTGGGGCACAAGCTTCAAACGTTTCCAATAATCCAATCTATTAGAATTTATAGATACCTAGATCAGTTCGATCACCATAAATCGAGGCGATAGATCGACTTCGAGAAATTTACATACATTTAATCTTTATATTGGAAATTCATTTCAAACTTGAAATATTCTTAACAATTCATTTTGTGGACACTATGTTTAAATCACCTTTGATCACTTTTTATAATCTCACGATAAAACTCATTTAATTTTTTCAAAATTCTCACATCACTATTATCCCAGACTCTTGACCATACGCACTACTGAAGCTCACGGATCGCTTAGTTGCTCGATAATAGCTAAAAGAAACCGGTTGCACTTGCTCATATACTTCAAGTGACCCACATCTTTTTTCTATCCTCTCTCGATGGAAATTGCCAATCTTGCCGATACTTTCCGTCCGTCCTTCCGGTATCTACCGCGTTCTTACGAGAAGCTTTCGAGGCGTCTCCCCGGTCTCATTAGCCCGCCCTTTCATCCGAACACTACCAGGTCATCCGATGGCGAGTTTAATCAGCAAATCCGCCGAACCAACCAGTTCGTCAACCACCCGTATTTGTCACTTTGGTCAGCGACTAATTAGTAATCGAATTAATTATCCACTATTTTCCTGAAAGACACGTTTTTCACCGACGATACCATTCGACTATATTTCTTTCAGTTCGTTAATCATCCAATTAAACAACATTTAGGTGTTCCAATGGAATTAAATACAATTTTAAAGAGATTGTTTCGTCTAGTGATTTACGTACACTCTATTGTACAATGTGTTTACGGTACTGCAGTATTCGGCTTCCGCGTTGACTTCTGGTAACCTGCTGCAGAAAATTAAGAGACGCTTCCTGCGTCACCCTAAAACGCATTCAAACGAGACACAGCCACGTGCCACTTAGCCGCACACCACGTGACACTGCCTCGCGATATGGTTAATTGTCACCATCTCTCTTCCTACCGATCGATACGATCGAACAGTATCACTGTATCACTCTAATCACACTTGCTGCATCCGATCACTTGTCCTCCATGAATCCATATAATCCTCATAAGGTGTAGGTATTTCGTGATTAAATTATATTCCTCTATCACTAACCATTATATATACTCCTGAACAAGTTGTGTCGATACTTGGGCACGACTTGCAATGTAAACAGAATCTCACTGAAGGATGTTACCCAACGTTTACACGCACGGAATACAAAACGAAGCGTAAACCGACGTTCACAATCGCACACGGTGTCGAATTTTGTCCGAGTGTCACGTTATCAACGAAACGTTTCACTATAAAGCTGCTGGATTATAGAGAACTTTTCGCGTCGATCGTACACGTCGCGATATGTTGACAGGGTATCTTTTCCGTCCGAGAGTTCGTAGTTGACAGAAAGCCTTGGCGGGAGCTGCACGACGAATAAGGTGCCACTCCCACCCGCGCATGCTCCTCCACTCTAGATCGTCGTGCCCTCTCGGTCGCGCGCGCTCTTTCGCTCTCTCTGCTCGTTCCTTACCTCGCCCTTTTGCCCCATTCCAGTGCACGCGCTCCTTCACCGTTCTCTCTTGTCGTCCGCGTGTTTCTTGTTTTGCTTGAACGCGCTTTCTTTCTGTTTCGCCTCACCCCGCTGTTCGTTCATTGCCTTCGTCGATCACGAACCATCCCCTACCAACTCGCTGCTCAGGCACGTGCTACACGCTCCACCCGTCTGATCCATAAACCAATTAATGCGGGAAATAAGTTGAAAATCGACTCTGCACTCCGCAACGGCCAAGTTTCATCAGATGTTTGCGTGATACTACCTGGTTATGGTGGATAATAACAATTGCTTGTGAAGCGATGAGAGGTCGCGTGAATAGTGGCTTACGTTGGATTACATGGGAGATGTTTGTTCGATGGTTTTATCCTATAAAGCATTATAATGTATTTGTATCAAATAACACGAAAAATTCGAGGTATGTAATCCTATTAAAAAACTTTAGAATATGAGATCATCAAGCAAACAACTCGTATAAAGTCCAACCAAAATAATAAATACTCGCTTGGGATTTTTGTAAGAGAGTGTTTGATGCTTACTTGAGTTGGTTGAAGATGATTTTCGGTAGAGATTGAGAGTCTCCTTTGCGACGCTCTACGTTTTGAGTGTTTTGAATATTTAAGTATCTTGAAACTTTTGGGGATTTTTAACGCTTTGGAAGTTTCGGAGATATTTAATACTGTACAAGTTTCGAGGACTTTTAATACTTTGACACGATCTGAGCTAATTTTTTTAGCAACAGCAACAGTTTCGTTTGGATATATTTGAAGCTCTCTAAGCATTCTGAAAATTCGTGACGTTTGCGACACTTCGAAGCAATTCGTCGAACATTGCGAAACTGACAATTTTATTTCAATCGTATCGATACTTGTCCTTTCACATAGAATCTCTCACTTGTCGATTATATCGTTATTATTGAGATACGTTGCTTACAGTATTCTTACTATTGAAAAGCAAAAAAACACTATCTACTGCAGAAATCTGACGTTACTATTTAGCCAACCCAATATTATTAACCCAAATTCGAAAAATCTGAAAATCATATCAACACTCTTATTTAACATTAGCTTGTTACTCATTAAAAAGAAAAAAAACTCGAAGCAACCAAGGAATTTGAACATACAGAAGAGCTCCAGACGCTCATTTTCAATTTCGAGATCACGGAGCTTATTTAATCTGTCTCACGTTCCACTGGAACTACGACGACCAACGATCTCCTTGGGACAGATCGGACTGTCCTATTCAAATCGGCCGTCAACTCCGGAAATTCATAGCACGTACGTTCGAGTATTGCTTCACGGATAATTGTTCCGGTGTCGGCGACGCGAGTCACTATCGATTGCACGCCAAGGAATTAAATATACAGATCGGACGATTAATCAAGTCACGTAGAAGCACCAAGATGATAATCTGTAATAGAACGTGCATCAGATACCCCGATTTCATCCCTTTATTTGATCAGTAGAGTCAAATCGTCGATTATCCATAACGCGAATCGGAAAACTGCCATTGTGTAGATTGAATTTTTAATGGGACACGGTTATTCGTTCTGTGACAAATATCGAAATATTTCGATTATTCCAAGATTTTCCGTTTCTCTCTCAGATGTTGTATATTTATACAGTGGCTCACGAAAGCATCCGGACCATGCAATTTTTTGGAATTTCATTAGCGCCATAACGAGACACGACTATCTTGATTATAACAGTTAAATGTGAAACAATGTCCGAAAGCGTATAATGAAGTTACAAGATATTTATTGCAAACATATCCTTGTATTTAATGAAAAATTAGTACATGCGAACAGTCTTGAACATACAATTAATGCGAAGGATGGTCTCGCTAAATATTTTGGCTTTTTGATATAGCGAAAAATTAGGTGTTCGAATACTTTGGCGATCTGCGCGATATGTTGGTAGATGTATTTCCAATAATATCTTGTAATTTCAATATATATTTTCAGCTCCGTTTCAAAATCGATATAATTACGATAGTCATCTTTCGTTTCATATAATGTATGTATAAAAGTAGATCATTTTATACATGACTTTAAAACTAAGAATTTTCTCTTGCGTGCAATATTTTAATTTTCAACTTTTTGACGAGAGCTATGGTTAAACAGTGAAAACTCAATGAGATCGTGATTTTAATTACGCAGACTCAACTGAAAGTTTGCCTGGAATATCGTGCTGGTACGTACTCGCACCACTTTGTCATACAGTTATCTAACGGCCACTGAACGAAGCTAATTGAAAAATTCCCTCACGCTGCAGTCTTTTGAAAGAAACGGCATTAACCATCTTTCCCTTCGTGGAATTTCGAAAAAAAAAGAAAAATAAATGAGCCAGAGGGATAGATGTGGAAGACTCTTAGGGGAGGGAATCTTGGCCAGCTTCAAGCGGCGAGTAACTGGGTTAAATCGTAGAATACGTCGCTGTTCGTGGATCCATGCGATTAATGAGCTCGTTTCTGAAATTTTTTGGATGTCGTTAAGTCTATAAATATAGTTTTACTTGCTTATACGTGCACTGCGGGTATTTATATGAATTTATATTTCTGAATTACTGAAGAAATGGACCTTAGATACAGATTTGTATCACAAGTGCATACACATCCGAATTCTAGTTATAATATTTAGAGAGTGAAACAAATCTCTATTTAGTGGGATAAAATTCCATTTTTTTAATTTTGCTCATAGAAATAGGAATTTATATAGGTACATAAACATCCATAACCTAATTGTAACAAAAATTTTCCTTCAGACATTTTGCATATCTTATATATCTAAATTTTTTAGTGTTTCTGCAGATTTTAAATCACGCGTACTTCGTATTGCAAAGGATATAGGAAGAATTAAAGCGATTAGGAAGGAAGTTGATTATTGAATGAGAATAGACTTTCGTGAACGTAAGCCTTGAAAAGATTTGGTAAATCTTTGTAATCTTGAAGCACATTCTTAGTATTATAATATTCCATGGATCTTTCATCTGAATACTTGAGCTTTGAATGGTATTCACGATTTTCGTACAGATAAATTCGTAAATTCAGATTGATTTTGTAAAATAAATCTGTAAATAGTTAAAGTTAAGATTGTTAATTTTTTTTTTCGAACGACAACTAAAAGGACAAGTTATACATCATGTTTTTCGTTTCTCAAATTCAGTAACTTTAAACTTATATATAGTATACACCAACATGTTCATATTTTCTACATTTTATATTAAATTCAAATAATTCTTTGTAACAACTATTTTCAAATTTTATATCAAGTTAAAAGATGCAATCAATATTGTTTCCTAATAAGCTCAATAATGGTTCTTCATAAGCGGATCGTAGAAGCTCAGTAATATCAAAAGAAAAAGTTGAGATTTATTTACAATCATACCGTAAGAGTTTTTTCTCGATACAGTAGAAACGATAACCGCTCACGATAAAACGAACAGAATGTTTTCAGAATACAATAAAAATATGTATAATATAAGTATATGAATCGTATGTATAATATATGTATAATATAAGTATATCTATAAACTATAAAAGATAAGGAGATAAGAATGGAAATAGATAAATCTTACCAAAAAATACATCATCCAACGTGCTGCAGCAACACTCGTCAGCCCAACAAAAGAATTATTCTCGCAGTGTATATTTTATTTCCTTGCCTCTCTTCTTTATTCATTATCCACATGCAAAACACCTTGCACCAAGGTGTGAAACATGGAAAATAGAAAACAATATTCCACGAGCACGCGAAGACGAAGGTGAATAGAATAAGCCGGCTTTCCGTAGTAGGCAACCTTTCCTGGAATATCGATTAAACATCGATTAATATTCATCACCGTGGAGAATTGTTCGTTGCGTGGGGATAGCCCGTATTGAATTTAAAATCAACGATTATAAATTAAGTCGTTTCCCGTTCGCTGCTGCCAGGACTCTTGTATGCTCTCGTTCGTTCCACCATCGATTCGATATACACTACCCTTCAAAAGTATCTGAATATTTGCTTATTTTTAACAAGATGTACTTTAATTACAATTAAATCAAACTGCAACGATTTTATTTCTTATAACCATCCCCGCTACGTGTAACAGAATATTATATTCGAATTAAACTGATTTTTTTATATTGATATGTAGTAATAAAATTGGCGTCTGTTATTGTCAAGCCTTATAGAATAGAATATTTATGAATGAAGTGAGTTAGTAATATACATACACATATATATATATATTATATATACAATATATTGTAGTAGTGTAATATGCGTATAAAGTACTAAACAGTAAAACTTGTATCTTATAATTCCAAAAAAGTAGTTAGCATGGCTTCTAATTACTTATTCATTATTAATTTATGCACATTGATAAAATTCAGATATTGCTATTACAAATTGATCACAGTATTCAGGTACGTATGAGCGATAGTGTACAGTGTATCGTGTCATGCTCTAGAGTAAAGGAATAAAAAAAGAGGGGGAAACAATAAATCGATACGATTCTGTAAAAAAAAAAAAAACCGTGAAAAGGTACGAGTGTCGCGCGAAAGCAAGAAATGGGAAATTGAATAAAGTCGTTGCGCAAATAGAACTTATTGGTCAGCTCGATGGTACATCCCATCGGTGTTGCTTTGTTCCACAAAATTGATCTTTCTCTTTACATTTCCCGAAAGACATATGTTTGAGGAATTCCTTAACGTAAGAGATGGCGTGTTGGATTTTAATACAGTAAATTTTATATACCTGAGTATGTACATTTGCAAAGTTGACGAAAACAAAACAGTTTTCATTAAACAGTATCAAACGTGTGATGTGTGTCGTACATTTCAACATATTACTTAACAGAGATAGTATTAAAAAAATGATATTTAAACGACAAATACAACTATATATAACTATATAAGTACAACTAAATATAAAATGAAGACTCTTCACTATTCTACCCTCGTTCCTCTCATCAAATATTCATACTCTGAATTCCTTCGCCCGAGAGTCTCTCAAAATATCATCATAGTATCCGAAAACTTATTTGGTCATACCCACGAAGAGCGCCATTAATTATTTCACATAATTGAAGTTGTAACACAGAAGACTCTCTCTATAAATTTTAATATACATATACAACCTGAAACATCTTCAAACCTGACTTATACAAGAAACTGTAACTATAAGTATTATCAACACGATTCTTACAATTAAAACGAGGTTAAAAATACTTTATGCTTACCTCATTATGTAGAATATATAAACTTATCGCGTCGGAAGTCTCCAAAGACATAATACACGATGTAGATCTCCGAATTAACGAACAATGAGCGCAGCAAGTGGATGTTAAGCACATGAATGTTTTACGAGTTGATACCTGTAACCATGGTTGCTCGCTTATTATCATATTGTTCTTTAAATTATCTCGATGGCAACGGTTGGTTCGCATGGTAAAGCGAGGGACACATAATAAACTGTATTCGTAATATCACGTTATAACGAGACAGGATACGAAAGTAAATCGCCGCCTCCCTTCGAAAGGACAATACCGGCTGAAATTAATAATTAATTAATGGATCTCGGTGGAAATGGTAATTAGGGTCATAAAACGATCATTGATGACCCCAGCCTGCAATTGAACTCGATACAATGCCATTGGGAAACGCGAAAATGGATATAAAACGGTTTCGAAGCTGACGGAATTTAAGTTTTTGTATTACTATCGATCTTTGATGTATTGGGTGTAAAAAGGAATTTTGCACTGTTAATTTTATTGTACGATCTATTATAGCAAGGACTTTTAATCATATCACGTGTGCTATAGTAAATTTATCATACAAAATTTTATTTTTAATATTATCGTGTACGATCGTCTTAATTCTGAGTAAGATTATGGGTACAGCGAATATGTGTCCTGACGAATACATCAAACCAGTTGAATAGATTCTTATGAGTAATATTCTTATAAGTACGTAGTTCAGACTTTAGGTATTTTATTCTTCAGAATGCGTCTACTGTAAACATAGTTTAACTATGCTTAAGATCATATAACAGTAGCCTAATTAAGTTTGTAGTCTTAAATTCTTAAATACCACATGTATTTTTCTTGGTGGTACTAAAATTCGGTAATTTACAAATTTTTTGTAAAACAAAAATTTGTTAATCTTCTTTCGAATTCTTTTAAAATTCTTGCGCTAATTGTCGATTTTCACAATGAACGAGAATAAGATTTAACAGCGTATGAATTAAAATGAAATTGCACAATGATGTAGTGGGATTTGACTATAGTAAAAGTTATCTTTTTTAAATACCGTATAACTTACTCTTTTTCGACATAACTTGAAAAATCAATTGCAACTACAATAGCAGCCTATATTCATGTTTTAAACCCGCAGTACATGTATACACAATTCTGTTGAAACCACGTTATTAACACTATTTTTTACAACATTTTTTCATTTTTTATACGAAATTCTTTTCTAAGACAAAAATGAAATTTTATTTGTTGATCACTGTTTGAGAGTGTTTTGGATAGAAAGATCGTGGATTTAAAGATTTATGTATAACAGGCTAAAATTTATGTATGATAGAAACACACGTGAAATTGGACGTAAGTAGTATAAATGCATCTTTGGTCAGACAATAGTAGAAATGGATTTTAATGAAAAGAAAGATATGTACATACTAATAAAAACTTTCAAAGCTAAGAGGTTGCTTTTAGTATTGTATACACGCAGATTAGATTAATTTATACTAATAGAAACAATACAAATATAAAAATTGTAGATGCATAACTATAGATTATGTAATATCGTAGTAGCATAAGCACAAAATTAATAAATCAGTAATTCATGTTTATATAATTATTTACATTATGATTACATTGGATACTGTTTACCAGAGTATTAAACAGCACATAAACGTCATAAATACAACGTCAAACAATTGCTTGCTTTCTAATAGTTTCTATCGACTCATCTTCCACGAAGAAAAAATTCTCATTCTTATACTTTGGTAATGGTTTATAAATTGCATTACAGCGTAGAAAGTTTTGTTGATCGTTCAGTGTGAAGGGTCACAATTCAAATTTGTCAAGTCAGCAAATGAAGCAAAAGAAATACCTAGAAATGTAAATAGAACTGTAGCAGATGGTTAATGAATTTCCCGGTGTTTCGCATGTTTAAAGTGGAACAATTAATTCTATACCCTTTATCAAATCGGAAGTATACTTTGTGACGTAACGATTTTAAAACTTTGTCAACTTATCTTGAACTTTTCCTTCCCTAAATACGTTATTTCACAATTACTCGCACTTTTCCGGTTCTTTAAGAGCTAAGTTATTTTTCCATTATCACGTAACCCAGAATTTAAATAAAACGATGCTCAAATACAAGTTTTATATCTTACTAGCGAGATGTTAGCATTCGCAGAAAATGCAGCATATTTCAAAACTTAGAAACGAGATTAAATGTGAAAGTTCAAATTGTAGAACGCCGAGATCTTTAAAATCTAAGATTTCAATCATTTATAAATTGCTAAATAACTGACATTTTCGTGATTTCTCAGATACAATCTCTGTTCCATAGATATTCTAATTATAAACACAGATAAATTTTACTTTAATAACCACTTAAAAAAATAATTATGAATAGAGCGACTCAAGCTACGAAACGATATGTATACTAAACACAAAAAAATATGTTCAAGAACCATCCAACAGCGATAACGTCAAGAACGATTCCAAAAACATCGCAATCTTCTCAACCCAGAATTTTCTCTGTTCATCGAGCAACGAGAATGTTCTTAACAAAACGATTTCTCCTTGAACCGCCGGCTTCTCATCCTCGGTCGATAGTTATCGCGGTCAGAACAGACGAAGATGTAACGACGTTCAAAAGAGGGTGATTCGAAGTCACTATCATTTTACACATCGACTTGGTCCATCGACCTCCAAACGGATGGAATCGTTTCCAAGCTCAATCACCTACCTCCTGTTCCACATTCAGGATGATCCCTACGATCCGTGACTGTCCCGCATAGGCCATCCCTCACCACAGAACATAGAGATGACCTTGTCTAATTCGGAAGAGTATCATAACCACGGCTAAATGGACCACGCGGGACAAATCAATCTGTGTTACCTTCGTGCGAATTCTTTTTCCCCCATCGAGCGAACTGTTTCGTTGTTTCGAGGTCGAGGGAAAAAGGATGAGGGTGAGGCGTCTGCAGAATGTTGGATAATGATTAGAGGAGATTGGTTGGCGAAATAGGAAAGGGAAAAATTGAACGTCGATTCGAGGAAATTTGTTTTTCAATGTATATAGTAGGTTTTTAGTGTATTGCAGAAGCAGTTTCGAGGAGGATGGATTTATTCAGAGGAACGTAACCGGAGGTTTTTCTTTCCAAAACCATACTTGGATGAATGATGTGGGATTATTTATCATTGCAGGAATTTATAATATTTCAAATATCGATGGTTTTTTGTGAAAATTTAATGATTCTTTAATTTTTATATTTACTGTAATTGTATAAATGATTAATACAAGTCGCTTATTGATACCTGAAAGTTATGTATGGAAGATAATGTGAGAAAATATGTTCAATTCCAGACGCTGTACAAAGTCGACCGCTCTCAATTGCATTTTTCATTACATTTTCACACACGTTTCGGAAGGTATGTTCGCTATCGCTTCTCGAATATCACCTTTTGGCTCAATTGTGTTTGGTCTATTGAAGTATATTTTATTTTTAAGAAAACCCCATATGAAAAAGTCCGGTCCAGTTAAATCACACGTCAGAGAAAAGCGGGAAATTCTTGGTATCAACATTAGAATGCCACACCACCGCTGTTATATATTTTTAACACAAAAGTGCAATTTTGATAAAAATTTTCAGTTAAATTTGGTTAAATTGCAGAATACTAATTACACGAGCGAAATTACTAATATACATATTAATATAAATCATCCATAATTAAAATGTTTAGTTTTACGCTACGCATTCCGTATGGATTTACGAACATTTTCATATTTATGTTAAGAGTGTTTGACGTCGATACCATGAGATTTATTATCGCAGATAGAAATGGAATTTTGTAAATGTAAAACACGCGACGCTCTGAAAAGAGCAACATTGCAAAAGAGTTAATAAAGTTTCGCTTATTTCGCGAATACTTATGCAAGATGCTTTTCAAGAGAAAACATAAATGTTTTTTGTACCTTGTACCTTTGTAAATATCAGCGAAGCTGTAACATCTCTCTCTCTCTCTCTCTCTCTCTCTCTCTGCTCTGCTCTATATTCTTGCACAATAAGTAGCTGAATTTATATACCTGTATATCAACGTCCATTTTATCATAAAGAAAATATTGTATTTATTTTGAAACAAATTTTAAAACAGCAAAAGAAGATGATTCAATGTTAATCTGTATAAAAATATCTCGAAAAATTGAACAAAGAAGATCAAGAAAAACTCTCGGAATTAACTTTTAACTTTAAAACCAAATAATCAGTTATTTCGAAATACTTTTCTCTTTATATTGTTGCAATTCAACTTTCTTTGTAGCACAGACAAATTAGTAATTTGCAGCAAAAATGGAAATATGTGAAAAAATGAACTCAATATAATAAGTGAATGTTTCAATACCATACTTATCTTTATTACACGTATCTATTATACGTATTATACATGTATCTTTATTGCGTGATTTATTCTCCACTTTTCTCTTTTAGGGGAAAGCTTTCTTTCCCTTATATTCATTTGAATTTCTTTTCATTCGTGTTTGTACTATACACACATTATACATCCTGCCTAAATTTTCATATCATATTTACATTTTCTTTCAAATTTTCTTAGTATACCTTCCTTTTCGCACTTTAATTTACCCTAATTCTACTTTAATTCTACCTTACAATGTAATAATTGAACTGCGGATATTTATATAAGTTCATGTTATTAGGAATGAATTTACATAAACATCCGTAATTTAACTACGATTTTATATTTCGTCCAACCCATTTTTTCGCTTTTAAGATTCCCATGTAATAATATTTTCGTATAATAATAATAATGTAACTCATTGAACAATCACACTAATCAGCCATGAATCGATTTCTGCATTTCAATTTTTTATCATTTTTTTTATTAAACATTTTTTATAACCAATCACGATACAAACCTCACCAATAACCAAAACTTACAACACGTTCTTCGCTAACGTACAGTGAATGGCAATAAAACGAGAAGTAATAACCGGAATTTCAAAACGAATCGTCCAAGAGCAAACGCGACGCCATCGATGATTTTTAGTCGGTGCCATTTGTCAGTACATTTTGCGTTAATTCCTGTAATCGAGGGGCCACCGATTCAACGATCGATGTTTCATCCGACGTTTTCAACATGGACTTTGAAAATCCAAGCGCGAAACGTGTCTTCCGCGGCCGCAAAGCCGCGTTACGTAAATCCTTCTGCGTCACTTTCGCGCAAATTGTTATTTATCGAGTGGCAAAGTTTACCTAGAGCTCGCACTGCACCTGCCACGCTACGCCACGCCGTATAGATCTTTAAGCGCGTATCCTTTTTCCTCGTTTGTCGAACTGTCCAACTGTAACTTGACATACTATTCTACAATAGTATGAAAGGCAACCTCATCAAACTAAGGTGGCTCGCGAAAATATTCGCATAATTACTATAGAAAACTTTTACGTATATATTGTGCATGTTATATAAAACAGTTTGAAATTTCATTGGCATTATAACGAGGCACGACTGATCGATAATCATATTGGTGATATTTGAAACCAATCTGAAAATAGAGAAGTTGCCAGATATATATATACTGCAAACTTATATTTGGTAAGAAATTAGTATACAGCATAAATAGCCACTTTAAGCACATGATAAGTATCGAGGATAATCAGACTGAATGATGAGATTTATTAATGTTAGAGATGATTGCCTTCTTAAATACTTTTGCGATCTCTGCAAAATATATGCTTGTACTAAATATCTTGTAATTTTTGTATACATTTTCACAATCATTTAGAAACAGAAATTTTAGAAATATACATATGTACGATAGCAATAAAAAGTATTGGTGCGCCATTACATTTATTATAGGGTGTGGATAGTAATTAATTAGGTCCAAGTATTTTATACGATTTGCTAGTGCTCTCATATGATAGAAAATATTCGATACTATGAAAATAGAGGGTAGAATCCGATAAAAAGAACATTTCATTGGAAAATAAGGGCGTGTATCAATACTTTTTGTAACCATTGTTATCATAATAGTTGAGTGTCATTATAGTGCTAATGAAATTTCAAAATTATTAAACAACATGCACAATATTATACATAAAAATTTGCTATGATAGGTGTACGAATACTTTTGCAAACCACTGTACCTGTGTAGAATCAAATAATTATCGTGAAACAATTGATTCAACGAAACTTTGTGGTTGCAGAAAGTTTGACTTGAATGATGGAAGTTTGTTGGTAGAGTTTTACGCTCAATAATGGTGTTATAATTCGCGCTCGCGCAAGAAAGATGATTGTTCCTGAAGAAATATGTTAAAAGTGTAAAGTGTTACTGTTTTGTATGGTGTGTTGATTTGGAGGAGGTTGGTTTACAAATTTTTAATTTGTTGGGTGCATATTTGTATTCAGTAATAGTATAGCAATTTACGTTTTCATAAGAAAAAGTGTTATTTATGAATATTTTGCATGGATTTCTGGTTTGAGAATTTGCTAATTTATTGAATGCATATTCGTATCCAATAATGATATTGTAATTTATGTTTTCACAAACAGGAGTGTTACTGTTTTGTACGATATTTTGAATTTACTTTGAAATTTTTAATTCTCTGTGAGTATTGAATGACATTCTAAGTATTAAATGATAGCATTCGAATTTATATTCTCATAAGAAAATTCCATAACTCTCTTTTATTATAAAATTTATTTGATAAAAATTTCTAAGGATATGTAATATTTCTTTGCAAAATTAATGTCCACTATTAACATTCCATTCATCATACAATTTAAATTATAACTCAAACAGAACATGTTTAAGTACATATTTCAGAAGCTGGTTATTCCAGTGTTAAATTGCAATTACTAAGAACATAGAGGTGCTTTTGATAAAATTAATGTTGTCTTTAACGAAGATCAGCCTTATCACATAGTTTTAATTATAACCATTCATATACAGCATATTTAACTACATACTACAGTTTCATTAATCTGGCGTTAAATTATGCCTAAAATCTAGTACCCGTTACATAAACACGAACTCGTTACCAGACTCATTTCATATGGACGCAAAAAATTACATCAAAATCATAAAATACACTAAACCGGAGCTCCGTTTCACAAAGAATCGACTTCAAAGATCCGTTGGCTGCGCAGTTACCGGAAAATGGCTACACAGATGGTTCTCCGCGCAGCCGAATCTTTTCTTACAAAAAATCATCATCGAGGAACACGATTGTGAGTGTAATTTAACAGACTTCTGTGCATTCACGATCTCTTTTGCGCGTTTAATTGATCAATTATTCTGTGGTATTCTCGTTGACTCACAGAAAACACGGTTGAGAACCACTGACGCTCGAGCGCGCACTCGACCGATTTTTCAGAGCCATTTTCCTCAAAAACGAGGGTTCGTGCGAAAAAATTTCATTCTACATTTTCGACGTGTTTTGTCACGAAGAATCGGCTTCCTTTACCGCGATGATGTCCTGAATTACGTCGCATACCTCGTATAATGCTTGTATTTTCAGCGTGCCACATCGATTGCTCCATTCGACTCGTTCATCGACAAATTGATCTACAGTGGAAATTTCGCTTTAGTCGCTTTAACAGCGAGCTACGCTAACGCTTGTATTTTTAATTTCTGCCGTGTACTCAAACCTGCTGCGTTGATTTCAGCTTTGCCACGTTAAAATAATTAAATTCATTTCTGGAAATGAAGGAGCTCGCTAGAAGGACAACTTTTATTGGAATGATTGAATTGAATATTTTAAACTATTTTTAAGGTATTAGTAGCGTAAAATAAATTGTTCGAGGCAACATCTGCTTATGAAAAAGAGGAGTACGTACACTAACTGCTAAAAATTTATTGTTATTTTTCTAGTTGTTGCTAGAATATAATGAATATCTGATTAATATTTGCATTAGTTGTGAATCATGCTACAGATTTATTAATTATATTTATAACTGAGATCATATAATGTTGGTTATATTATTATTTATTATGATTTACTTATTTAATGTTAATGCTACAAATATAAACAGAAATCCCTCTTACTTCAACGAATATTTGAATAAAAATTTTGTTACATAATTTCTATTCCACACTTTTGGATAATCATATGTATTTCTCCAAACTGCCCACGTACCAAGTTCTGAAGATCTTGTTACATTTTTTTAATATTTATATATTTTCCATATATATATTTTAGTTTTATATATTTTTATATATATAGTTTATATATAGTTTTATATATTTTCCACGACATAGCAAAATGAATATTTATTGAAATATTTGCTGTGAAAGCTATTTTTAATAAATATTGTAATCGCTTTATAAATGACAAACACACAAATAAACATTTATTGACATGTATATGATGGAATAAAATAAAGTAAAAATATGAATACGACAAAATGGTCGGATGCAAAACATAATTGATGTTTTGCAGTAAATACTATGTGAAAGGCGTAGATACATAAAGAAACAAGAGAATATAAACGAAAGAATACTACTCATTTTTAACGATTATACAGACGTGATATACATTTTACTTGTTCTAATTTGCTTTTATCGAAAATTATCTTAATTACTTTCCTATCTTATATATCTTCTGGATCTTTTTACGTCATCTACTCATACAAATAACCGAAATCTACTGTGAAATCATTAATTGCGCAATAGTATATCATACATACGACGCACTACATGACACGTCCAATTTGTTTATTTAGCAAATTTTATACATCTACGTCAATAGAATTGTGCAGCACGTTGCATAAAACTATCATAACGAAACATGCAGCGATCGATTTTCTATACATCGCGCGATGATGAACCCGTTAATTCGTACATTTTAGTAAAATTCACATACTGTTACTACAAATCGGTCAAATTGTTCAGATACTCATGAGCAGTAGCAAATGTCATCATTATATTAGGTTGGTGTATATGAAATGTCATTCTTGCGGCGTTTGAATTTGACAGGCTACGACCAACCATTAAATTTTGCGATTGTTATCAACCACATTAGCGGAAAAGAAATTTGCTACAATACATGTACATCAAACGCCAACGAGGTTTACAATAGAGATATTGTAATCTCATTATCAATTATCGCAAAATATTTATCCTTTTGTCTGAATTTAAATTTATAAAACAAAAGAAAGGTATCACAACAGTTATTGAAGAATATCAATTTAGGATCTGAAGAAGGTTATGCACATGTCATATTTGTTCAAAGTTGGTTTGTAAAATTAAGAAGGCAAGTAAAAGCTAACGCTGTTGGAAGATGGTAAGATGGAGGGCGGTACAACTTCCTGCGTCGGTAGTTGCAAGTAGTCAGATAAAAATGTCAAAAATTACAATATGAAATTTTGTAACATCGTTCGTATTTCTTTAAATTTTGTATCCACACATTTGCACGTTTTCAAACAATTATTATTAATTGCTAATTTTCTAACATTTCTTTAATAATTTTGAACAAATTGTCACGGAATGAAGAAGCTGTAAAAATAACATTGAAAGTATTGTCCAAATCTATTACCGACGATTCCTAAAAGAGCCTATTCTCTCCGAAAATGGAAAGGACCAAGCTGTCTGTACTCTTCTTTTGGCATTTAAATCGCATTAAGTCATTTGCAAAACCTCGTAAAAACGAACCATCTGCCGCAGAAACAACGTATACTCATCGATTCGAGAGATTTCCAATGTTTTCAAGTATTTTATTCTCTCTCTTTCTATCTCTTTTTATATTTTTCCGATTGTACATAGAACAGCCTCGTCCAATCGCCCGTTTCAGACCAGGTTTAATGCAGACTTTTCCCATTTGGAACTTCCAAACTGCTGGAATCCATGTCCCAGTGATTTTTATTAGCCGTATTTTACTAGTAATGACCGCACGCATGGATTTTCGCTGAGGAATCGGTGAATAATTGCTTCCGGTTTGCGTTGCCACCAACCGACGCCGACGAACAGCCAACAACTGGTCGATAACACTTCGACTAAGAGTGCTTTCATTAAAATGTAACAGCGAAATAATCACGTTGATCAGCCGTTACCTTACGTTAGCCAGTCACGAACGAATTTAAACAACAAATAACAGAAGCTAAAAGAAAGAGGAAAACAAGAAGGAAAAGATTATCAATGAAGGAAGCATTTCGTAACGATCTAGAAACATGCCGTGTTTCATTTCGTTTGAATATTTCTGAGGAGAGCTTTGAATGTAGAGAGACGTTTATTCAGTTCGTTCGAGCTGTTTATAAATGCTTTGAGAAATGTATTTTTAAGCATAATGGAACTTTGATCAAGTAAAAAGATTCGACTCTATTAAGAACATTTTAATCCTTTCAATAGTAAGTAGGTTTTGGAAATGTACTGGACAGTAATATATCTGTGAGTTTTATTGAATAAGTCAAAGATCTTTATACTTATTGATTTGATTAGACAATTTACGTCGTATTATTAAAATTACGGAACATTAAATTGTTTTATATAGTATGTTGACAAAATTGAAACCTGCGAGTTCCTGATGCTATATAATGTTATGTGAAAAAATATGTATAGTTTCTTCTTTATCAGAATTCAAATATTACCTTTACAAATTTAATGTAATAGTTGCTTTTTCTTCGGAAAATATTTTCCGATGAATTAACTGTTAGATCGTACAAAGATATACTTCGCGGTTTTTATCAATTTGTAACCATTAATTTTTAGTTTGTAAAACTGAAACTCAAAGACATTGTATTTTATTCATCTTGTACATTGTGATGTGTTTATCAATTCTTTCGTTGTGTTTTCATTAATTAAACTTTGCTAAAAATAGTTTCGAGGTGCTTAGTATTTTTTTAGTAACACAAGTAATATATGCTATTCGTTTATTATTCGATAAAAAAGTAAAATCAGAATAATTTTGTTACAAAATACATTTTAAATCGAACGTAAAATATTGCCTCTCCTACAATACATATTCTCGTAGCTAAATCGAATTTCAAACGACAAACACTTGTAAAATACCAGCGATACAAGCTACCAACCGAAACCAACACCAACGATATTTATACCCATTAACAGAAAACTAGAACGAAAGCTGAAGCACAATACACTGTGCACGAGCGACGTTCCATTAGCATAAATCGCCAAGCGGAGAACGATAAAAGCTACAAACGGGTCCTGTTTTCTAATTACGAAACCAGACCCGCCCATAGTCGTGTCTCATTATGAATCTTACCAACGCCCAGTGCTTGAAACACGGACAATAAAAGGTTATATGTCATCCAAACATTGGTAATTTATTCGAATAGATCAAACAAACGATTTATTCAATTTATTAGCCTAGAATTTATTAGATGATAACGCATACATATACGTAATGATTTCGATATATAGATTTGATATTTCAATTTCTAAATCTTTTCTTTTTCAATAAATATTTCTATCTTCTGGTAAATTTTTATGTAAAACTGAACATTTTCCCTTTTGTATTAGGTCATTCCATAAGTTCGTACCGACTTTTGTGTATACATTTCATGTGTCGATTTATAAACATATGGCGATAAGGGACCAATGCACTTGAAAAATGGGAAGAAGTTATACAACGAGAGGGGGATTACATTTTTTCATGAAACTGATAGGTATGTAAACAATCTTAACATATATAACCGCTCAAAAAACGGATATGCTTTTACTTTTTCAACTTTTATACTGAGTATTATAGACTTCTCCAGCCAAACTTTATTGATATATTCTACAATCAGTATAAATTAAGGAAAAAAGTTGTATCAATAAGTATATATAGAATATATGTACTCCTAGAATATATAGACAAAGTTTAAAAAAACTGGGCATATCCTATATAATGGGAATAAAAAATGATTTATTAATAATCTATGATTGCTGGTTCAATTATGCATCCTGATTGATTCAATTATATAAGAGTTATGCATTCAATTATATCAGACAAGTCTCATACACTGGTTAGAGACTTTTGCACACTACTGTACATTTTACACGTGACCTCCGTGGTTAGTTCACAGCTGCCATATGTCATAACAGACCGAGTGTCGACGATGCAGTTCGTACGTCACGAACAGACACACGGGTTCATTAGACGAGTCGATCAGACGAGGTTCTGTGAAAGATTGTAGCTTGTATTGCATGTATCCTGCGGGATGTCTATCGAAGATCAGGACAAGATAGGATTGCTTCACTGTTAATCTGCTAATTGAGTCATTCTTCAACCAGAAACTACTCTAGTCTTACAGTAATTATATAATCTAGAAAGTAAAGACATTCTATTTATAAAAGATCTTCTAGATTACATTTCTAAGGATCAGGATGTTTTCAAAATATTCAAATGAATCGGAACTTTTTTTCAATCTTCGAGTCATTATTATGCCAAAGATCTTCGCTAGTATTATAAAACTATTTTCCAATTGATACCTTGGCAATATAAGGCTAGCTGTTGGTCAAAACATTTATTGATTATGTAATTTTTTATCTATCTATCTATCTATTTATTAACCTACTTATAAGTGATTCGAGTACTGAAGGATAACTAAATCATTATATTAGTATTATGTCTTGAGACAGCCGACATATGTTGAAGTGTGTTGAAATACACGCATTGCCTCCTAAATTTCATTAAACTACATCAGAATAGGATCTCAACAGCCAGGATGGTTTGTACTGATTTCTTCATTAATGCAACCTATTGCCAATATCGATATCAATCTACACACATTGTAACTTGCTTCATGAAACTTGAGGATTCCTAGGGATTGATTGATGAGTCTCGTAACAGATTGCTTAAGCCTTAAGAAATCGCGAGATTATCTTCCATCTGGAAGGAAAAGATACAGGTACATTTTGACCTTAACATTTTGATTAATGACATGTAGATGTTTTGTTCCGCAGTAATGAAAACCGATCCGCGTCATCCCGTTCCCGATCCGCCAATTGAATCTTTCTGTCTCAATTCTACACCTCTACATCGGTACGAATAATTTTTTGATTCGCTGATTCTGACGCCAACAATGTACCCCTCCCCACTTTACCTTAAAAAAATAACACTCTATAAACTGGAAACTAGGTCAGCAATCAACCGGGCTCACGCTCTGCCTCACACCCCTTACGCGGAACACACTGTTGTACGAGCCGCTATAATATAGGCTCGTTGACGAGTATCGCCAAGCTTTGCCAGCGCCAGTTTACGCGTCGTTTCCCTATACAACCGCAACCAAACGGTAGAATGAATAGGTACGGTGGGGTTGGGGTCGTAGCAGCGCGTGGGATGGCGTTGGCGGTTATTGAATTATTAATTAAGTCGGTTAATTAATAAACGATAGGCCACAGACCCAGGCAGTTGGCCAAACCCTGGAATGCCAACTTCCAACCACTCGTTTTACGCGATCGTCACCCTCAACCGCCATTTCCAATCCTCTTACACTTCTGCTTTCATATATCTTCGATATTAGACAGCGACCAAAGCTGACTTTCTCTTCTTTATTCTCTTTCCTTCTTCTATAACCTTCTATTTCTCATTTTGCCTCTTCGTCTGCTGCCGTCCTCCTCCTCCTTTTTGTCTCTCGTTATTTATTTTATTATACCTTTTTCGAAGATGGTGGCAGATCCTCCATTTTTTTAGGTTCATTCCGCACCTGTACATCTTCATTCGCCCAGGGAAATTAATGTTTCCTCGGAACATGAGTTTCCCTTTCTCTCCGGGCGTCTTCGCGGCAAATTATTAATCGTCCCGCCGCGTCATAGAGTGTAGCAACGACGAGATTCTCTTCTTCGGCAAGCGTTGTGTATAATTCTTAATTTCCGTCCTGGCGTCACCTTTTCTATCGTATTTTTGTAAGAAACTAATTTTCAGCTGGGGTAATTCGTTTAGTTGTTATCCTCTTTTATTTTAGAAATAAATAATAATAAAAGCAAATTTTTGATTGGGAAAATTAATTTGGTTATCAGTTTCCTCTTTTATGTTTTCGGGCAGCTAATTTTTCAGTGAAGACATTGGTTTCACTGTCATCTTCCTTTCCTAATTTGTTTAAAAATCTAATTTAAGATTGGGAAAATTCAATACCTTGAGTTGGTTGTTAATACAACTTTAAATTTATATTAGTAAGGACTTTAGATATTGATTTGACTATCGTTTCTTTTTTCTAATTTTCTTAAAGAATTATTTTTGAGAAAGTTATCTTTAAATTATTTTTAAATTTGATTTAGTTGTTATCTGTTTTCCTAATTTTTAAGGATCTAACTTTATGGGAGAAAACTTGATTTCACTGTCATCTTGTATTCCTAACTTTTAACACTCAGCAGGCTAATTTTCGGATGAGAAAATTTATTTGATTGTCAACTCCTCTTTTTATAATTAATTGCTGGCTGGGGAAATTAGCAGAGCTGGTTACGTTCTGATAGTAATAGAAGAGGATGAAATCGACGGTTTGTACGATATTTGTTACTGATCGAGTGGTAATTAATAGCAGTTTAATGATGCAGGTTTGAGCAAATTTGATGGAAGATAACAATATGCCAGATTGAAGGGTATTAACGATAATACGCAATTTGATGGATTAGATGCAGGATGATTCCAAAGCAATTGAATTTCATAAGCTGTATATCGATCGGAATTTTACCTTGTAACTAAACGTCATCAGTTTAATTAGCGTACTCAAAATTTGATTATTCTTTGATCTTTAAATATATATAATCAAATATGTAACATATTATTATTACTTGTCAATTTGTTAGTTATCATTATTGACCTAACTTTAATAATAATTAAAATAAATTGATATATAATATTATTAATTTATACCTGTTAAATATCGATTATTATACATAGTTAGCCCCGTCGCTTATCCTCTTCAAGAAATTTTTCTATCGTTAAGAAATCTTCTTTAGGTTTGAGAAAAATTTGAAAAGATCATTAGGGATATACGTAGATAATTTCTCATTTCACTTTCATCTTAAAGTTGTTCTTAAAGTATTAAACGTATTTTTGCTCGCTAAGACAAAGATAAGATTGAGACATAAAAATTCGAAGACCGTAACAGAGTTATTGTTTGAGTGATTATCATCTTTATGCATCAATGCAACAAATATAGTGATAAGAAAGGAGCAAAGATAAAAATTGTGCAGCAAGATTTTGTCAACATTTTAATTTCATAATGGAAAATAAAGTTCCATTTTGGTTATAAACATTCTGCAAATTTATTATGCATCGAAATATTTCTATTATAATTAAACGTTACTTCATTTTGTAATGACGATGGACAATAAATATTGCTATTATTTACAAGTAGACATAACTATGCAATCCAGAACTCTGATCGCTGATTTTCACTACCGATTTCCCGGGAACCTCGATTTCAGCGTGTTTAATTCGAAAAGCAAAATATTTTGGTTGTCGGCAACGGTATTTATAAAATTTGTTACAAAAATCGTTGATTTTTCAACGGACTGATATTTGGCCGCGAGATAAACGTTATATCTATCTGCTCGTTCGCAAAACACCAGTTAGCTTGCGCAAATATTTATAGAGCCAGATGCAAAAGCAGAAACGTTCGAATTTATTTTTCGTTGTAATTGTGATGTTAAAACTGCGAGACCGAATGACGATCACTGTCATCGACAAGTTGTGATTTCTGCTTCTATCATTTCTTTCTTTAACTTGTTTGTTTCTATTTTCTTTATCTTTTTTTTTAACTAGTTTCGCCATCGAATTAATTTTAATCATGTGTAAATCACGATAACCATAAAATTAAGTCGTAATGCCATTAAAAAATCACTCCATTGATGTAACAATTGTGAAATATTTTATTCCGGATTTGTTATTATAATTTTAGTTATATAGCTTTCGTCGACACAACTATTTCTTTACAGAGATACAAATTTTAGTTAATTTTAAGGTAATAGAGAGGTAATAGAGCGCGAAACGTTTGAATAAGACAGTGGGGTTGGCTGCTAAGTGAGAGTTGATGATGTTAGATAGCCTTAGCCAAAGAGATACCATAGAATACAAATTACGTTAAATTATAACTTAATTACGTATCAAATTTTAATCTACGTATTGCGTTCTATAAATGGAGAAATTAGTTTGGTATCTTAATCGATATTCTGACTTCAGACAGATTATAGTAAAGAAAATATATTAATACGAATTGTTGTTTACTTGCAAATTAAATGTCTATTGCGTTTTATAAATGAATTTTCACGGATACAATATGAATAAATGAATTTATATCATAATGAGATTACTTTTCAATATTTAATAGGTCAATTTGTCTTTCGATCTTCAAAATTTAATTAAAGAGCCTGATTGAAAATATTTGATAAAGAAGAAACTTCTATCAAATGTTCCAAGAATGTTAAATTCATTTCATGTATGTAAATTGCCTTGTTTTGAATAATTACTATCGCAAACAATAAAAAGGGCCAATTAAAGTGTATTGTTTCGTTTCATCGACTATTATTCAATTTATCTAAAATGCAAATTCGATATCAGTTTGCTGGTGCACGTAATGTAGTCACACGCATATTCGAAGGGCGCGTAACGCGAAATCGGACGTAATGTAATTTCCATGCAGAAACAGTCAAAGTAGAGACTCGAATGAAACTCATAAAATACTTCTACGGGCATTTACGCGGTTATACAATTTTTTTCTACAACATTTCTGAGCTTCGTGACGTTTTATCGGGATAGCTTTTAATCATCGTGTCGCGTTTCTTCCGGGCACCCGTTAGATAAAAGTTAGATGTGCGACAAACGTAGTGTAAGCCAGGGTAGAATGGCGGAAAGTACCAACGCGATACGATAAGCTAGAGGCACTCGTACGTTGAAAAAAAAAAGCGAAACCAAAAATGGAGAAATATCATAACTACATATATGTCACATGGAAATATAATATACCGAGTGGCCTCGATCTGAGCCCTAAACTCATTTCTGGTATGTTACACGACTTAAAACTTCGCCATCGTGGTCTCCTGTACTCTAGATTTAAAGCCTCTTCAAGACGTCTATTCCTTCCACTTTATTTTTATCTTCAAAGAGAGGAATAAGTATAAACTGTGACAATATAGGTATTATAATTTCTATATTTACTTTAACTTTCTCAGTTGTTTGCAAGTTGCCAGATATTCTTTCATTCATTTTCTCTCGGTATTATTTTTATAATAAAAATATTGTAAATATATATTGTAACATCACCTATTTCATTTTTAGTTTTAGCCTATCATAATTTTGTTACATTTAGTTACTTAATTCGTAACATGCTAACACAAATATTGTTACATGCAATTAAATTGTTTGCTTGTTTGATAGATAACAAGACATTAATAACGAACGAGTGAAGAACGCAATTAATATGAGGTATAACCCCAAAAGCAACCTGTTGCCAGCGGTAATAAATAAGGCGGTTGATTGTATCGTTGGGAAATTTGTGCTTCTTGAGCTTTCTGATCCTTGTCTGGCGTTTCTTCTTGCTTTTAATGTTGTTCTCACTTCACAATTATTGGTTATTTATGGACTTACTAATTTCGAACACAAAGTTTTCCAGTTATCTTTATCCTTCTAAATGAGAACTTGGGCACATTGCGGTAATTGTTATCGAAAATTGATTCTCCGCTATCATAATAATTAATTTGTTGAATCTTTTTCGTGATTTATGATAATTGTGATACGTGAGTATTTTCTTCACTAGTAAGATTATAACTTATTCCTTCAACTGGCTCATTAGCTCAGTTGGTTAGAGCGTCGTGCTAATAACGCGAAGGTCGTGGGTTCGATCCCCTCATGAGCCAAAAAAAAGTAAGATTATTAAAACAGGGGAATATTGTTTATTCTCTGAAATCTTATCTTCTCTTTTACAAAAACTTTCTGCATCGAAACAATCGATAAACTTGCTGCTATCGCCTCTAAATTCCTGAAAAAGCAAGAATCAGAAACGAGGACTAAGATTCCAGAATCACTGCTAAACACAGTATAACCAAACAAACCCTGGTCCTAAACATACTAAATCCTCTCTTTTTGTGTATGTAATCGGTAGAACATGAATATTTATGCAAATTCACATTTTTATTAATACTGTAGCGGCACATGAGTCAGAGGACATTTAGAATCATGTTGTTATTTTACCTCGGAGTATCAAGACCGTTAGATTATAAGCAATGTAAAAACAAATAAACTCCGAGCAAAACAATGTCGCCGCTACGTGCAACCGTCGAACAAAGAAAATTTTCCGGCTCTCCCCGGAAGTATAAGTCGAATATCTACAAAGTATCGAACGGTTTATATCGAGCATTAACGAGTATTTCCGAGTATCTACGCGATGAACAATAACGAGTTTTATATTGTATCAAGGACTCTGTATACGTATATTTATTTATTTTAAATATACCTGACGGACTGCGACAATCATATTTCGCTTTCGTTATTTCACAATACTATTCACGACCAATCCTCCACAATACTCTCAATATTCTTTGTTTGGCATAGATACTTGCTTCATGTACTAAATCATCGACTATAAAGTTTTAAATTATTCGCTAATTCACGGTGCACGCTTACGTCGAAATTCTGCTGCATCTGCAGCATCCACAGTGCAAGCAATAAGAAACAGCAAAATAGCGGACATTGATGAACGAGCGCACGACTTACAAGCATTATTCTTTCGCCATGCAGGAAAATTTTGATCCGATCCATCAGTGCGTGCACGTGGTTACCCATGTTCGCTATTATTTCAACGTTCTTTCCAATTTCTCTGTGACTCGTCCGGAAATAAAAGCGAGCCCTGTCACAGAAGTAGTGGTCAAGTAGAAAAACGATAACAGCGTGCACATGGTCACCGGCTGAAGAGAAGAACGAAAGCAAATGTTGTCGGCGCATCGACGGCGATCAGAAATAGAAAACTATAGCCGGGCGAAACCGAACGAGAAAAATCGAGCCTGGAGGAACGAAGGTCGCGAAGTCGAGAGAATCGAATTACGCGATACGGACCATAAAATAAATAGACGAATATTCATTCCATTCCGACATCCACCTATTCGCCCATCCCTTGTCCTCTGTTTTCTCTGCGCTTATTCCTTTTACGTTTCGTTGTTTTCTCTTCCTTCTTTTTTGTTGTCGCTCGTTCCCTGTTTCGTGTTAATCGATTACTTTATTAGCGGAGTCGGTGATTCTCGAAAGACAGAATTGGTAGTCAGAGCTCTTTTTTTGGAAAAAGAAGATTGAATGTCAAGCAAATTTATTAATTGTGACAGTGGGATACTTAATGACCAATAGCCATATTAAGTTCAAATAATATTCGAGTAGCAAAGAATTTGTTGTAGAACTGGAATTTTGAGATTTTAGCAGCATTGGAAAATTACGTTTTGTAATTAAAAATTTACTTCTCAATAGATTAATAGAAACCAAAAGAAACTTCAATCCACTTTTGCATTCGGTCACGTGATCGGTCACATTTAATTCCAATCAAATTATCCCCAATTTAAAATTTTCCCTTCCGTCGTCCTCATTCTAAATTGCTCGCCAATTCACGGCGCACGTTTACGTCGTTTCAATTTTCCATGTTTCCGTTCGCTTACAATTCAGCCGGATATCCCACGTTTCCCTTTTTCCGTGGATCGGCACGACGAGTAATTCGAAGGCTGAATACTTTCGAAGGCGCTCGAGATTTGCCGCGATATCACCCCCCGCCCCTCCGCGCATTTTCCCGTCGCGTTTCTCTTTCCCCTCAACAATTCGATACCAAATGACCAACTACAAAATTCGCCTAGCTCTCTCTCGTCACGTCTCGCTAAGATACAATATACCTGCCCGGTGATAGCATCGAGTGTAAACTGTGGAAAGTGTCACGTAGCCTGACGGCAGATTTCTCGTTTGAATTTGTTTCAATAGGAAACTTTCAATGACAGATTAAAAAGTGGTCGAATGAAGAAAACATATAATAAAAATAAATATACGATATAGTATCTAATAAAAATAAATAATAAATGATATAATATAGTATCATAATAAATAAGAATGTATGAGGCAATATATAATCTCAATATAATCAAAAAATTAAAAAATTAAAAAATTTCAATGTAAGATCAGAAAGTATAATTCTAGAATTAAAAGAAATATATGCTAAAAACAAAATAGAATTAAGTATAGAAAGTACTTTTAATTGGTTCTGAAGATATAGTATAGTACTACGAAGCATAATAGATGTAGGTATCTAAATCCTATAAAACCTTTGAATGGCAGCCTGCAGCAGTGTGACCTACATTTTTTGTGTACCACTTAGTGGTAGTAATAGCATAAAGAACGCAGACATGGTCTGTCACTGACCAGGGCACTGTTAAGGAGGTTGCGAGAGACCTCTAGAAAATTAACCGGCGAATTTCCATGTCTAGCTTTCGCATACCGATTTCTTTCGCCGGCTTCTTTCCAGCCGCGGCTTTCACGAGGAACATTCCGGATATCACGAATAGGCGGGACGAAACCGAAACGTGATTCAGTTCGTAACGGGACAAAAACTGTAATCGAATTCGTCGTCTAGTTGCACAACTCTCTTTTCCAGTAGCGTGACTCCACGAATTTTTTTCTCACCCTCGTCTCGCGATTTGAGTGAATACCATCTGTCTGAATAGTCTGCACGAATTGAAGAAGTTCAGCAATGGAACGAGAAGGCCGATATTAGCGCCCCGATATTTATGTTTTTGCAGTTACATCAGGAACAGTATAACAAAGAAAATAATTAGTTGCACGAAAGTATTTGTATACACTTATCATGAAAAACATTACTAACATCTCCATATTGTACGTTTCACGGTAAGACATTTTAAGATTTTGTTAACATCGTGATGGGATACGGCCATGTTGATTGGATTAGTAGAATTTGCAAATTGAGAAATTGGAAAATATTTACGCAACATTTTGCAAACATATACTAAACACAAAATTAGTGTACAGCATGAACAGCCATTTTGAGGTTACAGAACAGTCGTTAGAATATTTACTAGGTGAAACAAATTCCTGCTTAGATCGCATTTCTTTAATTCAACTCGTAAAAATATAAATACATAAAATGTAAAATATAAAAATATAAATATCTGCAGTCTAGTTATCAAAACTTCTTCAACAGTGTCATAACGCCTTTATGAGGGCGTTAGCAACGTCTGCTGATCAGTATGCCGAGGAAGGAACGGAAGACTTAGCATCGCTCTCCCTTACCTCCCATGTGGCTTCACCCTGAGCCAAGGGTAGGGAGTATAAAATTTCCCAGGAGATACAGCTCGTGGGTAGATGGACCAATGATAGGGGAGGAACGGAGGAACGATGAAAAAGGACGAAACTCACGATACGTGCGTGATTCTCGAACGCGGATGACTCTCGCTGCTGGAACTTTCCGGCTGAAACAATTACCAACCATAGTAGAGAAAGAGAGACAGAGAGAGAGGATTTTATACGATAAGGGCTGTACGGAGCAAGAATGAACGTGCCGACGTGTTCCAAGTCAATTTATAAATGTACGACGCTTTTGGTATATGATTTAAAGAAAGAACGACTTGTTTAGAGATCTTTTTCTGGAAATTGAAGTACAGTGATTACGAAAAGTATATATTTACTTTCCAATGGAGCATTTTTTTATTAGGTTCCACGTTTCATTTTCATGGTATTACATTTTCGTGATCATACGAAAGTATTACTAAATGATATGAGACCTAATATATTTGGACTTGATTAATTGGTATATTAGTGCGATAATGAATACAGTGGTGTACAAATATTTTTTGTAGCCACCATATATTAACTTTGTCGTTTATAAATAACGCTCATAAGAGTTGCGTAGTACGATGAATATTTTGTTGAAATATTATAAAATTTATTATACGAAAAATATAAACATGCTGCAATGTCTTTTTAGTTTCCAAGGAAAAAGACAGAAAATGACAAGTGCAAGTTTTAATATCAAAATCCCAGAACCAGAGCATATTAAGTTATACTTTTTAAACTTTAGAGAACAGATCAAAGTTGCAAAAACCTTGTAACGAAATACGGATTTAATATCATTTTTGCGCTATTATATTAAAAAGAACTTAGAACGAAAAAATTTTTACTATCAGAAAGAGTGAAAAATTTGATACGGAAAACATGTAAAATATCATATTTTTTTAATTTAAATCTCGAATCACGCTGTATCGAATGAGAAGCGAAAGACGTTCGCAATTAATACAGCATTATTCGATATCGAGTGAGATTCGGGTCGTGATCAGAAGCAATTGCGGCAGCTTAAAGCGGATGGCTTTTGTCTCGCGAGGAAAGGACTTAAAATGGGGAGCGCAAATTAATGACGGCCGCGAGTGGAGTATTCTGTAATTCTTTCGTGGCGTCTTCTGGCAGCGGAGTTGCCAGGAAGCCCGGCAAAAAGCGGAAAAAGTGTTAAGCGCGTGGAAGTAGCTATCGCTGATAGAAGTAATGGTTCTCGGAAAAAGAAGGAAACGGGACTAAGAATCCTCTCTAACGTCCAAAGGTCTATATGTTACCATATCTCTGGAACAGTAACATATTTCTCCGTTAATCTATTAGAGCTGCTCGACGTACCGCCATTTTTGTCGGCCGTTGTTCCTTGAAATTTTCATCGATCATCACCATTCCACGGAAATTCGCTTATATAACGATTCGCTTTCAACTCGGACGAAATATCTCGAGGAAAATTCGTTTAACCGTCACCAATATGCACATTTACATTTCACGTTCATTCGTAATAGATAGCACTTATGTGTCTTGTGAATTTTCTTGGTCTTTTCTTTATTCTGTGAAATTAAATTCGATGCGAATCGTGTAGCATAAATATTCCTCCTACGTATATTCTAATTATGATAATAAACAAAATTCAATTTTTTCTTATTATAATAATAAATTTAATTTATTATAATAAACTATTGACAATCAAGGGCCTGTATCAAACATGTATTCTCAATTAAAGGTCTTTTAGGTACCAAGTTATAAGCACAATATCTATGTATATAGTCAAGGATAAATAATAAGGATAAATTAAAAAAGCATAAATTTCATCGACAATGTTTGAAAAAACATTTTCAAACTTTTATAATTCCACTTTTTAAAAAGTTGCAAATATATGAACGAGTCAATATATTTGGCCGATTATAGCGCATAATCTTTCTGTTAAAAAGTAATTTATCTTCGAGATTGGTTTCGAATGATCATGAAAGTTAGTACTATCTTCTTCATTTATATTTTTATTCATATTTATTTATATTTCATTTTATGATATGTGGAATTCTGTTGGTGTTTCTCTGTTATACCCTCCATAGTCAGTATTTTATTCATATACCGCAGGAAAAATGTATTATTGATTGCAACTTTTTATTTGAGATCTTATATTTCGTATTTAACAAGGATATGAACTTTTATAAGAAAAGTCGTTTCTTTTTATATAAAATATTTCGTCGCGAGATACGATTTTCTATTATGGATAAAATTTAGGATTTTATAGTCATACAGAAGAATATTTTATGCATACATTATAGAGAAATTTCATACATCAGACTGCGTTAAACAATTAATTATAATAGTTGAAATGTGAGCAGAGTCCATTTGCATTCAACGCATGGGAAGCATATATAATCGTCTGTGCAACATTTGTCATCCACATCTTCGTATGCCATACGCATGTATAGCTTCCTAAGTAGAGAAATTATTACATGAAACGAATGGAAAATATTACTCTAATTTTTACAAGGAAGAAACTGCGTTCCAAAAAATCGAAACAGATAAATGTTTTAAAACTGTTTATTGTATGATTATATTAATGATATTGTTTACTTTTTTCTTTTTTATCTTCGAAAATATATTTCACGAATATTCGACTTTATATCCCAATATCGTGGAAACCATACTAAAACGAAAGAACCGGAAAATTGCGTGTTCCTTAATCGTGTCGAAAATGTAATTCAACCCTCTCTTATCGGCTGAAGTAAACGACATCTACGAAGAATTGCAGCCACCCTTAATCTAAATGTAAACGTTTTACGAGACATCGACGCGAGTGCCTCCTTATTTATCTCTGCTATAACACGCTATATAATATCAAGCTCCCCTGTCAAATCAAGTACTAAAAATACCCGTAAAACCTTCATTTTAAAACGTCAACTGACTCGCTTCACAATCCAACCTCGAAAATACAACTTTTGAGTAAACTATTTCTCTCGTTCAATTTTTATCCAATTATATTACATAGCATTTTACATCAAAAAACAATTATGTTGTACCGCACGCTATAGTAAACTTCCTAACTCCGGAAAAATGCAGTACAAAAATATAAAATAAGTTTCTTTATATATTTGAATAAATGTGAATATTTTGTTATTTCAATGTAAAAAGACACTAAGATGCTAAAGAGGCTACAGTAATATAGCTATTGTCTAGTAAGCTGTAAAAGCTTATGCTAATCTTTATAATCTTAAATATTTCGAAAACTACAAAATCTTGAAAAATTCTAGCAACAAACTTAACGATTATCATTAAAATATATTAGAAAATGTTTAAATAAATTGAAATTTTTCTGAACCCAGCTAAAGGAATGAAATCAAAACAGATATTCGTTTCGTATACTAAATATTACACCACCACTTTATTTTCGATATTTTACATATTTCTTCACGTTATATAACGTTCCATATATCTGTACATTTTTAAATTTCCAATAAATGCATGATCATTCACAGTCATCGCAACATTTCCAATGTTCTCTACCATATACCCACCGATAACCCACCCCCTTCCCTGAAACCTTCTCGAAAACAAAACGTAAATAAAAAACAAATAGTAGGAAAAATCCAAAATAAAATAGTCGAATATATTCGCATGGAGGATAAGGCCGACAAATAGGAAAAAGTTGAGCCAGCCGGCGAGGGAAAATATCGTGCCACGTGTTACCCTGAAAAATTAATCGTTTCAGGACTCTCCGGGGAGAAACTGCGGCTGCCACCCCCATCCCTTGTCGTAGCCAAGTCCTGGAGGACGAGTTAGCCCGTAAATTCTCGGCGAACGCGACGCATCGTCCGGCCAGCATGAAAATTAATGACAGGGGCGTGATAGGAGGTGGGTTCCTCGGGCAAGTAACCCTGCAAGACTGAGCGGAGGTGGCGCTGGCGTGGCAATAATGCAAACAGACATGCGATAATCTGCGATAGCTCGTTAGCAGAGGCGAGGAACACGTAAGTCATACGTGTGTTTCTGCCACGTGCCCCTTGACGAGGGTTGCTTACGTGTTTCCAAGCCACCACCAAGGATGATCGCCTTGTAGAGTACCCGGAAAGCGATCCCATTTCGTCTTCCATTCCTAGCCAATGCGTTTTAAGGGTTTTTTTTTAACGGGACAGAAAACGTGCAATTTATACGACACGCCTTGGATCAAGCAGCGTTAGCTAAGAAAGAGCAATTCTCTGCTCTTTTCGTGGCTTTCGGGAGGGTTAAAAGAGATTATGAGGCTGAATAAAGAGAAACGGGGATATTTAGTGAGCATTTGTGGGGATGAATAGTTGCGATGGATTAAAATTTGGAAGCAAATTGCAAATTGTCACACTTCTAGTCACGTTACAAAATTTGAACCCGTACAATCGAGACATATTTCTTGGAACAGTAATCAATGCTTTATGGTATATCTGCAACGAAATCCGCCACTACCTATACGTAAAATCGGCTTCCGAAGAAATAAAACGACCACGTAGTCGCTACCAGAACAGACAGGAGAATCATCCCGATACAACAGCTGCGGAACTTTATACATCTGATAGACCCAGGAGATTACAGAGAAAACACTTGGTTGACGAGATTAGAGATTTCTTCTCTGATTAAGCATTAAATCTCCACAAATTCCACGATGCTTAATTAACGCAATTACGCTAACGGCATTGATACTGACGTTTTTACAAGGGGATAAACGTCTACGTGTTAAATGAACCTACGCCAATAAGACAATCTACCGAGTATCCTTATTTGGATAAATTGTAAAGCTTCTACGAAGAAAAAAATACTACTTTTACTATTAATTATGTATTATATGATATATGATAGTTTTTTATTATATATAGTACTATATTCAAGAATATATCTTTGAATATATGATACCATTCTGAATATACTATTTATATATGTTATACATCTTTCCTGGCATACGATATCACACGATTATCATGACCACAATAATATTGTTTGGAACAAACTCGAGAGTGTGTATAGAAGTTACAAGATATTTACTGCAAACGATTTTAAATGGGTCTAACTAATCTATTCGTATGTCCAATCCAGAATTGTAGGGTTTCAGCAATTAGCCACGAGAACGATCGATTTAAATGAAACATTCTCGGAACAAGATTCAGGGATAACGCCGGAAGACATATCGGCCAGCTTGAAAGGACTTAGTGGAAGCGTTAAAGCAAACCGTACTTGGAGAATCGGGCCGAAATCAATATCTTCGTACACCTTGAACACGACTCACAAATCCTAGTAATGTTCGACTTACTAAAGCGATCATATCGGTTAATTAACATTAAACACGATAACTACTGGTTTTGAATTTTGCATTGTTTTCTTTTATCGACATATACTGCGTTAGAAAAGTGATAACCTTAACAACTATTATAACGTTTTTACAATCTTGTGATAAGAATCCCTAAATATTAAAAATGTATAAGAAACTCATACGTAAAGCCTGTTTTCAAATTAGGTCAGTCAGTTTTGAAATTAGGAAAGAAACAAATGCTAAGAATTGGATAATGTTGCAGTATATTTTCATTTTGTATACTTTTATCTTTTAAAGATGACAACTACAGCTACAAAAGTTAATTATCGGTCAGTCTTAAAATTAAGGAAAAGCAAAAGATAGCGAAGTACATTTCCTACATTTATGAATATCTATGCAAATTTATTTTCTTATTAATACAAGCAAAGAAATAGAACTTGGTTAGTGATTTGTTTCACTTATTTAATATTGTAAAAAGTACTCTGCTATAGATCCATTTTTCCACTTTCAACACTAAAAGTATATTTTTAATACTACACAGAGTTGTATTTGCAATTTTTCTTAGAAATTTATGTAGATTTACAGTGGTTCGATTTTGCGAATTTATATGGTTTGTTATAAAATTTTATATTTTTTCTTGCACATATATCTTTTTAGACACTTTTCATTTTTAGATTTTAAGCTTTCACGATAGCTAGATGACATGTTTGTGGTCTTTCGGGTTTCGATCATATTTGTATCAATACGAAAGCGCTTGGTTTCGTCGTTTCATGAACATCCCTTCTGAACGAATTCCTCGTAAACTTTACATTTTCATTTCTCTCAAACGGCTTTAGTGAATGCTTCAGTTAATAGTTCTATTCTCAAACAATTGCATATTAATTTAACTGGTGCAATTAATAACTATTCCTTAATTGTCATAAAACAGCATAAATAACAATTAAAAAAAATAACGAAAAAATACAAATACGCCATAGAATTAAGAGAAGAAAAACAAGTCATAACGACGTGACATTGTACCACGATAAGTGATTAGAAATGCGACTGGTGACCACTGCCAATCATCCGGAAGCCGCCAGCCGCATAGCAATTTCCTGTGGCTCCTGCAGGGCCATGCTCGATCCCTCGGTGCGTCCTTTAACTGTCTCATACCTTCACGATGATCAATCCGAAGATTTAGAGACGCTTTCGTTTCCTCTAGCAGAGAATCTAGTCCCGTCTCCTTTACAGATAGCACCATACCCCGAAACAATCACCGACTCAGCTAATTGTACTGCTTGGATTTTCCCCCTTATCGTTTCCCTTTCATTTTCTTCCTCATTAGATCTTGCCACACTCTTCCTTTCTTCTTTTATTATTCTACGCGTGCATTCGAGAATAGAATAGTCGCCGAAACGATTCTCTCTTAATTCGAATGTATTCTTTAGCAAGTTGAATCTTTCTCTTTCGAACTTTTATTTTTATTGAAAGAATTTTACGTGATTGAGTTAATGAATAATTGTAAAACGTTGGAGGATTATTGATAAGTATTCTAGAGTCTTGTTCAGATTTGTAGAAAACGCGAAAAAGTAAACGATACGAGGCTTGAGTTAATCCAGTTTGTAATAAATTAACGATAAATTAAATATGCAATAACAATAACCCATGATGAGTAGTGATAAGATATATGGTATATATAATATAATGTATAATTATACGAAAGTATATCTACGCCGTTTTTCTTCTTCTGCGTATTCATTCGAGAGCAAGATAGTTGTCAGAAAGATTCTCTGTTGATTTCAATGTGCTCTTTCGTAAGTTGAAGATAGATGGTTTAAGTTAGGTTTAATGGAAAGTAGATGGAAATCTTTTCTGAAGTAGAAAATTGTTAAAAAGTTGCGGTTATTATCCTAGTTTCGTCTTGTCCTCGTATTTTTCGGTCTTTCGCACAGGCGTATCTCCACATATCCATAATAGTGCAATCTCTGTTAGGTTGATGCAAATAAATATACATTTCCCATGCAATATATATTTTGAGAATGTTCATTTCCATGTTTAGGGATATATGTATGCGCTTTTTCTGGCTGCTTGTTTACTGTTCCCGTATTGTTTACATCTATGTCGTGTTTGTTTACATCTTTAGCATGTGGATTACATTTTCATGATATATTCCCGGAATATCTGTTTCGAGGTATCTGTTTACATTTCCATCGTACCTGATTATTTACATTTACCTCATTTTCATTTGCAATTAATTGCAAACGAATCGTTTTAAAATACCGACGCTTTCTTCATAAAGAACAAAACAATACAGTTTGATTGGCATATAAAAAGATATCTACTTCTTTAGAAATGTCAATGTCTTAAAGTTGAAAAAAATGATCTTGAAAAAAGGAAATCACAATTTTCCTCGCTTCAAACCAACTAATTTGTCCTGGCGCAAATTTTTGCGCTATATCGACGTTACAAAAAATGATAACTTTTTTTTCTTTTTTCTTTTCTTTTTTTTTACGTGGAGGAAATTCGCACGGACACCAAGTCGCACTCCAGCCGAGACAGCAAACGTTCTAATGTGTTCGCCGTCGCCTCGACCGAGGCGAGCGCCGGTGCCAGGCGCTCGAAGTGAGCGCGGAAGGTCCAGTGACCGTCGAGGGTCAGGCCCAGGTATTTCATGCTGGTTCCGACCCCGATCTCAGCCCCCTCCAACCTCAGGCGATAACCCGCTGGAGGCGTCCCGTGATCGGCCCTGCGGTAGAACCACATTGCCTCGGACTTCTCAGGGGACACCCTCAGCCCCAATCCCTTGATCGCGGCGACCACGCGGGCTACAGCCAGTTTCGCCAGACGGACGGTTCCACCCCACGCCGCGCCCCAGACCAGCACCAACGTGTCGTCGGCATAGCACGCCAGCGCCGAGTCCGGAGGCATCGGCACTCGAAGCACCGCGTAGTACGCGATGTTCCATAGCAGCGGACCTAGCACGGAGCCCTGCGGGACCCCGCGGTACACCGCCCTCTCAATCATCCCCCCGCCACGGACGGTGTAGGCGATGCTTCGGTCCCAGAAAAATGCCCAGACCACACCCTGTAGATACGCGGGTACCCGATGAAACTCAAGAACCCGGCATATCCTGTCCCAGGGAATGCTGTTGAAGGCGTTGACCACGTCCAGCGACACGGCCAACGCCACGTAACCGCGCCGTTCGGCCCCCTCGACCAGGGAGTGGACACGGGCTACAGCGTCCGCGCCTCCACCTCGTCCCACCCCGTGAAGCTCTCGTGTCTTCCTCGCCAGACGCAAGAGCGCAACCGGGGGCCTGTCGACCCACCCCCGGACGGCCACGGTTGCTCGATGACAACGCAGCGGGGCCCGCTTTACAACCCGCGGCTGCGCCGGTACTGGGGTATCCCTCCCCTGCACCGTAAACGATTTTTTGTTTTGTCTTGGTGTTCATAATTTTCTCAATATTGCCGAGATCGTCAACTAGAGTATCCATCCTGGTGCCACTCACTCTTTCGCACCCTACTCCGGTCAAGGCCGGTGCAGGGTGACGGGGAGTCCCACAAGAAGGTGAGGTGAGTGGTCTTGGCAGGTACGGGCCCACCAACTTCTCCGAAGTTCTCCGCACCGAATCGGCCATTGGCGGGTGCCCAAGGCGCTGATCCGCCACCGAACATCAGATTCATCGGGGTTTCCCAGGGCGTGGTCCTACGCCCTGAGAACCCGCACCTGCCTCGTGCTCCCCACAAAAACTGATAACTACGAACGGAGACAGCAGTAACTAGGAAATTTAGTAACCCAGGATAAACGAAACACTCTGTACTCAGTGCTTAGAAATAAGTTTTCAATTTATTTGCTAAATACTCTGCCCCACGAACAATTTAGGAACCTTCGCGTGCACCCTATCCACCATCCAACTTTCTCATCCGTTCTCCACAGCTCCACCCATCAAAATCCATTGAAAACGATCATTCAAAAAGTCCAGCGACCTCGTGAACACAGTAAATTCAGCTATACATAAGTCTCTTTGACCATCTTCCATCGCTTGCTTCGACACATGAGAAAATTCGCGCAGGCTCGTTCAATCACTCATAAAATACGCGTTTTGGAAAGGTCTTCCGACTCATCCTGCTTTAAATATTCAAACAACTCTTCTCCTTCTTCTTCTTCTTATTCTGCTTTCTCCTTCGCACTCCAATCAAGCGGCCGTGTCGTCGTCGTCGTCGCTTTTACGCCCGCATCGTGACCCTTCTCACAAAAACCCTCGAACCAGCTGTCGAATGATACGCCAGCGAATCCTTTATAGCTCGCCCTTTTCCGATGTTTACGATCCTGTCCCTATATTCGCTAGTCAAAGAAGCGTATTCGCCCCTTCTCTTCGTTCTTTAACTCCTTTTCATCGAGTTAAGGCGAATTTTCGCTTTGGGTGATTCTGAATGTGCACAGCGAAATGTGTAAGGATTGCTTTCTATAATTATCGATATTGAATTTAAAAATTGCTGTTCTATAAAACAGTAGGAGATGTGACTTCTTCACGCATTCTTGACGTTCCTTCATCTGTGACGTCCATATGTAAAAAACATTGCCTCTTTTTATTTCTGCATTTCAACTGTAGATATGAATAAGTTGTAGTTTAATAAAAATAGTTTTATCTCTCGCTGTAAATACTCTAGCTTTCGTCACTCTGTGCATGAAACGTCTACAATGGACAGTCAGCGGATTGTTCGTTTTTTATCTAGAAGGTTCATTCGTTTCTTGGACAAACATTCGACACGATTCACCCCTCGTGTTGCGATAAACACGCCGTAAAATGATATTTCCTTTTCGTTCCGATGGGGAACCTCCAAAGAGGACCAGATTAAGTCACGCCATGTCCTGAGTTTTGATTTCGCCGAGATACGTTGACATCGAAGTCTCTTTGATCCAGTCGAATATTACCTTTCAGGTAGCTGGAAATATGATTCCTCTTTATTGCTTTTCCTTCCCGTTTCTTCTTCTCTATGGGATTCTAAGCTTGTTATAGGGTTACGTGTCAGGGTGCTGTTTAATTCGGTGTGATATTGGGGTTTTTAGAGAGGGGTCGCGAGATTTATTGGTTTGGATTTAGGGATGACGAAATATCTTGGGAGAGAATATTTTTCTGCCATTTCTGAAAATTACCGCTTTTTAAGACATAAGAAACAAGACAATTGAAACTCATGGTATTTAAGTTCACTAAATTGTTAAGTTCTTCCCTTTTCTTACTCGTTCTTTAAAGATACGAGTGTTCGAATAAGGATACTATTTAACTCTCCATAGACAAACTAGGTCGATGATTATTTAAATTTCAGTTGTGAAACTTTCCCCTTCGAACTTTTACTTTTAAACAGAGATTTTTTTAATGTAATATTGATTGAATGAAAGGTTGATGTGGAAATATATACATATTCAGTGTGTTATTAATAGAATCGTTTATAAGGTGTGTTAACATATTTGTTTCAATCGTTTAAACTTTATTTTTACTTATTTTTATAAATATACGGCTCTCTAGTATTGATATAGTTGATTGCAAGAACTAATTATAGACTTAAACTGATTAAACAATAACTAACTGATAAACGATAACGTAACTGATTAAATAATATTTAAAAAATATTCAGGAAAATAAATCAAACGCGTTAAATGCAGTAGCTAATTAAATAAAGTACTTAAAAAATAGACTCAAACGTGTTAAAAATATCGCCAGAAAGGATTTACCACTCTTTTTATTTTTATCATCTACAATGATCATTATTATATAAATATATAATTATTGTGTAATAAATAGCTTTTGCACATTGTTTGTACAATCATAAACATAACTTTCGTTTATGGTAACTCAGCTTCAAGATAGTTTATAAAATAACAGAGAAATTCCCAGCAAACGAATCTGTAATCAGACTTTTCTACCGCATCTTACTTTCTCGATTAACTTTAAGAAAAACATCTTTTAGCCAAAGAAAATAAAACCCAATTCACCGAGCGATCGCAAATATTTACTCGGTTGCCTTACGTCCTCGTTATCCTAATAAATATATTTTTAATGAAGTGCAAAGATTTTAAAAAATATCTGGATACAGCATATTGTTTATATTGCTTTGTTTGGTGTTGTTAACTTCAAAATTTTAAGCAGAAAATCGAATATTCGAATATAAAGACCTCAGGGGAAAAGCGTTTAATGCGAGAAAGTTTTTGATTTGAGAAAATTGTAGATAAAGTTAAACTGTAATAGAGAAATCTCTATGCCATTTATTTTATTTTACCTTATAAAGGCACTCCTTCAATTTTCCACCATCTGTTACGTTGTCTCAAATGCAATTCCTTTATTCTTCATCTCCATCTCCTTTTGCTTAATAGAAGCACCCCTTACATTCTTTTACTATTTATTATATTCCCTCAAATGCAATTTTTATTATTTTTCATTTTCCTTAGTCTTTTTACTTTGCATTTCGTTATTCTGCCTTGTACCAAACTTGTTACTAAACACACTGCACAAAACTGGCTTTCATTTAAAAAGATGAAGATCAGGAAACTTACAATGACTGTAGATACTGGAATTGCGAAGATGTTCGGTTCTGTCACTGATTGTAGGAAGGTTCTAAAATCAACGAAGAGAATGGTGAATAATGGTGGAAACTGAGGTGTTCGGTCAGGACATTCCACGTAGAAAGCGAGGCATGGAATTTGTAATAAACTAACGAATGTAGAAATTAGGGAGTTTGGTATATTGAGGTATGCATGGAATGACGCTCGTTTTTATCGCTCCGTGGAGAACACACATGGATGAACGGTTTTTGTTAATTGATCGTGTGCAGCTTGTAAATGAAAAATTCCATTGCCCTAGGTAGAATGCTCGGTAACAAGGAATGATCGTTCGATATTCGTGACAATGTAAAATTTAAAATTATATGAATTCAAATTGTTTGAATAAGAATAATAACTCGATTGATACAAAGATCTACAACAATTGTTTGCTTTACTATTAATGTTTTAGATGAAAACGATGAAAACGTGAATTGAACAAAACGTGAGTGTGAACATCGTCAGACATGATCGGACGCACCGTCGCGTTACATCACGATGCAGGCCGTCCTGTTTCCCAATATCGATGCAAATTTTTTTGCATGCGCCACAACTCGTCGCTGGACGCACGAAGGAAACGTTTCTCGAAGGGAAATTAATAGCACGTCCCGTTTAACGGCAGCCAACGCGTCGTTTCGACGACATGGAAATATATTACCGTCGGCGCAAACGTCATCGCTGAATATTCCGAATTTCTAGTCCGCGGGGCTTGATTTCGCGACACAATTTCGATGCAAATTCTCTGGCATTTAACCTTCTTCTCTAAGTGTCTTGTGCACGGATGGTTTCTTCTTTTTTCTTAATATATTCTATAATAAAAAATATTAATTTACAATAGGTTCTTTACTGTAATAATTTTTCTTGTATTTTTATCAGAATAGATTTTTTTATATCTCAATGTATTGTTTGATATTTAATATAACATAATTGATATTTTGAGGATAGAAGATTTTTAACAGATTTATCTTAAATTTATATATTTTGTTCATATCGATCTTTTGTAAGATATTGACGATTCTATTTTTTCTTGATTTTCTGATTTTTATATCACTTGCTACAAAAGGAGTAGTTTAATACGTTCATACTCTGTGATGCAACGTGTACGCCATGGATATCATCGATTTTATATGTAGCGACGCATATGTATGCGTCATCGATGTTTATCCAAGAAATGTGGAGTTCGAAAAAATTTTGCGCCAAATACGTGTCTTCATAGTGCACGTACGAAGCAACACCAATTATTAACTAATCAGTTATTAACTACATTTCATTTTTTATGTTTTTCTATAATGCCATTATTTTGCCATCAGTGAAACAATACTATACATATATAAATAATATTATATAATATAATATATAATAATATGTAAATAAATATATACGATAGGTAAAACAATTCAGATTTTGAAAAAGAGATTTTTATCTCCTTATTCTTTTGCTGCTTAGAAAGGCGGGATTATTCGATGTCGGGTCGTTGATGCCATCGTTTCAGTTCAAAGGAAGGCGAGATTTGCTTTTCCTCCTTTCTCCTCTGATTTTTCGTTTTGGGTATACTTGGCTGAGTGCTCGGTTTCTTGGCGGTTAAGGAAGCTCCACGGGTTGGTGGTCTCGGCTTTAATTCTCTTTTTGCAGCTAACATTGCATTGGAGATAAAAGTGGTTCGCAGGTAGCACTGTGCAATTGTACTGTATGGGTTATATCCGTGGAAAACGATGTTTTCGTAAATGATGATAGTGTGAGCGAGTTGTAAATTCTTATTTTTATCCATATAATAACACTACTAGATACTAGTGGCAGATATTATGGAACGACTTAACGCTATGCAACAATAGTAATAGCGTGCAGCAATTAAATGCTATGTGACGACAATATAAACAAATCAGCATAAATTCTAAGTAATCTTCACGTCTGATTAAAAAAAAAAAAAAAGAAATAAAAGAGGAAAAGAATGAATATCATGTTACATTTGGTCCTGTTCGAATTTCATTTTTTATAAGAATTAAGTAATTTCTACATGAAAAGTATCTTAAACTATCTTTCCTGCTTCATCAAAGAGCAAATAAGTAGCAAACAAATGTAGTAAACATATCATATGAATTTTTGTTCCAACAATTGTTATAACAAAACAGTTTATGGATTATTTAAAATGACCAAATAATGTGAATCGTTCTGCTTTTTTATATGACATCTAAAAATAATGGCAGTCATCTAAATACAAATACATACACGTATAAATTTTATTTGTCCCATTTGCCTAAAAATACACACGTTGGAAACTTTCGCCCGGTGTAGCAATAAGCGAAGAAATCAAGACCATGGGGCATTCTTACTCCCGTTCCATTTGCCGTATTTCACGCACGACTTTTTCACCCCCCCCCCCCCCTTGAAAACGTTCCGAAATACTCGTGGCCTAGGGCAAACGCTCGCAGCGAAAGGTTAAATGGCGGAAAACGGCCGGCCGTGAAGGAGCTGCACCGTGCTGACTTCATTCTACTCCTGAGCTCGGTAAATTCTGGAACGTCGACCGAAGAAGCCAAACGGTGTAACGTTGAAAAGAGAGATGGCTTCGAATTAGAAAAGAAAATGGAGGATGATGATCGTCGAGTGTCGACTCTGTTCTAAGCGGACCTGAAGTTTCACTTTAGCATGCTTTTCGAGAGGAATATCGTCTTTAAGGAAGGTTTCAGATGAGTAAATGCGGGTCTCCTTCTTCTGTTCTTTCGTAGATAGCGGTTCGTAGATGGGTTTTGCCGATGTTTGTGTTTGAAGGTTGAAATGAGTTTGTGGAGGCTTGAAGGTAGTGAGGTTTTGGAAGAATTCGTTTGTGAGCGTGATGGTTAGATCGTGGATGTTCATACATTTATTCAATCATTGGAAGAGCGTTAAAAATTATTTAGAGAATATTACAATAATTAGTCATTTTTAAACTCGTATCTATCACCTGCCGGTTATAAGTGTTCGGTATTGCCTCGAACAAAATGAAATATTGTAAATTTCGTTTGAAAAATTTCAAAGTAACCTTCGTGTCTTTTAAGAAATTTAAAGTTACTTGAATAATTATAAGGACATGATTGAATAATGAATTAAATAATAACTATATTAATCTGACACCGCGTTAGATTCTATACGAATTTTGCTTATAACAATTTCTCTTTCGTTAAACATTAGACAGTAATTTAAATAATTTCCACGTGAAAACCTTAAAGTATCTCTCGTTAAAAAGGCAAGATACGCAAAAAATTACTATGATATATAAAACTTATTTCTCACGATATTCTAAACAATTTCTTAGGAATAATTTTTACAAATAATTAAAAACGATCAAGTAATATGATTCACGCTGTATACACATAAATGACAAATGTAATAATATATATAAATAAACAATAAGAAACATTCGCGTTTGGAAAAGAAATTTATAAATTTCTCAACGAAATTCGCTCGTCTTGAATACTAATCTATGAAAAATGAAAGAAACGCAGGTCTCAGCTGAAATTCCCAGAGGAGCTGCCTCCGAGCGTAAATATAGTCCGCAAGATTGAAAAGTGGAAATTGTCCGCTTCTAATCCGCTTCACGCGCTCATTTTCACGCGCAAGCAGTGAAATAATCTCGTCGAGGAGGGAACAATAGAAAAACCGAGCCGAGGATTTGCTAAAAATTTCACTGAATTGACTTCGACTCGGGAAACGACGAAACAGTGCCTCGAGGCTTCTTCGATTGAAATATTCACACGTTCCCAAACATTTCAACAGACATTTTTACGAGGTCAGCTAGTACTTTTTACTATGTTTAGTTGCGTGTAAAATGAAGGAGCAAATTGAAGGAGCAATTTTCCTTGTTTCCTGTAAGATCTCGCTTTATGTTACGGCCAAGCAAGAAATTACGATTAAAAACAAAAAGTTACATTTATGTCAGGTTTACGAAACGATTAAATTGGTTTAAATAAAAGATTCGCGCGGATTATTCAAAAGTCCAAAAACTCCGAATAAGAAGGGATAAACGCACAAAATCTCCAAGAACTCAAATTCAGAATCTTTCAGGAATTCGCAACATTCTCGAAAAGCGTAAAATTTAATATTTTAAAATGAAAAGAGACATTTTCGGAGATTCGAAATGATAGAAATTCTATGAAGATTCGAACAATAAATTGTAAGAAATTCAGTTTCTGTTACAGAAATCTCACGAAGGTACAAGTTCGAACTTGAGAATTTAAATGCTCCATCTGCCCGATTCAAACTTATTCAAAAACTCATTTATTCAAATCGAATTTGAAATCTAGCGTGGGAAACTTTGAACATTTTCACTACAAATAATACATATAAATTTACTTGTAACTTTAAAGAAAACTATTTCTTTCAAAGCAATATAAAATTCCACAGATCATCTCAAACACCAACGATTCACAAGAAATCGTTAAATCAGCGTGTTGAATATTTTGGGATTATAATACACATAATCTACACGCGAATGTTTGAGGCAGAAATGGAGGACGGAAAGCTTTTGGAAGTTTCGGCGCGTGGAGTTCGTGTAAATTACGAGCGGTAACAATGCACAGTTGCCGGAACATAATAGAAACTTCGGCGTGTTTTTTGTGGAAAAGTGGCGGACGTGTTGCTCAACAGCCGTGTTAGTAGTCGAAGCAAGAAAGAGACGGGGGAATTGGACTCGAGGAAAGGCAAACAAGTAGTGAATGTCGATAATAAAATTTGAGGTGCATTTACATCTCGCAAGTATTTATTGAAAATTGCTCCATAATTGAACGGGACGTCCGCGAATAAAAGTCGTAAACCTCGATCCTTTCATTTCTCAATTTCACCGATATTTTTTACTTGATGAATATTTTCTTAAAAGTGTGAAATGATATCGTGTTTTAAAACATTTAGGTCAAGGATTTTAAATACTTCAAAAAATAATTATCGTAAAATATTTTGGGACATGATAAAGATTTGAAACATTCTTAAAAATATACAAGATACTGCTGAATATTTTTAGACAAGGATATTCATAAAAATATGCAAATACATTAATATTTTTGATTATTTTAGGAGAAACTTTCCGAATATCCGATAAGAGAAAATCATAAAATTGACTGTTGAGATATTTTTCATATTTAGAAGTGAGCAAGCCAATCTGGGGAGTAGGTATATACTGGTTCCGAATCGTAACTGCGAATAACAACACAAGCGGCAAACAGGATAATCGGAAAATCTAATCTGAACTCGCCATTATGGAGAACATGTTCGAGTTTGATCATTGGGATTGATCAGATTACCGAGGCTGTTGAAATATTTCCAAATCCGGTGTAAATCAACCTATAGCCATAGCAATCGATCAGAATGTCGCTCCATACGGACAATATAGCTTTCTTTCCGCATTTTCGTTTCAACTAAAATTCGGTTGGATTATTTAATCGATCTCCGCACATTTTAATCGAAAATACTTATTTAAACCTAAGATTATGGAAAATATAAAGAACACGACTGCTGAACATTTTTTTATTTTCATTTGGTAAAATACAAGATTGTGTTAAATGAATTAATCTAATTGGATATGTTCATTTAAATTATTGATATTTTTTTAATCATATTTTAATAGAGAAAGAATAATAAAATAAATTGGGATAACATAAAATTGTATTGATTCTATTAATCAATTTATATCTGTTTCAATTATAAATATTTGTTTATATTTTATATAACAAAGAAAACCAACTATATACAAACAAAAAAAAAAGACAAAATTTCCCTGATATCAAATACGAGGAGGTTTGTAACGAATGTCTAATCCACTTCTTTTTAAAAAAGTAACAAGTATAACAAGCAGTCGCTTGTTACATAGTATTACGGAAAATGTTCAAAAATTTGCGCAACGAATATTTGGAAACATTTCTACGAGAAACTCTAAACCAGGAAATATACAACACAGTACAGTCATTCTATAATTTGTAGTGTTATATGTATAGCGAAATACAAATAACCTACCCCCAATTTGCACACTGAACCAGAGCATTAGAATTGTCGTTTCAACCCTTAATTTCCATACGTAACTTCGCGACTTCCGCTCTGCTCTTCAGTTCGCAAATTCCTGATTTTTTTCATCCTCGTAGAGTACGATGTTTCCCACCCCTGTTTACAACTTGCAGAGAAAATGGCTGCCTCAGAGGAGATTAAAGAGGATCGCTTAAAACATCCTTCTGAACGTCAAAATTCCCCTTCATACTGTCCACTTTAATAATACAATATATCAAAGCAACGTAAAATAGAAGCAACGTAAAATAAAAATAAAATAACATTCTATTAAAATATTCTACGTTGAAACATATTTTCATAAATAAAAGAAAATAATGTTAAAATAAAACAGCGTTTTAGGGTATAAATGGCTAAATTTATTTATTTAGATCGTGGAACTCGTAATACTCTTTTTAAAAATACAACAATCCACAAAACTGTGCAATAAAAATTAAACAGAATTGAATATTTTACTTTAAATAATACGAGAAGTAGCGTTTGTTAAATATAGAACTTTTAAGAGCATAACAATTGAAAGCCACGTGAACGAAAGAAAACATGGAATAAAGATGAAACAACAGATTGCTGGATAGAAACGTTTAAACTTAAAAGTTAATTAAGTAGCTATAATTATTCCGAATATTGAGCTTGACAACATATTTCAGGGCTATCGAAATTATCCTATTCTAAATAAATATCGTGTTTATTGTAATAACACGTTATTGATATCTTCTCATACGTTCCACGATAAAATCGAATGGCGCGCACTATACAACTGTTACCATAAAATTCTCGTAACAATAGCAATTTGTTATAGCGATTACCGTAACATTAACAGAAAAGAATGATGGAAAGACACGAATCCCGAATTTGTATATTTCAATCCTGCTCTCATTTTAATAATCAAAGAAAGTTTGCAATGCTTTAGGAAGATGTTTAAGATAAAGTAGAAACGAGAATGTCTGCCCAAATTGAATATGTCTTTAACGTTAGAAGAATATAATTGGGTCGATAATGATGGAAAGAACGTAGCAGGGTTAATGCTTATCCACACCTTGGTTCTCACTCTCCAGATCTTCATCCCTTTTTTCGACGATCTGACCCGTAAAAAAACATATCGACTGATTTGATCTTCGTCGGATTAATTTGTACCCTCACGGCAACGTGTTATACTTAATTTGCCGTAAATCAACTCTCACCCCTCCTCAAACAAAGTAACCAGTCACGATCGTAATGAACGTTCGAACGAACGCTGATTTGCGTTTCGTGAAATTGTCTGTAAACGATTTGCCTCTTTCGGTTGTTTTCCACGCGTTTCTTCGGTTCGTTGAATTTTATCGCGGTTTTTCCCAGCTTGAAAAAGAATGCCAGATCTAGTACAAACGAAGGGAAACCAATACTTTCTCGTTTCCTGTCAAACTTGGAATTGTTTTACGGACATAACGTACATAGAACTAGAACGTATCTATGTCAAAGAGATTAGAGAGAAACGTTTTATCTTATTTTGGGATTCGTATAAAAAGAATTCCAGAGTTCGTGTGGGAGTCTACTTTATGTTACTTAAATTAAATTTAGGAGAAGATTGTAGATAAATGTTAGTCAATGTTAGACTTTGGATTTGGTCTCTTTGTACTTTAAATACTCTTTAAGAATTTTGTTGTTATTTTTATGTTCAGAGGTAGGATCACATTAGTTATTATTACGTTTCACGGATAAATCTATCGCACAGCACTGAGCCGAAAAGAACCCTTTTGCACGCGCTTACATACTAGAGGGAAAAAGAAACGAAGGAAACAAAAGAAGTATCTGGAACTATCGATCGATTCTATTGATTGCTTCTAGAGCAATCTTCTAGTTACTTCCTTTTGTATCTAGCGCATCCGTATGTGGAGGGCGAGCACGAACTCGCGTTGCTATCTTCAACAAATTTTTAAATCACATCGAGTGGTACTAAAAATTTTTGATATTCATTGAATTCGTTAACTCTTTAGCTTCACCATCTTTGAATAATTTTAACTCCCTTGTTCGCTCAATTCAAGCAATCCCACAAACTAATACCACACATACCACAATCATTAATATTTACCTTCGGTAAATTCAAAAAACAAAGAAAGATATATATATACATACATTGTATTTAATACAAAATACAAATACAAAATTACACACTTATATATTTTATATTCAATATATATATATATATATATTTTATTACTTTATATATATATTTTATATTCAATGTTACAAATGTGCAAGAAATCTTGAGAAGAAAGTAATTACGTTTTGAATCGCTCATTCTGAATTCTCTATTATTACGCCATCAACGGGTTGAAATCCTCTACGATAAATGAGAAAGAACAATCTCCAATCTTCAAAACATAAGACAAACATTCTCGATATTATCGAGCAACAATTTCATCTTCATTTCCATTTCTCAGCTTCGCCATCTTTTCCTGACTCTCAATCTTTCCTCCGCCTTACCATCACTTCGAAAATTCAACAAGTGATAATCCTAACAGTCGACGAGCGTCACTCTTTCGTACAGAAATGGGAAGTGGAAAGTGGTTCATCGTCTTTTGCACGAATAATTCTCCCGAAGCGCGTTCTTCTGCGTCGACTGTTCAACTTTTCTGATTTTCTTCGCAATTTTCGCACCACGGAATTTTCGTGCTGACACGTTCCTCGCGCCTCCTGTTTGTCGAGCTTATGGTTCGACGTTTCACGGTTATTCCAAAAATTCGTCGACTACAAACGCGCTAATAACAATTTCTTTGAATCGCAGCGAAGAGAAACCTTCCTGCTTGTTCTTTCCAACTTTTCCGGTTTGTAACTCCTTTTGAGCATGCGGAGGAACGTGTGCTGAAAATTTAATTGCCGTACGCCCTACTACTTGGCAAACGCCTACGTGTGTGTGTCATCAAAATTTTCCTAAACGTTGACTTTTTCACGTGTTCGCTCAACACGGCAAAAATTCTGCTGGTTTACGACTGGAAACGTAAACGGTTACACTTTGAGGGTTTCTGACTGTTTTTTACGAGTGTAATATAACGCGCAAGTGTGTGTATGTTTTTTGCTAGTGCTGTAACTGCTAATGATATTTTGGAAATGAAGATTGATCTCTGAAAATTTGTCTCATTAATGCGTTCAGTATAAGGATAATAATTGGTTATCAATGATTTGCTAAATTGTTTAGGGCGGTTAAAATAAGATAAATTTCATGGATTAACAAATTTCCAAGAATTTGAATTTAAGTGGGACTTAGATAACATTGTCAGAAAATAATACACGAACAAAATATAATATTTTGCAAAAATTAATCTTATGGTTTAGCATGTTTCAATCATTGCTACTCCAAAATATATAACACTTTTCTTTACAAAATGATTATGAATAAATTCTTTTAATATCCAAAGCGTTAATATAATAGTAAAAAATGAAGATTAGTTTTTAGAAATCTTTGAAGCTAGTTTAGCAAGCAATTTTGATTTTAAATTATACAATAGATAATTAATAGATTTTGCAAAGATAGATACAAGCACAGCAATTTGCAATAAATTAATATATAAATTAATCAGTTACTTGAACAGTGATTGGGCCAACAAACATTATCAAAATTCTCCATACTAACGACTGCTACACCCAATTAATACAACGCGAATATCATTGTGCTAATACTGGAAATTGCGTGAAATTGACAGAATGAATGTGCAGAAATTTAGCTTTGACGCGGCAACAATACTAACAAATACTGCTACAAGTATACATTATACAGTATTATGTTATTATCAACAATTGCTACTTACTACTAGCATGGCTAAAAACTAAGGTGCGACAATATAATTAAACAACAATGGCACTGGAAAATTTTCGACAAAAAGAAATCGATCGAACAAACTTCACGTTGAATGAGAGTGGAGAAGTTGGAAATTCAATTAAAAATATCGTCGACGCATGCCGTTGCATTATCGATCCCCTAACTGCATCGGTTTACCGGGGCCCCGTGAAAACTGGCGCGTTAATGTCGCTGTAATTCAATTAATTAACCGCAGCTATTACACACGTTGCCACGTGTCAAGCGTTCACCTCGCGTTTCACTCAGTCAACGATTAACTCCGTCCTTCGTCGCCTGTGTTGCTCTCTGACTTCTAGTTCCTTTAAATCCCCCAACGAACAAATAACGAGGTGAGATGAGAACGGGGGGAAAAATTATAAATTAAAAGGTAAAAATTCAGTAGTCGTAATGGGGTTGTAAGTTGGCGGGAAAAAAGGGAAAGAAGGAGGGAAATATTTTTTAAAAGAAACAAAACGAAGAAAAAATAAAAAATTAGAAAATGGCAGTCCAATAATTTCAAGAGAGCAGGTTAATGGAGAAAGGGAGGAAATAGAATTAATTTTCACAGGAACTAAAACCATAAAGATGTTTAAAATTATTATACTAAGTAAAGAAGTAAACTGACAAAAGAAAAAAAGGAAGGAGAAAACAAAAAAGTTTGGAGGGGGAATCAAAATGTGAGAGCAATTAAAGAGAGGAGAAGAATCTGCTCAAAGGAGAGCAGAATGGAAAAGAAATGAAAAATTAATAATGAAAGGAGCACGAGAAAAAATCTCAAATGAGACCAAAAGGAACGAAACAATCGAAGTGTAAGAAATCGAATAATTTTATCGTGGAATAAGTTGGCAAAGAAAAGTGGAGAAGTGCAGAAAAGAAGAAAAAGGTTTTTTATGAGAATACAAGAGCGAATGAAATATTAAAAATTAAAATCCAATAATCGCAGTGAGACAAGTTGACGAAAAAAAGGACGGGAGAAAATTTGTAAGGAAACCAGTACGAGAGGAACTAGAAATTAAAAAATAGAAATCAAATAATTGCAAAAATGTAAATGGATATAGGAACGAAAGGAGAAAGGGGAAATAAGTTTGAAGGAAACCAAGTGTTCAAAAAAAGACTGATTATAAGAGGAAAGAAAGTACTTTAGAAAATATGGAAGTAGAATATTTCAAAGTATGTAATTGGCAAAGTAATTACCAGGCTAGTTTTGTTGGTACAGGAGGCACTAACGAGACAACGTTAACGCGATTCGCTAGGCGGCGTGGCTAGAAACCGCACATCTACGCCGATATTCTTTTTTCCTTTTTTCCACCCTCTTTGCCACTCACTACTTCCTTTCCATGGATGTAAGTGATCTCTGGCTACACGTACAGTTCAGGTCGTAACCTTTGAAACCTGGTACCACCGACTCTCTGAGTAATGAGACCCTCACACGTAAAAGCGAATTTTTGGGACTTTTCGTGGCTTTTATACATAGTCTTTCCGTAAATCCGAAAGTATCGAGATCATCTTTGTAGATATTTTTGTATGTTAATAAAAGACACAGTGATCTTTTGCAAATTAATTAATTATCTTGAGAAGCGATATGCTAATGAAAAAATTTTCTCAAATTCTTGAGGTAATGTTGGCAACCTTGAATTTTTGACTTTAGAGTAATGTTAATCAATTCTTCTTTTTTTCTTTTTTGGATCATGACTACTATCTATAATAATATAGTATATTTTAAAAAATATGTACGAAGAATTCTAAGGATTTCTAATTGATTTCATCTTTTCTCATCTATCTTATTCGAACAAAAGAAAATTTATTTAGCTGTGCACAAAAGTAGAATAGAACTGCAACCGGTTCTCGATGTAATCAGTTAAATGTAAAGAGAGTGTTCGTATGGTTGTGTAATCTCGTTTCTCTATGAATTAAGTTAAAAAGGAATGAGACTGTCGTTTGCAAACGACTTTAAAAAAGTAGGAAAAGAAGTTAATTTTATAGCACAACGACGACTGAATTGACGACGAAAATTAAACGACCGAAGCAGACTCGGTCTTAAACCAACAAAACTATAATAGATGTTACTGGCTTCCATTTGAGTTTCTTAAAACGACATGATTAATGCAACAAAAATACAAAAAAAAACCTATGACAGAAATGTAATTATAAATGAAAATATTACGATCATAAATACCGTTATTTATTTCAAACTTATCATTTACATCATATTGAATTTTATTTATTATCATTTCATTAAAATCTCTTCATCAAATATAACAAATATATATATTGTATTATCGAAGATTACCAGATAAAATTAGAAAAGAATATAGAAAGTGGAATAAAAAAACAGAGAAGAAAAAAATAAAGAAAAATATTTATATAACTTATTAATAAAAGTTTATTTTACTTTATTAGGAACAGATTAACGAATCCACTAAGCAAAATTAATCGAATTAACGAGGCAGATCAGGTTGCATAGTGCAAAGTGGCACGTTGTAGCCATTAGAGGAAAACGTATAAATAATAGAAAGACGGGATAAGTTTCGGTGCTCTTAGAGCGTCTCGGTGTCCCCTGCGTAAAGGAGGCAGGATAAGAGGCTGCTTTTAAGGACATAAAATACGTAGACACGTAAGAATACCTGCGCGAAGCCACCATACACATGTGACCCCACCATTTTACCCCGTACTCACGCTTCTGAAACGCCACTTTTCTTTCCCCTAGAGAATTCCGTAAGTGTACCGTCGAGCTGCTTCCTTTGAACGATCTTCGATCTTCAATCGATCGTCGCTCCAGCTCGAGTCACCCGAGCTTTCTTATTAAGCTACAACTGACTCTGGCACGTGGATCGACTGTTTCATAACTCAAGAAACGATTTTTTATGGTATTCGTGGAACAAAATGATAAATGCGTGAATAAAGAATACTATTACTAGTCTAGAAACTTGGACGTTTGAAAAAGAGGATTGTGATATGAGTGAAGAATACATGACTAATATTTTAAATAGATATTTTTGAAGATGTAAGAATGAGTGTATCGAGCGAAAAAGAGAAAGAGAAATACCTAAGGATAGATGGTTATGGAAAATGCATGTGCAAGCAGTTGAGGACGGAGAGTTGGGCGCAAGAAATTGAGAATATAGAGCTCAAAGTGAGAGTAAGAGTTTGTATGGGAAAGTGCTTGATCAAGTAGAACGATAGTTTATAGTAATCTAACTATTATTGTCAGCAAATATCTGTACCTTGAGAGACAATTAAATCTTAAACAACTCTTAAACAATGCAAAATTAAAATTCGAAATCAATTTCTATTATTCTTCGTTCACGCTTTCAATTTACATCTTTCTCCAGAGTGAAATAAGATATTCAGTCGAACCTGCAGTGGAACATTTAAGCATGGCTATCAACCTGTGTCTTACGACACTTCTTATAGCGTTTACATGATTTTTTTAACGCCACTTTCGACGAAACGGTGGTTCCGGCGAGTCGTTTCTCTGGTAACCCGCAAAGAGCACGATGCGCTCCTTACAAGTAGCGTTACCGACAAGTAAGAAATTCCTGCCGAGCCAACCTAACAATATTTTAAATGCTCGCGTGCGTTCGGTTGAGAAGTCTTCTTTTTAAAGCAAATAGGGAAAGAAGGAAAGAAAGGAGATTGCATCTTATCTTGCAATGTGTGTAACCTTTTGAGTTTCTTTGGCGATGAAAATTGGGTTGGTGTAGTTTACATAATATGTATCGTATTATACTACTCATATCGAACATGTAACTTAGGATTATAGGAGTAGTTACCTAATATTTGATTCTTATAAGCTAGTTGCGTTTGCATGTAAATTATTTCTTCTATTTTTATATAAATATGAGAATTAATAAAAGAGTAAACGAAACGCAGAATTTAAAGAAAGGAAAAATTCAAAGTACACACGGCAGAAAAATTCAACGACCGCATTAGATGATTCTGAACCAACAAATAATGAAGAGTAACGACATATATAAGGAGAAACACCGGTGTTTAAGCCGGCAACATTAATTTTATGCTTTACAGAGAAACATACTTCTCCAGACTTATAGGGAAGTTACACTGCGAACACTCGCGGGCCATCAGCTTCTTAATTAAAGGGAGACCCTCCCAGCCGTGTTCTCATCGGTGAAACGTTAATTCGTTGGTTTTATGAGCTTGTTTGGAAAGGATGTGTCGTGGAACGTTGTTTCAATGTTATTCTTCCTTACTTACGAAGAGAAATTCTGCTATTTATTCCTAGAAAATTTGCTTTTAGACAAACAGGTAGCAGAATTAAAAAAATATAAATTGAAAACAAATATTAAGTCTTCACATGTTTAGACATTGGCAGTTCCAGCGTTAAGACTTTCATAAAATTTGTTGTTCATCGGTTCCATTTAACCGGTCGATAATTAATTAAACGTAAAATTGAATAAATCCGAGTTTCTGTCTCATACGTCAATGCCTCGACATTGATGATTCGTACAATTACGGAATGAAATACAAGAGTATTAGAATTCCCAAACGTACTTCGCACAAGCGCGCTGGAAATTCGTTTGAAATTCGTTGGAATACACAAGAGGATAAAATCTACGAGCATAAATCAAACGACGCTTAGCGAGTCAACGTCAGTTACTCAGTGTCCTGTCGACTCTTCTATTCATCCCTCAAGCTTCCATCGCAACAACCAGTTAACCTTCCCAACGCGATTGCTAAGCAAGTCTCGAGCGATGAACCATCATTCGGAGAAACCAAATTCTATCAAGATTTATCCTGTTGCGAGCATATCACGTACGATATCGTTTCAAGGGTTTCGAAGCAAGTAAATTAGGATGTACAGTTAACAATAAGATCAGTGTTGGAAACAGTCTCGGCATTGGATAGTCGAGCTTCGGCAAAGTTGCGCGAATTAGTCGAGCTCTCTCCAAACTTACGGCGTTGGACCAAGAATCACTCAGCCAGGGCGCAAATCACTTCAACATCGTACTTAGAATTACTTACATCGAAACTTTCTGAAATGACCCGGCTATGAATTATATTCCGACGTTAGTTATTATGGCTTCCTTAAAGTACAGAATTAATATCGGGTTGTACATCGTTCACTGATAATTTATATATAGTAGCGAACAAAAGGAAGTTTATAAAATAGAATGTATAAAAAGACAGAATAATTTAACATACTGGATTTCCATTTAAATATAGCAATGAATAAATATAATTAAACTGCAATTTTTTATGTAAATTCATATTTTCGACAAATTAATTAAAAGAAGTAATAACTTGGTGGAAAATTGTTCTACCTACCAAATAATATAAAAACCACTATGCTTTGATTATTTTATATATGTTTTTATATTATACGTATCTTGTGCAAAATTGCGCTTTCAAACTTCTTGTGAATACATAAAACTCCGCAATTACAGCAAACTATAAAATACATGACTGTCGTCAATATGGTAAAGAATTTTTAATATAAAAGTTACTAAAATTTATAGTTCATAGTTACGAAAATTCATAATTTTGAACTTTGTTTTATCCTCCACTGTAATTGTATATAATTTTTCATTAGCTTACTACTATGCTATTTTATTCTGTTAGAAAACCGTTCACATCCACGACAAAGGACTTCATCGTAATTATTATTCATTTTTAAACTCCAGATAACAATACAATTACAATTTTCCTCTCATACAGCAAAGAAAATTCTAATTAAACGGTGTTAATATATTTTTTTAAACTACAACTTTTCGATTTTCCTAATTTTACGGTTTTTATAATCCATATCCTTATACTTCAATTTAAATTAAAAAACCTGTCATTAATTACAGTTGTTTCTCTCACATTAACATTCTAGTTATAAGGATTGAATATGAATTTTCCCAATTTCGTAGTTTTAAATTCGTACAATAACGAAAATAAACAATAATATACAAAGATTGTAAAATTAAAATAATTTACGAACAGACGTTTCATCATCACTATACAGTTTTACATATAATTATATACATTACATATAATTTAATACAAAATTCTGAAAATATTAATATTACATTAATATACTCGTATATGTTTATTAATTATCGTAATTGATATATTATCGTAAGAATGGGTACAGTATTTTCCCATGTGTTATTTTAACAAATATAACAGGAAAAGAATTAATCTTATTACTCACAAAGGCTTAGAAATTCATAATAAAATTCTCTAGATGAATACATAAATGAATATCACAATGAATGAATAGATCGTCCCTCATATTTACCTCATTTTTAGAAAAAGTGCATTTATATTATTCTTCTATTAAAAACAATTTGTATATCGATTCATTTGTATATCGATAAAAGTAAATAACATCGTGTCACATTAACCTATCAAAAATCTAACCAACCAAAAAATTTCCAAATAACCAAATATTTTCTCAAAAAGTGACATAACATCGCCAAAAAGAAAAATTTCAAAGTCTAAAGAAACGAGGGACTGTGACATGAAGAAGTCGCAGGTTTGGAATTTCGCGAAAAATCCGCCTGGAACGTGAATCTTACCCGAGGCGACCAGCAAAGTGACGTTTCAATCGTTTGAAACGATAACATTCAACTTTTTCCTCCTTCCCTCAGCGAAATAAAAAAGTCTAGGAAAGCAAAAAGCTGATGGAAGTCTTTATATCGGAGCGTCACGTTTGACGGAGGAATCAAGGTCGGTTTAATAGAGCGTAACAAATTGTCCCGTTAACTGTATCGAACTATCGTTTCGTCCAGAACTCGACGCTTGTACATGTTCACCCGTATATTAATCTTGAAACTGCCATACCACGACTATCGATCCAATGGCCCTATTTCATTCTATTCAACGTGAACTCTTTCAACCTGGAAATATTATCGGTTCTATTAAGCGTCACGCGACACCGACTTTTCCCTTCCCTAGTGAAAGACCACACTTCCGGAACAAACTCACGGAGAACCAGAAAAAGGAAAGGGAGTGGAGAAATCGAGATTTTCTTCCTCACTGTTTCATACGCGTGTCAAAATGTTTAGAGACAATTGTTCCCCAGTAGATAAAGGTATGGGAATTGCAAAGTACATTTTCAAGGCACATTAAAATAATAAAATGCACCATGAACGTGAGTTAGCCATTGAATTATAAAAAGAATTGATCGATTTCAGATCAATACTAAACATCAGAAACATTATTTAAAAAGTTATGTAAACATCGTGTAGATATAATGTGGAGTATTTTGCTTTATAACATGGAGTCATAGCAAAGGTTATTCTATATTAAAGTTAGTTTTAACTTTAGTTCCACGCTATGAAAATATAAGTTACTGAATACAAACTACGAATGATTTCAAATTAAATAATATTTTAGACCTTCTCCAGACCCAGAAGAATTTTAAGATCCAATTTCTGTATCTATAATATCGTAACAGAATGTTTGAAAAATTCGTAGCTTTTGCCCTCAACAAAAAAACAAATCACGAGGGCACCAACAGTGAGACGTTTGTCACGAAACGAACTCGACCGAAAATCAGCACGAGCGTACAGAGCAATAACAGCAAAAGCCACTTAATGCAAGGATTTCAGGCGAATCTCCGAGGAAATCGTTTAAAGTAATGCCTTAAGTGCTTTCTCCGGCAGGTTTTACGAAAAACCATAATTTCTTGTGACCCATTCGCCTATCTCTTCCATGATCCAGCTCTGTTATCATGGCCCCGGCTGTACCTTATTTCTCCCGTTCGAAACAAAGTGTTCGAATAAAAGGACCATCGATCGTAAGGGTTGGGTAACATCGATAGATAAACGGGGACCATTCAACTAATCAAAAGCGGAGAGGAAAGTTATGGCTACGACTATTAGCACCTTATGGCGTCGGGACATGCGAAATCCCCGTTTACCGACATCGTGAATATGAATTACAGTTTCGTCCCTTAGGACAGTTAGATTCTCCATATATTATGGCAAACTCCTGGTTCTACCTGTTTGTTGATTTATAGATGCTTAATTCTTTTAATACGCTCTTTTTTGCAGAAAATTAATCCATTCGTTACAGTTTATTTAGTTTCATTATAGTTGTATCCTTTTAGACAGTTTTAATCCCCATATATTTTGACGAATTCCATGTTCTCTCTGCTCATTTATTTATGGATGTTTCATATTTTAAATGTTTTTTCTTTTTTGTTAAATATGAATGTTCCAGACCATTGAAACGGGTAAGGATTTATGACACTGCTGAGTGGGCCCTCAGGCGGGTCTAAGCCCGAAAAACTCTTCAAGGGCCAACAGTGTCATAAACCATTCGGTAAGAGAAGCAAACTTTTTACTTCTGACCTTCACCCCCATCTTGAGCGAACAACTGCAGGGTAGATGCGAAGACTTAGTCGTCAATGACTGTTGTCTTCCGTCTTACGAGAACCAAGGGTTAGAGTCTGGCCGCTGAATACTACAGGCAGATGCGATCAATTCTCAAGAGCTGTTGTCTTCCATCTGATGTAAACCAAAGGTCGTGGCCTAGCCGCCACATACGAAGGGCAGAGGTGTCAAGGAGTAGTCAGCAAGAATAGGGTTGTTCTTCTGTCTTACGATACATCCAGGTGATGCTATAACCACCTGACACGACGAGAGAGATTCATCCTGGCAGATACCAACAATCAGTCGTAGAGTACGGTTCTCCTCCGTCTTACGAAGATCAACGATCGTGGTCCAACCACCGGACGCGACAGTCAGTTACACATAGTCATTCGACGAGCATGGTTCGTCTCCGTCTCACGAAGTTCAGATGCCGTGGTCCAACTGCCGGGCACGACAAAGTCACATACGAACAGTCATTCGTCAAGCACGATAGTCTTCCGTTTCGCGAAGTTCAAGGGTCGTGGTTCAATCGTTGGACACGACGCAGTTTCACATAGTCGTAGAGTACGGTTCATCTCTGTCTTACAAAACCGAAAGGTCGTGGTATGACCGTAGGACACGACATAAAAGTCATATATATTTTGTATCATATCTAGAAAGGACAGTCTCATGATAGTCACGCATCCAATAAAATTATACAGTCCATTCTGTGAACAACTGTCTAGCTTGCAACTCATTTCCTCCGTCAACCCGCTCACAACCGCGAGTGTTCCGACGCGTATAATGGAAATTAATGAATTCATTGATCAAATATTTCTCTTTAGGGACTGCATATCGTTTTTATCAAAAGTGTCCGTAGATTAAATAGTAATATTTATTTTAATACATTATTGGCTGACCTGTTTATCTTCGTAAGCCTTTTTAACAAAATATACATAATAAAGATGCAATAATTTTGTTATTAACGTTATTTAGATAAATGAATCATCGCAACATGTTCATTAATAACCAATTGTCTCGCAATCTTTATTCCAGTGATACATGCGGGGTGTTTATAAATATGTGGAACGTTTTCAGTGGGTTGTTTCTAGATACCAGGAAGATGAAATAAGATAATGAACACGAGAATCGGAAAAATCTTGCTTCTCAAGCTACAAGTAATTTGAGCTCGCTGTAAAAACGCCTGAACGTAAGCAATTCACTTCAGTACGGTACCAACAAAAAATTTGACATCACTTTTGTATCACAAATTCTAGTGACATCGAATCACCTGGCAAATTTATTATTAATTTGAAATTAATGTTCCAAAATATATCAATATAATTTTAAATCAATTATATACACAACAAATGTTTACTTTTAAATATTTTCTATCATCTATTACATATAAACATAGTATCATCTTCTATAATTATGTTCTCCGCCCATTCCAAACCTTTGCAATGAACAAAATTATTTTAAACCGAAATTGTCGGCCAAACAGCTTGATAATTTAATACGAAGTTGTTATGAAAATTTCTATTATACATTCACATTGTAGAGCTCCATTCATTACATGGAAAATCGATATGGTTAACCCTGAGATCAGCGGAGTTGACTTTAGATAATCCCGAGCAGGGGGAACATATAAAGGCTAGCCAAACTTGGAACATTAGGAGTAGAATAGAGTTTCCTGGTCGATGAAGAGTTTATTGAAAACTTACGGATACAGTGTGCTGCATCTGCTTGCACAGAGGAATACTTAATCGAATATTCGAACTCTCTTCGTTTCTAGATAGGCAGACATTAATTAGCTAAAATTTCAGGTAAAAATCCTTCAGTTTCTCATCATAATTCTCAAGCGATGTAGGCTGAGTCGATTTTCACTTATGCAAATATTTCTTTTTTTCACTTCTTAATACATTTACACGTATTTATTAAAATATATTTACATGTATCATTCTGTTAAATTATATTCTATAAACGATCTTATCCTTTTAGAAAATTTAATTATTACATAGAGGTAAAAATATTCTCAAACGGTCTTTCGACTTATCGCTACAGAATAAAGTATTCGATAACTGTGACAATAATGTTTCGGTAATGATGATATATAATTTTTGTCTATAATTTCGAATCAAATGTAATTATTAGTGGATCAGACAGAATTAATTTCTGCTATTTTTGGTTTAATGTTTGCAACAAAACAGATATATCTGTGGCTATCTTAAAGACCGTCTTCAAATGGCTATACATCCATTCTCCAGTTTAGAGCGATACATCACGGTTAACACGCGATATTGCCGAGAATTGTTTCCAATCAATTTCAATGCAATTTAAAGCTACTCTCTAATTTGACACAGGCTGTTTCTCCCCTTCGTTCGACCCTCTAAGTTCCACTATACTCCATAGTTCGAAAATTTTAATATGTGGTACCGGCCAGAAGTTTGAAATTAGTTTTCCAATTAGTATCTATGTCTAATTACATACCAAATTTGATATTAACTTAAATATAATGTTACAAGTATCAATATCAATATTTTTTATTTCAATAAAATTTGTATAGTAATTCATGGCAATGTGTCTATATATTATATACTTCACATCATTTATTTTTATACCTTTATGCCATTTATATATAGCAATTCTAGCAATTAATAGTAATTACCATTTTTATAAAAACAGAAAAGAGAGGAATAATTACAATCGTTCTTCTATGTGCAGAGAACGAGTACTATTTAATTTCATATCTTTTTAACTGTAGCACGTCGGATCCCTATAAACGCGAAATTGAAAAACTAGTGAGAAAGGTTGAAGAAGCTCGAATTACATCAGCGATTAATTGCTTTCCGTTTATGCAACCTTGTCTCTGTTATGCTCCGTCGAACAAAGGAACTGAACTTTTGTTCCAGCTTGATAATTGCTCTTTCCCCGTCGTCGTTTCGACATTTTCATTAAGATCTCCTATCAATGTATTGCATTCGCTCGACACAAATATCGTCCTATCTATAGCTGACTTGAAGCTCGTTTACAATCGTTGGCTAATAATTTTCCTAACTTCAGATACAGAGACAAAGGTATCTCGTAATTATACGATTTCATATCGAAAAACGACGATTTTATTGGACGAGATATAATAGAAGTTATACAAGATATGGTAACATAATTCTTATTTTATTCTTGAGGTGTGTAGGACGTGCTAGCTGCCAAAGAGACATTCGGAGATGTTTAAACAATATATTTATTAGTAATTCTCGCTATCGACACTTTACATAGAACTCGCGATTACAATTAACGATTCGCATTTAACGGTTACAACTCGACTGATACGTCTATCAGTCGAGTAATTCGTCGTCATGAATTAAAATAGCGGTTGAGCAGAATGCGCGGTATAAGTTAAGATGACGACTGCTCAAGGTACGTTGGGGAATTGTCTTTCTGTCACGATGATGCTACAGAGGAAAACTGTGATGGGTGTGTCTAAGAGTATGAGATAATCGGATTCGTTAAAGAAAGTTTTCGTTAGAAAAATAAGGGAAATGGACGTCGCTGTTAATTGGTTAATCTACTAGGTTGGCGGATAAGGAAGGATGCTAACCACTCTCGAGAGAAAGGTGCTAGCGAGAAGCATCATATGTGAGAAAAGCCAGATTTCTCGTATCTTTCCGGAGTAGATAATAAATTATGGAATGCTAGAACTAAAAGATATTTTCTTGTTTTGAAAGACCTTAAATGAAAGTCCTTAAGCTAGTTAAAGGTATGCCATGAAGATGTTTAGACATCTGGCAATCATCTTTCCGAGGGATAGAGTCTGCTTTGTGTAGCAAGCCACAGGACAGAAACCGTTGGAAGGTTTGTTGTTGAGTGCAGCTACATTCTTTTTTAAATTAAATAAAATAATTAAGGAATAACAAACTATTTTACCTCGTAAGAAGGTGAGAAAACTATTTTGTTTATTTTTGAGAAAGTAGAATATCGTGCTTTTTAAATAAACTGTGTCTCCGCTTTAATAAGATCAAAGTTATCGTGTTTATTTATAAAAATAAAATATATATATTGCTATAATTCGCTTCTTTTTCTATATATAATCGACAAGAATTATATGGAAATTATTATTACTTAAAGTTTAAAAATTAAATATATTGTTAATTAATTTCTTCCTTTTCTATACATACATAATGCGGAGAAGTGATATAAAGATGTGGAAAACACAGGACTTATAGCACAGATTTAGATTTATAGTCAAAATTCTTACCCGAGGGTGTCAGTAAAAAGATCTATCAACGTAAGCACGAGCAATCGTCGCAAAATTGCCGTCTCGACGAAAAGACCGCGGCAAATACCCCGAAAGAAAGACTGGTTGGAGTCGAAGGATGAATTGGAAGCGTAAGGGTAGCTTGTCACGCGATTGTCTCCCTTTCAGGAACGTCTTTAAAGGCACCGATCATGCGAGTATCACGGAAACGTGAAGGTGTTTCATGTCGACTCGCATTACGTCTTTTCAATCACGTAAATGGATTTCCGTTATCTGTCTTCGTCGATAAAAGGCTATACTCCGATAATACATAGAAAAGTGATAACGTGAACGGGATCTTATCAAATTATCGAGACTCTTTGAAACCCTTCGTAAAGTTAAATCACTTATTGGATAGTAGAATTTCTCGGAACTTCGATGCATTCAACTGTTTTACGTTTCTTAGAAGAAGAACATTTTTATACTTAAAAGGTTCCATATAAACTAAATAATATTATTTTTACTTTTTGTTAACTAACAGAATATTGAAGAATATTTATTAGAATACGTTTAGGGGCACAAGGAATTAAAAAATAAAAATAGCTGCGTTATAAAATTTCTAAGATAAACAAGATATTATACGGCACAATAAGTAGAATAGGTAAGTATATAGCCAGACTAGTTAAATGACGCAAGGGTAGAGCAGAGGCGCGAGAAATTAAAACTAATAAAAGTGTGTAATGCATTAAGTACAATAAATATAAATCATGCTGAGGTATACGATGTAATATAAGCAACAAGAGATCAAATACGCTACTTTCAGGAATAAAAAATAAAAAACGTATATATAATACACAACATAGCCTATACCGAGTAACAAGTAGTATAGGAAAGTGTTTGATCCGACAAACAATAGAACTAAGTTCAGGAATTTTATTACGTTCTTACATATTTTTACATAACGTAACACAAATTGATATTTTTTAATAATTTAATAATATAATTAGTAAAAAATTCAGAAAAATACTATAATGCAATATGTAAATCAAAATTAAAGCAATACGCAAAGTAATAAAATAGTGATATAAATAATATAATGTAAATGATATTTTAATAAAACAAACAGCATAAGAATTATTATAGATCCATATGTAGATCAGAATAAAATTCAAATCCCTCATGCAGATAAAAATTTTGCAAACAAGAAAATAGAAAATAAAAAATTAATATTCTTTAATAATTATAATTCGTACTTGTACAAATATAACATAAAGAAGATTGTGTATATTTTAATAAAACGGGCAATTTAAAAAAATAGTTTATATATCTTTCTTGTTTAGTCCGACAAAAGTTGACACTTTCTAATAACAATTCACGCTCGTCCAATCTCTCCAACATAAACGAAAAATTCACACATGTTAATTAAGGGAAATTTTAATTAGCATTTCGAGGCCGATATGTAGAACAACAAGTAGTATAAGAGCGTAATCGATCAAACATTAAACGATATTTTCTTGTAAAAAGTATCGTATTATTCCAGTTTTTTATGATGTAAAAAACAAGTAAGATTTGTAGCGTGACCTCGCACGAGGTTCGAGTAATGAACGCCATTGCAAAATTGCTGCATACTGCAGCGAGCGAGAAGAAAATTGAGGCGAGAACTCGCCTTTCGGTATGACAGCTGACGAATGTGCACGAGTGACCCGTCCACGATATATTTTTGCAACTTCCATTTACAATCGTGGGAAACGGCATCCCGTTGCAAGTCGTAGGTTTTGTAGCCCACGGGCGAGAACAACGAATCCCCTGGCTTGTTTCGTTGTACGCTCGGTCTCGAACATCGTTTAAGCTCTTTGTTCGAACGATAAACCGCCCGCGAATAAATCGATGGATTTGCCTCGACGGACGTATATTGTGTGTAGAACGAACATTTCTACCCTTTTGCTATCCTTTACGGCTATATAAAAGAAAATATACTTTCAAGGGCCTCTCAGGGGAATTTTATTAGAGGGGTTGCAGACTATACGGCTTGCGAAATTTGTAGAATTATGAAGGAAAAAAGAATAAACGAGATGAAAATGGATTTTTTTTCAAACAATGAATTAGCATTTGAAGTGCAAAAACATTTTTAATCTTTGAATTTTTGGAGAATTCTATAGATTCTTCCAAATCAATGAACTGGTATGTTTAATGCGAAAATATTTTTAATCCTTCAATATCTCTGAAGACTTTTTGATCGGAGATCTAAATATGTTGGTGGATGATAGGAAAAGTAAAAGTGCTATAAAAAAAAGTTAAAACACTTGCTCTTTCGTAAGAAAATAATATATCAACACAACATTGGACCTGAGTGAATTAAACAATTTTCCTTATAAAATTCAGTTTATGAAATCACAAATATGGTATTTAATAAAATCTCTGTCCTATGATATAGTAATTATAGTTTTTATATTTTTCAATTTTTAAACAAACATATATAACATATATATTATATATTATAATTTCAACTTCCAACAATCACAGTCTCTTTTTTTCTCCGAGCTGTAATAATTTCAGACAGAATAAACTGATCAGCAATCGCCACATCTTTCGAGGTACATTATCTCGACAGTTAACTCTCTATTTGGAGTGCCCAATACATACAAGCTGCTATTTCAAAAGGGAAACAATGGTCCACCCACCCTGTTCACCATAAAATTTCATCACCAACGACTAATCTTCTTTTCGACCAAGATAAAAATTACTGTCGACCGCAGGAACGCTTTCCTCAATCTTATTTATTTACGTTCCTTTTGTTTCTCGAAATAAATGTTTATCACCAGAAAGATTTGCAAATTCAATAATGAACAAAAGAATGTTTAAGAAATAGTTGATACGAAATGATATAATAATTGAGCAATGGACAGATATAATATACAGTAAAGTGAAAAGAAAAAGTGACTACTAATATTCATCATACACAAATTACAACAAAATTGTCTTAATTTCAATTATTCAAATATAAAGTACGAAGTTATTTCATTTAATAGCTAGATGATAATATAATAAAAAAACTGTTATTAAATTAAACTAAGGCATAATTATTTTAAGGCAACGTCTAGCTAAATGAAATAATATATTGCTTGATGTATTCTAAAAATTTGCATATATTTTATTTATATAATATCCACGTCTGATATCAAAGTATTTCCACAAATATTTATTCTTTCCCTTGACCACCTCGATACATTTCCCCCGAGATCAATTTTTCACCATAAAACAAACTCACATCTTCTTTCTTTCTTCCATCCAAACCACCAGAAGAATATCTCTTCCCGCAAATCCAGTAATAAACTCGACACATTGCACTCTCAAACCTCGTATCAATGATCACCACTTAATAGCCCCTATCATACACTTCCATTTTACCTTTCAGACTTATCCTAAACTTCCTGCCCCCTCCACCTTCCACCAAGAATCTTCCAGAAATTCTTGAAACTCGATCGCAACATAGACACAACCGGTCTTCCAAACTAAAAAGACCGCAATCGATTGTCCGTCAGCCAATAAATTCTTTTTCCTATCTCCAGCTCTCTTTCCGTCATATTTCGAACGCGTCTCGTCGACAATTTTCTATATAACCGTATATACTATCGGCTAAAGTTTCGAATCACTGCATACATACATGTATATGTTTCGTAAGATTTCCAAATTTAGAAAGACGTCAGTTTAGAAGTTACTTTAAAATCTTACTTTAGGTACGTAGAAAATTATTATCGATGTTTGTGACATTAACTTCGACTGAATAACGTAGTTAGAGTGTAATAATTCGAAACGATATTAGTTTGAAATTCACTTACTTTGCTTGAATGCTTTTTAATTGAAAATTTATTTAAAAAAAAATTACGGAAACGAAATGAATGATAAAATGAACGATAACTTTGTATCTTTGAATTTCGTAGAAATCCACCAGAATCAACAACACACTTATGAATACTAGTAAATGTGTGTAACTGATAAAACCATTTCGATATTTTTGACCAGTATTGTATGAGAGGATTGGACTGCAAAGACACGAAACACGTGAGACGCGAGCCGATATTTGGCTTAGTGACAAACCCCAATCTCCGGCTGTTCTCTCGAAAAACACACCACTGTCGCTGCTACCGTAGCTGCCACACCCTCTTTTTCTCACCGCACGCCGTATCTTTTTCTCTTTTTCTTCTTCCCGCCAGGGTTACCGGGACTGTTTTCTTAAATGGCGAGTGGAACGATAAGAAGAAAAGGACCATTTGATGAATCGACGCAGAACTATGTCCAGCATACATAAACTCCCACGGGTGTGGTACCGCAGTAGGAGAATGTGAACGATGCCCTACAACCAGGCCAGAATGCCGAGGAAAGCAAACCCTTCGTGCCGCTTGGAAACACTTGGAAGTGATTACAGAAGAGAGAAGTCTCTTGTTGGTGGCTATACGACGTGGATACTCGAGAAGCCAGTTCGCTGACGCGAATTGCTCTTAGTAATGGGGATGTGCCAGCTGCAATTGAATAGAGATAATAGAGTCTGGTACAAAATGATAACCCCATATTTCTGCACCTTTTTGGATGTATATGCAAAGATATGTATATTTTGCATGCACTGTGCATTTCATTATATGCAAACATACTGAAAATTGATTCCATGGAACATGGTTCACGAAAGTTATGGAAAGAAGATGTGCTATAAGATTAGGAGTTTCGTTTGGGAAATTTGTTGTGGTATCTTTATTGCGATTTAGCATAATTTATTAGATAGTTGGACAAAGACAGAGTTACAAAAAATCTTGGAATTTATGAAAATTTGTATAATGAAATTGTACTATTTGAATACAATTGAATTTGTCCCCAATTTCATGTTATGTAAAATTGGACTACTTAAATACACTGTTCGATTCTAGATTAAAATTAAATAAAATCTAAATACATCGTTAAGTTTCATAATAAAATAGCAATGTTATTACTAAATTTGGTTCGATGACAATTTGAGTTTGATAATTCAAATACATAATCTCACCAAAAATTCTTGTCTTAGGAAAAGACTTCTAAATCACGAAATAATCCATCATGAAGAATGGATTATATAATATAAGAATTTATTGCAATTTTCATACGATTAAACGTTCTATTACAATTTTTGTCATCGATCATGTTCCGTCTTTACGATAGTTACCAGACATACTTAAGCACCAATCGCAATGCAGAGACCTGCTCATCTCGAGCACGTATGTGCTCTAACAATATCTTTTGTACTATTGATGATGAATGATTGTATCGTGCGTGACATTTGTTAAATGTCCAAAGTATTCACATCTTGCATCATTCCCATAACCCATGTTTCATGATAACCAACTATATTTTGATCGACGTCCGATTAAGTACCTCTTTTTCGTTAATATCTACGTTATTGTACGATACGCTTGAATACGTTCCCCGTGATTGATAGTGAATATCGATGTTCTGCTCATCAGATTGGACGTCAATTCAACACCTAAATATGACGCGTAAATAATGTACGTTTCACTGCTTGAGTAATTAATTCTTTTTAAATCTGTAAATTGCACGATCCACGATAAATATTAATGAAACAAAAATACATTGTCTTTGAATATTTCTCAGACTTCGCTATAGTGGTTAGACAAATTGAAGATTAATTGAAAAAGTATAAAGTATGTAAGGGAACACAGATTAATGATCAAAAGCATAGGTAAGTTAATATCATACGAACCTCACTTTTGTAATTACATTATTATCTATACTCTGTTACCATTATTATAGCCTACATCACCAAATTCATGTACCAAACTTCCTCCAACATATGCATTACAAAATCCACCTAAACGTATCTTCAAGTGTCCCTGGCCGAACCAGTTTTCACCAAAATTTACACAACGTTCGGTACAGTCGGGATGGTATTGTGTAAGGTCGGTGAGTTAGAAAGGGTAAACCACGCTGTCCCGCGAGGTACATATTGTCAGTTTCAGCCTTGGCACTCGCTACTTGTAGACTCTGTAATTTCCGACTGCCACTCGACCCGCTCTTATTTCCCGTCACGTTCGTTCACCGCGTCGCTTTTCTCACTGGCCCACGTTGGTGCTTCAGGTGTAATGCAGCCGAGAAACAGATAATTATCCCCTTGGCTCCCTTTACCCCGAAAGAATCGGCACTCGACTCGCCTCGAGCATCCAACCAGTCGTTTTTCCGTCTCCGATATCGACCACACGCTTAAAAACGCTTAAAATCACCATCAACAAAATGGTAAATGGTTCTCGTTTCGAGTTGTTCTATGACAATCATCCTACGCTTCAGAAGCTGCAACGTGGTTCAAATTAACAATTCTCGACAGTTGATTTTAAGTAATTTTTCATTTTTCCCACATTTTTCTATAAATATTCCTTTGCTTAAAGAGATCAAAGTAACATATAGATATTTTAGAAACGTGAAACAATATTCAAGAATTTTTTAGAATTTTTTAAATCACGAAAGCCTGGAAAAGACCTGCATGAACTTAAAGGACGACCCAGTATGCAAATGATGTCAGTAAAAATAAGCTTGCAGGCGGAGGGTTAATTGTTTTGGATTAGAACGGAGAACAATTTTGTGTTAAGCTCGAAGTAATTTGATTTGAAAGAGATGATTTGCTAAAAATGAATTGAGTTTGATGTAACATATCTTTTGTATACTATACTATCTCAGAATAATTTTTCTTATATATCAGAATTGATAAAAATGGTATTTGAATTGTTCATGTATTCTACAATATAAAATCTGATCACTATATTTATAATTTGTATCTATAATACTATCTAATCAAGTATTATCGATCTATTAAATAAAAAGACTGCTTTCAAGTGGAACAACATTAATCTAAAAGTACTTGCAATAAAAGAGAAATATTATATATTATGTTATATATATGATTAAAATTGTTATATATTAGTAAAACAATGTATTTAATACGGAGAAACAAAACGTAATTCGAAAAATGATTAATGAAATTAATTTAGAAAAATTTCATGGGTAAAATTCTGTGATAATAAGGCCAATAGCATATGTAGCAGGATTTGCAAATAACTTTAAACGATATCTAAATTGCATTAATTCCCTTTGCAGACGTATGGTCAGCAGATCTACAGGATTTATTGCTTTATTACATATGCGTCATCTAAATTAATCCACAAACCAATCCAAATTAATCCAAATTAATCCTATACCTTCTCTATACCAGACTAGTGAGGGTACAGAGATACAGGCACATTCCAATTTTCTTTTCAATACCAAATTCTAATATGTATAAATAATTAAATTTTCTAATCGACCAATTGTACAATCCTAAGAAATCTCGTTCTTTAAGATCACCGTTGATTGAAATCCATAGATACAATCTATTTTATATTTATTTCATATTTTTATACTCAGAAATAGTTATTACATCGAACATCAAACGAATCACCGAAATAGATATCTTGTATTCCGAATTATTATAAACTATTTATTCATTTAATTAAAATGAAAATCTCTCATTCAACTCATTTATTACATTGCATCTATTTTTGTTACATTGAAAATAGATAATTGTCCAGAAATTGTGTCCAAAAACTTCGTGAAAAAATGTTATAAAATTAAAGTATTGCAACCTCTCCACTTGTTGGCATTTAAATTATAACTGTTCGATGGGGTCACGAACCTTGGACGACATTAACGTTCAAAGTGGAGGCTTGATTGAGAGTTCTAACATGATTGTGATTTTGTTGTATGTTTATTTTGAAGTGCTCTAGTATGGTTGTAATTTTGAAGTCTCTTAGTATGATTGTGATTTTGAAGTCGCTTTTAAAGTGTCTTTTGGAGTATCTTTTGAAGTGTGTTATTCTCGAAAAGACTGGTGCTTATATTCTAGGTGTCAATCTAGAGAATATGTTTTCGTCAACGTTTTCTTGAGATGGGAATCTATGTCCGTCCAATCATATAAATATCGAAATGCCATGGATGTCTCGCAAGTTACGCATGATGTGCGTATCTAATCGAGAGTGCGTAGCGTAACGTCCCGTTAGTGACATCGTCCTATAGTCTATTGTCGAATTTTCAACTGGTGTAAAAGTTTATGACACATCGTTTGCTACTGAGTGGGCTCGTCAAGCGCTTAAAATGTTAATTAAGTTATCGATATGGTCTGAGTTGTGAACTTTATAATATGCAATGTGGAAAAATTGTCACTTCTCAAAAATAGCAAATGTGCCGTCCGTATCGTAAACTTGGGATAATCTTATATCCTAAACATAAAGAATTCCCAAAATTAAAATTAAAATTAATATTATGTTTCATTATAACATAGTTATTATTGAAAATATATATATATTAGGTTGTCCGGAAAGTGTCTTCCTTTTACAGACCCGTCTTTTACGACGATGCATCTTTATACAAACATGAAACCTAATCTGTCGAACGTTGTGATTTTTATTTTGATAGAACAAAATGGATCATACATAATTCGATAAAATAATATAAAACGGAAAATGTTGTGCATCCATTATTTCCTTATAAATCGAAAGAAACTTTTCGGGCGACCTAATATATATGTATAATCAGTTGAAACAAAAAAGACTTGAAAAGAACATGAAAAGCAGAATACGCGAATACAGAATAAAAATTGTTTTTCGTATTGCAAAACAGGAAAGTAAAATATATTTCTTATATGAAAACAAGAAATATCGCAAATTTTTTCACGATACCGAAATATATAAATATTCGAACGTCGCAATCGAATGCTGCATGAAACGCAACTTTTAATTATTCAATGTATGAAAAGCACGCGTATATGAAACATCAATGAAACTCCTGCACCAATTCGAGTGAAAAAAGTTGCATGTTTTTAGCTTATTTCATTATAAAAAGTTGCCTTTCATCGTCCGCTACAAATGAATCGCTGTGTGCGCGTTAAACATGATACAACAGTGATTGAACAATTACAAATAGACCAATTGCTCTCTGTGCATTCGCAAAGCAAAATCTCAGCGATGCAATCATCGATTCCAATGAATATCTCTCGTTTCAGTAAACCCAATGCAAAAATAAACATACCTTACTCTCTGCTTTTTTCTCGTTTGCCAATTTACTTGATTTACCTCAATCTTCTATAAAACCATGTGATTTAGAGATTATTATTATATACGTTCATGTAGCTACGTTTCATAAACTTTATTACATTTATTTGTCGTTGTACTATTGCATTTTATTATTATTACGTTATATACTCTGCTGTAACATTATTATTATATTCTATTGTGTTAAATTGATATTAAGCAATTTATTTGTGACAATTATTGGTTTGTACATTTCAAGTGAAGTCAAATGAGATTTCAGATCAAACGATTAATTATCACTACCTTTATCATAAACGAGTAGAATATCGATTACAGGGAATTAATTTATAAAAAGAAGTAACGTAGGGCTACATATAAACATTTCGTTGCAAAATAAATAAAAATGATTAAAATGTGGTTGAATTCCTCTTGGTTTGCGAAAGTATGATGATGCAAGGTTCTGATCAAGGAATGATATGATACGATGTATCATTTTAAAAAAATGAACTTTATGACTATTATATTTTTTGCAGTTTTATTTGAACGATTACTTTAATACTCCAACATATATTTTCTTCAAATCTTAAGTCAAACTTAACCAAGTATAGAACCTATTTTAATCGAAATTTAACCCAAACTCAATTATCTACATATATCTACAATTTCGATTAATTTAAATTCTGACTTTAATCGCAATCAATATAAATAATAATATAGCATTATTTTAGTTATTATCTTAATATTTAAAGATCTATCAATTCAAAATCTTAATCCAACTCAACTAAAATCTAACGACTAAATTCAAATATAATTGTACAATAGATAATTGTATATAGATTTTACATACTTAAATTCTAGTTTCAATCATAATTAATAGGACCCTTAATATGTTTGTTTTAGTTATTACCTTAATATTTAAAACCATATTCTTCTCAAATTCAAATCTACCCTAATCTATCTTAAACAAGATCTAACCCAATTTCGAACCCAATCTACTTTATTTAACAACTCAACTGCATTGATTAAATCTCTTCCACGCCCTTAAAGAAAATTAATTCCAATTAATTATTAGTGATTTATATACCCTCATAATTGGAACCTGTTAGGTTGCTCTCATATAAATAAGATAACGAGTTTGCCAGGCTGTCGTGTCTCTGCAAATGAGAAATGTTGATCCTCGAAATCCTCGTTGATCCGACGAAACGTCATCAGCAGATTAATTCCTCGAGCTCCTTTATCGCGTTCAACATTGATCCTTACTTTTGTCGCTCCTTTCATTATTCTTTTTCTTTTTTGTTCAAACAGAAAACAGGACGTTAAGAACGATTCGGCGAAGCGCGTTGATAGGGAGATGCGAAAAGGTTGGTAAGCGCGTGCTGGCACGTTTAAATGAAAAAGAAGGAAAAAGGGAGTTTTGCCTTTTGCAAGGCAGAAAACAAAAAACTGATGAAAAAGGAATTAACAGCTTTTCGGAGCTCGAATATCGCGCACTCAGAGTTTCATTAAAAGTTGACGACCAAGCACAGAATGTATATTATGAAACATTGAGACATTCAATTTACAACCGTGCTGGGTATACAATTGAGGAGGAATCTCATTGTGTTGAGAATTAATCGAATTCTTTATCAAAAAGGATTTTTATCCGTTGAAAGAAAGGAAGCCTCGTTTAGATCAGAATCGAGATTAGAGGTTTAAAGTAATTTTAAATTCAATTCGCCTGACATCAGCTGAATATTTAATGGAAAATGATATTCTCAACCTAAAATGTTCCTTTTTTCATTATTCACAATCGTATTAATCGCGCAACACATCTGCACTCCATCCCGCGCGGCTTGACAGCCAACGGTCTACGTGCCGTCCTTCGAACCTTCCATAGGCCCAAGGACCTACTATAAAGTTGAAATCCTAACTGCATTGTTCGCATATATAAGGTTTATATGGTTTATATGGCATATATGGTTTAAATCAATCTGTTTGCCAGAAAAGACTTTCTAATTCTAGAAGTGTTTTCAGCTGGTTTTTTAGAAGGGTCCTTAGGTTTATTACGCGATCTTAAGAATTACGGAGAAAGCGGGTAAGTGCTTTAAACGCAAAATGGAAATTATAATCGTAACGGGAATTTACGACTCCTGTTAACGTGTTTCTTCGCGATTGCGTCTCCCCGCGATTGGTCGAATTTACAGAGTATCTTGTTGTAATATAACTACTTTTGTGATATATTTTGAAATATAAATGTTGTATATACTTTGAAAGAAATTAATAAAATAAAAATCTTTTTAACGATTCCGTGTCTCCTTAAACTGGTGCAGCAGTGGGTACAAAACATTTATGTCAGTTTCATTTGGAAAGATTGATGAACCTATCAGTGCGCTGCCATTTGTATTTCCGAACATTTCACCAAACTCTATTTATTCGCGATCAACGTAGCAACCGGATATTTTGCATAATTTATTTGATAGTTTAGAATTCGATGACGTTTTCGTGATAATTTTCGTTATTGGGTCACTGTAACATAATGACGGATGAAATAAATCTTGTTTGCTTTTGACTTTAGTCTTTCATTTTCATAATACCCGTATAGTTATTTATTATACAATTATGAAGTGTGTTTTTTCAGAAAATTTGCATGTTTATTAAATGGTTGTGATTTTTTAATAAATAAATCAATTAATCTTTTCTGTTTTCAAAGCCACTTAGAAAAATTTAAATTAAACTTTTGAATGTAACAAATTATTTCTCTTTTCAATTATGTCATAATAAAATTCTCCACTTTAACAAGATAACATAAAAATCAAGCATTAAGAAGGGAAGAAATTTCAAACATGATCAGTTTCCTCTCGCGTAATACAGAAATTGTAAATTTCAAAACGTTAACCTCGGAAACATTATTCGTAGAATATTTGGTGCAATCGTCGCCCGAAGGTGGTTCCACAATTTGCTAAAAGCCCGTACCGACGTTAAAAAGCTCTCAACCTATTCGACCAATCTTTCTCCATCCTCTGCTATTTACAACTCTCGAAATTGATATCGAAGCAAACGAAGAAATCCTCGAAAAATTGGAAATGTTGAAAGAAACGACGGAAAAAAAGAAACGACGATAAATTCATAAAACAAAAATCAAACAATTGCACAAGTTGTTTCGATAAAATTTTAATTTGTACGTTCTCTACGCCACACTACTTCCGTAGAACTCTCGAAATTTTACAGTCTAGAATATCGTAGCAATTAGAGCGACCGGTCAAAATCTCTTCAACTGAAACGTAAAAATGAACTTTCGGTGGTTTGTTTCTTGGTTCTTTTGTTCGTCACTCTCGACACTCTCGATAAATGTGGAATTTCCGCGATTTCATGCTGAATTGGACATTTTCGTGTCGCATTCAACTTCTAACCAACTCACGGCCTTGAATTTCGAGGAGAATCACGAACCAACTTATGGCATTGGTAAATGGATTCGAGATTAATAGATTTGATACTATTATTATTATTATTTGTTATGCTACGATGTTTGGTCCTTTGGAAATTTTTATTTATGTTCCTAACTGGAATTTTAATTCGTGAACAGATCTGGTCTGCTTACAGATGTTAGTCTTTACATATTTCTTTGAATTTTCGAGTATCAAATTTGTTAAAAAACGTGTCGTAGATTAAATTTGGAATAATGAAATTGCATTGGTAGTAGGAAACATAAGAGCAATTCTTCTACCGATTGTTATTATGAATTTAAATCATTATCACCGTTAAAAGAATCAATATATTGGTCGTTGTATTATTTTAAGTGTAAGACAAAATAATCTTACATTATATTTAAAAATTCATATTTCCCACAATATAGAAAACATTTCAAAAGCCATTCCTTCATCTAAATAATAATCCAATCGGCTGTAACCGAATAAAAAAGAATATTGAAACAGAAACACCCTCATTTCCCTTAACTTCATAGAAAGAAAACAAAACCCATCCCTAACACGATCCCACCCTCGCCCCAAAAATTTCCTCACAAGTGCGCCCCATCCAAATGTCAACCTACTCTTTCCGACACTTTCGTGCCAACCTTCACCAGGCATTAATTCGCAATTTCCATCCAAAACGCGTCACGTTTGGCAGAAAATGCGACGAAGCGTCGAACGACGATTTTCACGACAGAATCGTGGCAAAACGGTTTGGGAAGGTGTTGAAATTCAAATAAATTACAGCGTGTTCCGGGTGTTAAGCGGGAAAATTTGTCGGACGATTACCGGGAAATTCGGTTGGTTGTACGCCGCTCTATCGTGGCAGATACGTCGTATCAATTGCAACGCTGGCAGACGCATGATAGACGATCGCATTATTGGCCCATATTTCACGACGATCGCCGCCACGAACAGCTATTGCTTCATTTTTATTGGGCACATTACAAATATGCGAGTGACGGAAAGAAAGGAGCAGCCGATATCCGATAAGGATCGCCGCGGCGCCGATAGAACGATTCTTTTATGCAAACCACGTTATCAATGCCGCGGAAACTGGTTGGTGAATATATCCGCCGGGAACCAAGTCGCACTTTTTTCACAGTTTCTCGTTGAAATCCGTTGTTACATGGTTTTAAGGAAAGAAACGGTGGAAGATTTAAATTAAGGATTTGTCGAGATGATTGAAGAAGTGTTGTAAATTACTGATCTGATATTCAATTTATAAAATTTGGTATTTGATGTCATAATACAATATAATAAGATATATAAGACTTGTGATTATTCATTCTACCAATGCAGGATTAGCAGACAAATTATTAAAGACAGAATTATGGATCTTTTCATTATTCTGCAAGCTTTTTAATGGTCTCTGTGATGTGAATTTAGCAATTTGAATTTCTTGTGATTTATAAATGAAGTAACAGAAATATATAACATAGTCGTGAGAAGATTTACTATTAAGGATGAAAACAGTAAATGTTTCTAACGGTCAAATTTATGTTACTTTTTAAATATAAATAAATACGATATACGAAAATTCATAATTTATCAATTTTAAGCATTCTTCTATCGATCACTTCATGCCAAGCAAATTGCCAATCAACCATATTATAACTACAAACATCTCAAGATTCACCCAACGAAACTAACTAAAACAGATGAACCACATACATCAGAGCCGGCAAAAAAGAAACAAAACGACGCATCGAAAGGAAATATATTACCGATCGTGCAACTGGAGAAATGTCCGGTAAACCGCGAGCAATCTTCGGAAAACTGTATATCGTTTCCACGATATCAAATAGAAACAGCGGAGAACCATTGGGATCCGGTCGAATTCAGAAAATCTTCCGGAAAGAAAAGTTTCACGGGAGGAAGTTGCACGAACGACGAAGTAACGAGAAGTAAATAACGCCGGAGAGGATGGGGGCGGAGGAAGCTGAAAACGGCGGGTATTATGCGAGAGCAAGCAAAAGGGGGGCGATGGTAAGAAATATGCAAATGCAATTGCGTCGACGGTTTAATAAAATCTGAGAGAGTATAGCCCTGGGAGATAATCACCGGCGCGGAATGATTCAAGCAATAATGCGTAAAAGAAGGAAGAGAGGAACGGTGGAATGATAGAGAAGACAGCCATGAATGTGTGAGTGCTGAAGAAGAAAGAAAGGGACATGAAGATTAACGAAGAAAAGAAAAGGGAAAGAGAAGTAGGGGATAAAATGGATGGACAGCTAGAGAAAAGTAATTAGATGTTTCCTGGCGCGAAGAATTGCGAATGAAACCCGAAGACAATGAAACGTCGAACGAAAGCGAACGAAAGCGAAAAACTGGCCATGCTAACTGCCTTTTCACTTGCTTTTTCGCAAGAGGTGGTTGTTTTTTAACGCTCATTTATCGGTCGTTTTTGAGAGGACAAGATGATTTTTTATTCATGGACCCTTTTACTCGTGTAGAAATTGAATTTGTTAAAGATTTTGGAAGGCGGCGGAGGTTGTTTGGAGGTTGTTTTTTTTTCAAACTATTCATGGACGCGAAGATTACATGGGATTTAGCATCAAACGTGAAAAACACATACTTTAAACTCTTTACAAGAAATGAATAATAATTGCAGTACATATGACGATGCCTAAAATGTAAAATTTACAACAGTATATTTGATGATTTATCTTTCTCGCATTATTATCACGATATGAGTGATCATTGTCATATAACAAAAATAAAATTGCAAGTATAATTTAGTTAAATTAATCCAAAATATTAATTGATCTTTGACCAAATATTCAAATTCCTCATCGTCTACTATAAATCACCCCACGATACATTTGGACCAGAAGAGCAACTAAAAGAGGAATGATTAAAAGCAGTGAAAAGCGATGAAAGACTTGCATTGTTTCGTTTCCGAGTGTTGCCTGACTGACGTCGTCTACCGGTTTAATTTCGATATTGTATCGGATTCAGGATCTCTGTCCTGGTCTCGCCCGGAAAAGCTCGCATCCTGAGTTGATGAAGCCAAGAAACAGGCAATTATGCCGCGATGGCCTCGAGAAACTACCCTCTCAGACCTCGATGGACGTCATGGCGGCTTATAAGCCCGACACTGAAGGATCTTCTCCATTATTGGGAACATCGACCTCCAGAATGATTACGAAAATAACGAGGAAGACGCAAGTTTTAAACAACTTATCTGTTAGCCTGTTGCATTTCCCATGTACAAAAATATACAGAAACTTCTCGTTATTGATATTTCTTTCGATTAAATTATTAATTTTATTAAGAACTTGATTGATTCTGCAAAGAAATAGATGAATTTAGAAAATTATTGGTCTTATTAAAAACATTAATTTTTGGTTCCTATTAGAATATTAAGTGTATTAAAAATCTCAAACACAATTTAAAAATAATTGGAAGAACTAAAAACGTTATTAATTTTATTAAAAACCGTAACTTGACTTTTATTTCATAGAATAATTCTCCAGATATTTTTTAACAACACTCATTATACTATCTCTTTGATGGACTTTGGGTACACGAACATTTTGCTTAACGTGGGTTAACGTTAAAAAAGCTTTTGATTAAATATTCGTAAAGACAAGTCCCATAATGAAATATTTCATTATTTATATATTAATCACGTATATAAGAAAGAAAGATATAATCTTTGGGAAAAATTGACCAATTTGAATATATCTTATTTTGACTGTTTATTTTTGGAAATGTAGTTATAATGAGATTGTTACAAATATAAATCAACTGACAGAAAAGAGACGAAAAAGGCAAAATCTCACCGCGAGGCGTTTTAATTAATAAAAACAGTTTACCTTAATACTTTTTACCAGCACCTTCGTTTAAACTTGCCCCTCAATCCCTTTTCTACACTTTCAGTTCATCATTATAACAAGAAAAATCCTGAAATGTTACCAGATGTTTAAAAATTTACCAGTTCAAATGCAATCGCAGTCACAAAATTATAATTAACGAATATGTTATTAATATTTGACATAGAATAATTGTGTTTCCTTTGCAAGCGTCTTTCTTTATAATAAAATAACAAAAGCACGGATGTTTTATTATTTCTATGCTTGTTATAATTTTCACAAAACAGTTATAAAATAGATAAAGCATTTGTCTGACTATATACAGAATTTTGCTACTACATACTGAAATCCTCACTTTTCTACTTCTATTCATGCTTATTTCTTTGATGGTAATTATTCTAAATTATAAAATTTAGGAATTAAACTTTAAATAAAATTTCTTCCCTCGTGTAATAGTAAAATTACCTAAAAAATTAAATTATAAATATACAAAGTGTTTCACGCAGCTTAACCAAGACATAGACCTTTAAAAGGGGTTGGTAGAAGAGGCAGAAAAATTTTCATTAGACAAAATGAAATGATATCAAGTGGTGCATTACGTGGTGCATGTATCTAGTTTGGAAGTAAAAAATTTCAAGGATTTCAAAGTTTTGATTTCTATTTTTCTTTAACAAAGATATGCATTTTTATGTACTTTATGTATGTTAATTTATATAAAATAATAATTCTAACTTTTCAAAAGTTAAGTAATTTGGGACTCGAAATTGTCGTGTCTAATAGCCAAAAATCAGGCATTGTCGGATAATTACATTGCGTAGAACCCACAAACTTAGAACCAATGCCCAGCTTGAAATTCTTTAAAAAATTTACGGTAAAAAAAGTGTTATCGAAGCAAGGAATATTATTATTGATATTTACATCATTAATGTTGAATTAATAATCAAATTATCAATTATTCCAATATGATAATATAAGTACATAAGTATAAAGCGATTCCAAATTTTACATTAGCAGTACAAACAATTAGCATAACACGATTCAACGAAACTTCGAAACAGGCCGAGAAATATATCAAGCTATATCATCAAAGATTTCAGCCTAAATTAACAGGTAAACACGTTTGTTGTTTAAACAGTTTCACGCTACTCGCGACCGAATAAACATCTGCTCCAGGCAAAGTTTATGCTTGCTAGCATCAGAATTCGCGGATTCTGGAAAATTAATAAACTTCCTGATTAAATGTGGTGTCTCGCGCGTGACGTGACTAATCGAAGTCGTCACTCTCAGCGGGTAACTGAGTCGAGACGAGCGGATAATTAACTTCTACCAGTTTCTTTTGCACATCCGTCGACTTTTCCCTGTTCGTTCTCTTTTTCTCCTCCGCCCTTCCACCCTTTTCTTTTTTCTCTCAAACGCAAAGCCTGCGGCTTCCACGAGATTCCACTTTCCACGTGATTCAACGAAAGTTTCCACTCGAAAGTGCGCAACACTGAAGAAATCGTGAAATGACTGACCGATTACTTACCTAAATGTGTTCAGATTGTCCTCCAGTGGAATCCAGCTTTCTAAAAGGATTGAAAGTGTCGCTTTATCGAAAAATCGCGTCTCAGCTACAGTTCAGAGGATCGTTTCTGACAAAAGTTTGCTCATTGCGTTCTTTGTGACGATTCTTTGGAATTGTTAAGATTTTGCTGTTCTCATTTTGTTCAATCACTGCGGATAATTCATTATATCGATAGCATAGAAAAATCAACATGTAAATTTTTGCTGTAATTAATTTTGATTTTTGTAGTTGTTAATATTCTGCAGTGTAATAAAGTCTCAAATGAAAGAGATATATTCTATCTTTTCGGCTCACTTTTTTTTGTAGAATCGCCCTCTCCTCGATAATACGCATCATTATTAGAATACCCTGTATGTTAAGTTGTTTACAAGAAGAATTAATCTATCCTTTTAATATCCGCTGTATACTTATGTCTTTACCTTCAAAAACTTTCTACTCCAACGACACAAGAGAACTATATCACAACTTTTAATGTACATACACCTTTACTGACGCTACAAAACCCTTTTTCAAATTTACTCACGCGTCAAGAAACTAATTTAAAATAATAAAACAAAAATATTTGTTGTATATGATACGATAAACCTCATCGATCTTGCGGGTATTACTATACCTAGTAAATAGATATTCCATTGTCAATGCAACAAAGCAAATAAAATCGCGATGCAATGTTGCGTTCACGTGGAATAAAATGTACATAGTGAATGCTTATTAATTACGAGTGCATCGACGAAACAACAATAATCAACGCCGCGTTTCCCGTTTTACATAATGTCTATCGCATTTCATCCGGAATCGCTGATCACTCCCCTTTCGTGGCTCGCGGCTGACTTGGCACTGGTTTGTTCTATTGGCAGCGCGCGCGCGTGTTTAAATCCACGAAAAGTTTGACGGAAGTTTATCGTGCGGCGCGATTGAAAATCAATGAGATCCTCTGGTGAAACTGACGTGAATTCCGGCAGAGAGTTTACAGAAGGAAAGGATAATACGGGAAAGTGTTTGGGAAAACAATCCCGCCACGAATATCGCTGTGAAACGCCAGATTTCCTGTTGTGTACATTATGATAATTTTCTGGATTAAAATGTACAAGAGTGGAAAAGAAAAAATATTTTCTTTTTATAAAAAATTTGTAATATTCGTGAATTTTTGTCATTACTTATATGAAATTATATAGAGTACTTTGTTAAATTAATTTTTCTTCCAGTTTTATTATTTTATTATAACGTTGATATTCTGGGTAAATTTTACCCATGATGTTTTAGTATTTTGTATCTTACTTGCAAATATTCTGCTTTTGTAAAAATATTTGCATCTCCCGTGTTTTATTATAAAATTGAAATATTTGCAGCTCTTATATTTTTTTATGCACCATATCGGCCATATATTAAGTCGTCAGAAAAGTTTCTTTCGTTTTATAAGGAAATAACGGATGCACAACATTTTCCGTTTTATTTTATTTTATCGAATTACGTATGATCCATTTTGTTCTATCAAAATAAAGATCACAACGTTCGACAGATTAGGTTTCATGTTTGTACAAAGATGCATCGTTGTAAAAGACGTGTCTGTAAAAAGAAGACACTTTTCGGACAACCTAATAAATAGAGAAGGCCCTTATATAAGTCCAAATTTTTAACTTAATTTGAAAGATAAGATGATCTTTTTTTTTAAAAAAAGTAGAATCTCATGCCGTGAATTGATAAACGTTTTCGGAAATTCCGGAAAATATAAATCTGCATCCGGTGTCCCAGTCAGCAGAGAGTTTCCCAGAAATCCCTATTCTCGTATATAGATCGCATATTCATATAGATCTTTTGTCCTAACACCAATGTCCCCGCGTTTAAAGCACAGATCTAGCCAGTAGTCTGCTAGGTAATCCACTAGTAGCCCCGGATGAAACGAAGTCCCCTGATCCTCCCTTCTTCCTTTCCTCTCTACTTTCTCATCCCCTAGGGGGACATAACACGCTCTACATATCAACTGCTCTTTTAAATTACATAGTTAGTGTTCACAAAGACAATTTTATCGATTCAGCAACTGATTATCAACAAGGAACTTTGTACAAAGACAACGCGTAATTATTATCAACAAGAAACTTAGTACGATTTTTTAATCGCAATTTCAATTCCATAAATTTAGCTTAATCCTTTTAGGAAATTAAATAGCATCTCTCAGTTATTGCTATCAATTTTCATTTGTAGTATGTGTAATATTCTATTAAATCTATTACTATTTGCAGCATATTGCAATAACCTACTTGTTATTTACAGCATACTGCAATAGTCTGTCTATTATTATTTTCAACATACTACAATAACATATCTGTTATTATTTATTACATATTGCATAAACCGTGGCTACTGAAAACGATACCACATAAATTCAAATACTGACAGACCTAAACGATAAAACCACAAAATCGATAAATCTGTATCTCATGTTTCCTAGATAATTGAGAAGCGTTTCGACATCAATTAGATTATTGACTAGCAGATAGTTGTTACTATATTCTTTGACTTTATAAACCTACTTTTGCTACATGTCTATCATAGAATCTGCAGAACAATAAACAACTAAAGAACTTAAAAATTATTATTTGTTATATAACATAAACTTTATCGAACAAACTCAACCAATTCCAATTACCAGAAAACAATCCCGCAACCAATTTTCAAAAACAACCATCATCCTCGTCTTACAGTCATCCTCCCCACCGATTAAATCTAGGAACACCAAGATCCCTTCAGCTCGAACGAACGCAGAAACCCATTTTCTTTCATCGTCACTTCCCCTCGGTTGGTTTATCTTTCCGGCTGAAAAATTGTCAGGCGGCATCAGAAGTGCTCTAAAGTCATCGGGGATGATCCCAGTAGAGGCAAGGGGACTCTGATAGCCCGTAGTATCGGACTTTCTTCGTTCACGCAGCTTTTTCCTCTCCTTTTCGCATCGCGACGCGGTAGAAACTGGTTCAAGGGATGTTGTAAGAAGAAGAAAAAGCCAGTAGAAGAGTAAGATTCCTCCAGAGGTATCCGGAGACAGGCAACGTCGATATAACCGGCCTCCTTCGTAACTCTGATCGAGCAAGTTCCTCGTGGCAGCGCCGCGAGCACACACAGACGCGAAAGTTAGGGGAACCCAGTCCTGCGACGCGTCTCCTCGTCTGTGTCGTCCCGATTCTAACCACGCTCCCTTCACCCTTGATTCCATGCAATGCGAAGAACACGAGTCCGTACACCAACGTTGAGACCAAGTTTCACCGAAGATGGGCCAACTTTGATAAGATATCCGTTTACCCTCCGCCACAACTCCGTCATCCCCATTCCCCCGATTGATTATCTTCCGAGACACTACTGCCGCCGTAAAACTACCACCAGCGTCTTTTTTACATCCGCGAACAATCATTTGCAAAGATTCCCACTGGTGGATATTGGTTGAAGAGCTTGAAAATTATGGTGAAAAATAAAGAAATTAACTTGTATGTACAATTGTCTTCGAGCTGACGGTTCGAAAATGCACAACTTTTCTGAGCGGTACAATAATATCTTTCTTCGTAATTCTAATGCTGTTTATTTTTATTAATTTAAAAATAAATTTCTCTAATTTCTAGTTTAGAATTTATCATTTTTTATGAAGTAAAGGATAATGATACTCACTCGCAGAAGGTAGCAAAGAAAAGACAATCTGAGAAGCTACGGTTGCTTCTAAATGGAAGTCGAAAACTGCGTGTCACTCGATTGTCAGTGCTTGGCATAACTTCTCCTATTATATCAAATATACAGTCTCACAGGTTGGAGCCTTCTGGATTATAATAGTCGCTTATAATACTAATTTGTCACAGTGACAGGCTTAATCCAGGAGATTGAATAGAATTTAATATAGAACTGTGTAATTAAATTTCATATCTCATTTATAATCAGTTAAATTACGCTTGTATTCGGAAAACTGTTTATGACGAAACATGATCTACATCTTTATGAAACCAGAATTTTTCTGTCATTTAACCGTATTTTTATAATAATTTAACTATTATCCTTTTTTGAAAGAAACAATGCATTCACAAAGGTTTTATATAGTCTACTATAGAGAATTTTTTAAATTGTCAAATGCGCATCAACAATTGTTCAATTCTCTATTAAACTGTAATTATATCAAACATTTAATTCTTTAATAATTCTTAACTGTAAAAGAAAATTCTTTGAACGATCGAACATGAGTAATTTTTCAATCCTCAACTAAGCTACAATTAGATTAAATTAAAATTCAAACCTAAAATTTAATTCTATCACGTAATTACAAAAAGAAGCATTAAATGTGAGAATGTGTAAAGAAGCATAAAAATGTAATATTTTTGCTGATACTCATATATTCAGAGACAAGTTCCTCGTTCGAACAAAGTTAAGATATCCGTTTTAAAAGTAGCGCAGACTGTACACGGCGAATAATAAAGGCAGATGGTAGTAATCGTAAAGAAAGGATCAATGTTTCAACGCGCACAGTTCTGCATCCAAGATACACGTAAATGGAGACGGGTTCTCGTATTTCAAGCAAACGAGGGTTCTGCTCTGATAATCATTGAGGAGGCTTCTGTTAATCTTACAGGACTCGACGCGATGTTTACGTTCATGTTGCCCTTTCTTTGATGTAAATCAGTCGATAACCGTCTACGTTTTCGGTGTAATGGCTGGTGTTGTATTACAATAGTTAAACTACGACTGATATCAGTCGTGTTTAGTCGTTTAATTCATAATTTTAGGAGACTTATTTGAAAGTGATGATTGTCTGATTATGTATAGACGTATTCATTCGCGAAATATTATGTAAATTAATTTAATTAAGCATAACATAATATCTTGTATACTTAATATAATACACTTACTTGAGTATTGAAACTACTTGATACTAATCAACAGTCGTTTGGTAATATTTATCGATTTATTGTAAAGTAGTATTTGTCTGATTGTATACTGGCATGTTCTACTAGAGATTGATTCAATAATTACTTGTGCTTTTATAAAATCTGAATAAAATCGAGCTATCGCGGGGAGACGCGGTCGTTAGAATACGCGTCAACGAGAGTCGTAAATTCCCGTTACGATTAGAATAATCGACACCACGAATAGTTCGATCCCCGTATTTCGGTTAGGATAATCGGGGTGGTTGATGCGATATAACACTGGGAGTCACAGAATTATAATAATGTATATTTCCAACAGTTACTCTACACGATTGAAAAGATATAAACAATTAACAACTTTATCGCACGCAGATAATGTAGATGTATACAATATAGAGCAATGCTCTTACAATTGAACTTAATCTCTTGGTGGACGTAGCACAATATGATACTTAATAGAATAAGCGAATGTTTCGCAATGTCGCGGATCGACTTGAATTGGCGTTCTGTTCAGAGTTAGACGTTAGGCGTTAGAATTTTGACTAGCTGGTCGCTCTTGCGTTGAGATGGAAGAAAGTTCAGTGTGGGTGTGCCTTTTGCATGACGAACGCGGATTCGTTGTTCACACTTTTCGTTAAGAAAAGTGAGGGTAACGATCCGCGATGTCGATTGGTTATGCCCTACGCTGATGCTTGAAGGGATGGGTAGAAGGCCTCCTACCATCGTGGTTGATAGGTGACCTTGTTCATGGAAAAACCTGATTGTTTTATTAGCTAGCTATTCGATTCTTCCCGATGGGTGCGTGTTCGCTTTCTCCGTATTTTTTCAGCGCGCCTAATAAACCCAAGGACCTCTCTAAAAACCAGATGTGCTTCGAAAATATTTTTTGGCTTAAGAAATTCTTCAGGACAAAGGGATTGACTGAAGACGCCTGTTGATACAATACAGTGACAGCGAAAGAATATATTGGGTCCTTAGGTTTATTGAGGGTCGGAGTGACGTTACGCAGGCCGCTGGCTGTCCGATCGCGAGGGCTGGCATGCAGATGTTTAGGCGACGTAACATCCTCCCCCCGTTGAGAGGGCACCGATCAAAAATCTGGCTGTGGAGTCAGGTGCGTCGTTGGCGAATCTCCTTCGCTCCGTGTGGGTGGTCGGACTCTTCTGGATCTGGGTGAATGGGTAAGGGGACCAATCTTTTGACGCCACGATCCAGGGTAGTTGTTGCAGCTTCCCCTTCACTGCAGAATTTCGATCTGTTCGGAGAGTACGTATTTCATCTGGAAAATAACAGAGTTGTAACAATTTGACCAATTTGTTATGCGCATTGGTTAAATCATGTGTGGTTAGAGGTCTCGCTGTAAGACCATCGCTGCTCGTGGGTATCGATGTCCCTCGTCGTCTGCCAGTTGTTTGAGGCACCGAATGGCTAGATAGGGGGCCGCTGACAGCCCGAATGTCACTGTGTTAAGTTGATAGGTGTCAACTTCTCCGTCAGAGTTGCGCCACAAGATTTGTTGGAATTTCCGATCCTCTGGACGCACAAGAAATTGTCGATACATCTTTTCGACATCGCCTGTAATGACGTACTGATGAAAACGAAATCTTAAAAGGATAAGAAATATGTCGTCTTGTAGTTTCGGTCCCGTATGAAGTACGTCGTTTAATGAAACTCCGGTGGTGGTTGGTGCAGATCCGTCAAACACAACTCGGAGTTTTGTAGTCCGGCTGGATTCTTTGATCACGCCGTGATGTGGCGGAAAATATCCGTCGTCCGTGCAGTGGTTCGTGGTGATCTTCGTCATATGTCCTAATTCCAAGTATTCTTGTATTACGGCGTGATAGTCGGCTTCGAATTGTTTGTCTCGTTGGAATCGACGGCAGAGGGAAGTGAGTCGCTTCATTGCCATGGCATTCGAAGATCCAAGCGGAGGAGTTGTTTCGTTGAATGGGAGAGCGACAACGTATCGCCCTTCGTTGTTGCGTTGAACGTGATTTCGAAAGTGCTCCTCGCACTGTCGTTCCGCTTCCGAAATTCGTGCGGTGGGCGGTCCCTCGTCGATTTCCCAAAAACGGGCGAGGTCCGTAAAGCCGTCGTGGAGGTGTGAAATGCGTATGCTAATGATTGTGAGGTTGGGCTCCCCCCGATGACCCATCCGAATCTCGTCTTTTGCAGACGCAAGTCGGGCCCGTTTGCTTGAGTGATATCAAGTTGGCCGACACAGAGTGATGCTAGTGTTGGTCCGGCGTTCAACAATATTTCGATCGGAGCAGGTCTATGGAATCTTGGATCGGCTAATTGGAGATTCCTAGGTATCTGTATCGTTGAGCGATCTACGGGTTGGTTTGGGACCCAAGACGCGATAGTCGGTATGATCAGAAACGTCAAGTTGCGTTCGTATGTGCCGTCAATAGAGGTGATCGTGGTCGTGATGTAGCGTTTTGAGGTCGTCGATAACGTATTGAGTGCTCCGATTGGGACCGAACATTTCCGTTGATTGAGTTTTAATGAGTTAGCGAGCCTTTCGGTGATAAAGTTCATGCTAGAGCCGGTGTCTAGCAGAGCTCTACAACGAACTGGTTGAATTTCATTGTTCAAGATGTTGACCTGCGCTGTGACTAACAAGTCGTGTTGCAATGGTTCAAAAGGAAGCGAGGTCGATGAGTCCGTTTTCTGTGGTTCGGTCCCTAACAGGCTCGTCTGATGACGTCATTGTTTTCCTTGTCGTTTAGGACCGGACGATATGGTCGATCCCGATGCCGCCGATCGCGGTAACCGAGATTCGCGTTTCGGGGATGTTCGCGGAGACTCTCGGCGAGAATCTCGGCGAGAATCTCGGCGAGAATCTCGGCGAGACGTTCGGGGAGACGTTCGGGGAGACGTTCGGGGAGACGTTCGGGGAGACGTTCGGGGAGACGTTCGGGGAGACGTTCGGGGAGACGAAGATGAGCGTCTCGAACGATGTGACGAACGCGGGGACGGTGAACTGGGCGAAGATCGACCGCTCGATGTTCGGTCGACACGTGTTCGTGTTTTGCTATGCCCCTGGTCTTGATGCAGATACGTGTGATGTCGCTGTCTACAGATGCGACATGATCCCGCGGAGCATTGAGTGAGAGCGTGTCCCTTGCCTAAACAATTGGTACAGAGCGACGCCCTTTTGGCGATTTCCAGGCGTTCTTTGGGCGACTTCGTTTTGAAGACATGACAATTCCATAATTCGTGTTGTCCGTGGCAGTTCGGACACAACAACGTATTATGTGTAGTTATGAATGTATAACTTCGCGGCGCGTCCTGTCGCCGACGGTCGTGTTGATCGGACGCCCCTTTTTTGACGGTTGATGATGAGCACGTTCTATCGCTATTCGTCCGTGTTTTCAGAAAATCTACTAAATGCGTGTATGACGGCAATTTCTTGTCCGGTAGTGTATGTTGCCATTTGCGAACGACGGCTGAGGGTAACTTCGACGTGACAAGCTTTAAGAGAACGGCGTTTGACGTGACTGGGTCCCCGAGTCTTTCTAACGCTTGGAGATGTACTTTGACTGTCTCGATAAGATCGTCTATAGCTTCGGGTGTTCCTTTAGTTATTTTGGGATAGTCGAAAATCAAGTCCCAGTGACGCATGCAGATTTGACGGTGGCAGTCGAATTTTTCCTTAAGAGCGTCCATGGCGATTGCGTAATTTGAGTCGGTGATGTCTAATGATTGTATGCTTCGCGCGGCCCAGCCAGTCAGGGCTGTTCGGAGATGATGAAATTTCTGAACCGGTGTTAAATTTTCATTTCTATCTATCGCTGACGAGAAGGCATCGTAAAACGACTGCCAATCCTCGAGGGCGCCATCAAATGTAGGTATGCGAACCTCCAGTAGTTTAAGCGACGCGGACTCGCGGCCGACGGCTGATTCGCCGCTTGTCGATTGTGACGGCGTACTTCGTCGTGTATTGATTAATTGTTTGGTTACTCGGCGTTGCAGGTTTTCGTATTCTTCCGCTAGTTCACTGCCGCGCGCGATCTCTCCCTCGTCTAAAGCTACGATCTGGTTTTGTAATGCACGGAGTTCCGTCTCGAAGGTTTCTAGACGTTCTTTAATTTGAATCAAGTCGATCTCTTCCGGACAGCCTGATTGTTCGATGTCGTCCAGTTTTTTTGCGAGGCGTGTAAACTGGGCGCTACAGTAGCCCCGGCGACGACGTAAGTTGGCGAGCTCGTCTCCGGTTGCCATTATTTTTTATGTAATTGATAGTGAAATCGTTTGGACTTACTTCTGTTGGCGATTGTCCACCTTGCGGTAGGATGATGTGTGGTTGCGTTTCAACCACCGAATTATACCTCTTCAAAAGTGCCGACCCTTAACGTTACTGACCTCGCTGGGGTGGTAACGTTTCCGCTGCTGGTTGTGTTGGATTCACGTGGCACTGTATTGTAGTGGGTGTCACTGGCGTGCACTCTTCACTTGACACTGAATCCGGCTCGAAGGACCATGAATAAAATCGAGCTATCGCGGGGAGACGCGGTCGTTAGAATACGCGTCAACGAGAGTCGTAAATTCCCGTTACGATTAGAATAATCGACACCACGAATAGTTCGATCCCCGTATTTCGGTTAGGATAATCGGGGTGGTTGATGCGATATAACACTGGGAGTCACAGAATTATAATAATGTATATTTCCAACAGTTACTCTACACGATTGAAAAGATATAAACAATTAACAACTTTATCGCACGCAGATAATGTAGATGTATACAATATAGAGCAATGCTCTTACAATTGAACTTAATCTCTTGATGGACGTAGCACGATATGATACTTAATAGAATAAGCGAATGTTTGGCAATGTCGCGGATCGACTTGAATTGGCGTTCTGTTCAGAGTTAGACGTTAGGCGTTAGAATTTTGACTAGCTGGTCGCTCTTGCGTTGAGATGGAAGAAAGTTCAGTGTGGGTGTGCCCTTTTGCATGACGAACGCGGATTCGTTGTTCACACTTTTCGTTAAGAAAAGTGAGGGTAACGATCCGCGATGTCGATTGGTTATGCCCTACGCTGATGCTTGAAGGGATGGGTAGAAGGCCTCCTACCATCGTGGTTGATAGGTGACCTTGTTCATGGAAAAACCTGATTGTTTTATTAGCTAGCTATTCGATTCTTCCCGATGGGTGCGTGTTCGCTTTCTCCGTATTTTTTCAGCGCGCCTAATAAACCCAAGGACCTCTCTAAAAACCAGATGTGCTTCGAAAATATTTTTTGGCTTAAGAAATTCTTCAGGACAAAGGGATTGACTGAAGACGCCTGTTGATACAATACAGTGACAGCGAAAGAATATATTGGGTCCTTAGGTTTATTGAGGGTCGGAGTGACGTTACGCAGGCCGCTGGCTGTCCGGTCGCGAGGGCTGGCATGCAGATGTTTAGGCGACGTAACAAAATCGTTATAAATGTTTTTTTCGCAACCTTTGTGTTGGAAAATCTAAGCTATTAAACGCAGATTAGAATAGATAAAAAATGGAACACAAAGTTCTAAGCAAAGTTTAATCGATTGCGCAATGATACGTCAAGCATTTTGTTCGTGACAAAAAGACTACAACATGGATAGCAATACGCTAGAAATAGAAACTACAATAAAAAAGAAAAAGATCGAACTGAGCAATTATTCTAGTTTCAGGCTGACGTCAATATTTCGTTAGGCAAATAGAACGACCTTTGTTTCTTTATAAAATTCTTAAGTCTCAATAAATCGACAGAAGATATGTAAACCTTCAAATCCAACTTTTATTATTATTACCAATTGGAAATCAAACCAATACCATCAGAAAGCATTTGTATCCTCGATACAAAAAATTTTGAACATTTGATCTGTAGTTCAACTATTAACAATATTATATGTATGCAAATAATATAATAATAATGTCTGTTATAATAAATCCCAACTCTGTCTTACTTCTCGAAGTTGATTTCAATCTTCAACAACAAAATGTAAAACAACCATTCTATATATTACAGATAGATGATATACCTTGTATAGATAGCTGGCTACTCCCCTCCCCCCTCCGCCCAATTCTTTCCTTCAATCAAAAAGAATTCATCCTCCAGATCCATTCGACTTTCGTTCGAACCAAAGTTCCCCGGGCATTGTTTCGTTGACGGAAGGAAATTCAATTAAAAAGCGGGCATCGTGGAAATGCGATTAACGCTCGTTCGCTCGCGCAAATTCTGCGCCTGTGCGGAGCAACACCGGTTGTAACTTTTCGCGACGGCGAACGGATTAACATGAAAACAGAGTTAATAGGAAACTTGGAGAAAATTATGGGGACGAACAACGTCGTCTGGCCAAACTTGCCAAGCCACCGTTCCCGGCGTCGCTCGTGATTAAAAGCGTGGCGCGTTTGAAAAATCGTACTCGTTAGCCCCGTAAAACACGGGTCGAGGACCGTGTAGTTCTCTACGCAAGGAAAAGCAAGCGGGTACCAACGATAGACCGGTGGTGTGTAAAAGGAAAAAAACGTTTCCAACTTATCGAATAAATTTAACGAACCGAAGGTCTCCAGAAAAAGGCTTCTTGTTCGCGTATTACGAGCACACGTTTAGAGGCTCCTCATTATCGGAATTTTCGGCACCACGTTTACGCGGCCACTTGACATCTTTCTACCACGCGTGCAAATTACATTGAGGTTCAACGTTTTAAAACGCGCCACCGCAACCTGGATATGTATATTGTTATCCTGCTATAGGTGGTTTCGTAGATTCTGTAAGGTTTCTGAAGCTTGGAACGTAGATGTTCCACTTCATCAACTAATAATATTAATGAATTGACACGTTATACATTGTAGACTTTTTTTTTATAATTCAATGATTTTAAAACGAATAGGATAGTTCGCTAACTTGTAGCTTATGATATTGACTTATAAAGTTTCATAAATTAGTATGATAGTGTCATATTTCTTAGCCCGTATATTATATCACGGAGGAACTCTAATTAAGTTATGGAATTGTGTCTTGTAATAATTATATAGTGTCAATTAATTTTCATTCAACAATAAAGCAACATACACACCATTTTTTATATCAATTTTATTACGCTGTAAGCTCGCTTCTGACTATTATAACGCGTTGTTATATAACAAATCGAAATATTTGACGAGAATCTTTTGTGTTACGAGCATCTCGATTCCACCGAGTTGCTTGTTAAAAATCGTGAAATAATTGTTCCTCTATGGGAATCAATCTCATACAGCAGAAGACGTGGGTCAGTTGATAGACGTGACGTTACAGTCTGATATAATTAAGACGAAGATCATCCTCCTTTCAACATGTTCTAGGTGCTTTTCATCTCACTAAGGTATCGTTTATGCCTGTCTGGAAATCGTGGATTAATCCCGCAGGGTATTAGCCTCGGAAGTCTCCAACCGTGGTAAGGAAAGGCAGGAAGACAGAAACGAATATTAAGGAAACGGGAAGGTTGGATGTTGACCCAGTGGACAATGTCGTTGTCTGGGATTTTATTTGAGATGCCACTGTAAGGAAACAATGAGTTTTTGTACCAAAATTGTGCTTCTAGGAACATTTGAAGTTTGGAAGCTTTTGATTAAGATACTAGGAACAAGATTGCGTTAATACGATATTTCATTCGTAATCAATCAAATCAATGAAAAAAGAATTTGGTAAATATTTTTTATCAATTTTTATCCTTCTACCTATATCTTGGAATTTTATACAGTTTTAGGAACTGAGAATATTTGTAGAAATATGATAACCTATTTTCCCTTTAAATCATAAAAATAGTTTTCATTGTTTTTTGCGGAAAGTAAGAAACGTAGCTTCTATTTATTTATTAACCCAATTAAGGACTAAGCAGTGAAATAACGCGTTACGTTTGAGAAACATGCTCAGATAAAATAACTTATTATTTTATTATTATATATTATTTGTCAAGGCACAACAAAATTATTCAAATAACAATTACTTTACGGAAGCTCATTACAAAATAAGAAACACAATTTCATTTTAAAAATAATAACTTATCATAATGATAATGCTATGAATAATTCAATTTTACCAAACTTCGTAAAATTATAAAACCTAGGTGGAAGTACGAAGAAACGGAAAGGGGGCAAGTATTGAACAAATCCCTGGTATTGAAAGAAAAAGATTCAAAAGAGAATCTTTTCGAACATAGACAAGCGTTGTTTCTGTGATGAGTCCTTCGATTCTCGTGTACGAGGTACGATTAAAAAAAAGTTTACGATCGAAACGATAATGGTTCCTTAAGCTTATCTCTGCGACTCTTTCGCGGCCGAATAAACCGAGTCGGATCGAACTTTCGAAATAGGGAAGCTTCATTTGCTTTTACCCGCTCTCAATCTTCTCTTCCCTTTCTACTCAAGTTTCTTTGAATTCCACTTGCCCCGTGACAATGACTTAAGTTTCATTCCTTTCGGATAGTTCGCGCAGTCTCGCGTATTCCCTCGTCCCTGACCTCTTCCACGCCCTGTAATTTTCTCTTATCGACCTCACTGCGATCCGCTTTTTCAAGCTTCTCGCTGAAATATAAGAAATAGTTAAAAATTGTATCAATGTGTTTGAGAGATTCTCCTTTCTTTGAACTTTCTAGCTACAAAAATGGCATTTCTTTTTAATCCGATAATTTTATTGTTGATGGTATCTTTATAGTTAAATTATGAATGTCTATGTTAGAGTTCATATTTTATTGAATGCAAATAAAAGAATGAAAGCTAAACATACGAGAATATTTTAAAAGAAGTAAAAGAGATTTGTATTATCCTTTAAATATTCTGCTTTTGATGTTCTTTGTACATATTCTTCAATATTTTATGTATTCTTCATATCTTTGTATATTTAAATCCTTCACAAATGCACAAACATCTGTACTATAATTATAATAAGTATGAAGATTATTTTAGTAATATTGGAACAATGAAGATTGAAAATCGGGAGTTAATTTTCTTCATTTTTTCTAGTCTGACATTAAAATTATTTTCTTTAAAAATCGGTCCATATAAAATTTAATCCTGAACGATAATGGAATAAAGTCTTACAAAAGAAGTAAAAAGGAGCTTAAATATTCTAAAATCCTGTTGCAAAATTTAAATCATTTCTTTTGAGATCACACCATCCATAACTTAATCACGAACTATAGTAGAATAAGATCCTACAAAAGAAGTAAAAAAAAAAGTTTAATATTCTAGAATCTCGTTCTGAAATAAATATTATGTTTCGTAAAATCACTTCATTTATAATTCAACCATGAACGATAATAAAATAATTCTACGAAGGAAATAAAAAGAAAGTTAAATATTATTATTTTATTATTAATATTATAGAATCTTGTTGGTATAATCACTGTCTTCACTAAGTGACGCAGTGCTCTAATATCGTAGAAAAAAAATACAATAAAGCGTACGGCTAATTCCCCAGGTTGCAGTCCCTCGCTAATAGAACAAGAAATTTGCGATGGTATTTAGTTCGTGCTAGCAGGTAGCTCAGAGAAATTGTTATACATTAATTATGCCGGTTCGAAACGCGGTTACTAGTGGTGAACTTTTATCGAACCACTAGGCGATAGTTACGCTCGCGTATTCGGCGTTCAAGTGGATCCTGATCGATATCTAACGATGGAGAAATAAATTATTCCGCACCAAGATACGGGAAAATTTTCTACAAAGATGTCTGGATTATGTAGTGATCTTACATACTTGAAATGAAAAAGTAGAAGATATTGCGTAAAATTACAGATTTTTGTGATATTTTTGATGATCTAATAATTGATTATATTTTCTTACTAATGTGATTAGAACTTTCTGAAATTTTGCCCTGATCCGTTCTTTGGGTTATTTACAACACAATCACATTTTATTCAATTCAAGAAATTTCTTAACTTCGAAAAGAATACTTCTCAATCTTACGTTAGAATTTCTAATATTTTGTAAATATTTTTAAAAGTCTTCTTGCTTATTCAAATATGAAATCAAGAGATAAAAATTCGAGAATCGCGAAAAGATTAAGAATTGTTAAATTGTTGAATTGATCTTTGGAAAGATTACATCGAAATTGAAGGGAAAGAACTGTATCGCATGATGTACAACCTAATTTGAAGAAAGATTGTTTGAAAGAGCCATTCGACTTATACATATAAATGGGAGATCATTTTGAAAATTAGTTTCGGCGTCAGTTTCCTGACATACACTCTACATTTTCCTATCTTAAATTATATCTATATCAAATTAGTGTCGTTATTAACTTCTAGTAAAAAGTTAAATTTAAGAATAACTCGGATTAAAGCAATAAATCAAAGAATGCATACCATGAACTAAAAAGGAAATGGTGGCATATTTAAAACCGTACTTTCCAAATTACCAGTGATTAAATACGATGACATGTGAGAATTGACAAAAAAATCCAGAAAAATTACCCATTAAACAAAGGTAGAAATATAGCGAAAGATTGAAGAATAAAATAAATTCGAAACAGTCCCTAAAATGAATTCTGATCTGGTATTAATATAAAACTAAAAATTATTCCACTTCACAGGAGTTTGCCCTCATCCAATCGCCTCAGAAGATAAAAAATTCCAATCAGACCGATCTCCATAAAACAAAAACCTCCCTTCTGACTCATAAATACCACGACACCCCTTCTAAAATCACCACCTGTCAAGCCTCACCCTCAACATCTACATTAGCGTAATATGACAACAATCGTTTCGGTAAGTACGAAGAAACTTTTCCCGACAGGTTATCCGTTTGGCTCGACGACGAAAAGGGTGCGCACAGAATTGATTCCGTATTGATAAGCAAGGGTGAGTTCGACGGAGGAGTTTAAGGTAACCCGACGCATAGCTTGCGCACATATGGAAGGGAGCTGGATGAGTTTGCGATTAAACGCGATTATAATTAAGGATAATGGAGTTTCGGCGCGCGGGAGTTGCCGGGTTCCCTCGCAGCTGGCGCCGTTATATCGAGTTCCTGTCGACAGCGAGTGTACACGGTCGAAATGCTTTTGGTCATCTAGTAGTTCCTCCGTGTATACATGCACGTACAAAACGTGCTCCCTTCCCGGTGCTATTCTCAACGCGCCATATGCACCTACGTGTTTTTCGTGTTCGAATTCGACTGGGAAGCGACGAGCTTCCTGCTCGTCCAGAGGGTGCAAAGGGGTATTTGGATATTTCCAAACGACTTGTTTCAGCGATGGGATGCCGAAGGAATAGAGAAATAACCAAATATTGATTTTATTTTCGCAGAACGTGATCTTTTATTAAGATGAGAAAATTGAACGTAGGATGATCCGCAAAAGTATCTAAACACTTACCATCGAAAATTTTTATGTACGTGCTTCAATCAGAATGGAATTTGATTAGTACTATAATGAAGCACAATAATTGCAATTGTGTGGATAGTAAGAATAGCGGATCACGAAAGTATTTAATTAGCGCTTATATTAGGTCATCCCATAAGTTCGTTCCGTTTTTCGAGCGATTATATATGTTAAGATTGTTTACATACGTTTCAGTTTCATGAAAAAATGTAATCCCCCTCTCGTTGTACAACTTCTTCCCACTTTTCAAGTGCATTGGCCTTATCGCCGTATGTTTATAAATCGACACATGAAATGTATACACAAAAGTCGGCACGAACTTATGGGATGACTTATGGGATGTGACCGGAATTCGGACACATTAATCGATCTGTATTAACGGTATGTGAACGATATGTGTTTGCCGAAGAGCAGAAAGTAATGATAAATTTATTATTGAGAAAAGCACTTATTACGTTTACTATGAAGTCGCTAGTATATGAATTTAAAGTACCTAATAAATACTTATTACTATTTATAATATTACTATCTATTACATACATATACATACATATTAGTATTTAAATATCACTGCTTGTATTAACAAACGAAATCTTTCTATCAGTTTAAAAAAGAAACTCTTTATTAATCTGACTACTGACAGAAATAAAAGAGAGTTACGCCACGAGGTTTAATACAGGTCATATTTTTAACCATCGCTCGCGGTCCTACAATGTCACAGGCAGATCGCCTTATCTATCCGACGGAAAACATACAATGTATCGACGAGCGCATAGTTGTCACCAAGCAGCGAGTTCCAGAAACGTCGATGTCGGTCCGCTCGTTACTTCATCCACACAAAGAAGGTGGCATACGTGATCATAGGCGCGAACGGTGGCGTGACCTGAGCGTAGTGGGGGTTGTCTCCTCGAGAAGACAAAGAAATGATCGAAGGGCAATCAGTCTCTTTTGAAGATTCTAATAGCATACGTCGATAAGTCTGATGAATAAAGTCGCTAAGTCTAACGAACATATCGAGAGATATCATACAGTCGAGTCAAACTTCTGCAACACTTTAACATTATTTATCACTAAATAATTTATGACGCTTCATTGTTATTAAATTGTTATTAAATATACAACCTATATTAACCTATTAATAGTGTTAAATTCATTGAATTATCTCTGTTATCTTAACCGAAACAGGGGAACGACTAATTCGCGGCGTCGATTATAAAAATCGTAGCGAGAATTTACGCCTCTCGCTGACGCGTTTTCCTCACGACCGCGTCTCTCCGCGAACAGTCGTAACAAAGAGTCTAGAGATAAAAAATTTGTCAAGTAAGGATATTTCTATATGTTTGGCGATTACGATGCATATCACTACTTTGTTATTGCATATCACTTTTCAAAAACCAAACACGACGCAATGTTCTATCACAGATACCTACAGTGAGTATACAAACTAAAATTATTCTAGTTCATTTTGACTTAATGTTGCAGTTAAAATGCAACCTTGACGATAATAAACAAGGCGTAGAGAAAAAAAGCAAACTAAATTATATGCTTAGTTTTAGACACAGATGGTGTAATTTTTAGTCAAAATATTCTTGTAATTATTTTAATGAAGGTAAGCTGAATTGTCCGAAAATTTAAGCATTTCATATGAAAATTGTCCCTTGTGGATCCATTATTAGTTATGATGTTAATTATAATTTACGTTGTAGTAACTGTGCCATAATGATAAAAGTAATGTTTATCGATTTTCTGACTTTGTCACTCGGTGACTAAAAGGAATATTTCGATAAGAAATAATTGAAAAGTTGATTGCTAATACACATGTTATTGAAATTTAAAATTGTTTCTCTACGTACAAAAGACATGACGAATGTGACATGTTCTCCAACTTTAGCCTTCATATTAAAATAATTTATTGTATAATAATAATGAAAGAAAAATAAGTAAGAATAAAATATTGATAATGAAAGAAATTAATATTAATAATTATATTATCACGGATAGTAGAAGAAAAGAGTTTTTTTAAAACTTCTATTACTTTGAACCTTAATAAACTATTAAATTCAGAATTACTAACTATATTATTATATTATTATTTATATATATCCCTAGAATATAAAGCAAACTCTCGAAACTAACTGAAGATACAGACTCTGCAACTGAACTAATTAGCTCGATATTTGGTCCCTTTGGGATATGATAACTAACGATCAAGTATTGCAATAAACGCGCTAATTAACAACCGCCAATGATAAAGTAATAGCAAATATAAGTATACGAAACGCATTTAATAACCGAGAATATTCGTAAATATCTCTGTAATTTCCCACGCAATCAAAAACGGAATTGAGAAACTAATCGAAAAAAGCTCGTTTGGAACCTTGGGATCTTGAACTCTGACGTACACAACTCGCGAATAATAGCGTTAATAATACATTAACGATTACAATGAACGGCCCATTGACATAAATCTTAATCCTCAAAAATCATGGATTCTTTAACCTATTTTAAACCAGGTATTCAAATTGCTTGTTTAAGTTAAATTGAACATTTCCTTGCTCGCGACAGAGTAAATGTTTTATTTGAAAAAAACTTTCAATAATAAAAATAATAAAATTCATTCAATATCACTCACCCATCTCATATGCCCATCATGCTCGAGCAATTAGATATGTAATTATTTGCAACATATAAATTAGAACATAATAAGAAATGAAATAAAAATATTCGTAACAATAAAATTTAATTAAAGCAATAATAAAGTATACTCGTAAATCTTACTAAAGAGACGAAGTTTCGCGAGTTAATTTTAATCCAAAGAAACGTCGCAGCAAATAACGATCCTTTTGCAAACACCAAGATACTTTACCCGATACTATTCTCTTTTGCGCGCCACGTCGTCTCCTATCACTTTCGATTATTTATCCTGTACAATAATAAATACGAAGAAACACGTGTATCTACACATTCAATTCCGTCTCTCGTAAGTTACACGGATGTAACTTGGTTTGCTAATAAAGATCATCACCCTCGGACATTTCTTTCTTCGCGGACAACGCAATTGGAATCGTCTCTCCGGGACCACCCCATTCGCATCTCTTTCCCGAACATATAGGGACACGAAAGTAGTCTGTTAACGAATCCTTAGGGAATTGCATGCGATTCGTAGCCATGACGCTCTATACTCATGGAGAATTTGAAAAGTTGCCTCCTAAAGCTGATAAAACCGCGACATAATTGAGATGAACGATTTGCACGTCCCTCGAGAAGGAATTCCTCTCGTATCCTTTTTTTTTCGTAGATTTTCATGCGCTGACGTCGTATAAGTATTTGAGTATGTTCATCTCCTGGTACAGTTAAATATGGATTAGGTGTGAGCTATGATTTCTTGGATAAAAGTTTTGAGGAAATTGCTGGAATGATTGCTTCTCTTTTTGGAATTCTATTCTTTTTTTAACTATAGTTCTTTCGGGAGTTTCAAGGTAATTGTAGGAATTTTAGGAATTATACTCATCGTTGAAATATAATATTTTGGATAGAACCTTCGAAGGAATTGTCGGAATAATTTCTTTTCTATTCGTATTCTTCTTTTACCATGTATCTTCTTCTACGAACTGCGTTTTTTTCGTTTAACAAGTTCGAAGGGAATGTTGAAAGTGTTCCCTGCTCTTTTAGAATGTATTCTTCCCTATTTTTCGCGAATAGTGTTATTAAATGCTCGGAAAAAAGAATGAACATCATTTTGATTAGAATTACACTTTTCTTCGTGTTACCTAGTTTCATTAAAGTATAACACACTGTCAAGTTAAAATTATATCTTTCCAACACTTACAGAACATTTACACGTCAGAAAAATCCTTCGAGAAAATCCAAACTAACATCCAGTAAAATTCTAGACGAATCTAAAGAATAAAATTTAAACGATACATATTAGATATTAATGTCTTCCGTTGAGATTTAAAAATACCTGATTTCATCGAATTGAGAGGAGGAAAGCCTTGTGACGGAGACTTGGTTCGTTTGTAGGATGGTTCATTGTTGATTAATGAATGAAATTTACAAGAAACAGGAGTAAAAGTAAGCAGACGTACGATCGACTCGGTGTATGTTAACAAAGCGTTTCTTTTGACGAAGTTTCTGGTTCTGTGTACAAACGAAATTGGACGAGAGATTAACATTGTCCACCTTGAGTTAACCTATTCGAACGGAAACAGTAACTGAAGTTTCACCAAGAAATCCCTAAGTTGTAGAGAGGAACACCACTCTGATTCTCACGTCAAGACCTATCAAGAGCAAATGGTCAAACTAATTTCGATTTAATAGTAGAAGAACAGTAACCGGTGACGTTTTGTATGAAAGACCAAGATTAAAACGTTCGAAAATTAAAAGAATGAAGAAAAATGTCTAATAGTAATTGATCCTAATATTTTATAATACGTTTGGAAAAATTTCGTTAGTATACTGTTGCAAAAAAGTATGAATTTTGATTTTTAACGCGTTCCGTTTTTTTTTATCTTAATATTTATTTCATTTTTTTTTCATATCCATGATTATTTTCTTTTTTTAAATATTTGATTAAAACGTAAGTACTTCGAAACCAAAGATACACGTCTTACATTTTATAACTGAATATCGTATAAAGGATAAATATTCAGAATTAGAAAAACAAAATTTTCCAGGGCGTCCTATATAGCGATAAACCTTACACTAAGACAAGAACAAAAAATTATTTTCTAAATGCGCAACGAAAATTAATTTGGAATAAAAGGAGCTTATTTACTAAAGGGAATGTTAATCACTTTACATTGCAAATGATTCGGTCAATTATCGTTCTGCGAATCGAGTGGCTTTTGTGATAAGTAAAGCATATGATAGTGTAGTTGCTGGATTGGTCTGGCATCAATGAGCATAATTAGTGTTCTGTTTCAAACACCAATATCTAGCAAACGAAATACCTGACTATTCAATGATGCATGAGTAACTATGTGAAATATAGTTCGAGGAGGTGCACGTATTGTACAAGATTATCCAAGATACAAAGTCAAATGGAAGAACGATATGGCTAGAATAAAATACTATATAACAGTTCATTGATTACTTCCACTTCTATATACTACTTGCTTAAAAATATGATTATATAACGAATGAGGGTTATAGAAACAATCATTACACCTCTTGCATATACATATAAGCTCTTTTTGTTCTCGTGGAACAAGCGTTATTAAAAAACGAACGATCATTACATCTCATAGATGTAGGTAAAACAATCATAATTCAAAGACATTAATTGTTTTCGTCTTTGAATAACATTTTTTTTACTTAGCAATAAAAACGTATATAATGACGAAGATTCTAATATAATCAATGTAATGAATCTTATCTTTCTAACAAAATCCTAAATATTTAAACATTGTTAATTTTTTAATTTATAGAAATATTTAAAAATGATGATTAAGAAAGAAAACCAGCATACATTCAGAAATAAAGAAAATCATCGAGAAACAAGTGTGAACAAAAAGTTATTGAAAAGAAACGTTTCAAAACAGGTACATAAATAAACGATACAAATAAATAAGAATTGACACAAAGAATGCAAGTTCTCGGTTGTATAATTTGTCAATAATAAAATATTTTCATGATCTCCGTCTTCCTTTTACAGCTCTCAGTATGCAAAGATTTCTCGTAGATTCAATAACAATTAAGAAAATCAACTCATAACGTTCGTCATTGTTTGCTGATTGAATAAATCTGTTTGCACTGCATTCAAAAACATAGGCACGCTGTGTTGTTGTTGCAGGTGTCGCTCCACCAACGTGCCCAGCGTCGCAGAAAACGCAGTCTCCAAAAGGTCCACTCCCTCCTCTCCAATTTTGAAGAATAAGAAATCATCCGGCGATTCGGCGTATTGACTAGATAACTTGTATCGAGCCTCCTTCGTCCTATCCACTCTCCAACCGAACAATTGGTAACAAGCTTGTCGGTATTCTTGCGACGATGCTTTGAAGGCTTCCTTGAGACGAGCTATTTTAATCTCGTGTGTCTGTTTGAGTTCCGCTATTTCTAGATATAACATGAAAATGCTGGTAAATATAAAACGAAAATGTACCAAATGTGATGCAAAATAGTCGAATTGTAGTTGTGAATTTAGAAAGAGTGAAGATTTATTTCATTGTTGACGCTGAATATTTCTAAGATAACAGAAAAGATGATAAAATAATTTTATGGTAGTTTTCCTTCTCTGAAAGTATAAATTAGTATTAAAACATTATAGATGAGATAAAATATGAAAATCAGCGTACATATAAATTCAATTAAAAGGCTAACAAAGTTTATCAGTACACAAGTTAACAGTATTATATAAATATAGTTTATCTTAGAAGTTTCTTGAAGCACTTTTCCTCTACTACTTAGCATAGTACTATTTTATAAAAATTTATCCATACTATTTCTGTTATCTTAAATGCGATTCGCATTATTTTCAGAATATATCACTAGCCACAATTATGTTTCACTATGATCATCAATTATCTTTCATGTCATATATTACTTTCTATATTTTACTGCCACTTATTATCATTCAAGCTTATAAACCATATTGTAATATAGTATAGTATTGTAGTATGATATACTATAAAAGTATGAATTATAGTATAGTATAGTAAATATTAATTATAGCAGTATTAATTATATAACCAGTACTTAATATTAATATCTATTTCATTATATAAAAGTACTTTTAATTGATTGATTGCCTTTTTGCTCTTTACAAAAATCATATTAATATTTTTGAAAAATTACCTTGTGTTTGGAGGGAGGATGTCGTCATGTTGACTCCACCTTGCGCTACTTTCGCCCTCAACTCTTCCACTTCACGTAGCAAAGCCTTGTGCTTCTCCTCCGCTTGTTGTTCTGCAATGGCAGCAGGATTCATAGTGAAGTGCAGTATTCTCGCGTTGCAATTAAAATCGCCCTTTAGTGCTCTATGTTCCAATTCACCCTTCAATCGTTCGACTTCCTCCCTCAACTTATTGCACTCGTCCGCTTGATTATGACCCTCAGCCGCTTGAAGATCACTTTCTAATTTGGCGACTAATTCTCTACAATTATAAATCAATCGTAACTCAGTTATCGTATTATTATCCAAAATGCAAAAATTGAAATAGAATTTTAAATTACCTATAAACATCTATCCTACGTTCCAGCACAGGAATCCTTTCTGTTATCGCATTATTAGTGTCTATCGTTATCTCTTTTTCGTATAAGTCTAATTGTTGTCGATAACTGTCCCTCTCTCTGGTAATAAGGATCATCTTCTTCTGTAATCTGTTCATTAATTTGTTCAACTGTTCCTTGGAGACTGTAACATCCATAGCCACTTTTTTGGCATCTTCGTAATTCTTCGACAAAGTATACGACTCCCTCAATGCAGCATCCAGTCTAGATCTCAGCTGCCCTTCCTCTGATTTTAAGACTAATTCAGCTTGTTGCAGTCGATTCAATTCGCGTTTTAAAGCAGTAGGTCCACCAGTAATTCCAGTAGATTCATATTCGGCCAGGCGCAATGAAAGTTCCGTCTTTTTGGTCTCAAGTGTAGCAACCTGCTGCTCTACTTTTTCCATATGATCTAATCTATAAAATTAAAAGCACACTTATAAATGTTTATAAGTATAATAATGATAGAAGTTTATTAAAAAGGGCTCGTAGAAAGAAAGTGTACCTTTTCATTACATTGGCCATTTGTTCTTCTAAAAGTAATTTTCCCCGCACTGACTCTCTTAATGAAACAATGGTTTCTTTTGCATTGCTAAGCTCTTTCTCAAGTTCATTCGCTCTCGCGGCTCTTGCAACAAACGTCTTCCCTTCCTCCCATAGCGCTCTTTCTGACTCCAACCTTTCAACCTTTATTTTCATACTTTGGAGTTCCACATTTTGCAATTCCAACTCTTGTTGCTTAGTCTGATATTCCTTCAATTTTCCTTCCAGCTGTGTTATTCTTTTTTGAGCTGCATCCAGTTTTAGTTGTGTCTCAGATACATCAGTAGAATCTTTTGTTACTATTTTACTCTCTTGTACAGGTGCATGTTTATGATCTTCCAACAGCTTTGCATTTTCGTTCATTAGCGACATAATTTTCTGCTCCAAATTCGTTTTTACCTATAAACAACATATATTTATATTAAACATCAAAATAAAGCAATATTCAAATTATTTATTTAATTAAACCTTTAGTTCCCTGTTGAGTGCCGAAGCGTGCAGACGTGTCTCTAGTGCCCAGTGAAGTTCGAAAGTAACACGTGTCACCCAACCGTCGAAAGTGAACACAACGTGCTCCTATCCTCACAAGTGTTTCCTATCCGCCAGAGAGAAGAAAAGCCTACGCACCTAACCCCAACCCGAACCTTGCCTCATAGCCTCACGACTAGTTATTCATATTGAAATAGCTAGCTCGATGATGGCCCAGCAATCACGTCCAGGCTCGCCTGAGCAAACACACAACTACCCCGCGCTACCCCCTCCGTGGCAGAAGTGTAGCAGATCCCCCCGTGCCAACGACGCCAATAAGGCGAAAAAACGCAAAATTGAACCATCAAACACTAACTCGAACGAACAGCCATCAACACAAATTAACACTCACAACAGGTTTGCAGTATTGGAATCCTCAAACGACGCCATGGAAATCGCAGACCCGCCGTCAAACCATCACGCACAGAGAAGCCCCCCTCCACCACCAATATTTGTTAATGATGTCATCGACATCCAGACAATGATCAAGTCCTTAGAGAGAGATATCTCCAAGGAGGACTACAACTTGAAGATAACCAACAACAAAGTCAAAATCCTGCCGACGAACCCAGAAGCCTACAGGAAGCTTACCAAGATACTTAGGGCCCTGAACGCCAATTTCCACACCTATCAACTCAAAGAAGAAAGACCCTTTCGGGTGGTGCTACGAAACATCCACCACTCCGCAGCTATCGAAGAGCTAAAAACCGAACTATCTAAGCTCGGCCACGAAGTCATCAATGTCAGCAACATAAGGCATAGAGTCACGAAAGACCCGTTATCCCTATTCTTTATTGACCTAAAACAGAAACCCAACAACAAGGAAATATACAACACCAGTCGCCTAATGAACGCCATCGTAAAATTCGAACCACCGCAAATCAAAAAGGAGATAGTGCAATGCAAAAGGTGCCAAAGATACGGACACACGCAGAAATACTGCAACCATACCTTCCGCTGCGTCAAATGTGCAGGAACACACCCCACCGACCAATGCAGGAAATCACCGGAAACCCCAGCGAAGTGCATCCACTGTCAAGGTGATCATCCTGCCAACTACTGAGGCTGCTCAGCCTACAAAACTCTGTACTCAAACAAGTACCCCAAACTTAGAACAAACGAGGTAAATTACCAAACACCCAGCTCGCCGAAATTCACCTTTATCCCAATCCCCCCAACCAATCAAACACCCAGCCCTATCAAACTCACCACTCCCTCAAACTCCTATGCCCAAGCGGTATAAGGCACTCGAAATACACCAAATAGCCATAGGGATCCTCCCCAAAATAGTGCCCCCACCTTACCTAATACAGACAACGTCTCTAGACTTGAAAAGCTAATAGAGAAACAATCAGAGCAAATAAACAATTTGCTATCGCTATTAACACTCATCATGGATAAATTAATACGCCCCGACACAAAATAAAACCAAGACGCATAGCTCTGTGGAATGCCAACGGTCTAGCGCAATGCAAACTTGAACTAGAACTCTTCCTAAAACACCAGCTAATCGACATAATGCTCATATCTGAAACCCACTTCACCGACAAAAACTACCTGAACATAAACGGATACAAGTTCTACCATACCTAACACCCCAGCGGAAAGGCCCACGGCGGCACCGGAATCATAATCAAATCAAACATTAAGCACTACGAACTTCCACCATTTCAGAAAGACTACCTCCAAGCAACAAACGTAGCAATAGAAGACTGTCATGGTACAATCACCACTTCAGCTGTATACTGCCCTCCCAGACACTCCATCGCCAAAGAAGACTTCGACAACTTCCTGGACACCCTGGGCAATAGATTCATAGCCGGAGGAGACTACAACGCTAAACACACCCAATGGGGTAGCAGACTGGTTACAGTAAGAGGCAAAAACCTCCTCAACAGCATAATAACCAACAACCTCAACTACCTTACCACATACGAACCCACACACTGGCCCACCGACACAAACAAAATACCCGATCTCCTTGATTTCCTCATAACTAAAAATATCTCGTCAAGACACGTCCAAATCAATTCCTCGGCTGATCTCTCCTCTGATCATTCCCCCGTGATAGTAACAGTCAGTTCAACTATCATCGAGAATATACCTAATGGCTCCATTCATAACCAACACACCAACTGGCAGCTCTTTAGAGAAGTCTTTACCCACACAACTTCAGCCTCAACCTCACTAAAAACCAATGAAGAAATCGAAGCAGCCACGGAATACCTAAACGCGAGCATAATAAACGCTATCCGCGTCTCCACACCGGCAAAAACGTCCATCAGCAATCACGAATACCCCCAGTACATATTAAAAAAAATAGCAGAAAAACGTAGACTAAGAAGGATATAGCAGACCCATAGAACACCGGAGGACAAACGCAAACTAAACAACGCAACTAGAAAATTATCCAAAACCATAAAAAATTACAATAACGACCGTTTTCACAAATATCTCGCCAGCTTGTCCCCCACAGCCGACTCCAACTACTCACTATGGAAAGCCTCCAGGAAACTCACGCGCCCCCCACAAATAATACCTCCAATCCGCCGTCCGCAGGGTGGATGGGCGCGTAGCCCTATAGAAAAAGCCAACCTATTTGCCAAACACTTGACTGAAGTATTCCAACCCCATTCCTCCATAGCTGCAGCGGACGTCACCGAATACCTGCACACTCCCTTCCAAATGTCCCCTCCTATTGAACCCTTCACTTCTGCAGATATCATAGAAGCAATCAGTCGCCTAAACCCCAAGAAAGCAGCAGGTCACGACCTAATAGGAAATAAAGCCTTGAACACTTTCCCAAGGCGTGGAAAATCTCACTGATCACCCTCATCCCCAAACCCGGTAAACCAATATATGAAACCAGCTCCTATCGCCCAATCAGTCTTTTACCTACTCTGTCTAAACTATTCGAGAGGATGCTTACGAATCGTCTCCTTCCACTCCTAGAAGAATTGAAAACACTCCCAGATCACCAATTCGGCTTCCGAAAACAACACTCAACAGTAGAGCAAATCCACCGCATAACCCACATGATCAGCCAAACCCTTGAAAAGAAAAAATACTGCTCTGCGGTATTCCTAGACATCCAACAGGCATTCGATAAAGTATGGCATGAAGGGCTACTCTACAAGCTTAAAAAAATCCTACCCCACCAATACTACTCCATCTTAAAATCCTACCTAACCAACAGACAATTCATAGTTAAATGCCTAGACGCCACTTCCGCAATATTCCCAATAGAATCCGGCATACCACAAGGTAGTGTCCTCGGACCCCTACTGTTCTCCATCTACACTGCCGACTTACCCATATCAAACAAGGTAACAATAGCAACATTTGCCGACGACACAGCAATATTAGCTACCCACGCAGACTCGGCAATTGCCTCAGCCACTCTCCAGCGAAGTCTCGACTCCATGGAAAAGTGGTTCCTAAAATGGGGCTTTAAAATAAACGAAAAAAAATCCTCCCATGTAACCTTCACGCTCCGAAAACAAACCTGCCCCCAGGTCACCATTAACAACACAATAATCCCAAGCAAGGACTCCGTAAGATACCTGGGCATGACCCTGGACAGGAGGCTAACTTGGAAAAAACATATCTCAGAAAAAACAAAGCAACTAAAGGAAAAACTAAGAAAATTCTATTGGCTCACGGGCCGACGCTCCAAACTAAACATACAGAACAAAATAACCCTCTACAAGGCCGTAATAAAACCTGTCTGGACCTATGGGGAATCCAACTATGGGGAGCAGCAAGTAACTCCAACATTGAAATACTCCAACGCTTCCAATCGAAAACGCTAAGATCCCTATTAAATGCACCCTGGTATGTTACCAACGAAACAATCCACCGTGACCTCAAAATACCTATAGTCAAAGATGAAATACACAAGTCCAGAAGCAGATATAACACAAGAGTCAACAACCACCACAACCCACTAGTCACCCAACTACTGGACACGACGGACCAGATCCGCAGACTAAAAAGAAAATACCCTCTAGATTAAATCCTTAGTTTCTACTAGAACCAACAATATAAAGCTATTATAATCCATGTCATTGTATCACGCCAAATTAAGTTACTGAAAATTCTCAATGAGAATTGATTGTAAATATTCTAATAAATAAAATAAAATAAAAAAAAAAAAGAAAAGTGTGACCATATAAAATCTTAGAGGATTTCGTTGGAACAGCAGAGGACTTAAGGATGTATTGGAAAAGAAAATGTTGTTGAGTCCTTGTTCTATATTTTAAAAATAAATCCAATAATAAATCTTCACTTTAAGTTACTTATTTGAAATTATGTAACAATGATATATATAATTTAGTAATGTATATGTTACGTCGCGTGAAGAGGTCTGCGCGACGTCTTCTATTGTCTGACCGTAACGGCCCAAGCGTCGTTAGAGAAACCCTCAATAAACCTAAGGCCCACCATAAACCGAGTCTCATTAGCTTGCAGGAACCTTGAATCCTGCAAGTATTTTGGGTTTATCTGTGGTACTTAAACAAGTCATTAGTTTTATTGAGAGTGTTTAAAGATTACGGAGAAAGCTGGTATTTATAACGGGAAATCTGGTAATTATATGATAGGGAAAACCAGGCATTTATAGAATAGAAATGTCTGGATTTTCCCATGAGTCATGCCGATGGGATGTTTACATCGCCCGTCTTCAAGCGTTAACGTCTTAACCAATGGGTAGCGCGGATCCTTATTCTCACTTTTCCTAACTAAAAATGTAAGCAACGAATCCGCGTTCTTCGCTTAAAGGACACACCCATACCGAGCTTTCCTCCGTAATCACATCAGAACGAACTTCAGAGTATTGCTTCGGCTCTCACGGTGACTAGAGTTCCTGCATTTCCTACAACTCTCACCGTTCCTACATCTCTAATTTTTCCATCATCTCCCGCGGTGCCCAGCTCCTATCACTCTCTCATCTAAGAATAATCCTTCTCTTCATTATCTGTATCTTAACCAATGGCGTTACTACTTGTGTGATTGTATAAAGTGTTGGAAATATATATACTTTAACTCTGTGAACCACAGTGTTATACTAACCTGAATCACCCCTATTATCCTAACCGAAATCAGGGGATCGAACTATTCGTGGTGTCGATTATTCTAATCATAACGGGAATTTACGACTCCCGTTGACGCGTATTCTAACGACCGCGTCTCCCCGCGATAGCTCGAAAATACAGTATATAAAATAATATTATATATATATCACGAGAAGTGGACGAGAAGCATATGTAGCTGCTAGCTGTCGCTAGCCAATACAAAGCGCTTAGGGGATGACAGATGTAATCAGCGCTAAACAGTGTGAAGCACTTAGTGGATGACTGGTATAACCCGTACCAATCGCAAAAGGGTTAAATAAAAGCACTGTACCTGAAATAGTTCTTTCTCTATAGAAGCTCGTGCTTCAGATGCGTCCTGAATTGTTCTACGTGAAATATCAAGGCGTACTTCCAGTTGTTTAATTGTCTGCTTATCTTGTTCCACCTGCATCTCTAAAATACCTTTCTCCTTTTCAAAGACCTCTTCCATTTGTCTGCGTATTTTGTGAAGCTGCTGTACAGCAGCTTCTTGATGAGACAATCTTGTTTTCAAGGACACAACCTAGTGAAATAAGTATAGTTTTTTAATGTGCTTGATTTGTGGATATTTATATAACGTTAATTGAGTATGTTACCTGTCCTTTTAATCTTCGCCATTCCCATGGACTACTTGGGACAGTCTCAGCCTCACTCATATTTAAACTAGAATCATTAGAATCATTTAATCTTGGCCTTTTAGGTGATATAACACATTCATCAGATTCACCAAATGTCAGTGGTGTATATGCAGTACCAGATAATCTTAAAGACACACCGTTATTACTTTTACGATATGCTTCAGAACCTGCCTTAAGATCCTTTATCATTTTAATGACACTTGTTGGATCCTTACCATCCATCTGTAGAAAAAATATAGTACAAATTATAAACAAATAATTATGACAAATAGGTTATGCTCATAAAATCTATTAATTTGTGTTTGTTACATACATTTTATAAGAAAGTGAGAATTAACTAAAGTTACCTTAATAAATTGTTTTATTACAAAGAAGTTCAAATATTGATATGAGCGTTATTTAATGAGATATGGGCGTTAGAGGTATGAATATACATGGAAATATATCATCTATAACATATAAAATGTAATTTACCATACACCCAGTCAGTGAATATAATTACAATTCTTGCAACACTGTATGTTATTACGTTGCTATACTTCTTTCGTAGTTACTAGATTTATAAATTTTAAATATCATTAGAGTTGCTTATACCTTAGTCATACGTTTTTGTAGCGGTACAATACGTACACAATACAATGGCGGTAAAGTCTACATCACGGTGTGTACCATTAGAAAAGAAATGGGAGTGCTGGCGTCCATTTTCTAGCTGTTCCACAGGTGCTGCACCATGCGGCACAGTGCTGAAGCTGTTCCACGTTAGCATATACAAGAACCTATCAAGTTAAGGATCTGCCTTGCTACGCTAGCACATACAAGAACCTATAAAGTTGGAGATTTGCCTTGTTTGGTTCCATTTGGTTCTTTGTTTGAAATTTACATTCCTCACGATAATATTTTTGTTATAATAAAGTCTAAATTTAATTCTAATAGTAATTTCTGTAATTGGTGGGCTGTGAATAATATTTCTGACATGATGCATATATTTTGCATGCAAATTCATTTACAAAAATGATAAAAACAGAAGTACAAATTAACTACAGACGAGATTTAACATCATGAATAATTTTTGTGATACACGATTTTTAGAAGGATAAAAGAGTATGAACTTTCCCGTAGAATCTTATAACGAAATATGCCCTTGTAACGTGAAATCATAGCGAATATACTTTGTGGTGATGCTAAAGAAGTCCTTGTATATGCTAACGTAGAACAACATCAACACTTTGCCGTTGGAGGGCAGCTCTAGTACGTGAACAACTGAAACCATAAGCATGAGCACTCTTATTTTCTTATTATTAAGTTGTCCAAAATCAGGTACTTAATGATCATTCATACTACGAACTCATTGTAAAATTGAACAATTATTGTAAATTTTCAAATTCCATTGGATAAAACTATTTTATTTTACAAATATACAACGCATTTAAAATCATTCCAATCTATAATCCTTAAATTCTTTCCTTTTTGGGAATAAGTTATAAAAAATGACATCATTTTCTGGCAAAGTCAGAGAGCAAAAAATTTGCCGTTCAAACGAGAAATTTAACAGGCTAAATAGCGATTATTAGGAGAATATGATAACATAAGATATAGCACAATTTTATCAATTCTTAGAAATGATATCATATTCCAAGAATTTATAGAAACCAAAATCTTCGACTATCCAAAAATGTTTTCAGTCGATTTTGCTATTTTGCTTCAGGAGAATATGACAACATAGCAGGTGGCATAATCTGGCCGATCTTTGGAAATAACGCTATATTAATACGGCCACGCCGTGTATACTCGTTCTTTTCATCAAGAGCACCGTAGAAGAAACATGCGTATGGTTCAGCTATTGACCACTAGAGACCCTTATTCTTAGTTTTTACTGATTTTTTCACATTCCATCGGCGATCTTCCTATTCCTTACTCATGCCTAGTATGCAGTATACACAAAAACTTTTTATACATTGTGTATATTTCAAATATATCTATAAGCAGTTGTTGTGAAAAGAATATGTATAGCATAATTGGAATTTAATAAAATGTAGGAATTAAAAAAGGTGACTTAATATTGTAGTCTGTATCGATGTTGTTATCACTAATAAATTCATCTATGCGTATTTGTTCTATTTACTAAGGTATGGAATAGTGAGATAATTTGTATACGAATATTTTAAAAATTTGTGCAAATTAAATATATTTATTTATGTATATGATACATTGTGGTTGACAAACTAAAAAGATATATTTAAAAGAATTTCATCATGATTTCCAAAACTGTATGTATTACTCAAGAAGGCCCAGCAAATGCATTAGCTCTTAATAAAGATAACAGTCAAGTTGTTATAGCAGGTCGCAATGGTAAATTATTTTATTATTTATAATGGTATTTATTTAATCATAAAATATTAAGTTATTTAACACTTTGACTGCCACACTGAAATCATATGTTTTGCTCAGGACGCCACAGTGTTTTAATACATTGCACTGTTAGATGCAAGGTTTGTTCTCATTTTTTTTTATTGATGTTCTAATAAAAATGTTTAATTGTTCAATGGGGTACTTTTTATTTCAAAGTATCTTCTATTTATCAGTTATATTCAAAATGTCCTAAGTGTCAATTTTCATTCAATTTTTACAATTATAAGAAGTTCAAGCATTCCGGTCACCAATGATCATGGCGTCACAGGAGAAACTGTGGCCAGTCATATATGACCAACATGGCAGTCAAAGTGTTAATTACTGAAGAAATGATGACTGATTAATTATTTTGCATTACAGTTTTCAAAATATTTACTTTATTAGAAGATAGATTTGAAGAAGCTTGTAATCTACGTGTTGGGAAAAATTTAAATTTAAATTTTTCTTGCAATGATGTTGCTTGGAATCTTATCGATGGTAAATTTTGATCTTTCTCCTTTATTTTGTCTAAAAAGTCAAGAGATAATGGGTGATTTCTTTTCTCAGATCATATATTAGCTACTGCAGCTACAAATGGTGCAGTGGTAGTATGGAACTTAAATAAGTCATCCAGATCCAAGCAGGAACATGTTTTTATCGACCATAAAAGGACTGTAAATAAAGTCAGTTTCCATATGACAGAACCTATGTGGTTGATATCAGGTTCTCAAGATGGTACTATGAAATGCTTTGATTTGAGAATAAAAGAAGCTACTAGAACTTTTTATAGGTAAATACATGATTAAGAAATATTTCAACATATGTATATTGAAAAGTATTAGATAATATTGTTAATTTCAGTAATACAGAATCAGTAAGAGATGTGCAGTTTTGCCCTCATTCACCTCATACCTTTGCCGCTGTTTCTGAAAATGGCCACGTGCAACAATGGGACTTACGCAAACCAGACCGTTACTTTCAACATTTCACTGCCCATAGTGGTCCCATATTTGCCTGTGATTGGCATCCTGAAACTGCTTGGCTTGCAACTGCTTCTAGAGATAAGACTATTAAGGTTATTGTAACTATATGTTATTTCTCATTTGAATCAAAACTAATGTATGGAAAATTGCAGGTTTGGGACTTATTAGGTAAACCTAGTTGTGATTATATTATACATACAATTGCATCAGTAGGTCGTATAAAATGGAGACCCCAAAGAAAATATCATATATCCAGTTGTGCTCTTGTAGTAGATTGTAGTATAAATGTATGGGATATTCGTAGGCCTTATATACCTTTCGCAAGTTTCAATGAACATAAAGACGTTCCGACCGGTGTTGCATGGAGAGGCAATCCACAGTCTTTCTTGTCAACAAGCAGGGTAATAACATTATAATATTTATAGTAAAGTATTGCCTATATTATTGAAGGGTATTAGCAGAATATTCTTCTGTAGGACTGCACACTATATCATCATGTGTTCAAAGATGCAACCAGACCTGCAAGTAAGGCGAATCCGCAAGGGATTGCATTGAATCCGAAAGGAGACATTGTATATGCTTGTAAAGTAAATGTTCATGTTACAACTACAATGAAACAATTAACTAATATAATGAGGTTAATAAAATTACTATTTAAAAATAATCTTGAAAAATAAGTCAATGAATATAATTCTACAATTATTTATAGGAAGACACCAGCTACAAATGATACGTTTTGTATGGCATCTAGCGTTATGCATAGATTTGCTATAAATATGCCACGGGAACCAAAGTGGTTTAGAGCTTGTGCAGAAGGTTACTTGCTTTCTGGGAGATTAAATGACATTTGCGATCATAATGCCACCGTTGCCAGAAATGCCGGTAGAAATGATGTATGCAGTCGTTCAACTTAAAATCATTGTACCTCACGCTCGTATTATATTATTAATGCACAAAATCAACTTCAATTAGATTAGTACGGTGTGGAATATTATAAAAACTTTATACGCGAATCCTCTGGGAGCTATTTTAAAAACACCTCCAACTGCTTCCAAAGAAGATATAGTGAATACACTAAATTTAGCACAAATTACAATCGGATCTGGTATAGATCAATCAAATACAGGTAAAGATATCAGTATGCTCTTAAGTAATACAATCGGTCTTTAACTATAATTTTCACGAGTAATTAAAGTTTTACAGACTTTTAACGATGTTTACAATATCTTTTTCAAGTACATGAAAATGATGTAAAGTCATTACAAGGAGAAGTAACAGGTGCAACTAGCGGAGGTGACGATGAGACAGAGACGGATGAAACGCCAGAAAACCAACATTCTATAGGGTCTATGCTACCTAGGTAATATTAACTATATTAATGGAAAATATTACATGCTATGTTTACTGTAGCTGGTATATTTACATTGTTTTTTATGTGATAATATCTAGCTACAGACGAGCGTTTATTGATCATAAAGGTCCATCCAAAGGAGATTTCTTATTTGGAGAAAGCGAATTCGAACCTATGACTATGGAATATACTTCCAGTTACATGCATAATATGATAAATAACGATAACGATTGGACACTGTCCAAAGAAGCGTTTCCTTTGCGACACGAAATAAAGGACAGATCTCCACCACCGGAACAATTTCCAAATCATCCACCAGATATTAACGAAGACTGTGCTTCGTTAATGATCGAAGATCAACCAAGTCAGTTAATAGTCTCGAATATACCTAAACCACAATTTTGGGATCCTACGAACTTGATCGAAGAAGCTTTGAAGCACCATGCCGCTCTTAGAGACATACAAACTTCTGCGTCAATTCTTATCGCGTTAGGAGAAAAACGAAAAAACTTGAACATCGAAACTGCTGTTCAAGAACATTGGATATTAGAATACTTAGATATGCTTGCAAGATTTAAACTTTGGAACGTGGCTACACAGGTTAGCGACAAATTCTTATTAAAACATCTTAATAATATTCGTATGGAAAACACAATTAAGTTGGTATGTATCGGTAGATTATTCAATCGGTCTGGATTCCATCCGTGTCGCAATTAAATCAACAATCAACCGTAATACACACGTGTTGCCTAGCTTGTTCAAAGCCATTACAACGTGCAGCGTGGTTTTGCGATCGATGTCATACGTCTCATCATGCACTCTGCTCGGTTTGTCATCAGGTGAGCTATTAAATTACGATCGCTCTTATATCATTATAACTGTATTCGCATATATATAGGTTGTTCGAGGAATTTACGCATGGTGCCAGGGCTGTACACATGGTGGTCATGTTGTTCATATGAACGAATGGTTCAGTTGCAATCGACAATGTCCTACTGGTTGCGGTCACATATGCGAATATACTTAAAAATATCGTAACAATAACGACCCCAGTGTTATACAGTTTCCGTCAGGGTTGAAAGCATAGAAACTCTACGAAATACCAAATGTATATAAAAAGATTAAATTATTTATTAATTATATTTTTGTAAATTGTACAATGGTGTTTGAAACGCACGCCCGCGAGATTTGTATGTTCTGTTTTTTTATTTCTAAAATAACATTACATTTTTTCAATGATACAAATTGTACAAAAATACATTCATATTTAAAATACTTAGTTCTTGCTTCCAGCAATTTTATTCTTGAACATTTCTATTTTTTAGCAGGTAAATATGTGAAGTTTTTCTCATTTTATATTTCAACTATTTAATAATGTTTGTTAAAAAAATAGTATAATGGTACAAAAATTATAAAATGACATAATTTTTAGCAAAAAATAATTAAAAACAAACTTAAAATGAACCATTTTAACTATTTTTCTGATTAAGTTTCATTACGACGCTCTTTACTTCGGTATACGCATCGAGACCGTATTCTCCGAGTTCTCTTCCATGTCCCGACATTTTGAAACCGCCAAATGGTACTTGGGGTTTTAGAACGTTGTATGTGTTAACCCTAGAACATATAGTGAATAATATAAAAAAAAAAGGAAATTGGAAAAAAGTTGTTTAAAATATTGTCTAACGTACCATACAGTGCCAGCACGGAGTCCTTGAACGATATAATTTGCTTTATCGATGTCTTTTGTAAATACTGCTGCTGCTAGTCCGTATTCGGAAGCATTAGCGCGTGTAATAGCTTCGTTCAAACTGCTGAATCTGAGAATTTGTTGAACTGGCCCAAAGATCTGAAGCAAATATTTATAGATACTATGCTTGTTGCGATTTAGAAGTATGTAAGAAATTTCTCTATTAATTCATATGCACCTCCTCTTTAGCAATGGTCATGTGATCCACAACGTTGGCAAATACCGTAGGTGCGACAAAGTAGCCTTTATCACCAACCCTCGTACCACCGGAAATCAGCTTTGCTCCCTGCTGCTTACCTGATTCAATCATGGACATGATTTTATTTACTTGTTCCTCGTCGATCTGTCGATAAAACAAGAGGTAAAATGTAGAAAAAATTGAATTTAATTTATGAACGTAATGAAAGTAATGTCTTCATTTTGACTTCGTCTTGGAGTTGATTAGGTACCTGTGGACCCTGTTCCACGTTTTCGTCAAACGGATCGCCAACAACCCTAGATTTAGCGCGTGCTGCACTTCGTTCCACGAATTCGTCGTAAATATCATCTTCTACATAAGTTCTCGAGCCAGCGCAACAACACTGACCCTAATGGAAAAATATAACGCAGTAGTAAATTTATAGAAATAGATTTTATTCTAAAAAAATATAGCACTACCATGTTATAAAATAGTGCAAAGTGAGATGTTTCCACAGCATGGTCAAGATCGGCATCTCTCAAGATTATATTTGGCGATTTTCCACCAAGTTCTAACGTGGTTCTCTTCAAATTGCTCATCGCAGCACCTTGCTGTACCAGTTTTCCAACTTCAGTGGAACCAGTGAATGCTATTTTATCAACTAAATTATGAGCAACTAGCGCAGCACCGGCTTTACCGTAACCAGGAACGACGTTGACTACTCCGCTAGGGAATCCAGCATCTTTGGTTAATTGAGCTATATACAGAGCTGTTAGAGACGTCTGCTCAGCTGGTTTCAATACGATAACGTTTCCTACAAATCAAAAAATGTAATTACTTGCAATTACAGAGGTCCATCATTGTTATATAATACGCATAATATTGTAACCGTACTCTTACGTGTGAACACAACTTAACATTTTTGATCAGTCAACTCATATCTAGTATCATAACTATTATTGAGGAATTATTATATGAAGAAGAAATATTATATTATGTGAAAAGGTATTATTCAACTATATACCAGTAGCCAAAGCAGGGCCTAGCTTCCAGGCCATCATAAGGATGGGGAAATTCCATGGAATAATCTGACCGCAAACGCCAACCGGTTCATGACGAGTATAAGCTAAATATTTTCCATCGATGGGAATTGTTTTGCCATGATTTTTATCAGCCCATCCTGCGTAATATCGCAATGTTGCTATAGCTCCAGGAATGTCAAACTCATACGCTGTCGAGTATGGTTTCCCGTTATCTAGCGTTTCTAAAGACTGATACATATAGAGATTTTAAATTTGATCAGTAATTGCTCCTATAAACAGTACTTCATGCAGTGCAGAAATATTTTTACCGCGAGATAAGCGTGATTACGTTGTATTAAATCCGCCAAATTGTTCAATAATACGCCGCGTTCCGAAGCGTCCATAGTTCTCCATGGCGAACCCAATTTAAACGCTTTATTGGCTGCATTTACAGCTACATCGATATCAGCAGCATCACCTTCCTGTATCTCCGCGATAATTTCACCAGTTGCAGGATTTATTGTGGGAAATGTTTTGTTAGACTTTGACCGGTGCCATTCGTTATCAATAAATATCTAAGGTAAAATAACAAATAAATTTCCTCACTAAAATCACAAATAAATCTACGAGTGAATATTCAGACTAATATGAATTTCCATAGATAATATTCTTTCAATAAACATCTATGAGACATGTTTTGTTTATAATCATCGTTACTGTTATTTAACAATATCGCTTATTCTTATCTTAAATATACGAATCATAGGTAATCATATTTAGGCGTATGAAGAAGACCATGGAAGAAACCACGTTGAAAAGATAAATAATTGAAAGCAAAAATTGCGAATTCTGAAAATACGTTAATGGTTTGCGACATAAACTTCTTGATTATCGATTATGTTTATCTGAATAAATTTCGCAATGTCTTAAAAACTTCGTTAAGGCTATAGTACTTATTTAAATGCAACAATTATAGATAAATCATCGAACATGAAAGAAACATGACATATCAGCTTTTTTTGCTTCTTGGTCGCAAAAATATTTAACTCGAAAAATTAATTCTAAGAATACTATTGATAAAATGAAAAATGTGACTCGTCGTGTTTTTCTTTATTAATCTTCAATTGCTATTAAGCCTTTATCTAATCTACCTTTATTCGCTTCTAAAACAAATTTTAAAATAAATCTTTTGTCTTTGATTTCCGTAACAATACGTAACAATAGACATTTGCACTATAGTACATTATGTATAAGTGTGAAACAAAAGTGAGAAGCATTTATTTTTCTAAATGTATTAGGTACAACGAATTAATGGACAAAGATCTTTGATTGTTATATGTAAAAGAAATATAAATCTTCTGTTTTTAGGAAAATCTGTTACTTTAACGAAGATCCACACGAGGAGAAAGATCTTTCAAGAAATCGTAAGATACATTTCTGCAGATGTTAGGTATAAAAATTCTGTAAATAAAAGAGACTCAATATACACACACGCACAATAAGAAACAATACTTACTCCTGTATAAAGAATCGCAGGATTCCTCTCTGGTGCCGGTCTGGCAGCAGTGGATAAGTATCGTGATAATTGAACGTTTTTTAGCAACCGCAACATGATTACTCTCTACCTACCGTAACTGGTCCAACACGTACATTAGTTGGAACACTACTGCCTTTTGTTGGTGTCGGCACAGTGCCGAGGTTAGTTGCCTTGAGTGGCTGTATGAGAAATGTGCACATGCGCGTTGATTTCTTGTATCATACGAAGTAATGTGTATATAATGTATTCGTATGTTATTCAAAGCAAATTATCGTTACACATTATATGTGTCGTTATCGTTTCGTTGAGTTTATAAATAAATATTTTTCACAAAACGTGTACGCAATGATCTGGTATATAAGAGGTTAAACATGTGATAAAGCACACATGCACGCATATATGTATGTATATGTTATTAATCCAATCATACCTACTATGTGCTAAGAATACCAATTGTTGTTTAGATTCCTTCTAATTATTGTTATTTATTATTTGATTAGATTCCATTCGACGTAATCTTATCATTCTATTAGAATCAGACACTTTATCAATTATGTTTAATCTAATTTATCTTGTGTAGTTCTTTAGCTTTCGAATAACGATTCTTTTGTGCGATACTATCTGTATATGTACATCGCGGTGTTGAGAAACAAAGTGAATGTAAGTATGTAATTGGATCGTCTCGTTGATCGATCAATTCAGTATCAAATCACCGTTTTATTAAATTGTATTTACTTTATATTAGCAGATTGCTCTATTATAAAATACGTTAAATCTCTCCTAGACAATGCCAACTAGCTTTGGGATTATTTGTAGAATCCACATTTCTTTATAATATCAAAGGAAAGCAGCCCATTTCATATTTCTAAGAAAATTTCGTAAATAAGAAGAGGTACGATAGAAAACGACAACTGCGTTGTATTTATGATGTGTGTACAACTTCATTAACTGTTTCTTCTTTAGTATAGAATTATAGATATCGATCGTAATGAGTAGATTTACATTTAAAGAACGTAAGATAGTGGAAAACGAATGAATCAACTTTATTGATCAAATTTAATATAATTGACCTGTTAGTATCGACTCGTACTTAATTACTTTAAATTATCGAAATTTTTCCAAAGTTTTCAAATTTCGATGTTTCGTGCATCGCGAGTTTCGCAAACGATTGAAAATCACTGTGACACAACATACAAAGATAAGTGTGTTTATAGTTAAAAAGAGGAGTTACGCCTGCTTGTAAACTGTCTTAAAAAGTATGAAGCGGGTATAATTCATGTTACATAATAAATGCCTATTTTTACCTGTAAACATGACATTTATTTCGATAGTTATATACAAGACTCGCGTAACCACACAATGAAGGTTCTGTGACGAGCATTAGGCTCTCAGAGAATACGCTTTTCCAAATATCCGGACGCTTTTTCGACTTTTCGATTATCGTAGGCTGTTTCAGATTTTAGTAAAAAAAAAAAAAAGAAAAAAAACAATACGTATAGAAGAACAGAAGGAGAAAAGATACGAATGAAACAATATGGAACAAGGAAGGAAGGTGAAAGAGAAACAGAGAAAGCGCGGGGTAGAGAAGAAGAGGAAAATGGGTTAGGATAAAATACGCGGAACGAAAAGATAATACAGTATTTCATCGATTCCTTTTACTAGGCATTTAGATCACATTTAGAACTTGCCCGCAAATTGCTTACATTGTGATATATTTCGTCAACAAAAAGACGCCGGCCGTTTATCGTGAAAAAGCGAATACATTTTCAGATCATGACAAAGGCAATATTTTTAAAAGCCTCTTATTGTGAACGCTTATTGTATGCTTCACTTGTTTATTTATTTTTCATGTCAATGTGTTAGTGTGTTTTGAGCTGTCTCAGGAGTTGATAACAATCAGTTTAGAATTAATTCGCGTCAGTACAGTAGTAAGAAGTTCGTTAAATATGATTTAATATGACGCGAACGCGTATTTGCGGCAAAAATCAACATACGTGATATATTTTTTTCATTTTCTTTTCCCTTTAATCCTTTTTGTTCGTTTTTTTTGTACTTTTTTATTTTTTCTGTTTCTTTTTTAAGAAGAGACTCTTGGTATAACGTAAAAAAAAGTTATCTCCCTCGAAACGCGAGGGAAAAATCCTATAAAACGGTTCGAAATTTTTCGACTCGTACGTCTATTCTTCGAATTTGCTAAACAGCGATTGTACGAATTTCGTACGCTATAAAATTATTTAAAACGATTACGCACGCTTACAATGATAGAGTTAGATTAGACGCATACGCTAACACCCTTTTTTTCTACGTTCATTTCAATACTGGCTATTCTTTCTTATCGACCGAATCGATGCAACGTTATTTTTTTATTTTCGTATGACAAACTGCTTTCATGTAATTTGTTATAAAAAACGGGGCTCCGCTTTTGGAACGGGGGGCTTTCGGAACGATAGGTCGCTGTGACATCCGTTTTCTCGTGGACGCAAAGGCGTCATGTGGCTGTATCGTTTTGTACGACGTTTCGTCGTCGGAACGAGAATCGAGACGAGGAAACGAAAATGGCAAAGGTTCAGAAGAGTAATCGTTACAGTGCAGACGCTGTAGATTTCCGTAAAACTTGTTCGTAGAATATCGCGAGCGATTCGTTCGATTCGTTTCGTTAACCGAAAGGCTAAAAGATTCTCGAGCGTCGAACAGAGGCCGGCATCCTCTCGTTAGTCCTTCGATATCGTTTCCTTTCCGTCCGCATAGGAATGTAACGTTCGCTTATTCCCACTTAGTCCTATGATAGGACTCCTATCCATAAGTCATCAGTCCCTCGTCAATTTGAAACATAACGTTTATTAAAATATTTTATAATAAGATCTTTAAAACATAGTATAATTTTCTTATCATAAAAACGATTAATAAATGTCAACTTCTTTTTGCAATTACAACGTTCATATATATCTCTATGTAAGAAACATACGAAGCGTCCGATGACTTATGAATAACATAGCGTCTTATTTGTATACATTTACGTATATTCGAAATAGCAGCGCTGCTGCTCGTTCAAACGTCCGCGAGAGTATCGCAAAGGTAGGCAGGCTCGAGAAAGGAACGATGATTGCTCGCGAAAAAAGATGTCATAGTCTCGGCCGTCAGGGAACGCGTTTCGCGAGTTGATGACGCGTCTTAAGGCCGTGAAGAGAGAAAGAGGATTCGAATAAAGGGAAAAAGATAGAGAACGAGATCACCAGACGAAATTCGAAACTAATCGTTGGAAGATCGTTAAAGGTATTCAACGATGTCGCATTTGATAGATATATTCGGACAGCTGGCTACACTAGCGCCGTAGCCGGCCCTCGAGGAACTTTTGTGCCTCTCGGTGAGCAGCTTCTGAAAAATCGGTAAGATCGCTAGATCGAGCAATTCGCCGTCCGACACGGCACTATACATTTTCGAAACGTTCGCAGCGGAACCACCAACAACGTCTGAACTGCTACCGGTCACGGAGCTGGCTGTTCCCGGTCCGTTCGCACTTCCAGCCGCAACACTGCCACCGCCACCGCCACTGCCACCCCCACGAGGATTCGCGCTTGCAAATTTGTTATTGTGAATGGTAGCGACATTTGGCGTACTTTGCACGTATTCCAGGCGAGCCTGCTGCCGTAGCTTCGATTCGGTGTGTCTGCATTCTCGTATTCGGCGGGTGGCGCGATGCGGGCACTCGATCATCGCGTGACCCTCGCTTCGCAGCCTAGGGCACTTTTCTCGCGATCTCTCGGACACTGACCGCTGGATGATCGTTGACATGGATCCTTCATATTTCTCTGCAAATACATGGAGCACGAAAATGTTTATTCCAAATCCATTAAAATGCTAGGTTACGGTTTTCTTCTATTTTTAATCATTATGAAATAGTTTTACAATTATTATAATTTGCAATTACTAAAGAGTAGTATAGGATTTTATCAAAATCGAAATACGACAATATGACAGAGTAGCACAAAGAGTGGCGTCACTCACCTGTATCGGAGTAACTCGCGTTGACCATAGCGGGCACACTCGGAGAACTTGCGTTTTGAGAATCATAGTGCTTTTTCTGCCTTCGCGGTGGAGGCGGAGTTTCTGCCGAGCCGTTCAACATCGTCCGGGAGTGTCTTCGACCACCGTGTTTCTCGCAGCGGTACCCAGTACCAGAAAGTAACGCCCGACGATGACCGCACTCGCCGATAACGTAAGATTTATCGAGGCCAGAATTCAGCGAGATTTCCGTTGCTTCGGATTTGGATACGTTTTCAGTCGAAATATAGCTGATGCAGTTGGCCGGTACGCTAGTCCTCCGGGTTTGGAACAACTCGTGATGGGAATGAGCCATTCCGTTACTTTTTACGGACGATCTCCTTTTTAGAGAGTGATGAGCGGATGCGTTTGTCGCCGCAACTAGAATGAAACGAAAGTGATTGGAAGTGAGAACTTGCCCGAACTCATCGCGAGGAATCGTAGGATCAATAAGTACTGAGGAGAACTGGAAGGAAGTGCTGATTGGTTATCTCCAATAAATCCAATACGATTATAAAATCAGACCCACATATTGGTCGAAAGTTTCACATTTACAAATAAGATCATGTAACATTGTATCACACGAAACGCGGGAAGAAAGTAATCAGTAGATTGGTCGAGAAGACTCAAGGGACTTCTTTCCAGTTTTGCGCAATATATAGAAGTCGACCTCTCACCAGAATGTCGATGTTTGGGCACGAATTGCAGTGGAGGAGGCAGAATCGCCTGCTCGAGGTAGTTCTGCTCATGAAGTTCACCAAACGAAACATTTTTCGTCGGCGGAGGTGTAGGGAGTCTGGACCTACGATCGTCTTTACATCTGATCGACTTTCCATGTCTGGGTATCTCAGTCTCTTCGAGGATAATAGCGTCTCCTTCTTCGACAATTTCCGGGACGAATTCGACATTCGTTTTACCAGCATCCGGTCGTGAGTCCGGACTCCTTTCGGTAAGAAGAGGCTCGCTCTCTTTTCCAGGTCCGGACGAACGACTTCTTCTACGGCCGAAGTCGTCCGCATGTTTCAATGCCGAGGGTGGAGCCGAGGTCGAGCTATCTACGGTCCCCTTCTTGATCTCTTGCATTTCAGGAACCAAAGGAACTCGTTCGCTATCGATCGCGATTGCCGGTACCTTCGAGAAAGATGTCTTTTTCCTGGGAGAGAAAAAACGTGAATATAAATTTGTCGGTAGCACTGCTTTAATATCAATATAATAATATAACGATATTAAACGCGTATATCGTATACGCACTTGCCAATTTGATGCTCAGTCGCGGTTGAATTCGTGTAGTCGCCGCCTTCCGGTTGAGATGTGGTAGTCGAGTTTAGGCTGCACATCGACATCGAAATGTCCGTTGTCTCTGTCGTAACGGATAGACCTAAGATAAGATAAAAGGGCATCAATAGGATAGGGTATAACGTGCTAGAATATCGAAAAGAAGCAATACAATTGTGCCTTGCTTACCCTCTTTTTTCACTGTTGTGCCTTCTTGTCTCGGAACCGTCAGTCTGTCCATCGCTTCTTGCGTATTCGATGCAGTTTGATCATCGATCCTCCTTAGAAACATCTGCAATCAATACAATTGTTCATTCAATGGCTATTTTGCTTGAATTGTCTCACTCGTTTACCTGAAGTTCTGAATCCTTTTCTAGCAGTTGCTTACGAAACTTTTGATTCGCCAGCGTGGCTTCTTTCAAACGTTCTTCCAATTCGGTGATGCTCGAATCCCTTCGCGTCTTCGACATTGGCCTGAGTGTGGCTCTGATTCGTTTATCTATCGCACCTTGAGGATTCCTTCGCAATTCTATCAGCTAACGTGGAAAACGAATCGTTAGCTTTGTTTTTACCAACAAAACGACAAAATAATAATAATATAATAGTATGAAGTAAAAGATATAAATACATAAGAATTTGCGTTTTAAAACTTGCGTACCTTTGGTACGAAAACTAAGCATAGAGTAGCGGTGCTGCAGAATATTATGAATATCGCCAACATAATGAACATGGCGTCTTGTTTGTCAGCCAACACGAAGCTTATAGCTGCTCCGGTGACACACATGATCACAACATTGTATACACTCATTCCGACGTATTTGCTGTCGTTTAACGCCGGAATACTAACATGCCTGGTTTCCCATGCCAAAAACGCGCCAAATATCTACAAGATAAAAAATTGTATTGTGTAACATTCTTCGTTTCGCTATTAATTTTTCTTTCTGTTACTTGAGAAAAATTTGTAATCATGTCGACGCTGTCTCTCGAATGGATCGTTCGGTAAGCATTTACCTACCATCAAGACACCTTTGTATGCATATATACATCCTAAGTAAATGGTCATTCGATTACTTTGACAGTATTCATTTTCTGGTATTATGATGATGTCTTCGCTGGAAGGATGAGGCTGAAACGGAAGAAGTAACTCACGCTATTCGTACTTTTTTATGCGCCATATTTTCACCTCAGTATATTGGATAGATATTGTTGCGCTTACATAAGGCTCCATTTGTTTCGTTTCTCGGTAAAATGGATCTGCAACCTGCCAGGTCGTCATAATTCCCAAATCGATAACCAATAATACACCGACCACCATGAACAGCTGGTAATCCTTTATCACCTAAAGGAAAAACGTAAGGGACATTACGATGAAAAACGCAGACCACGAACCGATCGACTCACCTTCTTATTCAATTTAACATCGGTGAATATCGAGTGTACTCGCCATGTTTTCGAGAACATGGAACCAAAGGCCAAGGAAAAGCCAGCCATCAATAGCCATGCTCTGGCGGTGCAAATGTAGGGAAATGCCGTTACGCTGGACAGCTGCGAATCTAACCCAAGGAAAATTACACTGCTGTAGGTCAGCATGCATCCGACGATAATGAGGTTGTTTAAATGCGGCGATGACATTTTTATGTATCTGAAACGTCGAAGATGATCGAACGTCGGACATGAGAAGGGAAAGAGAATATCGCGACTGTACGGGTAAAAAGAAGAGGTAAAAAAAAACAATCAACGGTACGATTTTTCTCGTTTAAAAGAATATGATCGTCCTTTTACCCGTGCATCTTAATTCCGTGCTCTTCGATTCGATTCATGTCAAAAAGACGAGCAGAACGAGTCCACGATGAAGTTCGCGAGAAGAGAGACGAAGGAACTATCCCTTTATCGCATAATCACCTTTGATTTCTATATTTGATATTGATGGCGAGAAAAATGGCCGCCATGGTGATACCCACGCTAGCCGCGGAAGCGAGCAGGGCGTAGATCGTAATATTTACGGTCGATTGCTCGATGATGTGAAGCGTTCGATCTTTTGGTGGTGATTTTCCTCCCCAAACCAAGGGTTCGCCCTTGGACAGATTCAGAACCCCTGTCATGCCATTGAATTCGCCGACCTTTACCTCTCTGTCTCCTGTGATAGAAGAAAACGCACACGAATCTCGCAAGTTAGCGACATCGTCGCGTCTCATACTCACTTTGAAACTGTTTCAACAGAATATACGCTCTCCTTTCGTTATCATAGAAACGTACGAGTCCCTGGAAAATTATGCACACACGATCCTTTAAATAGAGACTAGATAGACTTACAGAGGACCTAATTTGAATGATCGTGGCTTCATACTGACCGTGACACCTTCGAAGCTGGTGTTTTTCAGAGCTTCGAGAAAAAGTTCTTCCCAAAATTCGTCTCTGTATCTGAAATCCGACATGGTCTGATTGCGACGGTGATGTGTTATCTTGCCTGCCACGTGTTCTATAGCTAGAGCAACCGCCCATATACCATCGTACGTATATCCGTGGAATCTGGAATACTCCCCGCCTCGTCTCGAGTCATACTCGAACTGATACTGCTCGGTTGTCTAAAGAAAATCAAGAAGAATGTTGACAGCACGCGATTGAATTTCTACTGGTATGACTGGTACTTACGATTCCAGCTACGGTCTCCTGCTCCTCCGTCTTGATCGGCAGCAGGTCAGTTAATATAGCACCCTGCAGAGCTTCCACAAGATTAGTATAATTGCATCCGCCCCCAGAATGCATCCACCAGTCATTAGCATACGTTCCCATGATCACCCATTGATATTTTCTCCCAAACATGCCAAATCTGCAAACGCAATATGCTTCGGTAGATTCAGGGTCTGTTTATGAAACTTTAAGGTGCAAAAATGCATATTTATGTTACACGCAAAATTGAATAAAATATCTAATGTAAAGTCTTTGTTTTTAGTGACTACAAAAAGTATTGGCACACAATGAAATTTTTTTATAAGGTTCTGCATCATTTTAATAGCATCTTCATTTTAATAGCATCAAATTTTTGTAGACATATGAAGCGACACAAAACATAATATAATGATGTGCGAATGCTTTTTTGCCAAGAAAGTTTCATTTATTGAATTGTATTCACAAAGATATTAATTTGCATAACTATCCATAGTCTTCTCGTGATATTCAATAAATAATTTTGTAATTATATAGGTTCGCGCACCTATACGCTTCGCAGAATATTCGTCTAGCCCACGCTTCGTTAAAATTCCCTAAAATTATCCTAACATCTTTCTCTTTTAGCTTCTCGAGCGCCGTGGTCACCTCGGTGGCGAAGCTTTGCGACTCCACTACTTCCATGCTGTAGTCATCCAGATCTGTGAGCAGCCGATTGTGTGCCTGTAAATACAAATAAAAAGTTTCTCGCTGGTATACGATACCGTATATCGAATATCACACTATAATTTTATATTTTATATCGTCGTAATATCGAGATGCTCAAGTTGGAAGAGATGAGCGAGGCTTGTTGCATTTTTAGCAAATAAAATGATAGTTCGACCTTTTTTTTGGTTACGAATATCAATTGTTATGATTGTTAACGATTCGGGTGAAATTGTAAGCATAGGTAAATTGTAATTGTACACAGTGGATGCAACAACCGGGAAGATACGAAGGTACAAGAGATACGAAAGAAGCGCGCAAGTTTGAACGATTTGTTGGTGAAGTTTCGCGGTGGCGCGGGTTTGACGAAATGTTTGACAGTGTCCGGTAGCGCGTGTATCACGTTTCATTATATTTTCGTAAAATTTTAAATACTCACCAGAGCGTATCTCGGTTCGTTTTGATAAATTGTACCGACCCGGGTCCAATTGAAATGCATTAAAAGCGCCACGCGGGGAGCGTTGAACGCGTTCTCGGAAGGCACCACCCTAAAGAAATTTGGAAAGCTATTGCTCGTAAACATCGGGTGCGTGTCTGCGTAGCTAAGCTGCAACAAAGAAGATTCGACAGGGATGATTAAGGTGAGAAAGGAGCGTAGGAATTCGCAATAACTCGTCAGGAATTCGGTTCGTTAAAGTTCTGACAAAGGGTGTCAAAGACAACGATCGATGCGATGCAGACACTCTTCTCTCGAACAAAGATCAGAATTCTCGAAGTTGAGTGTTATAAGTTACACCCTTGTGAAGTCTGGTAACTTGAATTGCACACTGGACATCCCAGACCTTGGTAGTGGGAACTCCTTAGTAATCTAAACTTTCTATTCTCGCACGTTCACCCTCACTACCACAAATACATCTTTGCGAAGATATCATCATGGCTGTTTGCAAAAGGTATTCAATATTCAAAGATATTCAATAGGAAATACAAGTATTCGTTTCAGCAGCTAACGAAACTATAGTTAAACTTGTTTAATACCGAACAAACATTCAGAAACTAGATTGACCAACAAGTTGACCATCCATCAAAAAATTTATCGAAAGACCGATTAACAGATTTACTAACAGGTTCGTCAAAAAATTCGCTATAAGATTCAGCAAATGTCAGTCAAATTTATCAAAAATTCATTAACAGATCTACCATTGTTATTCAATTATCCTGTAAGCGCGACGCGGCGCAATCCTAAGGAATTTAATTCGTTATCACATTCATGTCGTAATGCTAGAAAATTAGAGCTTATCAAAGTTTCTAACTTACCTGCGTGAGACGCCAATGCTTCGATGCTTTAGCGATGGGATCTGTGACGTGCGTGCAAGCTGCTCCGAATAGCATCACCTTGTGCGGTCCGCTGTGCATCATATCGAAGAACGCTTTCACGCCAACGGCGGCGTTGCACTGGAATAAAATTGAATAAAATTCGACCAAACATCAAGCGTTTTGTTTTTGCTGGTTAAACGGCTTTTGATCGCGATTCGGCTAGCCTTTACGAACAGAGAGAGGAATATACATAACTCGTATGTATATGATACACAGATAGGCTTGAATTACTACTACCCTGTTGTTCTTTTACCTTGGTCTATACACCTAGCCCTATTCGGCTCGTCTCTCTCACTGCCCTCTATTTTTATTTTCGGGATAGCATATAGCAATCTCATTTGCATAGTATGAACGTGCTCGCGTATATTTTACGACGATGCCCGAGTAACGTCAGGAACAGCTCGGTGTAACAAATCCCGTGTGTCAAAGTGAAGCTTCCCGTTTCTCCGTCGAGGATACTCGAAGACAAGCTACTCGCGTGAAGTTGAGAGCGAGGACGAGGACGAGCGCGAACGAGAACAAACATGGTATGTAGCCGGCAGATATTAGAAAGGAGAACAGAGAAGCATAGTCTAACGACAAAAGGATATGGATATACGTATACACACGACGAAATTGAACGCATCGGATAATAATTGACGCGTGAACGCCAGGTTGCTGGCAATTACGTTTCGAACGACAACAGTTTCGATCTCTTCCTAACCGCATTTACCAAGGTAGCCGGCTGATGGGTACACGGAAGCGAGAGATACAGCACGTGTATGCGACAGATACGCTCTGGTATATTGCATTTGGGTACCGCAAACAGCATACCGGAGCCGTCGCGTCGGTCTACGTAGGGAATTACCGATTCCTTGTGGATCGGCATACATTAACTGGTGGCCCAGTGAACTCGTTTCAAGGCGTTCGAGCTGCTCGAATTAATTAAACCTACGAAACTTAAACTTCGTTTCTATGCAAGGACGTGTATTTAATTGATAGCGTCGCGCTGATCGATCCTTTATTCGTTGCAGATGAAGCAGGTACATGTATTCATAAAGGAAAACGTGACATGTTTCATTCGAAAATGAAATCATAATCTCGCGTGTACTTCGAGAGCGGAATCAACGATTCACGATGATAACATAAATCGAAGATTCGTCAAATTCACTAAATTTATTATTATTATCGATAATAAAGATTAACGAGCAGAATTCATTATGTACAGTGTCGTTGAACAAAGGAATCCAAATGGTGACCGATCTTAACTGTGTGAAACACAACGCCTTGGCTGTTCATGCGTTGGCTGTAGGCCATGCCGAGGCTGCGTGGCGTGTCGCGAGCTCAGCATTACCGAAAAACGGGATCACCGGGGAACGACAACGAACAATGGAAGCCTGCTTACTCGTGGTCGAGAGAGAAAAAAGAAACAAAAGCGCATAGCGATCTTTGCGTTCTCGACGCAAGTGGAAAAGTACGCCAGCTTTATCGATCCGTAAACCCTTACGAACCTGCAAAATTGTTATCTTCAGCTTCAGTCGATAGGATAGAGATTGTAAAACATTTTCATCTTCCTTCTATTCTTTCCTATTGAACGAAGAGAAGCGCGGCGTCTCGTGCAGGTACAAACGAATTATTTGAACGGCATTGGTACTTTTCATAGCAGAAAAATTCCAATTTGCTCAAGGGGAGAGAAAATCGATCGATTCTATTATTTCGAATCTCATATTTGCTAGAATCCGATACATTAATGTTCTTCCATTCATAAATATTGGGATAGTTTTGGGTTCCTTTTGACGTAGCCGATAGACTGGTTATTAACGTCGTTGAAATCTGAAGTGAGATTCATTGAATGAATAGGCAAAACGAAGCTTTCCCTTCAAGCGTAATTGAGAGCCTCTCGGTTTTTAGAATAAACGATTTCTTTATCTAGAACGGTATACCACGAAAAGAGAGAGACATCTTTGATATCATATTGATTCGAATCGCATGGAAATCCACCGACTAGTTTACGAAGCAGGCCAATCTATTGTGCAAGCTATCAAAGCCAAAATTTCATTATAAGTTTGCTGCCCTGGAAATGAACGCAGCTGCGTTATTCACGGAACTCGCCATTTTATGGAAAATCTCGCAACTGATCGAACCAACTATTCTCTGTTTGCATTAAATGCGTGTAAACCGTCGTATTTTTAAAACTCAAACAAACTCTCGTTCATCTGGGTGTTATATATTTATAACTCAATTGAGTTGCCGCATATGCCGTAAAATGGAAATTGCGTGTATATTTTCTTAATAAATAGCAAATAGCGAGCTCGTCAAAATGCGGTGACGTATTCTTCGTTTTATCCATAACGACACAGTCGCCGTTTCGTAACGCTTTTAGAATCAAAAAGTTCGGCAATCCACTGGAAATAGAAACAAAGTGAAATTTAGTCGCTGCTACGTGATTATGCGGATTTCTGTAAAAAGTAGCGCGTTTATGATGTATTTTAGGTGGCGAGGATGCACAGGGCAGAGAGCAAAAGGGCAGACAGAGCGGAGGATAAAAAGGCATAGAGCCGATCGCGCTAAATAAGAGCGAACGAAAACTTTGTACCTTCTGTACGGTGCTCGGGCAGCTCGGGAAACGGGAGAATTTCACATGTATTCACTGAGAAAGCCAATTAGTGGGATGGAAAGTTGAAAGTCCCAATGAAATTCGAAGCCCCAGGTGTAGGCATTTCCAACGCATTCCGTTCTTTTTTTCGCTACTTTGAGGAAGTGTGTGCTCGTACGCGTGTCACCAACTTCAACGAAATGTTCGGTTTGAGTGTCATGCGAGAAAATCTGAGAATATTCGCAGGTCTCGTTTTCAATTTTGACGGCAGATATTCCTTCATATCCTTTTGTGTTGCATACATCGACGGTACTTGGAAATTACTTTTTGCTATGAACATAAAGATCGTGACAATGTCTCGATGCAAAATTTTTATGAAAATAGCTCCTGTTCGTTCATTTCTGTCTGGATCTAGTTTCTGTTCGTTGAAGTATTTTCTTCATTTTGAAAGGAAGTTGAGTTACGTTGATTCGAGTTTCATCGTAACAGTTGCGCGATATTATTTGCTTATAGTCGACAAAGGAATGGGGAAGCAGTAAAAGTTTTGCTATTTACTTTACACGATTCAAAGAGCGATAGAAAAGGGGAAACGGGAGATTTCTCCTACCTTTATGCTCTTCTTGAAATATAAATACGAAATTAAAATTAAATAACCAACAATAAGAAATAATCATGGATTTTTAATTAAATTTAAAAAGCCGAGTTTGCCAACTAACCGAGAGCTTTAATACCTCGATACCGAAATTAATTATGCTTGCTTCCCTTGAGATTTCTGATGACTGGCAACTAGAATACAAACGAATGTTCAAAATTATCTTCTCTGAGGGAAAAACTTCATACGGGTTAAATATTCAGAAAAAATGAGAAAGCAACGCTCTCGTTATGTATGCTAAGTAATTATTGATATGCGTTCGTTTATTCCAACAGTGTTAGAACATGTTTTACTTGTCGAACTCTCCTTGAACACGATAAAAGGTTACAGATAGGGATGACAAACAAAAAATTTCTGTCCAATATCGACTGTTACGCAAATTAAAATAAAAATCGAAATCAATTTCTAATTCAAAGACGGAAGTGAGATCTCAGCCGTTATCGTTCATAGATTATCTTCGACGAACGACATATCTACGACTGATACTGTCGAGTTACTGGTCAAGCAGCGTGGCCAGATTGCATGACCAGATTGTACGGTCAGATTGCATTGCCGGATATCGGTGTCGCCGTACGATACAGTACACATTGTATTGCATTAACTTAAGATAACGTATAGTCGCATTGGTATTACTCCTTTACTTTTCTGTATCGCAAAAATATTGTATACAATTTCCACCAGTGCGTAGAATTTGTAACAGTGCCAAATTTTATGTGGAAACTCTTGCATACGAACATAGATACGTACAGATTACATTGGAGAATTTGACCACGAGTTTTCAACGCACGAGCGGTTAAATATGTTTTCGCGAAACATGGAGTGACCGATTTTATCAAAGTGGTCGTTATTCGTTGGCCAAAACTTCAAATAGAATTGTGAATTATTAATGTATTTACGTGGGCGTTCGAGGTTATTCTGCTTATATCTAACGATAAGTCAAAGGTCAGCCAGGTGTATACGTCTGATTACCGTGCACATTTAAATGTACAGTGATAAATTTGAGCAACGAATTTGCTTGTAGTTTACCGAATTCTGCAACACGATCGTGCCCGGTCGAGCATATTTTCGAAACACCGCGCGATCGAGTAATAATTAAAGACACAGCATTCAGTATTCTCGTCAAAGCACGAATACCAATTATTGTCTTTGGTAAACAATGAGACGAAAATTAGAAGAATTGGAAGGATTTGCCCCTTGAATCGGAAAAACATTACGAGTTTAACCGCGCGAAAGATCGTTCGCTCCACTTTTCGAATATCTTCCTCGATCGATATGAAATCGACAGAGGCGTAGAACAGAGATCCAATTGGAACGAATCAACCTATAACGAAAAAATAAAAGCCAGTCGAGTGTCGCGTAAAATTAGTCTTTCGTTACGTTTCGTCCAGTATGCGATAAATAATTAATCCGAGGCTCGATATGTATAACTGGTTCGTTGCTTCGCGTAATAATTCACATGGAATATTCTAAAGTAACAGTGACATGACAGCGGACATATGTTACGCTCGCTGACTCGCGAAAGTTAAACGGTGTATAAAAATCTCGGGGACAAGAAATTACGTTTCTACGTTTCTTACGCGACCTCCAGGTTTCTCAAATTAAGCTCGTAAAAATATCGAAGGACACGCCATTGTCGTCAGGTGGAAGGTTCGTTTCCTTTTTCGCGATTTTCGAGGCTAGAACACAGTTGCAGGACAAAAGCTGTCCAATATTTCGGCAACGCCTGAAATAATAATGCGACGATTCCAATTAAAAGCGTATCGCCCACGCCCCGATGTTTTTTATCAACTTTCTGCGAATAGTTCACGGAAAAAACAACAAAGCGGAGGAAAAAGTTTGTTTGATCTAGATCCTCCTCAAAAGAAATATCGTTTATCACTGGAGGAGACAATGCGAATTCCTGAATCCTCCTCTCTTGTTCATCATTTTCGCTCCCTTCCTTTTTCCTTTCTTTTTATTAGCGAGGCAGAAAGGAAGGCGAAAGAAACGCAAAGTGCCGGGCGATCCTTAACGAGACGTCAACTCGCGACGGTGGAACGTCGCGAATCGCGAAACGTGCAAAGTGAACAGGTGAGGAAAAACGAATGAGACGGAAAGAAGAGCGGAAGAAAGAAAAACATAGACGATACTGGAACGATGAGAGAGGCGAGGGAATCAGCCTGAGGTATATATGAGTTTAGTCGGCTAAATAGCCAAGAGCTATTTCCAGCGTAAAGCCCTTCTCCGTTCTTCGTATAAATTCTGAATAAGTCTCGACTTTCATTTTTTTTAACTTCGGTTCAGCTCAGTGTTCTATTTTTCCTAATACCGTACGTTTACAAATCCCACTGGATTTTCGTTGTATTCGTTCACACCCATAATTCTTCGATCACGATTACGTTTCTTGAGCGTATTTCACGCCGATATTTATCGTTTTCTTGCTTTGATGTTCATGTTTTCTCCGCTCTCGTTAATCAAGCCGGTGATATATTATCAGCCAAGCGATAAATAAGATATTTTTCAGATCGATTCGGATGGAATTTGATTATTTTTCCCTGGCGGAATTTCAATTCGATGTCACAGGGTTCGATATGAATCGAGACGTAACCAAAGAGATGTTTCGAATTCGATTAAACCCATCTCCGCGAACTTCGGACTCGTTCGTTAAAATTTTTCGTTGAAACGGAACCCTTGTAACGAAAGGTGGGGAAGTTAACGGCGAGCGTCGCCTATCACGATTAGGAAACTGGAGATGTGCCCTGCAGAAAATGAACGACCTAGATCGACCTAACGAGCACGATGAAATGGATTTTTTAAGTTTAACGGCAGGTGCGAATGTCTTCTCTTTTATGCAGCTCGTTTGCTTCTAAAATCCGTCAGCAAACCTTTGCCGTTCAAACCACGATCCGACGAAAAATCGAGCCTGCATCGCGGCTGGCTCGAGTTTTCCAAAGAAGAAAGGCGTACGAAAGAAAAGAGAATTCCAGCTTTGCGGATCGCATAGAAGCATGTTTTCTATGTCTACCAGCTTTTCTGCGTTTTATCTTGCTCCATCGTTGGTCCGTACTCCGAGGACGTATCTCTCGCGTCGATTAACGTGGATGTTCAAATTGCAACTTTCTTATGAAAAATTGTCAGTATTCGAACGTCGGAAAAAGTTCGTCCCTGATTTTATATCTAACGGATTATCGATCGCGATTCATATTTTATAGCTTGCCCGCCTCCTACTTGGCGTGTACGGAGAAATCGGTTTCGTCATCTCAACGGGCCATTGTGCCTTACGTAAAAATCTATTTTGCACGAATAAAACCCAATTACACGGTACTCGAAAAAAAGATAATACAATAACAATCGGAAGTTCCTCGAGATATATGCCTATTATACATTTGGCAAACGAATAGAATATATTGTCTTTTTCCGAGTTTACTACCCATGGCTGAAAAAATATATCGCGAAAGGAAATCGTCGACACGAGGCAAATAGAATTTCAGGGTCTAGCATTCAACTGCGTGCATTCACGCAGAATGCGTCGCACAATGGTACGTTTAAACCAATTTCTTACGCTCAACCTATTCGCTCGACAAAATCACGTTCTCGCTGTTTCAAGTTTCGCGAAGCTTAGCCGGCTGCCGCTGAATCGTTTAATATTTTCGAAGCGAAACGTACGTGCGTTCGACGATTTGTCAAATTATCCTACTTTGAAATTTTTTTAAATTTTTCTTGGCGACTTGCGAGGAACGATCACGTTCCCGATTATTCTACGAAGATCCTGACGACGTCGCGGCGTGGAGTCACGAGCAACAACGCATTACGGATTTTGGTTTAACCACGGTACATTGTTATTGAAATAAGTTGCCGCGTAGATCGAGGCGGCCGAAACCGGATTAAATTTAGCAAGCGACGCATAAATTCTCGCCTCTTGCTTCTTGCTGCCCGTCAAACTTCGGGAATTATGTCAAATGCACTCTGTCGTCTGAAACGCGCCATGCTTTCGGAAGTTTACCAATGGTGAGCGCAATTCGAAATTCTGGGCCGAAGTTCAACGTCCTTTCGCTCGTAATCACCGAGTTATTCGATTATCCTCGTTATTATTTCGGCCTTCGTTTGAATAAACAGTCTTTTTCCACCTCAAAAGAAAGAATCGAAAAAGAGAATCGTAACGCTCGCTGTTTATCATCGATTCTCTCTTAGCGGTCGGGAGCTGGTTCGCTTGCATCCAACGCGCGTTCTGAACGAGGATGATAAATTCAAATGTAATTTAAACGTCTCGACATTGACGGACGTTTCTATTTCGTCGACTAACGGCAGAACGTGTTTGAACGGTAGGACGACAAATTACTGGAGCAACGGAGAAAATCTGGTCTCCCTTTATTTTTACTTTTACCGAGTGCACCGCGGAAGTAATGCTATCCAAGAAGATCCATGCTAAAGCGCAGGAAGGGAGGGCATCCGTCGTCTTCCTCGCACGACAGAGGAGATTGATGATATCGTGGACTTCAAACGGATAAGATAATCTTCGATGGTGGCTACAAGAAAGGAAGCGAATCGCTATCGATCCATTATAAATTGTTTCGCTCCTTTCCGTCGCGGTACAGTTTTAAGACAGATACGAAACTTGTCTCGTATCTTTCTCGCTGCTTTCTCGCCGTTTTTTATCCATTTGACAGGCAAAGGATATTTTACTGAGACACGTTCTTGCGACATATCGGTACGACGATATTTACCATACGGCGAAACTTTAAATCAACGCGGTAAATAACATATCCCACCGATTGATGAAGCGACAGCCAGGATTGCCGCAGCATCCTTTACCAACCCTATGATATGGTTGTTGAAACAACGCTGCTTTCCGGTTAATCAACGTTGAATTCGCGTTTCACGGTAGTCAAGCACTCTCTATTACTTGTGAAGCGTGTTCAACTATCATAATTCTAATGTAATTAGTAGGCGCGCGAGTACAATTGCAGCGACGAGAACAGGCAACCTGGTGAGCGAGTGTCTATCGTTGTGAAGTTTTCGTGCATGCTGGAAAAACAAATATCCGCGATATAAATAATTAATTTTAATTTTGGTTACATTCGAAATTCCATCGCTTCTATTTTCTTTGCGAGCTAGATGAAATCGATATACGTTCTTGGCAGGGTCGAACGATCGAAAAAATCAAGCCAAGACGTTTACACAGAGCAATGGAGAATTTTAACGCGTTTGCACGTAATGTCATTCCACCCGAGTAATCTTCTTTGCGTTGGATCTACTTGGAAAGACTTCAAAGAAAATCCGCTTGAATCGCATTAACCGCTTTGGATCCTTTACTTGCTATTCTTACATTCGTTCCTTCCTTCCTTTCTTCCCTCCTTCATTCATTTTATTCTTTTATCTCTCCTCCATTCCTTTCTCATTGTTTAAACGTTCGTTCATTTATCGATGTTGCATAGTGATACTTTCGCTGACCCTCTGAATGTCCATCGATTCATTTGGATAAACTCGGTCGTTGATTGCTCTCCGGCCCAACAAATTTACCTTTCGCTGGCATTTCGTAGTAGCGAAGTTGTTCGCTGTCGTGGTCGTGGAAATAGCTTGCCTGTCTAGGGTACTATCGTCCTGAATGCGTGGCAAACTTTAACCCTTCAACTTTTGTTTCGCGTACTCGTCCAAAGTTAGTCGAACACCTACCGTTCTAAACTCTGCTTGGCATTCGTCTTTCGATCGAGTCGAGACCACTTGAAGACGAGATTTTTCCGTTTTGTCGTCCTTCCTTCTGCCTTACCGGTCTTCTCAAATCAATCGATACATCGCTAATCGATAGTTTCGTGACGAGCTACGCGCGACCGCTCCATAGATCCTAATGCGCGATGAATGAGATCGCTTCGAAATTACTTTACTCCGAGAAGATTTGATTACCGTCCGATGTCGTTTCAGCGATTACGAAGAATCAATGGCACAAGTAAGTAGATATATTCCGCTCGAGTTCCGACCAAGGACCACTTTGTCAAGATTCGAGAATCTCAATTATGCAACGGGCGCTAATAGCGCGCCAACGAATTCCGTTCGTCACAATTACATTCGTCCGATTTGCGTTCTAATACTTAATAGGCCTGACCGCACACAGTTGGAACAGAACGTGCAGTCAATACGAATGTATTCAAAACGTCATAGTTAGGTTTGGAAAATTGCGGTTCGACGTTGGATGCGTCCTTCGATGTTAAATATTCTTCGACGGTTACACAATTGCGCATTGCGCGACCACCGAGTAAAAACTTCATTTAGTATAACTTTGGCTATACTCTCGATACGATATCATGTATGTAGATGTACGTCGTTCTATACGGTTCCATATGGTGCACGGAACAAATTAACAGCGTTAGAACGCGACGATATTCCAGCCAATAAATTTCTGCGTGGCGAAAGGTTTCAATTTTCCAATAAAAGCTCAACTCTGCCCGGCTGGACTATACAGGACGCGTTTATTTATGGAGATACTATCAAACTTGCTCTTATATCGGCTCTGCATATGGAGGTATACATATGCATGTACTCCCCCTGTCATAAAGGAGGTATTCGAACATTTCCTGGCTTTATGTAAGAAGCGACGCAGTAGAGGAGCGATTACCCGACGTGATGTGGACCGAACTTATCTCAGATAATTGAAAATTTGAATAATAAGGAAATGATGATGGCTGTTACCTTGTGCAATAAAATATTAGAAAACATTTTTATAATTTAATAATATAGATGTATCCAAGTTTAATTAACTAATTGACTGATTAGCAGTCCTGACTACTGAGCAGTACCTGACTATTTACACTTTCGTACTTTTTAAATTAAACCTTCGGAAAAAATGAAGATATGCTAAAGTTCAAAGTACCTCGGAAAAGATGGAACTTCGATTAAACGGGACCTGAATAACTAGGACTTCACTGTAATCAATTTAAATTAGCGAAGATTAATCGATCACGTCTTTGCATTTGTGCAAAGTAATTCTCAACAAAAAGAGCAAAATATGTAAGAAATGTACTTGTAAGAAGAACATAATGAATATAAAATTACTATATATATTCTGCATTTATCTGAAAATTCTACAATTTTTATCTACCTTTGTGCAAAGTTTTAAAAGCAAGGAAATATAATAATTCTTAGAGGTTTCAATAATTTCCTAGTCGCCTCGCTTTCCATAAATGGCTAGTAGTTATGAATGGTAGTGTACGTACCTTTAATCTCGACGTGAACAGCGATACCTACTATCGATTGGAAAGTAAATCGAGGAAATTGCCCATGGTGCTTTTCGCGTTATCAGGCCGATTATTAAAAGAATTTCGTACGCCGATTCCTCCCTTGGGACAACGCGCACTGTGATCGAGGCAAGAAAGCTAGTCGACCATATAATTACTTTCAAATCGTTTCCTTGGCAATCTTTCGATTTTAAAAGATCCTCGCTCCTCCTTGTCCTGATACGATTCGATCGATGAGAAGAGTCTTTACGCGTGCAGTACGGTTTAACGAGTTTCGATCTGGAAATTCTACGCCCATCTTACGTAACCTCGATGTCATTAAATGAGATTCAACTCAAAGACTTTTGAGAAAGTACTTCTTGTGACTGCATCCTCAATATACGATAATCTTCAATCTATACCGCTTATACTATATCGTACTAAATACATCATCCAGTTTCTCGTAATGCACGAAATAATTGTAATGCTCGATCTTCTCTCGTAAATAATTTTAGTGTGAAAATTCGGGTGGATTTTCACTGTGGATAACAAGCTCTGTAGAACGGCTATATCGACAATGAAGTGCATCGCAGAATACCGACAAGTAGAATTTACTACTGCATGCATATCCAATGCATATCCATTGGACGCGAATGTTCGACCGTCATTGTTACGTCAGCCGATAGACATTTCTAGCTCTTGACGATTCGTCAACCGCGTGCAATTTTTTTCGCTACGAATCACCATATATTCCACCGGTCCACCTTGTGCAACATGCTTTAAAATAATTGGTTTCTATAGAAAGTCTTTAAGCATCGGGATTGGAGAGTACACGAAGCTATTTGACAAGGAATTTCGATTTGATTACATTCCACGAACTTTGCCGTACAAGTTAAATCTTTGAAATCTTTCCCGATGTAAAGCAAGGAATAGTAAATAAGGAAACGCCTGCGCGACGAAGTTTCTAAGTACGCGAGACGAATAATTATTATATCGTGTGATTCACGATGAAAAAGTTGATGGTTATTGGGTAGAAAGTGTTTGAATATTTGCTAGAAACGTTTTGAGAATGTAAATGGTGTATATATTATACGTACATAGGGTAGACAACGTAAGATTTGAAATGAAATAAGAAATATAAGGAATGAAATAGTGGTATGGGGTAGGGAATGCTGGACGAGTCGTATTACATAGTATTAATGAAGCTTTAAGATGTTCTACAATATAACACATATGACATATATATTTTTACATAAACATTTTTTATGATAATACTTTTCTGAGCCAGTGTTCGTCGCATAGCTTTTCGACCGATCCTTGTTCCGTGGTATCTTGTTTCAAATCTATTCGCACACTTATCTGTCCATCTGTCCATCCACTCGCCAGATCTATCTGCAAATTCATCTATCTCTTCTATATATCTATCCATTTACCTATCAATCCGTTTATCCATGTATCATGTTTAAACGTCGATGCAGAAGCACGCGCTTTTGTGTCGCCGCTCGTATTACGTTTCATGCATGCGAATTCCCCGTTTGAAATCGTTATCGTGTATCTGGAAGAAATTAATTATCGGCGCGGCAAAGAGCGAAGGCACATCGCGTTGCGCGTCGAATACATTTTTAACACAATTACGGTGCGAGCGTAATGCAATTCGTTAGCATCGGTCGTTTGGTTATTCAACTCGTCGAGATGGTTTCGACCGAGAAACCGCAGCTCTATCGTTAAAGATCATTTCACGTAAATCGCGGCAATTTCCAAAGAAAAATCTCTTTTAATTTTCTCCTCTCTGCTCTGTGTAGGATCGATTCGTACAAGCGCGTGTTTCAACAAAATCTGTCGCGTATCAATTATTCAATGATCCGACAAATGATCGATTTGAATTGCAGTTTGGATTTGCCTGCATAAGGCAACATGCTCGCCGTAGCCACAGCCGCGGTTATGCCAACGGTGTTAATAATGATTTGTGCATAATAACGCTATCGTAAAATAATTATTATTACGGCAACAGTCAATGTTTAGGTAAATAACCAAACGCGTGCACGTGTATTCGTCCGCGATACCGTTCAAACTTTGCTATTAATCAAATGAGAGAAACGTGCGTATTTCTCGCTGCGAGTTACTAATAACCAAATGAAATTTCCAAATTATCTTCTGTCCCAAATCGTTACGAGGCGAGAAAAGATATGTCATGCCACCGAGGGGAGAGCTAAATTAGAATTTGTTTGCGGTTCGTTAAGCGCGCGAGAAGGTTTTGGGTGGAGGATTTTTACGTTTTCAAATACGCTGGTACGTGTTGTTATACAAATAGAATGCCCGCTTTTGATAGATGCCTTCGTTATATGCATGGTGTGTTTTTTATATTTACAAAAAGGAAGTTGTTAAACTACGTGATATAAGATTTTGCTGAAAAATAGAGGCAGACAGGGAGAAAATGAAAGGCCACATTTAATTCCGTGATAGACGAACGCTTCGTTTATGAGTGACATAGACTATATGAATAAATTTCACGCGAACTGAAATAATAAATGAATGAACATCGAGGAAGTATTTTCTTATTCCAAAGCAATCGAGACATTTGAAAAAGGACTTCGATACCTTGACCTACAAAAAGAAAGTAATCCTACAGAATTACTTGTGTTAACAAATTTATATAATTCAGCAGCTAAGAAGATAGAGGATTCTCAATTATTGAAATAAACTAACGATTTTCTTGATCTCTATTTGAATAAATGAAATTTAATATCAGAAAAGTGATTGTTCTATTATCTGGAAATTGCACTTTGGGTCTATTATATAGTTTGAATATAGGATGGTTTACTGTATCTCGATCCTCGAGGGATGGAGAAAAAAAGAGAGAAAAAGGCGTGACGCGTTCAATTTCACGAGGCAGATCAGAACCGCCAAGGAATTTCTACTTCGCTCCAAACAGCTGATTAAAAAACAGAGTTGAGGCAATTTTAAATTTAAAATGTTCGCGTTCTCGTCGAGCTAGATCTGGAAATGCGAAAAATACATACTGCGGGCCGAGTTTTATTTTTAACTGTTTGTTGCACCACACACCGCTTCCTGGTGAGATGAGAATGTGCTTGTCGTCAAAGGGGAAATCGTTGCTCCGGTAAATTACCAACAGTAATCGGAAAACGACCCGCCGAGCAATTTATTCCAAGCTCGTTCATACACTTTGCATTTGCATTTAAATGGTTTATTATTGCATAGATTTTCGATGTTTCATAGGAATATTTCAGACTCGGATATCTTTATATTTAAACTTTCTTTGGAACAGGCCAAGAGTCAAGTAGTCTATTCCTGTTCACAGCTTTCTTTAACATTCTCTAATAAATTAATTCGCGATTTTCAAACTATGGCAAATCGTCGGCAAATTTGCTGATCAGTTTCGATATTCATTAGCTAGATTCACAATTTGTATGTTTGCAACTATTTGCAGGGTCGTGTAATTACATACGTATAAGCGCAAAGGTAATGATTGGTGTCGTAATTAACGAACCCTGTGCGTCAACTTCCCAAATAACGTAACCACGATAATACCCGAAGAGAAACGAGACAATCGTGTGCGCAACGTAGAATACGTCTATACATTGGCTTAAATTTCGCACGCTATCGCAATATTCCGCGTAAACGTTCTAGAACTATACAACGTGAACAATGCCGGATATTCCTTACACTATTCATCTATGTATCCATTCTTCTACTGCTGAATAAATTTATTACAGTCTAATGTTTTCTATTATCTTCTTCAGATTTCGATCACAATTGCGATTAAATCGCTAAATCGTGACAAAAGAAGCAAGACGCAAGCGAAAGGAAGGTAAAAAGGGGAGGAGTGACAATTTTCAAGGCGTTTTCTACTTTTTCGGCCGGAAAGTTTACCGACAGTGGAGTATCAAGTTGTATCTTGAACAATTCAGCGAACGCGCTTTGCGTTGAACGCGCGAATGCATTATTTAAGAATTGTCGTTGTGCTCGGTTCCGTCTGTCGCAGAGACAGTGAATGCATCGCGACCATTTCGCTTTTGTCAAGGAGGCGTGTCGAAAAGCTTTCGCTCGATGCATCGGTTATACTACTTCCTTTGGTAATGAAGCAATTTGAAAATTTCTCGCTCCCTTTCAAAGCGATACGACATGGTCGAACGAGCGTAGTCAGCTTTGTACTCGGTCGTCGATGTTCTCTCAATGGCTTGATACTCCTAACACACACCGATAACCTAATCGATCGCGAATGTTCTCCGCTGTTACAAACAAGATGCCCCCCGGCTGACTACGGCTCGTTCCACCATTTATTTCCTAAAGCGATTTGTCCGTAAACCGATCGTAACCGGTCAGGAAGAAGTTTCAAGATACGATGTGTCACGACGATCCTTTGTTCTTTTGGATCATGTTAACGTTCTGGAAAAACAGCGTAGAGATGTTTGTTTGTACACCGGCTCACGAAAATATTTGAACGCTGACTATAGAAAACTTTTATGTCTATATCGTATGTATTATATAAAACATTTTAAAATTCCATTAGAATTGTAACGAGACACAACATCATTATATTGGTCTTTGAAATCAATTTGAAAATGTATATAAAAGTTACAAAATATTTATTTCAAACATGTATATTTAATAAAAAATTAGTATGAGTATCCATCTTAAATATACAGTAACTGTTAAATGTTGTTTCACCAAATATTGAGATTTATGAATATAAGGGATAATTGGACTGCTTAAATATTATTCTGCGAATATATATGTGTGTATATATATATCCTACGTATATATGTACATACCTATCTATATTAAATAAATATCTTGCAATTTCAAACTTAACTAAATAAACTTTACGATCGTAATTGCGATTGTCGAGTCTCATAGTAGTGCTAATAGAATTTTAATATGCTTTGTATAACGTAATATATTCATAGAAGATATCTACAAGTGTCCGCATAGGTACTTTCGCAAGTCACCGTAAGATAGGTTTTTATTCATTAATGTAAGAATATATGGGAAGGTAGTACGTGGAAAGCGTAGGGAAAGTAGGTCTTACGTGATAAGTATGTTAAGCGAACCTTCGAGATGAAGAGATCCTACGAGATACCACCGAAAAGATGCGGATGTATAAGGCAGAAACGATGCCCGACGGATTTCCAGCGGTGAGTGTTGGACGGAATAGTCCCTTCCGCGTTTTTACAAACTTATATTAGATATAAAATAAAGTAACAAGAACGTTAAATATTTATTTAGCAATAAAAAAACAGAATGACACAACAATAATAATTCCCACTTAACAGACGACTCGATCTTCTCCAAGCATGTCTCTCTGAATCTTAAACGATTCTTATAAAACAGCGTTGCCTTTTTTGGAAGTAGTTTCCCTTCTGTTTATTTTGTAGCACTTCGGATTGAGTTCTACATTCATGCTGATTTGTGCTTTCTATAGGCACTGGATGGTATTTACCAAGTGAATTTATTTTGTCAGGGGAAGCTTTCACAAACATACCGCACTCTTAGAGATCTCACAGTTAGAGATAACACACTTTTGCCACGAGCAGCGAAAATTCCACGTGTTACCATGCATCCAAGTTTATTCGTGCGTTTTTCCCTCTCAATACTGATGTTTGAGCATAAACATTCGCTCGATTCTCTATTAGTCATCATCCATGCGAATTCCCACTGCCCACAATAACGTCAACTTTCCCCCTCTTCGGTAGGAAAAATACTGTTTTCGAGAATGCCAGGGAAAAAAGAGGATGTATATGGATTTTGGTCTGCGGCGTGTCCGATCAGCAATGGTAAAAGAGGTAAAACACAGCGCGTGCGTGCTCAAAGCCTCAGTCGCCGAAAACTACATTACGGTTAGTGTATTTTAAAAGTTATTCAAATCGACGCAAAGAGAAAAAACGGGTTTTGGAGGCAAAGCGAGCGTGTAACTGCGCGGTGGTTGAAAAAGGAGTTGAAAGCAGCCCGCTCGTGCCGTTACACCATTTCACTGGCATTCACTTGAGATCTCGCTTGAGATTTCTCATTGTCGTGAGGAATCGATACACCAAACTTTCCATCTCGCGAACATTCTCTGTACACGAGCAAAGCGATTAAACTACCTGGTTATTATTTTCTTCGTTCCTTTCACGCTTTCTCTTCGCCCCTTGAGCGCTGGTTACTGGACCATAGCAGTTTCTCCCATATTTTTCTTCTTTTTCTCCCTTTCTTAGCCTCTTTCTTCTAACCCGCGTTACAGACTAACGAGAACGCGTCATGGAGTATTATCACGCTCGAAACAATATACCTTAATTCTCGTTTAAATCGCTACTATCAAGCTATACGACGTAGATTGAGTGTGGCTCCTGATCACATCGTAAAGGCGAAAATTGCATCTCAGTTGTTTAGTACTTTTAAAACTAATGATTATTTGTTTCTATCTTATGATGATGGGACAGCGATTAGAGCCGAAATCGATTAATTTCGACACTCTCTTCTCTTAATTTTCTTTAAATTTCTTGTTTACATGTAATGCCACTCCGATGGAACATTCTCAGATGTAACTACAATTGGTAGAATACACCTGTGGGTATTATCATCCACTTTGCCACGAGCTTATTGCATGCTTTACCGGGATCGATAAGAGAGCTGACTCTCTTCTTATTCTTTTTGTAACTTTTTTCTACCCTTTACGACAACGGGATCGCGACGTTATCGCTTTGTCCCTTCCTGATCGAACGAGTCTCCCGCACAATACACTCCGACGTACAAATTTCCACGCTCTCCTTTCAATCGAATCCAAGATGGAAAACCTTTTTTGCGCGCGATGATATTTCTCTGATCTTTCATTGAGATCACAGGACAAGTTAAATAGCTTTCTCAGCCAATAGAAAGTTCCCTTCTCGAGATACGTTAGGGAAGTTAGGATCAAGGGGTGAGCTTTTATCGAGATCATGCACCGATTATTGTCCAATCTCGGTTGCTTGGGTATTGCTTTTCATTTCCTTCGTTAACATTGTACCGCTCGGTGCTCGTGACAGTTGATATCAGGTAAGCTTGTCTGATAATTGGTCGTTCGTGGTTGCTGGAAAGAACGGATGTTAAATGGAAACATGTTCAGAAGCGCTTTCGAGGACGACGCATAAAGTCAGAAGAGAAATACGGAGAATTACAGTTTATCGAACGATGCGACTATTTAAGACCGTGACGTTTTCGTTGAATAAACGCGTCGCCAAGAATTTCATTATTGCCGAAAGGTTTACCTGAAGCATTCGGCGCGATAAATTATGAGGAGACTATACGTCTGACCATTAATTTTCTAGAACGCTCCTTCTAAAGGAGCCGACCTATTTTTTCTCAGGTAGCTCCTTACGGCTAATCTAGACTTTTTAAAATTGCATTATGCGTTAAACAGTAGTTAATAGACCCGACAATTACAAGAGCTCTTTAATTAAGAAGGCAGCTCGATTTTCCACCAAATAATTTGTTCAAACGTGCTGTAAAGTCATAACCAAATTACATGTACTCCTCGTAATACATTCCTAGAATTTTTGAATGTGAAATCTACATCTTTTCTTCTGCTCTAATAAACGAGTCTCTCTGAGGGTAAATTGATCAAATACAATTTAAATATTGGAGCTGTCTTCTTATCGCTGCAGATCTTTCAATTTTTAAATCTTCCGCTTCAAACTCGTGATCTAATAAAAATATCTGAAGCTATCCTTCAAATTTCCGGTTGTTGCATAGCGTGTTTGTATTACGCGAAATGTAACAAATTATGAAATTGCTCGTGCTAACGCCGTGTTTTTATGTTAAAAGTATTCATCCCTTGGAACAATTCCAATTTCGATTTTGTGTCGCGATGATTGGTTGAAGTTAGTGAACCATCGAATTATCCGGAAGCGATGAACGTTGATTACGAGCCCCAAAGGCTTCTTTCGCATCGAGGGGAACTGTTAAGCAGCATTGCCGGTGTTTGAGACAATGCCAGGAAAAATACATTAGCGGGTCTGTTTTCTCCAGCCGAGTACCGTAATTTCCGCATCGGATCGAAGATTATCGTATTAGCGAGGACGCTGCTTCGATTGTTGGACCTCTAACGAACCAGATAAACCGATACCTTTTTACGTCGAACTGCTCGTGTCGCGTTTATATTTTTCTGCTTCTTACTTTACGCCAATTAGCTGGGTACACCAAACTGACAATTTTAAAAACGTCGAATTTCTTGTTTGATAACGTCTAAAATTGATTCTTTTCTTCAAACAGTTACAATCATACAAATTTTTACCATGCTTTAGATTCTAATTCCGTATTTGTTGAAGTGGTCACCACTTCTTAAAACTCTACATCTGATCTTTTTAGTTTTCTCAAGCGCTGAAGCTATCGACAGCATATAGACAAAAGACTAGCATGAAGGCAGACCATAAACAATAGACAGGCGACGTTGGCTGCGGGGTTTTTCAGTTATAAGGTAACACTGCTAGCGTGTGGATGTGGACCAGCTCAAATTGTATTCCTACTTATTATTACACTTCTCTATTAAATATATATATATATTTTATACCTTACACTTTATCCACGCGTTTTTCTCTCTTTATACATCTAATAACCTCAACAGTATTTCACTTCGTAACACTTTTCTTTTAAAATATTGGGAAATAAAGAACAAGATGTATTTTGAATTCGTAATTATCTATAAAAAAAAATTCCTAATAAATCTATTAAAAATTATGGCAATGTCCTTTGACCAATAATTGTTCGTTCTCACGTCAAAGGAATTGCGTTACAATCCCTGACTTACATATACACAAAGCCACAGATTCTCGCTAACAAAACCACTGAATGCATGCAAGTAACATTCCTCTCTTCTCGTCTTCTGCTTTTTTCCACTTTTCTTGTAATCCTTTTCCTCCATCTCGTCACCTCTCCAGTTCGGTATTCCCTCTGGTACTTGTCTGATCAGCACTCGAACATCAGTCGCTTTCCAACTTCTGTTTCCGTCCTATCGTCTGTCGCTGGAACGGTGTCGTGATTATACATCCTCGTAACCTGTCATTGTTCGACAAGAGTCTACTTCGTCGCACTGCGAACTTCTCTGATCTTCGTCTTCTCTCGAACGCGTTTCCACGAACGCCTGGGCCTTCTCTGCCATTTGAATCTTACTCTGTAACGCCATTCTAATTGCGCACGATCGATAGAAATTCAAAAGAGGATATAGACCTTCGATAGAGAGCAATCGTGGAAATCAACCCGTTCGTCAGATCACTTTGATTTCTCTTTCTACGATATTTCGTGTAAAAAATAGAGAAAATCTAGTTAGTGAAAAGAAACAAAGAAATCAGATCTCGCGGAAAGCGGCCGCGGCTTTTGTAAAAACCCAATATCTCGGCGGTAATTTGAACGGTCGACGAAAATCCCAGGACAAATTGCCTGCGCGAATTCCGATCCCGACGTCCCGTTTCGATTCCGTTTCAATTTCATTAAAGCGTGTTTTGTTCGCGAATCGTTTCGAAGTGAACGCATTCGTCGGAACTATACGTATGTTCGACTCATTCGTTCCACCAACCGTACTTCCTTTTTTAATCTTGATGAGACTCTTTCGATCGACCGGCAAGGTTTCTCATTTTTTCCAGCGTAATCGTTTTTAGAGGTGCCTCGATAAAACAATTCCGTTCTGTTCGGGGTTACGATTTGTTCAGTAAGAACTTAAAAACTGCTCAAACGATTGCTCGTCGAGCGACTTCAATGTCCATACTTTAAAATACAGCTCCAGGTGAAAGGGCCATTATGCAAATAGCACCTTTTTTCCTCTGCTATTTCGCGCCGCTCTTTGCACTCTCTTTGAAATTAAGTTTAACGTCACGAAGTTGATCGAGTTTCCTCTGCAGCTCTTCGTCTCCCTTTTTGCGCGGAAAAAATCGCGCAAATATTTACTCGCCGATGTTCCACGTTCGATCGCAACACGTTCACCTGTTTGCCAGATTCTCGGCCGTGCATATTCGCTTAAAACGATTTCTCACTCCTTTCTTCGAGATCGTCGCGTCTGCTTTGTGAACGGCGTCGACCTACGATAACGTTCGAGAGCATTTTACGGGTCACGAACGTTGATACGAGGTCATTCTATAGAACAACTTCCAACCGAGATGTGTAATTTCTGAGATCTATAAATTTGTCGCGTGATCTTACGAAATCCTCTCTGTAACTCGTGAACTTTTAACCCGCCACTTTCGATCGTCCCGCAGAATGACATTGCTAATTCTTCGTTTATAATTAGTCAACCGGACCAAATCTATTTTACGTTTACGAGTTGTTTACTGTGGAAAGACTACTTCTGTTTTACGCTACTTTGCTTTAATCACGTACTTGATCATATACTCCAATCGTACGTTGGAGATTAGGGTTCATTGTTACATGCCAACGTTAGTTGCAACAAGTCGAAACATAAAATCAGGTGCCACCATTATATCGCGAGAAGATTTATGATTACTTCTCGATTATCTCGAAACAATGGCTATTTTTAAATTGCGCTTCAAATAATAATCATTAATAATTATTATCATTATTATAAATCCTTTGATATCAAGTGCACGAAGATGAAATATTGATCCTGATAAAAAAACGCTTCGTATAGTATCCAAAGTGGATGTTTCAAGTAACGTCATAGATCCGTGGAAAAGACGTCTATGTTAATATAGAAATGTTTCTTTGTCAAACAGAATTATGCTGATTTTCATGTGATATTCGAATTCACAAGATCTAAAAAGAAAGTTTGGTTGATTGCCGAAGGACTGTTGAAGACGTTCAATGGTTGGGAGAATGCAAAGCACGTATCCCTCCGAGGCAACCGAGTACATGTTCAACATCGCATCTATCGATCGCGAGTGGCGATAATCGACAGCTCATTCAAGCAATTACGCGATCCAAAGCAACGCGTTGCGATTATCACCACTCGCTGAGCACCAATTACCGATCGCTCGTGTGGTAATTCGAAAGGGAGCGAACGTTATTGCTTAAACAGATAGTGTCATCACCCTTTTTTCGTTATCTCCAACTATTATTCAAGTAAAGATTATGTTATTTACGCAACAAGTCCTAAGTACAATATATCTTATGTATAGAATATTTCATATAACGTACGTAAATTTTAAATTTAAATCGTTCATACTTCGATGAGACGAAATCTGAGACGGAGTCCGAGAACGAGAAGGAAAAAAGAGGTCATTCATTTGGTTACTTAGCGACGCAGCGCAAAGTCTGGGATCACTATGAACCGAGGTTGGTAAATTGGTAAAGCGGCTAGTTCGTTGCGAGACAAGTTTCCACTTCGTTTAGCGATAATTTCGAGTCGTTCGTGTTTCACGGTCAGTTAGCTAGTCGTTGCACTTGGGTGATTTCTAGGAGATCGGGATGCAGAAAACGATCCTCTTTGGTCCAGAAACGCGGAGAAAATGTCTTTACCTAAGTTTATTAAAGTGATGCGTTCATTCTTGTGGTGGAAATGGCAGCCACATTCTGTTCTCCCTCGAAGAGTGTCCGCGCTGCGTGGACATCAGTTCACAGAAAATTTCTTCTTACGTGAGTAATCCAACCAAGAGGAGGAATTATGAAAAGTACTGGTCGGCATTCAACGATGTTCTTTTCTATCGCTTCGTACCACTCGTGAAAATTGTATAATATGCTCTTCATGTACTTTGCTACTTTTCCTTTAATATTCTTGCGCGCGAAGAATAACGGAGACCGCGAATCCTATGGTTTAGCAGCCAAATTTTATCAGAGTATTCAACGGGTATATACCAAACTAAAGATATTATATAAATGTACGTTATTTAACGCCCAGAAAAGTTATAGTAAAAATACAAAATGCAAGGAAATAATTACTCTTACTTACTTTGGCCTCCAACGTGGTTTCACAACGAAATTAAGCTTTCTAGTGGCAGTAACAACTGCACGATCGATCGTGTACAAACTTAAAGAATTCGAGTTGCTCGATTAGCCTCGAGAAAAAAAAAGGAGACTCTGACGATGGTAACCAACGTTCCATCTCGTTAAATACGCTTCTTGGGTATTTATACGGTTTCATTGAAATAAGCGTGCATTTCAGTCGAATTAAGTAACTCAGAACACTGCGTTCATTTCCGGAATGTAAATATTTCCGGCAGAGTAGCGCGCTGTTACTGACTGTGGCGCGCCCTCGACCGCGCCCTCTTTCACCGCCTTCGACTTAACAACTTCCCGATCTCTTGTTTAGGTAATGCGATTTAAATCTTAATTCCGCGAAATTTCCCTTTTGTGCCACGTCTGCATTCGAATTCGACTTTCGTCTGCCGCTTGCGCTTTTCCCAGTCGTATCTCGCGGTACTTTTCGTTGTGCAGGCTCTGTTCCGCCTTTTGTTTCGCGAGACGTAGACAAATTCCCAAGAATGTAAATTATTCGCCATGTTCTAACTTATTTACATTCGTGTGTGCAACGGGCGAATATTCCTTCCATTGCCCTGTAAATAAAAATATAATAACTACAATCGGCGAGACGGTTGCAGCCAGTAACAACGAAGGCGTGAAATTTTTAATTCGAAGAATCGCCATTACAAGAAAAGGCTGCGCTCCATCGAAGCGTGACAGTTCGATCGAAACTAAGTACACGAAGTTAAGTTTATTACACTAACTACAGTCGAAACGGAGATAGAATCTGTCCGCGACTAATTAATATTTGCCAGCCACTATCTGCATCGATGTTGGATGTTCGTGTACGTTTCGCGAGTGTTCCCACGAGATAATGTTCGTGACGTTGTCTATTCGACTCTTCCTAAATTAACTCCTCCTCGTATCCACCCTCTCTGACATCCTCTTCGCCCCCTGCCTTTCCCTACCTTTTGCCCTCTTTTCATCTTCTTAATGACACTTTTATCGAATGCACCGACAGACAACCGCGGTTTTTGTCGCCAGTCAATCCCACCGCTCTAAATTGTCTCTCGCGCCATTGATCCTGCGAATCGCGACTGCTAGTGCGTTTTCAAACGCAAGAATGCTCATGTCCCATACGTAGTCGTAAACTAACTGAGTTTAGCGCAAAGATACTTTTGGCGAAGAAAGCGTATCGTTTCTAGGAAGAAGAAGAAATTTCGATAGCAGTGAACGTGTTAATAAGAACTACTAGAACTGATAATTTGCATTCTGCAACGAATTAAGCCAAGTTTCGGTTCACGTAATATCGTTCTCCGATCATTAATCCCTGCATCCTTGTAGCGTTTGAGATTGTTCAGAGCCCTGGAATTTACAATAGAAGCGCGCGATGTTCTTCCTGACAATAGAAATCGTGCAAGTTGTACGTTGGAAGTTACTATGTCCGACAAGTTCGGGACGACAGTGGAGAAAACCGCGCCTCCGAGACGGAAAGGAGTTGGACGGACTTTCGTAGCTGATCAAATCCGCCGCAACTACCTTCCCGACCAGGCAACGCGACGAGTTGCTTCCAGTCCATTCGAACCTACGAGCTTGAAAGCTCGTTAACGACTTCATTCCATGGAACCAACCATATGTATTTTATTAGTTTACCTTTCGCATATTATTGGGCCAAAACCATGTATACACATTGCATTTGTACACGTCGAAACATTGAATGTGTAGGCAGTAAGTTTGCCTAGTTATGGTGCGAACATTCCTGCTTAGAGTGTACCGAAATTCTAAGAAATATTTATACTAGGTAAAACGACGTAATGTGGTCGTAAACTAAAGCTTTAAGAGGAGACATCAATTGATGTAGTTGCACCTAAGATTATACGTGTTTTGAACAGGCAATTTAATTCCTCGGTATCATATAATTCGAAAAGGGATTCGAGGTATTTACCTTTTTAACAATGTCTTCAATTATATTTCTTGGTATTTAAAACGTATCAATTTTAGCTGGTCTAATTTTACAGATTTACGCTCGAGATATCCGAAGAGAATTGAAAGAATATTTGCACGAGTGAATTAAGTACATAAAGTGTAAAATAGACGAAGTTTTCCTATAACAGCTGTAGGGGAGCTGCGTTCAAGAAATTTCATTTCCGCGAACGAGTCGCGCGAGAACGTGTCGAGAATGGAAGTTCCGAGATGCTGGCATTAGCAAAGCTGGGAATGGGCGAATGGTCAATCGTGGCCAGTATTGTACGGTATACAGCTCGGGCAACGATTTACACATAAGATTGTGCATGAATCAAGGAGTTGCTACGGTTGACGCACTGTTTCGTGTTATGAATATTTACGAGCGGTTTGCTACCGATTTCGTGGCTCACGTGCGAAATTTCTCCACGAGGATTTGTCAAGAAACAAGCGCCGCGTTTCAAATTGACTCGTCGTCGTTCCACGGATAACTACATCGAAGTCGACTTAATCCTTTCGCAGTTTAGATTTACACTTCCGCATATATTTACATCAAAAATTAAAAAATTGTCTTTTCCTTGGCAAGAAAGATATAACATTATAAAACTATAAGTAGTAATTTGTAATTTGCGTTACCTTATTAGTACGGGTTTTTATGTAGATTTGTAAACAGAGATTTATTTCACCCTCTAAACATTACGAAGAGTACACTGCTTTGTATATTTTATACATATATTTTGTATCTGATAATTTTCAATAAATACAAAAAAGACCCGTAGTCTATTTAGTAGCGAATAGAATTATGGATGCCATTAGTGGTTGAAAATTTATGCAATGCAGACTTTAGTCATTTTGACGTCAATTGGATCTACATAATGTGAAAGTAATCAGAGCAGTCAAAATCTCATCGAATATCAGTAAAATTTCAGGATTAATTGAATTGGAAGTGAACAATGTAACTTTGTAAGTTGAGTTCTCGATTCCCGAATTCTGATATCCATTGAATGCGGCTACCATTTAATTACTTTACTCAGGATTGCTCGAACAAATGGTCAAGTTGATAAACGGTCGAAATAACGACATTCCGACTTCTCGGGTTATTTCATTGAACAACGTTCCATGCGACCGCAACTCTTCACCGACTGGCAACTTTCTTTCGCAGATGAAAAGAGGAATTCCGTGAAAGAGGACGGCGCGACGTGAACAATAGCGAAAGTCAAGGTAGAGGGAACTAGCCACGTGTTTGTGGAAGAAGAAATCTCCTTTGAAAAGAAGCAATTGAGCGGACTCTTTCTTCGCGAAGATAAAGCAACCCGCAACCAACCATCTAATTTTTTTACTCTGATTAGCGAAATCGATTTGGCAATTATGTTTTCGCCACTTTTGCACGAAAGAGGATAGCAAGCACAGATTTCGATGATGGATGGAAAGTCAGTGATTCATTAACGGATAACGAATTACGCACTTTTATTTCTCAGAGTTCAAAATCTCGAAAAAATTTAGCATTAGACGGATGTTCGTGTAAATTTATATTTTTCATGTATAACAATTGTATCCGAAGTTGTACATATCCATAAAATATAACTGGTCGTAACGCGTCTCGGCCAGATTATAACATCGATTTTATGGCAACTTTTCAGGAATTACGGATTTCAATTTTATGGGACAGGATTATCGGTTGTTTCAGTGATCGTTTTGCCCTTTCCTCGAATCACGACACGATTCGTTGAAATAGTTTCGAACGGAAGTATGTGACGCGCACGGTAGGAAGTTTGTGCAGCGTTCCCGCGTGCAACGCATTTATTTGTTGTTTCTCAACTGGGACACGTATCTAAGGTTGACGGGTAAGGTAGACGATATATGTGTATAGTGGTCGTTTACCAAGTTGCTGTCACCGCCAAATATATCCCTTTGCTAGACATCCTTTACACTGCCCTTTTCTCCTCCGTCGTTCGTTAAATAGTTTATCTGGATCACTTAATTCGTCCTGCGTAGCATTTTGTTTGCTTAGTGTTAACGTTACGAGTATGATACCGTACATGTCAATTAATATTAACAATGATAAAATAATAGATGTTGTTCGATTTTCTCAGAAATCAAACTGAACAACTCCGCTTTTTATAAATTTTTTGATTTCAATGTACAGCTATAGGACTAATATTCGCCTCTTGCATAATAATTTTCCAACTAATATTATTAACGATTCGACAAGTGGCAAGTTATAGACTACAGACTTCTTTTATAATTTGATGATTTTGATCAAATTTAGTGGACGATGAACATATCTCTGGTTTAATTTCACTGCTTTAATCGTATTCGTAAAGATGAATTTACATTCGCAATGTAATCATCACTTTTCTATATTCCTCTTTAATTTATGAAGTTGATCAACGTGACTCTTCTCTGATTCCCTAACTACGAATAGGGGAAAGAGAACACTTTAATATGCTTTGAAGACGAGTAGGAATGAGAATAGCGTGCAAATGAAATTTCGGGTAAATCGTTTGGCCGATATGGCTGTCCCATCAAGCATGACGTACGATTAATTCTAGATGCCGTCTCAGGTGGAGGTTTAAAAAGTCGGACCTTTCAGCGGACTGTTTGCGAGCTACCGCCTCCAGCTGGAATCTCGCCATACGCCTCAATTCAACTTGCTCATTTTACTCTGTCGCTGACTGTTGCTCGCGTCTCTAAAGCATCCGGCTTTCTATCATATTCCTTTAAAACGGTAACCTTCTTTGGGCAGCGTTGCCCGACCGCGTTTACCATGGCTTGAGGCATTGGAAATCCCTCTTAATTCATAGATAAGAAATCTGACGAAACCAGAAATTGGAGATTTGTCTTTCATTGTTACGCTGGTCGGAAATTCTGATTGAAAATATCCTAGTACCAGAAAAAGCTGACAAGAATCGAATTGGATTGCATTACACCCTTATTCTTGTAACAAATCTAATCGTAGTTCTATCCTGCTATCGAAAGTGCTTTGTACCTTTTCATTCTTCCAAAGATAAGATCTACATTAAAAAACGTGGCTTCCAAAAAGTATTTCGAACTAGATTGAAATAGATCGAGGTTCCGATGAAACGACACGATTCGGTCGGCTGTTCGGAGAAACTGGACGAAAACTAGGGGGTGAATTATTTCTGATTGGCGAAAATCAAGTTTCCCTCGATCGTGAAAAAGCATAGTAGAAGGGGAAAAAGAAGGGTGCGTCGCTATCGGGCAGGCAATCAACCTACATCTAGCAAGTTACTACCAGCAGAGGTAGGAGCAGAGGCAGAACCGGACAAGTGGCCGACCATAGCTAGCGACCTACTAGGAGACAAGGAGCGCAGTTACGTATCGAATTCTCAGTTCGATATCCAATAGTCGATTGCCTATCGTTCATTTCCTACGGGCAGGAGTTATTGCTTTTCTATAGAGGTCCCGCCAGCTGCCAGCCAGCTGGTCGACCAGTCGGCCACCATTCACGTTCCGCCGTCGTTCGTTCCATAATCGGCTAGAAAATCATGTTCGGAAGGTGTTTCGCGAGCGATCTTCCAGTAGTCCAGGTCGACGTCGATTTCCCATTCGACCAGATCAGATACCAAGGACTAGCGTGTCGTTCTTCTTAATACCCAATTGATTTCGTGCTTCTTTGGACGGTCTAATTTCAAACCGGAGCTTCGTTACGCGTGTCCTTCATTAATTCAACGTTTAATCGTCTTATATCCTGAGAGCAACCGCTTCCTGCCGGTTACACGATAATGTAATTGCATATCGATTACGTTCCCCATGCCTCCTAAACGTTTACCTCGTATACGTTATCTTTCCTTCTTCTTCCTCTCTGCTGCTTTTTCATGTGGATTCGACTTCCTTCGAAAAAGCGTATTACGTTTTTAATTGGTTGCTTAACGACGCACTAAGTAATTCCAGTTGAAGTACAGCATTATACGTTACATTAACCGTGTACTTATGCAATGAAGTAAAAAAATTAATGAAAAGCGTACTTGATCGGTAACTGGCTTCTAGGAGACTCGTACGTCATATTGTAGTTCTAAGTAACGTAATGCTATGGTACCGCGTCGGAATTGTTAGGTAGTTGAAACTTCAGACAAGCATGATAGCCACGGTAGCCAAGTTTGTTCGCGGCACGCGTTTCGCAATTATAATCGGTAGAGTGAAGTATTTCCAAGGAATCACCTTGGACTGCAGCAGAAGCTACAGAGCGGAGGTGCAACAATTTAAAAGTACCCATAGAAGTTCAACCATTTTTCCCAACTTTTCCTTCCGCCACGGAAAGCTTTTAACAATTTCTCGCTTTAACACGGAGCCAAGATGCGAGGGATTCTGCAGAGACAGACACGGACGCTATAATAACGTGAACGGATAATCAGACGTTTCGATTAAAGTTAACGAAGAGGATGGGAGGTAGTAAAAAATTCTGATTGACGTTTCGCCTCCTTACGTTCGTGTAACGCGTCACGTAATTAACATAGTTAACCCCCTAAGCACGACCAGATGAGTACCGTCGCTTATACACGTTTATGAAACAAAAATTGATCTGTACGTAAAGATCCATTTTAAGCTTTTTATGTACAATTATTTTATATTTTACTCTTATTTATGCTGTACGATGGGATTTAGTATCCAGAAATTTAAAAATCCATCGACAAAGTCGTAATTCAATTTTTGTTTACAAAAATATAGATTTCGTATGAATTTAGCATCCGGAAATCAATATTTTTGACGACCGCAATCCATTATAAAGAGTACGCGACAATTGATTAATATTTAAGAAATTAACGCGATTTTCCGTCGATTCCACTGCGTTCATAGCACTTTATCGCGAGATGAAAATTAACGAAGATGAACTCAAATCGAATCTCGTATCTCACTTACATTACCTGCGCGCGACGTTTACGTTTACTCGATAATGTTTCTCGTAACACGGCATCGTATGCAGCGGCCTCATAACCCCTCGATACCAAACTTGTACTCGCGGAAAGACCTTTTCTACGGATGCACGATGTTGGGAGTTTCGAGCTAATCGCCTCGAATGGTTCGTCTCTCTTAATTCGATACGCTACCGAAACACCCCGCGTGAAATGGATTCGATTTGAAACGCGTGAAAATTACTCGCGAGATCGACCTCTGGGATTGGATGATGGGACCATCGGCTCAGGGTTTTGCTTCGAGAGAGCCCTCGATGGCGATAACCGGCTGAACGCGGTCGATCGAAAGTCATTGGCAAAGTTGAAGAGACAGAGAGAGAGAGGAAGAGAGAGAGAGAGAGAGTGGTGTACGGCCATAACGGGAGAACGTGACCTCGTCGGGAATGCAACAATATCCACGCCCCGTCTAACGAGATTGTTTCCCTCGTTTCCCCGATGCGCTTCTGCTCCGTTTGCGCGCACGGACCTGCGAAAAACGCAGCCCAGTTTCCGTGTCCAGGAAAAAACAAGGTCATGGCTGGAAGATAGATGCGGGAGCCGCGTCGTTCCATTCCTCGACATCGACTCGCCCCGACGTTACGACGCCACGACACCGCGCCGTGTCGCCGTTTAAAGGGAGTATTATAATTGGGCTAGCCCGGCCCTATTCGAGCCGGCGCGCTCCAGACAACTTGGCTAACCTATTTAGTATCTAGGAAAAGTTATCGAGCGTTGAAACCGCGTTGAACCTGCCCTGGCCCGTCTTTGTCGACACATGCGGAATTAGCGCGATTAATAGCATTAACAGGATTAATTGGTTTAACGGGGAGGGCGACGCGAGTGACAGAGTGTCTCTGCAAGCTTTGCTTTATGCTGTGTGGGGGTGAGAATTCGTGTGAATGACGGGTGATAGAGAATCGAGCGAATGTTCATGCTCGAGTATCGGTAGCGAATTAGGGATTGAAGAGAATGCACCACGAGAGTTGCAAGGCATAGCGCCTCATGGACATAGCGCAACATGGAAATTTGGTTGCCTATGGAAGAATGTGTATTGCGCGCGTGGAATTTTTGAGAGCGCTATAAAAATCGTTGAAGAGCTGAGAGAGTCGAGTGGGAGTCAGAGAGGCGGAGAAATTTGAGAGAATTAAGTCGTGTCGAATGAAAGCCATTGTTATCCTACTATTTCTACCTCTTATCGTCAAATATCGCTCTGTTATTCCATTTTATATTTACCGAGTGGAAATCTATTTGCAACCTAACATTCCTACACTATTTATAGTTTGCCCATATTACTTGTACCATCGACGTATCGCGCAAGTGAAAAAAGATCGATCGGATCGGCTCCAGCGAAAAGAAGAGTCACCATCAATTTTACTTGGCTACTCGAGTGTGAACTCGACTTTCGTTCGATTGATCATTTATTCCTTAAGAGACTGTAAGAAAAGTGATGAAATATGCAAAGTGTGCATGCACACATTTTGCCACGATGTGCTTTCTATGTGTCAACTAATCTTTTTTCTTCTTTTCCCCTGGCTCGAATTAATATCTATTTAGAGGACAAACACAAAGAACCGAATACAAAAGCGAAGAGCAAACGCGCAGCGTCGAAAGAATTTCTAACACGGCTGTGCATCGCTTATTACCGGATCGAACAAATATTTCACCGGAAACAAAGAGAGTCAAACGCTTGCCTACAGGGAATTCGAACGATCATGATGGTTTTCGCCATGTTCGTTACCTTTCGAACTGCATGCCATTTCTCCCAGTTCATCGTTACAGAATAAATATTTACACAGAGAAAAATCTTGTTTAATTGTCGTGGGAGAAGAATAAACTGTAAAGGGAAGGAGAAGATACGTTGGCTGAAGGCTGACAAAGAATCGAGGTTAAGTGGACATCAACTTTAAGCACGACCAAGACTCTTGCCGCTTCCGCGTCTTCCAAGTACTAACAAACCTCTTTGGGAGAGTTATAGGACTCCAAGATCGCTCAATAAGTTGCACATATTAAGAATTTGCGACCGATATTCTTTCTTGGAGAAATATTCGGTTATGACACGTTCGTTACCGCAGTGAACTGCCACGAAATGTCTAACACAGAGTACATTTTATAATTTCATATGATGTATTACTTGGTAATAAAATACGCTTTTACATAAACGGAAATTGTCTGAAATTTATTTCTTTTTTACCTTCTTGATTTTGTATGCTTGTACGATTGTTTATGTAAAATAATATGAACGACATATCTAATTCATTTGGTTGCGATTTAAGATTGATTCGTTTAATCGAGAAAAAAATTTTCATTTTACTACTCGTGAAAATTGTTATCTCAGAGTAATTTCTACCTCAAAGTGAGTCACTACCCGCGTCAAGGGGTTAACCAAGCTCGTTAGTTATATATTCATTAATATTTCACAGCTCCAAATTAACTCTAAATTAATCCTGATTCGGTACACGGCAAACATATAAATCCTGACATCCCTATGATTTCATTTTACGATCTCGTGATTGCCACAATATCTTTCACCCATGATTTGGTATATCGATTAAAATCTTAGCCTGCGATTTACAGTGCTGGTGTAAGGGTAGACCAACGTCGGAGATTAAAGAAACGATGGAAAGAATTCAGTGATTACGGGGCGGAATTCGTTAGAAAGACGCAAAGCACGAAATACAACGGATGTTGAGAACAATAGATTCACACGGAGAATGCTTGTAAAAGGTCTGGCGTGTTGTAGAATCGGACGCGAATAGGCATTCCGCAAAGAAGAATTTGCATCACAAATGCACCATTAGTTTACTCTTAATTCGTCCCATTAGCTTGCGACGGTTGTTTTATCTTTCGCGTTTCTTTGTTTCTGTTTTCGTACTCATATCTCTTTTTGATTCTTCGACTTTCGTAGCGGCAGCAGGTGTAACCGCGAGTAAAACATTATTCAGAACGAGGGACATAAATTTTCTAATTTTTCCGACATTTCTCCTTTCTTTGACCACGAACCTTGACGAACAGTTTTATGGCACAGCGAATATTTTTCGACGAAATGCCAACGATGTTTCGCGTGGACGCCGAAAGAACTACACGTTATGATGTACATAAAGTATGAAACGTCTGTTTGAACGTTTTAGATTCTTTACATGCGCGGATTTTATCGAGAACTATCTACGTGTATCATTTGTCTATAGGATAGTTCACATGAAATAGAGCTTCAGTGTTCTTTTATTTCGTGTATCGTGTAACTTGTTTGACATACATTTGTAATATTTATTGAAAATTTTACAGAATATTCTTTGTAATGACACAATGAACGTGTAATGTAAATATGTAAATGAAAATGTAAGAACATACATTTAAATTCGAGTCCTAACATTAATGTAATCTTTGAACAATGTGTGCTAATAATGGATTAATAGGTTACTCTTCGTTGGTTTTTAAAATTCTCCTTTGCGATGACAACCTTAATGAGTAATATGTAATGAAAAGGATCTGAATTTCATAAAATTCAGGACCAAAGTGATTTGCGGAATGTAACGAATTGTATTTCGATTGTAACGAAATATGGAAAAAGGATTAATATCATCGTTTCTCCATCTGCGAGTATTTCGTTCGTGATCGATTGAGAATTTTCGATCATTCTCGGATAAGGCGTTGGACTCTGCGAACGCTAGGCAAATGTTTGGTATATTTCACCGAATTATCGGTTAACGTTCCGGAGTAATATATGCAGCTCATAGGTTGCACGTTTGTACACGTGTAACGTGCCTATATGTTTACATGTAATCATGATCGATACATCGTGATACATTGCGTATTACCAGCAGAGGCAACGTGTCACGAACACGTGACTGTATTATTTAATAAAATTTCGCCGTTTTCAATCGATAGCACTCTACGTGTTTATCCAAAAAATTCCAGTATTCCTATGGAAACGTATATTTTGTACATGCATAAACGAATCTTCTTCCTACATTGCTTTCATTGCAATTTATTTTATATTTCATAGTCGCCCGCTATTTCCCGCGCTCCCAAGAAAGAGTAAAATAAATTTCCACAGGTGAGAAAATATAGAAAATACCTATATAAAGAAAATATTGATAACTGCGTCACTGCTATTTCAAACGAAAGTATGAGAAATATATCCCTTATTAATCAACTGCGAGATCACGTAACGCTGTAGAAAGAACGTCGTAGATGAGCGTGCGCGTAACTGGATTGTAGCTTAACCAACGTTAACCGAGGTTATTTTTACATCGTAGGAAAGAAAGGCGATAATAGCGCACAGTAGCGATTTCTCGAATGAAACATGGAGCAACAACGCGTTGTAACCATGGTGCTAACGTGCGTCCATAGACTGTTATATTTCCCAGTGGAGAGATGGGGACAAGAAAACGGAGATGTTACGCTGCAACCTACTCGCACATTAATCGAATGCGTCTACCTTTTCGTTTTCTCTCTTTTCCTGGTCCGTTTGGAACCACTCAAATAATGTTTACATATTGCAGAAACTACGGGAACACGGGACACGAGCGACGCGCGAGAATTGCAATATTCCTTCTAACGATATCGTAAAAAGAATATCGGTCTGAAAAAAATGTGTATAACACGCGTCTCCTTCCTATTTTCTTTTATTTCTTTTTACCTTCTCGAATACCGTATGCAAGGTATATACGATGCAATTGGAAACAAAAACGAGCGGCATTTAAATAATAAGCTGGAATCTGAATTTAAAAGGTTATCGAGTGAGAAGCAATACTTGAACAATAGCTGGCCGTTGTCTGATGCACGAGAAATATGCAGCGATGGACGAGGTTCGCGTTATCGAATTTTCCTTGCAAAAGGCTATGGCGGCAGCCAGCTTCCTTTCTTTCGACGTCGGCCAGCGAGATTCGTCGAACGCGTCTGCTGGATAGGAAAACCGTTGTTTGCGGAATGGATCAGAATGCGGAAGCGTCGTATTACGAATTCCATGGCTTGTCGAAAAGCAGTAGGAAAAATGTGGAATATCAGGAAATACGCGTTCGATCCAGTTGCCTCCTAGCTGCACCTATACCTGACTCGATGTAGTCCACGCGTACATTTACCTACTGTTCGATCGCATCGAAAACGTACGAGCCGAAAAATAAAAAGAACGTCGACAGAAGCACAGCTTTCAGCGTATCGATGAATTGTTAACTGATTTTAATAAGCTGATTTTAAAATAGAAATTAGGCCATTGTATGGTTCATCGGATCAATCGAAAAGTTCGTGCCGATTTTCATAGGTAATTCTTTCATAGGAATTTTTGTACTTGTTTATGGTGTGTAAATTAAGCTAACTATTGCACATTCTCTGAATCGTGATACTTTAATTATACTTACTAGTATCCCTACGTATAAAAACATTTTATGCATTCGTGTCATTTGATGTTTCACTTTTATTTAGATTAGAAAGAAAAATGCAATGCAAACAGCACAAAACAAAGTATCTACCGCTAGCGAAAAAGTGCTATTCGTGAAGGGGTTGTTAGCTCATGATGTTAAAGGTCAAGAACCGAAGACATTTATTAAAGAACAAACGGAAAAGTAATTGTACCTATTAGAAATAATTCTACTTTCCAAGATACGATGCAAGTCTCTCTTACAATGTAAGTCTCTCAAAGTCTGCAACGAACTTATGAAAGACACGATACATAATTCCGTCTGTCTTGCAACAGTTTCGAAATTCGTCGCTTCTTGTGAACGCGCGAAACAAGGAAGCCTTTATGTAATCGTGCGGATTGAGGACTCGTTAGGAAATTGACGCTCACTCCAACAACGCTAGGCTAACAGTCTTTGCTAAACCTGCACACAAAGCGCGTTGACAAATTTCACGAATAAATTACAGTTTACAATGACGAAGAATAAACACGATTGTTCGATAGATTCATCCGCTCGTAAGATTGCGTTCCATGTTTCCGAGTTTCAACCATGTTTCGCGTTTCCTTACTTTCCACTGAGTTCGTTGGTTCCGTTTCGCTTCCAATGTAACCAACGAGAATAATCGAAGATCACATCCTCTCTCTCTGCCTCTCTCTCTCCCTCTCTTTCTTTCTTTCGCATTCCTAATTGGAGAAACAAAGGTACGCAAAGATAGAAACACTGTTGTAGGTGTGTCACAGTGAACGTCGGCATCCGTTAAATGCTTCCCTTGCATGGACAAAGCTCGCCATTAGTTCGCCTCTTTGAGAGAGAATTATTCGAGGACAAAGGAAGATCCACTAGCTAGATCGTTACTTTCGTATTCATCGAATGCACTTTACCCTTTGTCGGTGTTTTATTCCCCCTGCTACGTAAATGCCAAACCTATCGATACCGGTTTTCGCCTAAAATCATTCCGATCGAGAAAAGCCCCATCCGAGATCGTCCAACAAAGAACGTCGACCAAACTTTTTAATACCTAATATTGAAATTATCTTTTGACAAGATATTTTAATTAAAAGATTGTTAAGTCCGTGATTTACAATATGCTTTGATATCCTGCCACACGGTTGCTTAATATTTTCAACATTCACCGAGTACGATAAGTTTATGAGTGAATACGTATTTTTATGTTTTATATCTCCTACGGTAGCGACTTTATTGTGTGGGATGCGAAATAAAAGCTATAAAATAGCCAAAAAAAATTTCAGAACAATTCGTGCCAAATACGTACCCAATTTTTATAGCGTACACATACCTATTGTATGGAAATTATTCGCGAGCATATATCATTGTTCGAAATGGAGATTGGATTCACAATGAACATGTTAATCGGATAAATTTTCTATAGCAGATGTAGTTTAGCCTCAGTTCGTTAACATATTCATTGGGTATGATATGGATTCCAGTACTTTTACGTCATGTATATCGATTTGATTACGAAAGGCAGGAATTAAAAATTATAAAATTGAATTATATCGAAAATTATTTTTTCGAAAGTGTTATTAAAAACGCGAACGTGTTATTAAAAACAATCACGTAAATTTTTCTCTACAATTGTTTGCAACACACGTAGGCGAAACTTTACATTCCTTCATCCGGTATCAGTTGTTCGCTCGACTCCTGGATTTTGTCCAGGAACGCGTGTTCTTCCTTCTAGGAGATTCTTGGAGATCGACCGGCGCAAACACTTTGATCGAGTTTAAACCGGACGAGGTTCGGTTAGAAAGCACGCGAAATAGCAAGATCGAGACTTTCGAAGCTGCGTCGAGTATCCACTTAAAGTCGCAAACAGCCAGGCAAAAATTAGCCTGAAAGCTATATAACTTTATCGATCGGAAGGAAAAACAGGAAGATGCAAGAAATACGTGTCCATGTATAAGTTTCGAGAGGTGAGGCTTGCCAACAAAACAAGCTAGAAACTTTCGAGCTCTCGTCTATTACAGAAATACCACCGGGAATTTTCGATTCGCGGTTCAGTTCTGTGCTCGTATCGATCCCGGAAACTACTATTTTATGATTTTCAACGAGTTTTACGTATGTGTATTATAGTTTCCTTCTAGTGTTTACGCTTTTCACGCGAAAACAAGTTGTTTGGTTTAGTAATCGGGAAATTACATAGCACGATGCAAATTAGAAGGATGAAAAGTCGAGGAGGGAGTGAAACAAGCTCGAAAACGAGGGAATATCGAGAGGGTGGTGAATCACAGTTATAAGTGGAGCGTGGTAGGTCGATCAATCGAAAAGCAAAAAGTCCATTGTTGGAGACGATCCCTCTGTAGAAAGTTTTTCAAGAATTTTCTCTAAACTAGGGAGAATCGCTATTTATTCGATACTATGTGTACGTATATATTTCCTGGAAAGAGGATCGCCAGTTTCTATAAAGAAAATTTTGTAGTTCGCAAAGTTCCACGATGTAATACATTTACCACTGGGCGAATTTTTGTATCTTGCACACAGCGCTTATTTCGAAATGATATACTGTAGGTATCACAGAACCGAACATCGAAGTATGAATCTCGCTTATTTTAAATAATATTAGACAATTTTTAAACTATAATCTAAATTGCTCAGATTAAATCTAGGTCGTGACGATAATTAGTGAAAATAATTATCCTGACAAATCTGTGAAAAGAACTTGTTTTATAGTTCCTTTTTCGAGCTTCTTCTAAATCTTTACGTTTTAGCAAGTATATGCTTTTCCCATGTGGAAAGTGCTAAAATTCGTTCAAGTATAATTTATGTTATGATCTTGAGCATGATATTGACCCATTGAGCGTTAAACAAATGATAAAACTCTGAGACAACTCGTTAAAGAAAACAGTAGAATACCAAGCTACAATCAGTAGTGCTACGTTTTGGCCCATTTTGAATGTAGCGTATCATCTCGAAACGGTCTTTATTGTCAACGTAAATCCTATCTTTGTACCGGAGGGGTGGTTCTGTAATTACAACTACTAAGCCAACCGCGTATCCGGCTTCCAAAACTTTCCAACTCCGTCTACCGAGTCGCGATACTTTTCCCTCTTCCGTCACGCTCTCCTTCCTTTCCCTCTATTTTCCTACCTTTCCGACCTACCAAACGAAAATCTAACTAACAACCGTTTACGTTACATTCAAGTTGAAGTTTGCTTCCACCCTTTCTGTCCAATAATTTGCATGATGAGGATTAACGTTCCATCTTCCTAACTTATGACCAATTGACGTCCGTATGAACGTTTCTCTATCTCTTTTCGAATACGTAGCATTACCATAATCCGGAATACTATGTGTCAAATAGGGCAATCGGAGCATATATGTAACACATACGTCGAAATTTGTCAGAAGCGACAATTCACACACTGACGGTCCAAAGGAAACAAGAATGGCAGCGTGAAAATAGCAACGCGAAGTAGATTGTGACTAGATCGAGACAAAGAAGCGATAGGTCGAAAATGACGATAAATGAGCTGTATGTCGCTGTGCGATACGGTGAGATAATATTTGCTACTCTCTCGAAATGGATTTCGCGTCTAGCCAGTAGCTGCACTTCTCTACCAAGTGTTCGTCCGTGAATATAACGCGCATCGATTACGCGAGTAATCGCAAACAAAAGTTCTATCTCTATTAATCGCGTGGAAAAAGTGAGATTTCCGCGAGGAAATTTTACACGTTGTTGCGTCCTCCGATAAAAGTAATTCAATTTTCATTATCCTGACGAAAAATTCTAAAATTGCAAAACAAAAGTCTATAAAATGCAGCTCTGTCCTTCTCGTTTAAAACGCCCTATCTACCATTCCGAAATATCGCAGAAAACTGAACTTTCATAATTTTTTTTGCGTCATAAATTTTGCCCGCCTTAAATTCGATTAAAATTTTAATTATCGTCGCGTGTGATACTTCGATCGAACTTACGTATCTCGATTATAGCGATGTGATTCGCGAGAAGCAGCGCGTATCCATAGAAAGTTTTACCGATCTTCTACACCCGGTTGCGCGCTTTCTCTTATCCTATCCTCTCGAAATTTCGGTTCTGCGAAAATACAAAACGCGACCTACTTTCCGGCCCATTTTCGCGGTATCCACGGTATTAAACGCAACTGGATTTATGGCGTTCTAATTATTCCGTAGCTCGTTAGATAATACAAATCCGGGATTCTCGTCGGGAACCGGGCTTCAAACCATACTACGTAATTGTGGACATTTTAATTAACGAGGAAATTCGATTACGTCAGCTACAGTTACGACACTGTTCAACGATAGAACCGAATAAACCGCGAATTAGGAGAACGATAATAGTTGAACATCGTGATACCTTATACTTCAAATCGATGATCATCGATAGAGTATGCTGTAATTTCGCAAGAACTAACATCTTCCGCGAAGATTCCTTAAGACTCAGATTACTCGAGGTATTTGTATTCAAATGACTCGCAATCAAGCGACTTGGTTAATGAGAACGAATGTAGAAACTTGAAAAGGGTGTTTCGAGTTGAGTCTGTAAGTATGTAACGAATTCATCAACTAACAGAGTTTTAAGTTGTTTGAATTTTATAAGGGACAGCTCTATGTTTAAATTGTGTTTACTGGAAGAGGGGAAAAAGGTACAGGATTCAAATTCAAAAGAGCAAAAGTTTATTACTACGAATATTAGTCCTATATACATTTTACCGCAGTATAAATTTGTAGTACGTTTTAAAAAGTGATCTGATTTTTGTTGATATTTAATTGGTTTGCTTAAATTACCTGAAAGTGAAGTTATCTCCTTATTTCGGTAGTATCTTCAATTGCGCAAAAGTCTACTGAAATAAGGCTCTGCCTGTGACTTCTTGTCCAGATCGACGCTATCTTGTCCCATCGTTATCGTCCTAATAACCGATAACCGTGGTGAGATACGAACGAAACGTTCTCGTATCGCAAATACACCTCTATGTTCTCTTTAAAACGAAAGGGTTAGTCGTTCGAAAAGAGTTTAGTTATCTCGACGAGCGAAATGTGGCGCGAAACGACGACGCGACCGCAATATGGTGATCTGCCGGAAAGAGCGAAGCGGAGGAGGGGGAGTGAATAACAGAGAAACGAAAGAGCGGATTTCTTTCGAGTGTCCCTTTAAATCCAGCCATCGGTTGGCGGGGAGAGGGCCAGAAGACTAGACGGACGAGTGGAGGTAAAGCGGCACATAACAGCGAAGGGTGAAGTGGATGAGAGCTCCGAAAGGACCGAACCTCTCGACGGGGTTGAACTTTCAAATTCCATCGCAAACATCTCACTCCCGGTGAACAGGACCAGCCGCGGGAATGGCCTGGGACGATCGTTATATACTCGGATAGAAGACAGTTCGGGTTAGCGATGGGCATTCTCCACTTCGCTTTGAAACTTTCCAAACAATTTTCTTGGAGCAACGCACGTTTCGTTGTAACTCGAAGTATTAAGTCTGTCAGTTTCGACGTTTTAAAGGCACACACACACATTGATCTGTAACGCGTATTTCATAACGTGCGATAAGGATGGACGTTGTCAAATTGTTCGAGATTTTTCTGTTTCGGCAGGTGGCATTCGCGCTCTTCTAACTTCTAACTCCTCACTTAGGCCTTGGGGATTCGCTGTGTAGCTACCCGAAAAATTTTTTCCCCGGAGTACTCTCGAAACTTTCAAGATTTTTGAGACACTTTGAGTCGAGATTGTACGAGCGTCTAAGGACTCCCGAGTAACGAATAACATTCGAAGCGTGCCGAATCGTCTTCAGGCCATCGCTAGCTACTCCTACTAGGACGAATCGAATTTTCCCTCCTCTTTCTCTATTCTTTTCCCTTGTCCGCCAGTGTTATTTGCTGGAATCGTAACGACGACTAACAGAGATTTAGAAATTCCAGCTTTTTGGCCAAAAGATCGAGCATAAACGATGTCGAAGCGATCGTTAATGACTATGAGATTCTGAAATAACTGAATACGAAAGAGATGTTTATTATGTGTAATCGTCTATTGAATCGATTTCAACCAGACGCTTTTATTGACGAGGATTGCCTGCGAAAAGCAATTTCAATTGGATTGGATATTTTAACTGTATAAATTGAATGACTAATTCTACCAACTTTAGCGAGGATAGTCCATTTAAGGGACTTCAGTGCTTCTCCACCGCTGATCAACCTCTCGATTCGATCGTATGAGTCTCTCAATGCTGTTTCGTTGCTGCCGTTTCGTTCCGGTGTTATCTGCTATCCGATGTTGTTTACTATTAATTAAGTCTAGAATTGATGGAAATGTATTGGGACGCCAAAACAATTTATCGTATCTCGAGACAACACTTGCCGCAGACTATAGAAAGAGAGAGGAAACCATCCGATTGCTGGAGATCGTGCTCATTACGTTGATCCAGCGTAATTTCTTTGAAACGAAGATTTTTATCTTTTAGCCACTTCCAAGAAGTCTTTAGCTTTGGGCAAATTGTTTTTCCCTCCTTTTTTCCTTCTTCTTTCTTTGTCTTTACCTTTACCCTTTCGACCTCACGAGAACCAAGTTTCTTGGTATTCAACGCGATCCGATAACGTAACAACTAAATGATGTAATTAAATGTAACGCAATTTCGATCATCCTTTTTCTCCCGAAAGAATTTCATTTGTTGTGTAGCGATTACAATGGCGTGACAATTACAAAGGAAAGCGATCATCCGTAGAATACATTACCTTAGACTTATTACGTTCGACTCGAAAGACTCAATTCTAATTGAAAATATAATTCAAGATCACAGGAGAAAGAAATTACATTTTTCATGTTCTACGGGAGAACTATTTTAAAATTCAATACGATCGAGATTGATAGAACGTTTAGGATGATAAAATCCGCGATATCAGTCAAGGAAAAGTGTCGATGCGTACTCGGATAGAAACTTATCGGATATACCGAGTTTTTTATTGACCAGGGGTGAATCAAGCGCAAAATTTTTGAAACAGATTTTCGAGGCATTTCGAAGATACAGTTGTCTATCGTACGTTTTACTTTGCGAAACGTGATTGATACAGTTAACCTTTAATACGACTTCCGTAGCAGCCGTCGATCAGAAATTTGCCAAAGAGATCGATCGACGGTTTAAATTCGCGGGAAGAAATAAACGAAGGAAATTCAGTCGACCGAGATTACCATAGATCGATTTTTCTACCATCGCGTCGACTTTCCATTGCGTTCAGATTAAATGGAGAGAACAAAGAAAAGAAACGAACCTCCTGGTAAACGGGGTTAAAGAAAAATTATTGGAAAAATTGAGGGAAATAAAGTGCGAACGGAAGCTATAAAACATGGAAATGTGTCGAGAAATGTTGAAGTGATAGAATTGACAACCAATCGTGCGAATTTTTGGTCGAATACAAACGATATATCAACTTTGGAAGATGATAGAAAAACCGCTGGCACTAATTAATTAATGGTGATAAATCAATTGACGGGGCAACGAAATTACAACAAATGGTGCATATTTGTTTAGCTGAAAATAGCAAATAATCATTATTGAAGGACCCGATACATATGAGCTACATGAATTCGTGCGAATAAATACTCGAGTACGTTCGGTCAAAGAATAATTGAATAATCCACAATTAATTGTATTCGAGCTGCAATCGCTAATGAGAATCATATTACGACCAAATTTTCATAGATATTCGAGCATAGAGGGGAACAGGATTTCCATCAGAATACTTTATTCTTTGAAAATATGACGTTTTCAATATGCAACATCAAAAGTCCCAATGAAAATCTATCGTTATTATTGTCGATCAGTAAAGAATTCGTAATTTTTGATACACAGTATTTTACAATTCTTTGACCGTGAAAAGATTATCAGACATTGTACAAATAAACATCGCCAGGCCTTTAATCACTCTAATTACCGTACTCACTTTCCCGAGTAGAATCATCCTCTTATGGGTCAAACACATTGTGCAGTTCGTTCATAGCTCCTAGATTTAGCATAATGTGGTAACTAAAATAGTTAAATAACAAACTGCATTAGCGTATATGGTGTTCAGACTGGCTGCAAGATTTCAAATGAAATTGCGAAAAATGTTGCAAAAAGTAGAATTTGGTTTTTACGAAGATCAGGTAATTGAATGCGCAATCCGCTAATCCAGATAATTCCGCTTAAAAACCAGAACCATATACACCTAACTGTCGCGACAAGGTACTTATATTGCGAGTCTATTCTTGCAACGTCTGCTGCTAATTCTGCAAGGCCTAATTTAGCCAAGAGGGCGCGGCTCCAAGTTCCTGCACGAGAAAGGTGACTCGCGATCGTTGTCTTGTCCCGTACACTGTATCTAGAGTGAAAAGAATGACTTCCGCGTTTCCCTCCCGGGACAAGAAAACCCGTTTCGATCGTTCGATCAAACTGTCTTGGCTTTCGGGACCGTGTATGACTTTCCTACGAAAACTTATTGTCTGAATGTCTATTCGAGATATCAGCTCCGTCACGAGACGTCTCGATATCAGTTAACTTCGCAGCGGCTGCAAATTGACTTTCGTCCACGTAGAATTCCAAGTTTCCTCGCATTCGTTCGTTTAATATGATAAGTGTCTTTTTTGCTAACGACAAAGGGATGAAAGACATCAAAGAGAGAGCTAATTAAAAATACGAGGTAATTAAAAACCAGATAAATTATAAAAGTCAGAACAATTAATTCGTGGATAGATTTAAATTTATGTTCTTGCGGAAATTAAGCAAATAGGAACAGTAAAAACATTCGTTCTCAAGCTTTTAACGCACGATAAATATGTATGCATATGAAGCTCGTCCGGATTAAGTTTTACACCCAGTTTCAAATGTATTATCGTCATTGTTATTTCCACGTTTTCCATTTCCGGTGAATTAAACAGCTTGCGTATACATCAACTATTTAATTTTACAACACCGAACGATACACAATTGCGGCACGAGAACGTCGTTTTTCCTTCGTTGATAAAGCATCGTAATTTATCCTGGCTTTTTCGTCCGAATCGACCTAGCACGACGAGGCCGATGCACGTGCTCGCCTTTATCACTCAGGCCTACATCGCGGTGTTTTACACGCACTGTGTCACGTCGCATCGGGTGCAACCAGTTTACGCTTCTTTCATTCTCACTTAATCCAGTCGCTTCATAAGCTTTCGTCTATGACACGCTAACTAGAATTTTCTTTTGTCCGTGTCGTGTATATACATGAAGTTACGTGCTGAAACGTTTCTTTTTCTACTTTGCTCCCTGCTTTTTCCACCTTCTTCGTTACTCTTTAAACATTCATGACCAACCGATGGAAAAATCATTCGCGCCCGACGACAAGGAAAGTCGCGTGAACATTCAATTTGCTCGAGCACGCAACGAGCTCGGATTTCCTTCCGCGAAACGAACTCAACGAATTATTCGCGGAGCGGTTAAAAGTCAGCCAATTTATTCGCGTCGCGTAGCCGTGGGCGCGAAAACTTGGCTAAAAAATATCAATGCTCGCGAATTAGCAGCAGCTGCGTTACCGAGCCAGCAACATAGCTGCCTGTTAGTTTTTGCGGCGGAGAGACAATTATATTAGCGAGTTTACCCAGTGGATCGATACTGCACAGTCACTGAGTCAAGGTGAGCTTTCTCCACTCTCCTTCTCTCTCTCTCTCTCTCTTTCTCTCTATTTCCCCCGTTCGATCACTCCTTTTATCCTTTGCGTTTCTACCCCCTCTGACCGCGTTCGACCTGTCGTTCTTCTTCTTTCTCCCCCGTTTTTATTAACCTCTTCTAACGCTCCTATCTCACTTTTTATTTCGTTAACTGCGAATCACGCTAAGCAACTGATAAGAAAACGAATGGACGAAGGAATCGTTGATCCGCGGAAAAGAGCAAACGGAAGTTGAAATGGCGAGTAGAAAATGGGGAATGGTAAATGGCGGGTTCCGGATGGTCACAGAGTATAATTTATCGGCGAGAATGTTCGTGGCTGTCCAATAACTGGACCGTTATTATTGATCAGTGAAACTGTAGGTCGCGATTATCTGCGGATCGATCACACCTCGCGTACCGACCAAATCCCCTTTTCTTCCGCATCGTGTATCTCCCTAGGCATTGCGTTCGAGCCTCCCAACATTTTCGGATCGCGCATACGCTGCCTTCTCCAGCACGACGACGACAACCACGCCGCCACAGCCACCGCTGCTTTTATTCTTCTCTTCGTGTACCCGATGCGATGTGACACGCTTTCTGGAGCCCCTCCCAAGCGATACGTCTTCCAACTTCCCGACACGACGACCAACTTACTTACACGGGTCTAGCCATTGGTAGTTATGTTGGCGGAAGAGAATCAGCTACGCTTCTCCGTGGCGAAATCGATGTATCTATATTGCTTTTACAAATTGGTTATTTTTGGCGAGATGTGTTTCAGTGGCAGAATTCTGAATAAATAAAATTGCAACGATTTTATCCCTTATAATCGAATTGTTCGGATGTCACGCTGGTCAATTCCATATATCGAAATATAGAAATACATCGAATACAAAATGACGATTACAAACGATACCTTTGAAAATGAAATCAGTGAAACTGGAATTTCACGGACTGCAGAGACTTTCTGGAAATGTTCATTGCAAATCTTTGGGAAATATGGAGCAACGTTTCGAATAAGCTAATGGTAATGTGGCAACAGTAATTATGATTTACATATCTTTGCGAGATAAATGCAGATTAACTTGGCGACGGATCAACCTAAAATTTATCACGGTACTCGACCGAAAACTTGCTAAACGAGCTTACCGATGAATAAACCAAAGTTTACGCGTTAAATCCTCCATGCCTACCTCCGGCTGATTAACATTTACCTGGTTGTGAAACTTGGTCGCGTCATTTTTGCTTAGTCGCGCCCAGCCGCGTCACTCGAGTTCGTCCTTTTCAGCGGTAAAACTGAATTTTTAAACGTCCGCTTTACAGGTTTGCAATGCCTTTTCTTCAAATTCTTCTTCTTTCTGCAAATGACGTACCACGGATCAAATACACGAAACAATTTCAGCTTTTATTTTGCGTTGATAAATTTCTACCTTTTGAACTTTTTCGATATAATGGAGCGCAAACGTAATAGAATTTGAAATAGCCAAATACGGGAAAGTATTTTTCGATGTGTCACGTGCATTAAAATATTATTACGCTCGGGGTAAATCGATTTCGAAGTTCATGCTGTCACGGTGTTTGCCTTTCTTTTGCTTGAATAAATTGCCTTGCGATATTAAACAAAATTCTGTTCGTTGTTTCGATCTAACCAAGGCACGGAGGAATCGAAAAACTGAAATATTATGCGAGAAAGATTCAATTTTGCCTGGTGGAAGGATGGACTGAAAGAATTGGAAACAATCGTTCACTGTTATTTACGATACACCGCGAACATGCCCAAGCGCCTATTGAACGAGACGCAATTCGTTTACCTATTCTACTTGGTAAGTTCCCTAGTAGAATAATGGCTGAGATTTCATTTAGTCGTGCCCCTAGACGTGATGGAAAGAAGTATGACCAGAAGTATGAAAGAAGTATGATTCAGAATTGTTACGTGTTTTATTGTATCGGAGAATTTAAGCAATAAAATTAATTTAGATTTCTGTTGTCATGAAAAAGTAATAAATTTATATTTATAGAAAATCAATATCACAAATGAAAAATTTATCAAACGGTAAAGGAAATTGCTATCGATATCTGTAACATTAATATAAAATTAATAATAAAATTAGTAGTGATTCAATATAGATAGAACTGGAATTTTTGATATTTATCGAAATTTGGTCGAAACGATTTTAAGGCAGATCACCGAGATAGATATTTAAACGTTTTCCTAAAACAATCGCAATTCGTGCTCGATAATGGAAATGCATTTTTTAGAGCTCGATTGCGTTGTTATTGTAACAACGAAAATTCCACTTGTCACTCAAATGTCGCGTCGTTTCGAGCCATCGATACCACTTTAAAATATTAGATTTAATGTTCTGAAGCGTGTATCGAAATATCGAATGGAGATAGGTAATAAATTTGTTCATTGCTCGCAAACGATCCTCCTGGTACATTACATATTTATGATTCGTGAGTCCACGATATTTGCGATCCACGTAATTTGCGAAAACTTTGTAAATTGATTGCTTGTCGAAATTTCCTTTCCACCTTTTGAACAATTTTCAGAGAGATCGGCGAATAGAAAGTAGGATTTTTCTTTCTTATCTTGCATCTTGCGAAAGAGCCGTTGCTCGCCTTTATGCGATTTCATCGTTCTTCTAGTTTTTTATCTACGATCTGACGGGAAACGCGATTTTTTCAAAATCTGCTGATTCACCTCGCGTAATAATTTATCTCGTTCAACGATTCAATCCGCAAACGTTTCTTTAGAACGGAGATAGGTAGATGATTTTATTCGAATAACGGATAGCGAATGAACATGACGAACATTTTTCGATATTTATTCCAATATTGAATCCGATAAATATATATTCTATTCTTATTTCGATAATGGTATTTACATTTATTAAAATAGTTGGCCTTTATATTTACCAAATTATTGCTAGTAACAAATGCGATTCCAGTAATAATAAACTAGATGAACATTCATCGAATAAAGTCATTGATTTCAGATACGAGAGACCAGTTATTTATAACTTGCATACCTCTTTTTCTGAACCGTTCCTAGAACGTTAGTAACCCATGTGCATCTAACGTGTATTACCAGATAAGGTAGATGGTGCGTTTCAATAATTTATATCGCGACAGTTCCTATCAAAGCAACTTGAATTCGAATCACTATTTCTCATAAATGTATAAAAGTCTCGAATATTGCTATAATCAAATTACGAACAACCTTTTAATCTATTAAATATAAACTAATTACGATAAAACGTTGAATATGACTAGTGTCATAAACAACGAAGAAATTTAAAGAAATTTTCGAAATCAATGACAGTGATTCCACGAATTCATATCTTTTCGGCGGCCACTACGTCAGGGCAGGTAATCAAGAGAATTTGACCGTTATGTGATTACGCGGCTGTCAAACACGTATTATCGGATGTGGGTAGCTGCATGTGGACAAACGATCGAAATAATACGAAATATTACGTATGTCTGATCGTTCTTGGGGTCACGTCGAAGGAATTCAATAAACACTCATCTCAAATCCAGTTTTCCCCTTCTGTTTTTCTGTCTTTCCATTTACGAGAAGAAAGAATCGATCGTTCGAGAAATCCTTCCGACGTGACGTAGCGTGCTACAATTTTATAAAACTTCAACTCGGAACTGCCTTTTTCGTAAATCTTCGGAGCGATCGCGATTTCTCTGCTGTCAACTAGTTAGCCGGAAATCGAGGAACAGGTATGAAGAGAATGAGAAGTAAATGAAACTACGGGCGAAACCATGACGTCAACCATCCGACTTTTTCTTCGTCCAGCGACAAGGAGAAAAATAACGGGAAAACGGAATGGGGCGGGTGGAATTTTCGAAACAGATCGCTCTCTGTTCTACGCTTTTCACTCGGCGATTTGTAAGCTATCGCCAACCAAATTTATTACGTTTCTATGAAATATGATCACCGGAAAAGATTCATCGCTTCTCTGGGTTGAAAAATCGTTCGTTTCCTCCAATTACTCTAAGTTACTTATTGCTAGCTTATTGCCAGACGATATAACACGATGCAGATACGAATGGAATGTAAATTAAAATCCGGATTTGCTCGTTGCGAACGTTTCCACATGAAAGATATAAATGGACGAGCATCGAACTGCGATAAGCCCGAGTCTTTTTCGAGCGGAAACATTTTGAGAGTCATGCAATTAATGAATTATTGTCGTCTCGCCGGGAAACGGTGTCGACAGCCTTAAGCGACACGGTAAACTTTCAACGACGAGCGAACGCTAAGAGCGCTAAGTGCTCTCTTTTTATATCGATTAACATCGTTAGTGGTAAGCGTCGGTTATTTTCAACAAAGACGGAAAACGGTGATCGTCCACCGGTACTTTTCACGGTTGACCTGACGCGACATTTCGAAAAAACTTTGCCAAACACGATCTATTCCGATAGCTGATTTCCTGCTCTTCGTCGTTCCAAGCGTCTTATATTTATTAGCTTCGTAATCGGTTCCCGTTTGTAGTTCCGTCGCGACAAAGAATACCGGAGATTTCGATATTCAGGAGATTACAATTAAAAGGCTTCGCGACGAGAGTCAAGGAAGTTTCGTTAACGTGAAGCCGTTTACACTTGAAAGATTCAGAGCCAGAGAGACACTTGAAACAAACTGTTTCTTATACTCAAACACGCCGGCATCTTATTTGGCGCTCAAAGCAACGTGCTTAATGCATTTCTACTTTTTACAAACGATATTTGTTCTCGTGCACGAGGCCAGAATTGCAGCTCGTATAAATCCCTTGGCAACAAATTACTAAGCTACCTAGCCAGAAGATTGAAACGTAAATACCCATCAGAGTTATTAATAATGTAAACCTCTTTAGATTCACGGCTATAAGATTCAGGCAGCTACATTCTCGACATCCAAAATTTAATACAACGGAAGACACGAATTGTTAAATTAGAACATAACTCTTCACAGTTTTATTTTTTAATTATATAGATACAAGTATCCTGGAATGGTAGATATGGAAATATCTAACAAATAATATTCTTAGATTTTTCGAAACCGTGTAACAATAAGAAGTTACGTTCGGACATAAACGAATTGATTTGGCTTAAGAAATATGTCTGCCTCTGGAGGCACTTAGGTGAATCTAGCCACTGGCGAGGAATCGAATAAAAACGTTGAAAAAGCTTCGTTTTCGTTACTGTTTTATGAAGCACAAAATTCTTGGGAACCTACTGACCCATATCCTTAAAAAGGCAAGTATGACGTTTAACACGTATGAAAATTTTCGATGTATTGGACGAGCACGGCGAGATTTATAAAATTGATTGGTAAGAGATCAGGACCGGATATCTACACAGTATCGAGACCGGAACCGACCTCTCGATCGATCGACGTATCAAACGTCCCCTATATATTTCTTTACCCTCAAAAATAACTCATACGTCGACACGTTTCTCCCGAGCGAATATCGATTGTCGACGAAAGGGCAAATCATATTAAAAATCGTGAAATGTCACTTTTTTTAATCAGTGTATAATAAAGTATTTTTAATAATAATAGTAATAATAAAAGTAAAGGAAAACATTCCAACAGTCATATATTATTTTTCGCCATATAGAACTGTGCGTGTATTCATTACGCTGTCACCTATCGGTTTGCGCTTTGAAAGTACGAATCGAGTTAGGATAGAGCGACTCGAAAGTTCCGAGTAGCATCTGCGATAAATATGAAGCGAAGTTAAAGTGTGTAGCTGTGCATCATCGGTTTATTAGAAAAGTGACACAACTGGAAGAAGCAAAGTTTTCAGGAAAGCGATTAATAACACGACCATTTACGGATGAAAGGATTCGAGCTATTTTTCTGCGACTTAAGCAACAGTCCTTGGGTTCTGAGAAACAGTTCACTTTTAGAGTCAATTTCTGCAAATATCTCAACATCGATGATATCCCGAATGGTTCGCTGTTCTATTAAACCGCGTCGGAAATATTTCCGATATTTTCGTAATCGAATCCCGTGTGGAATAGGAATGTCAGATATTTGAAAGTTCTTAAAACGCGTATGCGCCATTTCTTTGTTTTATAGCGAATCGATCTCCAAGCCGAGGTGTGCTTAAACGCGAAGATGACGCGATTTGAACGGCAATGTAATTTTAATATCCTCTCTTTCCCTCGTGAAACGCCCCGGACACATTTCATTGTCAGTATTCGCAACTGAAAATGACGATATCATAGTTTATGAGAACGTTGAGAATACAAGTACAAGGGTAAATTGGCCCCGGTTATTCAAGTTGATATTTTTGCATGCAACACGTAAACCGGTTGCGCCGTGCACGATAACGAATAAATTGATTTTACGGAATATCTATATGCGTAATAGATTTTTCGGTAAAGTTCGGTGCACCGTACGAATCTAATGAATATGCATAGGATAAATAAATTAAACGAGTAAGATTGCGTCCCGAGGTTAATTCGAGCGGCGTGAATCGAACGAGCAGCTTGAAATTATTAATTCGAAACAGCTCGACGAGAATCGAGCGTGACTTGACGATTTTGCTTCATATAAAAATTCGTGTATCAAGCTGCCGCGAGATTAATATATCCTGTCAACAAATGAACATGTTTCCAACATATCAACATTAGACGTAGAGATTTCCTACTAGTGTGAGATAAAAATTAGATTAGAGAAACATGCAATTCGAAAAGCAATTTTCAACTGTCGTAGTCGCGTATTGTCACGACGCTTATAGGAAATTTCACGTTTATGCTGGATTCACCCTGGCCAAAACTGTTCACGAACTGTTCTTGAACAAAACGTATGCAGGCTGTCGCGAAGAAGCCCTTTAATGTACCTTTGATGCGTCTTCCGGACGAACAGTGTTCGCTAATGACTTCACTCGCTGTACGTAAAAGTTCACGCTGCTGGTGAACATAGTTTGCAGATTGTTCGCAAACTGCTCACTAGCAGCATCATGGATGCAAAATTACACACGTAAACGTAGCATAAATGAAATGACGGGCGCTTACCTCTGTGTCGTTCCACCACATGTGCAGTCGGTAGTTTTTAAGGACACGGCGATTCTCGTTGATATGATCAACAGCGAGCTTGACCGAAGGCATGACACCACGACCGATGTGACTCTCGGGCACGTGACTACCGTACGGAAAGAATCCGGCGATGTAAACGTCTCGTTTTTTCGTGCCTATATTTTTCGGTCTCTGCCCGGTGCAGCCAAGCATTCCGTCGATCCACAGGACGAAGGCGCAAAGGTAAGCGGCCGTTAAGAGACCAGGCCAGCATCGGCTAGAACTGGTTCGTCTTGGAACCGTAGCCATCCTTCTCTTCTACTTCGCTCGAATACTTTCCGAGTGTCTGTTAGAAAAGCGAGACACGATCTATCGATTGCCGATTGACACTTTTAATTGGCTTTATTAGCCGGCTTCCGATTACTCAAGCAGTAATCTTGCCACCGGTTCGTACTATCTCATTGTGCGCGTGTGCATTGAAAGCGATCGCTTTTACCGCTGCTTAAATTTAATGGCGACGAGGCAACTTAATTGACTGTATCAAACGGCCACTCTTTCATTTTACTTTTCTCTCTTTCTCTCACTCTTTCTCTCTCTCTCTCTCTCCCTCTCTCTCTCTTTCTCTCTCGTTCTCTCCCTGTTATTCCCTCTGGAACGCGTCGTTGCTCTCGTTCTTTGTTAACGTCGCGTCTATTATGGTTGACTTCGGTGTCGATCGTGCTCGCGCGGGCAACGTGTAAACGTGCGATTTCATTCTCGCGATCACCTGATATGCGATCGATGATACTTGTACTCGTTCGACGCGTTTCACTCGCTACTGTTTTTACCGATATTGCCGACTGGACTGGACCGCCGCCGCCGCGGTTACCATTCACCGAGGGATGTTCTTTTAACGTTCAAATGTTCCACATATTTTCGTTTCTTGGTTAGCTGTTGTTGCTGGAGTTGCCGTTGATGGTGCCGCCATCGCTGCTGGTGCCGCTGTTGCTGCTGCCGTTGCCGTTGCTTACACGCTTCCAGATTACCTTCCATCTTTTTGCCTACGAAGTCTTTTCGCGTTACCGAGGCAAAAAAAAGGTGTCTATACGAATCGCCTACAGACAGACTTAATCTCATAAAACGGACAATCTCCCGAAGGAAGAGAACGCGGACAAACAGTACGCGTTGCAAATAGCGAAAATTTCGCTCGGTTAGGATATTTTCTTGTACGCAAGAGACACGTATCGTGGAAATTGCACAACAGTATAAAGCTGCCTCGATTCGAAATTTCTCAAAGAGCGTGTAACGAACGCGGCGCTATTTCATTTTTTAATTACTTTTGCGATCTACGAATTTCATGTTTTCGATTGTTTAGTTTTACACCGCCGTCGCACGTTATTTGTTTCCATAATTGGGCCAGTCATCGCATCCGAGTCGAATCTGTAACAAAAATTTATATTTCTCAAATTAGAGCGATTCATAAATTCTAATATACGAGCTGCAAGGTTGCATTTAGTCGGATAACGAAGATAGATAACCTAAAATTCTTTATTTGTTCACGATTCCAGTAGCGGTTCGATGATTGTTCGTTAATAAGTGTACAGGGATCGTTAATCACTAATTAAAGGTAGATATTGTGCGAACAAAACATGTCTATCTGGTTGCACGTTTAACGTGTTCCCTGTATTTCTAGATCTACTCGTACTTCGTCTCCTGAGAGAATGCTTCTACTTGTTGGAAGTTGCCATACTAATTCTGATATGAAGCAACTGGTTCTAAGGCGGCAATCGTGCCAAACGGAACAGTAGCAGAGTTAACATTGAGACTGCAAACTAAACAACTTACGGCTGTCATTCAGATATAAATTTGTCGTAGATAGCTGTTTATGCAGGCTAAAGAAAGACCATTCTGCCTCTCGTTTGTTGTTTTACACTACATTTCTATTTGCAATTGAAAGATCAGACAAGTATATTTAGAGAAAAGGAAAATGATCTTGTGATTTTCAAAAGTATTCGAATCAGATTTTCTTAACTTATTTTTTCTATTCGAATAATTTGTAATAATTTGGAATTCGTAAAATGAGTGACAAGTACCGTTTGAAATACTGAAATTTTCAAAATGAATTGCAAGATAAAATAGCAAATATCGCTAGCGGAACCACAATTAGTAATTGCTTTATTTTAAAAGCAAAAGTTATAAAAGGAAAATCATGCTACCATTCGATAATTTTGGAGTGCTATCGATTTCGCGTTTGACTTGACGCCAGTCACACAAACAAAAATATTTCCCTCCTTTACAAAGGTTTCGTAGAAGTTGTTACCTTAATATTGTGAGTCAAAATTACATAGCGGATTTACTTAATTGCTGCACTCTATGCGGGACGTGTTTTATCTTGCTGTTGTAAAGCAGAGGACGGTTAAATGAACCACGCGCTACTAACGCCGCGAATTTCTGTTAGGTGGACCAGAGATAAAAAGAAAGTACTGAGAAAGCAAAGTCGACAGCGTAAAGAATAATATCAACATTTGCCACGTCACGTTGCACCGTAATTTCTATAGGTTTCCAGACACATTGCGCATCGACGATATTAAAAAATGTATTCTCTAATGAACTTCTTTCATTAAAGCTAAGTGATATTTGGTGCGGTGAACGCCGGCGCCTGGCCAGTTATAGAGTAATACTACTTACCACGATGAGGTAGCAGGATATGCCCTGTTCACTGTCTATCATTGTTTAACGCAAACTCGTTCAATTTTACTTTTTCTTCCCGAGGAATTTTCCAATTTCCGTGAGAAATAATTACGTCGGGAGTATATATGTATACGATGTATTGGTATTGGATTATTTGGAAAGTTTCTAGCAAAAAAAACACTTTCTTTTTAAAAACTTATCTTTCTTAACAACAAATTAAGACAGTTTGTACGAGTCTTTTTAGTATCAAACATGCTACCAACTTTCTGAATCACCTAATTTCTACGTCTAAAAGAAAAGAAATAAAATTTCAGGCGATCGATTAATTGTCTCGCGAGGTTATTAAGGTTAGTGGAGGAAACCTATATATTCTTTGGACTACGTAAGAAGAATTCACGAGCTAAACAGAAAGAAGAATGAGAATGGATGGAAGTTTGATATCAGGTTGCTCGGAGCTCCTACTTGACCGGAACACTCGAGTCGATGAACTTCGGATGATCGTAAAGTTAAGTGTCCGGAACCTCTAAACCTTAAGTACCCAATTACAATAGCAGCAGCTGTCGATAACGTTCTTTTACATCGGACGACATCATCTGTTTCAAGAGACACTTGCTCCAGGATCACGACGTTAAACGCGGCCTTGCTATTATACTACATATATATGTTACATTAATTGCTTGCACGTAATTATGATGTCGACTGAGCTCAACTTTTTCAACCCTCATGAGGTCGTGATTTATCACATACGTACATTGCCATCTATAAGCATTTGAACACTCGATGCGATAACTCGTATTTGCAGTAACTTGGAAATGTCCAGATACTTACGAGCGATAGTGCACATGGGAATTTTTTTCGAAAAACACATTGCGAAGCTGACAGTCAATTATTATACGATCAGGGCTGGAAAAAGAAGAGAGTAAGGAGGCAAAGAGATGCAAACGAAGGAAAGAGGGAGCAAGGAAAAGCAAAAAAGAAAGAGGAAAAAAGGAATAGGGTTGAGATGAGAAAAAACGAAACGAAAGTACGGGAAAGAAAATCCTATTTCACAATTATCCAATACCAAATCTGTTTCTCATTTCTCATTTTCCAATTAACCGCTGCTCTCTTCTCGCTCCGTTAACATTCTGCATTCTTCGTTCGGCAACTATATTTTTTTCATAGGTTCTTTAATTATTCGGCTGGCTTCTTCGTGGCTTTTTCTCATCTCGTACCATCGTAGCTCGTCTTACAGCCTTATATCCCTCTATTACTTTCTTTAAAAGCTTCCCCTTGATTCCTTGGTAGCGTAACACTCGCACTGGTACACTCGAGACTCTTGTCTTTCTCGCAGAATTGACCGTTCGGGTTGAGTTTAACCTCCATCTTTTCATCGTTTTTCACCGCTCAAGAATTGCTTTCGTCTTTTTTCTTTCTTTTTTTGTTTGTTTCCCCTTTCACATTTATGACGCGTGAACGCTCTTTCGGGTTTCGCCATCTTCTGAACATACCGTGAGTCGGACTGTCTCAACCAAAGGATTCGCATGAAACAAGGCGAAGTCGCGATTTAAAGAAATACAGGAAGTTGGAGAATAAATAGTTTATTCTTCGTCACCTCGTCGGCGGTACTTTAATCGATTCAACTTCGCATGTAGCTATAGCTTAGTATTATAGTTTAGCTACGAAATTCCTTAATTACTCGGTGAGTTCTTTCCTCCGAGGATTTCTTATAATTAACTTCTTTAACTTTCCAGATCACTCTTCGATGAAGCATGTTACCCGGATGGTGAGCATTACCCGAAATGGATCTTACAGATATTTTTAGGTATTTGGTTTTAATATAAATATTGTAGTATCGTGGACGAAAGGCCTAAGAGATATCGGGCGAACTATAAATAATGTCGCGAGAAAGTCTAAGTGCCGACAGGCCCAACAATGTATCGTCGGTCTTTCAATCGAATAGTTTCGTGGAAAAGGCCTACGTGATCCTGACCACGAGTGGTTGCGGAACACGTGCGTGGTGGGTCTAAGACAAAAGACAAAGGCATGCTAAGGGAGAAAGACGAATTAATAGTCACTGTTAGTTGAGAAGTCAGAGAGTGCGAATTGCGTTGTCGAAAGAGTGTAATCCACATGAGAGAGAGGGCGAGAGAGAGAGAGAGAGAGCTTTGGAACCGTGATGAGGAGAAATAGAAATTAATTATTTAATTGTTTTAATTATAGTACGTTATTATATTTAGTTCACGTTAAACAACCATCGTTTCTTGTTTAACCAACATCTGTTTAATCCATTTATTGTAAATAAACTAATTGTAATAAATATCCTACAATATTCAATATGATTTTATTATCTTTTTATGAATAAAGTTAAAAAAAAATGGTGATATCTGAAGAAGAATAAACGTGAAAAGCTTTCTATGAAAAATTAAGAATCAATCGGTGTGGTCACTGTGATAATTCTGGCTAAATAAAATCATTGTTCAAGCATATAGAACCCCTAAAGTTCATTTTCATTATCCATCTTCCTTCCAAATTGATTTCTAGTTCTAAATTTGTTGCTATTTCTTTTATCTCGAATCACATTTCACGTTCTACAACCTTTTGCCGTTTAATTCTACATCCCAGAATTATAACATGCGAATTTCCCTCCCTGAAAGTCTCCCTTCTAGGCGGATATTCGTTCCCAGTTGGTTCGAAATCTTCACGCTACTTCTTGCTTCCTAATCAATTCATCAAGATTGAACGCTTTCTGAACAAAGTTTCGGGATCGTCGAGAAATTCGTTTGAGAAATTCATCCTGACTGATGCAAAGTTTCTATGAAATTATCATTTTGATCATCTGATACGTAAAGACAAATTCTACGAATCAGCACGACGTACCTAGAGGTAAGGTAAAGGTTGCGTATTTGTCTGTCGGACGTAATTTCGTCGAGTTTATCGAGAAGCATCTTATAAAGTGTTGGCGTGCGGAAAATTCGCGTAGAAATTGTCGGTTAGGCCAATAGGCGGCGCGGTTTTACGCGATGCCACTGATTGACGTGAAGGTTTGCTCGTTTGGCACGAAGAGGGATGATCGCTGATCAGAATTCGAGGATGAAAATCGGTAGGCTGTGAAGGGGGCAACGGTCGATTGGCGAGTAGCCGGTCGCGACTCCCGATCAATAATCCGGCGTCGGTCGACTGGCTCCAAGAAGACCACCGTTATATCTAACGCTTGAAGAATCGGCTTGACGGACCGTATCAGTCTGTCAATTTTAGAAACAGCGTTTGTTAGCGTTCAACGCTAGCGAGTTCACCGGGTTAACCAGCTGTAATTTTCGAGGATATTAGCAGACTCGCTGAGCAATCGACGCATTAAGTGGCGATCTAACGCGAGCGCTTCTCGATCGTACATTAACTGACTGTGCTAGGTTGGTCATCGTGAAAATTTCCCTGGTTTTTATCGTACCTAATTGTAACGCCTAATTTATTCCCCAATTAATTAGCCAGTAATTCCCTAATTTATATCTCCAACTGGTTTCCATTTTGTCTACTACGATTTAAGAGAATATCGAATATTCTTGCGAATTTCTCGGAAGCCGAACTCATTAACTTTAATTCGTGTAACTTAATTCTTAATAAACATCTTACTTCCATAAGAGAGATATTTTATAAGGTGTTATAAATAATAGTAAGCTCCAGAATAAATTTAAACGATTAATATTTTAACGTCATTATTGGATTTGAATCAATGCGGCTTCCGAACATATCGATATATCCATCAAACAGAAGTTGTAGAAATTATTTTAATTTGAGAACGGTTGTGTTCTTTCAAAATGAACGACTTCTATAAATCTGCGTTTGGACGGACATTTCCGATTTTCTACGTTGATTTTATCACGAAGTATATCGTTCGCCGGCAGCATAGTTTACATAAAACTGAATGTCGATATATGTTTCTTCTACGTTTCCTGTATCTTTCGTTTGCAGTAACGCTGGATACAACGCTATCTCAATATGGTCAATAACAATCTCTGTTAGTTTCCGGCTAAATTGAAATATTACACTAATATTATTCTTGAAAATAATACTATTAACGAAAATAGTACTCGACATTTTCTTCTGGCAATAACAGGCTTGGAAATAAAGGAATCAAAATTTTATGAAATCCAAAAGCACGATGGTTTCGTAATATTGATAAGATCCGCTCTTAAAGGCTCGTAGCTTCTAGCGACGCTCCGATTAATAAACTTTTTCGAATAAGAAGCAAATATTACGTTTTACAGAGCCTGTTCAACGGAGGAAATATATATCAGGACTAAAATAAATAATATGAATGCACGGTAAGGAAAAGAGCGAAATAGGCGTTGCTATCAGTGCCCGTATCGTAATCGAGTAACCGCTAATTTACCTGTAATCTCGAATATTTATACGGATAGCAGGCAATCCGTTGACCGAACGGGTAATCCAATCTATCGAAAATTTACGAGCGGATAGCCGATAGACTGGAAAATTGGATTACGCATAATACGAATTTTAATGTAACTCCTTTCTGTTAGGATCTCGTATAAATATTACTAGAACGATACGATATTTCCTATCTCGTTACCTCGACTTAGCAAATAATTCTGCTATGAAATAACACGACATTCCCCGTTTATACTCGAGATAAAGAAGAAAAAGGATATTAGGCAAACACGAGAAATACTCGAATCGCCTGTATGAGTCTCAATGAGCGTAAATTATCGTAGTTAATATCTCGAGTTATAAACAGCAGCAAGGAGTCACGCTAGAGGAAAAGAAAAGAAAAAAGAACAAAGTCGAACCTCGGTACTTTTACTTTCGACGAACCAGGCAAACCTCGAGCGAAAATAACGTGGACGATAATCAACTCGATCGACATCGGAGGTGGTTTCGGGAAAACGAAGCAAGCTAAACCTTGCCGATAGTCTAACAGTCGAGGGTAATAAAGTCTCATACAGTATTCATCGGTGACCATGTCGCGGCAAGGTTGAGCCTTGGCATAGTGACATAATTCTCAACGCTTGTACCGCGCTACTAGCTAGTAACACGCTAGCCAGCGATGACCGTGAGTCTGGACTGGAATAATCGGTGGTTCTGACGCCGTGGTCGTAGTCGTCGTCGTCCTCGGTAGGTACTATCGCGTCGGTGACGTGGGCCTCGGTTGATAGTGAGTACGGTGGCGTGTTTCCTTCGGTTCATCGCTTGATCGATGGACTTTACTTTCGAGCCAAGAAGGTCGTTCGCTTTCACCTTACCGCTCAAACTGCCGCGGAACACGAAGAAACATCGAAAGTGCTAGGCTGCAGTCGAAAGGCTCGCGTGCCGAAAATGCAGTTCCCGTCGCCTTCGACGCCAACGCGACCAAATCGTCCACCTATCTCGACGCACGCTAATGAAAAATTATCGGCAATTAATCCCAACGGTTAATATCGATCGCCTGACAATAACAGAGGCAGCTACGCTGATCGAATCGTTCGATTATCGATGATTCCAAGTAATATCTTTCGCTTATTGTTTAGTAGACGCACGTTTGAATCCGCTACGTGTCTCTATTATCGAGGGAGATACCATTCTAGAAATCCTCCGACCGCTATATCTCTCTTCGGTTCACTCGTTTCTTAAATGTAGCGGAACGAAATGAGTAAAATACAAAGAAAAATTCAAGCTGCTAATCGTAACGTCGTAAATTATTTTTACCGAATTTATTCGAATATGATCGTGCTTGTTATCATTCTCGTTGAAAAATCTCCAAAATTTTATTAAAATAATCCCATAATCATAGATTGAAAATATATAAATCTTAGTTTTCGACGTATTTCGACGAACCACTGGAAATTGAGATATCGCCAATCTGATTCAGCCGAGGAAGTAATAGTAGCTGCCAGGTATAATTATTCAAATTTTTCTGCCGGTAGCCGGCGATGGCTTACGGTAAGCGAACAGTTCGTGTTTTGCACGGTCTTTGGTAATCTCTTAGGTGAAAACGTACGTCGCATCGCGTCGCGTCGGTTTGGGTTGATCGACGGTACGGATGAGCCGTGAGAAACTAGATCAGCCTGCTCTCGGGGGTTAGGCCGTTCTACTTTTCGAGTGCGGCAACGACGATGCAAGAACGGGGGGAAAGCAGTTGTTCTCCGTTAAAAATGCGACCACTCGCTCGCATTGTCTCTGCCCTGCGGAGAAGCTGAATTGCGACATTCAAGCGAAACATCGAAAACATTTAAACGTTTACCGTTAACGCGATTCAAGCTGCTGGAAAACCGGTTTTCGCTTTTCAGGAAATTCCTGCTCCACCAGTCAGCTTAATTAGCATGCTTACTTAGCTTTTCCTCACCAACCTTTTCACAGCTAACCTTTCCCCTATGTTCCCCAACAATCTTTCCTCATTTTCTTCTCGTCCTTCTTTCTTTATCTTAAACGATGGTTTCGCGAGAACCGCAAAGTTACGTGTAGTCAGTGATTCGCCGATTTTAACGGCTGAGATGCGAACAGATGTACAGATTTAGTCGCATTAACGCCACACGAACCACGTATCTAGAAAGCATTCTTTAATGGAAAGTTCGTGTTTTCCGTTCGCACGGCTTCCCATTTTTTTTCTCTTTCCCCTTTTCGTTTTTTCGGGCAAGATATGTGGCACGTAGTAGAGCAGTCGTAATGGAGTATAGAAAGCACTTTTTAATAGAGAGCTTCCACTTTTTTTTTCCGTTTTATATCTCGCATTTTTGTTTCACACCACATGTGTGATTTAGCAACGTCTTTTCCGGTGCTTGTCGTTTATGTTCATCGATTATGAATGATTATGACGTTGAAAAGAAAATCATAGAAATGATTTAGAGAATTAGAAAACCACATTCAGAACGTATTACAACGTGCCGTTAAGTGTGACAGAAATTAACGTCCTTTGGCTTATCTCGCATTTTTACGATTCGAATAACTCGAGGACATTATGATGGCACATTACATTCAAAGTTTTATCGAGTATTGCCAAGCCAACTCGACCACTCTCATCTCGCTAGAATAATTCGTAGGTACAATCTTCTGATACCAACAACCAACTTTTAGTTTCCATCATCGTTGGAAAACTTTCTTAATCACTATAGGCAGTGCAAACTCGATAGTTGTGCGTTTATAACGCAGAAATTTAATCGTGCCTCCATTTCCAGTAAAACGCATCGATCATTGGATCGATCATCGGTATGTTTCGCATGATGGTAGGCAAGAATTTTTTATGCTTAGCTCCGTGCGATTTGGGAAAGTTTTTTGTTATTTAATACTTTTGTTTCTCGAATTATAATACGGTGTATATATAATACGGTGTTCAGTAAGCTCGCTAGCTTTCTTTTCAGGTTATATCTTCAGGGAACAAGGGAGATTGCCCATTCATTAATATTTTAGTCATTAAGAGGTTAAAGAAGTCTTTCACGAGCTCAGCGTGCTGTGTTACTATTGGACTATACTATAGTCCAATATCAAACAATGGCTATTTGATATCTTTATTTATAGACGGTCGAGTGCAAATAAATGATTCATTTTTTAATACTCAAACTGAAATCAATTTCGTGATTGAAGAGCGATCGAATCTACGAGAAAGAAGGAAAATGGGAAAAGTACTTTCTCGAATTCTGTATACCTCCGAATTCGATTAACGTAATCGAACTAGTTCTGTTTAAACAACGTTGAAAAGCTGTTTACGGATGTACTTTTTCCTTTTACGGTCATGAGTATCATTACGCTTTGAAGCAACAACGCGAAGCAACACAAAACAAATTATTTAAATGCAATTTCCAATTGAGTACAGTCCGATACGTAACGGGAGATTCTTCGAAACGATCGAATCTTCGAAATCATGAACACACTTCGAAAGCGATTGTTTACCGTTGGTTGACAATAAATTTGGATTTTACCACCGATTTACGGATCAAATATATCCAGGATTGTGATTTTTCACTTCGAGAAACGGAGGGTTGCCTGACGAGTCGATTAACAGGCAAAATTAAAGTAGCTGAAAGCAGTGGCAGTTAGTCGGCAGCCCATGTTCGCGTGCTAAATTCGAACGTCCTGCTACGTAAATGTTGACAGAGCGTGGTAACGTATTGTGCAGACACACGCGAAAAGTGGATGATCGATAATCAAGTGCACGAATACGTTCTAGACGAATATACATAATGCATATCGTCTGCGACGATATTTACCGAGAAGGTCACGTTTAGCAGAAAACAAAGTGTTTACCGATTCAAGTGGAAAAACAGAAAGCAACTATGATGGAGGGAACTAGTTTTCAGTCACACCTAATTACGATACATTTATATGCTTTTATTCTAATAACTGAGACTGGCATACACGATCCTTTTTATGTTATTAGCGATATAATCTTTCCTTTTACTTTCACATAATGACAAGGATATTTTGATATGAAACGCTCTCTAACGCGAGGTTAGGTTGAGATATAAAATGAAAAATTACTAAGTTTCATCAATTCTGCTAACCTTCCTGAACTTGCCAAAGAAATGGTACATCAAACATGAGTTTGAAAAGTCTTCGTCTCAATCATCTCTTTCATAGAAATAAGTTCTATGGCCTAACCTCCACTATACCGATGATTTGGTCCAAAGCGCTGACCAACTATGAAAGCTTTAGCAATGAGTCTACTAAGACTCAGTCGAGATAACTTCGTTCCTTCCTTCCTCTTTCCTCTCTTTCATTAGAGTGGTGCAAAATGATAACTTTAAATTACACTAAATTACTATGGGGTCAACCGTTACCATTATATCTGTAATCACTTCTGCTTCTTTGTTCGACCATTTGTTAATTGCATCTAGGTGGAAGCAAACTTTATAGTTTACCTTCAATTTCCCTTTGCGCAATCTATTATAATCGATAACCTACCCCTCTTTGCGAAATTACTCAACTGTAGTTTGATAATTTAACAAAGTAAATTACAACTGTCTCTATGTTGTTTCAAAATTTGAAACGACAGATTGAAAAATCCGAAAGGACGAGCTTGTCGGACGAGCATCGAACGTATTGGAAATCCGCAAAAGCATTGAATCTTGCAGCACGGAAGGTTGGCTTATTTGAGTAAGCCACGTGGGAAAAACGAGCTGATCGCGTCCCGTATATCATGAAAGTAATAACATATAACACGATACAAATAATAAAAGACATCGGGTAACTACCAAATGATCCCAATTTAATAGGGTAGAAGAAATCCAATCAAGCACGTCCCATTAAATAGTTGATGCTAATGTCCAAAAATGTTAGTACTCACCATTATAAAAATTAGTCTTCTCAACATTAGAATTACCAAACGCCAACAAAATGACGGATTTCTTAATTTACATGTACACTAAAAATATGCAGATGCCTTTGATAAAAGCAGAAACATAATTATATATTTGTTTGACTACTTGTTTTCCTCGCATTACCTTAATTACAAATAGCTATAAATAGGATATTTAGATACATGTTATAGATTTGTAAATGTTTAGAGAAGCTGAAATTGCGAGTAAAAATCAAGTGCACGTAAACGTAGTTCTACAAGATAAAATCCAATAGCTTTTCCGATATACAAACGATCATATCAGTGATTATTTCAATGGGCATCCCATCACTGTTGAAATTTTTTGATAGCAATATCGCGTAAACAGTACTGGAGGGTCGATCTGAATTTCATTGGACGTGAATTAATTAACTCGTCGAGTGAAACTCCATGGACTTAATTAAATCCGGCTTTCATTTCATTCTAATTTAATTCAAGGATGACATAGAGTAATGTAATGTGTTCGTGCGGACCTCGAAAATATTAGTACGCGAGAGCTGCGGCTGTCCAATTTTTAATTTGTTTTGTCAAATTTTACATTTTCTTTCCTATCTCTCTCTCCCTCTCTCTCTCCTTCGGAGAAACAAATTAACTAAAATTTCACGATCGTTAAATCGTTCATTTGTTTCAATCATTTTTACAAAGGAAGTTAAATACCTCGTGCCAAGTTTTGAAATGCAAATATTTGATGTTGCACTTCATTGGCGAAAAGACTGTGGAAGAGGAAGCGCTGATAATTCACAGTTTATATTTTACTCGAACATACGCTTGGCGTAATTGATGCTTGTACGTATTAAAAGTTCATTTCGAGTTAAAAATTGAGAATAAGATTACTCGATGTACGAACCTATCGTGCAGACATGCCTCGTGCAGGCTCCATTTCCGTATTTATCGGGCCTTGGCTGTTTCTTCGACGATCTCGAGTGTTCACGGGCATTTGGCTGAAAAATATATAAAGAAAATTGTTATGGAAAGTAATCTCGAGACAAGCGGGGCAGGAATAATGATAACACCATCGTGCGGTTTCATAAAGAAAACAGCGTAATTTCCAATATAAATGATGTTCCGTAAAGCGTATCGCGAGCAATTAAAATTAGTCGATCTAGATGAGAACGCGAATGCTAATTTCCTCAAACGAATGGTTTATCGCGACATCTGCTAACGTTTCACAAATCTTCGTACGTAATCTATCATAGCTCGTGTTTCATGTATATGTATAGTATCCAAGGTTTCATAGCTCAGAATTGTGCAGATGGTTCGAAAACCGTTAACTAGATCGCTCTTTCATTTACTCCGCTAATCCTTTTCACTGGCAAACAAAACTGTCTTCTACGAGCATTGAGTAAATACCGTTCGCAGCAAACAAAAGATCGGTCGTTTGTCAACAGGAAATTTTATAGAGTAAAAGTAAGTTGATTCGCGGCGATGCCAAGAACATCGAGCAAACATGATGCACATACATACATATGTGTGTATAACAAGCGTAATAAAATGCATTCAATCGTCCTAATGCAACTATCAACTGAACCACGAGAAATTTTATTGAATTTAAAGCGACGAAGTTTATGCGAGTGGTATCCTTTTAAAAATGTTATGTCGTTCCAAAGTTAGCAGAAGTCTTAAAACTTCTATAAGATAATTACAAGAACGGAAGGTCTCTTCGCCCGAGTTATAGTCGCAGCGCTACTTTTATTTGTATCTCTTCTCAACTTTTTTTTGCAATATGGCCGGGCACATGACAGGTCATACATTGCATTCGAGAGCAATGTAAAACGAAAAATAAACTTCAGAGTTATTCGTACAGTAAACTGACAGTTATTCGTACTCTATGTCTACTAAGCTAAACGCGTATTTTTTGCCAATTTTTGGCACCATTTTTTCAAATCGCCGAACATACAACATTACAGCGTATAATTCGAAAATGATAATGCGCAGTCGCTATAAATTTATTCATTAGTTAAATCTTAATATCGGTAGTCATGTTTGAAATGTATCCGTATGAGAGTATTTCTTACTAATCGTGAGTCGTATTATCCATGTTTCAAAAAATATCGTACAAACAAGAATTTTTAAATTTTATATCATCCCTTTGTCGAATTTAAAGTAAGTTCTTGTTCGATGCGATGATTTATATTTTACTTCTTATTAATATTTTATCACGCGATATCAAAATTTGCGACTTCCATTTCGAAAGATGAATAAATAATTATTATATCATATTGTTACAGCATATTACACGAAACAATTTGATGTTAATATGACGTATTAAATGATTCAATGAGATAGATACGTGTGATAAAAAAGATTCTCATCTCGTTAGATTTATGTTTGCGTAAGCATGAATAAAATTGTACCTTCGTATATTTTTCCTCCTTAATTATTCCATAATTATTCCCCCTGTAGTCCTCGCATATATTATAAGAATGGCACGGTTAATTTCTACCAATCGATCCATACGTGCGCTAAATTTAATTATCGACGAAGTAAGAAGGAATGACAGAATCGAGCGAGATTTCAGGAAAGTACCGTACTGTCCGAAGGGCTTTGCAATCTCAAAGACGGAAGCGGAGATTCGATTATCTAGGGTTTGCTGGAACTATGACGAACGACTAGAGGCTGAGACGAGGAAACGTATAATCGAGTTCTGGGTTAAAAGCAGATTTATATATAGACGTCGGTGGATTTAAGCCTCGATATAATATTGTCAAATAGGAGGTCGAACAAGGGAACAATGAAAGTTAAGCTCTACACGAAATCCTACTCCTTTGCAACTAGAAAAATGACAGAGATCGAAACGAGCATAGAAGAAAATCCTGTTTTCGAGTCAACTCGTAATGCTTGTTCCTATAAACACCTCGTGTGTGGGCCGAGTTGGTTCCATAGAAATGGTGCAAAGAAGCTTCGCCTCTTTCATCACTCGTCCAACCAGGAGAGCCGCGCGTTGTCGAAAACTGGCACGTACCTACCGGCCTAATATTTCAGCCGAAAGTTTTTTTCCAAAGCATATCGAAAATATCGTACCGTGTATTTCGCCAACGAAAAGATACTCGTGTTTATTTGCGGTCGCGATGCTGTATGCTTTTCGCGTAATTTTATCCTATGCATAAATCATGGTAAAATTCGTGATAATTGATCGATAGATCGGCCTTTCTCTTAGTTACGTATCAGTATTTATTAAAAGTAATGTGTGACTGGTTTGGTGGATAATGTTTCGACTTAATTTTATTTTTTCCCTTTTTCCTTTTATACGATGTGATTAAAATAAATTACATGACTGCGAATTTTCATCATGCATTTATGGGAAGTTGAAGGGTGCAAAGGTGCATATGACGCACATAATGTTCGAAATATCCAAGATCATATCTGTTATATAATTTCTGTTATAATAGTACTTATTATTGGTAAGAGAGACAGGTGTCTGCAAAGATTCCATATTTTCAATTATGCTAATGAAAGTATGAATATAACATGATTTTGCTTGCAAAAAACATTATCCATTCCGCTGTTTCATTAAATAGCAGAGTTTATGCGGCGAACAAAGAAATTTCTCAAATGCAAATATACGTACGTGTGTACAATGGGGTTACCCAGAGGTATACGGTAAGCAACGAAATAATCTAGTGGCAGCTACGTGATATGGATTTTGTGCAGACAATTCATTAAACCGATCATTGAGGAACGAAGAAATTCCAGAGAGACGTCAAACGCAGCTGGGGTTGATAGGGATTTCAGCATATATGCGGTCACTGGTCAGCGAGCAGTTTGTATTTTCCAGTTTCGGTCTAGCTACAACAATAGGCACTCAAATTCAATTGCTATGTTTTATGAATCTGAATGTTCATACAAACCGGAAGGATCGGACGAAACTCGAAGCACTCGCAAATAATTCAAACAGTTCTTCGTTTTGTGTATTACGGTTTCAAATGGCTTAATAAATTCTTGTTTCCATCGACCAACGGCAATATGATTCTTGTTTTTCTTTGCTAATTCCGCGATTCTTTCGAGTACTCTACCAACGAATTTATCGTAAAAATGAAATTCTACAAGCGAAAGAGAGAGAAAGAGAGAGAGAGAGAGAGAGTATCCAGTTAACTCGTGTGTAAAGTTAGCTACGTGTTCCGGACTTTTCTCGAGAGTCTAACAGATAGCCAGGCAACTCGTACACGAACATGTTCGTGGTCCACAATGAGAGAACGCTAATTGAATTTGATTACATTTGAAACAAGATTATACATGTACATATATTACGAAACGAAAGTTCGTGACGTAGAATAATGTTTCGTATATCGATTAAAATAAAAAGGCGAAAAGAATAGGAGATCGGGATGATAAAAAGGGTTGGAAAAAATTTTCAAGGATTTTGAGAGATTCGCGTTCATGGGAATTTGTAATAAACTACTCGATGGAAGACAGGCGAAGCGCAAGCTCTGTTTGTTATGCATTCGCATTATGCTCCTTTGCACAGTTTCCACTATTTCGTACGCATTCTATTTTGTTGGCCAGGAACGCTCAAGTTCTTTTCGCTTAAGTGTTTTCGCTACTTGTGCTGCTTTTGAAGTGGCTTTCCGCTTCCTTCGCGTTTCTAAAGCTCCTTTAGCGAACCCCTCGGCGCATCATAAGTTACCTTTGCTTTTTCGAAAACCCACTTTCGCATCGAAGTGCTCGAGTTACGATACACCCCTGTTTTGCGGTGATGAGTATAACTTTACTCTGTTATAGAGTTTCCTGCCATAATTGAACTTCGAATTAAACGCTTGCGCTGGACTACAGGCGACTCTCTCGATCTTCAAACGTAATTCTAGTGTTTCGTAATCAGCGAACCGTGAGTAAAAAACGATACACGCTTCCTCGATGCACTGTAACAAGTTTCGATGTTTTGTCTGAAACTGGACAGACGAGGAGGATTTTTCCGTTAGTTGGTATTCCTTCTCGAAGGTGTGTCGTTCTCAAATTCGAGAAAACACTGCTATGCAACATTTTTCCTTTCCTTTCTTTTCTTTTCCTCGATAGCTTAGCGACAAGGAAAATATATGCGTTACAAGTTTAACTCTAGTTTGACCGCTTCGAGATTTGTCGCGATCTTTCCTTTGCCATTGGCAATAAACGAATTCAAGCTTTCGAAGCAAAGAAAAGTCCTGCCTTTGTCGGATACTTCATGTTCGTGATCAGTGTTGCTACGTACACGCAAAATAGGATAACACGCGACACAGACTGATGCAAGTTGATCGACGTGTTCAACACACTCGGAATGACAAACATACGAATGCGATATACACGACTGTACCTTTGCATCGTGAATTCTCGCCCAATCGAAAATACCTACACTGATTTTCCTTATTCTCCGACCCCCCCCCCCCTTTGAACTAGCGCACGCGCTGTCGAAACCTCGCCACGATGAATCTTCCAAATCGAATATTGCAAAGGTTCGAAACTACTCTCAGGTTGCCGTCTAACAAGTAGCTACGACGAAGAAGCATCCTTGCATGGTAAACACACTCATTGCAGAAGCGATATTTCATTTTGATTTATAGCAGTCACAGAAGTGCAAGTCAAGATAAACATTCATCTAACTATAAGCAAACAGTCGTAGGTAATATGTCCGGAGTAATATATTTTACGTGCGGAAAATTTCACGTGACACGGGAGCTTTGAAAACGTAAAACACGAAGGAAATAAACCGTGGCGAACGTGAAAGAAAATTACAGGGAAGGAGAGCAACAGCCCGTGCAAACCGCTCTATCCACTTTGCCAAGTAACACATTACGCTGGACTTCGCGCGTCCACAATTCGATGAACGCCTACCTAACCTCCAACCGCGTTACAATGCCATATGCTAATATCGTGATACGTTCCTCTTTGGCATCTATTCTCTGCTTAACTGCCGCTTAATCACCGACAAACCACGCTCATGGCTACAAATTTTCCTACGAATGGCCGAACCGAGGCTTAATTAACTCGCACTTGTATAAACTGAATTAATAAACTGCGGCGTTAGCATGAGACGTACGTTTAGAAGTCGGGTTAATCAATGGCGAAACGATTCAAGGCGTCAACCACGGAGCCCTCGAAAGACCAAAAAAGAGGCAAAAGATAAAAGTTGCGAGTTCCAGCAAATTCATTTTCGTTCTCATATCGAGCTTTAATTCAGCACGCTCCGCCAAATTTTTCGCCACGAGCTTCGGCCCTGTGTTGAACCGTCGCTGGCAACCAGGAGCGGCAGTTTTATTCGAAAAATGCCTATTTGTTGCCTACGATGAATCAGCGATTCGTTGATTTAGCGACGAACACTGATTTTACAGCGGAGCTATCATCCAACCTGTATCGGCATAATAAAAGTTACCAGGTCAAAAACTAACCCTTCTTGCGGTTCTCGCTAACAGCGTTCTACAGGACCAGCCACGCGCGCACCACCTATCCGTAACCCTCGAACACCAGCCTTTTCAATGTGGCACTCGATAACGGACCGCTCAAAAATTGGTTAAATTCCGAAAATTTCGCTCACGGTACTGACTTCAAATCGCTGCAAATCGAAATTCCGTCACAGCTACGATTATACATATATTTCACGCGACGAATTTCAAAAATATTTCATTTCCACCGGCGTAAAGGAATGCGTCGCTGCAACGCTTCCTGGTATTGAAAAATCGAATCACCAGCGTTTGGCGGATTATTTTTATTTATTTCCTTTTAAATCGATTACAATTGGATGTACACGGTACGGTACGAATCTCGCGGTGTATGATTTTGACGCAAGTACGAACATCCGTTAGCTGAGGTTCGTACGTGATTTCACGTAAGCCGGACGATATTCTGCTTATTTTTCCTATTACGGTACGAATACGTTACTCGACTGTGGCTATCCGTAGATTCTGATCGTCGACGATGCGATCTTTCGCATCGTCCGTCCGTGTAAATAGGTTCTTCCACGTAGAGTAATCCGTTTGGAACGGACGATTACTTCGCGCAACTAAAATTTCCAACGATCGTACGGATTACTGGGCGCAGTTATGCATACTAATAAGCTTCATTCTCTCTGTGGCGACTTCGCGCGAATAAGTTAACTAAATAGAAATTGAAGCGAAATATGTAAATATTGCGTCGCGAACCGGCAAACGTTTGTGAAATCGATCACGAAAACTCGCCGAAAATAAAATGAATTTCGATCAGTCGATGCTTGAAGGAGAGCTGACAGCGTCCATCCAAAACGATGTAATGTAAGAGCGAATTTTATTCACGTAAATATTACAGCAGGAACGAGAGGAAGAGAAAAATCCGTTAACCGTTAAATGCTACGTTTACGAATAGTAGGATTTACGATAGGGTATGTGTAAACGGAAAGAATTGAAAAAAAAGACGGCGGAGGAAACGTGTTTTGGGAGGAAATCAGCTTTAAACAACGAGGACGTTTAAAGAGGCGAGAATAAACGATAGGTGACCCTTGTATTGCATTGGACAACGATGGTATCGACACGCGGTCACGCGTTTCTACCTACGAGAAGAAAATGCTGCGAGGAGAAAACGGTCGAAAGCCCCAACACCAACTTCGCCATTAACGCCCTTTGTCAGGATCACTATGCCATTCACCCCGTGTCCTCCTTCCTCGTTTTCACAGAGAGTAAAAAGGCCCGATAGAATTTATAGAAATTCCAATGACCCAATGCTAGAACAGTCCTACAGATAGAGATTGCATCGGTTACTTTTTATTTGACCGAAAAAATATGCACGTCCAGGGAGACGAACGATTCGGGTAATATTTTGTCAGCGGAATCTATTTCGTGTTTCATGACGAGATCGCGGGAAATTTTATTTCCGTCGCTCCGTATTTCCATTACGAAACTCACGCTCGATCGACTGTTTCGATTTCTATCTTTTGTTTAGACGACTCGTTAAAACGACGAGTTATTTATTATTTTGCAAATTTTCGGACGGGTTCTAAACGGTGTACAGCTGTCGATTATATTCGGCTTCGTTAACGGAATGAGTAACTGGTGGAAATAATTTTTAGCCGGAAACGAGGAAATCGATAGGTGTACACGTACCGTGCAAAACTGAAAATAATCGAAGCGAGATGAAGATAAATAATTTATTTAGATGACGAAATAAATGAATGAAAGGTACACTCGATAGCTATACAATGAACAAGTCAAAATCATTAACAGAACGAATAGACTCGAATCAGTTACAAAAATATGTCCGATGATAGTCGAAACGACGCTTTGCACCGCGCTACGTTCGGAACATTTCGCTTAAAAATACGCGCCCGGGTAACGCGTGTCATAGCTAGCCAAATTTACAAGATCGTGACAGGGATGGGTGATTCGTGAAATGCGAGAAACGCGTAGGCGACGGCATCCGAGGTATAAAATTGAACGGTACGCGCTGTCAACTTGACATAGAGACGATGATTTACAAATAAAAACCTCTGGGCAAACTGTTTGTCCGCGGTTTCTATTCGGCTATTATGACAGATGACGTTACATTTCGGATCTCGTCTCATATATAGCGAAGCTTTCCTTTTCTAAAAGATTGTCGAATAGAATTCAATCAAATCGGATCGAATCGAATCGAATCAAAGCTAATTTAAACGAATGAGATTTTCGAAAGCGTGAATTTTCTCGCGAGAAAGAATCAGTTCTCTTTTGTAATGAGCGTCGACGAGACGAGCCGCGTATAAAATCTTTGTGGCACGTTTCGAGGTGAATTGTTACGCGTGTTTGCGTAAATTTCTGAACTCGAAGGAACAAGGGCGCGAAATGACGAAACGAGAAGAAAAGAGAAGAGAAGAGAAGAGAAGAGAAGAGAAGAGAAGAGAAGAGAAGAGAAAAGAAGAGAAGAGAAGGGAAGAGAAGAGAAGAGAAGAGAAGAGAAGAGAAAAGGCCAAGTGGCGTCGATATGGCGACCTGAATTCCCAGGAGAAAAGGGAAATCAAAAAAGCAAAGAGTCGTTGCAAATCAGAGAAGTGAATGCTCGCAGTCGCCGCTACGTGAACCCACAGAACCGCCCTATTGTTCACGCCCGAACAATGCTGTCTTTGTCGCGATGTGATTAAGCTCTGAATAAATTTTCTATTACGTTGTTCTACACCGGGCTCCATTTTCGAATACTCGGTTTTTTCTTCTGGTGGCTGGCCCATGGTCTCGATTCTCTCTCGGTAAAACGCCGACGCGCGAACCCCATCCAACGCAAGAACATATCACGAATTATCCAAAGTTTTTTTTCTCCATTGATCTGATTTCTTTTCCGATTCTTTCTCCCCGTCAGTCAGGATGCTATGTAAAGTTAGGCGAAGTTCCGAGCCGAACGGAACTGCGACCGCCGTCTATTATTTAGGAACGATCCAACTTTTTCTATTTTCCGCTAGAACGAACGTTTTCGATAAAAACCTCGCGGTAAAGAACACGGAAACAAGATGATTGATTCGCAATTTATGCTAATTATCGTTGATTGAAAGAAACTGAAGAACGAATTTTTTTATCTATAATAAATTTATTCTTTAAACTTTTTATATCAATTACATCGAACCTGAAACAGCGTAATGTTAATTCTGTTTCAGCAGAATTTCTCATAAAAAAAAACTCTTTTATCTCCCGAATACATCAGAAATAATAACGAAGAGGAAAGACACTATATTCAGAAAGGTTCTCATTAAAAAGGGAATCGAGAAGAAATATAAAATACAGTTCATAGAATGGAAACGCCGGCTGTGTACACATTTGAATTTTCAGCTACGAGACATCCGGTATTAATTCTTCCACGTAGGATATCTTACATATGCCGCAAGGAATTCAGAATCCTGGGATCTCGGAATCTCATGTTCCACATATCCGCACATACCACACCTTCAGTCTGCAAGCTGTGCTTTGTAATTTCATCCTTCCGCTATCTTTTGTATTAAGCCCGCGCGCGTTAGCTGCGTAACCTTCAATGTACAATGTACACGACTGACTTTTGACTGACACGTCGCATTCGATATAAGAGCATGATTTGACAGCCAAATCGAATTAAATAAAAATTTCAATGCGCAAATATTTTACATTGAGGATAGTCGCGAATACGTTTACAAAAATATGCAACGTACGTAAATAGATACGCGCATCGAGACCTTTAATATAGCGCAAACGTTGCCGAATGAAATCTTGGAAAAAAGGTAATCGTAAATAGAAGGGACCATCTGTTCGACGACGAAAAGGTTAATACAATATCTGATCGATCGTTTCCTTGACTGGAAGATCCTCCACTTGCCAGCATACATATACATACATACATATATACATACATACTCGAGAAAGGTTTTCGTATTGTTGAACAAACATTCCGAAACAACTTGGCTCTCGTTGCTATGTTAATTCGTTATTGAGGCCGATTCGATTCATTTACGGAGCGCATCGATAAAAACTATTCCACGATGTGAAGGTAGATACCTATAGTTAACAACCGCATCCACGTCCCGCGTTGTGAATAATACAATTCGTGCTTTACACCGTACTATAGAAGCAATATTACATACTTTTCCTTTGTGAAGAGGCATTGCGAAGGTAAATACAACACCGAGCACTCCTGAATGTATGTAAAACCTTGAATTGAGGTTACAGTCGAGGTCGAGATTGGTCGATTAATGATACTCCCGCTGCAACGTATGTTTGCGATTTTTCAGTTACTTAGTTGCCGAAGCTAATGTCATCGGTCACGTTACCGTCTATCGTCCTTTGTCGCGTTCGATTTCGTCACGAAACGAACCGAGCGTCCGTTTCACGGTATAAGAAAGATAAGGTGAACTACGACGATAATAAACACCACGCTCTGCCAGCTCGTTTCCTACGAATCTACGAGAAATAAACCTAATAGAAGATAAACGAAACGATGCTGCTCTCGCAGACGAACGATAGTCAAAGAAAGTCAAACACGCGAGAATGTCTATATTATATTGTACAAGTATCAGGCAATCCAAATTCAAGTTTGTAAAAATACAATAGATGTTTCAGCAGGTTGGCGTGCTGCAAGTTGCCTCGATATACAATAAAGATTTCAGATAGATTTCGTAAAAGTTTCATGTCCTGCCTCAAACTGTACGTATATAGGTGTGCCAATGCACATACACGCGGGTACGTATGTCGCGTGTGTACGTATACGTCCGTACACATTTATTACTTGTTCAAACGATGCATGTAAAACGTACACGAGCGTAGATATTCGAACAAATACACGCTCGCATACATGCCCGTATGCGCGCAGTGACAGCCGAAAAGAAAAAAAAACAGGAAAAAAGGAATATATACACGTACCTGACAACATATAATCCTCTGTTACTTGTCCGCTCTTCCCTCCGAAGGCATTTATCTGCATTATCTTCCTGGTGGATTTCTTGTACTGACTACGTCTGATAAACTGGTTGCCACCCCCATCACGAACTAGCTACCGATCCTTGCGATACCATCCACCAAGAATACACTACACACTATTTGAGGAAAGGAATCTCTCCCCCTCCCTCCCCCTCTTTCTCCCTGCTCCGTTCCTCTTACTCGCTTTCTCGCTTTTATTTTTCTTCTTTGACCTTCTTCTCTGTTTCCTTTTTTCGAATTAATTTGCTATTCGGTGGCCGTAGGAGAACGATATACCATGATGCTCTTCTTGCTGCGAAGGGTTTACGGTCACGAAAACTGCGCAGAGTCACAGGGTCGCGCAAGATGAGAACGGCTCGATCGGATCGAGAGGGAACAGGATCCAAAGTGCAGCGGTAGGTATACGGTTGGTATGATGTGAAGAACGAAGAAAAGAGCGAAAAGACGGACCGGTCAGTGACGGCGGTCGATAGATGGTGACTTTCCAAGCCGTCGATTGTAGCACGTTAACGGATAAGTATAGGAACGAATGATCGAAAAAGATCCGTGATAAGAAAAACGCGACGAGGTAAAGAATACGTACGGAGATCGCGTACCATTGGCCGAGCGACAAAACCCGACTGTTTTCCAACGGTAGCGAATCGAACACGATCAGTCACGTTCGCCGGATGTAGCGCGAATAGAGGGTTGGTCTTGCGCGGCAGCGCGCTCACGCGGTCATCCGGTAAACTGACAGACCACCCCTGAAAGACCTCCAAACTGTCAGCCTTCCCACCCTGCTCTTTTGCGGCTGCGCGTTTTCCTGAACCCGCTGTCCCTTACCCTGGTGCCGATGTGCTCTACTTCCCCCACCACCGACTAGCGATGGCCCTTCGATATTCTCCCCGTCGCAAGTTTTCGAGCAAGTTGCTTCTACGAGGACCCGCGAGTCTCGCCAATTTCCCTTGTATTTAACCTCGCATAGCCGCCAGCCTCATTAATACGATATACAAAGTTTAGTTTCCCTTCGCGAACCTTTGTTATTCGATGATAACGTAATAAGTGCGACTAAATTTGATTATCTAAAGCACCTACATTATCTAGATTACCTAAAGTAGATTAACCGAGTTGCATAGAGAGTATGTAACGAGAGTTCGAAAATGTTCTGCGGCGTCTCGAAGTCATCGCTACCGTAGGAACCGATTCTCGTCCCTTATTTCCACGCCCCGTGAAAAACACCCCACCAGCCAGCCACTGGAAGGAAGCTCGATCGTATCTACCCCGTGACCCCACATGCCAGCATTCTCTGTTAAAAGGCTTTCCACTTTACTTCACTCCCGATTCTTCTTCGCTGACTCGGTCATCCTTCGAGAAAAGACTTTGTTTCTTGGAACACTTTGAAAATTGCCAAATGTCTGGTGAGCCGAATTCGAGCAACATATATCGAAACTTGAAACTCCGAAACTAACGATCGGACAACCAAATTACTTACTTCTTCATTGGCCCAATTTTCTTCGCCAATTTCTCGAAGCTCGAAATACGATACGAAACATGCCTGTGTATCGTGCGTCATACTCTTTTATTTCGTCTAAATTGATACTCAGCATTTAAAATTAACGCGAAATATCCTTTCGGCACAAACACACGGTTGTGATAACAGCGTCCATGTCTGACTAACGAGGTTATGATGATCATATTATTAATGAAACCATTAATTATACTCAACTTCACGCAAAAACTCCATATTCGTGAACACATCCGATTAAACACGAAACACTGAAATAATTTGGAACTTTATTCTTGGGTATAAGAGTAATGTTAGTAGATATTTAATTTCGCATATAAATACTACGCAATTTTTCGTTTCTTACCGCGCTTTTAAGATACATTCAATTGTACTTTCTTTTAAACACGATAGGTAGAGCTACTAGAGATTTGGCGCGCTTTCGCTATAGTATTAGATGTATATATTGAAAAGTTTAGAAGCTGTAAATTTAGAAATTATATTTAATTCGATCATCAAACTTGATATAGATTTTAAAAAACATGAATGAAACGTAAGAATAAATTTGATGCGACTCTCTTATCATTTTTGCGTCACATGCAACGTTATCGATACAGTATAAGGTAAGATTACGACATTAGCGATTAGAATTAAAATTAAATCAGTGATTAATAATTAAATAATTAATTAATTAAGAAACAGGTTAGACCGTGACAGGTGACCGTCGGTGGTTACATCGATCATCATTGACTAATGTCGAATCAAAGGATTTCTACTATATCATAGTTCGAAAATGAAGAAACTATTCTCCTGTGGATTCCTTTTCTTATCTTACTTGCAAATAAGATGAAAAACAGTCATCAAACTTAGAAACTAAAAGTTTACAGTATAAAATGTCATATGTAAGCACTGAACCAAAACCGAATTTGTATAATCAGTGACGTATAACCAATTTAACGTATAACAAATTTGTATAAATAACATTTGAGTATAAGAAAGAAAATACTTTTATAATCGATACGACTATATGAAGAAAATAATTATATTCGGCGCAAAACCGTCTGTCTTCTTACAAGGTAAATTGTAAATGTTGCACATCTTCGGAAAGATTTCCTGTACACATGTTATAAATCTTGCGGACTAGTATAGTCCTTATTCTTCAAAATTATTTTTACGCTATCTTTCATTGTTTTTATTTGAATTGTCTTTAGTTTTTACTTGATTCATTCATTCAAATATGATAAATGCACTTTAGGAAAAACTCGATGTATGACTGACGTCATCTTCAAGATGTCCTACTTTTACATTGTTTTTTGTGATATCAACTTCGTATAATTTGTATTCTCAACCGGTATTTAATATTTCTATAAAGAAACGTTCGTTATGAAACTAAATTTGAATATTCCAATGAAATATGTTTCTTCATAAATATCAAGCCTATTAATAAATTAGCGACGACAGATGCGGCGTTTCTCGTGATGAATCGTTCCTTTAATTCGGATCATCGATCTCTTTGGAGGAGCTTCCGTTCAGTAAGTGGGCGTTTGATATTCATCTCGTACTCTTACTCGCGTCATTATACCTTGACTATACAAACACTATCAAGAATTCCAGGTGTCTCTCGTTCCAGACGTCGATCGTGTCGAGCAAATTCGTTTCGAGGTAACGAAGCACAAAGATCGTGCGAGTCGATGACGATGGGAAGCTACGAGGTGTTGCCTCACAATTTTGCTATATTTACATTAGAAACACACGACCTTTTAAGTCTCGATTAAAGTTTCGATTCAAGCGTTTCAAATTTTCTGTGACAAGTGTCAAAGTGATATAAGTGATTATTTCTACAAATTTTGTATTTTCTCAATCATACGTGCACCGAGTACACAAAGAAATCGATTTCGTCGTCGCTTGAATTCACTGAATCCCTGATAAACGATGTTAAGGTTGTTGACATTTGTTTTGTTCCTGTCCTTCGTGCAATGTATTCTTCCTCCCGCCATACTAGAGACTGTATACCAATTTTTCACCGAAATTCCAACCGTGGACAATGACTTTGTCACCGATGAAATATCTATGTCCAAGGAATACGATTTCATCATAATTGGAGCTGGTTCTGCTGGATCAGTAGTGACAAATCGTCTGACAGAAAATTCTAATTGGAATGTACTGTTGTTAGAGGAGGGCAAAGACGAGATCTTCCTTACAGATATACCATTGCTAGCTTCAGTTTTGCATATCACGGACTATATCCGATTACATAAAAGCGAACCAAGACCCCGAAACGCTAATGGGTCTGGCGGTTACTGTTTATCGATGAACGAAGGTCGTTGCAATTTGCCAGGAGGAAGAGCTGTTGGTGGTAGCTCGGTGGTGAATTTTATGATATATTCGAGAGGATCGCCCGCGGATTATGACGCTTGGGCTGCACAAGGTAACCCAGGATGGAGTTATCAGGATGTGCTACCGTATTTTATCAAATCGGAGAACTGCAAGCTTCTGGATCAAGATATTAGGTACCGTATCAAGTTTACCCTTTCACTGTAGAATGAAATGAAAGAACGAAGAATTCATAATGAACGATTTGGAAAATAATTACGTCCCTGGCTCCAAGATTTCTTATAAATTTCTTGCAAATTCTTTCATTTCATTTTAAGCTTGAAGCTTAAGCTAAATAAATTTGTTGACAGATCGTAGAAAAATATGATTGGCTCGAAAATGATTCAGAAAACATATTAGAGTTAAAATGTGAAATTTATAGCTTATTATATTTGACTTCGAGTCTCTCGTACTACGCTGTGAATAGGAAAATATAAAAAGGGTCTTCGCGAATTGTCTTGAAAATCTTTCATCTGCATTTTCGTACTAATAAGACAATAGTCGAATCTACGAACAAAACGACAGCAATATAGTAGTTAACACTTTACCGACCGATAGCCTATTAATCGGCTTTTTGTCGCCGACAATCTTTCTCATTATTTGAGCAGTAATTTGTTATTTAGTACTAAGGTACTTTGCTCAGTTGCATCAGTTGCGTTGCTTCGTAAGCTCCCATAGTTTTGTACCAATTTGAAAAACTTACCGTTTGCAATGAACGAAAAGAATGGTATTCGAGTGTCTAAACCGAAACAGAGCCAGCGACAGGGAGAATCTGCGCCTGAGATGCTGGTCGGACGTGCTATTGAATTGCTAGCAGTCGGTAAAGTGTTAATAATAAACATATCCACAGTAAAATGTACTAATTGAAGATATATGCGAATGAACTCGCGAATACTAGAAAGTGACTATGAAATATATGCTAGTTCAATGTTTGCTTAACAAACGTTTTAAGAGAACTTGAGAAACAGCGTGATAATGTTACTTAAATTAAATTCCTCGTTTACCGATTAAATTCGATTACGATATTGTTCTTCTGACACGGCTTTTCTCATCAGATACCATGGCCGCGGAGGATATCTTGACGTGACGTCTCCGTCATACGTCTCTCCTCTAAGAGAATGTTTTCTCCAAGCTGGCGAAGAACTAGGATATGATGTAATTGATTACAACAGCGACAGTCTTATTGGCTTTTCTACGGTTCAGGTTCATCTGCGAAACGGACACAGGGTCAGTGCTAACAAAGCGTTCTTAAGACCTATTCGACTCAGGAAGAACTTGCATCTCTCCAAATTATCAAAAGTAACGAAGATCGTCGTCGATCCAAAGACGAAAACAGCCATGGGTGTAGAATTCATTAAGAATGGCAAATCACTGTTTGTCTCTGCCAAGAAAGAAATAATACTTTCAGCAGGTACCTTGGAAGAGCTGCTAATATTTGTTAATATTCTCTATGGCCGCCAAACTGTTGCGAAAACTCTTCGTTAACGTCTCTTACTCGTATATTTATTATTTAGGTACCCTGAACTCACCACAGTTGTTGATGCTCTCGGGAATAGGGCCGAAAAGTCATCTCGAGTCTTTAGGTATCCATGTAATCGAGGATCTACCGGTTGGATATAATCTTCAAGATCACGTCAGCATGTCGGCACTGACTTTTCTCGTAAACGAGAGCGTGACCATAGTGGAACCTCGGCTAGCTTCGAATCTAGCCAACACCGTTGACTATTTCGTTAAAGGAACCGGGCCATTGACGTTGCCCGGAGGAGCCGAGTGTCTCGCCTTTATCGATACGAAACAGGATTATCCAAAGAATCTAGTCAAGAAGTTGCAATTTAATACTAACAATTTTCACAGTAAAACGCGCTCGAAGAGATACAACAACAAGAGAGGTAACGGTAAAGAAATTCCTCGAGCTATGTACGTTAAATGGCGATTAACAATTTAAACGATATCACACAACCTTAAAGTTACTACTTTCGTTTTTCAGTCTCTTTGCCACCGAATATAACTTCCATCAATGTAAATTCGGATTACTTGAAAGATTATCCACGCCCGACTTCGCGGGAAAACAAAGGGACTGATGTTCCCGACATTGAACTGGTTTTAGGTATAAGTGCTCTAACCGGTGATATATCGGGCAGTTACAGGGGACTTCTCGGTTTAACGGACGAATTTTACAAAGAAGTGTTCGCCGGTTACGAAGGTTTTGACGCTTTCTCCATCGTCCCGGTACTCTTACAGCCAAAAAGTAGGGGAAGAATTACCTTGAAATCGTGTGATCCACATGACCGACCTATTTTCGACATAAATTACTACGATCACGAAGATGATCTCAGAACTATGGTTCGAGGCATTAAAAAGGTTGTTACTTTTAATGTAATATTTATCTTGATATCGCCACGGCTATTTATGTTGCGTTTCACAATCACCGCTTTTCCAACGCATCCACCGTAGAGTTTCCTTACAGCTATTAATTTTTCTTATACATCTCTGTCGCGATTGCTCCTACTGTTTCTTCCCATCTTCCTTCTTTTTCTGCTATCGCTATCGCTACTAATATGGTAATAGGATATAAAGTTAACTTTTCATTGCTGTTTCAGGCTATAAATGTTGCATCGACCGAAGCTTTCAAACGTTTCAACGCGACGCTATTGCCAGTCGCGTTCCCAGGATGCAAACACGTCTCGTTTGGTTCTGATCTGTACTGGGCTTGCGTCTCGAGGCACGTGAGCACGACCCTAGGTCATTTCGTAGGAACGTGCAAGATGGGCCCAAGGAGGAACTCGGGTGTGGTGGATCATAGGTTACAAGTGCACGGGATCAATGGTCTCAGAGTTGTGGATGCCAGTGTGATACCTACTATAATAGCAGGTCATACGAATGCGCCTGCTTATATGATTGCTGAAAAGGCTGCGGATATGATAAAAGAAGACTGGGAAATGTCAAATTCCGCACGCAGAATGTCGTTTAATTAAATATTGGAAAATGTTGGGAATAAATTAGAAGCTAGAGATCGTACATCAACGCATGTATTTTCGTACAAATTTGCTTTCGTTGCTATTCGTACGAGTATAGTGCTGCTACAGAAGCAACTGCCTGATCTTTGCGCGATTGTTTATGTTAACCCTTGGACGACGAGGTTGGCTTAATTCGGAATTTACGTATTGTTATTCTATCAAACTAGGTGTATGAATGAATTCATTTTTTAAGTAACTTTAGTCGTCACATAGATGGTTTATCGTCATAAAATAAAATATTCGACGCTCGATAGAATGATATAGCTTCCGCTGGACGAGAGTCAATACACGTTGAACAGCGATTAACCTTCTGTGATATAAATAAATACGAACCGGTTGGAGAAAATGGATTTGTCTTTGGTAACGATATGTTCAGCTCTATCTACACAAATGCAGCGTATTTACAATGAAAGAAAACATTTGAATAAATATAGTTGTACAATAATAACGTCATTATAACTCGATAAAACTGCGAAAGACTATGATATCTTTTCAATCGTTGCTATAAACGACTGTGTCCCTCTTATTCACAAAGTCAATGAAAAACTCGCAAAAAATACAAAATTTAGAACTAGAGGAAGTTGTTGCCAGGACTCTGTAAATGTCGCAGCGCCTGAAAACGAATAAAATGCATTTGTTATGCGATGAAAAACGAAAAATGAAAATATTTATTTCACAAAATGCAACGAAGAACGAGAGAACTGTTACCATTGTCGCTATATCGGATGCAATCGTGTAGCTCCTCTGCCAGAATGTAATCCTTGGCGCATTTGCAAAAGCCTGGAAGATAAATCGGTACTCTGAGAAGCGGTATACCTACGAGCTTTTACTTCGTTCACCAACGTTAAAATGAATTCTTACCATCTATACAATCAACGTTCATCACCTCGGTGGAGTTGGAGTCCCTGTACGTTTCGGTAATACACTCTCTATGACTTTGACATCTGTCATTCAACACTAAAATGACGATGCATCGGTCGAATTAGTTTTGATTCGCCGTGAAGCGACGCTAACGGTACTCACACGTATCTTTGAGACAGATAGAACCGCGTTGATGGAAGTACTTGATACACCTGCATCTGCCATTAGGTCCGCACTCGGACTCCCTTTGAAATAACTGGCATTGAGAATTTTCTTGACACGGTTCTCCGATGGATTCGCTAACTTTCAAACACCGTTTGCCATCGCTCGATAGCACATGATCCACTTTGCACGTACAGAAGTCGAGACACCTCGAGTTCTCCGCGATGCAATCGTAATCTTTGGAGCATTTGCCACCTAACTCTGTCAAGCCACGCACGGATCACTTTGATTTTCTTCTCCGTTCAAGCACAACTATTACGTAAATACATGCATACAACGTAACAAGTGGCACGCTTACCAATACTTGGAATGCAAACGTCGTTGCGTGGATTCGCATGATAGTTCAAGGTACACGCACAAAATCCTGTCACGCAGAAACTGTCTTTGATGTAGCAATTCCGGTGCGATTGACAAGGAAGTCCTAATCCTGAACAGGAATCGGTATCGATCAGCATTTCTATACTACAGCTTGGAATTTTTTCAAAGACATTAAAGCATCTTTACAAGGAGAAGAAATATCACTAGTATCGAGGGAATCTTTAACAGTCTAATGAACAAAGTGAATATAATCGGAGTTTTTCTTCCGAGACAACGAAAGAGAAGAAGAAAATTATGTCCACAAACTTAATTTGGTAATAATAATTTATATAACAGTAATTTGATAATACAAAATTCGTATGATTTAGTAGTGCTTTCGTACGATTAATCAAAAAGCTGATACCACGAAAACGAAATGTAAAGTTCGATGAAAAAAAGACGCTTCATAGAAAAACAATGGCATACGCCGATATATTTTGTAGTCAGTGTAAATTACGTCGTAGAAATATTTTAATTAACCTTCGAATCGAGCGTGCGAAGGTGAAAAAATAATTATAGCACCTGCTTATGGATAATGATAGAGGAAACTGAAGCGTTTCGCAGGAAGTGGAGTACACTCACCTACAGACTCGTAACACCTTCCTTCCACGTAGTGAGAACCGTCGGAGCACTGGCAGATCCTTTGTCGGCACTCCGAGTAAGGGGCGAAGGTCACCTGACATTGAATGTCCACTTCACAGGGGTCCCCGATAGCATTCGCCACTGTGAACAAATTCTTCTCGAATCAATTTCGACGTTGATGGATTCCGTGATTTCGTTAGAAGCTAGCCTTCGCGTGGGAAGTCGAGGAAAATATAGCTCAGTTTTGTCGGACCGACGAGCACGATGAACGACACGCTCTAGAAGACGATGAGACCGTGAGAACGGGACGGCTTAGAATACGAACGAAGAAAGATGTCCGTGGAATCACGTTTTCCGGGGTCGGCGACACCGATTCCGACTTAGCGACGAGGAAGATGATTAATCAGAATTTTTATCCAGGTCAATCGGTTCCTGTTGTTCGTTTCAAAAAAAATATTTAACTATTTATGCTCAACTCGATTAGCTGAGATTGGCGTGAAAATTTACCAAGGTTATTTTTATCTGATTTGACTGATAATTAGGGAATTGATTAAAAAATTTCAAAGACATGGAGAAACACGCGTGAAGTTACATAATGTTAAAAGTGAGAGTGCGCAATAAATTCTAATTATGTAATAAAACTAACGTTATAGACATTGATATTTCTTTCGTCGTATCAATTTTCGTGATTTCTGTTTTCTAACAAATATTTTTACGTTTTTATAAGTCGTTCTATATATTGCTTTAATATGGAGAATTTCCTTTTTCATATGTAATTTGAATACCTCGACTTTTAGAATTTAGTAAGATATGTTTTATTATAACGTAATGAGAAATACTTAAAAATTGTACCTTTTAGACATTCCAGGTGCGTGCGATTTTTGTTGACGATAAAACCGTCTTTGCATAGACAGGCTTCCTGGTCCCAACAATAAGCATTCTTCATACAGTCTTCGTCGTATCGACACTTTGCCAACGTCTCTGAAAAATTCATATGAGCGTTACACATCATCCTTCAAACAACCAAATTTAATCTCTAATCTTCAACATTTTCACATTCATATTTGTCGCGTACAATGCACTTTCGTTTCATATATCTCATTCAGCCTACACGAGCCAATTTTCTAGCTGTTCGTAAGGATTGTTCGAACTTCTAACGAAATAAGGGTCAGGGGTCGAGCGCAAAGGGACTAGGATCGCATATACATACGGGGAGGTGGTGTTCGGTCGCTGCATCGCGGCAGTTGTTGGTTGACGTATGAAATGGTTGCACAGACGGTGACAGGTACGAGGACAAGGAGCCTCGAGATCCCGACCACCGTCCTGATCGGTGTCATTCTCGTACCACCGTTGGAACGTCTTCCTCTCGGCGTCGTTTCATCAGCCCAAACCGAATGATCGTCATTCCCGATGGCCCCGCGAAGGATCTCCCGTTTCTTCCTTGGACTTGTTCTATCCAGCCCGCTAGGCTCGTCTCTTCACGGTCTTCTGTATGCTTTCTCACCGTATTCGCGTTACGCAACTCGGCCACGAAGATCCGCTCTATTGCTTCACGTTAAATTCGATGACGGCATCGTTTCAGTTGTATATACTTGTTCATCGACTCGTTTCGTGTACCGTGATTATCGCCAAACCCCGACTAATCGAGGACGATCGTTCTTCGCAGTGTTCTGGGCAGTCAAAGTTTTCGAACAGCTTCCAATAATGTTATTACGTTTAATTTAATTTACGAGCGTTGTTCGATCTTTTTTTAATTACCGGTAACCATCATGACTAAAGATAATTTAAATTTACAATTTTATTATTCACACCGGATATCAATTCCTATTAATAAGAATCGAAGATGGTTGAAATTGATTCCACGATGGTTAACGGTAACCAAATTCGTTTAAATTAAGATATAAATTCTTATACCATAACTTTCTTAAACTGGAGTTACAACAGTTATGGTCCCTGTTTTCAGATATGAATTTAAAGGGATTCACATTTGGTATTTGATGATCTCTTTTCTAGACTGTTTCGGAAAAGCGATTAACTCAAGATGGATTTGATTTGCGAAAACGATTTGTTGCCATTGTTACAGAAAGCAAGCGGGGCGCGTTTTACCGATCGCGGGTGAAATTGGGTCAAGCGCGGTCGGTTTGGTATCGATCATACTTTAAACTCGATTAATCGATCGTAACGAGTCAACAAGACGTTAAGTTTGTTTTCAATTCGGCCGCCGATGATCGCGTGTCGCGTCGCATCGGTGCACTCGTCCACGGTCGCTGAACAATCGATCTAATCCGAGAGGCTCTCTCTCCATTATACGGTATTTCGCCGTAACCACGTAACAGGTTGCACTATGCCAACGGTGATAAGTGTGTGTTAAATCAATGATTCAACTGCGAAAGTATGTGATCGCGGTTAACTTTAGTTAGACAATGTTTACGCAACAGTGAGAAAATAAGAATATTATAAAGATCGTATATTTATCGTTTTTTTTAGTTCGATAAAGTTGAACCGTTATCAGAAATTTTTGCTGATTCTCTTTTACAATTTAAACTCCCGATGCTGAACTTGTGGCAAATATTTCGTAATAAGTACCGCGAAATCTTTTATTCGCTTTCGACTAGAAGGTTGCCGATCGATGGTCGAGTTTAACGTGCCCCGCTTCCATAGTTTCGGCCTATTACACAACGATAGTCGTACGTTTAAACACAGAAGCCACTGTTAGGTATATCGAGCCTCGTTCCTTTCATCGTTGTCACGTAGCATTCGTCCAATAATTCTCAGAAACTTTATTCAATTCTTGCGGTAATGATTTACCAGAACCTGACGATTGAGTCATTGCGCAACTTATATGTGCATTAGTAGATTCGGTACTATTTTTATCGGTAGTGCGTCAGTATCACACCTGTAGCTGTATTTCATAGTTGTAAATATAACTTTTGATTACTTTATATCAGAAGATAACATAGAGCAATAATTCGAGCTTAAACGTTGATATTATAGCCAGGTATAAGAAATGAGATTTCTATCGTAATATAGCAAAATCAGTCACGATACATTAGTTATCTCTATATAGAAATAACCGCGGATCGCGTAGAGACGGATTTGAGATTTCGTCATACGTTTTGGAGGGTTAAATACTGCCATTGTTCCTAGGTCACGTGTGACTTCATAATAGGGTTTCACGCAATAGCAAGCTTTGTTTAAGTCGTACGCTGCAGTCCATCTCAGAGAACAGTGCGTTATACCGAAATATCAGACGACAAGAGGGAACGACCTCCCTTGTTCTTTAATTATGTGCGGTTCCATGCCGACATTCGCCTAACTGTGAGAACCAGCAGCGTAGATCCGGCCTCTCCGTGTTTCCCCACGAAACCGAAGAAAGGATCACCCGGTCATGAAGGAACGAAACCACGCGAGACTTTCCTTATAAATTCACTCGTCCCAAGATCTCGAGATCTTATCGCTAAAGAAACCTCGTCGAGACCGTACACTAGCGCATTTTTCTTTCAGCTTTCGTTACATTCGACGAGTTCATTAGCTGCGATACAGCGCGCTTTAAAGAACTCATCGACACCAATTTAATGCGACTAAAATTCGAGATACATAGAATCGAATTATAACTGAAAATCGTAGTGACACAAATCGGTATATTTCAAATGTTCGTTTTGCTTCGGCTCGAAACGTACGCGTTAATGGGGTAGATAAACAGCATATCGTACTCTTTTCTTTCTTTTTTTTTTTTTTTAATACTTTGTATCCGATAACCGTCACTTGCAAATTTAACTCGGATTCAAATTCAAACTCATATTTAAATTCAAATCCAAGTTAAAGGTTCCTTTTGAAATTGTCATGCGCAGTGTACAAAATTTTTATGAAAAACTTGAGATTCTTGGGAACAGCGTAGAAATTAAGGACACGTGTCGGAAACGCGAATTAGTCACATATTTTACGCATAGAATAATAGAATTTAAAGAATACGTATCACGACTTTGAATGATGTAACGAAGCACACTCACGTCTAAGGAGTAGATGTTCATGCTGTCCGTGCGCGGCAACGACTGCACTCGGTACGACGAAACAGAGGCCGATCGACAGCGCAAGACCTCCCATTGTGAGACGATTTACCAAGCCCGCCATCTTCCTCGTTCAGCACGAGCTCGCCGCTTTTTCGCACGTTCCTCTTCTTTTTCTTTTCGTTCGTTTCCAATCTGCAGTCACGAAGCTCGCAAAGACGATTCTCCCGATATCGTTCTTTCTCCCAGTCTAACAAAGATCGCTCTTAAATTCCGATTGGCTTTATCTAATCTGTACGCGTTGATAAGTTTATGGTAAATGCAACGAACGAAAATGAATCATTCGTCTGCTTAATCGTGTATCGCCATTGAAATCGCAACACGATGTGTTACATCAAGCGCGTGTCATCAGAAATTTTATGATTAATAGGTAAGTAATGAAAACGTCGATCCACGTGATCGTCATCGATATTTTAAATACGAAGTTGATACGAACGATGACACGATTCAACCGCCGTTATCTTTGGGAATATATTAGATAAGCAAAATGTCGAAATTCGTATTTGTAATAGTAATTAGGGCATCAAGAAGGTGTACTAGCTTGAGAATACACAATTTTTCATTGTAAAAGTTATCGGGATGTGAACGTTATTGAGATGATGTAATGAAAGATTTAAATAAAAGATACAAGATACAAGATAAAAAAGGCAATTCTTTATAGATGTATATATATTAAAAATGGTAGTATAATAACTCGAGAAAAATAATATCTTATTCTGAGTATAACGATATCGAAAACGATAGATATGAAATTAGTGGGAAATTATCGACGCCTACTTATATATTCACTTAGATATAAAAAGATGATGTGTTGTTTCCTTAGAAAAACTAAAATAGCTAAAAGACTGAGACTAAAAAGGAGAAACCAATTTTGGAAGAACTCATAAGGAGTTCTTAAAACGTTCATTCATTCTAATTTAGATAAAATTAAGAGCTTAATTAATCACTTATAAATCTATAAATACTGTAAGACTGTTATAAAAGGAGTAAAACATTACTATACTCCTGGTTTATAATTGTTTTGGGATTCCAAACGTGAGCGGTTGGCGTCTAAACAAGTCATAATATGCTTCACGTTGCATAATCGAATATCAGTTTCTCATAAATATTGCCGTAATCACCGAGGTAAAATTTGAACGAAACGAGATGTTGGGTTAGACGATTATTTAATTTCCACTTGTTGGCAAACATATCCATTTCTTTGGTATTGAAATGACCTATAAGGTAGACGAGGCTACGAAAACGAGTCGCAGTAGCGCGCTTTGAGTGCGTTAATTGCATGCATGCCGCAGGAAGTCTTTAAACGGCTCGGTGCACCCAGCCTATTCTCTCGATGTACTCGACGCGTAACTCTGTGCAGTCGCGGAGACATCCAATGCCACGCTGTGTTCTGCTACCTTTTTCTCACTTTGCTGAATTTCGCGTCGTGTTTCAGCTGTGTCATCGAGAAGCCTGCATACCAAAACTGCTCCCGTGTACGTTGTTTCTTGATGAACATGTACATATTCTGGCAACGATTTCTAGATCGCTCGAAAATGTTTAGTCGAGTCTGAAGGAGATGAAACAAATAATCGTCACGAGGAAAGTGGGTAGAACAGGTAGAAGATGCGAGCCTAGAAAATAGTTGTAATAAAAATAAAGATTAGTAACAAATGAAGCGTACACAAGAAAACATGACAAGAGCACTTTTGTCGATTTCTCGAATTTTATGCTATTTCTTTTTATGTTATATATCGAATTAAACGAACGCAATCTATGTAGAGGTCTGTTTCATCTTCTCTTTTTTCTTACCTCCGTTCACACATCTATCGTCTTTTTTCTCGTAATTCTCTGCACACATGCACACGTTTTTCTCACATATCACTGCCTTTTCCGTCACATTTCCATTTTCCTCCTGGTAACAATCGTACGTATTTCCACAGGGCTCGCCAAGTTCTGTAAAACGTCGCAATTGCACTATTAGTACAAGGAAAGGAAGACTTTAAGAAACGTAACCATATTCTTGAGAAATACCTACTCTTGTTATTGTAACATTGCTTCTCTGTGTATTCGAAGTGATATCCACTTTGACACTGACACGTTCGATTAACGCATAACGCGTTTGGGAAGCTTTTAGTGCACTGTACGTCTTCCTCGCATTCTTCCAAGATATCTTCCGCGACTCGCAAACATTTTTTTCGATCCTTGTTGATCACAGTCGCTTCTGCACAATCACAAACGTTTCTATCCGTACATATAGCACCGTTCACGTGAGCGCATTCCTGCGATCTGTTACATGATTTTCCCACATCTGTGAATATTAAGCGATTGTAGGTACATCTTGCGCGATTATTTTTGTAGCGACGCTTCCTTGGATTATCAGAAGAAGGAAGGAAATTTTTGTCTTACCGATCGTTTTGTAACAAGCGTTTGTTACAAAATGGTATTCGGGGATGCAGATACATTGGTTATTTTGGCACGTCGTATTCGGTAAGTATGCCAAGCATTGTATGTTGTCCGTGCACGGAAAATCCAATGCATCAGCTTCTAAATTATTGAAACAAAAACAAATCAATTGCTGAATTGATGTTGAACGAGTTTAACTCGCATTCCAGTATACCAATTGTTCTTACTTTTAAGGCATTCTCTTTTGCTACTTGACAAAACGTAGCCCTTCCGACATTCGCATTGACTTTTCGTTGTGTTGCAAATAGTGTTATTAATCCCACAATTTTGATCGATCTTGCAAGTTTGGAATATTGTGGACCCTAAAGAGAATGCAATGCCTTTCATTTACTGGTCAAATTATTATACAGAAGAAGGAGAAACAACAAAAAATATTACTCTACCTGTAATTTTGTTATGCTGTATATTACTGCTGGAGCAGTTCTTCATTTGCCCATTATTCTCGCACACGCAATATCCATCTGTACACGTTACGCCTTTCGTCATGTTCAAATTGTCGATGCAAGTTTGAACACTGACACAAGGGATGGGCGGATCTGTAAAAAGTCAGTTCTGTATTTTTGATAACTTCTGTAATCCGCTGGAAAAAATGTTTCATCTATCCTTCTTATATCGATTAGATGAGCAAAATTGAGGCATTCGTTCTAACATACGTTGTATGTGTATGTAAGAGGTAGGACAACCAGATTAGAGAATTATAGATGTTTGTAGGAATTCGAATGATATTTTATTTGAACAACGTTTAATTATCTTTCCTCTTGCCCTCCTTAATTTGCTATTCTCGAAGAATGAATCGAAAATACTCTTCTTGACGAATTAAATGTCAAGGAACTGAAATCATCGATGGTGAAGTGTTATCACTTGTACAACTTCTCAGTACCATGAAGAGGTCGTTTTTATTTTGAAACAGAACCTGCCAACGTTTGTATACAAGAACGGAGATAATACACGTATTTGTTCCGAACCAATAGCATTATGTCGACAAGTCGGTTGCTCCAAACGAACCGACGTTAAATCAGTTGCTAAACATTACCGAGCTTTTATTTTTCCGAAGAGTATTATATCGATCGAAATAAAATTCCTTCGAAGGACAAAAATCTAAATAAAACGCAAATATGAATCATGTTGAATACATGATATCGTACGAATCGCGTTTAACAGCTTCCATCCAGTTGATTCTTGTTTAATTACTTCTCAAGAGCATCGCGTTTCAAGTATACATCCCGTGATTAACTTAAGACTAAAACCAGCAGAGTGATTAGAATGATGCAATTCGTAATTTTTCATAGAAATATTATAGATTAACCACAGTATGTTTTTAGAAATTTGAATGATTTTTATAAAATATATGAATGGAGACCCGATTCCTCGTTTGTAATATTTTCTCATAAATCATTCACTTTAATTTCTTTGACACAAGTGTATATCGTACTCGCCGGAGATTCTAAGGTCTAATTATGGTAAAAGGGAGCATTACGACATACATAAAATATACGTGATTAAAAACCTTCGAATGTATGTATATAACGCGCTCTAATTGCAATGAACAGTGCTAATAATACCATTATTGCAGCGAATTAATTTCAAATTAACTACAAGGGTTGCTATCAATAGCAATTTGTCGAAATAATTATTCGATCGATGCAATATCTACAATTATAAACTAGATTGAGATATGAATTAACATATGTTTATCAATTTGATGCAAATTTACTTACTTAACTTATTAATTTAACTTAGCTGAAACTCGACATCGGTTAATCTAAGGAAATTTCAAAACTTACCAATATCCTCGGTAATTGCACTATGTAGCATAACGACGATCAGCAGGGCGAACAAATATTTCTTGCATGCGAAAGCAAGCATTCTTGACGTTCGAATCTTAGTATGAAATGGTACAGGCTTAGCTGCAAACTGACAAGTATCGGTTCGCGATCGAGCGAGCATCGATAGCACACGACTGACGAACGCGAGGCCGTGTACAACTACAATTAACCATATTCTCCCACCATTCTGATTGTCTTGTCAGCTACCGGCTCGGACACTGTTTTGTGTTTGCGTGTATTCTCTAGTTTTACCGGCTGAGTCGCTAATCATTTGTAGCGATCTTTTACCATCTTCTATTTTACGATGAAGATGGTCAAACATTCAAGGAAACGGTACATTCATTGTTGCGCGATCCATATGATTCACTCAGTTCGATATATCGTAGATAAGCGGAAAGATAACGATTATCACAGAAGGGTGTGGGTTGCTTATCTTCCTAACGAGACCATACCGTTTCTTACTCAGTTGCCATTAATATCAAGATGAACGTCCAACTTTTCAAGCTAATTCTATTCTTCGCGACTTTCCAATCGCTGTCATGTTTTCAACGTGAGTATCGCTAGTAAATGTCGCTCGATAAGAAACATAATTGTATGTCTACTTGTTCTTTTCACTTTATTTCTATCGCCACGTTATTTAGTGGACACACAGGAATATGGAAACGCAAAAGTCGGCGAGAGATGCGAGAGAGATCGCAATTGCATTCAACATGCATTTTGTTTTACACACATGACTTGTCAGTGCGATCAATATTACTCGCCTACTCCTGATAAATCGATGTGCATCGCTAGTGAGTATCGCTTCATAAAATCTCGTGTACTGACAACTCTGTATATGTTCAAAGATTTATTCGTCGATTTGGGGTAAATAATAGGTGCCGGATTAACATGCACGGATGATTCGGTATGTTCATCGATGACGAACGCTGTGTGTAGACAAGGAATATGCGCATGCAAAGATTCGTATATTTTAGATATAAATAATTCTTCAAATTGTATCGTTAGTAAGTAATAGATACGATTAGCAAAATTTCTACGAGCATTTTCGTGATTCGCATGAATCAATCTATATGTAAATGGATCGCACGTTTCAGGGCCATTAGTGGTGGGTGATCTTTGTCAAAGGACCGATGAGTGTCAGGACACGTTTGATCGTGCCATGTGCATCAATGGACGCTGCCAGTGTATCACGTCTTATCATTTCGTCAATGCAACGGGGAAATGTATTCAGACACGATGTAAGAATCGATATTGTGCTTCATTTGATTACATAACTTAGGTAGAAATGATTCGTAACTAAAGACAGCTTAATGAATTAATACATGTCTTTTTCAGTTTTATACAATTTATGTACAAAAGATTACGAATGTGTAGACTTCGATAACAAAAATATCCTTGAATGCAAGGATGGTCAATGTGTTTGCAAAAACGGACAAGAAACTTGTAGTAGAGGTTAACCAAAATTAATTGCATGCCGCAATATAATTTGGCGAATCTATCTTTTTGACGAATCTTTTTTTTTCAGGTGCTACGCTCACTTCTATTGGAATTTTTGTGGTGCTTTTACCTTTTATATATTGACTGATTTAACAAATAGACGTCATCTTTCTAAACAAATCATATTATTATTTCTAACTATGACCCTCCAAATTAATAAATTATTTTATTATATGTTCTTCCTTTCAAATATTAGCAGTTATTTGTGAGACTGCAAAACATGAGAGTAAATGTTAGAATAGTTCGTACGCACGTTAGGATTTATAACGCGTTCACGCGATCGATCGTGGCAAATACGATCAGCTATACATATGTGTCACAATAATACGACGTACAATTCAAATTTGCGGTTCATGCGACATAATTTATAATTCGATATATTATCTTTCCATTTATCTTCCGACATACGAGCATATTTGTATTTGAAAATTTGGTTATTTCAACGCACTATGAGTATATTTTTTAATTCTCCTTCTACCATTTTATCAAATACTAAAATAATAGTAATATTACTAATACATTCTATTTCGATTATGAAACTACACTGATTTCTATTTTTGAATTTTCATTTTTATCAAAACCAAACTCATATAATATATTTTCACATCAAAATACGTAGTTATGCTTACCTACTAGTTGACTAGTCAAATAACGTTAACATTAATATATCGTCTAATTCTTTGTTTTGAATTTTGGCAAATATAGTATTAGTAGATAGCTTTTAAAAATGATAATTTATATAATGTAGAATATTAGATCTATTTCATATCAATTTCAAATTGAGATATACTACGAACTTGACACTCTCATTTGCATTCACATTTATAGTAGTGCTACTATCAATATCATTGAGGTTATGGAAAACAAAGTATAATTTACAGTTTAATGTACTATAAAAGTTCTGAGTAAAGAGCTTAAATAGATAATATTGAATGTGCTCATTGATATATTCTTAAAAGGTAAATTTTGCTTTATAAGGAATACTACTAACCTTTACAAAACTACATGTATTATATAGAAAGTAAGGTTATATCAGTTACTTAGCATTACGTATAATTCATTTAAATGATTAATTCTGTTCGAAAACAAATATCTATCGCAAAAATCTAACTACAATTATTTTTATAACTTTGAACGATATATGTTCAATGCAAAAATCTAATATTACAAATGCTTTAAGAGAAGGAGAAATATAATTATAGTATTAATTAAATCAATTATTCGCTAGCATGTCGTGGTTTGCGAATACAATACGTACAACTATCAACATTTGGGTACCACAAGTAATGCCTGTTAGATTTCGCTATCATGCAGACAAGGTAGCTAGAGGTCCACTTGTAAGGCGTTACGGCTACGAAGATCCTATAGATATGAGAGGACTACTACCTCGCAATAGTGATAAGAGATTACCCATGCCAATATATAGGCCAAAGGATGCTTGGACTGAAAGAAGAGCATTGTTTGGACAAAATGATTATATAGATATTTTGGGTTCAGACAAAATTCATCCTACTAGAATCTTATATAATGTACCATCTTGGCTAAGAGGCGTAAGTGGAAACGAATATCAGGTACTACTGAGAAAACAGAAAATGTTGAGGCGTGGTGTATTTCCAATAGCAAGACCAACTAAATGGAAAGAATTAAAAAAAAGACTAAAATATTTATTCAATTATTTAAACAGAAAGACTAAAACTTACAGCTCACCACAGTAATGTATATCAAAGTCAGAAAATATAATTATATACTGCAGCAAGACTAATACATCCTATTTTTATTTTCATAACATTAAAATCCTCGGATATAATAATGGTACACGTTGTAACAAAATATAAAACAACGTATTTATTTATTGACAAACAATTGTTAGTCAGATATATGATTTATTTTTAATTACGGAATAATGTAAATACTCTTCCACTTAAATTCTTTGCTATCATATACATCTAAGGTATTTTAGAAATGTGGATGAAAGAGGGAGAGATTACTCGTTTATATATACAAAATTAAGCATAAAATAGTGACAGCCACGAAACAGACATATTTCTGACGATAACTATCGACACTTGTAAGTACAGTTAGAAGAAAATTCTAAAAAAAATTAATACAGATCTCATAACCCTTATTTATATATGTACAGAGAAACTGCGAGTATTGTCCATTTTCTTAAAAAAGTAACAATAAGTCTTACAATTCCAAAAATCTATGATCATTCATTAAAAAGGTTGCAAATTGCATTTAATATAAGTTTCGCGATGGCTGTATGCCCGAATGTGTTATCGATATCAATATTTATATACGTTCTTTTTTTGTTTTTATGAACGGAAAAAGAAACATTATTCTTCATATATGCATAAAACTTTTAATTGTTTTTTATTATAACCTTTTTGTATTAAAATTATAATACTGTTTAAGTAGTGATTTCGGAGACTTCATACAGAACGTAAGATTTGCATTAGGCAAAACCATCGCGAACACAATGATGCGAAAAGTAATTTTTAATTTGTCTGATCTATGTACATAAACGTAATGGCAGTTACTTAAATTGTTGAAATATTTTAACCAGCATTTATCGCTGTAGCTATATACTTGAATAAGAGTAATAAATTTATAAATGATTCTGTAAGAATGATAGCAATGTAGTTTCATAATGTTTACTAGCATCCAAACTTCTGAGGCTATGTCTTTCATTGGGGTAAACTTGCAATTGATATGGTTTTCCAGATTTTATAAGAGCATTAATCAATTGACTTGTGTGGAAAAAGTGTACATTTTCGTCTATAAGCCCATGAATGATCAATAATCTATTTTCTTCATCAGGGAACTTATCCACATACGTCAAAACAGAACCAGACGTGTATCCATGAGGATTATCTTGTGGTAAATCCATGTAACGTTCGGTGTATCCAGTATCATAAAAATTCCAAGAAGTAACTGGTGCACCGGCGATAGCTAACTGAAAATTGTACGTTTCGATTGTCGAATTTGCTTCTCTAAATATATATGTATGTACAACTATGTGTATATGTATGCGTATGTGTATGTGTATATTCAAAATTTTCGAATCAAAGAAGATACCTTAAATATTTCTGGATATTGTATTAGGCCCATAAGACTTAAATATCCTCCATAAGACCAACCATGAATTGCTACGCGATTTAAATCAATGTAACCAGTAGTTTCCGCTAACCATTTTAGTACCTCGACTTGATCGTTTAATTCAACGGATCCCATTCTGTGCTGCAAATGACTTTCAAATACTAAACCTCTGTGATGCGAACCACGTGAGTCGATTAACACTACACAATAGCCTTGAGCAGCCAACATATGCATTCTTAAGTGCCTCATTCCCTGAAATGTGTGAAATTATTAAAGGAATAAAATTTAATTTATCGCTTTATACTTATATCTTTAAAATGCTTACTTTGAACGTATTCGATACCAATTGTACTTCAGGACCACCATACACGTTCAATATCGTGGGATATTTTACACCAATTTGAAAATTGTGTGGTTTAAAGATCATTGAATAAATAGTGTCGTTAGATGATATTTTATATGTATAAATTTCCGGAGAAAATAATTCGGATTCCAAGGCGGATGGTTCTAACAAATAACCCACAGGTGTTAGAGAAATACTTTCTACTGTCCAATCTGATTGTGATATTTTAAATACCTAAAAAACATTGATTGTCACAAAGATTCACTTAATGTCTACTCTCACAAAAGAATCGTACTTGACAAGTTGGTAATGTCTTGATGGAACTGTAAACAGTCACTAGCATTGTGCACTCCTTATTAAAATATATACTATTATGACTATAGCCCGGCCTGGTAAGCAGTCTCACTTCCAACGGACGACGGAGAGATACAGCATAAACATGCTGTTCTAGTGGACCCTCGCGTAAACCGCAAAAGTAAACGATTGAATTAATTTCGTCTACCCACAATTTTTTACCCAGAACTTCCCAATCTCCTTGGGTCAAAGCGACTTTGGAAGTAACTCGAGGTTGCAGAAAAATACTATCCATCTTATCCAATGGTTCTTCCACTTCGTTATTTAAACCTATAGGAAGAGAAATGTAGAGAAAAATGTATTATTTCAATCTTAATAGGTAATTAACCGTCACTAAGACCATTTGCTACTTTACCTGCTATGCTAGATGTAATGAGGTATAGGTGTCTAAAGTCAGATTCTTCGCTGCCCCAAATAAGTTTTACTTCCGTTGGGTCGTCGGATGGTAGAAAATAAAGGAGATCATTAACATTAATCCAAATTGAACTTTGCTCAGAATATATTACTTGAACACTCGCCGATGATGGTGTAAAGTGATTTTCCGAATTGTACACATTAGGTGGTGGTTCGCAAAAATTATCTATCGATAACAGAACTAATTCCAGCCTTTGCTGCTTTCTGTCCAACAACTGCACCCAAACACTATATTCGTACAATATTTAAGAAGTTATATTCATAGAAGCGAACGATGAAATACAAATTCAGAAAGTTTCCAACTTACTATTGTGCATCAGGAGTCCATCCTACTCTTACCATGTATTCCATCCATGGAAACATAATATGCAATGGATACTGGAGTTCTAATATTTCAATATCAACAATTTGTAATGTTTCTGTTAATCGAAATTGCACCATCTTAAGATTACTCCTGGCATTAGGTGTACCAGCCCTGGGAAACCTGAATTCATCTATATCTTCGGAATTTGACGTTGACGGAAAACAAAATATTTTTACATCGCTTTCATCGATTTCTTCATATACTATTCTATAGGTACCATCGTTGGATTTCGGCTGCCACCAATAGCCGATATATCTAAATAAAAATATCATATTATAAAAAATATCTGCATAAAGCAAACATTATACCACAACCTGTATTATGCCACCAACCTAGTAAATTCCTCTTGCATTACGTAAGAAGGAGTTCCTGCAGTGAGAGGATCATTTGCTAAACTTCTGCTACCTTTTCTTGCATGAGTTAATCTTACAGAAGAACCTGTGATACTATGGGACAGGTACAGGTCGCCTGAGCACGTATGAGCAATTAATGCATTATTCCACGGACAGATTTGTGGACATAATTTTGCACCTGATGTTGACATACGAATTTCAGATGGAAAAAGAGGTCCGGCCTAATGTATAAATACGTTTACTGTCTTATTATCCTAATTATACATAAAAATGGAAAGCTCTAGAGAAAAATACCATGAATCCTGTGTCTATACATTGATAAAGGCTGCTTGCAGCTGGAAAAACTAATTTTCCACTGTCTAGATGAATCTCATAACTAGTAATACCCCATGTAGCTAATCTTTTCCTTTCCCATAGTAACTGTTCTTCTCTCGATAGCCTTTTGGTACTTGAAACACTGCAAATAAATTTTCATATAGTCATATAATTAGATTTAGAAAAGTAGTACCTTGTTTTGTTTTAGTAAAAGAGATTGCATTACGTTTGAAAATTTGCTTCTATAATGGGTTGCCAATGAAGCCGATAACCATTTGCATGATCTGAATGTGCAATGTCCACAAATAATAACGTTGTTTCCCATCCATTGCTTGGACTACTAAGAAAATATATCCTTGTTCTAAAAAGAAGATACACACAATTTAGAAAACATACACTACAAAAATGGATAACTTTAATAATGTAAGGGTTATGTTACTATTTTAGAAGCATTTCTTACCGCCCATCTGGTAAAGATCGAAACGTTATAGATCCAGGCACAGAGCCTACCGATACACCGGACAATTTCCTACGTAAATCACTGACGACACTTCTCAATTCCGACCAACTTCTTTGCGTTACAGCGATGTCAGTTAAAATCCGGTCGCCCCCTTCGTTGCAAGTCTCCATATTTTCTCCGTTCTTACCTCCGTTTCTGATGTCATTCATCAAGAAGACAGTACTTTGAAAAGATCATATCAAAGAATTTTTCAAAAACGGTACCGCATCGTTGTAAATACCAGAAAATCTGCGACAACCGCGGATGCAGCTTATTCTTAGGTTATGTCCGTGGATAGTTCTCACTTTCACCTACTCCCCAAACACGGCCTCTCCCTCCCCCTTCTCTCGACAAGCCCCACGACATTAATTTTGCGAAATCGTCAGCACAAGTTTCGATCTGTTTTTAGTAAATACGGATGCCAAAAATTCTCAGTCACCTATAACTAGTTCTCAACTAGCGTGACAATCCTATCTATTGGCAGTCGTTAGAAGTAGACACCCATTGACACGGAAAAACGACACGTGAAGTCATACATACTGTATTATAAACACGGGGAAAGTAATGGATATTCTCTCTTTGTTGTCTTTTTTTCAACAAGACAGTGCTCGTTTTACCTTAACAGAAAGTAATGGTAAAAATAATTAAACAAACATAGTTTGCCTTGATCTTTTCGTTAATTTTTCTTTCCTCATTAATTTGCTTCGCCTTCAGGTAACGTTCTCCTTTCTTCGCTCTTAATCGCAACTGACATGCAATGCACAACTCGCGGATTCCTCAACGTCAGTGATTCTCAATGATAACTTTCAAAAACAGTTATTTACTTGTTGAAATTTAAATATCACTTCATTTATTTGTATTATTATATAAGAATATCGAACTTCATTGTACACTTTCTGCCACTGTTTCTCACATAAGTGCTATTATTAAAAACATAGAACAATTTCAATGAAATAACATCGTTAAGAACACTACTATGAATATTACTTCGTATAAAACGTTAAGCAGGATTAAGAGAAGAAAACATTTAACGCTATATTATTTTTCCAGTTTGCTTCTGACTCCCTTCATTTCTCGAGGCTTGAATTACGATTCTAAAGACCACGTACGTTCTGATATTAAATATTCAATGTTCACCTTCTCCGATCCTCCCGTTCTTTTTTTTTCTTTAGTTTTTATACTTACTGGAATAGTTTTTCTTTTTATTATTATTATGTTTTCTCATCGAAAGGTCGAACCTTCGCAAATGTTTAATCATGCTTTTCAAAATGCTTGCTTAACAAACATATTGATTGATTTGTCCTATACAGCAATAACTCATGTTCCAAACACGATTACAACAGAAAATCGTTCAAAAGGTACGATAACAAATGAAAAACAAACAATCCTTAACGACACATATTCGCATAACGTCAAAACTGTTATGATCTCCTCTTTTATTGAAACTTTCAAAGTAGGTTATTAACGATAATTAAAACAATCTATTACCAGTTTTTTATCGTATTTATTAGACGTAATGTCATTTAGTTTTGGTTAATTGCAGAAATGAAAGGATGATAGGTCGCTTGAGAGTTCCGCTGTGTTTCCTAATGCGCCGCCCATACAGCGAGCCTGTAGTAAAGTTTGATTTATTCACTTCCGAAAAAATCAAGAAGAATTGGTCGGTAAGACTATTAATTGCCTTCACATAATCATTACGAATGCGATTATAATATTATACTTAAAGAAGTTATACGATAAATGAATTAACGGCAGATATATTTAAGCTACTTGATTGTAATAAACGTTGGATTGGAACTGAATAATTTCACCTAACACGTACGGGAATTCATGGTACGAATAATTAAATGTGAAGATGAACGTTAATGTCTCTTAATTTATATTCTTTTTAAGTTTCTTTATTTGCAATTAAAAGTTCGACTCTTTCAAGCTTGTAAATTATTATACTGGGTAATATGTACAGAGTGTTTATCGATCACTTATTTGAAAAACAAGGATTCTTTACGAAATCGTATACGTAATAATTATAATCATTTTTTGATAATGAGCAACGGTGAGAGATTTTCATAACAATTTGTTGCTATATACGAATATTTAATCGTACAAAAAGAAAATATGAAATCAAGGCCTTATTGCGCATATTGCGTTTATTTTATTAGACTATATATGTATATCCTTGTTGTCACTATTTCCAGAAATACTTTTGCACGTTCGTATCGTATTGCAAACTGATAAATAGAGGGTCGCTTGTTTCTTTTTATTTACTTCAATTTCGAGAAAGCCGAGCGGATGCGGTATACTTCGATCGAGTTCCTCTTCGGTTTCCCCACATACATATACATGTATATGTATACAAATATACATCCTTAACGTCCATTTCGTGCGTCGATACAACATTTCTTTCATTTTGCACGCTCACACGAAATACATACTTGGCTTACGAGCGAACCCCTAAAAGCTCGCGTAAATATCGAATGCATCGATTCGGTATTAAACAACAGGTCGTTGAGTAATAATCTAAAATTTTCATAGATGATCGACGTTTATGTGTTTAGCTTCCACAACTGGTTATTTTCGTAACATAATCGCTGTGTCAGTTTAATTCGGTCTTTCTCCTATGTGGAAATATACTGAACTGTATCGAGACAACATTGAGCGTGTATTTATAAATTTTATAATGTTGACATTACTAAAGAAATTCAACAGAATTTAAGCATAACAAAATGGATTATTAATACTGAAAAGCACGTGGAAATAACTAGAACTCGTGCAGAATATAGACGACGAAAGGCAACAGACAAACAGAAGATTCACAGGACGAAGGAATTGAAGCAACGTACAAAATTAACAAAATTAGCCGAAACATAATCGATACCGTTAACACAAAATCATTGCTTGAAAGACGAGAGTACACTTAGACTCTTGGTATATTTTCTACAGTTAATTTGTATACCTATATCGACGCCCACGATCAGAATTTTTTCTCCATCGTGATCTTACATCAGAAGACGAGATTTGCGGTTTCTCCTATTCATTTGTGACACTTTATCGTTAGACATACATTTGTGACGAAGCACGATTTATAAAAATCTTTATCAATGACCCGATCGAGCTATTTACTAAAAGAAAATTTAATCCGACGACGGCCTAAACCTAACGACCTTCGATTTTTAATTAAGCGAACGCAAGTGTTAATCGAGGTAAAAGCGCAATTCGGACCACGAGATACGAGGCGACGTGTATCAGCCTGTTTATTTTTAAAAGATCGGTAGCGATGGCGGTACTAAACCGAAGATACGAGGTTGGTTCCTTTTTGCCCTTTTTCTTGCCAGCTATAAAAATTTCTGCAGGGTCAGATGTCGCCTATATCTCAGAGATGGTCGACGCATAGAGGTAATTCCGCGCACTTCTTTTCCCCCCTTTTTTCCATTCGTGGCCATCCTATCAACTCTTCTCGTACATTCATCGTCGTTCTCTCTCTAAATTATCGGCTGGAGACTCGGAAAAAGTTTGGTTGCTCGCAACGTTTCTTAGCACGCGGTTCCACGTAGCGCTAGAACAGAGGAAAAGTAACGAAGAGAGAGAACAGAGCAGCCGACCAAGCAACCTAAGGGCATCAAAGATTTAAGCTCCACATCTCTTTACCCCGTCACTCGTCTTTTGCGCTCGTACTCGTGTGGAGTGTCTCTTGCCTATCCTCCTCTTCACCCGCTCCCTGTCTCGACTCTACCGAACGAGTGAACTATTTATCAGCAGTCTGAAACAAGTTACTGCGAATGTATATTTCGGTGGAGTAGCAGGGACACGTCTAGGTCTCACGTCCCTCTGTAAATGTTTGAAAAATTCCGAACAACCTAGCCAAGTTAGGAAGAAACAATTTCGTAATCGTAGAATGTCAAAAAAATAATATTAACGCGGATATCATTCGAGTTATATTTAGCGGAACATCGTCGATAGCAGAAATATCGCATCACGCGATCTTTTTGTATATCTTTTTGTGTCCAAGGTTGAATAACGATTCGAATTAAGCTACGTTTTCTTACAAACTTCAAAGTTTGTCCAACTCGTTTCTCGTTACGAAATTACTTGTTAAGCTAAGTATGTGAATAGAATATTTCCTAGTCTGAAAGTGACAAAGAAGAGAAACGTTCACGTGGAACGTGGTTCGATCGTTCAGGAATCACGATAAAATGGAATCTGCGACCGATGGTTTAGATCCGGCAACAAACGAACAATAAATCGCGAAGAGTGACTGTGCAAGGAAAGAGGTAGGAGGCTGGCTAACCACCCTTATGAATTGCTCCACTTCCCTCTTAAGCTAATATCGTTCCGCAAACGGAGACTACTTACGGCCACTGATCCGTTTAAGTAATGCAATTTTATGCCTAGCTAAAGTACCGATAAACCGGAACAAAAATAGCGACATCGATCGATCGATCGGTGATATCATCGTTACTATTATCTCGACGCGGATGAATCGTTTGCCAACGCAGTTTTCATTGCAAATATTCGTTTCCTTTTCAAAGTGTACGATGTCGAGAGGCAAGTTTCGTTATGAGAAGCGCGTTACCGTAATAAAAATTTCACTTACCTTTATCGCTATAATTCAGTCAGTTACGACACCAAAACACAGTTTCCTCGGTAGTAGTGGTGGTAGCAATAGTTGCCCATATTTTCGGACGGAAGATAAATAAATAAAAAATCATTACCCACGCGATCGTAGGGGTCGCGTGACCGGGTTTCGTGACGTAGGTACTCCTCCCCTAACTGACGAACGAGAACAAAGAACAAAAGGAAAGACTACCAACTAAGAGCTACTCCGTCTTTCTTTTCTCTTTTTCTTCTTTTTTCTTTCTTTCCAAAGAGATGGCTCTTTTACACGTTTTTCCGTTTGTTCGCTAATCTAGCTATGCCTTTATTCGTACTTTCTATTGCACCGTACGCGAGATATCGATTATGGTACGTGTCAATTACGCGAAATAAGACGCGAGACGACATGTTTCGTCTGTATAATAGATCCATTTTTTACTCGGCTGCAGAGTTAAAGGAGAGAAGAAAAGGAATGGGAATGGGAAAAGACACGATACATCGATGATAGGCTAGGAAGGACGGTACATCGCAAGCGTGGCACGAGGGATGCGTATAAATGTCCTTTGCTCCCTCGACTCGCATCCGTGGGGTGAAAATATGCCCGGTTGTCTCCTCATATCGCTCCGTTCCGTGTTGTTGCGATATCAATCGATGGAATAGGATATAAAAAGGGAAGATATAAAACGCGCGAGACGAACTTATGTTATCGAATAACGATGGGCATCGTTTTCCCGCTGGGTACGCCTCGGGACTACTGATTCCGTGTGCAGCTGCTGTCGATTACTAGCTTTCTTTAAACCATTCCAAAAAATAGAATTTCTAGAAGAACCCGTAAGAGCTAAAAGCTTTTCTACGTTATGTTTAAATATGGATAGGAAATATTATTTAATCGTTGCGCTCCAAGTTATTTCCAGAAATGATTTTAACGTTAACAGATGAAAAAGAGAGTTCGATAGAATTTATTCGACGAATTTATTCGATGCAAAGCGAAACAAGATTTTACTCGTAACTTTTTAAATAACGAGATACTGATATTATTCTCGAAATGTTTCACGGAAAGTCGTAATAAAGAGATAAAAGTCAGTCTGAAATGTAAATCACTTAAAGCAGGAAAGTTGAGCTAATTTTGGTAAAAGAAAAAAAAAAAAAAAAAAAAATGATTAAAGTGGCGAAAATGGGAGGTACTTCAATTGGACAAATGAATTTCCCGCGGAAAGTGCATCGATCAAGCACCGCTGGATATTTCCTAATATCTCTGGAGGTAGGATCAACGACAAGGGCACGGAGAAATTTCCGGGCAGGCTTTTTCCCAGAGCGGTCGCAATTTAGTCGACAGGGGCGTACATAACGCGTACTCTTGGGGGTCCAAATATCGATTTCCTTTCTTCCCGGTTTCCTCTGCTTCCTTTGGACCTTCGATAAACCAACGACGTGCTCGGAAACCTCTTGTAGTGTCATTTGTTATTTCTACTTTTTTTTCTTTTTTCTCTTAAAAAGTATCGTCAAATAATTTTACTTATTAATATGTACTTAATCGATGGAAATGTAGTATTTAAATAAATAGATATACATTGGTTGAATTCTATTGTATATACAATTAGAGTGATAATGGTGATAATTATGGCAATAATAATAATAATAATGACGATGATACTATAATGTAGCAATATATGTAATAACAATGGTAGTGGCGGAAATAAATATAATAAATATACAAATAAGTTCTACGCTTCAGAAATGAATAGTTGATAACGTTTTATTTCACTCTGTTGCTCGTTTCCAATTGTGTGTTCCTTTCATGGGAAATGGACAGGTCTTCCGCGTACTCCGATCTGTCCTTCCGCTTTCCTGTTTCATCTTCTCCGTTCTTTTCGCCCTCCTCTTCTTCTAAAAAAGGCGTGCTATCCTACGGAAGTCGGCCAATCCCCCTTTTTAATTTTTAACTCTCAAAATCCTACACTAGTCGCGATTTATCACGAACTTCTGTAGATTCCAATGTGACTAGAAACGACTAGATTCGAAAATCTGTTGGTTCGAACGACCCAACGATATCGACGAGAACGCGTCTCATTATTCGTTGTTCTTACGTAAATTAGACAAATGTATAAATAATCATAAAGCATCATCCTTCGTGTAAAGTTCGCACAAAGTTTTTACGTACCGTGTTTTCCTTTAGCATTCTTTTTCATTAGCAATCTGCTTCCATAGATAGCATTTTTTTTACATATGCATATATATATATACTGTATTATTATATATATACATCATATATATTATCATATATATATATATATATATATATCATATATCATATATATATATATCATATATATATATATATATATATATCATATATATATATATATATATATGATAATATATATGATAATACAGTGACGGTATGTACAGATTTTGTACTCGTTTGATATACAAAAGCGCTTATATCTCTAGAGTTTCTACAGTGGTGCCTCTGTCGAACAGAACGATTTTGGATAACGATACAAACGGTCGCGAGTTGTACACATCGCTCGATACAATCTTCAATCATCGATGATTCTTTCACGCTTATTCCGCATCGATTCCTTTACACTGTATTTCTTAACATAGCTTGAGGTAATTCGATGACTCGCTAATGCTACAACATCGTAACAAAATAAGTCTTGCGATGTTTGGTCGAGAAAAGTGGATCGCAAGGTTCTCGTATGAAAAAAAGACCGCCGCATCGTTCTTTCGATCGAATATATTCGTAGGATAGTATCTCTTTCCCTGAATCTTCCGTTTTCGTGGCACGAAAAGCCAATTTAGATAGAGGCCCTTTATTTTCCCTGTGTATCCTCGCGCATCGCTTTCGCCTTCCGTTTCTCTTCGCCTGCAAAATGTCGATTTTCGTTCGTTGCTAGGAGAATTGCGAGCCGCCAGCCCGATAACGTATTATAATTACAAAATTCATCAAAGCAGTTTCGTTATCACATATAAATATATGAACGAGTATCGTTTTGGAATGTCTGGTTTTTTCGGGACGAGAGCGTTGCGTATTAATTCGTCGTATTCCTAAATTGACTCGTCGAACGGTTATCGATAGAAAATTTTGTTCAACAGCCTCGTACGCGAATTAACGCGTGCACTCACTGTCGCCCCGGAATCGTTGTAAACTGTCGTAAATGTAATATCAAAGCGATGCATACTCGCATGGAATAAATTTCACTCTTTCGCACAATTATTCGCTTTCTTTTTTTTTCCTCCAATTATAGTTCGAAATGGTTCGCTCCTCGTCAACTTTGTACCATCGGCGGAACAAAATCTTTTTTACTAATCGAATTAGGCCAGCCCTCGTTCGAATTAACCCGCGTCGTTGCTGAACTTTGGGCTACCGAGGGAAATTGAGCGCATCATCGAGTTCGATCTCGCTCGTCGAGCAAGCATTCGATCTTTCTTCACGGGTAAGATTCAAGGTATACGCGTTTCTCTGGTCGCGAAAAATCCACAAGGAAGATCCACTCAGCTTCCATTAGCATATCGCATGCTAACTCGTGTTTTCGTTGGTGAACGCCACGCGATACGCTCGTTCTTGGAAATTCGTTGCAGGAACGGGATCGAACGCCTTTGCGGCGTTTCTCTCTCTTTCTCTTTTTTTTCTTTATTCCTACGGGTTTACCATTGTCCAGATTTTCGACGAAAATACCTAGTTTCTCTACCTAGATTCTAAACATTATCCATTACGTCAGCTGCAACTATGTCTAAAAGTGTGTAAATTGTTTCAAGTATTAAAGGGTGCTACTTTTCTACGATGCTGCAAGAAAATTGATCGTTCAAGGGTTTATCGTGGAAATTAAAACGAGTACGTTTCTCATCTTTCGTATGTTCATGGAGCGATTTTCGTGGTTACAGATAGATTATTATTACGAAATATCATTTTTCTTAGGCACGTTCAACAAGGAAAGGAACTTTGAATTTTCATTTGAATTTCGACGATGGCTCCATGCACACGCGTGCTGTCTCTCAAGATCTTTTCTAAACCGGGCCAATATACAGATAAGAAAAGTTCTTCTAATCGATAACAAAGAATCGAACGCGTCGAGTTTTATTCGATCAGCGACGTGCACCTATCCGGTTACGATGAAACATTTACGGGACATTGGGTCGATTTTATTTAATTAATGATGAGTATGCTATGTAATTGGTAAACGGGGTCTCCCCGTCCGTTCGTTCGATGATCGAATAAAATGGACGATTACTCTAAGTTGAGTGTTTGCTTTTTTACAATAAAAAGTCTCACTACTCTTGCACCAATCATCAAACAAGCCACGTAAAAAAGCCTCTTCCAGTCGTTGGTCCGAGTAAAACCTAGTTTCCTCTATAATTGAACAAAGTAACAAACTACTCGTTTATATTTAAGAAACGTCGACACAGAAACAAGGAGGGTAAGATAAATATTTGTAGAACCACATCATCCTACGCTTTCATTCAAACAATAATGATTGTTAAGGTTATATCACACACTCGTCGATATAGACTGTACTTAGCCTTTCCAGTTGAGTCGAAATGATATTTTGCTACACAGAGACATTTTTGAATTCGGCACGTCCGGCGAATAAACGTTTTTCTTCTCTCGCTAATTCTATTTTACACAAAATGATACCGGGGGATAAAATTCACTGCCATTAAAATCCATGTAAAAATAATCCCCCTTTATTGTCACTCACCTTCAGTTGCTTAAAATTCCCACGTTGCTCGAATCGGAAACAACCGTCCCAGAGTATCATCCGTTCTTTCACTAGATACTGTTTCATTACCAGCGGTCATTATATCTATTTATTTGATTATACTACTGTTTACCCCTATACGAATCGAAAGTCAATTTACACGCAGTTCTCATGCTCTGTTTAATTACGGTTTAGGTTGCGATCGTATCGTTCGGAAGAACTTCGACCAAGGAACGGGAAGAAACCATAATTCCTACGAATGTGCGCTACTGGCCGTTCGCTCGTTTGCCACGTTAAAAATTAAGGAAATTCAACAAGTGGAAATATTCTTTTCTTTGTTCTTTTTTCTTCTTTTCTTTCGAAACGGTAAAAAAAAGACTCGAGAAAGACAGGGTATGCGTTGGATTTCAGGAACAATAACGTATGAAAATACGGCCAGCGGCGCAAATAAGGGGCCAATTAACTACTACAAAGAGATACTAATATTTATAGTACGTGTATATATATATATATAATATGTACACACGCGGGCGCGTGATGCATCGAGATACCAATAACCGCGTAATAATGGAGACGCTTCATTTACGCTACCATATAATAGCATATTTATGTATTATGAATGAAGTACGATTTGACAGAGTAGAGGAACGTGAAATACGACGGATACCGATCGATCGAGTTCCTACGCAAGCTTTTCGTGTTATCTTGTTTGACCGTTATATGAACTTACCGCGGACTTAAAGGAGTCTGAAAATTACGAAAATTGGAAATAAGCAGCGTCAGCCAAGTATAATAACGTACACGTACTAAAGAAACAAAGGATTCAAAAACGTTCGAACTACACTTCGATTCGATGTGGTTCCAAGAAAGTTCGTCGCGCAATGATTGGTATTGCTGCGTGCAAATTTCTGATCAGTTGGAAATTGAAAGTTTCGTCTCGTCATTACCAAAGGAATCGATATTATCGCGTTGACTCGCCATCCCATCGATTGAAAACGACTCGATTAATTAAACTTTGACCGATAATCTGTGCGCCAAGGGTCTGATCTCACTTTAGTCGATCGAATATTTCGGAGAGTCGATGGAAAGGGGTAAAATATCATTAAGCGGTATTAGCATGGAATAAGAGTGTTTTTAATGTTTTCAACAACAACAGGTACAGTAACCAGTTTACCTGCAGTAAATACGTTGATAATTATTCCTTCGATATCCCTTTCTCATTCACGTTCTTCTTTCGCTCGATCATCTTTCTCTCCCTCGCATTCGATAAACATACGCGAATACGCGCGCACACGCACACACACGCACAGAGTTTTTCCGCTACTTCGCCGTTGCTATGTCTCGCGTTCGACTACTACTTAATTAAACCTCACTTATTATGTCTTTTTGTTGCTTACCCATTTAAGTCGAGTAAGTAAATTACGCGAGTTGACTACACATTGTGTTTTACTATTCGGCTGTCTAGCTAGCTGACACTATACTAATTGCGTTGTGGAGTTGGGTTGATCTACTGGCTACGATTTCATGATCTTTCCAATAAACGCGCTATTCATCCTATCGTACGCGATCGTTTCTACAGTGAGAGATCTATCGCGTGTTCTATACGATCCTGGCGGTTTCTCTGTAAAAATCATACACGGTTGTCGCATCGAAAGTCGCGTAAGGATAAGCGAGCAAGCGCCCTAACGACGAACTAAACAGCTTGGGAAGCTAACGAATACGGAGGTCGTTATTGGAAAGTCAGTAAGATCGTTGCCCGCGGGAATGCTGCTTACGAGGTGAATGCTGCTTACGCTGTGTCGAAGCTTCGTCCTCGGAACACGGAAAGTACAGAAGAAACATCAATTCCAATTGTATACGATAGCAATCTTTGCTGTGAACAGTAAATTACGTAACTCTCGAGTCAATTGAAAGGAATAGAAGCGTTGGGTGCGCAACTTACGCGGCCAAATAACACTAATGTGATGTCAATGAAAATAAGAATGCTAATAGCGACGATTATAAACTAATGGCACGTTCGACGAAAGAATATATTCGATGCTACTTGATGCATGGTGATGACGATAACGATGATAATGATGATGATCAGATGATGATGATGATGATGGTGGTGGTGAAGACGACGACGACATGTGATGATGATGGTGGTGGTAATACTTGTGTATGACTAACCATAATATCGATATTAAAATCATCTGTACCTGTCACGCGAGATATGTCGCTACACGCGTGGCTAGATGCTAAATGGGAGGAAAAAGTCCCGTGTTCGGGGAGCCTCGTCGGCCGGGATAAACGTTCTGGAAGAACGTCTCTTTTCACTTGGTTGTAGATTTCGATCGACAAGGGCTCGCTTAAACGGGACTCCATCTTTCCCGGTCTGTCGTAACTAGTCGACCCGGTTTAACGTTTATCCCGGTTTGTACTTTTTCAACACCCTCGAGACTGCAAAGTGTCCTCGTCCCATAATTGTCACGTATCGTTGAACGAACGAACGCTCGAGCGACCGCTCGAATCGGCGAGATCGAGGTCCTTACGTCGTTCTTTTCGCTATGTTTTTTAACTCTATTTTCGTCTTTGAGTCTCGGTTCGCATATACCGCTTGCTACCTCAGGTCGTCGATTCGAGTGGGACGTGCTCTCCAACTTTTCGTCGTTTTTACAATACACAGGTTAACTCGACGGGTCAGAGCGTCTCGTGAAAACGATTCGTATGAAATGTACTCGCAAAACGTACAGAAAGCTTGATCGTACGGGCTGAAATGCGATCGCGTAAATTCAAGCCGGTTGCATATTGAAAGCTCATCTCTGAGTCTTTTAGCTGATTTCAGCTTATCTCTGTCGATGTATGCGTTGTTGAGGGAACAAGAAAATTGAAACAATCTGTGTGCCGCGGTGAACGAAGGGGGAGTACGAGAATCTGATAAATACGCGTATCGAACGATCGGGAGCTCGATCGAACTAACTGGCATTTCCTTTTCCTCGACGCTTTTCCCCCGTTCCTTCTCTCTCTCTCTCTCTCTCTTTCTCTCTCTTTACCAACAGTCGGGATATATTTCGATCAGGTTGAATAAAAAAATATGGGGTATCGTATTCGACTTATCAATACCGAGCGTTAATAAAGTACAGGTGGCAAAACTTTAGGTAACAACAACACTAGCCGAGGGAAACGAACGAACCTTGAATCGAATGACACACGCGATAATCATCAAGGCCCGTCCGTTTTCTTCTCCAGTCGAAACCTAAACTCTCTTCCTAAAAACTTTCTATCGATATCGTTTGTCAAAAATCTGTACCTAAGTACAAAACGTAACACCGATCGCGACCGCCATGGGATCGACGATCGTTGCTCGGATTCTAAGAATCCTTTTAAAATCGTCACGCAAAAATTGAGCTTGCGTATCGGCTGGACAAGAAAAACACGATCCCATTGGCGGGCCCCGTGATAGAAGAATAATTTGTGCGACGATCGCGTTAACGTGGAAGAGTAGGAAAGATGGAAAAGGAGACGTTATGTGTTTAGAAACGGTGCCGCGATACGACGCAGCGGAAGATAGAAGTGAGGTAGATGCCTGAAAAGTTTGTATTAAAATTTCCGTGGGATTGAACGTTGAACGTTTCCCACGTCACAAATTATGCTTCTTTGGCGATCGATGATCGATCGACCACTTTGACGACCGAATCAGGATTAATTATTTACAGACACAGGCCGTAGTCGGTCAATCTGGACAGTAAACGTAATGTAGGTGGAAAACTCGGGGGAAGTAAGGGAAATTAGCACTCAAGTTCGTATCCACCGGATTCTCGATAATCGCTCGGTACGATTTCTATCGAATGACGAGAAAATTTTGTTACTAAACGACGTTGCGACGATCGATAGTTCGTTGTCCCTCGATATCGATTGGAGGATCTCCTCGTGTCGAGAGTTATGTCGGGAGTCGGCTCAATCGCCGATTTTTTTTTTGTTTTTTTCTTGGTTACCTATACACATCCGTTAACATATACGCATATTTTTACATACATATATATAGATAGAATTTATTTGTTTGTTAATTTATTCGTGTATGCATATGTGTATGTATGAATGTATGTATAATATATGTATGTATATTTATATGTATATATGTACTGGAAGAACAAGACGCCGAACAAATTCGTCGGCCTGAAAGAAGCGCTGCGTAAAACGCGTGGGTCCCATTTTGAAAGAGTGCTTTGAAAAACGGAAAAAAGGCCAGCCACGATGCACGACCTCGTGTTTTTCCTTTTTTTTGTTCACGAATTTTTTGCATTTTTTCACCGGTTAGATTAGCTGGACTTTCTTCATTTCGAGCGTCCCTTTTTAACACGCGGCAAGCTCTCCAAACGCGATACGTTACAATGAGAATTTTAACGAAAGAAAAGTGTATTCATGAGTCTCGATTGCCGTTAAACACGATGGAAAGCTTGACCGTCAAAGCCGACATTTGAGTGCACCACACCGTCATAAAAGCAATTCGTCTCAACTTTGATCTTCGGATAATTTCTTTCTCACTCGCTCGCTCTCTTTCTTTCCTATCATACATTCTCTCTCGCTTTCCGATCGATGGAAACAACGATGATAGCAGCGATGGTTTTTTTGGTAGTGGATGGTAATGGTGGCAGTAGTGGTGAATCATTTTAGCGAGATCAACGATTGCAAAGTTACGTATACTTGTTCCTCTGTTTCTTTGCTTTCTCGGGTCACGCATGTGACTTTGGGTAAGGCCTCGCGCTTTGCCTCGATCCGGCACGACTGTCTCGTATCACCAAGTATTTCACTACCGAACTCTCGGAGACGTTCAATTGACTGACGTGTTTTTCTTCTTTTTCTTTTTATTTCTTTTCTTTTTCTGAAGGTTTAAGCGTTAGTAGCAAGTATCCAGTGAAAATCATGCGTGAATACGAGATAATCGTTCAGACACATGTTAATTATGTACAAGTCGTTACACATGCACGACACACACCATTACTGTAAACCTCGATACTGGCCATTGACGAATAGCTCTGACACTGGTACTTTCTTGTCATCGAATTGTCCACGCGGTAACGAATGGGATCGATCGTAAACGCGAGAAATTTTTCACCGAGAGACGATTAATTTTCGATACGAAAAACGGTTTTAAGAAAAAAGTTCCGAGAATGGTTGCGAAGGTGTCAACGTGAAGCGAGGTCGCGTTGATGCTTCGCGAGTTTCGTTAACAAGAAAACTTTGAAAAGATGCTGGTCATTGAACTCTCTGCTCAGATCCGATTGGTGAGATTGCGGATACGCTGCCGCGTGGAAAATTCCTCGACGATATGATACCTAGAACCATCGTTACTGGGATACGGTTGAATCTTTTCGATCATACGAACTGGATATTAATATATACATATATATATAGAGAGAGAGAGAAAGAGAGAGAGACAGAAAAAGAGAAAAAAAAGAAAAGAAGGGCCTAATTATCATGTTTTGAAACGGAAGTCAACCGTTCGCGGTAACGAGGCTCTGGAATCAGTTACAAAAGGAAACGTTTCAATTGTGCATATCTTATCTACTTCTACGTTATCGACGATATTCAACTCTACTCGTAACTACAAACACTTATTATATATTACAATGCGTATAGGTAGAAGGTGGTATCGTTCCTGGGCTCTTCACAAGCCACAGGGAGATTCGTTATCGACAATAAATAATGCGCGCAACTAATACGCCTCTAAACCTCGCAACGTCTACATTCGCTATGCGAAATATCTACTTTTAAGATAAGGTCAAATAATGCAAATTTGTAATAATACGTGTAATGCGTCCATATGCGTCCATCTGCGCTGGCTGAGTCGAAAATCTTGGTACAACCGAGAGTAGCTTGCTGTCCTTCCGTTCGAAGAAGGAGAAATGAATATATATGGAATATATATGTATATATTATATATATATTATATATCTACATAATATATGGAAAGTAGTTTTCCTTTGGAAAGAGAAGCGTATATTGTCGTTTCTTTGTTTTTCTCAGCGTACTACGATTCCCGAATCAGTCTGTATACATATATACATGAAAAATAGTAAAGGTAAAAAGGGGATGAAGAAAAGTAGTCTTACCTGATTCTCAGCCGTCGTAGTCGCCAAATCGTGGATCTGAATCAGTGGAAGCGTCTCAGTTTCTCGCGTTCTCTCTATCGATCGACACTCAATTCTACTGCCTATGGGAATTAATATGCGTCTAAATCGTTCCTGCTTCTCTTCTCTTCGACTCTCTTTTTTTGTGCAACATATGTTTCTCTTTTCTTTTTTGTTTTCCGTTTCTATCGTTCTGTATTTTCTTTCTTAATCTCGCGTTCATTTCTTTGTCGTTCGAATTTCACGGAGAGGGAACGATCGGTGAGGGGGCTCAAGATAGAGATCGGATTAAGGCACTCGGGTCTCTGTTGAATCGATAATCTTGTGAAACGAGGGGAAAGGGTAGCCGATTGCACGGAGAAAGTACAATCTGTTGCGCGAGAACTGCGCCAGTTCTATTCGTTTTCTTTTACTTCTTTCTCTCCTCTTTTTCCTCTTTCTGCTTTTTTTTTCATAGACGTTCTAAGTCGAAGATACGGATCCACGAACGACTGGTCCCGACGGCACGTCGAAGATCCACGATCGAGGATCGATACTCGCGGGAAGATACAGCAGAATCGAATTAGTTGATAAATTGTAAAATGATATGTTACGCGAGTCGATATGTATTTAAGCTGTGCCCGACGCAGCTGAAAAACTGGTAGCGAGCGCTCTGATATACGGAACGCTCGACTCTCGAGGAATACGTTCAAACGTCTACCAAATTGGTCCGTTAAGTACGACGACGAACTCGCGATATTTTGGCTTTCCGCTGCTCGACACTCCCTATTTCTTCGCCCTCCTCTTGCCCTCTTGCTCGAGGGGTATCACACGTGAGGAATCACAGCGCGGCGTATAGGTATAAAACGAACTACGCTCTAAAGGTTCGTATTAAACTAATACTCGACGACGATATGTACACACCGATCCCAGCCTCGAAAAGGATCGGGAATCTTTTCATCTAAGACAGCTTCGAAGGCATGATTTTCGCGCGTCTTACCGCGGAGAATTTTTTCAGGCAGACCCGTCCGAACTCGCGTTCGTTCATCCGTGTAAAACGATCAAAATCGGAAGAGGTTCTTTCTCCGTGCTCCGGGTACCAGGTGTATTCGTACGCTCGGGCGAACTTCCAGTCCACCATCGATGCTCTCGATCTCGTTCGCGAGTTCCTCTTCCTTTTCCGATTCTATCGATCTTGACACATCGAACTTCGTTAAATCGTACAAGCGTAACTGTCAATGATTCGTGGATTACAGACTTCGCTCGAGCGTATGAATCGAAAGGGACAGGATTGGAAGACGGTCACTTTTTCCGAAATCGGCGATGAAACGAAACCAATTTGCTCGCGATTAACCCTTTGCGCACGGCCCATTTGTCCGACAGAATGATCGACAAAACTGACTCCTCGATATCCGTAGCTAGAGATCAACGCAGTTTTGTGTGGAGACTCGATCGAAAAGGTCCCTCTACCAAGTGCAAAGGGTTAAAAGGGTTGACACGCGGTTAAGCCGCTCCTCCGCGTTCTCGTTAGCAATGAGAAATCACGGGAGGTAAAACGGGATCGAATGGAGAAACGAGTAGTGCGGGTGATCCCTCCGCCGCGAGAATCGCCGAGGAATCGTCTGGGGCGAAATGGGCCCGCTGGAGATTTGACAAAAAAAAAAAAAAAAAAAAAAAAAAACCTGTGTACATATCGAATTTATTAAACTTTACTCTTACTTGCTGGTTAGAGTGCGCCAGGAGTGGTCTAACTAAGATGCATGCGCTACAACACATCCGCTGGCTATCTTAAACCGCTTAAGAAGCAACATGGAGCGACAGAAAAAGAAAAGTAACTTTCAAAATTCTATTCTTCTACGCGTAATGCGTAATGTGTACGCGCGACGCATACCGGAGGAGGGCACGCCGCTCTTCGGTTCAACGGAAACTATTCGTTCTTTTTATTTCACTCTTTCCGCGAAAGCGAATCTTCCAAGTGACGATCGTTTCCATACAAACGGAAGTCCTTCGTTCGTTGGGATTTTTCGGGGAATCCGAAAAATTGGCATCCGATTGGCATTTTTCATCGTGCAAGGTATTTGTCGCGATTTTCGGTCGCATTTTTATGACGTTTCGCAAAGTGTCCAAGCGAGATCACGGCGATTCGCGAGCACCCGAGAAATAGGAGTAGCCGAGGGTAGAGGGTTGGATGCGCGGTACAAGGTGAATCGGAGTTGCGAACAAACGCGGCGAATGCAAAGGGCACGCAACGCTCGTGTTCCGACCAACCAGAGAGCGGCGTGAAACGAATGCCTACCGGGGTTAACGAGGCTAATTACGGCTTAATATTAATTAGCCAATTAGCGATGCGCCCGCGGTATTGTGCCTCCGGCACCGACGGTTGCGCCAGCCTTCGACGCCACCGACCGAACGGCGAATGAAAAAAAAAGAAAAGAAAAAAGGAAAGAAATCTATGAATCTTCTACTAAAAAAATAAAAAAAAAGAAAGGGGGAAAAATACAAAAAAGAAACTGATGAGAGAGAGAGCCATCACAGATGGCGATAAATACTGACAGATACACTAATTCGAAGTTTAAGTGAGTTATAGAAGAGACAGAAACAATACATACGTGAGTGAGTGAGTCAAGTATTACACAACATGAAAAAACAAGGAAAATAAAAAAAAAACATAGTTACTTCTGGCGAAAGTAAGAGAAACGATATAGTTAGCCGCGATGTACAAATAGGATCGTAAAAGGGGTTTCTATTACGAAAGAAGGAGGAACAACGAAGAGGGGAAAAAAAGGTTGTCGTACACACAATACAGGTTAGCTACAAGTTTGAAACGAACTACTTTATTGGCAACTCATCTAGGCATGGAACTAAACTAATTATCCGTCGTTCTTCGCGTTCGCCGCCCTGCGTACTCTTGCTGTGTATCGTGCCGTGTCTCGATCCTTCCGCGGTTCGGAATCGTCCATGTATCGCATCGCGCGTTTCTATCGTCTCTTTTCTATCGCGGGCATCGCTCGTTCAACGGATCCGCGTTTATGGCACAACAAAGTAGCGAAACCAAATTAAGATAACAACTATAGTAATGATTGGAAGAAGGAAAAAGAAACAAAATTAAGAATGACAATGGAAAGAAAAAGTACGAACATAAAAGGTAAAACTGAAGAGGGAAAGAAAGAAGACGAAGATTGACAATGAGATTTCTCGAGCGTTCGTTTAAATACGCTCGTCTGTTTTTTTATCGCGATTACCAATGTATTTCCAATCCTTTCGAGTTTCCTTTAAAATACGTTGGAAACTCGAGATTCATCGGCAATTACGATTATGATGGAAAGCAGAAAAATAGAAAAACAACGATCGATGACGATAACAACGATACGCAACAGCAACCATGATCGCAGTCGTACTTGCAGGGGTGACGATACCGGCGGTAAAAATAATCAACGATGATAACCGATAATAATAATGATAAAGTGTGGTGATAATAGTAGTAGTAGTAACAATGATGATGACAATATTAATACTAATAATAGAGCGATAATGACAGTAAATAGTAATAAGGATAGAACGAGGTATACGGAATATTGGATAGCCATAAACGGAGGATTGTGTAGGGTGTGGGTGGACTCGTCTGATCGAGTCGAGAGACACGTCTGATACGTGCCTCGGCGAGGGTGAATTATTTCTTTTTATCTTCGTCTCTTTTCATCCAATCCCTCTTTCTCGCTCCGTTGTCCGCCTTGGTCGTTTGGCCGAGGAAAAAAACGGTATTTATCCCAAGGCTCTTTCCCTCGCTTTTATTTTTCGAGGAACGCTGCTTCGACGTGAAAGAACAGCAGCAGCGGTAGGGGAGTTTAAGAAAAAGTTGCGGTATTATTACAGAAACGATCGATCTCCGTTAAGAGACTCGGATTCTCTGAAAAAGTTCTCCTTTTAATCCTCTACTCACTGCTGCTCCGTCGATAAACGATCAAGTATTTCGTTCGTCATTTGAAAATTTGGGTATCGGAGGAATTATATCGGATAATTGAAAGTTTTAAACGATTAGAAGTGGTGGGTTTTAGAATGTGGGCAGTTTAATTTCCGTGTAAAGGGTATGCCAGCCATATACAAGATATATATACCAGGAAAAGAAAAGAAAAATAGAAACGATCGAATATTTGAAGTATCAGAGCGTGGCTGACATGGCAGACATTCGATCGATAATATTTTGCGCGAATGTACATTCAGATCGATAACATTGTAATTAAAGGAAGAAAAAGTAAAACGTACTGCGTACGCGTACAAACATTTATCGACAAAATATTAAAAAAAAAATAAAAATAATTTCGAAAATAAACAAGAGAAAAAGGAAAAGGAAAAATCGATCGAATGATCGTTCCGATGAGACACGGTCGCGATGAAACGTCTGCAAGGAAGCAGAGCAGCGAGTTATACTATTCTTAAAACATGTATAATACAATGAAACGACGAGGGCGGTGAAGGAACAACGGGATTCGGATCTAAGATATTTCAACCAGCATGCTTCACCTACTGATCATTCTCAACTAATGGATGGTTAGCGATCATTAAAATACTAACTACGCTAAGAATTACTCTCGACATTCGCAATAAGTACGTTAACGTGTGTACGTGTGTTTTATGTATGAGCATGTGCGTGTAGCGTATAAAATACATAATCACCGGCATATGTATGAGAAGGGATTTTTTTACAGATAAGGAAGGTTTTCAGGTAAAAAGAAAAGAAGGAAAACGTTCGTAGAGGAGGAACAGGTTAATCGTCGTCGATGATGTTTTCTTGTCGATTGCAAATGACGAGAAGGTTCTGTTCCGCGTCGACGAGGAAATCGATCGGTCGGATCGAGCGCCCCCGCGTTTCTCCTCGTCGGAACGCGTCCTTCCGTTCTCGCGTCAAACGATTGACGTATTTCACGCGAGACCGTGGAAGCGCTCTCTTCCTTCCTTTCGACCGACATTGCGGAATATACGATCAAAATAGAAAGAGGAGTAATTTTTGTTACAAGAAACAAATAAGAGGAACACGATGGAATGAAGAAGGTGCATGGTAAGAAGAAAAGGAAAAGTAGAAGCTGCAGGGGTATAGGGTACACCGATATCGGGTTGTCTTCGAGGTCAGTTTTAAGTACGCACCCATGTTCTATCTCGAAACTGCGTACCATCTCGAAGTACGCAGACCGTGGAAAATAGAATTCGGTTGCACCGTGGTCTCTAGTCAAATCATTGCCTCTTGCTTGCTTTTTTTCGCTAGATTACGCGCACGCGTGCACGCGTACCTGTTTCCGCGATTTCTCGTATTAAGGCGTGCTCCGTTATCTCACTCTCTCTCTTCCATACATTCGCTAACTCTTTTACTTCCTCACACTCTCACGCGTGCTCACACTCCCACTCTCTCTTTCAAATTTTTTTTTTGTTTCTTATTTATCTAAGTACCATCTTATAAGTCATAAATATCACTCGCGAGCTTTGTCGTCGTTAATATTACGGTACATATTAAGTATATGTTTAAAGTATATATCACTAAAGAATATTACTTGTCGTTTGAAAGAGGATTCTTTCCTCGAACTTCTCCCGCTCCGCTATAACACGTTTTCGCCGCGCCGTTTTCTTTTTTTTTCTTTTTCTTTGTTCGCCGGAGCGGTGAGTCCCTTTCCTTTAAATATCTCTTTACGCGTACAGATTATCGTCTCCCTTTTTTTTTTCTTTTTTTTCTTTTTCTCACTCGATTCGTGTCGTCACGCTTATCGTATCTCGTTAAACTTAAATAATACACAGCTTACAGTTTCAGTAGATCGCTTATTGCTCGAAGTTTCTCACATTTGTTTCGCGGCATCGCGTTCCTCTCGCCGACGACCACTCTCTCTCTCTCTCTCTCTCTCTCTCTCTCTCTCTTTCTCTCGTCGTTTGCTAGCGGCGAATCGTGACGTCTGCATGCGCGGGACCGTTTCGTCCGACCATCTTCCGCCCAATCGTTCGCGAATTAGAACGGTATCATAAATAAATAGAAGAATCGCAGATCGCGATCGTCAATCCAAGTCTTTGCGGAGACTCGTCTGTTGTCTCGTCTGCTCGGTCGATCCTTCGCGTTTCTGCATCGACAATATCCACTCGACGTAGTATTTTTAACGCTACGGCATCCGGGTGACGCCACGTGAGAATTAAGCATTGACGTATCTCTACCATTATTTAGAGATTCGAGAAAAATCAACTATCTCAGTTTACTACATGTTCCTATAAATGTGACAAAAATGATATTTTATCAATTGTCGAGGAAAATGGTCGTTCGTGATAGCGTCGATAGAAAAAGGAAAGAAAGGCGGAAGAGCAAAGGGAGAATGAGGTGAAAGGGAAAAGAAACAAATTTTCACGAACGAAAAAAAGTTGGTCAGAGAGCGAAGGATCGATGACAAAGAGACGCGAGACGAATACACCGATGGAAAGGTGCGAGTCGATCGAAAGCGGCGGAAGATCGAGCCGCGGAAGCAGCCGCCTCGATCGATTCCTGGTCGCGAAAACGAGAACAGCGTGACGCCTACGGATAGGTATAAATTAAGTATCGACTCGTTTTGTTTCGAACTCCTTAAAATTCTAGTCTTAATCTGCTTGAAACTTACAACTAGGATCGCTTAATTAACGCTGAGCTAATCTCAATCTTGGGTTCCTGTTATCTTGGTCGCGTTGCTCGCGACTCTAGTACACCTAGAAACGAGTATCCCTCAGAAATGTGTTTTCTTTTCTCTTTTCTCCTTCCCTTTCTCTGTATATCGCGGTTGAATCGCGGGTTGCTCGTGCTACTCGCGCGATGGAGAAATATTGTCTTCCGTTACTCGAAGAAAAATATATGTATACCTATGCGCTATCTTATTTAAACGCGTCCCGTGTAACGCCTGTTTCGCACGCCTGCTTTTTCTCTCTACGTGTACGCGTGGTTGACCGTGCGCGTTTGCGACCGTGTGACCGAACGCGCGAACAGTCGTTCACCGAACGAAAGCGCGCAGCAACTAAAACGGAGACAAAACAAGAGAAAAAAAGGGCAAAAAAAGGGAAGAGAAAAGTTAGCCGAGATCGCGACGAAAGCTGACAAACGGATGGGCGAAGAGAGAAATAGACAGACGAACAGCTAGAACGTTTCCACATATGCTTCGTTTGGCACTTTGACCGAGGCGGAGGAGTATGTCGCGCGACAAACAGGAGAACTGCCTCGTTCTCTGGAGCGGAAGAAAGGGGTGTCGCGGACCGCGATCGTGTCGCCCTTTACAACGTGGAGCGTTCCTTTTCCACGTGCTTTCGTTCGGGTTTGCCAACAACGTCGCCCCGTGATTTTTTGCAAATCGACAAAATAGGATATAGGATAGAACCGACGAAAGAAACGTCGAAAAGAAAAGCAAAGCGAACGAATCCAGTGAGTAATCGGGCTCGCGAGGTCGTTCGTTCACGGTGTAACACATCCAAATGTCTCGTCCTCTTTCTCTCTGTTTCTCATTCTACCTCCCCTGTTTTATTGCTTCGTGGTCGAGATCCTTGAGAGTGGAACGGTCGCGAAATGACCGCCTATATCGTTTAAATAATTAAGTAATTAATTAGCATACGAGCGAGCGCGGTTGAACAACGTCGCGCGTAGCAGGGACCATGCTAATCTAACTAGGAACCGAATGTGTGGCGAGAATATCGTGGAACGCGTGAAACAATTACGATGGACGAAATCAAAGAAATTGAAAATGAAGGAAATAGGAAAGGAAAAGAAAAATATATACGAAAATTCGCGAACGAAGGATGCAAGGTTATCGCAACAAAATATGCGATGCGATCGAATTACGCGCGACTTGTTTCTCTTTTACATATGCACACATACATACAATTGTTCTGCCTCTCGTCCTCGCTGCCTCTCACATTCTCTCGCTAATAAATTAATCGGCAAGCGATAACGACGAGTAGTAAACGCAAGAAAAATGTCTTCGGTTTTTGGGCTGGGAAGTCCTCACGCCCTAGTCGGGGACACCACCTCGGACTCTGCGACCCTTTCGAGTTTATGTCCGTATCCGCTTTTTTCTCGTTTCTTTCTCTCGAATCGCTTTCTACGACTCATCCTTCTCAACGTATAAATTCTCGGTATATCTAACACGTAACGCAAATACGTGACAAAAGCAAAAAGAAATGTAGAACTGGTAACCGATTACACAAAGGACAGCAGACATTTTTATTCGTTCAACGGGAAGACGATGGCGAAAGTTTTCGCGCTGACTCAAATGCGAAGCATTTTTCAAAGTGGCAGCCAGAGAAGTATTGAATCGGCGAGAAAGAGGAAAAGAAACCGAGAATCATCTGAAGGAACGAAGACATCTGCGTCGCGAGGAAGAGTCAGCAGAGACTCGATCGCCGCAAGATTTCAGGTCGCAGAGCCGACGTTGGGTGAAAGACGACCGAAGCAACGGCGTTTAAACGTACATGCCCATTCCATACATGGAACCCCAGTCGACGCCCTGGAAGCTGGACATGTCGACGTTGGTGAGCGAGTATCCCTGGTAGGGATTGGCGGGCGCAGCCGCAGCCGCGGCAGCCGCTGCAGGAGTGGCTGCTGCCGCGGCAGCTGCGGCGGCGGCGGCTGCCGGTGGAGCCGGAGCTGGGGCCGGCGCTGCTGCGGCCGCGGCTGCGGCGACCGCCGCCGCCGGGATTGGATATGGCGCGTATCGATACGCGGACAACGCCGGGTAACTGCTGGCGAACAGCTTCCCGTATCCGGCGACGGCGTTTTGTACCTGGGCAGCCGCAGCCGCGGCCGCGGCAGCTTGCACTTGGGCCTGCGCCTGAGCCGCAACGATCTGCGAGGCCGCGGCAACCGGCAGTGGAGGCTGTGGCGCCAGTCGAACGCCCAACGCTCCCAAAACCACCCTCTTGCCGAGGGTCAACGCGCCTGGCTGAACCGCCTCCTTGGGCTGAGCCTTCTTGCATTCGACTTTCTTGTTTTTGATCGTATGGAAGTGGATCTCGCACACGCGGTCCACCACGTCCTCATTCTCGAACGTGACGAATCCGAAGCCACGATGCCGCTTCGTCTGTTGATCCATCAGCATCACCGTTTCCTCCACCTTGCCGAACTGGTTGAAGTAGGCCTTCACTTCGTCGCTACTAGTGTCCTGACTTACGCCGCCGACAAAGATCTTCTTCGTGCGATTCGCCTGTTTCGCGCGGTTCTTCGGTGTCGCGTGTTTAGGGTCGATCTTCTTCCCGTCCAATGTGTGGATTGGACACTTCAGCACCTTGTCCACGCTACCGGGCTCGGCGAACGTGATGAAACCGAAGCCGCGACTACGCTGTAACCGAACAAGCCAGAACGGCCACGATGCACAACGACCGTCTCTTCCAACTTCCCCGTCTCTCTCTCTCTCTCTCCCTCTCCCTTTCTCTCTCTGTCTCTTACACACACGCACACACACACGCACACACACAAGCACACACGCGCGCTCTCTCTCAGTCTCTGCACGCACGCTTTCGCTGCTTCCTATATCGAGTGTCCCTTTCTTTAACTGTATTCGACAACCTGCCTATAGTCTATGGATATTGCTTCGTTTTTCCGTCGATCTAATCCGGCGAGACGTCGATTTCGCCTGAACTTTTATAAAACGAACGCGGTGCTATAAACGCGTCGCGAATATTTTCGTATCGTTCAGTTTTTTCGTAGGATTGCTTATAACGAGAAAACTCTTTTATTACCGTCGCGTTCCGTCCAAAAAGTATCCTGTCTCGTTTATCTCGATATCGTACTCTGTATTGTAAAAGAGGTACCATAAAATCTCCTTTTATGTACAGTTAACTAATTACTACCAAACTACCGTTTACATGCAAGACTGTCCAAGCCAATGTAAGACAAACATTCTAGGATTACGTGAGACAAGGACTTCGAATAAATATGATAAGAATCAACTGAAGTTACGGTCGTTAATTGCATCGCTACCGAATACGAGTAATATATGTATAATCTATGCCCACAGTCCTCGTTCGTGATTTCTCTCGAATCCCGTGCGAACGTATCTTTTAGAAACGAGCCTCTGCCTCTTTTCCACCTTTTACAAGTTTTAAATACATGTTTTAATACAGTAAAATACCAAAATACGCTTCTACTTCCTTTACACTGTCTCAGCAATTAGTTACATCGATTAGTACAACTTTCTCTCTACGATCTACTGTGTGAAGTCTCGTGCAAAAGTGGAAGGAAGAAACTGGTGCATCGAATCTCCTCGAGGCGAATTGCGTTTTCATCTTTTTTTTCTTTCTCTTTCTCTTTTTTTTCTTTTTACCCCCTTCCCATTACCGATTCCGAATCTTTTTCCTTCTATGCGAACGGTTTGACCTATCGAGGAGGAAATGGACAAGAATTTGAACGCGTCGATGGCCCGTTCGCGAGCTTCTTCATCTTTTCTACGTTTCCTCGGTATCTTTCAAACGCGAGATGTTTTCAGGAAATATCTGATAATTTCAGTAAAATTTGATTATCACGATTTTGATTGTGGAAGCTCGACGAAAATTTCGGGCCAGCGACCGAGATGGACAAGCCGACGGAGAGCTTCCATCGAGTAAACCGACCTGTGTAACCGGATCCTTCATGATCAGGACATCGGTGACGGTACCGAACATGCCGAAGTATTCCCTGAGCTTCTCGCTGCTGGTCTGCCAAGACAAGCCACCGACGAAGAGTTTGCCAGGTGCCGGGTCGCCGCCATTCGGTGTACTCCTGCCGGAACTGCCGGAATGGCTACCGTTTATAGGCACCAGGGCATTGTGAAAATCGTGTTCGATCGCACCGTTCGCCGCCTCCATGCCGGCGCTGAAACACACATCGTATTCGTCATCGATTAAACATTGCATCTAACTTTTATTCGTTGATATTTCTATCGAGGATAGAGAGACAAAGAAGGAGAAAAATTGGAAGAGAAGAGAGGCATGAGATTAATCTTAGTCGGAGGTTTCGGGTTTTCGTTGCTTGGTAAAACAGAATTTTCGGGAATCGTGTTTTCAGGGTGTAAGAATCATCATTTCTACGTGACGTAATTGCACAGCAAGGAACTTGAAATTTCTCGTACGTACTTAGTTATTAGTGAATAAAGCACAATTATCTTTAATATTACTTTAGCTATTATATTTTATCACGATACGTTCTTTCCAACAAAGTTTATTAGTTCATCAAGCTCGAGCGTATAAAAGAAGACATTTTCGAAGCAGCGTACAGTGATACACCCGGAAGCTTCGACTCTCAACACTCTCTCCGATTAATCTCATTCTTTCATACAAACTTACATTCGGATAAATCTATGTAAATCTCGTTTGACATCGCGAACGACTAAATCAGACCACAATAGCGTGAAAAGGGAAACGAGACGGCCAAAACTAGAACTCGACGTCATTACATAATTAACAGCAGGTTACATTTTAATTACTGATGTAAGGCGAGTTGCGTGGAAAAAAGAAACTTTTTCCTTGCGACGGTTTTCCAACGGCAGTTTATTGTCCGACTCGCGAATCACCGGCTGGGCCCTCGTTTCTTCTTCGCGCACGTGTTTACGCGTCGCACGGTATTAAGCGTAGCTTGTCCCTTACATTCTGCGTATACATATGTACTTGAAACGCCTCGAAATGTTCCGAATCGACCTCTCCTACTACTTTTCTGCCCGCTCGCGCTTTCCGTGAGATGAGCTAATCTCGCCCGCGAAATTTTTGTTTAAAATTAGTCGTCGTTTAAGAAAAGAAACTAAATCTCATCGTCGTTTCGTTTAAATCATTGTGGAAAGCAGTCGAGCGATCGGTAAGATCGACGAAACCATCTAACATTATAAGTGTGTAAAATTTGTACCATAAAAGTCAAAATTAAAAGTACATGGAGAAATAATGTAAGAACAAAATTATTCAAATTCTGGAAAATCCACCGTCGTGAATCTATCGAATTATTAGGAAAATTATTACGAACCGGTATTTCTAAAATTAACAGGTTCCAAAGATATTTGCTTTTAACAAGTTTCAGGAGAAACTCGGGTGACGCATTTTCTCTTTTCGTTTCAGGTAATCCCGTTACTACTACTACAAACTTTCGTGATCATTGGCGTGCCTATCCTGTGCTGTCACAGACTATTTGTCACCACGATCGATGTTCAGTAAGTTTAGCCCTAATCAGATCGGATATATGTACATCCTACGCTGAAGGGTTCTCGTTAGCAATCCAACGATTACAATCAACCCTGGATCTAATAATCGAAATTCTTTACACGCAGGATTCCGCCGGGAAATCGTCGTTTCGAGATAACGTCTCCTCCAGGATTTTTCGACCTACGAAATCCTCGGATTCTCAAGGTAAGAGCCGCGATCTTGGATCGATGCACGATTTACATTAGAAAATTGTATCTAAGAAAACGTTCTCCAACGTTATCCAACGAATTCCTCCGAAGGAAAAACATTTTAGCTATCATGTTTCTTTCTTCTTCCACTGGAAAGATTCGATTGAGCCGATAGAAATGCGCTACGAGCAACGCTATTTTATTTTCGCCCTTCCTCTCGTTATTATTCTCAATCGCCAATGATTCGTTGCCTGTCTCCCTACGAGCGCTACAATGGCACCAACAATCGCAAGAATGGTAGTACTCATCCATCGTTGTCACGTAACAAACTATCAATCACCAACTATTACCATCGCCTCTTGTCCTCTCTCATTTTCACCACATCTCAAAATTAAAGAAATCCCGAGGATTATCGTACAAATTCCTGCATTCAGTCGCCTCTTATCACTCCTTTGGGCGTCTCCTTCTCCCCTTTTACTCGTTCTCACCAAACCTTAAGAAACCTGGAGAAACCGCCGAATTACCATACAAGTTCCTCTATTCCATCGGTCCATTCAAGTTTCCGGAAACATAACCCTAAAGTACCGACTAACCGTACAAGATGGCACGGGTAACGCGTCTGAATGGCAACAGAGCGCCGCGCGAGCATTAAACCCCTGGAGTCCGAAGAAATTCGATCGATCGTCTAACCGACGATCCCGACTGAGCGAGACCCGAGCCAGTAGAAAGAGCCAGAGACGTAGTTTCCAGCGGTTATAACAAAGTCGTGGAGATGTACATTGCCTTTCCCGGCATGATTCGTCGAGACCCGCTGCTCAACATTCGTCGTAGAGAAAGAGAGAGCGCAGGCGGATTGCGAGGGGAGTTGAGGGGGGGCGTAAAAGAGCCGCACGTTACTCCGATTCGGTTCTATCACCGCGAGGAACGTGGACAGAGCGTAGCGAGGGGTTGAAAGAGTAGAGGGAGCGGCGTGGCTGCGGCGCAGCGCGGTCTAGTGTGGAAGCTCCCGGGGGTGGAAAGGTTCCGAGGATCGCGCTAGGGAAGAAAGAGAAGAAGGGATGTTGATGTGCGCGTGTACGTGCACCCACAGCCTAACAGGGGCAAAGGGAGAGAAGGGTCGGCGAGAAAAGGACATAAGCTTCGTAACGGTTGCGGGGTGCGAGAGAGATAGAAGGCAAGGGACGAAAGGAAGAGGGGCAGGAAGAACGGCGACTAGCGGTGGCTTCGATTCCGCGCGCTTCCAAATAATTTATCAATTATCCCGAATCCATCTGGATTCGCGGTTGCCGTATCTCTGGCAGGCCGGAGGGCAGCAGAAATAAATGTAACCTGTCGTAGTTCTCCAGAGGGGAATCGTCAGGGCAATTCGAAGGATAAAATTTTCATATATCATTAGATATTTTCGGCTTTAAGATTTGTCGATTCGGGAATGAGTCACGAATCCGGGAGATTGTCTTGGCAAGCAAGAAGAAAATGAGTCGAGTTGACCGTTGGTTAAACTGGAAGGAAGCTGCGAGGAGTATTCGAACGAAAGGTTTGTCGGTCGATGGTGGTCGTGAGCGGATCGTTCCCGTCGCTGTGGACAAACAGGGTAGAAAGAGAAAGAGCGAAACGAGAGAAAGAGGGAAGGGAAAGAGCAAAGTGAAACGGGGCGAGCCATTCGGGGCGAGGGAGTCGGCCAGTGGGGGACGCTAGGATGGATAGAGAGCGGGGGTGGAGGGTGAGAGAACGCGCAGCTGGTGGATCAATACGCCCCTTCGTATTTCTCTCTCCCTTTCGCAATGTTCCACCCCTGCGGTACGTCTATCGAGAGATGCGACGCTGCTTTTTCTCGTTCGCCGCCTAATTTTCGCGTAAACTCGTCTCTCTCACGTGCCATTCCGCATTAGCCGGCTTTTTCTTCCGCGCCTTCTTCCGGTCATTTCATTCTCATCGTGTCCGAATCCGCGTCCTTCACCCAACTAGACGATTCCTTTCTTCTACTCTACTGAAATTTCTCAAGATCTGTTCTTTCATCGATTCGCTTTCTTTTCGATACGTTAGATTCCTTCGAGCTTCTTTCGAGCATAGTCTTCACAATTGGCGGAAGAGGGCGGGAAGGAAGGTGAATCGCGAAATCAGACTACCAGCCATCCAACCGATCGAACTCGTTGGCCTAAGAAAGACGCCTAAATTTAGATCCAACAGGCAGACAGGAACGTAACTGGTTGAAACCCTGCGTTACGTGAGATTCGAACGATATATCGTTCTATTATAACACCGTGTAATTATTTCGGCCCATTCTTTGCATACAATGTGATTTACATTACGTATCCCGGTGAAGCTCGAGTCTCCACGTGCAACTATCTCCGTTGTCATTCAACTTCATTGTTCGCGACCGAGGGAACCTTCGAAGACGCTTCTCCCTTCGATTCGGATACAAGAAACTGTCGCAAACTTTACCAAGTTTCGTCGTTCCATTTCTCCATATATTTGCGATTCTTTCGGCTACGTGTCCGATTCCACGCAAGTATTCAAAGATTGGAAAATCGATCGTTACTGGAGACCTCTTCTTCATCTATCTCAACGCGTTTACAATAGATACGAGGGAATTCCTCAACGATTAAACATTTCTAGTCGACGTAGTGGCACAACTGGTGGTTGAGGCGCGGTGTTGGCGCGTTCCAGTCATGACCCCGATCGTTTTGCGACAGGCCGAAACGCGAGGTGTAACAGGAAGCGAGGATAACGGGCCAGGGGAGACGGAGAGAATCAAGCTGCTGGATACGCGAGAACGGTTTCAGTATTTCCAGTATCGGTAAGCAGCAGGCTATGGCTGCGCGTAGTCGTCGTCCCCCTGATGGCCCTCGGCAACATCGAGGGTTACTTTCCTCCCATTCTCTGCCGCCCTTGTTCGGGCTGGCCGCGCACTTCTCTCTCTTTCTCCCTCTTGTTCTCTCCGAGTCTCCCTCGAGCCTGTACTCGGTCGCACGCGGAATATGCGCGGTTAGACAGACGCGCATCAGCCACCCTTTCACCCTTCCACCCTCGGTGGCCCGCCAAGGGGCTCGAACCGGCAAGGAGAGGGTGCTTTACCGCTGTTGGTGGGGCTACGAAGCTGGAGGAGAAGCTCCCTCGGGTGGGGGAGGGACAGGGTGCGGAGGCGCCGTCGCCAGCGAGCGACGCAGTGCCGTCGGGACGCTCGACCGAGCGATACCGCCTTCGCAAGAGTCGAATCGACGCCGCCATCGGCGAAACGACACCAAAGCATAACACCACCAATCGCCACCCTCGCCTCGGCATCTTCCGTTCCTGCCTCTATCATCGTCTTCATGTATCGCGAGAACGATCGACGATCTTCGCGCGGATCATTCCTTCGCTATCGATCTGGCGTGCGAAATATATCGAAGACGCTCGAACGCTCGCGGGTTGCATCGCGAACAGCGAACCGCGCCAAATCCCGATCGAATCGCGGACCTCGAGGATGTCGAAGGGATCTCGCCGGCCGAAAGGACTCGAACCGCTCAACCACTCGCCGGGGATATTGTCTTGTCACAGCAGTACGCCTTTAAAGAGTTACTGGTGTGATGGGACATTGTCCTCGTCTTGTGGCCATCGTCAAACGCAGTCTCATTCGTTCCAGTGTTCTCTGGATTCCAAAGTGGATGGAACTCTGACAAAAGTGTTGGCGGTCTCTTTGTGTTTCGTGATAGATTTGCAAAGGTGGAGAAGCGGAACAAATAAGAACGATAGAGTTCATGGGATATTTACAGGTATCGGAGGACAGAGAACACGAAGCAAGAAGAAGAGGCGGAAGAAGCTCCGTAAATTTCGTGAACTTTCGTCTTTCGAATCTCGAGCGTCATCTTCGTGAAAGATTAGAGTAACTCCGCGTCCCTCGACAGGTGACCGTAACGAAGGCTCTGCCAAGGTGTCTCTTAATTCTTGCCAGCGTGGATATCACGGCGTTTCCGGTCGATAAGGCAGCTTCCGGAAGGTGCGGCTACGATGGTTGATCGAACGACTTTCTTCTCGGTTCATGGGAAGAAGCGAAAACGAACGAAAAAGGAATCCTTCGTTTAAGTTCGATTAAAAAAAAAAAAAAAAAAAAAAAAAAAAAAAGAAAGAAAAAAAGGCAGACGAAGCTTCTATTCGATATAATCGTTCGTTCCCCTTCCACGAACTAGAAAGTCGTCAGAACTGTCCATTTCCCAAAACGTTAAAATCACTGGCACCGGTGGACCGTGGAATGGATTCTGAATGGAATCGTATCGTGATGTCTGAATTGGCAAGATGGCGATGTTGGAACGTTTCAGGTGTGTTTTCCTCGCGAACCAGCGATCATCCGTGGCGCCGACTTATTTTCTTCGATGGATTCCATTTTCCTATCCCCGTAAGGGTGGTTCTCGGAATCTAAGGGATTTCGTGAAAAGTATATTTCTTCGAACAATCGAATCGAACCGATGGATTCGTTTCGACCACGCCACAGGTCGACAAATAAAGGCAATGCTTTCCATTCTCGCAGATACGTAACAAAGTGGTTACACGCATCCGTTCTCGTAACAGAATAGTCGACGCATTATCGCGATCGAACAGTTGACGAGCTCGTCCACTTGGCCTAGTTCCGGGGTGGAGTAGTCCACACATAGTATCTTCCGTGGTTTCAACCCCGAAATATCTGCGGTCGTTTATTGAATAATGAATCAGGCTTGTTTCCATCCTCGACGCAGTGTACCGAATTAAAGCGGCGCCACGACGGGGCAGTGAAGAACTCGAACGGGGTCGATGAAAAGGTTAACGTCGGGTTTAGGTCGATCGTACGCCTTCTCTTTCCCTCCACTCGCCCCTCCCTCTCTTCCTCTAATCGACTCCCCTCTAGGTTGCTTGGTTTCCCCAGTTTCGATCAGAGTTTCTACTAGCGGCGACGTCCAATCGGTGTCCGAATGACGTACACGGATATGCTCGTAACTCACGTTCGACCCTAGTCTTTTGCCTAAACTCAGGTAATTCCTATTGCTTTTCTCGTCATCACGCGCAATACGATTTCGTCAACGATTCACCCACTTTCATCGCCAAGGATTCATCAGACGTTGTAAACAACCAGCTATGGCACAATCTGGTGAACTCATCGAATCGACAGATCTTCGAAGCTATTCACGAGACTCGTTGTTTTTCGTTGACGAGTCTCAGGCCGCGATCACGAAACGTAAACGTTCGCTGGAAATTTCTGGTCCGGCTGGATCGAATCGAATCGATTTCGTCGTTTCAGAGTTTCGCTGGTAGTCACTGTATGTGCACACACGGTACATCGACAATGTCGTTTAAGTACAAAAATACGATAGGGGGAGTAGTTGTTAAAGGGAGAAAAGGGCGGGAATCTTCCACCTAGACAGGAATACGCGTCTCTGTAATTATCGATGGCACGCGACGCTCGTTACATCATTCACCGTCTCGTTTTACTCTACCGGCTGGATGTTACGGAGTTCCCTACATCGCATCCTATTAGTAACTCTGCACTTCGGCTACCCCTTGCAACCACCGCGCTGTCGTAATTTCAACGTAATCCTGTTCGATTCTGCAAAATTTAATCGATTCGAAAGAACGAATCTTCTCGGACGTTCCAAGATTCCGGCAAAGAAAGGAGAGAGACAAGAAAAGGGGTTGTGGAAGATGGAAAAGAGGCCGAGCGTAGGTTAGGGCATGCAGAAATCGCGGTAAGAATTGATTAGCCGTTGAATTAACGGGCGCGGCACGTTTGCGATTCGAGAGAGGAGGAGGCTTGTGAAGGTAGTCGTTGGGTCGGAGTTGGATTTCACCGGTGATGGAGGTGGCGGTGGTGGTAGTGGTGGTGGTGATGCGGTGGTGGTTGTGGTGTTGGTGGTGATGGTGGTGGTGACAGTATTGGTGGTCGTGCTCTGGTCTCGTAGATGCACGTGGAGATGGTAGAATCTATGGTGGTTACTAGTGCTGGTGGTGACGGTGATGGTGTGGTAGTATGCCGGATGAATGGGGTGGGCTGTCATTTAACCTTCCTGTCGGTTGGTAGAGGGCACAGCCGCTAGGCGGCGACACGTTTGATCGTGAGGAAAACGTGGTAGAGGGAGCGGGCACAGAAAAGGGGAAACGAAAGCTGCAGGTTATCCCCGTTCGTTACGGCAGCTATCGTCGTTGTCATCGTCGTCGTCGTTGTCGTCGTCGAAGAACGCGTCTGTGTTTTGCCGGTTGTTCGAACATTGTGTATGTTCTGATATCTTTTTCAAGAATCGTACGAGAAACCTACCATCGAGATATAGAAGCGTCGACATACACATACAAGTTTATGACAATCAGCGGGAGCAGCAAGAAGAACATTGGAAAAACCGAATACGCTCCGCCATGTTCATCCCCGTGAGAGACACCTTAGACAAGAGAAACCCCCATAGATGTGTAGAGCCTAGAGTACGCACCGTTACGCGCAGATGTCGTTGTTGTGTAGACATTGTTATAGACTAGATACAATCCGTCTTAGAGATCTATGTATTATATATTTGATATTTTTACGCGTATATGTATACGTATACATATATGTACATGTATATTTATATATATATATATATGTATGTATATAAATGACGGAGACAGAGTATAGCTTTAGCCGAAAAACTGTTTCGTCTTCGCTCTAGATACTCGTTGTATATTCCGCTTGATATTATGTACATGGATACACGTATCTATTTACACACGTGCGCACGCGCTCGTCCGCACATATTTCTCATTCTCTCTCTCTCTCTCTCTCTCTCTCTCTCTCTTTCTCGCTCTTTATGTGTGTTTACACGTACCGGCGCGAGGCAACATTTTGATCGATTTTGTTAGAATCGAAGTATACGCGTGTTCCCTTAAGCTTTACGATAGTTCGTGACGCGTTTCGAGAAACAAAATTCCATAGGAGAAAGGCGAGCGAACAGAATCCCGTGGCAACATACAACGCGCAATTTGCATGTATTGCGCGTTGCAAATGACCTATATGCAGTTAAGCGATGTAAACACGTTACCGTAACTCTATATGTTAAGTATCACTGCCTTTTGCGTATCATAGAACTGCACACGTAGATTGTATTATATTTTTTACAACTATCGCCGGCAAGAACGATCTTGCCACGCAGAAACTAGTCTCAAGGTTATAATCGGTTCTTGAAAAATTCACGAATGTACTAGAGTATGTACGAATAATAGTAACGGGGGTGAATGTTCAATAAATCGAAACAAAGTTGTTTCAATCACGAATCTACCTCGATGCTTCGATTTCCTGACCCAGAACAATTTCTCTGACTTATTTAACGTCTCGATTCGCGCCAATAACGGTCAAACGTTCGACGATAGTTTCCCCGGTTCGATTCTACGAAATATTATCCTCGAAAGAGCGATTACCAACGATCGGATATAAGAAAGAAGAAAAGTTGGTCGGAACGATCGGCCAGCGACAACAAGAGGGTGACTCATTTGCAAGTTACACGCATAAACGTCCATTAAAATAATTGCACTGTGCCGTGATCGAAAGGATTAAATGTTACGCGTCACGAAACAACCCCTACACTCGGTTCGTTTCAATTTACCGCTACCTCCCTTCTCCTTCTTTCTTTTTCCTTCTTTTAAAGGACGACCGAGAGAGCGGCTCAATTAATTTTAATTTGGACGATATTAATTTTAATTAAGGTACGCAATTAACACGAAACACGTCGTCAGCGGGTGTCGTCGGTGGCACGATGAAACCGGATGGAAATAACTTGGCTTTAAAGTCTTCGTAGCGAGAGCTTCTCAAGGGGGATACGTCGATTAGGGCCTAACCCTCGCCGCTCTTCTTTCGTACGCGTGTTGCGTATGTAAATACGTACACACGCACATGTACATTCGCCTGAACGTGCTTGTGTACGTGATCTATCGGGTCAGGTGTACGACTAGACGACCGTACACGATTATAGTCACACTCTATGCATTATAAATCGCAGATGCCCGGATAGATAAAGATCCATCCCTCTACACTTTGTATTTGTGATTGCACGGATAGAGATAATTGCGATTGATCGAAAAGTATTCGCCCACCCGAGTTATTTTACACTCAGTTCTTAAAGTGTAGTTTTTCGTTTTACGATCTTACTTTACTTTTATTATTGGACTATCTATTGGATTATCGTTGTGGACTAGAATAACAGGTACCTTTTAGAAACGAAGCGGCAACGTATCCCCAGGATAAGATAAACTAAACGCGATATATCAAAAATAAGAGTAACACGTAACAGTACTGATAACTAACCGGCCCTCGGCTGTGATTAAGTCTATTTCAAATTTTCCTTCTCCGATAGAATTCTGTTAGATCTCCCTCCTCGCTGTTTCCTAATTTCAGATAAAACATATTGATAACTTTTACGATCAACTATAAACGCGAGAAACAAGAAAAAATATTCTCAATTTTCCCTTACATCTTCGCCGTCTAACGTATAAATGTAGAAAAGTCGTAGGAGTGTTGCGACGAGCATTACTTGCCTAATTCGGTCGATCGAACGGTACTATTGTTTTCTTTTTTCTTTTTTTTCTTCCACGGTCTTCCGCCAACTGGCACTCGCGATATTCCTCCCAGAGTTTTCTCCCTCGGTTTGTGTATCCAGCACCCATGTTATTGGATCAATACGTGCAGGGTTAGGTTCCATTTAATCCGCAGGGGGTGCCCTCGACAGACGGCCTATGGAAAACATCGTACCCTCCTACGTCAAACCTCCTAAACCACAAGCACTGCCATCAACGGGGCTCATTCTACATCGCACAGGCGCTTCCGTATATAAGGACGCGTCCGCGCAACTTCGAAGCGGAAAAACAACGCAATACATCTGCTTCAGAAGGGATATTTTCTGTTCGTTCTGTTTGGTTTTAGCGTCGAATTAGTTACTGCTTAACCCTTTCGAGACTAACTAGCTGGAGACTGCCAGGTTAGAATTTTTCTGCGAGCGCCGAAATCTATCGGGTTTTGCATACGCACTATGTGGAAAAAGAGCTGAAGAAAAGAATAGCGAGATGGCATGGAAGTAACTGATCAGAGCAGCCTACAACGCTCGTGAACATAAGCAAGAAAATGGAATCTGATTTCGCTCCACTCGTTTAATACAATAACAGCTACTTTAGTTTGGATATTTTATATTTAGGCATATTTGAATATTTCATTGATGGATAAGAATCCACATTGTACGCTTGAAATAGGCGCAATTAGTAGATGTGAGTCCGCTTCGACCAATAATACTCTACAATGAAAATTGCGTGTGAGATTGAGGCGAGTTCAATCCATTAGGATAAGAAATGAATTTGCATTCGTCCTACTCCGCTTCTTTTCAACTCTGCGCGATAGTATTCCATTAAAAATGAGAGCGCACGCTTATCGTACTTTTAAAATTACAGTTTGCGTTAATTTTTAGCTTATCATACTCTGCGCTATCGTTAAAAAAAAGGAGAATTCGTCCGCAAAGAATTAAGAATCGAGAATCCTGGCATTTTGGAAACAAGTGAAATAGCGAAGCGCGAGAAAATCGTTCTCTTCCTGGAGATATTAGAAGAACGATCGTGGCAACCTCGCCTTGAGGTCACGGGGATGGATAAAGCGAAACGAGCAATCAGAGAACATCTACTCTTTCCTTCAACCCAGATCCCAACGATCGTTTGATCGTCTCACCGTTAAACGCCCCCATCAAACGCGATTTCTGTCCTCACGATTTCAACAATTTTCTCTTCCACCTAATCCTGCCCTTTTCTTTTTAGTCTTCCTAATGGTCTCCTAGTCGCCTGTCCCTGTTGATCAGTTCAATCGCAGGTTCCTTTTCGAATCTTGTCAAACGTCTACGTATATCGGTAACGATATCGCGGACGAGTTGAAACGGGAGGAAAGTCGTTTGCGTGTTTGAAAGGCGAGTCGAAGCTGCTTCGCGGCATCGCTGGCTGGTTTCTCGATCTAGGCCAGCCTTGTTACCCGAACAGCCCATCAACTCCATCGGTTTCGCGTACTAACGAGCAGCTCTACACCGAGCGCGAGTTTCCGTTCGTCGTGCTGGAAATTCCGCGTGCTTCCAACGTGCTCCAACTATCGCGAGGAAGGAAAGAAAAGCTGGAAATCATGCTTCCTCCGATCATTCTTTCTTTCACATGTCTCCCGTCATTCGTCGATGCAATTAATCCTCCATCTTCATACGTTATAACGAGGTCTGTTTCTATCCATAATTTTAATGTCTTTTTTTTCTTTGGTAGAGATTTTCTTGAAACGTTAAAATTCAAGATAGATCTATATCCGTTTCAAGAACGTATCGTTCCTTCCTTTTTCTCATCTTTTACGTAACCTGCGTGTTACCCGGTGGATTTGTGTAAGGTTGTGTGTAAAATTGGATTGTTACTTGATGGTTATTAATCCGCACCCAGCCAGTCCAATTATGAAAAAGCTTTCGTCACGATCGGAGTAGAGTATTCCGGTAGCAATAAAGTATCGCAGGAAAAGGACGCAGAACGTGTGACTCGTTGTTAAAGAACGCGTAGTCTAGAGGGTCGCCGTTTCGTGCAATCGGGCTATCGCGTTTTCTCGTTTGTTTGAGGCGGGCGTGGTCCTGTTTGTATTTAATTAATCACCTTACCACGATATCATATGGCGAAAACTGCTATACCAATTTTTTTCCTCCATAATCGATCGAAATAAGCTCGCCGGGACGTAAAAATTCGTGATCGCGGAAACTGATCATACTGGAATTCGTAAATATCAATTAGCCTATGTTACGTAGAATGAAATTACAGAAAATGATAACGAAGTGTTTCAAACGGGAATGCGATATTAAAAACTTATTTACCTCTGGAAGGGAGAACATTCGCTTCGGATGATGTCCTTGCAATTATAGATTCAAATAGATATATATCATTAGAGTACGTACAAAAAGAATTGTCAAATATTGAACATGTGGGAAGATAAAAAAAAAAAAAAAAGGGAAGAAGAATGTAGAACAAGAGATAATCTATTTACGTATACAAAAATATTCACGTAAAAAAGAGGATCAAGAATTAGAATGAATAACAGTAATCGATTCTGACGTACATACCTTGCAGGCCGCTATATCGTAGCGAAAGGTAGAATAGAAAAATGGTAGAAACGTTATTGGTAGTCGGTAAAGGCGATTTCTACAATGCTCAAAACATATTGCATTACCGACGTCTCTCCTATTTCGATTTACCGAGTAAGCAAGCGTTTGAAACGTAGTTCTCGTTTCTACCACAGCTCGTTCAAAACGGAACTACGTACTCATCCTCTACGCGACGTAAGAAATAACGATACTTTGATTTGCGTATTTAAATATTGCCATCGAAAATATTTCTCTATGGTGATCTATTCCAAGATCGCGAACACGGCCACTAATTTATTAATCCTGTCTTTTTTTATCTTCTTCTTCAAGCATATCATTTCGAATTTTTTGCTAAAGTTACCATTATAAATCAATTACAAACTTTTAACGATGATCTCTTTTACAAAGAGAATTATAAAACCAAATTCTCAGCGTATAAAAAGAACACGATTCATGCAATGGTCAGTTTTCGATACAGCAAAAATATTAAAAGCAATTTCTATCAATTTTCAGATAAGTAATTACTAATCCAGATAATTGATTCTCTCATCGTCCATAAACGGAATGTATCGTGGAACTGTCTGATTAGACGCTGCCCTCGACAAGAGAATCGCATTTGCGCCATTATGCGTTACACGAGTCGTAACATACATACGTACCGTTTATAACAGACTCCTCTTCCATACGTTCGAGAAACTTCGTTAATCACGGAACTCACTTATCGTACAAAGAATCGTCTATGTCGCATCGAGGCTACTTCGCATGCAGGATTTCGTTCGGCATCTTTCATAAGATCGAAAAGGACTCATTTCCGACACGATGCGGCGTGACGTGTACAGAAATTCTGCTCAATCATTCATCTTCAACCGCGACGATCTCCCTACCCAATATTCACTCACGATCGTCCAATCCCTGTTTTTCCGACTTTTCAAATTCACCTGAAATCTTTCGTTCCCTCCGAGAGGAAACTCTCAGCGCAGCCTCGGCCAGCAATCGTCACCGTAACTTTTAAATTAGCTTCGAAAAGATATAAAATTAACGATCGTCTTAAAAATATACGTATATCCTTAAGAAAGAAAGCAAAGAAGAAACAAACGGACAACAATTAGTATTCTTAACTCGAGTGTGTAAAGTTGGCGTGTGCAATTTAGTTCCGTAACGAGTTTCATCGAAACAGATTTATCTGAATCTTTTCTGTCCGTAACCATACACCCCTGGCCATAATTGAGAAAAATTAGAGTGGCGCCAATCATCTCTAACATTGACTAACATCTAATAGATTTACCGATAAATAACCGGTTCTAGCAGTTTACCAAAACTGGTCGATCAACCGATTAATACTCGTCTTGATCGACCTTCTTCTGCTTCCTCTACTCGCGTCACGATAACTGATCGAGCTTCTTGCTGTGCGCCCCACTTGTACGCTCTCTCGTTTTCGACGATTTTATATCTACTAATCGCGGCCGAACAGCGTGCCAACTAAAACGACAAAGATTGATTTAGTTGTATTATATAGAACGGACGTCTACCATAAAAGAAACAAAATGAAGCTTAAACGATCGTGATTGATCGCGTTCGTTTATTACGGATACAATCAGATAATAGCTGTCGGCTGTAGCACGAATAAGCGGTAGAGAAGTTCACTATCTATCGCAGAATGAAAGGTGAACAGAGACGATGCGTTGACCCGAGTTATCAGCTGGTCTCGATGTTGGATACGTCTAACGGTGTCTAGCGATCTAGGTCGGTCCAGGACGAGGTATCACCTTTTCCTCGTCTTGTATTTCAACGTACGCTTCTGGTTGCTTTGCTTAACGATTATTCTACTTGGGTGCGCGATAATGGAGAAAGAAAGAAAGCGAGATAGCTTGCTGGTGAATTGTGCGAGCAACGGAGAGCAAGAATTGCAAAGGAGGAGAGCAAAAGAGGAGAGAAAGAGAGAGAAAAGAAAGGCACAGAAGGGTGAGGGTGAGAGAGAGAGAGAGAGAGAGAGACAGAGAGAGAGAGAGAGAGAGAGAGAGAGAAAGGAAAAAGGGAGTACACGAGAGAATCGATCGTCCCGTATCGTTCATATTATTGTACATACGTAGTACGCTGTTTTTGCTGAGTAAAAGTTCGCATATCGAGAAAATGCGCGGTTTTTCTAACCAAGAATCTAAAATTGCTGCACGGCAAAGCAACGAACGAATCGAGAAGGCAAAGCCGGCAGGAAGTAGCGATGGGCGTTTTATAAGACTACGAATATTCGAAGAATTTCGAACATGATTCGAATATTTGCAACTCTTCGTCTTGGAAGTCTCGATCTTCTTCAGTCTTTAAGGTCTTAAGTGTAGCTTTAGAGTAGCGCAAATTATAAAGACGAATAAAATAAATAAACGTGTTTATGACAAGTTGAACGTTCCAAACCTTCGTCAACACCTTATGTTGATGCACTATTTGGACAAAAGTATCGATTGAAGACACCAGAAAAACATTGAATACTTACCGAGCTAATGCAAAAACTACTGAAATTCTCCAAACTATCAAGATATTCCAACATATTCGAGACGTCCAAGAATTCCAAGACTTATCGAGATTTTCAAGAAATCGTATGTTTCGATACGTGTTCAACGTTCCACGTTTCTACAAACTTCGCATATGCAGATGCGATGCGATTCGAGGTGTTTTGAGATCCCATCGCTACAGGGAAGTGTAACAAGTAACAACACGGTGTATACTGCTATCGACGGTCCGTAGTCCTTTCCATTTGCCTTTCTCTCTTTACCTGATCATTGATCAGAGAGTTTTCGGTAAGTAGGGACTCACGAGAGACAATACAGCACCGGGTCCCGGTCACCGTTGGTCCGTCGTTCGTGTTCGCACCTGGTGGTCCAACGTCGGTTCACCAGGACCGGCGACCAGGATTCGTACTTGCATCCTTGAAAAAAAGAGAGACGGAACAGGGGTTCTCGGGTGAAAAGGCTCGTGCTCGGTCTCGTGTGTAGCCCGGCCCGTTGCTGCTCTGCGCCTTTGTCTGTCTCTCTAACTCATTTTCCCCTCTTTCCTCTGATCCTCTTCCCCGAGAAGAATCGTGGAAAGCCTGCGAAAATCGTCGATGCTTGTTTTCGTTGCGAAAGATAGTGTGAATAGAGACTCGAGAAAAAAGAAAAACAAAAAATGGGTACTGTGGAAGGAAAGAGATATCAAAGGGAGGCTGAAGACACGATTGGACAAAACGGTTAGGAAGAGAACAAACCCGGTCGAGAGAAGGGTATTTCGTCATTTAAACTCGTTTCTGACTATTACGCGATCTCTCGAACCGTTTGTGGACACAGCAAGATCGTTCGACTGCTCGTACAACACTAATGTTATAATATGCCTACTAACCAAAGGGATTGGGAAGAGTTGCTCGATCTTAGCGATCTCAACGACATATGGTGGTCTATGATTATATCGGTGACATGACAATTACAAAATTACAAAATTTATATAAGACAAGAAACATTTCTTTTTTTCTTTTTTTTTTTCTTTTCTTTTCTTTCTGGTGGAGAGCGGTGTTAGAAAAAACAGAGATGAATGATAAAAATCTAACGACGAGTAATAGTAACAATATAGTAATTACATCGATATATAGATATATAGATACTAAGAAAACACTACTCGATATATGACACTGAGAATTAATGAAATCGAAAAATAAAAAGGACAATCGCTCTAGTTTATGTATATGTGCGTGTATATATATATATATATATGTAGAAAGAGAGAGAGAAGCGACAAAATATAGTTTCTATGACAAATCTGCCGCACTACCAGATATATCAATAGTCTCGTCGCACTAAATTACCAGTAAGGGCTCTCGCAGGTCAAAATGAATATTTCAACTACAAGCGATATTTATATACATATATAAATGTGTGAGATATGTATATGTTACGTATACACGATCTACAGACAGCGATTATAACCCGTATAGCTTGTGATATCGTTAGATTGCTGTTACTATACAGTTATACACAAATAAACGCAATTCTGCAGCTAGTCGATCGCTATGATTAATTGCAACGCCAGCTCCCATTGCGAACTAACCTATATTATTTAACCTATGAGGAAAGAGGGTACATACGCTATCGATCGAGGAATCGGTTTATTCGTCGGCTCTTTTTAAATCCAAGCCCACGCTAATTTCAACTCAAACGCGATACATACATATATACTTCTTCTTTTAAGGTCATAATATGTATGTACGTGTGTAAACGGTTTTACGCGGTCGTGTTACATTAAACGAGCTGCTCATTTAGACACATGTTTAATCGGGACACGAGGATTATGATATTTAACGCTAGAACTACCAGAGCAATTGAAACGATTATTTCGCAATTTTGCATAGGGATTTTATTTTTCACAGTTTTACCGATCTGCCACGGAGCTTGTTTCTTACAAGCTTGGAATTTGTTTCTTACAACCAGTGAAAAACTTGTAATTAGTTTTCCAATTGTAGCTGTGCTAAATTTAGAATTTGCGACTCTATTGTCGATTCAAAATTAACGTCACAAACATCGATAAAGATTTCGCTAAATTTTGATCGATTTTTGACTAGAAATTATTCTACGATAAGAAGATTGTTTCATGAAATACCTACTGATTTACAAACTTTTGATCGGTGATTTCTAGTTCCTTTGATACAAGTTTTATACGTTAATCGTCTGTAATTTTAGCGTTACTATCATTATTTCCCTTTTAGATTGCCGATTTGCATGTAACATTTTCGCTAATATTTACACGCGAAGATAATCAGGACGTTTAATAATTGCCAGTATTCTAGTCGGCACAGTTTGCACACGCTCGTCCACAGATTAATCAAACGTGACGCGTAATATCATAACAAATCTACTCGTGAAAATCCCATAAATAAAATATAATATGAGAATAAATAATATAATACAAACGACTAAAAATATTTATTACGCTCGTCTCCAAATTAATCGTTGTTTAAATTGTTTAAAAAAGAGTGAATCGTTAATCGACGAAATAGAAAACTGAAAATTCGTTGACAACGAGCAGATCGCTTTCCCACGCTTTTCTCCGACATTGACGAATTGATACGCGGATTAAATCGAGAAACGATAGAAAAGCGGGGAAAAAAGCGGAAAACTTGAGAGGGCTCTGGATGACCCTGTTGCTTCAAGGTTGAGAGGACTGCCTCGAGAGAGGCACGAGGGCCTGCTGATGTCTCTTGAAAATGGCTACCTTATGTATAGTAGCGAATAAAGAGAAGAAGAAGAAGAAGTAGTAGTAGAAGTAGTAGTAGTAGTAGTAATAGTAGTAGTAGTAGTAGTAGAGAGAGAGAGAGAGAGAGAGAGAGAGAAAGCAACGGTATGCAAAAAAGGAGTAATGCTAAAGTAGATTAAGGGCAGTATTCATAGCAGTTACTCGGTCACGAAGATGCCAAGTGTTGCGCAGCTTCTCAGTCTCGTATGCGCGAATAACAATTAAACCTCTTAAAAGCCAAACCGATCAACTTTGCCTCTTCTAGATCTCTCAGTCTCACTGCGATTAATATTCAATATGGAAAATCGGATTATCATTACGATTAGTATTCAACGTCTCAATCAAATGAGAAATGTCTCAATTTTGATGCAAGAACAGAGATTTTATCTACGAATAGAGATATATAAAGGAGACTTATAAAATTGCTTCCTGCAAAATCAAGGTCGGTGGTATCGACACAATCGTCGCTTTCCTCTGTTGTCTCTTGATAAATCGAGGATATCGAACAATGCGCGTGCAAACCCACGTCTTCTCGGCCCACGACAGTTTCGTAGGCGTAACTGCAGTAAACCGGAACAAAAGCAAGGGAGGAAGCAAGGGAGATTCTGTCTGCCTGCTCTACCAATGTCGCAAGTAATAATAAACGATACGAAAATCAGAAATAAAATCGCATAAATCATCGATTTTTATCTAACTTTGAATCATTTGTTCGGAATACTGCGATATGGTCAAAGTCATTTTACTATTTACTTGCTCGCTCGCGTACTTTTATTAAAAATGGAAACGTTTGCTTGAAAAACGGTTCTGCCAATGGTCGAATTTGTATTTATACTATGAGATCTCTGATATCGTGTCATTCTATCGACTCTTTGGTATGGTATAAATGTTATACCATACCTGGTATGGTATAAATAAACACGTTCCCTTAAAACGACGTTGCGCGGACGATATTTGTCTGAAAGCTATTGTTTGCTATTAAATCGTTCAAGAAATGGGAGCTACATCGTATCTGTTGTGGAATTGTTTGCTGTCTGCTGTTTGGCATCCCATGGATGGAATCAATTAATTGGCATCCCTGAACGAGAAAAGAGAAAAAAGCAGAGAGAGAGAGAGAGAGAGAGAAAGAGGAAGAGAGAGAGACAAATGCGATGAAAATGTAAAGAAAGTCAAGAATCTGCAGGGACGAGTGGCAGCTATTTATTCCGCAAGATCGGAATACTTGTTTGAATTAATCGAAAATATCGGCGACATGACTTAATTAATTAAACGACAATCCTTGGCGCAGCGAGATTCTAATCGTTTTAAACGCGAGAGATCGATAAGCGAAAATGTATTTATAGTAATTCTCGATTAATCAATGAATTTTTGTCGAAGTTTATAACGCGTCGTTTGCTATTGAGCGGACCCTTCGAGCGCATAGGATGCTAATTAAGCTGTCGACGTGATTCGAGTTGTAAATTTTATAACCTGCAATGTTGGAAATTCCAACTTCTCAAAAATAGCAGATACACTGCCCGTATCGTAAACTGAGGATAATCTTATATTCTCAACATCATCGATTCGATCTGTCGACCGTGTCGTTGTTGTTGTCTACTTGTACGTCATCGAAGTACAAGCAGTGAAATATGTAGATTTTTACTTTAAGATTATTCAAATCAAATTCTTGGTCTTTCTAATGAAAACGATTTATTACTATTTCAGGCAACTGTATTAATCTTTTAATATCCTAACTATGATAATTTCCAATATGCAAAACCAAGTTACCTAACACCTCGTAAATTAAATGCTCGACTCATGTTTCTCGTTTCATTCATATGCAATGTTCCTCGTTTTGTTTTTCAAACGAAACCGATTGCAAAAAGCAGTCAATAAATCCTAGAACATTTACCACACGGATAATCGACGAGTCTCAAGTCCGACTCTGCGTTAAGCTGGCACTTCTCTGCTGCAATCGGTTGAGTTCGCGAGCATCGTCTGGCAGCCGTATCTTCCTCGTGAGAAACGTGCTCCTTCTGTCGCGAATTAACGAGCATACGTTACGCGGTCGTTGCATCGTCTTAACGAGCTGCAGCACGTGTAGGCGCGCGCCGCGAATTAACGAGCAGCCTTTCGAACGCGCCAGCCGCGTGTCTCGACGTTGATATTTCCTGCGACATTCAACGGAATCGATTCTTACGATCCAAATCGAGTTCCAATATGTTCTTCGCTCGCATCACCGCTTCCGATGCGATCCTAGCCTCTACTTGAGAAATCTGTGTCTCTCTGTCTGTCTGTCTGTCTGTCTCTCTCTCTCTCTCTCTCTCTCTTTTTCTTTCTCGTACAATATAATTCCAAGTCTCGGAGAATCGAAGAAAAACGAAGAGAAGCAAGAGGTAGATCCACCATGTGCGCGACAGCTACATCGACGAGTTGACGACGATTTGAGAACCATCTGCAGAACCGTCTCATCTGACTCTCTAGAATCAAACCCACTAGCCAGCGTCGTCTCATCCCTCGTGTTCCAGGGTGAAACGTTCTCGTTCCCTCGTCGCGTTCCATCTTCCAAGAAGCCGCGGAGCGTACGTTCCACGTACGTGCATGGAAACGCTGCGGTGGCGAACGAACCGGCATGCAAAAGGACTGCGAGCGAGCGCAGTATTGTAGATCTGTTGCTAAACTCCCCTCCCGAGCCGTTCGCGACTCCTACCCTCCAGTGGCTGCTCTTGAGAGACCAGCCAGCAAACTCCATTTCTACCACCGGCTCGAGCCACCGTCTCCCCCACTGCCACAGCCGACACCTCCCCTCGAAGGCCACCCCCAACGAACCTATCTTCCTGGTCAATAACCTCGCTGTACCGTGTGCCGTGTACCCGCGACATAATCGGCTACCATCGCGTTTCGGATCAACGTGCTTCCACATAGCACACGTGTCTCTCCTTTTCTTTTTTTTTTCTTTTTCTATTTGCACCTTCTAAATTTATTTTTGTACGCTGTATAGCAGTTCTGATTTTCTTCTTTAACGTTGGAGTATGTATCGTTCTGTTACAGTTGACGCACAACGCTTCCGGATAATAGTTCGTACTTGAATTTAGAATGCTCTGTGCTAATTTCAAGAGTTCGGTTTCCATCGATCACATTTATCGCGCGAAATATAAAATACTAGCTGAAAACTGGGTACTTTAAAGTAAATACAGCTAAACTCGTAATTAATTTTCGTTTTCTAAAACCAAACAATATCAACGCAGGGTTGAACTTCAGCTCGTAACTTTCTTTCAGTCGTTCCTCTTCCTTATTGGTCAACTTTCGTGTAGGTGCACTAAAGACGTATAGGCAAATTTAGCTCTAAGCTAACTATAGCTTTAATATCAAACAATTCTGCGTAAATTTCGAAGTAAAAGTATTCGAAGAACGGGGATCACGAGCGACGTGGAAAGAAATATAAAAATTGAGTGCCCGGATTGTTCACGCTAGGATTAAATAACGAGTTTGTATTTCTAGAGGGGATGAAAGAGGAAGCGATTGATCGACGAGTATCCGGAGCTCTTATTCTCCCGCGTTGCATCACAGTTTCGTTACTTTTTCACCCGTGTTTCCCTTTCTAGGAGGTGAGAAAAGAAACGACGACGTCGTTTTATCGAGCGTCGCCGACGCGCTACGACAACTTTTTGTTTGCTCGTCTTCGTCTATACTCGTTTCAAATGGAAATTTTAATTCGATTCGGAATTCCTTTACCTTCCGAATCTCCTTTCGTGTCTATCGCGCATCAGAGAACAAGTACGTGCGCTATCTCCGAGGACAAAAATTAACGTGATACGTATCTTCGTTCTTTAAAGACGGCCATATCTTGGTTAAATTGTATCGCGCGTCTCTGCCAACTACCGATACGACGGCAGAAATTTCTCTCACCATCCTGACTATTGATCCTCTCTCTAGCAAGCTGATAGAATTGTTACAAGCTTCCTTCCTTCGAAACGTGTTCCTGCGTTTTCCCCTCAACTGCAGCAGCGAGTATTCTACGGCTGTTGTGTTCTTCGAAATTATAACAGACCGATCCAGATTCCGTAGACGCGACAATTTCAATGAAATTTCGTAATATTGTCTGCTTTGAAAGCATACAAAAACGAACGAGGCAGAAAATTTTGTTGAGGCTATAGAAGAAATATTCTCTTAGAAATGGAACACGCGAATAAAAATAATAAGAAAAACGCGATCGGATCGATAAGAGAATTTTTCGAGGGCGAGAACGATGTTCGGCGAAGAGAGTGCCATCCATAGGGTGGCGCCATCTGTGCCGGTTGTCGGGAAACTCGTCTTAAAAATCACCCCCCTAAGATCAATACACCGTACGGGTAGACAGTAAGTCTATGGAACGCGAACGAAATGCCCCAGGAGGTTACATCTTTTAACTTTCACCGCTTTTCTTGATAATTTAGAGACATGGTGCAAGCAGAATCCGGGTACAGCGTGTGTATAATAATTTCTGGAGCACGACCATGTGCATAGTTCGAGAACTTAATTGTAAAAATTCAGATCTTTAATTGATATCTCCCTCTCCCTCCCTCCCTCCCTCCTCTCTCTCTCTCTCTCTCTCTCTCTCTCTCTCTCTCTCTCTCTCTCTCTCAGACGATCTATACCTTTCCATTTCGAAATTCGAATTGACCGATCTCCTCTGCTGAAGCAAGTATATTCTCCGACGTAGTTGGAAAATGGAATTGAAATATGTTATTAGAATTGCGATTAATAAACTGTGAATATCCACGCAGATTCAGATTATCATGACGTTTCCACTAGAGAGATTGAATCCAAATATTATAATTAACACGCTGTACTCTGGACATTCCGTACAATCCTGCGTATTACGTACATTTTCTACGTTCGATTTTTTCACGTATGCACAAACATCCGTAATCTGATTAGCTTTTCGTTCGCGTTTCGCCTAATATTCCACTGTTCGTAACAATGCCGAGCAAGGTTTCTCTGTTTACGGACGAATCGGCGGACGCAGGTGTTCGAACGATTTAGAATATTACGCGCTTTGGAAGCCATAGAAGAAAAAGGAAGGAAAAAAGGATGCATCGTAAACGAGCGAGGAAGACCCGTGAATTCGGGTCAGGCATTTGGCTTACGAGGGTAGTTTCCAAAGGTTTCCTCTCTCTTTGGAATCTCCGCTTTGCGGCTTCTAACGAGATAATTTGATTTTCAGGTTGCACAAAGCACTGTTTTCTCTCTCTCTCTCTTCCCCCTCCTGTCTCTCTCTTCCTCTCCTTCCTCTTTCCGCCCCACTCGAGATCTCTTATGTTTTCATACAAACTTTTTTCACCGCTTAATCGGCAGCAAAGTCAGTACGCGGCCGATCGATCGATCGATCACCAACTGTATCGCGAGTACGATGTATCGTTTCATTAGATCACCGCTTTCGACATGGTTCCACGTAGATTTTTAACGAATTACGGTTTTTCGATAACGAAAGTTTGAAAAACGCAGCCAACGATGGGCAAAGAAAGTTTTTAGGTAGAACACGATGGAACAGAATAGCCATTGTTTGGAGTTTCAGCGATATTCAAAATGCATTTGGAATAGATTCAAGTTACATACGTGTGCAACCTGCTACAATAACGATCGATCACCATTTGTTGGTATACTTTCTCGCGGTGTGAGCTGCGCAAATAATCGTTTTAAAATCGAGCACAGTGCAACGAGCATAATTAAACTTATCGTAGCGTCGCACGATTTAGTTTTCACCGGTAATGTTTTTTCACGCTCCAAACTCGCGTTTTATGGCATAATTCCTCGTGGAGAACACGTAGAATTTCAACTGAAATTCTACGCATTAGTCTTCTGAATTAGTCGCGTCTAATTTGCGATTTGCCAGTCCAGTTTGCGTTGAATTAAAATTAAACGGTTCACATTGTAACGTCAGACCTTAATCGCATCTCTGTGCGCGTGTTTCCATTAATTAATTCTTTATCCTAATTTCCATCGTTGCAACGTACAATGAAACTTTGTGTGATAAATGAAAGAGTCGTTTCTGTAATTTGAAAATCATTATTTAGAGGCACGACAAATAGAGAGATGGTTACATAATTTGTCGCAAATCACTTGTCCCAAAGGTAAAAGGCGACTCGGTTGGCGGCGGATTAATTCACGAAATCCCCTCCTTCGCCGCCAATTCGAACGATGGCGCCGCCATTATTTGGCATTCTTCGTCCCTGCCGCATTTAAGCCTCAGCAAAGAACAGCAGTCAGGTAAGCACAAAGAACGCGTAAGACAAAACCATCGAGGGCGAAATCCTCGCTTCGTCGGATCGTCGAAATTCTTCAAAATCGCTATATTACCTTCACATCCTCTCGCGTCGTTCTAAACAAAGTAACAGATTTTCGAATTCGAGCTATGGCAAAAATGATTCCTCCAGGCTTTCTCCGTTTTCTCGTCGTCGAAAAAAATTGTCAGGATGGCTGTTGAATTTTCAATGTATGCTTCAGCAGAGGAATGAAACTGGAATTAATTAAGGCTCGACGACTATGGACGCGCACTTGTAATTATAATTGCCGCCATGCAGACGGTGTCGCATCACTCTACGAGATCTACGATCATTAGAATCGCGAATCGAGCGTCGATCAATACGAAGAACAACTGGACCTTTCATTTCAATATCGTTGCACCGCGAATGATACTACTTCTGCAGTTGATATCAAAAGCCATCGTTCTGAAATAAAATTCTTTTCCTTTCTTATCGATCTTTATACCATGATATAATACCGTCGAATTTACTAAAAGTATTCCCTCGGTGATATTGACCACAAATGAATTTAAAAGACACACACAATTTCCTGGTGATAGAAAGTTGCACCGTCTTTCGCGCAGTTCTGGTGACTCGAGCATTTTTCCAGCGAGCATGAAACAATCATGCAGGCTGGATGATTGTTCGAGAAGCGCGTTGTGCAGCAGAACGGCGAGAAACACAGGGCATGGTTTAATATTGACAATGGCAACGACAAAGTTCCTAACGGGACTGGGGCTGAGGGTTTACAGAGGGGCGATGGCACGAAGTAAGCAGCTTATTGCGAGCGACGCAGTATGGATTTTCACCGACGTTGCTGTTTGACGTTGACTTCTATCCGATAGTTGCTGCGCAGTCGAGACATCTCTACCGAAAAACTCTTACATCGCTGGATGAAGGCTGGCATATCCGCGAAAGCTTCTTTCCTTTGTACCCTCCCGAACATCGAGACCAACTTGGTCAACTACTATACTCGTTCCTGACACTTTGCTGTCGTTTCGTTGCACGAGAGATGTTTGGATAACCGTCCACTCTGTTGCTTCGTGCATCTCCTCTTCCTTAGTTCTATCGCTTTCTCCCTTCTTTTTAACAACGATCGTCGGACGTGTATTTTAGACTACGGTTATAGCAAAAGAGTGTTTCGACGATCAGTTATTCCGATGAATATATCGGAAGAAAATAAATATGCATAGAGAATATCAAAGAATATGTAGAAAATGTTTGTAGATAAAACGATGAAAGAAATTGGACTACGATGTCGGCTCGGGATAAAAATCTAAATAAGTGACATAGAATATGAATAGGATTTCGGTTGTTGCGTTAACAGAATGTGAAAGACGAAGCGTGAGTAAGTAAAGTACAAAATAAAGAGAAAGCTACGTCAGCTCAAGGACATTTTTATACGCAAACCTTTTACACCGCTTTGATGTCTACAATCTCTATAAACATCCTTACATATCTTCCGAGACTCCTTATAGATTCTTACGCATGTATGCATACATTTTGATCTCTGGGCGTTTTGTTCGTCAAAACAGTAGTTCATCGGATCAGAACACACATCCATTGTGACCATAGCCTTATACATATGTTGTCACAAAGTGACGCCAACATAGTATAACCTTTAACATGGTTCCTTCGTTTTCAGATAATCAAACGGCACAAGTTGAAGCCGGCGATTCACTTGGACAATCGGTACCGGTTAATGAGAAACGAGCCTATGCTGGACGCGGACGGAAATGAAACCGATCAAATCGGCGAGGACGAAACTGCGCCACCTAGCCCAGAGGAAATACTCGCTATAATGGAAGAAAAGGGTCACGATTATTTTACCAAGCGTTTACCACGGTTAAAGATTACGGAATAGAAACCTTGTATCGCGTTCGAATTATTTTCTCAAATACTAATAAATAATTTCTCCTTTCGAATTTACGTTCAACTAAATGTAAACTTAAGGGGCTATTCTAGTCTACAGATTTGAAAAAATCGAAAAATTTTTTTGTTCAAATTTCCAAAGTTTAGACATTCAAGAATATGCCCTTAAAAGGATTTTTCAAAATTTCGATTACTTTATGAGTTACAGCCATTTTTGTGATGCGACATCTGCTCCGGTCCGACCGGAACAAATGAACAATAGACGGTAGACGCTGCCCGAGTACGTACGTATGAATACCCTCATAAAATCTTTATTGTATTTTATCCCTTTTTAATGTATTTGTAATTCAATAATTCAACTGTAACGATGTTTGGATTCTAAAACCCAAAATAATAACGGAAATTCGTCAATATGGACTTTTGCTCCGAAGCACATCTATGCAGGAACGCAGACAATTCAAATTTCTACTTTCCTCGTAGTACGTATTTTTAATGAAGGTTTTATACCCATATTAAAAATCTTGTGGTCAAAAAGTGTCATGGGAATCATGATTGGCCCAGAAGCTCATGCGTTCGCAATCAGGCGAGACGAAGTTCGCATCGAGCGCTCTGAACTCCGAGCTTCAGAGGCATCAAAAGAAGCCACGACTGCTCGTCCCCATAAAAGAACTTCGGAGAATGAGGATTTTGAAGTAAAGGAAGGTTTCTTGTATAGAGCAGGAATCACCGATTAAAAATATGTAAATATGCTGTACCATTCTACAAGTAAAATTGCCAGAAACTTGTCTCAAAACTTTAAACGCGTTTTTCTCGAAACTACTTTTTTCGAGTTGGCGTGCACGATATCTCAAGTTCTAATGAACCGATTTATTTGAAATTTGGTGTGAATGTTTTTTATACATTCCTCTATCGCCTCAACCACGCTCAGATCAAAATTTTTAATTTTACTATGTTTAAAAAATTCAGAATTGCCAAAAAAACATGCCAAAAAGGAAAATTTTTTTTCAAACGGTCGCCATTTTATGAAAAAATATTTTTTTTACTTCTCCAAGGTTCATGCTATAACCGCATTTATACTAATTAAGAATCCGTTCGGTTTTTTTGCTTCATATGTCCAGAAGGGTTGAAATCATGCACGGCAAGATACCGTTTTTTTGGATCCTCCACTTTGCCAGCTCATAACTTTGTGAATTTTGAGCTTTTTTCGGTTAATTTTTTATGTAATCTTAAAATATCAATAAACAAATGATAAAAAAATGGATAGTAAAAATATTTTTTGTTTCGTTTGTACAGAGCTTCAAAACCCGCCCGAATTTCATGCGTAGACTAGAATACCCCCTTAACGCATCTATTTTGTTACATCGTGGAATCCAGCTTGTTGCACAGTAGAAAAGAAAAGAAGTATAATTTTACGAGCGAAGAATGCTAAGATATCAGGTTTTATAAGTTGACGTATGACCTGGCTAGAAGGAAATAATATTTTTTTCAAGATATAGGCCAACTTTTTCCACGCGAAAGAAGCGTACACGTTGTATCCATGCGGAAGAGGACCGCGTAGCTGGTACGCCAGGTGTGTGGTAGTTTGTAGAAAGCGAGAAGCGAGCAACCCTCTTTTGATGTCCGATGGTAGCTATCCAACGTAGGTAGGCAGCTGTTGCACGTTCCACTACGAGATTATAAAGAGCTGTATCGTGAAACGATGCTTCGATGAAAATTCTCGACACTTCCAACTATGCTCCGCGTATACACAAAGACAGTAATATCCTCTCGTTTTTCGCGCTTCTCGTTACAAAGTTCCAGAGTTTCGGTATTCTATTCCGTTTCGTTATGGGAGATTCGGTCTGCTGTTGAAATTTTTTTTGCTGCATAATTCTTGCTGCGCGAATATGCATTATTCACGTCACTTCAGCATTTCTATACAGTCTCGAGAAGACTGGACAATTTTAATTTTCGTTGGAATCTGTCGATACGTTAGACGCATTAAACTTCACAAGACAGATATTTCTCGATCTACGGATCCAATAAGGGCGATTTGATAAGGAAAGAGAAAGCTAGTCAATGAATGTCAATCAAGCAATACGTATCTCGTAGACCCACGTCATTCATATTTACTTCCTTCGTAAACTCGCTTTAATCAGTTACATGGAGAAGAATCAGTTAATCCGTTGTTCGGAATTACCAATCTCTTGGACACTTTCTTTATTTAGAATTTCCTATGTTTTCACTTATCTTCGTTAAAAATAAATTACATTGTATTTACGTTTGAAAGAATCAAAACCGAAACCAATTTAATTGAAATCGACTTGTCCTTACTAATATTTAATTCTTTATTTACAGTAGCTTCTGACGATTCGTATTATGTGGAAACAAAAATTGTCACGTACCAAGCAATTAAATTCAGCAATTTCCAAACGATAATTCACGCTCGGTTCTCGAATCGAGCGTGACTAAGACAGATTAGCGGACAGCGAGAGATACGAGGCTCTATCCCGGTCGAAAATTACGTAATACGTGGAGAAATACGTTCGAATGAACATTGACCGGAATGGCGGCCTCGTCTATTCCCGATATCGATGTCCCATAGACGGGTTAAATCGTTCGCACACACCGCGAACGTTTCTAATAACCAGATAATTTCGCAACGATAATACAATCCAGACCTCAATCTATGATCTCACCCCGTTCACTGGGGTATAGCGTGCTACTTCGAATTAGTTTTGGATAATTTCCAGCACTTTGTAACTAGCATACTAACAAACGATCGTGTGCTTTATACGAATAAAACGCTCGTCGTCGCGTGCAATTTGGATAAAATCCAAAGCGTTACGCGATTTCGTCCGTTATCATTTTATTCCAAATAAGAACGCGATTATATTCCGAGTTTCCTGGTTTCTTGCACGATGCATTCTTAACGATATCGCTAGAATTCTTTTCCTCCATTAGAGAAATCGATAAGCAGGGGTAAAATACTGTTTCTTCGTTAAAAGTACAGGTATATGGGTAGGATTCTTCGGCATTAGCGGTACTAAGAAAGGTACTGGCCAACACTTCGCAAACAAGTTGGACTCTGAAACTGTGTCATTGGAAACACAACCGACCATCGCAGGACTATGGCTTAGTTCCGATATAACTAGTATATAACAGGATCTTCTATAATGACTATATGAAGGTCAGGCCAGGTGATAGTCTGTGCAAAGCGATTAAGAGAGGCTCCCTTAATGTGGCGGAAGGTAGGAAGGTAGGTAGCGACAGCTGTTACTCGTCCCTGCACGAGGCCATACATCAGAGCTATACATTAGACAGCGTGTTTGGATCGTTCAACGCGGTTCAGCAAGTGGACCCTTCCACGAGGTTGCAGCCTGGACCAGGCCTGCGTTACCTCCGACATCGTCGTCGGGGGCAGCATGTGCCTGGACAAAGAGCTCATTCAGCCACGGACAATGGCCTTGGCTGGAGAGGCCGCTGCAACAAGCCTGTCTCCTGCCTGTCCGCCTATGCCTTCTCTGTCTTCTCTGCACATGGCCTGCAATCAAGCTTTCAGGATACTATTTTTCCACTCGATCCGATGTATCGGGCAATCGTCATCGATTAATTAACACATTCACGACCATTTTGTATCGAATCGATTTCATCAGGTTGAACGCGGATTAACAACGACAATTATTCCGTATTGAATCGATTTGACCGGGTTGAATGGTAATGTGTATTGTTATAGTATAATGGTGTACAGTGAGACTATGTTAGAATATGATTTCGAGATTAGGAAAATTCAATTATGTAAGCAAATCCAAATGTTGTGATTGTGCGATGAATGTGCGAGCAAGTTTGAAGCTTCGGTATTTCACGCTTCGCACGAATGTAAATATCGTAACGGAAATAAAAATATTCGCACACCAGAGTAAGATCCAGAGCAACTTTGCGATATCTTTCTTAGAGAATAACAAATTATTAAAAGAAACAAAGAGATACTAAGGTTGCTATTTCGTATTTTCCTCGAATCGTCACGTCTGTCCTACGCGATGAAGGTTGCTAACTGCTTTCTCGATAATGCAAGTACCGTTTTTCTGTCCATTCTATTGTCTTCGTCGATCGAGGCTATAAACGAGTGACAGAATGCAAGTCTAACGGATCGAAAGTCGACAAATGAAGAAAGAGATCGAAAGATGTCAGCGAGGTTTCGCATGGACAAATAGAAAGGAAGGAAGGATAGAAAAAGAGAAGCGTTCGTGTTCCTTTTTTCCGTCCATTTCGAAAGGCCCTTTTAGCGAGCAATTTACAGGCTGATTCTCAGACCTGCTATACCATACAGCGTACAGTAACTGACGGTGCGCGAAAGCGAGAGCGAAAAGGAAAGAAAACAAATTCGCTCGCCGAAGCGGGAAAGTGAATCGACGCCACTGTTCGCGACCGAATATGCCTCGTTTATGCTCTTTCTTTCTCTTCTGCTTACCTTCTCGCGGCAAAATGTAACCTCAATCGCATGGTTGCGACAGTGTCTCACGTAGTCCAATGGTCTCTGTCTAATCTAGTAATATTATAGTTCTTAGTTGAAATGTTTTAGTAAGGTAGAAAAATAAAAGACTGAAAAACGTCGCTAATAAGAAAAATAATATCGTAACTATTCTCTCCCAGGAACTTATCTATTTCGTTTCAGATATCTTCAGTTTATCATATCTATTCTAATATCTATTTCTATTTCGATTGCTTAAGCTCCGTTGGTTTTTTCAAATGGTTTCATTAAAATTCGTAAAAGCGAAGACGCAACAGTTGCGTTTATATCCTACTAACGAGAGTCAGATAGCTAAATTTCAGATAATTAACCGTTTAAGTCCCAGGGATCATTGAAAGATAGGGCTGAAAAATCCCGAACAGCGCCATAACGCTTATTTTAACCGATTGCGAAGAGAAACAAGCGATACAATAGCGCTCGTCATATTTGTTACTTTATGGAATACATCTATATTATTATATATGTGTACTATTAGTTTATAAATATTTCAAGTTTTGTTCAATAAAAATTATTGAGAAGATAACTATGAAATGCAAAATACCGTTAGTCGTTCGTGGCGTTCAAATGTACTGGAACTTTTCGACACAAAATCTAAACAGCGCGATCGCGCTACTTGGGACTCAAACGGTTAACCTCTTAGGTACGATACGCCACTATAGTGATTTTCGTGGATGTCATCCTATATTACGACGCGCCACTATAGTTGCTCACTCTACTGACTCATTCGCTTACCGTTTGAACCATCTGATGTTTTTTATTTGTCTTGCTTCACACTTTTTTTGCCCTCACATTTTATAACAGTGTTAACAATATACAGACAACATATAGTCTTTGTTTTTGATATGCCAGTGTCAGGTATCAATTGTTGCTTTTCGTTAAAATAAATAAACCATTATTAGATGCTCTTTTTAACATGCCGATCCTTATCCTTATAATTTTTTAGAATCTTCAACCTCAAAATGTCGCTTCAAAATAGAAAATTAAGAGCAATTTGACAGACACTATCGCGCTATGAGTGTGAAAATTGTAACGTGGGTCTATGTGTCGTACTGTGCTTTAAAATATATCACACTCAATTATATTATTAATTATTAAAGTAAGTTATTAAAGTTAAAGTACATGCATCGCACTTTTAAGAAAAATTATAATTTAGTTATCAAAAACTTCGTTCCAATGTGCTTGCATGAGAAGGGCATTATCCGTCACACATTACAGTGGTGTGTATCGTTTACGCGTAATTCGTGTCAAAATTTACCCTATAGAGAAACAGCCCGGCGCAAAAACCGTACCTAAGAGGTTAAGAGGACACAACGTATGCGTGAATATCAGCAAACGTATTAAATCGCTACTTCGTTAAAACTGGAAAGAATTTGAAAAGTTTGATACGCAAAGGTAACACGCACGTGTGGTGAATCGGCTCAATTCGCGCGGACATTCCATTAGAAACAACGGCGAACTTTAATTTCCGTTGAAAAATCGCAAACTTGTTACCTCGTCCCGTTAATTAATCGCGTCCGGAACAGCAAAAACCGTTCCAATCTTTTTTCTAAACGGATTAACACTTGTTGATCGAGATACGCACGTTCCAGGCTGTCGCTGGTTTAATCGTGGCGCGTTTATCGTCACGCGAACGCACAGAACAAGCGTTTATGTTCGCTGTACAATAGTCAACGTGATTTTTAGGAGGAACATCAGCGAGTTTGATTAATACGTCTTTTCTATTCGCATTATCGCTCTCCGAATGAAAACGGTAGGAAAGTAGTCGATGTAGCAGCTATTACGGTGTCTCTCGATCGCGGTCACTATTCTTTTCATTTTCACCTCGCTACTGCTCGGAAAGAACTTTCGCTGGAGTACGTAATAAAATCCTTGCTGGTTCCCCTCTCTCTGTCGCGCTCGCTGCTAGAAGGGAGCACTTCAGAAGAGTTTATATGGCGGATCTGGTATACACCATCGGCGCGCGTCTGGCAAAAGAAAGGCATGCCACTTAAAAAGGGCGTGGTGTGCTTTCTCGTGTTCCACGGGAATAAGTACATCGCAAATACGTGTTATTCCTCTGTGAACGTTTCGACCACTGTGCGAATGCTATTCGTGGAAAAACAGTGCGATCGTGGCCCGACTACGAAAGAAAAGAGAAGTCTAACCAAATAAACTCTTTGTTTCGGTTGAAAACTACTTGAAACTCGCGGATCTTTTTTGAGCACATAACGCTACAGATACCACTGAATGAAAACTTGGGCTTATACCTACAATCACGTGCTATATCTATTATTACATTAGCGTTGCAAATATCAATGACAGTATCGTTTACTTCGACAAAATCTTTCGTCAAGTAAATATAAAAAACATGTAATAGTTGCGAATTTTTTATTGGTAACATCCAACTTATATTTTGGTAAATTTCTTCTTTTCGTTGCCTAAGTCATACCATAGATGTTTAATGATTATTCACCTCCGTAAATTTACTTATCACAGGAAAAAAGTAAATTCCAAAGATACAGTTAGAAGGTACGATTTTTCATTTATAGAATAGATCAGCATAGTTGTAAGCCTCATGTGTGACATGATAGACGAAGACGAACTCAACATCGACTGAAATCATATACATTCTTAAATAACATAACTGCCGGTCGTGCCTCGTTTGCCAGAAGAGACAGTGTCTTGGTAAACGAAGCGGTTTACGCTTAACCGCTAATTTAATTCTCATTGCACTCCACTTTCATCGCGTAAACGATCCCATTTCAATTTTAAATCGATTTTAACAACTTTCTCGTTGTAAAAATTGCACATATATCGCGAGAACCAACAAACACCCAAGTATTAAGAGTCGTTAACGTAACTAACAACGTTGTAACTCGGTTACGTTACCGTTGCTCCGTTATACAAACTCGTTACCAAGTAATCTGATAACGAGCCAGTCAATTAATTAAACGCGATATGAACTTATTGTCACGCGAATTGTATCAAATTCCAAACCAGCCAATAACCGCGTCATCGAAATTGCTCGCCCGACCGCTTCAAACCGCGCCATGTTTAAAATAACTATCCGCTTCTCAGCTGACCTAAACCACGCGATATAGCAAATATAGACAGTTATGTAGCAAACTAGAGAAAAGAAATGGCACTAAAGGCGTATCGAGCATGCGTACAGTATTTGAAAAGACTTCGCAGAGTCCCATTCTTCTTCTAGGTACTGGTTGCATGAGCCGGCAGAAAAACGGAGTCAGACAGAACAGCGTGAGATGCTAAACAAATGAGAAAACCGCAGGTAGAGAGATAGAAAGAGAAAGAGGTTAGTGGACAAGGGGCATCGGGCCCCTTGAGAGGAATCACAAGGAGAAGGAGACGAGGGGATAATCGACGGGAGATCGCGGCGAGAGAGGAGAGAAAATAAAGAAAAGAGTAAAAATCGGGCGAGGTGAAGGAATGCTCGGCCTTGGCGCCTACCGGCTGCTCGAAGAGGCCTCGCAACCTCGTCTGTCCGAACGAGGAGGCTAAGGATAGAAGTCGCATCGCGCCGCGACTCTCCTCGTGTAGGTACTTAGGTACTCGGAGAGCAACATTTCCACCAGTGTGGGAGTGTATGTACTCGCCGAGAGCAGCCGATCGTGACAATGAAATTCGCGGACGATGAAAAGAAGGCGAGATTATGTAGGGTAGAATCGCCCTAATCCGAAAGAGGATTGACTGCACTCTGGTCTAGATTGCTAGACATGTTGGAGATGGCGCGTTTGACGATATCTTGGTATTTAATACCTTGATGAAATGTTCGCAAATATTAATAAAAGAGATGCAATGTTACAGTCGGGAAGAAGTTTAGAGTGGGAAAGGGTTTTAAATGGAAGGCAGACTGATCTGTCGATCAACCAAATGTAATATCAGCCTTTTGTGATGGCAGTCAATAAAGTCAATGAGGCGAGCTAAAGGAAAACGCCTTGGATGAAAATTCTATAACAGGATTCGTAGAATAGTAGGGTTCACAAAGTATTGTGAATGCATGCAGGTTAAAGACTTCTTCTCGACCGAACACTACATGGTAAACGTAGTTTACCAAAGAAGCTAAGGTACGTGGTACGCGTTACCTCATCGAGTTACCAACAGATGTGCGGATGTTGTAACAAAATATATTTATAGAAGTTACATTTTTTGGCGGTAACGCGTGCGTTAAGTAGTTAGATCGGTGTAGTCGATTATAAATCCTGTCTTATTGATTTTTCAAGTACGAGCGTACCTACACGCTAAAATAAGATTGACGTCGTCCATTTATACATTCCTACACTCCATCTATTTATACGTTACAGGAGTTTATGGATAGAACGAAATTCTTTACCTTGCACCCTCGTATGTTATTCTTAACGTTCATTAGCTACACCGCCAGCGATAGTCATCGAATTTGATTTGATATTTCATCAGGCCGATAACCATCTGACGTTTATTAGATTCCGCCGCCAATTCTGCCGAAATTTATGCCGACGGCTTTAATAACGCCTGAGCGAGTGCACGATGAATTTAAATTGAACGCAGCAATGTACCACGGCGCCGCCGTGAAACGTGTATTTCGAAAATGGCGCGCGTTCGCAGGCTTTCGTAAGCGACCGCGTAAAAAGAATTTACCGTCGCGCGCGCAGTTAATCGTATCGGTATACTTAAAACATCGACGCTTTTTACTGCGAAATGCACGGATAGATTTCAACTAGAACTTTTTCCATCTGCAACGCATCAATGATTTCTTTGTGAACGGAAATGGTATCGACCACAATTCTGTTTCAGATACTTTCATTTCTCAGAAAGTAAGAATTGGCAGATCATTTTCTTACGTTCCGAAAAACGATGAGAAAGATACCGCAAAAAATTATCGAGATTTGTACGCATCCTGCTAGGAAAATAATCCAACGATACGTAAATGAGAACGAACGGAAAGGAAAACAGAATATAAAAGTCCTATCCAGCATTCCAAGCTCGTAATTTATGAACGTCGATAATTGAATTTCGTAGCATCGAGTACAGAGAGAACGGTTGTTACGAAATTTTCTTCCAATTATGAAACTGGTGAGTCGATAGCGTTCGAGCGAACGTAACGGAAGGATTCGAGAGTAAAATGTTTCCTTGTTCGTTCGGCTTTGTTAGCGCGCACCACGGCCCACGGATTCTAAGCCAGCTATAAAGAAAATCTCGGACGAAGGGGAACGCCGACAGATATTACCAGCGCCAGGCTAAAAAATTTGCGATCCCACTATGGTGTTACATATGAGACGAAAGTGAAACAGACGGCGCTGTTTCCGTATTCGGTAATTATAGAGACTTGATGGCCGTAAGAAAATCAAGATAGTACGATAAATTGTAGAAAATAAGATTAAAAATGGGAATTCGCACGAACTTTATTTTTATAAATAATGAGACGAGTTTTAGTACGTTTAATAGAGGCAACTAAAATTAATGAAACTAGATGTCGATCATTTGGCCCCGATTTATAAATGACAAAAATTTGCATGCCCCATTTTTATGATCGCGTCAACAGAGGTGGATTCATAAACGCGTTTGTGTTTGAAAAAGAGTAAATTAATTTCGACGCTAGACGGAACAAGGTAGAGAGATGGTATATAAATTTACACATCAACTCTGGCTGTCTCAACTTTGGATACGGGAGCCCGCTTAACCTGAAAGAACGGCGAGTTTTCCCGACGAAATTTGATTTACGACAAATGGGTTTGTGTTAGAGCACCAACCACGGATAACTTGACCTAATGCACATACGAAAGAACAAGCGTTTTTCACTTGATCTATATACCGTCGAATTTAAACACGCCATTCATTTCGGGTATTTTTTATATTCTGCTAGCTTATTCACTAAGTTACTTCAATCTCCACCGTTTTACAATTCATGATTTAGTACTAAGCATGTATACAATTTTCGATCCAACGAACACCCGTTTATTGTTGCGGAAAAGTCTGAACTCGTAACGATCGTTAATTATACAATATTGTATTAAACCAATTACCATCGTGCCGCATTTACGAGGACCGAAACAAAATAACCAGAGACTGCCTCGTAGTAATTAAAGAAAACTACTTTTCAGATAAGACTCGACCCTAACCTTTTTAAACGCGCCATCATAAGCCGTGCTCTTATCTTAAGATTGCATTATTAATTTGTCTGGCCAGTCTTCATTAACCAGGCACAAGAACTTTAACTCGAGCAAAGAGTACAAAGCCTCGATCGTTCGATCTCCGACGGAATTCCATTACGTAGAATCAATTAGACGGAGCACTAAGTTGCGTTTTTTAAATGCTGCTCGATGTCACGTTTCATCGTCGAAGTCGCATGAATCGATCGCTTAAGCCGCATTTTTCGTTTTCGGAGAAAGCATTTCTCGAAACGGTGTTCCAAACGATGTGTTGCATCTTGCATTCAGCTCCGGTTTTCGATGCTCGATTGCATGTAGCAGTGATGTAAATGCATCGTGACACAGTTAAACAGGGGAAAAAAGGAAAAAGAGCGGATAAAGGGAAGCAGGAGAGAGAAAGAAACAGAAAGGAAATTCTAAAAAGCATTACTTTGCGCTTTCGAGGGACGTTCATCGAAATCCATCAGGCATACGATTTTCATCGCACGAGTACCGGGGCTTGCAACGACGCAAGTCGAAAACGTAACTCGCTCGCCGTTTTTCGATGGCTTTCAAGTATCAAACGCCAACGCTTTTCGAGAGACGAAGAGCGATCGTGACTCGCGAACGAGATGAAAGAACCAAAGAAGGAAAGAAAATACCGACAAGTCAGTCGAGCAACGAAGTTCTTTAGAGAGACTGGCGGACACGAATGTAATGATCTTACTCCTTTCGAGTATGAGTCTAATATATCAATTCAGACCTCTTAACGAGTAATTGTTTCAGATCGAAAGAAATCTGGTTTTAAGGTATACGAGTTATTGCGCACGAGACTGCAGGAAGACCCAGATCGTATGTACGTATAACACTGTACGAAGGTGAAACGAATCTAGTAAGTCGATGCTCGAAAAACATTTCGATCGAGTCACGTTACCGAGCTGCGTTACGCAAGTCATTGTCGTCGTAACGATTTAAATCGATACATTTGATCCCACTAAACCACGATATTCAAGGTTGCATGTTCAATTCGATTACAAGAAACGTGCTATGTAAACGAAAATTCCTCGATTGCTTCACGAATAATCGCTGATACATACTTGGGAATTTTGAAGTCGTTCTTTCGACAGCACGAAATACTTTCTTGGCTACTGAAAGAAAGCTAAAATTTACCGTGACTTCCAACCTAAATCAGAGTGAATCCACACCTTCGGTAAAGTCACTGCCAATGAGACCGTGAAGCGATTTCGGCGACGCCAAAAAACGCCACGACAAAATCGTTAATGGACCGTCGAAGTATGGAGTGTACAATTCTGGTTACTTGTCGCGGACCGCGTGTTAATTTAGGCCGTAAAATTAGTGATCGTCCAAGGCTGCTTTATTTCTGACCCGAAGTCTGGCGCGAAAGCAACATCTTACGGACGCGTACGCAGACACAGAGAAACAAAAAGCTCTTTTCCCTTGTACGACTTTCGTCGACATTTTTCTCGCGTGTGTTAGAAAATTGCGTGCAACGTGAATTTTTAACGAGAACTTTTGGACGAACTTGTAGCTGCGAACGTATATCCACCGGTTACACAGAAATAACGTTTTTCCGGGTGAGCGACTCGAACAAACGGAAACCTACGCTATTGTAACGAATAAATCTTTGGAGCGCGATCCCGGTGCTCGATTCGATTCAGTTCGATTATCGAGCAGAAGTCGAACCGAAAGCGCGCTAGTTCGCCAATAAAAGAGAAAAGTGAACCGTCTCGGTCCAACGAGCGAACGGCGACGAGTGCGTGTTCCGTCTACCATAATTTGCTTTCGACATTCTTGATCTTTATCTCGGCCATGCGTACGTAGTGGAAATTTAATTTCTACGGAAAATTTTATTTTTTTGGAGAATTGAAACGCTAAACAGCGAACAATCGAAGAGTTTGCGGCGATAAGGTGACAGTTTCGATATTCAAACTGCGTTTATTGAAAGGTGCAGAAAGTTATAAGTTTCGTATGAAGATGGCATATAAAAAATGTAACGAATGCGTTCTTATCGTGTTAATGTAACTTAATCCAGCATAGTTTTTCCAATTTTGCGAATGTAAAGCGTAAAACATATTTTATGGAGGTTCTCATATCTTTCAATATGTTGTGAAGATCTTTTATCTGCTTCTTCGGAGAACCTGTCTAACTTCCACTTTATTAGAGTGAACGTGTATGTATAGGCTTGGACGTGTTGAGTGAAAGCGGACATTTCGTGAAAAATCGATTGTAAGTGAGCTCTGTACGAGGACGAAGGAGAAAGAGAGTCGATCTACGAGGCGTGGCACTAAATCGGACTTTAAATTGCATCCGCTTTGTTTCCTTGTTTCTATTCAACATTACGGACGCAACGTTTATATCCGTAATAGTATCCTCTATTCTCGTCAAAGCTGTGAATTTTACTTTTCCATGGGGGAACATTAATTTCTGGAATAATACCTACGATCTACTCCTACGTATCAGACATTTACATCCGTCGCCTACGAACACCGCCGAAGAAGGTCAAATTTGTATGACATTTCGCCTACCTTGAACAGTACTTTAATTAAAGTTGCGCAAATTAACGATATTTAATATCGCGATTTAATAAAACGAAAATAATTTAATCACGGACAGAACTAGCCGCGAATGGCTCTAATTGAATACCTCTCGTTCGCGGGATCAATAAATCGGGCGATAAAATTTCTCGAGCGAACTGACGACGATTTATTCCCTCTCGATTGCTCGAATGGTGGATGCACCCGGTATATATCGCGAAGGGAAGTTCTCGGAGTCGAGTCGAGCTCACTCGTAGAGGTTGTAGATCAGAAGAGAATTACGAACAGGGGAAAGAGACACAGAAGGGGTAGGAGAAAAGGAACAGAAGAGAAGGAAGGAAGAAGGAAACACAGAGGAGGGGGCGGGAGAAAGAGGGAAGCCAAAGGAGAAAGAGAAGCCCGATAGTGCCACCACGTGCATCGACCGAGGTCTTTGTCTCTGGATACCAGCGGTGGTTGGCCGATTTCTCTCTCTTTGCTAGGCTACTTTTTTAAGCACACGAGGTCCCGGTTCCACGACCAACTAGCTCTATATCTTGCGTATCGGACGTTGCTCTGATCAAGATATCGGATATAGGAAACCAAAAAATATTCCATGCCAGGATTGATCGCCGACACCACGAAGGATCTTCAACCCGCTGTTATACTTTCAATCAAACCGAAATCAATCTATATTTCTAGAAGTTAGATACACATTGTTTTTTCATTCAGCAAGTGTATATCGACTTCGATTTGACTCTAATATATAGAGTTTCAGACAGCTGGCGCCAAACTTCGGTATATATTACTTATCAAAACTAGCAAGAAAGTTTCAATAGATATGTGTCCATTTACTCATTTCGAAGTTACAAGACTTTTTCATCGGTCAAATATCGACTGTCTCTGCTTACAGCGTTGACGACAGATTACAAATACAACTCACAACGTTCGATATGACTTCCATTCGTTTCAATGCACGTTTCGGCTTCCTTATAGAATCATTATTTCAATACCACAACTTTCTGAAAGAATCCGTACAAACAGTCTAAATAAGAATCTCTAGAGGCACAAAGCGAGATCGATGGACGGTGCGCAAAAGATTGAAAGAGCGAAGCACTCGGAGACACGAGCCGACGGTGTCCTTTAAAGACCGAGAGAAGCAAAGAAAAATTTCCCGATATTTATCGGGGCCGGTGTGGGAGTCACAACAGAAGTGAACAGCAGTGACATCGAAAGCACCTCGAGCGCGATACTCCAGCGAGGCAAATAATCGAGCAGTCGCGGCGATGGCCAGACCCGGTTTAAAAGCATCTGACGATGTCAGTGACGGACATTTATTGACACAACATTCGCGGATCGTAGCCAGCCGCGCTGGTTATCGACTGCACAAGTGCACAATGACGGACATCCACTGGTCGAAGAAAACACGTGACTCGATCCCTCTCATCGTTCCTCTCTGTTTCGTCCCGAAGCTCCCATCTGGCTGCGCCGCGCAGCCCGGACTTGCTCTTCTCTTTCTCCGTTCTAGTAAAACCAATTGCGTGTTTCGTGCTTCTCGGTAACCGGCCGACCTATCGTCCAAACTAATTACAAGCCACGCTTTCCATCGAGAAACAAACGACGGCTCGCTGGCTCTCCGTCTGCGTTTATCATGGGCTTTCTGCCAGAGAATCGCGTCCGGGAATTGCGTGGCAAGAGAAATGAAAGTGAAAAACCGTGCAGAGACTATTTAAGCTCGATTTCCAATACCTTCCAAACTTCGCACATATCTACACCTGCTTCCATGCATAGCATCTTTTTCTATCTTCTTCAAAATTTTAAAAGTATCTCTTGCCTTAGTATTTATACTTTTAGGAGAATTTGATTGATTTATCAACTAGTCTTAAAAGAGTTACTTAAAGAGTTATTAAGCTTTGCGCTTAATAGTTTTCCTCCAGTTTAATCATAAAGCGATCAAAATTTTTGCTCAAGTTCGATTCCTTCAGTCGTATTCAGAAAAATTCAGATATGCGGAAATATCTGCAGCTCAATAGTTTCAATTCCTCTCTCCCAATAACATTAAACCGATTCTTATGCAAGAATTTATTGGCTTACCATTTGTAACAACTAATGATTATATATTTTCCTACAGGCACAAGCGAGCGGGCAGCGCGTTAATTAATTACGAGATATTCACGGTTCGAATTCCGTCACAAAAATGTTGACATTCCAGAGGATCGGCGATTCGATGCACGACGATTTGTCGAATAAACGTTACAAATACTCGACGAATGCGATACGCCAGGGTTGCAGTTCCTAATGAAGCCTCACTGAGTAGCTTTTGCGTCACTTCGATAATTTGACTACGCATTTGCCTTTTACCCTTAACCTTTTGCACGAGTCACGAATAATGCGATAATTTACATTGTTTGATGCGATATTGTTCGCGTTCATTCGAGTCTTTGCGTTAACATCAGAGAAATTCCAATAATTAATATTTGTGCATGCAGCATCAGATACGCAAGTAGATACCACTTTTTTCATGGTACCACTGTTTGTGACTCATTGAAACAATAGGAGAGAACAGTCAGGCTTACGTTTCAATTAAAACTTTAACCATGTACGTCAGTAACCGCGTTTCCTCCTGCCGTAAACTAAAAAGTTTCGTTTTCTACCGTTCTACTCCACCGGGGATGATTCTTGAACGCATATCTTTTGAAAATTATACTTCTATAAAGCCAATTATACTTCTCAAATTGCAAAGAGAAAGAGAGCGAAAGACTGAACAATCCATAAAACAAAATTTATCTTTATAAGGCCGCAACCGAGTAAACGTGAACTGTTTTAGTTGCTAGTGAGAGAATACAAATAGAGTGACATAGTTGGCTCTTTAGTCCAGCGTGATGCAACGTATACATCATTTGAATCATGTACAATATATATACAAGGATATGTACATATGTACTCGTCTCGCATGATAGGGGCGATACAGCGAGGTCATAAAATTGATCAGGAATTAAAGTTTACATGTTTGAGAAGCAAAACAAGTACATATGTAATTGCAGACGTTTTGAGAGATATGAGGACCTCGAGCCTCGTTCAAAGCCAAACGATGATAGCTCGGAAGAACCAGTTCTTCAATGACACATTGTTGCGTTACTAACAATGATGGAAATTAATTATGGAAAATTGACACAGGTGTCTGCATGCATGCGGGCCACGTACAACAATACGTACGGCTATCAATGAGTATCGTCACTCAACGCGTTAATTTACGACCTCGCTTGATTTTTCTCGCTTTGCTCGCGCAAATGCAGCTGTTCATTTCGTTTTCCTTCCACGACCTCGTAAGAATATCTTTCGTATTATGTACTTACGTACTAACAATTATCCCGAGCTTTTGTAGCATCAACAACAAAAGAGAAGAATTTAAAGATTGTCATTGTCGTTAGCATTTTCAGAAATCTCGAGAAGGCGATACCTTCAAGGTAATTTAAGGAAACCAGAACAAATTCGTTCATAGTTGTATCGCGTCCAAACCAGTTTGTACCGAGGTTTAATTATGGAACATAGCTAAATACAGCCATACGCAATTATTCATGCTTTTCCGATAAAAGTATTAAAAACGGTAATACTACGTGACGTACACAGATTTATGTAATCCTATTTACCGTCGACGTCAATACGCTAGGAAGTACCAATAAATATTTTTACGAAGGTCCTGTATAGTAAAAAAAAAAAAAGCTGACAAATTTTATTGCAGCGTAGTTGTCGATGGCAAATCAGTGATTATTCGATGCAGGCAATTTTATTGCAAAACGTAACGGGAGCTTAATTACCAATTATCCATTCCGATTGGCGAAATTCGCTTGGAAAGTTGTCGCGGACCTCGCTTTCGATTACCGTTGAGGCGATGTCAATACACAATACACAGTCGGTTGCTTTTTCATCGTCATGACGACCGGGTTAAAGAAAATCGGAATCGCAACCACCTAACCTAACTGCAAACATAACGGCCCTCGGTGTCACGCTACTTCCTGCACCCTTTCCCTGCTTTCTGTTTTCTTCCCCTCGCAAGCCGCGTCGAATTGGCGTGTTGTGTTGCCAGGACGACCAAGGAGCCTCTTGATTAAACGAAACGCAATTTACAAGATCCGAATCGTGATTCAATGGAACCTTCAACGTTTCTTACATCTCTCCCTTGCGTCGTTTACCATCAGGCTGTTTGTCTTTTTCTCTCTTTCTCCAGCTGTCCGTCGAGCGAAAAGACAGTATGGCGGAACGATCTCCGATGTCGTCGTTCGACACGTGAGCTTTTTTGTCAACTTTCGAATCGGTCTGAACGCAGCTATTCTCGTTTGCACACGATTGATTTCTCTGAAACCAGCCAGCAAGGGCTCAGCCACGATCCTTGTAGGTATACACGCGCGTATCTACACGTTTGCACGCCGTACACACATCGGGGCTGAAAGAGCGAGCGAGTAAGGCAAGAGGGGAAAGAGAGACAGGGATGGAAGATACGGGAGGGCGAAAGTGCGACGGAGAAAGGGAAAAGGAGCAAAGGGGGAAAGGACAAAGCGTCGACGCGCTCGAAGTTCGGGCGTACCTCCTATCCCGTAGAAACGTGCATACATCTCTCTTTCTCTTTCTGTTTCTCTGTCCAGCGTTTTCCGTCTCTTGTTTGCACACAGACGACCGCGCGTCCTATCTCTTTCCCATTCGTGAAATACATACATACGTGCAACATCGAGCGCACACATACACCCGCGCACATCACGATGCCAGTTGCACACGTTTTTGTTTTCTCTGGCCGGTTTTCTACGCGAAATAAAGCATGAGCACAAGATCAAATACGCAGGCAGCATGTACGTACGTGAAGCTCATTATCAAGCGATTCGAAGCGAGCATGACAGACGAGCACGACGAAAACAAACAGTCCAGAATGAAAGGGTTAACGCAAGAACAAGAGAAAGAACACGAACATGAACATGAACATGAACATGAACATGAAAATGAACATGAACAGGAATGCGAACACCAGGACACGAGATGGTTGAAGCGTGTGAGATGCAGCAGGACGAGACGCGTATTCGCTGCTAGAGAAAAAGCAGGTCTTTCGTACGGTGAACATACAAGCGCGCGCGCGCGCACACACACGTACGCATGTGACATACAAAAAGAAAACGGACAGGGGATTGCCGTCGAACGACTTGAACCGCAAGGAAAAACGAAGGACTAGTGGTCGTTTGCTTACCCTACTGCCGGGAATGTCGTATAGGGAAACATTGTTGGACGCGGTCGCTTCCAGGATCCTTGTCGTCGTTCGGTTCTCAACCGGTAGATTCTTCTCGGTGTACCTTCTCTTTTACCTTCTCCTCGCACTATGTCTCGACGTCACAGGTTAAACGAACCACACACAACCACTCGATACGATATATAGACGCACAAGTTCAAGGTCGTGACGATACGAATATAACCAAACGACGAGGATGTCGCGTCGGTGGGCCACGATGACGCGCGACCGTGCGTTACGGGCTGCCTCTCTCGGTACCTAAATCACAGTACCGCCAAAACACAGCAACCAGGACCGGCTAATATTCGCGAATTAGAACCGCACACATCGGCCAACTCGAACAAGCCGACTCTTCGAGACAAAGGGTCTCTCTGCTACGCCGGTATTCGAACAGGCTGTCGCTGACTTTTGCCTGCGCATACGAAGTAACTGAAAGAAACGAACGGCGAGTCGTGATGACAGGAACGACGAGCCGCGCGACTTGAGGACCGGCTTTCGACGCGGTAACAGCACCCACGATTGATAAGACGCGAGTCACCGCGAGAACCGGAAAACACGAGAAACGCACGCCGGCCACTCTCTTTCTCCCTCTCCCTCTCACGGTCGGCTTTCTTCTTTCCTTCTTTCTCTCTCGACCCCCCTTTCTTCTTTCCACGACAGTTTTGTAGGTTAGTCCAAACGACCGGCTAGACGATAACGGCGTCGCTGCGCGTCTCTCCAGTCCTCGCACTTCACAGTGTGGCAGCTGTGCGCTCGCCTCTTCGACCTATTGGTGGGGGAAACCCGTGGCAGCCAGAGAGGGGATAGGCGAAGGGATCTCTAGCACGGAGAACCGACCGCACGGGCCGTCGACGAGCACCACGGGGAAGGGGGAATTGGCCGAACCAAGGGATACACCGCGAAGTAGGGGTAGGTTAGGTTGGGACACCTGGAGGGAGAAGCGAGCGCACCCCTATGCGAACGCGGCCGTGGCGCGTACTACGAAACAGGCGCACGCACACAGACAAAACGCCTGTTCGCAATTCCTCTGCCCTTCGCTAAAAGACTCCACGCCTCGTGCTGTTCCGCGGAGTCCAGTCTTTGCAGTGGTGCTCACTAAATGCTTCTCAACTTCCACTAAACGGTTGCTTTTACCAACGAATATCGGTTTTCGAATCGTACGCGGTTTTCAAGTTACCCGACTGCTGCAAGAAAATTTCAACTATTCGCGGTTCGCTGACAAGATTCGTCGAGGAGAGCAATCCATTCATCGGTAATCTAAACGCGAGGGAATAAATAAACGATCGCTTTTACTTTTACTGTTAACAACACTAACATCTACCGAAGAGTTAGCTTTGCTTAAGACTGCATGAATTTCTATTCATTTCGATTGATTTGCTATACATTTGATAAATATAAACTGATATTTATTATCGGAAAGAGCACAAAAATTTAAGGGAAATCTTGTAAGCAACTATCTATACGGTATAATTTAGTTGCACCTTTTCCCACAGTAAAAATCAACCACTGACTTTTTCAATAAACCCAACAGGTGCTCAATGGGAATTGAGTCAGGCGATTAGGGTAGCCATTCAAGGACCTCAGACCCCTCTATGGACAACAAGAATTTCGTTACTTTTGTCGTGTCCTTCAAAATACGATATCATTCTATTCTATTTATTTCTTTTTCCTATATTCGACATAATTTCCATATTTTTAATCCTCCTCATAACTGCAAAGGAACGAGGAATCAAAGTAAATATTTACTAATTAGTACAATTCACTATTTAGAAAGTTCGATAGAAAAACTTCGAAATATGCATAAGTAAGAATTGTTGCTTGCGATCATTAGACATAGCAACGACAATGTGCGCATCCTAAATTTATCTAAAAAAAAAGATAAACGCGCATTTCCTAGAAGCTAGAAGTATGTAAACGAAGTGGCGAGTCAGTCACTGTACGTAGAGAGAACTGTGTTTCTCTTGATTCTGAGCCCTGTTACGAGGGCCACTTCATCCGCCGAGAGCCCTCGTGTTCGTGCAACGAATCACATTGCCGGAGACGGAAAGGATTAAGGATTCTAATTGATGACACACTTTGCCTCTCGACGGCTTGTTCGTATGTGCCACGCGTTTCCTTTCTCCTAGGAAGCTCGCCAATCGTTGATCCTATTACCAACGTTATATTGGGCGCTTTTACTATTAAAACGTATCGAGCGAAATTGCAGATTTAGAAAAAACTACTGTACAATAAAAAGGTTCCATTTTAAATGTATAAAATGCACTCTCAGGTTTGCAGTTAAGCGAATCAAGCAAATCAGGCGAAACTGGTGGATGAAGGTTAAAAGGAATTTTTAACCTTCGATTTTTAACTAACTAATAACTAAACTAATTTTTAAACTTATCAACCTTTTAACGAAATTTGCTTTGTTAATGTGGAAAATGTGATTTAGATTTCTGGGGACAGTTCGCGTACAAGTTGTCAATGGAAGCAGAGAAATTCGATGATATGTATTTTGATACTATTCAAAACGTGTTCGAATGTATACCTTTGTGAAAATCAACTCACCAGCAGCTTTGTGGAATGCCGTGTTCGTATCTGCGTAAAATTTCCACTGTTGTATCGTCGAGTCTTAAACCAATAACTCCCATTATTCGCTTGCTCATTTTCTCCGAAGACGCGGCACAATACACTTTTCCGGAAGAACTGTCGGTGCGCTTCCACGAACCGCCAGGGAAGTTAGAGTTTTCGCAAGAAACGATCGAGAATGTTAACGCCCGGGCGTTCTTCAACACGTGCGCGTTGACACAAAGAGACGTGGGCTCGGTGGGCTTGACGTGGGGAAATCGGCATCAGACCAGACGGCAATCTCACGAGCCAACGTCGTACGACTTATGCAACTGAATAATGTGCACGTTTCGCTAGTGAGTATAAAACCAGCTAAGAGTTAAAGCTATATATAGTAAAAAGAACCATTCGGTCGAATAAACAATCAACACAAAGTATAAAGCGGAAACCTGGAAAAGTAATACCTGAATACGTTTCTTGGATAGTTTGACTGTACCGCTTTTCCCACTGTTATATACTTTTATTACCTGCTATACCTATACCTGTATACCTAACTTGTCACTGTAATTGCCATTGCATTTTTCCCAGGCCTTCAACCCAATCCCTTGTACCGTACATTCGCTCGGTTGCCGCCACTTTGCTTGAGAATTGTACGGTGGAATGTCAAGAGGGCAGGTCAGGATCTGGGACTAGCTGGCCGGCCTCCAAATCGCTGGCCAGATTCTGGACGTGCGTGCCTCGACACAAGGTAAATGTGCCGACGTTATTTGACGGCTGTACGTCGCATCGAGACACAAAACAAAAAGACAGCCAGTGAATCTTATCGCGAGGCGGCTCTGCCACGTACGATGATTCACACGTGTCTCCCCTTTATTCTTTATTTTTGTATCGAGCCAAGGAAGGCAATGGCGTTCGAGTCTTCGCCATCGAATATGAAAACAGCGGTAAGTTCGACCTTCGTTCCCGTCCCTTTCGCTTAAAAATATAAGTATATCTAGGTTATTTCGAAAGTTGCTGAATGAAGATCGAACAAGGGTATTGTTCCCATTGTAGGTATTTTTCATTCGATTCGATACTCGGCATGCGTATCAGCCTTGGCTGGATATTACGAATATCGATATGATTCGAATAACACGGATACGGGTTCTAACCAAGCAATATCTAAATGGCGCAAGTACACAGCGCCGTGACTTTAATCTCGCGAAGTAGATACCATTTCCGTATAAACGGCGAAACTTGCTTACTTCCGGCCGTGTAATTACTTAAAGAATCGTTTTGCGCATGATGTTTTATGCAGCGATACTTCGAACAACTTCTCCGACAACTTGTTTTATCCGATGGTATTAGCGATGATTAATGTTCGTCGAAACTCTCAAGCAGCTCTCTTTCAAAGATAGTAAAAATACGTGTATATAAGAAATGTATCCTGTAAAAAGTGAAAAGTTCCTGTAAAAAGTGGAAGAGTGTTGTAATACACAGGTATATCGACAGAGCGATAGAGTGATGTCTATTGAACGCAAGAATATTTTTTTATTTATCAGTTAGAATCGCCGAAAAGGATATAAAACGTGACACGGCAAACAAGTTCGATGTTCAATGCGAAGCAAACGATTTCTAGCTGGTTCGGCCCAGACAAAACGCAGGAAGTACTCTCGGACTTCCTCGTCCGGTAACACGAAGCTTTGCGAGGGAGGGAAGACAGCTGGGGTGAGAACAGTCGTAGTGCTTCTGGCGTTGTCGGTTGAAACCTATCCTCACGCTTCGGTTCATTCCCGTGACTTCGACCGAGACATCGCGGACGCGCGATTTTATTACGTAAATTGAATTTGCGCGATACGACGCAGCACGTCGACGATCCTCCTTCGGGAGATAACATCGCGGATCTACCTAACGAAGTATGTTGTAATTGTATCTATCCAACGGATACCCCGAGGACGTTAAAAGCTCCGAATCGCGGTACTCGTTCGCAACGATCCTCATCGGGAACGTTCCGATTTTCATGAATACGCGATAAGGAACTCGACGATCGATTTTTAACTAATCAAAGAAGATTAATTACGCTAATCGTAAAACGCTTAGTACGACACCAAGTCTCGTTGTCGTGAATTCTTAAAAAGCTACAATCTACTTAATATACAGAATGTTAGAAAACAAATTAAAAAACAGAAATACATTACATCTAAATTGTTTAATTTAACACAAACTAATGTCAATCCACTAATCTTCCATGTATCTTTATCACCTTGAATCTAATCGAATGCCACAAATAAATTACTCAATCTTACTAATTAACTCGCGACGTTAATCGATGGTCACGTAGATACTTAATACACGGCATGTGTCAAGCAAACCGTGAATATTGTAATTTGAAATCGCGATACGTCGAGACGATGCTCACCGCTCCGGATAATTAACGTTGCTCTTTATTTCTTCATTATATTTCTATCGCCTTCATGAACACGTACTTTTTTCTTTTTAACGTGTATTCGATACTACTAATCGGCATATCATGCGAAAAACAGCTCGTATTTCATCCGTACATAACAACCTTGAATATATGATAAATACGTTAAAAGATTCAGTGAAGGAAAACTGGAATCCATTCAAAAGAAAATTCTGCAATCTCATTTCAACTATTTTATGTCAAAGAAAATCAAGAAAATTCTACTACTTGTTACATTCTATCCATGTAATTTTTGTTTGCAAAGATCGTGGCAAGTTTGTACGTAGGCGTTTAAATGGCCGAACATTTGGACAATAAATATATACATGGTTAAACCTGCACGAGGAGGAAAAAAGTTGTTGGCACGAATGTTGCAGACCGTTTCTTCGGTCGAATAGCTAGGAACGATTAACCGGCAGGCTTTGCTTGAATTCTAAGCGGAGCTCGGACACGACCCGATTAAATATCGCGGAAATTGAATCTATAAATTTCTCGTTGCCATAAATTTCGTAACTTGCCGCGCGTAAACTGGCCAGCTCCAACGGCGTTTCCATCTCGTCCCTGGTGAAGCCGAAACATCGTTCGAGAGAAAAGTAAGGAACAAATCTGCTGCAAGAGAAAAAAGGAGGCGAGAAAGTATATGATCCGAACGGAAGTAATACTTTCGTTTTAATAATGAAAATTGACAAGCTCAGGTACTTCAGAGTGATGCCGAGGAAAAGAGGGCAAAGAAGTTGTAGATCATAAGAGTACATATTTCGCTAACCCGATTTTCTAAGTATGGAAACTAGCCATGATTCGCGTGAAACGTATTATTCATCCAAGAAACACGATGCGGGATTACATTGTTCTATGTAAACCCTGAGACTACAGGGTCCCATAAAGGGAGAATATCGTATTTCATCTCGTACAAGTTTCAAGCGACATTTCCTCGTGACGAACTATGGAATATATTTTCTTCCCTATGCCTCGTTGAATGAGGAAAATGAAATCGTGCGCTACACGAAATTTTTGAAAAAATGTCTCACGTGACTAATTTAAGACTGCACATGATACTATGTACTTGTAGTCATACGAATACCATTCTTATTTTAATAAGAATACGAGTTTATGGAGCAAAGATCTGGAAAAAATCTCAGTTGAACCGATCATAGATATAGTTTAATCTATCCTCTGTATGCTTTTAGTTTAGACATATGTACTATATATGTACATAACGAAGACTATCGCAACGGAATTATCGTTTCCTTAATTCCAAAAAAGTTCAATTTACCGTGAACCTAGGTCTGGCAGTTTATTCCGGAAATCGGCTGCAATAACAATAACAGTCGTGGGAACTTTCCGTGCTTCCGCTTCAGGTAACAACTTGATCCCGTATAGTGCGGTATCGTTATCATTTACTAGCATATACACTTAGAAACGGAAAGAGTGAAAAAGACCAACCATCAACTATGATACATGCCTTTTTCTTTCGATGGCCGCACTTCTCTCCTTATCGCGACGGCAGAAATTTGACAAAACTCGTCTATTCAGGCTCATTTCGAAGACAGCGATCGCAATTACCGCGAGAAGCTGAGAATCTTATCGGTCGTCTCGTATTTCGTTCTTTAGTGGCTCTGGTGGACATTGTTCTCGGCTACGGGGATGAGATTAAGCTAGCTTTTTCAACGAAACGAGCGAAAACAAGTGCACTCGGTTCGCTCCTAAATTGTGTTGTATAATGTCGTTTAAAACGAAGGGCAATTAAAGAAACAAAAGGCTTGCCTAGTCGCTAAATTATCCTCGAAAGCGGTCTATAAGTACGAAACAAAATAGCAACGGTTTATAAACTGCAAGAAGCGGGGTCGCTTCCACGACTCTCGGGTCGCGAGTGTTAAATAAAATAATTTATATTCGATCGATCGAAAAACCGATCGATTGACGAGTGGGAAGGAAACGATGGAAATCTTGATTTTGCGGCATCCCGCGCAGAAATGGGTTAAGTATGCGTTCGATGGGAGGAGGGGGATGAAGGAAACGGATGGAACGACGGGTAGGGGCTGTAAGTAGTAAAGTACGGCTTGTGTCTGGCGCGCCGTGCCAGCCGGTGCACATCGTGACGAGAATGCGTGCGCGAGAACGATTTCTATCCCTCCCGCCATTTCGCGATTTACTGTTTACCATTCGCTGTTTGCATCCACCACGCCCAACCCCTAGTTCACCCAAGCTTCCGACATTTCACCGGCTAAATAAGAAAGTTCAGCTCGAAGAAATTGCTATACGAATTTGCTACTAAAATCGATTCTTTAGCTCTTGTAACTTTCTTGTTTCGGGTATATTAATATCTAAGACTTTGTAAACTCTGGACAATGAATGTATTACGCTCGAAAATAGAATCACGTGAGGATCGAAAGGAAGAGAGAGAGAGAGAGAGAGAGAGATGTCGGGTAAAGACGTGGAAACGCGCGAAACCAAGCCCGTGTCGATTCTTAGGATATCCTGGCAGGTATATCAGACGGCGAGATCGTTACCAAAACCCTGTCGTACCATCGACTCTCCAGCCCTGTTTCGAGCTTGATGCCGTATCGATTCGAGGAGGCATACAGACGCAGGGACGGAGGAACGGGGACAGAGAAAAAGAGAGTAGAGAGAGGACGGCAATGGAGGAACGAGGGGGTGGGCGATGGGTAGGAGGGATAGGCGGAGGAAAAGGAAATAGGCAGAGAAGAAAGAATAGGCCGAGCGAAGAAGGAAGGAAAAGGAAAACGAGAGGGAAGAGCGAGAAAGTAGTATTCTCCTCGTACGACAAAAGTACGGGTCTTCGTTACCCTTATCGGACACCGGAACCAGTATCGACAGCCCCGGGGTCATTCCGATCGAAGAATCGTCGAGTCGTGGCCTCGCCGGGAGTACGTTCCAAGAAAAATCGGAATTAGGAAGGTGGCCGAGAGGTTTGACTTACGGTCAGAATCGGACATCGGGGAAAAGAAGTAGAATCACTAAATCTGTCAAAATGACACGTTTCAATTTTCACCTTACTACAATTTTCAGAAACGGGTAGAGGTGTTTGAAGTAATCAATATAGATTTTTGTCAAGATCGAAATACCATTATGTGTATACATATACGTGTTTCGTTTTCGTCGTATTGGTTCAACCCTTACGAGACTAACAGGACAATCCGCCCTAAGCGAGATTGCTAGTTACCATAATATAATCTTTCTGATACCACTGAGATTTATCGAAGCGTAAGATCGCGTTAGAAATTACAGCGAAAAATATCATCTTGATAGGATTAATTGTAATCGGGAATCATACGGAGAAAGCTACGAGAAATCTATTTTTGTTGATTTTCTGGCGTTTATGTTGGTAGCTAAGAAGATTGGGCGTAACGTGAGGCCGAATAATCGATACAAAGACGTTTACGAGCAAGATTCAATTCTCCCTGGTGTAATTTACGTTTCTCTGCCATTTTCTTTCTATTATATTTTCTCGGTGATTTATTCGTAAACGATGAACGTATTACAGTTTAGCGGACGAAAGAAAGACATCGAAAGGATAGCGTGTTATCGGTAAAACGTCTGTTGGTCGTCTATTTATAGTCAACTTGATGGGACGAATGCACTCTTTAAACTCGCATTTCCGCGGTAAACGGAGAGGAACGAGGATCACGCAGAGAAAGGAAGCCATCCGTGTAGACATTAATTCGAGCGTAACGCCAAGTCTCAAGATACCTGGCATTCGCCGACTTCGAGTTTCGTTAACTTTTAGCTTTTCCTTTTTGCGAGTATTTCTCAATAATTTTTTCGCGGATTTTTCATTTGTTTCTAATCGAATTCTTCTACTCTTCTTAACGTCATCGAGTTTGGTACTTCAACGAGAAAGAAAAATAAAGTCGAATCACGAAGTCTGAATCTTGAGAACGACTAAAGCTTTTGTAAAAAAAGAAGAGAAAAACTGAGAATTCGTTAACTTTTGTGTTGTAGTGTCTACAACAATAAGCGAATGCTTCTGTCAGGAATTCCCAGATGGAAATTGTTTCACTTCGATTCGCAGAAATGTTATATCCAATCAAAAGTTGTTGAAGTATTCAATTTTTAATTACCTCAGTCAACGAAGAGCAATATTTCTCCAAATCAAATTTCTCCGTGCTTCGTTTAATTTTAAACAATTTGAGGAAAACAATCGCAATTGAAATATCGTCCTGTCCGATAAAATTGAGATCAATGAACCGACAAATGTTACAGTTTGATCTTATAATTTTTCTAACGTCGAGTCCTTATCGTTGAAAAGAAGGGGAACTGTGACTTTTACAATTCAGTATCGTCTGTTTTCTCGAGCAAAATCGTGGCAGTGTACTAAGCAACTGCGTCTCAACGAGAGGAACCGCTATTACGAGGCTGCAAACTGCTTTTACAACTCTCTCGGGACTGGAAGAATCATGGTTTCGTAAACAGTGGCCCATTTCGCCACGATGAATTTGTGTGTTTTTCATTGGTCTGTATCATTGATGTTTCGCGTTTTCTCTTCATGCTGTTTCATCCAGAGTTACGATGATAAATACTCTGGAATCGAAAGCAACGCAATGTAAAATATGTGAAATAATTGCAATAGTCTATGATCCATTAGCGATTTCCCTCGCTTATTATTGACGTGTAACTTGTACACCGCAATTACGATATAATTAATTTCGTTATTCCGCAATCGATCCGATGCAAGCATCACCTTGTTATCTCGAACGTAATTGAAACGAAAGAAATTCCCTTTTGTTGAAGTGCCCTCGCGACCTGCACGCGATAATTATAATTACGGGAATCGGAATCTAGATCGACACGCGATTCCGCGAGAAGTCGTTGCGCATCGGAGCATCTTTCTCCTAGAAAACCTAATGATTATTCGGAAAAAGAAGTTGAGGACCTTTCTGGGAAAAAGGTCTGTAGATTTATGGTAAATAGGATCCTGTTCGCGATTATTAGGGCTCTTAGAAACTGTCTTATACGAGAACCTTGAGATCATAGAATCTGCAGATAAGATAACACTCTGATATTAACTTAGATAAAATAACCCCAACTGATATTACATAGTTGGAATTAAAACTTCCAACTAGATTCACTCGATCCACCGTCTTATCCTGCGTGCACTTCTTTCAAAGGGCTTTTCGATTAAAAATATGTCGTCGAGGCTGAAATACTTATTCCGTACATTTATCGTGATCTAACATCGCGTTGACGGTCTAACTTTAGTATGGAAAGTTTGCTAGTGGAACGAGACGAGATTGAAGCGAACGCATCCTGGCTACGAAAATGTAGCGGCAGTCTAAAATAAAAGCTGGAGATTCACGGCGCAGTTGGCACACGGGTCGATTAATACTCGTATTAATAGTCGGCGTATCAGAGGCCAGTGTCCGCTGCTGTACATCAGTAGTATGAGCTTGAAAATATTCGAAGGTTCGGAATTTTTCACATTTTGCGGCGAACGTTTCGAACGCGGCATATTAGTTACGATACACGTAACACAAAATACCCAGGCCGCGGGGATATAGTTCGATATGTGTTACGGGTTTATCGAGGAATCTTCCCGGCGCATTTGCCGCGCTGTATCGCCGCATATTTTAGGTCAACGGATCTCTCCACCGTTCAAACCTCCTCGCTATTTTATTCCTTACTGTTACGCGGCACAAAATTGCGAGCCAGCTCCTCGGGTATTTCGTCGAAATTCGTGCGAAGTGTAATTAAAACGTGGGGCGGCACAGACAGCCTCTGCTCGTCTGCGTCCAACTATTGGAAATTTTTTCATTCGTTTCTCGACGCTAAAAAAATATTTGAACCTCGCATTTACCTTTCGATTATCATTCTCGAGTCAGCGTTCTTTTTAGCGCTAAGCTATTATGTCATTAATCCTTTCGCTGTAGTCTAATTGACCGTGTGCTGCGAGTTTTATGCCGCCGGGCAACTCACTTTTAAGCTTATATTCTCGTGACGCGACGATTTGTCAGAGTTTCTCGACTAAATTCGTCGTATCGTATTCGTCGTATTCGTTGCGGTATGACTGGATTTCCCACTAAATTAGCGAAGTCGTGGAAAAGCAGCCGGCGTCCCATATCTTGAAAGCATCGGCAAAGCCTATCGTTATAGCCGCGAACGCTCCATTTGCGAACGCTGAGCCGCTTCTGAAGGATTACGGTCGCGCGCATCCTCCAATATTCACGATAATGGCAGCGTGACGTAGAAACGCCGGGGAGTATTCACCGATCATATCGCGTGCAAATAGAATATACGACGAGCGGTTCCTAACCACTCGGTTTCAAAAAATTCGAAAGATCTTCAGTAATTTCGAATTCATCCGTTCGTCTCTATTTCACATAGCACCAATTTTTAAAACGCCACGTATTAAAACGCAAGTATCGCTTCTATGATCTACGACGATCAGACGATTCTGACCCCTGTCTACACCCACTCTAATTCTTTAAACTTTCAAATCCTTTTTTAACGCTGTTAAATAGCAAACGACAATAGGCTACGGTTCTGGTTGACATTAGCTAATTCAGAACGCCGCCCACGTTATTCCAGTTGCCGAATTTACACTGCGTGGGTGTCCCTGCACCTGACACTGTACGTGTGTTTCTCTCATGAAATAAATTAACACCACGCCAGTCAACCCGATGACGCCCGTCACTTGGAACATCTTCCTACTTCAATGAACCATTAAAAATAGTAAGCGTTACAGGTGTGCGCCAACTTAACAAACCGATATCTAGTCACGCGTTCCTCGACATACGTTTAATTACGGTTAATTGCACCATTATTATATCCGTTTAACAGGGAATTATGGTAGGAATAATCATCGAATCCAATCCGAATTATCGGAGCAGGTAGTGCGCACGCCTTTCCTTGGGACGAACGCCATTAATCTTTTCCCGAATGATCGATGCCTGATCTCCCATGTCGAATTTTAGAAGTAATTGCGCTCACGCACAAGGAGAACGATCAAGAAAAACATCCATCGTCCTCGCGACGTGGTCAGAATATAAAGAACCCAAAACTTGATATAATTCGAGAAAATACTCATAAAATCTTACACCTCTATCTGTTTATTTCCTTTATGAAATTATTTCGGCTAAGCGTTAGAGCAATCAACCGTAGGATCTGAATACCCAGCGATGAATGATACAATGAAAAGCTGACACCGCGATTTAGCCAATTCGCCAACTCCTTGGTAGTTGTAGAGAGCCGGTAGCGGATATTTTCGTTGATTTGCAGTAATAGGTATAAGCCTCAGCACACTCGGAGCTCCAGCTCGACCTATTGAATTAATAGCTCCAGAGAAATAAAGGAACGTTGCATGTTGGAAAACTTAGAGAAATACTTAGATCGCCATTGTGTACTCTTCGCGTTCTTCGTACATCACTCATACCCATCGATCGCATTAACGTTAACGATTCTGCAATTTTCATGTAATTCAGTCGTGTGGGTAGTCCAGAAGAAACTAACGAGTGGTAGAGTTTCGTTTAGCTCGAATCTAATGATCGGCGAGAGAAAGTAACCGATCATAGAGAGCTTAAGTCATGGGCGCCATTAATACGACGAGTGGGTCGTAGTAAGAAGGGCAAGTCATCATCTTGGAGATCGTAGTGCATCGTAATCACAAAGCTCGATTATCTTTCCTTCGTTCGATCCACAGAATCTCCGTGCCCCTCGCTCGGTAATAAAGGAAGTCCGCGAAGAAAGAGTTAATCGCGATTTCCTGACTGTCGATAGAGCGCGAAAAAAAGGGACGGCCCGGCTGTAAAATTACAACGTGCTCCCCTTCCTTCTTCTAAGTTTTAATCAGAACTGTGCGCAAGAAAGTAGACCTACTTTTTAGCTACCCCGACCAAACCTACGCGATTCGTCTGACCTTTCGCCTATGTCACGTTGTCTGAAGGTTAACGACAATCACGTATTGTCCGCGTCACTTTGTTCGCGATATCAACAGCGAGAGTGCGAACGCTGCACGGCAATTCCGTCGTCGGTGCACACGGGGACCATTAATAACGCTCGAGAAATCTGCTCGCCGATCTCTCGTTGTTTCATCTTTTAATGAAATTGCTTCTGAATTACCTTGACAAGGAGCAAGCACGGAGAGCCAGCGACGCGTTCAACTTATGACGAAAGGATCTCAACGACGGTTATCGCCATGAGAAATCTCCAAAGTGTTTTAACTCGAAATACATTCGGAGCACTGGTACGGCGAATCTTAGATTTCAGCGAGCTTGCGGGTATCCTACAGCCTTTCTGCAAGAGTTAAAACACTTTCATAGAAAGGCTGCGGGATACCCGCAAGCTCGTTGAAATCTGAAATTCACCGTACCAATAACCGCGCTTCGAATGTATTTCGTTTTCTTTGAAGTATATTTCGGGCTTTTCGTTGCACGCAACAATGGCCCGTTGCCGCTTTCTTTGTCCCATTATGCCTCCTCTGACGCTTTCGTCCTTTCTCCGTGCGCCAGACGACTTTTAAGGTGGATTCAGTCTTCGCGATGTGCGGATTTGGTTGACAATGGCCGCTGTTCAAAAGTAGCACGCCAAGACGAATCGTTTAAATTTCGATTTAAACGCGAATACTTGAGTATTATTCCCATAATATTATCTTCTGCCGCTTTTTTAAACACGCGCGAGAACATAGACGATTCATAATCCCTTCTAGACCTCAACAGGCGCTAGAATTATCACGGTATACCTATAAACTTTTACATTAATAATTGTCGGTGGAAGTTTCTATTCGCGACGATGTACTTTCTGCATTCGACCGATTCTTTCTCAAGTATATGGATGAAATCTTGTTTACTCGCTTTTACTTTAGCCCTCGGTAGTCCCAGTGTTAAGACGAGAAGATCTCATTTAAAAAGCACTGCGTCTAATCCACTTTGCGATATTTAATCAAGAAACCACGGCAAAGTTGATTGCGAAGCCCCCTTCAGAGTCGAACACACCTAACCAGAATTTCGCAAGTTTCAAATTTTCGAGATCAACGTTCCATTCAAAGCGCGAAATGTAATCGTTATCGAAAAGCGTAACGAGCGTAAAGAAGTATCGGCGAAGGACGAGGCACGAAGAAACTTTCGACGAGTGAAGTATTCCATCGCGAACATGTACGTCTTCGTTGATTCTAATTGACGCTCGTGTCATACACAAACAGCATGCACTACGAATAGATATTTAATGCTCAAACGAAGCTTTCAATAGGACACTACGGGTTCGGTTAGACATTGGTAGCGCGTGCAGCCGCCTCGGTTATTATCCCCTGTTAACTACAGTGGAAATATTAGGTCGTTCGATATATTCGAGCTGCGATGTGTATGTATGCACTCTTTGGCTGCTTTATGGGCACAAAACGATAAACATGCGAGATGATTAATCTTATGCAATGAAATTTAGTCTACAGATGCCGTTTTAGAGAAATAAATTCACTTATCGTGATTTTTCGCCATTGTCGAATTGCGTTATCCTGTAAGAAAATTCGATAATCGAATACGCGAAAAGTAAAGTAAATAACTTATCGTGAACGAGTAGTTAACTCTAAGAGCGTGGCGCCATTGGTGGATATCGTTAGTTAAGTAGACGCCCAAATATAAAATTCATAATGAATCAAATGAAAGAAACGGTTTATCGATTTAAGGTGCATTTATTAAAGTCCTGTAGGTTTCATATCGATTTGGTAATTTAAGGAAAATGAAAATAGTACGAAAGTTGAAAGCTTACAAATACTGAAGAGATAAGCGGCGCGAACTTACTATTTCAATCTTTGATATAATCGTTCGACCATTTATCTCCTGTCAATTTTCTATCAACGGATTAACCTAAATTTCGCAATTTGGAAAAAATTGAGAGAAGAAAATGGTATCGAGGCGCCTGCACGAATTTCCGCTCTAGCCTCGTGGCAACCTCTACTTTTAACGAAGCTTTCGAGACTTTTAAGAGGCTTCTAGTAATAATTCGAAAGCGTGACAAGCTATGACACAATCACTTACCAGCTCTCCAATATGCCGACGTTCGAGAAGTTTGGCGGAAAGCTCGCGGCCGCCATCGGTGGTCGTGGCTGTATCCTGTCTGTCCTGTCACTACCGGGACTGTTCACGGCTCTGTTGCGTTGCTGAAACGGAAGCAAAACGACTCATTAAGCTTCTAAAAGGCGAAGAATCTTTCAAAACCGTTATTAGCATGATGTTTGCAAGATTTTCAGTTAAAAGTACCGCCCTCGTGGACAACGACCTAGGACGCGGAATTTTCGCTGATTCGCGAGGAAAGGTTTCATGGATGCTCGTTAGAGAGGAGAGAAGAAAATTGACGGGTATAGTTAGAAGGGATGTCCGCGATACATTTTCCATTTAGCACTTAAAGCGTCGTTGGGAGATACTCGCGGAGGGGTGGCATACAGCCGCGACGAGAACTCGCGCCTTCCACGCTCTTCCTTTCTCGCATTATTATCTTTCTACTTTCGGCTGCGTCTGCGTCGCACCGGCACTCGGTATCGGTAATGAACGATCTATTGTGCTGGTAGGTGCTCTTTCAGACAGCAAAAGAGACGAGGTAAGGGAGGCGGGGGCAACTGGAGAACGAGAACGAAAACGAGAAAGAAAGGGGGAGAAAGAAAGAGAGAGAAAGAGAGAGAGAGAGAGAGAGAGAGCGATGGCATAGAAGAGGTATGAAAACGGCACTCGTTAATGGATTCCTACCAGACTCTTTCACCCGGTTTCTCCCTTTTCCTCCGTATCGGTCGATTTCTTTCTCTCTCTCTATTCCTTCGTTCCCTCACCTACTTTTATTTTTCCACCACCCGTTTCCTTCTCCCTTTCTCCACCGACTCTGCGTTCCTTTCTTTTCCAAGGGCCGGTTTTTATCTCGCGTTTTGCCCCGTTCTCCGTATGTTTTAGCGTCGTTCCTTCTCCGACGGCAGCTATTTTCTCGCTTTCAAATCGCGTCGTTTCTTTTTCCTCCGATCCGGGGAGCTTTTAACCAGCCGAACCAACAGCTAGCCGGGAGAGAGTTGTTACACGTGTAAGCTCAACTTCGTCCTTGTTGCGTGTATCATTATCGCGCGGCTACCTGATTGTCTGGCGGATACGTCCTCGGAAAAAGCCGGCTGAGCAAGATAAATAGGCAGATACGAGGGCTGGATGGATCGCTTTATTATGCTCAGTTAACGGGTCCACCGTGAACCGAGCCGACGACAGAAACACAGGGGAGGATTCTCTGTATCGTTGAAACACACGCGGAGACCGGGCAAAGGGGTGGAGAATAACGGAGAAGAATCGCGCGAAGAGCGTCGCAGTAGCCGAGCACAGAGAACCGACAGACTAAAAGAGAAGGGTGGACGCATCGAAAAAGAGAAAGGAAACGTAGAAGAGAAAAGACAAAGTAGAATAGAACGACAAAGAAGATTATGGATACCATTAGCGAGGATAGAGAGAGGAAGATTGATGTAGAAAAATAGAGCGTACGAGTAGGCGGAAAAAAGGGCGACGAAGACGAGAGGGAAGAAGAGAAAATTGTTACCGAGAGGAACCTTTCTAGGCAATGCTTCAGGCTGGTCTCGTACGCGGTCTATTGTTCTGCGTTCGGACTCGGTCGATATCGCGTTAAAATTGCAACGAGATTCCATTTTCGAACGACCATCATCGCGACGAATCGATGTCTGCCTGGTGAATCGCTTCTCGTCCCTTTTTTTCAACTTAAGTCTTTTCCTTTAGACAGTTCAAGAATAAAATGTAAAATTGGAAACCATCGGAGAACACGATAGATTACCATTCATTTCAGCCAGATTTTTCTTCGACTGATTAAATGAAAACGATTTGCAACTAAGTATTCGCAGTCGCTAAACGTCCGCGAGAAACAAACGCGCGAAGAGCTTTCTACATAAAGCTTTCAAAGGGTGGTTGGTAATTCAAGAACGTCGAAATAGATTTCACACGAGCAGCATGCAAATTCCACGCAGCCTGGAATGTTTGTCGGTGCGATCCAAATTAACCGACTAATGGGGAAATTATTTGGCAGATTGCGCTATCCTACGTCATAACAAATGGATCATCCACGAATTTCGCGAGAAATTCGTCGTGTTCGGGATCGCCTTGGAGGAGAAGCATTAATCCTGGATCAGCGTGGAACAAGCTTAAATCGATTGAGACGAATTCCTTCTCTGTATCAAATTCGAATCATCCTACGCGAAAGTTCCCCTAATCGCATTCGAATTCTTCGTAAATTTCTACAAAACAAAAAAGAAAGAAAGAAAAGAAAATAGGAAATATACCGTGTTTCTGCCAAAAAAATCAAAAGTCTAGTTAATATCGCGACAATAGATAATTTTGAAATATTCACGAGGATGGGACTGCAAGTGTTTGCAACAATACCATCTTTTCCTGCGTTTCAATTTATGGAGTTGGGTGTGGAGTGTCTTCTGAACGGTTCGAATAGTATTATAACACTAAATCGAATATTAAAACTATTCGCGATATGCTATGGATATTGTCGCACGTTGACGATAGATCATCGATCGTAAGGCCGATCGTAAGCGAAAGGTTGGAACGCGAGCGTGGAAAAGCTCGAAGAGCCGAGTTCTCGTCGACGAGTGGACCGAAAACGGGGCTTGAAGGGGGTGGTACTAATTAGCGGGAACATTGGAGAACGCTGGGAACGCGAGAAACGGGGCGACTGGATGGAGAAAGCGACAGCCACGAAATTCGTTGTCATCGATCGCCGGCATTGTCCGCCGCCATTGTTTGTCGGCTCGCGCGTCGTTGATAAGGGTTGCGATTCGCGTTTCGTGGCATTATCTTTGGAGGATAGTTGGCGAAACGGGGGAGGCTTCTTTGTTCGAGTCATGGTTCATCGATCGCTTTGAAACGCGCGCTCGACTTCCGGAATTAATTGGAGAACATTGTGTCCAATCGGGGGACGCCTAGTCGAGCCTTTTTGGATTCGATAGGTTTTATCATCTATCATTACGAGTCATTCCAACAACTAAATCTAATAGCGAATAGCGAAGGCTGGTCACATTCTGGTCTCACGTTTCCTCTAATCCAAGTTATATTTACTTTTATCATTCTACCAAACTTTGAGTAATAAATCAAGCGATTGTATGAGAATTTTTCCATACGATAAAATATTTGTGATCAGCCTTCTCTGGTCAAGGATTAAACATTGAACAAATAATAAAAGAGATCCGATATTTTTTTTCTGGCTTTGATTATCCGAGGAAGTATTTACCGAAGTAAAGATAAAACGGTAAGCAAGATAAGGAAAAGTCGACAAGTTTCTAGACAGCGCTGTGTTCGTGATGGATTCACAGCGTTCGATGCGATCTCGGGGCAATAATTCGAATTCTCCATAACTCGGTTCGGAACTCGTTTGCGTGTATCCTCGCTGGACCACCAACTTCCGAAATGAAGTTCTATCGATCGAACGACACGCATACATACAAACACGTATATCGAACAGCGTCCGTTCTCGGATTAATTAACATCCTAGGAGACGATCCACTGCATATGGATGGAACGAATCCATTCGCGGATGAGAAGGTTTTCTTCTTCTTCTATGTACGTATCATACATCTAAGATGTATACTTACATCGATTACATCCGGTATTTAAGAATCAAGTATATTTCATACTGTGGCGGCACACGAGCACGGAACTTTCCAACGGCTTCGCGACACAAAGCGCTATATCTTCAAAGCGTAAGACCGACGTGCCTAATGTGCCATCGATATCCCTATGGTTCTTCCGCCGAATGTTTGGAATTTTGAAATGTTTGGAATTTGGAATGTTTGCGCGGCAACCGCCGCGGTACATCTAATAAACGCGTGTGTAGTAGGGATATCGAAGGGCAACTAAGAAAAGAATCCGTTTGGTTTCGAACAAAGAGTCATTCTGCCTCAAGTCGCGAAGTGCGAAAGGTTCAGTATCATAGCGAAGCAAACACAAACCGAGATACGCGATTGTAAACTCTCGATGATTAATCATAAGTGTGAATCGTATAAATTGTTGACTCGTTGATTGTTAATAGTAATAAACTTTTTGTTAAACATCGGAGTATTCCTTCCACACCTATCACGACATACCACCTCAATACGACCTTCGTACGATCAAAAACCAGCCAAAACCTACACAAAAACAGTGCAAAATGACTCAACGGATCGCAGCTGTTATATCGGAAAGTTAATGTATCGCAACATCTTGATAATTCTATTCTTATTATAGATATAGTAGCGTAGGAAAACTGGCAGCTACCCAAATGAAACATCTGATCGGCCCAGTTCGAAATAGATGATCTACGGGAGGTGAAAATAACCAAATGAGAAGTCTTTGAATTTCCAAATCGTTCGATTTCATGACATTTAGGAAAAATGCTATGTTACGGAATGAAATGTTCCATCGAATTATTAAATTACAGGGAAATATTACGCGGAGATTGTACGGGAATTAAATATTTGCCTGAGCGCGATGATCGATCGAAGGACGAAAACGTAGTGTAACGAAGCGTAAGATTTCGTTTGGAAGCATAGCGCCACGATGTCTGACCACTACATTCCCTGTCTACTTACTCCTACTCCGTTGCGTCACGCGACTCTGAACAATCCCCACCGTGGCTATCAGCAAGCACACTACCGAATAGCTTCATAGACCGAGGTATCCAAACCGAGTCGAGAATCCCATCAGGACACGTTTCGACGATCTTCCATCAAGACGATCGAACAACGATCATTATTTGCCACTTTGCACCTATTCAAAGATGGTTAGAAACTATCAGCGTTTTGTGAAGTGAGCGATAAATGGAAGTACAATGGTTTAACATCATCGGAATTAGCGTAAAATACGCTGTTTTTAGATCTCTGTAAGCAATTACGTTGCCTCGGGCTGAATTAATAAGTTGCGACTGTGTAATAAGTTGACGTAAGATTCAGGATAAATAATTTAGAAAATAATCGTTTCCTTATTAATCCGCAACTAGTACGATAGTCGTTCTAAATTACCACTGAAATAAAAGTTCCTAGGCTTTCATACATTTCATCTTATCGGTTGCAAATTAAGAAAAGTTCAATCGGATCTTGAATTATCCAAACAACTTTCTAAAAATATTCTAGCATAAAGCGGGCAGACAAGGCGGTTAACCACCGATGTACGATAAGACAATCGATCGAAAAAAAAAAATGTCAAGAGCTGTGATTCGTAAAAATCGAACCGGTACTGCCACTGCTACTCGAGCAACCTTTCACCAATAGCGCGTTATTGCAACGGGCCGATTATTATTTTCCTAGCGCAGAGAATTTACAGACCGGTTATCGATCACGTCTAACGCACGAGTACACAACCTCCTTGCAAACTTAATATTCTCGACGAACTCGTTCTTAGAAGAACGAGAGATTACGTTAGTATACGATTCCTAAAATCAATGAACGAAAAGAGTCTGCGAAAGAACCAAATAGAAAGTTCGCACGAGTGCATAGATTCGCTATTACATGCAACTAGAGGCTTTCTCGCGGGGATTAGTTATAGTCAATCAATGGTTCGATCTCCAAAGGATGTTGCATTAAGTGACGCAGTTAAGTAACACGACAGTTGAGCACTTTGTAGTTTATATGATACTGGTTAAATATTCATTAGATTTGTAGTTTATGACGTACAGGTTTGTTATGTAGAGAACGACCTCCTGCACCTGTTGAAGCGAGACATGCTCGTATCTTTAATGACTATGGGTATCTCTCGTTCTTGCATTCAAATTACATTCTGCCGAAGCGCGACCCAGCAGGCAGCTGAGTTAAAGGCAACTCAAATATCTAGAAATTATATTTATTGGAAGAGAAAGAATGGGTTTCATATTCTGAATATAAAGCACGTTTCAAAAGATAATGTAATTTCTTGATCTACAGATCAATAAATTAACGGGAATGGGATGCTAGGAAAATGGAAAATGGATAATCGATAACTGTGTCAATCGAGGGAGTGGTAAGAAGAGGAGCATGGAAGATGCAAAAAAGTGTAGCAGCTTATGAGAAGCTTTAAGAGGAAATCGCTTGCGATGCAAATCTATCCGTGCAACTTATATTCTCTTCTTTGTTTTTATTTTCTGGTCATCATCAAATGGGGTTGTACGGGCGCCAGGATGACTGCCGCCCTCCCCCTTCACAAACTATCTTTTGGTAATCTTCCAAGCTAACTTCCGGCTGGTTGGCCAAAGTTCAACGTGTTAAGTTACGTTCATATCGACACGTATCTCTGCCTCGCGAAATAAAAATATTTAGAAAGAAAGCTTCGGATTTGGCGGATCAAACGATGTAGAAATATCTTAAATACATATTGCCGAATTGCCGATAAATGTCTACGCGATCTGTCGCGATTGAGCTATAGAATTCGTAAACAATCGATAAACGACGATAATCGAGGAAGCGAGTGCCCAAGTATCAATGGAACATGATATAGAAATTTTATTCGGAAATTTATTCGTTCGGACGTTCGATCCGCTTATTCGAATGTTTAATAAGGAAGGTAAATAATAGATTATCCCTAATCTTATCTTAACCTTTATCGCGATGCAGTTCGATTGAAAGAAACGTCGTAAAATCGCGAGCTTGTGTAGAGAGATGGTCAGGGTTGAACTGCGAGATTTCTGCGACCCTACGAAGGAAACTCGAGCAATATCGAAACGACGTGTAATAAATTTCCGCGTGTTTAAATCGGAAAGTGGGGATGAGTTCGTCGACGTCGGTAATGTCAAGTCTGACCGTTTAATCGTGCCAATTAATTCGAGAGTAATCCAATTAGAAAGCTGAGAATTAATAAAGTTCACAGAGTGCGCTGACCGTGCGTCTGATTTCTATTCCATTCCACCCTTTCTTTCGCGTTTCGCGCATTGCCTTTGGTAACATTAACCGAAAAGCGTTAGCCTGAATCTTTCGTTGAGATAAATTCTCAACATATAAAATAGAAAACATATATCGTCGGATTCACGAAAGTCTAAACGAACAGCGTGAGAAAAGCATTCGAGAAATGCGGAACGAATTTCACTGGCGAGTCGAAGAAGCGAAACGGCGCGGAGTTCCGCGAGACACGAACGGTTGTCTGGCTCGGGTTAGGTGCACAATTTACATGGGAAAAAGGAGCAAGGAGAATCCTGAGAAGATCGCCAGAGAGAGAGAGAGGGAGAGAGAGAGAGAGAGAGAGTAGTCGGTCCGGCAATTCCCGAGCTGAATACGGTGAAACGCGTACGAAAAAAAGGTCAAAAAGCGAAGCAGAAAAGCCGGAAAGGATCTTGCGATCGTATTCGAGCGGGGAGGATCTCGCGGGTGCTTGTGTCTTCCGCTTCACGTAGCGCACTCAAAATCTAGGTTACAACGTCGAGTGGCTTGTTTTTCTTCCTTTCTTTAGTTTTCTACGGAATCAATTTCGTCAAGAGCCAGACGCCTGTTACTTCTTTTCCGACTTCTTCACGATGACACGATAATCCCACTATTATGATCTTACAGTTTCTACCGACCGTGCAAAGGTAGGATTACGTATCTTTTTAACAAATTTAGCGATGAAGTACTGCAAAATATTTAAAAAGTATTCTTCGTTAAAACCTTTTCAACTATATAGAATGAAAAAGATTTCTAAATAATCTCTCGCACCGCTTTCGTCGATCAAATGAAATAAATTTCACGTAGAACGTTAGAAAGATTGAAATTTAGAACCATTAGAGCCAGTTCACAGCGTATGGAAACAGAAGCGAGAATAAGTAAATTTCCGCATTGAGCCTGTTCGACTTTGAAACACAAACCAAGCAGATTTCAACTCACGTTCGATCTGGTTTTTACCGATATCCCGTGGTCAACGAGATTGGCACGGTGCCAGGGATAGCTTTAAAACAGTGGAAATATTTTCAACGTGGATTTCCTTGTTTTTACAAGACAAAACAGCCAAATATGCCTTCTGCACACTTTCGTATTTGTACCAATGACTCACTTTGTCGTAGAATGTATACGTTTGCGTGTCTACCTTCGTTTTTCATCGCGAGCATCCAACTCAAGTAACTGTCTACAGTTACTTGTTCAAGGGAATAAACCGAACGACTGAGAATAAAAACTAGACTCGCTCGTTCTAAGAAATGAAATTTCACTCACATTTTATTACCGTTATCTTTGTCGCTATGGCGCTTTAGAAACTGAAGGCATTTTTGGCATTCACAACGACACAGTTTCCGATAGTAGGAAAATTATACGCGTATGAACATTGAAATACTTTATATGATTAATTATAACGTGTCAAATACAGATGAAAATAAACACAAGTCTATATTACAGAGAATTAAACGAACGATTATATGACCTCATGATTATTTTACCACGGTAATGAAATTTTAATCAAGATTCATGAATATTTTCAACAATATCGAGTATCCGCTCCTATAATTTATGTATATATGGAAACAGGGTGAGGGAATCTATCACTATGCAAAGTTCCTTCTTCTTCCTGTATACAAAATTTATTCGTGTACTCCCTTTGTTAATACAGTATGTATCTTGTTTTCTAACTCTTGTTTTCTTCTTTTCTTTAATTAAATGTAATTCAGGATAATAAACAGTATGAGTTACTTACATCATCTGTTAATTATAATAGTAATATTTGACGGTCTGAAAGCCTCATAGCGAAGAGTTAATACGAGTAGAAGCTTGAGCGTCTCATTGGTAATTCCGAGGACTGAAAGTCGTAAGGCGAACGCGATCGAAGTCGGAAGAGGGCGATATGTCGTGGATGTTATAGCCATTAAGACGTATCGAGAGTACGGCTGGAGACTATAAATGGTAAGTTGCGCCGTCGACGTTGCGGATCGCGTCCACTTTCTCTATCGCCTTTGACTAGGAAGTCGTAAATCCCCTTTACTATTTACATCAATGTATATCTACTTCGAAACGAAGCAACCGCATGATGTTTTACGCAACTCGACGCGTGTATAGTACGGGTTACAGCTCGCTCGCTAACCCGTTCCGATCCGAAGAATTTCGCAATTTAATATGTAACAGCGAGTCTAAGTCGTAACTTATCGGCGATCTTATTGGAAAATGCTGCTAGTGTTCGTACGGATTATATCATTGTACTGAAATTATATCTCATTCGTACAATGCATACTTCGAGTCTGTTTTTACGTGAATAGCCACGCGGTTGAATATTCATCGCAATTTTGGGAATAGTTTATTCGAAAGTGTAATGATATTAACTTCCATATAAATAAAAAATCTTGCGAATCATGCGCTTGCCTGTAAGTAATGAAATAGTTTACAATAACATATCGTATAAATTGTGTTCTTGTGAATAAGAACGTATCACGAAGTACACTGTTTCTCCGATTATACCGATCAAACGAGTCAACGAACGAAACGAACACGTGGGCAAACCAGAATGGGCACGGTTTCTCGTTGGCCATGGCTGGTGTATCGCTTGTACGTCTTCCATATAGTCCTTCTCTTTTACAGAGTCAACCAGCTGAAAAACGATTAAGTTACACATCTTAATGGATTTTCCAAGCGTGCCACGTTTCCTTTGATTCTGTCTGTAAATCGTATTAGCTTCCATCGATATTTCCTTTCCAACTTTCATAGCTATTCATGTCACGAGTATGTGCATCGAAAGGTTAAATCTTTAATTTATGATCGTGCTACAATTACGATACGTTTCATTTTTTCCATTTATAATATCGAATATATGGTTTCCTCTATCCATGTTAGTTTAACGATATCGAACGAAGCAGCAATTCCCAAACATTCTAACAATATCTTAACAATTTTTTAGATTTACCTCGTTTTAAAAATGTTTTCCATATGACAAATGTTTAAACAAATACCACGAGTCAGCCTATCTTTTGCAGTGACGTCACCGCTTTTTTCTACTCGAGTCCAGGAAAAAGACCGATTATCCTAACGAAGCAGACTCAAGCAGGAACAAGGAGAGACGTATATTTTCTTGGCAAGGAAAAATTAGGATCTTTAAGCCGCAGCTTCGGTCCAGTCGAAGCGTGTTAAAGGCGAACGGCTACCGTGAACGATCCTTACGGAATGTCGGGTAAATGTTAGGGAACGGAACAACGTTCTGGCTGACTTTTGTCGGAAGTATTATCGGGTCGAGTTAGCCAATAATTGACATGGCATTTATGTCGAGGCTAAGAACATTATCGGCGATTTTGCCGTATCGAACGTCTTCGTCGACTTTTATGGATGACAATGTAACTACGTCATAACCCAATTTGCCCTCCGTCAATTCTTTACAGCCTCCATTTATCCACCGGCGATGTAGATAATTGTACGAAGCACGTTGATTTTCACGATATAGACAAAGGTACGAGCGTTTTTCGCGGGCGAAGAAAGCGTATCTACGATTAAGATTTTCAGTAAATGGGTACACGTTAAGTGGAGTAGTTGGAATACTAATGAGAAGTAGATACTTAATTAGGAATTTCAGAAAACGACGAGGCAATTGGAAGATGGAACGAAATCAGTGTCCATGCGGTACTCGACATTAATTAACATCTGAATTATCATAGTTTGCGTTGAATGAATGTGGTGCACATCCGCGATTACTTACCAAGATAGGAGAACATTCGTTCAGCACGCGACGTTATTACCTAACTAATTATTATCGTGCCTTATTTCTATTCGCGTGAAATGCAGTTTCGTCGTTACATTGCTAAATCACAATTCTCTTCGCTTCGTTCATAACGAGGTTACTATAAAAATCTATAACTACGTTTAGCCGTGTCAACGTCTAAGGGTAATTAAAAACCTTTCGTCATTTCAGTCGATTCAGCATATCGGTGCATGGCCCCAACTGATATAAAAATTCGAGATTCGAAACAGAGCTACGAACCGTTATTGAATTAATCACGTACGACTGATAATACCGCAATCTCGCGATATAGTAACAAATCGTAAAGGCAAAGCGATATGAAATTGCTTGGAAGAAGAAGCATCAGATAATGTGGTTGTTACGCGAAAGTCTGAGTATGATATGCACGGTTAACGTTAATCTTTCATAGAGAAAGCAAGAACTTGTTCTGGAGGAATTCAGCCGAATCCCACTGCCATTGTATTTGGCGAGCAAACTTAGATAGAGCAATGTCCCGTAAAAAGGAGCCTCGAGACCGGATTTGGACTGAAACTAGAATAATTATCTCCTCGAAACATAGTTTATGCGCATTTCCACGCGGACTAGCCATATTCCAGAAAACGAGCGGGCTAAGTAAACGCTTATCAAATTCTCAAGCACGTATAATACCTAATTAAATTCCAGAAGATATTCTATCGCGCGGATAAGACCGAAAAGAAGAAAGATGTTCGAACAGGCGTAAACGCTCGAGCGTGGCTTAGCTTAATTCGACGCATCACACATAGGTAGCGTAGCGTACACGAGGCTTTAATCTCTTGACCCCGACATCCAACCAGCGTTGGTATGCTTTCACGTGCCACTTAATTTCATACACGCCGAGGCTTTGAATTGTGTCAATGAGTCCTTACTTTTTCTTTTTTTAAAAAAAAATAAAAAAAAAAGAAAAAAAGAGAAGGTCAGAGAGTGATGCCTTTTTCTTGTTTTTATAAAACGAGCAGTCTTTAGATCTGAATTTTATCTATACAGCCATCGAGAAAAATAGTCGAAACTTACGTACTTTTCTTCAAGATGATTTAATGTTATTTCATACGGACGAACGATATTTCTAGTTCGGCATCGATGATTTTACAAGATTTAAAACTGTATTCTGCATTGCGTACTCACGATGTATCTTGGCTACTTGAAAGCCAAGTTTTCTTTCGGAAAAACGAGCAAAGTTTGTTCCAAGATTGGTGGAACGCCCGCTCGTCCGAGCATCTCGGTATAATTTATCGAAAGTGTCCGTTTATAAGGAATACGCGAAAGAAAACGTCACGGGGGATCGTGGACGGTCCGATCTCGGCCAAATTAGACCCTGCAATTTGAACCTTGGCCAAATATTTAATCCCTTGGTACGATGATACCGGGAAATCCTTGGATCGATCTTCGAAAGAGCCATACTTAAAATTTACCTTTCACTTATAATGGCCCAATAAAAAGTACTCGCATTTACCCTCTATTTAATCTAATGAAGCGAATCCCGACCATTTGCATGAAAATTCTACCAAATAATACGAAATTTAATATAGTTGCATGCGATTGATTATGTGCAGATGTTACAATAAACAATAAATACAATTGCACGCAAATACGTTTCGTAGCCACTGCACGATAAACCAGATAGAAATAAGAATGAAAATAATCTTCGTTGTTTCAACGAACGATCCTGTTCCATCGTCAGGTTGGATCAATCGCGGTGCAAGAAAACAAGATGTGTAATTACTTTGCTTCTGATGATGAAACCGCAGACGAACACGCAGGAATTCCACAGAAATGTTTTTTTTTTTGTTCGTCGACGTCGGGGAATGTGCACGGTAGCACAGAAATCCCCGATGAAAATCTTTTAATGTACCTTGTGTAGTCACGAACCGCTCGGTGGAGCAATACACGCCAGACTTTTTCATTCTTCGCCAACAAAGAGATCGTGTTGCATGCGCCGTGTGCCATTTGCTGTCTTCAAGGGGATGCACGGCTGCGACTGAGGACGAGGAAGGGGATGAAAGATCGAAAATAGTGGAAACACGAGTCTGTGAAAAACCCGGACTGTTTTGCGCCGAGATAAAGACGTCAGCTAAAGATAAATCGAGTCCGCGCAACTTACAGTGGCGTATCGTCGCCAATCCAATTTTTCGATTATCGATTTCTTCCAATTTCCTTGTCAAATTCATCGACTTTATGCGAAGCCATAAATCCATACAAGAACCGTTATATTACCCAGGATGTTCTAAGATTACATAATAATCTATAATCGTAACTTTGTATTCCTTTGCATCTCTAACAAATAACCCACACGAGAGGCTGATGCAATTACAATTAACGAGACAACAATTTTAATTAATTAAATTAAAGGAGAAAACATTTACGATTTCTAATCTCTGTTTCACTTCTTTTATGTCCATAGAAACTTGGCGATCTGCCGACCTAGCGTTGACCTGTATCACTGGAAAGTAGTAACGCCATCTGCTCCGCACGCTAAGTATTCTTTCGTCTATGGATCATTTATAGCTTCCGGTTGCGTTTCCATTTTGTTACCGCGTAAAAAGAATCGGGTAAACTTTTTGCTGGTCAGAGACATATCGTTCGTATTCTACGAAAAAATTTCTGAAGAATAAAGAATGGGATTTTCGCAGCGAAAGAACTTTTTCGTTGAGCGAGTTACGCCACTGATTGCGTCACGAGACCATTTCATCCCTTTCATCTTGTCTCCTCACTCGTTGACGTCGTTGTGTCTCCGCGAGTCTCCTCGACCTCCTCGACGGCTGTTTTTTAGGTTCACCGACGGGAACCGAGCAAGACAGATTCTCGACATTTCCGCGACATAATTTTCCTTGCATGTACCTTGCATCCCCATTATCTTTTCCTCTACAGAGGCGCCGTTCTCTATCCTTTCCCCCTCTGTAATTTTAATCCAGATTTTCGCTCCTTTTCACGTGTTAGTCGATCGTGTTGTCGCCACTATTTTGTTACTTTTTCTCTTTACATTTTATAGAAACATTTTCTATCATAAAAATTTGTTGTATCTTCGTTATTTTCATACAAGATGGCAGAAAGACTTGCTTCGCTTTATTTTCAAGATTTCAAAATTTATATACATAATAAAACAATTTGAAATGACAGCTTTCTGTTTGGGAAAATTATTTCGTTTATTACTTTTACAAAGCCAAACTGGCTCAGGTAAAAAGAGCGACAGATTTGTTCGATTTATGCGATAACCGGATTCCCAAAGAGTATTTCTTTCCTCCTTTTTTTTAAACATTCACATTCGCAATCTATTTTATCGCAGATTTGCAAAGTATAATTGCGAGACTCTCAGCACCAGCGAGCAAGCGAAATGAAAGGCGAAATGAGAAGGTTGGAGCTGTTCTCAGCTAACTGCGAACGCGTCATACTTTTATCACCGGAATGAAATTATGTTGTTTTTTCCTGCTACCGCGCGTTCGTTGTAATCCAGGCGATTTCTCAACCTGGGTATAAAGGTTAATCCGAAGCGGAGAAAGGAAGCGTGAGAACGTTTTCGTTGTAAAACAAAAGAGGAAACATGGAAAGTTGATACGCCGCGACATGAGTAACTTAGTTCTGAATTATTTCGGTAACGAATACTGAACAAACACGGACTATATGATTACATAGGAAGAACACGATTACATACGAAGAACAACAGGGGATCAGTCGTTTTATCAACCGACTTTCCGAGGAAACCTCGAAACCTCCAAGATTTCGAGCTCGGAGTTAGCTTATTCTAAAGATTGGTACATGGAGGGCGATATCTGATACCAGAGGTGCGATTAATGTTTTGTACTGCTAGCTTTTTCTCATTTAGCCACGATCTTAATTATTCTCTGTATCTATTTCGTAAACCGTCTTGAGCCGAAAAATGAGAAACAGAGCTCGAAAAGGAACATCAGAGAAAAGACAGAGAAAGAGAGAGAAAGAGGGGAAGTAAATAAGCGCGAGTACCAACAACCAGCCGATGACCTACTATTGATGGTTTGTAGACCTGTATCTAGCTACGTACTGGTACAATGAAAACTATTGCAACTCAAGACGAGCCTGGAAGGAGAAAAAACAAAATGAGAGAGAGAGAGGGAGAGAAAGAGAGAGAGAGAGAGAGAGAGAGAAAGAGAAAGAAAGAAATGGAGACGAGGAAAGAGACAGAGAAGCCAAGAGAAGAAAGAAAAGGAGAGACAGCACGGTTCTTTCTTCCACGACGAAAAAACTGTGTCGCCTATTGTCGACCGGTACCCATCGTGGAACAATCGCGATAATGAGAAAGCTACGCAGCCGAAGAGTTTCGTTCTTTTCTCTCTTTTTCTCCGGCTGTGTAACATAGACTTTCTGCACGTTTTTCGTTTCGGCCTTCGTATCTCCAGCCTCCTAGCTGCCCCCACGGAATCGCCGGCCTTCCCTTTGTCTTTCTGGCCCTATGATTTTCATCGTCGTTGCTACTGGCACACTAGTCTAGCGATTACTTTAAATAAAAATCGAAAGGAACCGCAACTTTCTCCATCGATCGACGTTCCCATTCTCCTCGACGCGACGTTCAAAACGAAGAAACAAACTGCGTATAGAGACGTTTAAGAGCATAATGGGGGACGAGAATAGCGTATACAGAATATTTCAAGATGCAGTGAACTATGTGCGAAGACTGGCCGAAGAATAGACACTCGGTGCAACTATTTAGCACCTATCTTCAGTATGAGTAAATACACGCGTTTTAAGAGTCAATGACGCACAGCGCGATTACACGTACGATTACACGTATAGCATCCGTTGAACTTCAAACTTGATCTTCTCAAAAACCAAGCGTTGAAAATCTGACGTTTTGATAACGGGATGATGTGCGAGGTGCATCGTACAAATGGAGAATCGATCAACGTTACGATAAATATCTCGCAAGTAAAATGAAGAGCAACGCGTGATACGGTGATTCAATTTCTTACGATTTGAATAGGAAATGAAAGATTGACGGGTGACCGCGTGCGCCAGACCGAGGCGTTGAAAGAAAAATGCGATTCTAAAAATATTGAAAGCGATGTTCGCGTTAAGGATTACATAAAGTGTAAAACAAAAATGGTCGAGTATGCCGAGCGCCGTTCAACGGAAGCCAGACGAAGTCTAAGTTCCAAGTTTAGCCAGCTGACGCAGTTTAGCAAGGAGACACAGGTCCGATTCGCTTCGTATGCCTGTTTCTATAATACTAAACATAGCGTGGAGAGTGATGCTCGTTTTAGGAAAAACGCGGCTCTCCAATCCCACGTCGATTTTCGATTAACACGTTCACCGATTGGACGATTATAACTTCCGCACTATTTCTATACATAGAAATACATTTTACTTTTTTAAAGTTCTTTAATTAGATCGCTACACATTCGATTTTCACCTACATCTGCGGACGTATACGCAAATTTATATTTCTGCGAATTCGACCAAAGAAATAGAACCTAGGCAGAGATTTTAATCGCATCCATCAAGTATTACGGCGATCCATATTTTATACAGCTTTGTGTGAGTTTTCTGTGCATTTTTGCACCTTTTAATTCCCTTTAAATATATAACATTCATTCATATATCCGTAAACATTCACTGCATAAATTCGCTGTCCACAATACTTGTCTTTGCATCGTTAAATTTTACATAACGTTTGTTTCATACGAGTTATCGTGAAACATTTTTTCTACGGTCCCGTGATTTTTCGTCACTTCGCATTTCCAACATTCGATTCTGCATCCTAAAGGTATAAAGATTCACGTGGTACACGTGTTAACTCAATCAGAGAACAGAATCAACGAAATCGATACTCGTAGCCTCGTTAATACTGTGGTTAAAAAAACAGTAACGAAGATCATTCCCGGTGGATCCAAGTTATCGCCAGTTTCTCAAATGTCAGAAACACTCGCTGTAAATTCAGCAGTGCTCGATACTGTACGATCCTTCCGCCGTCGAAGCCTATCTTATCCGGACAAGGAGAAACGCGACGCGAAGAAAAAAATGTGACGTTCAGTAACGATTTCGTTGAATGGAAAATTCGTCGATCGTGATTGTATTGTTTGGAAACCTCAGCTTATACAACTCGCAGGAATTCCTCCTCATTTTCCCGGAGCTGTAACGAGCGAGGTTCGCATACATAGCGGCGAATCTATCAGCGTTTATGGCAGTACTCGATCATTAATCAACGCGGATCCTAGCAAGGGTATCCCGCCAAGAACAGTGCAACCATTAAGTTTCATGTTCAGCCACCTTCGCCCCAGAACAATAAAACTGTCGGATTGGCGGAGCGAGCGCGTTCACGCTTGATTGAATCATTGCGAGCCCGTCTGCTTGTTCGAGATGACGCTGGAAATAAACGGCGAAACGGCCGAGTAAATCCCGCGCGTTCCACGCACGTTCATACTCTGCCTCAATAATCTCGTCGAAATTAATAACGATTTCTATACGAAGGACATTTCTGGCTCGGATACCTTGACACGATTGAAATGGTTTCTCGACTGGGAAATAACAATTTTCTAGACAATGTCCGACGCAAGAAGATGCTTTGAAGTTACGGCCAAAGTCGCCAAACGCTACGGATTTAGCCAGCATCTGGTTTAGTCTATTCTGTGGTTCGATGAACCACCGATCAGGTTTGAAATAGACGATTTCGTAAATCGCGGAACCTAGTTGCTTTCGTTCGCCCAGGGTTGACGAGGGATCTTTCGACAACGCGAAAGAAAGAACGCGATCTCGATGAAGGAAGGATCGATTTAAACGTTGCGCGAAATAGAAAGATTTTTGTGTTGACGCGCGAGAGTAAGGAGTTCACGGTGAAATGTGCCGCAATTGCGGGCAAAAGAATTTGTGCGGTACGAAAGCGCGTTGAACACAGGAAAGATAATTAAAAATTCCGCTATAAACGAAACTTATGTGAAGGAAGCTGGTTATCGTCGTACGAGATCTGAGACCAATTATACGTATTAACAAACGTATTTATCTTTTAGCGAATAACAACTTATACGATCTAGAATGTTGCGTATGTGAAACACGAAGCGTGAAAGGATGGAGATACCACAAAATCTTCGACACTGTGTCTTCCATCAAGGAAACGGCCAACAGAGCCACGAGAAGACACGCTTGCAATGGAAGTTTCGCAAAGTTGAAGGATGACGATGTTGCGCCAAGAGTAGATGGCAAGATTGCGCGGAAAACACCCCGTGGCACGAGGGTGCCGCAAACACCGGCATACTGCGCATAGCGTGGAATATTAAACGATCAAAATGAAATTCTAAATAGGGAACCACTGTTCCCCGCTGACGTCCACCGACGATCGCTCCACTAACTATGAAATTCTTTCTCCTTCACGCTAAAATAACCCACCACTATTTGATCATTTAATTAAACTTCCTATTATGCAATTTGTATTATTATTCTCTTAATCTGCATTTGCCGACCCAGATTTACAATATTTAATTAGAAAATAGTGAGATAACCTACAGACCATGAAAATAGTATCAACGTGATCCGATATTTACGTAATAGAGCAAAGGTAGATGCGCGAAGAAGCCATCCATATGCTCGTGAAACGCGAATTCTCTGGTAAATTGCTTGAACGGTTTCGTATGGGCGCGGCTTAAATCAAGCGGGCGTAAATTTTAACAGTGTCATAACGCAACCAGTAAAATGGTATATTTATGCTTTCCAAACTTCTTCTGAAAGTGTTTAGGGCGCTTGAGACGCGTCTAGTACTTGCCACGTATAAAGCTGCTGCGCCATTCTTTCGAGCAATACGTTTCAAGCAAAAATTGTCGAAAAATATACGATTCTGGTTGAATTCGTAATCCAATAAATTAGACAGCTTCAGATTAGTTTACGTGAGAACAAGTCGTTAAGACAGCGAAACGTCGATGGTCTTCAACGATTCGAGTTCAAGGTTTATTACGTGGAACACATTCATCGTTATCTCGGGTTATGTCACTGGGTATAGCAACACAAACAGGTGACATCGTGTTCTTCGAAAATTATATTTATTCTTCCCCGTGTTATATATTTTAAAAATTCGATTTTTTTTCCTTTAATTTTTTAATCCTTTCATCTGCATACGCGAAACTCGTACGCCGTACGTACTAAACTATCAACTCTCGAGATTTGTAATAAGAAATTATGACTGTAACCTCTCGAAAGCCACAACGATGAACTCCATTTACGCGAATTTTTCAATTTCACTGCTCGGAAACATGGACGAAGAAGTTACGTTCGGTTGTCTAACCGGTCTAACGATAAAACAGGCTCGATAGGTGTCTTCTGACATTACCTAGGAGACTCGCTCCCGACGTAACGATAGCATGAATGGGTGGGATGGAAGAGTTCGACTCGATCAACTTTTGGCAATACGATACCGGTGACCCAATTTGCTCGGATAAAACTGCTCTCGGATAGCGTGTTCGACGTTTCGACGGCCTTTACACGCTTTCGGATCCCGACGAAAGCCGCTCAATCGATAATTGCAAATTAACCGGCCGGATCGTCGATAGAAAGCCAGAAAAACAAAACCACCAACTTTTCGTACCGAGCGGAGATAAAATTTTCCCTATTGTTCGGTAACCTGTTTCGCATTCCTCTCCGTCTATCCTTCTCGCTTTCTGTCGACGTTTTATTTCACGTGAACGAAAGCTAGACAGAACGGAGAATGAAAAACGGCCGACTAAGCGATTTGCAAAAGTAACGAAAAATCGAAGGCCAACAGAATGTTACACGGGATTCCATAGTGCAACGTTCGATGCACGCGACCGAGAAACATTGTTAAACGACTACGACGCTTCTTGCGGGTTATATACGTAAGAAATTTCAATCGGGTATCTGGCTTTAAACCGATTGTTCGTTTTCGTAAACAACGTAATGGATATTATCGATCGAGTTACTTGCACGGGATGCAACAAAGTTTTTATCGAGTTAACTTTGTGTATTTGCAAGGGAAGCGCAGGGAAGCGGGCAGTTTGACACGCGCAACGTGGTATTTTTGATGGATGCAACAGTTTTGAGGTAAGCTTTTACCAGATTATTAGATTTAGGTGAAACGGCTGAAACCTTTCGTAGTTTCCTTGAAAACGACGATAATCGAATTATAATTTGGTAAAGCCGATATATTTTGGCTGATGTAAGACAAAGTTACGATCATTAAGACCAATATCTTTCAATATCTCGATATTTTAATCAACCTTGATCAGATTTCGATTCATCTTTCTGTTTCCATTTCTCGATCTAAAATTTCTGCGCTAGCCCTTTCAACTCAGTGACTACCGATCCATACCGAGCAATACCGATCTTCTAGTGGAATTAACAAATTGTATCTGTCAATTCGGCACAGCATTAAAATCAAATACACGTTAACGTGGCTTCAGGTTTTCTTACTTTAGTGAGCACTCGATGTTAACAGCAGACTGTATCTTTTCTTAATATGGTTTTTATTCCGTTAGAGTCGAGATTTAAAATTGTGCAGGTACTGCAATTCGATGTGGAATCACGGTTCGCTCATATATGTACATAATCTCCCTTTTAATAATAAGACGATCGACAAAACACTGATTACGTTTCGTCTCTCGAGCTTCAAACTTTACATCGACATCCAATAAACATTATTCAATAGCACTTTTAGTCACTTTAGTATAGCTTGAAATCTTCACGCGTTTATGAAATCGATCGTTTCATATGCAACAACCTAATAACTCGCGACGTCGAAAATTCGTGATCGATCGGCGGCGAATCCACTCGATCAGAGACGCGTTTTAACATAAAGTTCACGATCTTCGCGAAGCGGCCGATAAAAACGAAAAAAAACAAGCTTTCCAAGCGGGTATACCAAAGCAAAAACGACTGGTATCGGTTTTTCTCCGACGGAGAAAAGTTTTGCCGGAGCGATTCGCGCCGGATTATCGATTACCCGGACTATTCGCCACTTCCAACATCGAGCGACTAATTCACGCGGATTTAGGTCGCTTGATGCGTGCGTGTACGGATTGATTCACGGCTTCTGATCACGGGGACAACGGATCGCCGTCATTCGTCGCGACTTTGCCAGAATATTTCGCGTGTTCCGCCTTCGCCTGCCGCCGGAATTATTGATTCTGGCACCAAACTGTACTCCGATGGTCTTCAATTTCCTTTTCCGGGTGAAGGACGAAACCGTTCGGAGATCTATCGGTAGCTTAAAGCACAACATCTACGCCGATCTTTCTTAGTTTTCTACCTTTATATATAAAAGCTTGGTGATTCACGTCTCTCTCACAGATAGATATAAATCATGCACATCTTCCGTCTTCTATTCCAGATTTACGATAGACCGAAATTATGGTCAAAACGTGTGGGATACCGTACGATTTATCGATGAAGCAACCAGAGACGTTAACGCGTCTAATTCTACTCGCACGTCTCGAAATGACTTACGTATGCTTTGACTCAAACACATCTCAAACAACGAAACGTCACATGCCTGGACGTAGGAAACCTCCGTATCTCGTGAAACCTCTAAATAATCCTCCGAACATATGAAATGTCATTTCGCCCTTTACATCTCTCGGATAGTCACCTCATATCGTTGCAGCAAGTTCAACAAGTCACTGATTAGTCGACTTCCTCGATCACCTCCTGCTCGATCACTCACATAAGTAAATTAAATCGGTCGTTCGAAGGGTTGAAGGAACGCATAGATCTCCCGTTCGAAGCTTGCAATCGAGGAAACCGCGTTGTATTCAGAATGATTGGAGTCACGCGGCGAGCAGCGGTCTCTCAGCGAAGACGCACGAACGAACACGCGCGCGAGCGTACGCTTTGCGACTGAGTTTGATATCCTCCTCGAGGATAGTTCGCGGAGGAGAGCTCTACCCCCACTCAGCTGGTTAGGAACGGCATCGACGGCCGGACGAAGGGTGCACGGGTGAAGGAGGGTGTACCACTCGCTCGGTGTCTATAAAGCGACATAACAGGAGTGCGCGTGCGTCCGGCGATCGTGTGCATGCTTTGCCCGCAAAGTGGCAACCGGTGGCACCGGTGCCACCGGCCACCTCGACGTCTATTTACGCAGACGATGCACCGTGTCACGCTGACCGGACCGTTCGTCGGGCCGCGCGAACCACTTGCACACACCACGCTGCGTCCTCAAGGACGATATAACCGAGCAACCCTCTCGCTAGCGACGAAAGCTCTTCCCTCTTTTATTTTTCATCCATTGATTCACACCTGTCCTGCGACAATTTCGTTTCGGGTCAAGCTCGCCCTGAGTAATATGTTTCTCGCATGTTGTCGTTCGGCTATAGTAGCGGCACAATGAATTTCTAAACGGTGTAACTAACGTCAAACGATCTGCTGTTGGATTTAATTGCTTATCAACGTTGGAGTTTAGTAAATTGCGCATCGGAATTTGGGTTACGTTTGTAAGAAGACTCGATAACTTTGAATATTAGTAAGGTAATGGGAAAAATACTTAAATAAATATGTATATCACGCGCTAATAGTTAACACGTATGGCGATAGCGTCACGTCGAGAGTTACCATGGTTTTAACTAACAATTCTGTTATGCAACGTTACGAGCAAAGTAATAAGTAGAAAATACGTAACTCATAATACTAAATCATAGATTATGGAATACCTAGTGACTCTACGTGGAAGTGAATATAGTACGATAAAAATGGTATACCGCCGTTGAATATGATGGCGGGAGAATCAATTTCTCTTTCGTAGAATCAATCGCATATATAAACTTTCTTTGAAAATTTCAGGTGTTTTCTATCGACTGTCGCTTCTGCGAGGCACATATTTCGAATTTAACGCGTGTGAGCAAAGTTTGTTTGGCGCATTAGTCGCTTTCGCAGCGTATTGTTCGAAAGATATTATTCAACTCCGTGCTGATTACGAGACGACCGGTGTATTTACGCGAACGCGGCCTAAGTAGGATTTAGATTAAACTTTGGATCGTGTACTTGTAACGAGCAAACGCGATAACAATGTAGTTGCCGCTAAACAAAATTCAATGTGACTTTAATCAATGCACGCGTATTTGCAACGAGTTTATGCACATCCTCTACGTAACGATGCAACAAGTTAGGATTTAAATTAACTATTTTAATTCGACAAACACGTACATACATTTGCGACATTTTATTACTGAAAATACACTGATGTATCATAAAAGTGGCAGGAACATTGCTATTTACCCGAAGACTCAATGGAGCTGCTGACGCAGCAAACGGCTTGGTTACCGAGAATCGATCGTATAAAGCGCATCGCGCTACAATTAAAGTCACATTGTATATCCACACCGTAACGTAAAGTATACTTTAAGTATCTTATAAACCGTCTTTCAATGGAAATTTTTAGCTCAAGCTCGCGCTGTTGCGAAACAGGATCGTTAATTTACACGCAATTAAAATCCGACATTGAAAATAAACGAACGTAAAGTTACGGATAGCCACCGATTATGAATAACGACTAAAACACAACATTAAAAATGAAAGAACGCGAGAAAGATGAAGCGTGGCGGCACAGAGTGGAGAAAAGCTTCTGCCCGAAGCTCGTAGAATATCGGCACGTTCCGTGGTACAAAACCGCGACACGAGCCAACGAATTAATCGTCGCGGCAAACGGGCCATTCGATAAACAAGAAACACGATGTAGACCAGCACTTTAAGCTCCCGGGAGACGGGAAAATTTAAGGTAACGTTAGTTGGCAAATTTAAGGCAACCGCATCGGCGTCTCGCTAACCATCCTGGTGTCGGTGTGTATTTATGGGAAGGATGCACCGTCACGTTAATCGGACCATACCGCGAGTCGATACACAGCAGAGTGCGCGGTGGCAGTCTTTACTCGTCGAGTAACGCGTTAGCTGCGGTTAATGTTTTCAGCCAAGTCTGAGAGTAGCTTTTCTATCGCTGCACGATCGATACTCGATCGATTGCAATTCGCCGACACGTGCAACTATGTAACGTCTCTTGCTACAATACACTTAGTGCAAGAGATACGTATAACAAGCTTGTGAAATTAGTCAGGCCTGAAAGTACACGTGTTTGGATCATCGAAACGGAGAGAGAGGATCAAAGGAGCGATAAACGTTTGAAAAACATAACGTCGTGACTCTGAACTACGTGTTATCGGACGTCATTATATCCACTAATGTTTTCCCAAGTTATGTTCGTCTTTGGTAATTTATATCGCATTTTACGAATATCAAAATTAGTGCCTTAAAATAGCTCCTAATAGTATTCGTTAGCAGCTAGAAACATCGGCTCACTGTTCGGGCTAATTTTTCTTTCAGAGATACAAGCGAACTTTTATTAGAGAAAACCATTACTACAGGGTATAAAATAATAGAGAGTTAACACAACGTAATTTTAATTGAAAATTGAAAGCAGTAGTTCGAGATATCAAGTTATGAATAGAGTTTGCTAACTGAACACACGTTCAGAAAACGCGTATAGTCCTAGCTGTGGTTAGATCGATCAATGGATTTGTTTAAAGCTTCAGTTCGTAAGTTCGCTACCTCATCCGCTAAAAGTACGAAATAGCTTTAAAAATCGTTGGAAAGAATTGAACGGAAACGTGGCTGAAATCTTGCAAAATTATTATTAATTAATCGGAAAATGGGTATCAATGGAAAGCGGCGTAATGATGTTTGCCCCAAAGAACGGTTGGATAGATGCATCGAACGCGATGACATTAATTTGCGGGCAATCGGCTTGTTAACGGGTGTAATTTAACTTATTTAATATAACGCAACAGTGAGATATTGCATTCCAGCGCGCGCTGCTTGAACGTGGGTGGAACATTCCGTTGGTATTGATTCGCTATGATTCCAGAACATCTCGGGAAACTAGCAAACCGGTAGGGAAAACGGACGAGATAACGATATGTTCTCTGGAATATTATCGTCGACGATAAAACCGTAAAAGTACGATCATTTTCCGGGTAAAATCGTAGAAAAAAGGTGTATCTTGGAACAAGGAATAAAATTAGCAAATCTGTTCATTCCGAGATTCGCAGAAAACAACAGACTTTAGGAAAATCTTGGTACGATAAATATTAAAGAAACAAATCGATCACAAAGTCTAATTAACTGAATAAACTATTAATTTGCAAATCGCATCCCTCTTTTCGTCCTGTTGATGAAACGGTGCAAATGCAATCGCAAATGTTGTCTGACACCCGTGCATAAATCACTCTACTTATTGACATTCGATAACGGATCGATAAACCAGTTCACGCAACCGGGCACCTAGTACGAAATAAACGCATCAGTTAAAAGACATTCAGCGTATCTGTGGGTACATCAAACAAAACGACACGCGTTGTATAAATATCGCTTCGCGTTTTCCTCCATCCAGATACCGATTGAATCAACTTGCATTCTATACTTTATATGATAAAGGCAATCAATGGAATTTATCATCTAAATATATAGAATTGGGCTTTAAAATTAAATAGTTCAAGTTAAATTTAACTTGAGCTTACCCGCAATTCGTAATCTTATCGATACTTTTATAGCTGAGAGTTAAAACGAAGTTTCGCGGAACGCAATTAATCGCGTACAAAAAGAATGGAAAGTAAATAAATATTTTTACCTGAAGTCGAAATGTAAAATCATTATACGTACAACATGAGATGGTTTCGAATGGAACGATTTATCGAGATGTGACGTGAGATTAATAAATCATCAGGTAAGAAGATAAGCATATTAGTTAATTGACCTTGCAGCGTGGCGAAAGTCTATTCTCGTTTCTATCGAACATCAAAAATTTTTCGATCCGCGTCCTAGCCGAAAATCATTTGTTACTATCGATTCACTAGTACGGAATTCGACCAACCTTAGAGTCACGGCTGTAATCTAATTTCACCACACGTACGCGATTTATATCGGCTTTAGAGTTGGAGAGTTTGTGGCTACGAATCAGGTAAACACAACCGAATGTAGATACGTTATTTCACGCGGAATTTCTTTTCGCATCTTATTTGCACTTATTCACTGCAATCGCGAAATCATAAAACAGAATCTTCTCTTTCCTCTTCAAGCGCGTTTCCATTGGTATTTTCAATTCTTCAAGGAAACAGAGCATACGACTTTCTGTTGCAATTATTTTATTACAACGTATTATCAATAAATATTAAGTGCAGATTGAAATATGGACTGTTTATTACAGAATATGAAAGATCTGTCGTAGTTAATTTATTTTATTCTATTCGTACCGTAAGCAATCGCGGAAGTGCTTAAATTTTCATTTCAGAATATGACAATGATACGTTGATTCAAGCTCGACATCGATGTAATATGGAATTTATTATATTTCGAATCCTTTGAGAATTTTGTTGAATATCAGCGAGCAACTAAGTTGTATTGCGCTATACTACAGTCAATTTATTATGTATACAAGTACTATGCTGCCATTAATTTAACGATGAATTGGTATACAGGTATTCCGTGTTGCGCTCAATATTTGCTCATAACTTTCCAATAAAACGTTTATTGCGAAACATCATGTAACGGTTCTTTCCCATTTTCACTTATCGATTACATCTGTGCAATTTATGCAGAAAAATTTGGGACACGGAAAATTATATAAACACCCGATACAATCGAAAAAGTTTCTACAGGCGTTGAAATAGGTTCGAAAGCCACTGTACGTAAAATCGAAGCGGAATCGCTCGGAGAATGACCATCTCGAGCTTAACAGGAACGCGCCTCGTCTCATTGTCATGCACGTGGACGCTAATAATAGTGGCGACTACCGTTGGCAGAAAGACCATAGTCCGTGATTCCACGCGCGGTAGACTCGCGAACAAGCTTTTAATAAATGATCAGCCATCGTGTTGGCTGCGCGAGCCAACAGACGAACTGAAGAACGAGGAATTCGCGTGCTTTATCGCGACCTTGCGAACAAGCGATTCGCGACATCACCGCCACTTTCTTATTTACTGCGAACGATTCTAGCCAGCAAATAGCCAGAACCGTAGCCCGTAATACGAAATAGGATTGGCAAAAAAACCGATCGATTTAGCCACGATTCGGGAAGGTTCCGCTCGGTGCATACTCGTTAGAAAGATCGGAGCGTATTTTCATCGGGGAGAAATCGTTAACTCAGCAGCACGAAATGTCGACAGAAACGAGCAAGAAACCTTATGAGCTTCCGAACTGGTGGTGTCATGTCGGCGTAAAAACGGCCAACAGAAGCGACAAAAAAGAGAAAAAGCCCGGTGCTCGCTAATGGCCAGACAACGACCGCAGTTGGACACGATATCGAATCAAGGAAGTTTTACTGTCAGATCCAACAATTTCCTCTCATTGATCGATACTCCTTACAATTTTTATCTACTGGAAATTTCAACTGCCGAGAGGGTCATCTTACATAAGTAGACTCTAGTTCATAAATATTAGGATGGCTATTAAAATATCATAATGCGATGCATGGACGAAGCAGAAATTCGTTTAAATTGTTGCAAGAATTATAGTATAACAAGCATAGCACGCCGCTTTTTAGAAACATAAACTGAGTTAGATCTATCCTGGCCTATTCCAAGAAATACAGCAACAACGTTGCCGTTACCGGATCAAAATGCAATTTATGCGAAACTAAAAAAGTTGATTCGAATCGATACATAGCAGGATGACGGTAGACGATCGGGACAAATCGAACTCGATCGAGCAATTTGCATCGGGAATGATTTTTTCTCTACTCTCGTCAATGAGTCTGTATCCCGGATTCACGATCATTTACGATTAAGTTTTTATCGCCGATGGATTTTCGTGGTGGCGAGCACCGAGGATACCTCTCGCTTATCAAGCTTCCAGCCAATAACGCCGCGTTCAATCCCAACAAAACGTTTCTCTCGGTGCGTTCAAAACGTTCCTGCCGTGTTTGCGTGCATGGTAAAAGGCTTATCTGTTCGCTCGATGACTAAACGCACTTATAAACTGAAAAAGCGCTCTATGAAAAATCGAGCAGGCGAACGCTGCAGTGGTGAGAATACCCTGGGCAGGGGAACGTTTGTTGCTAGCTATGGGAATCTATCAAGACGATTTCCATCGGTCCAACCCTGTTATTTCGTCACTGTCTTTCTTGCAATTAATTCGATCGAAATCGACGGATTTATTTATTGCAGCGAGTTTTTACCTTCTTAAGGGATGGAAATAGAATACGGTAGTTTATGAATAAATAATACACATTAATCTGTGCCATTTCTCATCAATATTGTAACTATGTAATCGCTAGGTGAGCATAAATACAGGCAATCCTAATCCTCGTACCAATGCTAAATTAATCTATTTCGATTAACGGTGGTAAAATTTGAGAACTGTTCTATATATGGCTGATTTTAACCTCGTGTTATGCTAAATAGAAGTTCGATTCATCTATCAAATATTATGACGGATTATATATACATTATACATATATGTAAATCTCTCTCTTTAAATTGCCCATAAATGTATAAATATTTATAATCAACTAACCATATATAATAGTTTGTACTCTCCCCCCCCCCTCTGTCTCTGTCTCTCTGTCTGTCTCTGTCTCTCTCTCTGTCTGTCTCTGTCTCTCTCTCTCTCTGTCTCTCTCTCTCTCTCTCTCTCTCTCTCTCTCTCTCTCTTATGACTATGAATTCCTACAAGTTATCAGCTAACGCGACAATATGCAAGAAAACGAAAACAAAAACGAAAAGGAAATTGTAGCTGCTCCTCGAAACAACGTTGCCACCCTGTTTCCCATTACATGTGTAGGTTAGCTGCAACTAGTCGCAACAGGTGCACTCAATTCGCGACCCTTTACAACCTGACTGCCGTTGCAGATATGTATACACAGAGAATTGAAGCTGTAAAGGACCGAAAACTACGACGAAAGATCTGGTGAAAAGCACATGGGTGTTTTTTCCGTCGGTTGATGCGCGTGCCTACGGACATCCTCACTTCCCGACCTGTTCTTTTCAACTTATGTATCTATTTATCTTCTCTTGTCAGTTCGCTGCACGCTCTCTCTAAATGAAATAGAAAGTCATTCCGGTTCCTCGGTTCATTTACAGTCGCACGTTTTGTTTCGGTTCGCCTTTCATTTAATTTTTAACCGTCCCGATACTCCGGACCGCTCAACTTTCCCAAAGCATAATTCTCGATGGTCCGTACATTTTTCTAAAAAAAAAACGCAAACTCCACAAATGTTTCCCCGCTTGTTATTCCGTATCTTCGGTGGTTTTACAATCCACAATGAAAGTTCTCGCGAACAATGTACCTACACACTTCGTTTGTAATTTCTCAATAAAATGGATGAAATTTGAAGAGAAGTAGCTTACCAGCGAAGATTACATCTACGATCAAACCGAGAAAAGAGACAGCTATACAGGATGCTTCTGGCTTGTCTAAAACAGAGGTAAATCAACATTCTTCCAATTATTTCAATAATTATACGTCAAAGATGTACAACAAAAGTCGTATGGAAGAATATTACGTTCGCAAAAAAAGATTATATTCGTCGCGTAATAGTTTGTGACGGCGTTCGGCGACGAAACTTTCCGACAGCTTCGCGACGCAAGACGCTATACCATCAAAACGTAAAGCCGACATGCCTAATGCATCGATATCCCTACGGTTCTTCGGAATATTCGGAAGAATGCATACGCGGCAACCGTCGCGGATGTCTCACAAACGCGTGCGTAGTGGGGATATCGAGGGGCAACAAAAAAAAGAATCCGTTTCGTTTTGAACAACACATTCATTCCGTTTCGAACAGCGAAGTGCAAAGGATCTAGCGTAACAGCGAAGCAAGTACATTCGAGAAGCGTGATTGTTGATTGTTGATCGTTGATTGTTGATTGTTGACTGTTGATTGTTAAATAAACCTTTTTTGTTGAACGTCGAGAGTATTTCTTGGGCACTTACATCCAACACCACCTCAGTTACGACAGATGTAGGAAAAGGTGATTCATCTAGGAATAAAATTAAAAGACCTGAATTCGATAAAGTTCAAAGCAGGAAAGTCACAGTAATCTCAAGATTAACGTAGTTGCTTCTACATTTAAGAACGCGGTAACTTGACGATTAAAAGAGTTAAAGATAGTTTTCAATCTTTTCACAGAGCATTTTGCGTCGTATTCGAGATATTTGCGGAAATCATCGAATATACCGTTATCCGTTTCCTAACGCGACCTCAGGATTACCTCAACCCTCCCATAGAAACTGTCTGCATCCAGAAAACGGATAATCGAAAAAGCGTAGGACGGGGAGAAGTCGAAGGGTGGTCTCCCCAGTCTGCGATGGGGTGAGAAAATTGAACGAGGGCTGCAGGTAGGACGAGGCAGCTTGGAATACCTCGTAGATCACGCGTATTCTTACGTTCGCACGCGTGCCGGCAATTCCGTGATTCGTTGGTTACACGATGGCCGAGCATTGTTGCGTGCTAATTTACGGACCAATTAATTAGCGCCACGGAGCTCAGATATTCCTGGCTCCCCGGAACGCGTCGCTCGAATCACCCTCTGCCCCTCTCTGTTCCCTCGTTTTCTAAGCCCCTCACCCTTCTTCCCCTCGCGAAAGCATTCGTCCGACTTCGCAGCTGTATTGTGCTAACTCCGAGCGTGTTCTCCTTCTGACGCGCGGCCTCTTCATTTACGATAGCTTCGATAGAAATAGACGGTGGATTTAATCGTCTTGAGATGCACAAGGATCACGAGGCCAAGTCACTAGCGGGTAATCAAGACGCGAACGTAACGTTTCTCCAATCGAGATGACAATTCTAGAAATCGTGCGTGTTAATCCGAACTGAATTTTGCACGGAGCAATGTCATTTTCGTGCGTTCGTTCGTTTTAATTTTACTCAGATGGAACGCTGTTGCTTCCACTATGATACATTTAAAACATCACGTTCCTTGTATTTATCTTTCACGAGCTCGAATCAGTTCTTTATCCCTTTATCTATGGATGCATCGCGCACGACGCTACTAAAGAACTGGTAGTACAATCGTAGTGTAAAAGAAACGATTGTCACTAAGGAGTACTGAGAACCTTTGTCATAACGCAGCCGCTCGTCATGACATTCAAAGGTTCGACTCAGACAGCTTGCAGAGGCGTGGTGTAATTTTTACAACAGAGGGTAAGAATGTTGATGTTCCTTGGTGGAAAAAAGCGACACACGTGCGCGTCGGTGGATGCTCGCGAACGTTATAGATGATAGTGTCAGCGACAGAGGGTCGACACGGCAGACAGGACAACGCGGTGTCAGTGTCCGGGGGTGCAGAGTGTAGGAGACAACGAATAATTCATCCCTTTCTGCCGCCCCTCTGCAGAGATGCGTCGCACATGTCGTCGCTGCACACCAAATATCACGATTCTGCTGCATTCGCCTCGCGGAACATGATCTTTCGACTACACGGTCATTCGTTCAAGCGCTATGAACGCATTTCCTCGATCAACTTATTCTGAATCACGTATACAAGACAGGTGTTTCGAACGCTCGATCGTTCCATAAATTCATTCTATTCTACGGAACTTGGGAATAAATATTTCTATGTACAAAGGCACAAACTATTTCAACATTCGCTCTAAAACTTCTATCTATCTATATATATATATTATAGGGTTTTATTGTTATTTATTTAAAATGGATTAAACAGGAAACGATGGTTTTTTAACGTGAACTAAATACAATAATGTGCTATAACTAAGACAAGTAAATAGTTAATTTACAACTCTCGTCATCACGATTCCAACCTCTCTCTTTCACGCGGACCACACTCTCTGACAACGCTGACAACACTCTCTCACTTCTCAACTCACACTGACTGTTAATTCGTCTTTCTCTCTTAGCATCCCTTTGTCTTTTCTCATAGCCCCATCACGTACGTGTTCCGCAACCGTCGGTGACTATGGTCACGTAAGTCTTTTTTCCGCATAACTATTCGACTGAAAAACCGACGACACGTTGATGGGCCTGTCGGCACTTAGATTTTCTCGCAACATTGTTTATGGTTCACCCGATATTTCTTAGACCATTTGTCCACGACACCACAATATATATATACATATATAGTGTGTTATATGAAATATTTCAAAATCTCATTAGCCTTGTATCGAGACACGTCTGAAATCAAAGGTTCGAAAACTTTGTTTAGCCAGTGTACATTTTGAATGAATGTTTGCGGTGGGAAACAAGCGCTCCAAAAGTCTGAAAGATAGCTAGCCTATATAGTAATTGGTAGAGATACATTGGTAGATACTTGATCACGTTTTAGGATGGGCAGATTAATTTCTGACAGTCGCGTCACGACTGATCGTCACTCAAAAGTGCGAGCAAATAGGCGGAAGATAACGATAACGTCCGCGCCAATAACGACGCGACGGTCAGCTATGATTATTAATCATGTGCAGGTTGCGCGTGCGAGTGTCAGCGGTGCGTGGGGAGGCCTGACTAATCGTTCCGCCATTGCGGAATAATATACCCATGGTGGTGGACCGTTGTTTTGCTCCTGTGGTTCTACAGTTTAGACCCTCTACTAGACTCGTGTACTTTGTTTTTGCATCACGCGTTACATTCTAAACTAGCGATTTCCATCAGTAATGATTTTGCAAAGGTATATCGTAACCTGGTACCTTATACAACAAAAAGGTACACGCTGCTAAATAAGTCTTATTTCACTCGAAAGATTAAAATTCTATTCGAATTTCGTAGCAATGTTTATTCGAGATTATCAATGAGATTAAATTCAATAACTGTAATAGCTTATCATGATTTACTGTTGGAAGCTTCAGATGCTAGGCTGTTTGCGGTTGCGCGAAAACGGGACGAGCAGATCTTCCGGGTAGGATATTTTGCGGGGGAGTACGAAATCCTCCAGTAAACCAACGGAATCCTACCGGCTGCTGGCTTTACCTTGCTACAGTCTCGCGCTAATGCAGCAATAAACATGCATCTATCTGAAGCACGAGCGAAGTCACGGCTCCGCCAGACGAGAACAAGCCTACGAAGAATAATATGCATCAACGGAAATATAGTAAAGACGTAACCGCTAGAGTTTCCATGCTGAAACGCATCCGCGCTTACACGTGAGCAACTGAAGATACGAATATTCTAGAATGCAACGGATTCAGTAACATTGCTTTACTCGTTTTAGCTTTGAAAAATTTAAGAGTCAATATCCTTTAGCTCTTGACACGGAGAAGTAATAAAATTATTGCTATAAAAAATGGAATTTTTCTATGGTACAGTGAAAACAAGGTTGAGGTACAAGACGTCCACATGTAAGAGTTACAAAATAATTTACAATGAGTTAAGGCAGTGTTTGCGCCATATAGAGAGCTTAGCGTCGAGAAAAATAGTTGTTGCTTAGTCTTTGAGGTACACTATACACTAGTAATACTGCGAGAACAGACAGGGTGAGAAGAAAGTCGTAACAGAGTATATACTTGCTGCTTTAGAAAATAATTATAATTGTTTCAATATATATATACGTTTTACGTAGAAATTATTTCTACGAGATAAAGCGATGCATTGGTTGGAGTGGATCGATTTAACGGACAGATAAACATTTTACAAATTTAAATGAGAGAAATGGGAATGCGTTCTGGAATATTTTGTCCAGATCATAAAATCTATTAACTTCAATCTCGAAATAGCCGCTTGAATTCCGTTTTGAATTAAATATTTTTCCAACCAATTCACAGTTTGATTTTGCTTTGTAGGTTGTGATCTAAATAGAAACTGAAACTACGCTGAAATTGCAACGACTGATTACAAAACACGGACGAAAGAAGCGATAATGAAATCGATGAAACAAATCTGCTATAATCGTATTACACTTTTACGAGCGTTAATACAGATTCTTGTAAACTACATTAAATCTTGTATTCAGGTCATCGAATAATAGATTCCCGGTTGATTCGTTAAAAAAGAATCTGTCCTTTTTTTTTTAATAACAACGAAAATAAGTTTGCCCGACAGTATTTTTGTTCCGACTGGGAGCACGCGTACGTGGCGCACAATACGGAAAGGAAGTTAATTACTCCTCGCTCTCATTTCGATTTTTTGAATAGCCAGCCGCTCAACAAAAGGGGAGAAAAGACATCGCGTCGCTGCGAAAAAATAGGTTGCGTCGTGAAGGGCCTGTTTTGAAATATTTTATAGTTACTCTCTCCCTTACTTTCCTCTCCCTTTCTCTCTCTGCAACTGAAATTTTTAAAACCTCGAATTTTCAAAGATTAATACAAACGTATGTATGTTACGTTTCTCCTTTTTTCCTACCTAATCTGTATCCCGTTTTGGCAAATATTTATTTGCCAATTGCAAGAATTAACCCTTAAATTACCAGGATTTCTCAGCAAACAATGCCACTGTATTACTTCTTTGTTTAAAAGATAAAGTTGTGCGATAACTGTAAACTAGAAAGGATACAATCGTCCCGAGCACCGAGAATGATATTGAAAAATTTGAGTTATCTATAGAATATATTCAACAAATCAATTGAATATTGGATACGTTCTACATGAATACGTTTGACGTATTATGCACTGAAGAGTTAAGGAAAAATATGAAACATTTTCAAACCAATGGACAATACGTGCTCCGATATCAATAGCAATCTCGAGACACTTTTCGTTCACTTTCCAAGTATCATATCTGTGAGAGGAAAGGTCTGCAGTCGTTTTGGAACAAAAGAATGAAGCGAAGAACGGTTGATTACGACGAGCGATTAAATTTTTCATTATCGAAGAAATTCTGCACAGTCAGAAATAAGTAATAATCGACAGATCACTGCGTTCGCTCGCTTCTTGTTTCTTCATGCGACGTAAATCTCGATCGCGAGTAATATCGACGAAGTCAAAGGTATTTTCAAAAATATCTCCACTCCGCACGCTGCGAAGGATTCTTGTTTGCTTAACATGTTATACCCCTTCGCGTATTTCGTCCGAACTCGAGTTTCCTACAGGGTAGATTTTTTAAATATTTTTGCTTCTTTCGTTGTGTGTTTTTTCTCCTGTTTTTCTGCTTTCTGTTTCATCGTTTCCCGCAACTTCAGCATTAAAACGTAAAAATAAAAAGAGTAGAATTTTTCGAGGAAAAAGAATTTGTCTGCAACTGCCGTCGCGTTTCTGGGAATATCTCGTCGCATTTCATTGATGAGGATGGGACAAAGCTCCAAACTCATATTTATTCGCCGTCTGCTTTCTTTCTCGAGATCCTCGTAGCCAAAGCATTCTGCCATTTTAATCTTAGCGCGACGCGCGAGCCGGAAGGACACGCTTCGCTTTGTACGCGAATTACATACGGACCACGTGCTTATTTTAAAAGATTGTCGTCCCCAGACTTCTTTAATCTCGGGATTCCCTTGCAACGAAAAGTCATAGAAAAAGACAGATACCCCTTCTAAATCAAACGCGCATATACATCCCTGTTCACAAGTATCAGGCCATCCAGAGAAAAAGAAGAAGCAGTCGTTACGAAATTATTAAACCAAGTTTGGAATGTTACACGCAAGGGGAATGAGCTTATTATTAGACTACGGACATTTATACGTTTATGTGAAATTTAAGGTCGCAAATATTTACGGAATGCAAATCATACGCGCAAAAATATATAAAATATTTAAAGTATTATATTTGTAATAATATCTAGTTATCTACCTACGTTCGTAAAAATATGGATTAACGTATGGATAATATCGGCGCAACAGCCCGCGCGATTTAATAGATAAATTGAAAAAGATCTCAACACGAATCCAAAACGAGGAGCGAAACCTTGGTGACAATGAAAAATGGAAACAAAGGTTCTCCGTGGGAAGGTATTCCCCTCGGGTAAAGCGCATCGTCGAAATCACAAAGAAGCCTGAGCGACAGGATCGAAAACGGAGAGTTAATTTTCCCGCAGGATCACGACCGTGCAAAACGGAATGAATGTCAGGGAAAGGGTGGCTCTGGTTCAATTATTACGGAACGATAGAAACGGATTATCACGCTCGATTTCGCCGTTTCTGTATTAAGCGACAAGTCGCCGGCGAGTCGACGCTGCGTCCGACAACCGTGTAATTCGCCTACCACGAAAAATCATCTCCGCGGAAAAAATGTCATAGCTGCCGCGGCGCGGAAAGACCAAGGAACACGAGGGAAAAAGTCTCCTTTCGACGAACTATTTTTTGCAGTTACAGCTCACCAAAGGATCAATATACGATGGCTCGCAAAAGTATTTTGTATCTATTACCATAAACTTTTCTATACATTATTTCGTAGATTATAGAAAACAGTTAAAAATTTCATTAGCACTGAAGTGGTATGTCGTGATAGGTGTAGAAGGAATGCTCAGATGTTTCAACAAAAAAACGTTTATTAGCTTTGAAACAACTGACGTGCAATAAAACTAGCAACAAACAACAATTAACAACAATTAACAATTAACAACGCTTGGTAACGATCAATGCTTGACGCAGGTTATAGGAAGTCGAGCGCTTGTTTCGCATAATCCTTCGCACTTCGCAGCTCGGGGCAGACTGAATCTCTTTGATTCAAAAGCCACGCCGATTCTTTTCTTTGTTGGCCATCGATATCGCGCGCGTTTGTTAGAAGTCCGCGACGACTGCCGCGTGTGCGGTCTCCCGAAAATTCGGCGAAGGAGCCGTAAGGACATCGATAACACCTAAGGCTTGTCGGCATAGCGCTTTTAAGATAAAGCGCTTTGTGCCGCGAAACCGTTGGACATTTCCGAGGTCGAGTGCCGCCACAGCACCGTAATGGTCGTGTTGGTAAAATTTGAGATCAATGTGAATCTCGTTACAGTGACAATAAAGTTTCAAAACGTCTCACCTAAGGCACATAACGTATTCGTAAAACATTTCTTCATTTCTGTAAATTTGTGGAATTAAAATAGTACTTCTCCGTCGTAATACCGTTACATTCCTAATTACGGACTGATCGTAAATTTGCTAGGAATACGAGCAAAGCATATTGACTAACATCTGGAATTAATCTACCGAAAAGGTCCGACGGTTTGCGAATAGTCTGTTTCCGGAAGTTAATATAAGTCATGAAGTACGGTCCATTTCGTAGAGACGAGCCACCTGCGGCACTCACGGAATCCCAACTGAACGTAGTTTTCATAAAAACAACTTCCATTCCCGTATCCAAAGGAAACGAAATTATATTACATCAGCCCGCTATGAAGAAACGATTGCGCTTATTACAAGTAAGATAAGTGTTTTATTTTGTTCTTTTTTTTCTTTTTTTTTCATGCAACTGAAATTGCGTCTGATCTTTAAATTCGCTCAGACAATAGAGCATCAGCTTTCAGTTCGTACATCTGAATCTGAACAGTGTAGCTTGTACGTAGAAATGAGGCTCAACTGTGTGTACACGAAGCGTATTCACATAAGATTTTCATAAAAGAGTCGAGGTTGAGCGGAAAATGGCGAAAAGGGGAAAACGCCCTCGCAATTCGGCCATTTCGCAGATTTCGCTGGACGAGTTCTCGACTCGTGCTCGAAAGAGCTGGCCGCTAGAAATGACCGAAGCATTATTTCTGTTCGGGATACCCGTTGACCCGTATTCCTATTCGCAAAGTCAACGGCAGACCAGCGTTCCTTTCGTCGATACTAGAATTTCTTGGCAGCGCTTTTCTTCCTGGCCGCACGGATCGCTCGATAATCTCGAAAAAAAGCGCGACTCTGCTCGAGACGGCCGCTGTCGCATGGCTGATTAACTCGATACCCGAACGTATCGAGTCGGCAACGCGAAAGTCGTTGTCGATCCACGAAATAGTAGCCACTTTACGTGTCAGTAAACTCCAAGAGAACGTTTATCGACTGGCTATAATAGTCGGCTGTGCCTCGAGAAAATTTGAAAATGAAAGCATCCACGGTACAATGGAACCTTTTGTCTAAGCGTTTTATTAAGAGACAGAGCGTACTAATCGATTTGAGTTCCAGGAAAACATAATCTCAAATGGACGTTCCATTAAAGAAAATACCGAAGACTTGAAAGAAATCTTGGCGCCAGTAAAACACATAACTGGACACGCTTTAGACTCCCGCATATCGAATTACAGCCGATTTGATCCATTAAAGGTCAGCGTTAACGCAACATTTCATTTGCAATTCTTTTTCAATCAATTAAATTATTGAATTCTCTCATCGCTGAGAGAATGAAAGATTTAAAAGTGAAGCGCAAAGAAATGAAGAAGTAGCTTCTATCGAGAAGTATTAGTGATTCAGAACAAGACTCGGACTGACTTCCGGTGAAGAGAAGACGAAGTATGGAACGTGTGAGCGGAAGAAAAAAGCGAAGAAAAAGTGTGGAAAAAATGAAATAGCAGAATAGATGTCGAAGAAGACTCGGGCCAATAACAAATTTCTAACAACGTGAATTAAAAACTGAAAAGAGGTATTTACTGCTACCTACGGTAACTTAAAAACATCCAATGCTCTGATGGAGAAACTACATCTGGATAACGAATGAAATTTTATTGGAAAAGAATCGGACTCGCTCGCCCATCACAAACATCGTCAATTTTGTTGTAGAAGGCGCGCGAAAGTACGATGCCTTGAACAAAAGGTGAATCGAGTAATCGATAAAATTCTCTTAGCAGTTTCAACGTAACGCCGTAAAAGAGTCTAGGTACTCTTGCCGCTGCAGCGTTGGTTCTGAATAATTCAGGGCGTATATTTTCTTTTTTCGTTTTTGCTTCTTTCGTCTTCTTCTTTTTTCTTTTCTTTTTTTTTTAATATGGTTCATTATCGTGCGCACGAACGATGTAATTGAATTAAAAAGGAATGCCACCGATTATTCACCGTAGAAGGAAAAAAATGAAAGTCCTTTTAAACGCGTATCGATTTAACTCGTGCAGTTTAATTAAGAACGTGCGCGCGGTTTGTCCGCGAGACGAGCGTTTTAAATTCGTCCGAGCCGTTTGACGCATTTTTCGGTTGCTGTTCAAATCAAAGCTTTTATCGAAGCGCGGAGAAAATAAGAAATATGTCATGCTAAAACATTAAGATCATGCAATTTCCTTCGAACGGAACAGTAAATGTTCACTGAGTAATCAGCTCGGCGATCTGTGATATCGTACGTGATCGAGGGAACGCGGCAAATTCGAAAAGCTTGATGGAATAACGTAACATAAATAAATCATCGTGAAGAAACGAACCGCTGCCGTTAGTTTCACTCGAAGCAAATAAAAATGATTATTTCGCCGACTGAATATTTGTTACCGGAGTCTGTGTTAACCGTAGCTATTATTGTTCCAAAGTAATCGATACCTACATGAACTGGACTGATACATCAATACCATTATCGTATGAAACGATCACTGGCGCGTCATGTGCAAAATCAAAGTCAATCTGTCGAGCATAATGTCGACCAGCGAAATATCTGTGCGGCTTTTCATTGCGATTTCGATCGGATAAACAATAACAACCAAAATTCGGTGACGACGCGCTGCGATTATCTATTATATACATATATATATGATTCTACTGCTTGTTAATCAATGTCATTCACATCGATGATATAATAAATCGATTAAACGTGTTTGTTCCATACAACGAGAATCTATATGGTACCGATTTCAATGCGAATACGTAAAACTCAAAAAATTGTGGAACGTCGGAAAATCTTACGATATAAAAATAGGTAGCTATGATATAAAAATTATTCGTTGATATAGAGCACTGCAAGTTATGAAGTTTTGTATTCAAAAATTGTCTAATCGAGTCTATTTGGGTGTTGGTTGTATCTTGTCGTCATCGAATGTAAAAGACATCCAATGTTAGTCGAAGTTTAGTTTGAATTAGACGCTCGTAGGCAAGTTTTCTTGTGGAAAGGACAACTTACGGCGGGGAAGGATCGACTCGCAAGAACGTTCATTCTCGAAGAGAAATTACAGGAGTAGTTCGAAGCTGTTACTAGCGATCTATCAGAGCGCACAACGCCGACTACACTCCACTTCCCTATAGATATTACATGTGCACGTATCTACTTGCAGTTATCTCTGCCAGTGAATGTCATCCGACAGGAAGGTAATCCATAATCAGGCAATGCCTATATCCACTTGGCTACCTAATACCTAATAGATCCCGCTCGAAGTAGATAGCCTGTGAATTACAGGCAGAATGAGTATGCAGAGACGTGTGCATGTCAGCCGGTGTTTCGTCGGGTAAAACTAGGTGAATCGGGTGGAACTACCCGGCAATCTAGTCGAACTGCTCCGCTGGAAATAAGCTCTAACCTTCGCAGTCTGCGAGCTGCCACGAATTTAAGGATAATCGCATCAAATTCTCGGCAATATTCTATCCTACAACCCCCGTTCACAACGCGTGTTTGAACGTCTTTTATACAAAACGCCATATTCGATCCAAATAGATTGCCAGGAAAACGGTCGATTGATGAGAATGTTGTGTAATGTTGTACCTACAAAGTATTCAATAGCTTTATAAATTGCCCACAAATTATCGAACTTCGAATTGTTCAATTCGTTCGTTTCTGTGAGAAATCTGCGATATTACGGCCTCTTCTATGCGAACCCACATAAAACAACGTATGGGTAGCATACTGGTGTCAACTGTATAGTATAAAACATCACTAGTGTTTATACTTCAAGTCGATACTTTTTCTCCACCCAACCGTTTAGAATTAAGAGCTTGTTGTGCCGTATCTTATCCAATTTACATCAGCTTGTAAGCTATTGTTTGTCGGTATGTAGCTTCATAAATTTAACTTGCATGTATTTTTCATATTATGCGTACTTACATGGCTACTGTAAGCAATGAGTTAGTCTTTCTCTGTAAATAAATAAATACCATATAGCATAACATAATAATGTAATATACATAAAAGCTGTTTGCGAGTGTTATAGAGTGAAATAATTACATATACGTTGATTTCATAATTTCCTAATCTAAAAATCATTGAAAAAGTTTAAAGCGAGTTAAGTGGAAAATTTTGATCCAAGTTTGAATCACGTACTTTATAAGAGATTTAATAATATACGTGAAACGTTAATTAATCGGATGGAAATTCTAAAGTAGAAAGAAAAAAGTAAAGGAAACGATATTGTTTCCAAGATTTTTTGTTAAAAACTCGATTTCCCTTATTCCGAAAGGTGAGACGCACAAAGCGCAGTGGTCGTGCCTAATCTTCCACCAAGATGCACAAGCCAAGAAACTACCTTCGTTGAAGCTCACGAACTGCAAACAAACTCTGATGCACCGTAAGTATTCCACGCAGACAATGGGGAGGATCGAAGGAACGAGATAGGGGAAAAAAGGGATGGATTGTGAGACTATCTTGCATCGAAAAGGTCCGTAAAATCAGTCGTAAAAATCGTCTACGGAGGTAAAATTTGCACATGAATAGTACAATGCGTTTTTACGACTCGGTGTTTATAAGTGATCTGCACGCAATGATATGAAAAGCAAGAAATGTTGGGGTATTTTAATCTTTCTCTATTTCAAACACGTATTTGATTCTACGTGGGCAATTGGATTAATATTTAGAAGTTTTTCAATAAGTTTCAACGTAAAAATGTCCAAGGGTTTAGATTTCGCAGTGATCTTGCGTTAGATTTACAGGACGATAAAGAATCATTAAAAGAAACGTAAAGAAATGGTAGTCACTTGGCTGCACAGGGGTTAATTCGTACAAATAGACGATGAAAGTTGAAGAAAGAAGTAAGAAGTTTACTCAACTTCAACATTAACCTAAAGAATCGCCAAGTTACTCGGTCGTTGCGAAAATTCTGCGCGCGAAAATATCTTTTTGCCAGACCGTAAAAAAGTCTTCCTCGTCGTGGTAATAAAATCTTTCTCTGTCTGGCGACGTATAATGAGCGTACCTTGCAGGAAGTAAAGCAAGGGTGGCCAGATGACACGAGGGTTAGATTTAACTGGGCCCGGAGATAAAGAGAACGGTTTTATCTTCGCGCGTGATTAAGCCACGCGGCAGTATATCATCGATTATATACTCGTTAGCCTAAGTGGTAACCCCCTTTTCCTCCGATACGCTTTTCCTTCGACTTGCTCACGTGGAAAGATAACCGGTGCCGTTTTCTTCGCCCCGAAGCATCCCCCGTATTATATTCGGATTTATGGACCGTCATTTCGACATCATTGATAAATAATCGACGCTGATGCAACGAGGCAACGGTCTGTGAATTAATTCACGAATTAACGAAACTCCAAGAGACCAAGTTGTTTTGAACGACGAAAACTTTGAATTGATCCCTTTTGACTTGCTTTCAAGAAGAAGATAAAACTTGCAACTACTGTTCGCTAAATAACAAGTAAATAAATAAAATTGTGATGTAGGAATAATCCAGGCTCCAGCGATAATTTTATTTACAACTCGTGTCAAGTCTACGCGATAATTATTACGTAGAACTGTAAAAATACATTCCTATATTTAGGAGGTTGTCCAGGAAAGTCTGATGTTTTTAACAAAAATTTTCGTTGCGCATATGCACGTACGGGCCACATGATTAAGAAGCTTAATGAACTACGCGAAAGACATTATCGTGTAGGAGTAATGCAATGAAAGATCGCGTCTCTTAAATTTTATGGAAACACGGAATCCATTAAAGTTTCAGACGTCGAGATTCCGTGACTAAAGTTGGCTGTTAGTCCATCTTTAATCGAAACTTTAACGCTCCTCTTTTCCTCCTGTCCTTCCCGTAATCAGCTAATAAATAAATCCGACGAGCGGGAATATCCTCCAATCAAAGATACCAATACCCAAAGCATCCATATTAATTGATTAACCGACTACATAGATACAACTATTTAAAACCTGGAATACTTCTATTCGTCTACTAAATATTTTCAATCGAACGAAGAAAATGATATGAAAAAATAATAAAACTTTGGCTTTCTCGAATGTTTCGAAATGGTAAATAGATACGAAGTTTTAACTAAAGAAGACAATAGACCAGAAATAGCTACAAAGAACAGAACGAGTGCAAAGAGTTGGTGAATTTAAGGGATTAAAAAGCGTCCAGTCAGCTGGAGGAGCGACTAACAAAGTCAGCAAATAGAGATGACTGGCAAAGGAATTGTAGACGAGCCATCCTAGTAGATACGTAGAACAAGTGTCTGCGTCCATTGTGCAGAATTGTTTGATTGAATGGTAGTTTACACATACTAGCGCATTTAGTTCCGATCCTTCTTCCCCCTTCGTTCCTCCTCTCTTGCCCCTTCACCCTATCCTTCTCCTCTCTATGCAAAGGTTTGCCTAGTGCATCGTCTAGTGCTTGCACTCAGCGGGTCGAGAGCTTTCCAAAGTGCTCGATGATTAGGAACGTTCGATCGTTACGTTCATGTCGCTGAAAGCAGAAGCCAACAATGTGAGGCGCTCTCGATAATAACGAAGCCGTAAAATTTGTTCGAGCTTCGTTGGCGTGCAGAAAAAACTGACAAGCCGGTGACCGTAATAGAAATCGAGCCTGAGATTTTTAAACGTCTTCTCGCATTCAGAAGGATCTCCTGTTTCCTGTAATCAGTCGTTTTTCAATCGTTTGAAACTGTTCCAACTATACTATAATACTACAGAATACTATAATACGCCAAGTACGATCACGAGCTTACAGGTGTCTCGTGCGAAAGATAACCCTGTTGCGTTCTTTGAATCATTTTCAATTCCATTGCAGTTTCCTGTCGTTAACAAACGCGTACCGAATTTTAAAATTATTCAGACTATCTTAAGTTTGAGAAAAAAAATATGAAAGAACCATCGCTAACATGAATGATCGATCGTTTCAATCTTTTGCTAGGGATGAACAAATTAAGAGCGTGATTCACAGAGAAAAGTTCGTGGACTTCTGCGGAAACCTGTACGTGTACGTGTATCACGAAACACGTTATCTGAAACATATTCTAGTCGAACATGAGATTTCATTATCCAGAGCTTCTCGCAATCTGTCCTTCATGACGATTCCATTCTTCGGAACCGAAGAAGGAAACGCGGAGAACAAGGGTGTGAAAGAACCCTTCGGGATGCTCGAGCACTTTAGACCCCCTAAAATGCGCTTGGCACTCAAAGGAACTAGGGCTCAGCATTTCTGCCACTATCGCGTTATTTTCACGGGAACTGAAGGGCTCTCCAACGTTAAGGATGGAAGGATGTGTGCGTCAGCTTACTGTGAATTTACTGCGCCGTGATTTTGCCTCCGTTTTACTACTCTACGCGTTATTTAATACTTATTTTTCAACTCGGTGGATTTTAGAAACGTACGGTGTTACCCTTTCGGAACGAAGCTCGATGTATATACATACAGTAGCTGGTGAAATTATTTAAATTTAATATTGACAGTCGTTACAGCGGTTACAGTGCTACAAAATGTTTCATAGAACAGATACAAGGTATAGAGAAATCTTAACCGTTCTTTTACGATCTTAGTCGACGATGAACCTACTCTATTCTACTCTAGAACATTCCTCTCTGTGTACTACTTAATCTTTTTGTTAGAACGCCGTAGGTATAAAATGAATTTAATCGATAGACTTAAGTATAAGATTTTCGGTGGTATACGAGTAGTTTCCCAAGCGCTGGTCGTAATTTTAATTATGCAACGCTTCCTTGAGACACAATTACTAGAAGTGCCAATTACCTAACTGTTCAAATTACTGGAATGCGTCGCTGTGTGAAGAAATTCCTTCGGAAAAAATTCACCACCGAGAGACACGATTTAATATAACGTTCTTTTTCTCGTCTTTCCTAACTAAATCCTTCGCTTTATTAAAAAATATGTTATTTCGTCGAGAGATAACCAATATAAAATGTTAAGGATTCTTTCTCGAAAAATAACAAGCTTCTAAATCAAGCAGCCAGCTGAAATTTAAACTAAAAAAATGCACCGCCTCGGTCGAAGTTAAAATGCTTCAAGTTTAAACACGATGGCTACTCATTCGTCCATCGGTCTTTCCAAGCGAGAAGATGAAGTTTCCACGGAGGCAAGTTTCTCGGCTGGATTAGTCATGAGTTGGATTAAACTGCACGGCCTATTGTATCTTGGATTTACTAAACTTCGGCCGGGCTTGCAGAAGTTTTGAAAAGCGAGGGAAAAGGGAACGCGGAGATTCTCTTCGACATTGCGATCGAATATCACACGGGAAAATTTGATCAATACGCTCCTCATTAACTGAGTCGCTCAGAAGCCACGATCAACTTCATAAATTAAACGCATGGATGAAACGACAAATTGCAAATATTCTCCTTTTATTTTCCTCCGAGTTTATGTTATCTCCTTAAGATAAATTTATGAAAATAAGATTTCTGTTTCGAGATGTTGACTTAATAAAAACTTGATTATCTTGCATTCAGAAAAGCTCAATTTACAAATTCCGTTATATTATTATTGAGGGATTTTTAACTTCTTCTTTCTCGCGATATCATTAGACTCGAGATCATCGAAAGTTCAACTAATCCTCGTCAAGATAAATCAAAAGGAAGAACGTGCAGGTTGGTGACAAGTGCAGAGCAAATCCTCTAGTACGAGGAGGGTCGACGCAACGAATCGTATAAATTTTCTTTCTGCCAGTTTTTCTGTCATCAAGCGACGTCCTACACGAAAGGGGCGGCGATAAACTTCACGAGCAGGCCGCACGCAGAAATCGCTCGTCATATATCTCAGATAGGCGCATTATACCGAAATTATTAACGTGCGAAATCCCAGCGTCGGCCATTCTCTGCAGAACACGCCTCAGCTGAGGACTTCGGCTTTTTCGTTAGAATAACTTGCTGCCAATTTTCGCAGTATTTAACCAAAATTATTTCACGATTATTCTGTCTACGCCGTTGATTCCATCTCGCGAAAATGAAATTATACATTAAATGTATATTCTGTGACAGAAAAACGAAGCGTGGTTCTTTAACCTGTTCGAGCAGCATCCATTGCGAATGCTACTAGCGGAAACATCATAAAGCTCACCGACAGTTCCATCCATTATTGTTGTCATCAGCTGCGATCGTAAAGAGACGCCTGCATTACATAAACAAATAACACTACCTTGGACCAGTAAGTTACGAGCGTTAAACAAGTTTAACACGATCAATATTGTTTTTCAATTTGCCACGACCTGACCTCTTTTACCATTTTTTTTTTCTCTCAACTAACTATGTATCGAGATTACAATTACGGTTAACCAACTTCTATCAAACGGTGCAATCGAATAATTAAAATTCCAAAATAGAAATCGAGTTGATATTGAAATAAATTAAAAACGGAAACGTGTTGGCGTTTAAATTTTGCGTTTGAGCAAAAACGATCGAGAATCGTTTTGAAACTAACGGACGATCGTTGTTTCGTTTAATTGTTTAATCAAGTGATTTAAAGATAATTCTAATTACTGGAAGCAGCAGATTTTTCACAGCCAGCGGGATACAAGCATGGTCGATTTATGAAAGCAAGCCGCGTGTGTGGGCGTGTAAAAACGCGCATACACGCGCACCATCGCGCTACTTTTAATAACATCATTTTCCACGGTTTCTCCGCTTGGTCGTCGGTCTCCCTCTTTTTATTTATTTTTCCATTGACCCCGGAATTTTTATGAAAAAAAGTCGTAGCTCTTGTGCCTGCCATCGCAAGAGAGAGAGAGGGAGAGAGAGAGAGAGAGAGAAAGAGAGAGAGAGAAAGAGAGAGAGAGAGAGAGAGAGAAAGAGAGAGAGATAAATTATTACGTTAATTATAAAATATCCACCCTTCGCCGTACGCCACCGTCCCTCTGTTAAAGCCTTTAAAAGCTCTTTAAAGGTGTTTCAGATACGGCGATAACGAATTTTAATCTCGCCGTTTAAAGCGAATCTAATAAAAAATATCAAAATGTCGGCGATTCCTTGCTAGTCGCAACAAATCCTCTATACGATGCCTTGATACGGCAAAATGATGTTTTAGAAATACAGAAATCAGTAAGATTAACTTTACTTGATCGATTTAATTTTGTACAAACGACTACCCTAAACACTTTTTGATAAATCACTTTACTTCTTACGATAAATTTCGAAGGAATTTTTAGGAATACTACTACCGGATTGTTATAATATTCCTGGCGTCAGCGTGACTTACTGAAACATAGAATCTCGTTATAAATGAAAAACGGAGTCACATACCTCATTAAAAATATTATAATCGACCTATATTTTTTCAACCATACATATATTATTCAACGTTACAAAAAATCCACCTCGAAAGGGTTAATTTGTAGTAATAATTCCTGCACAAAAATCATCAAATAACGTATATACTGGAAAGCCTCTATACGAGTAATTAGGTAAGTAAGAAATATTATTCGCGTAGAATATTTTGCATTTCAGGTTACCTGTCCCGACTGATTTTTCCATAATAAAATGCGTGTTTCGAAGCCACTCGTCAGCAGCGAGCGTAATGTAGTCTCGTGCCGCGTCATGTTAAAATAATCGAGTTAAGTAACTGTATAGAAAATAATCTGATTATTCCCTGCATGTGCCAGGACTCGTTAACGACGATACAATCATAATTTCTGCCCTGTATTTATTTGCGTGCACGCGTAAGCGATACGTACACATGCAGCTACACAAACAACTAATAATTAACCGTATTACAGTGGAGAACTTGTTTGTTCAAACTATCGATATCCGTGTAACGAATTCAGAGGACATCGGGAGAACATAGTGCGCAACCTTTTAATCAAAAGAGACGCGAATTTTTGCATTCAGTTTTCAAGAGGTGTAATTAAAATGAAAATATGTCAAGTGACTTTGGAAATTTTGTCAAAAGTACTTTCCATTAGTCTTGCGTTTATTCGTTGAGAACATTCCAACGAATGCGATATGTAGATATCTATTTTGTCCATAAACATTTCTTGGGACTAAGAATAGAGAGACCAGAGCGGAGGAGAATAAGTAAATACTATCGGTAGAAAAACTTGGCAATTTGTAATTTACGAAGCTTAAAGGGACTCTGCGAAAGTTTCTGCTGGAGACACCTGGGTACCCGAGTAAACGTTGGAAACTTCGTTTCACTTTCTGGAGAAACAATCGAGCGGCATAATTTCCCGCGAGTAAGCGAGCAAAGTGTTCGCGAGCCGAATACAAAGTGGTAAACTTACCAGAATAATGATCGACTCATCGAGGCTATGTGAAGCTATAGATACAAACTTGTACCTATAAAATTGCACAGATCTATAATAACAGCACGAATAATCCAGCTCGAAAAATGCCTTCTAGACGTTAGATGATGAAGGTCTGGGCAAATTTGGGTACGCGATATAAAGAAAACGCGATAAGAATCCATTAAAATTTCATTCCCATTTCGGTCTTGACTACTAAAGCGCTTCGAAGATCACGGAGCTCCTTGAGAATATCCTCAAGCAGCGAGCAATTACGGTAGATTTTAATTAAAAATCTACTCGAACGAATTAACGGTCCCTATTCGCGATTTCTATTCACCCAAGTTATAAGTTCGCGAGGAAGTCGCTATTCTCAGGAACGTGTCCGCGGATGTTTCCATTTGAAAAAGCAAAATAACGACGAAATATCGGAGGTAAGGTCGGGCGCGAACGTAACTCACGGTTCCACGAGGATCAGGTTATCGATCCTGCTAGATCCTTCCGTGGTGGTCTCAAGAATTCGATGCAAAAGCGGAAATACCGATACGAGGGATGAAAAGCATGTGCAAAGCCCAAGGATTTTTACTCCTCGTCTCATTTTTATTCTATCGATATAATTTTTTTTCTCTACGACTTTTATGTGACCAGCAATAATTTTCTTCTCGATCAAGTGGTACGTTTTACCTAGTCGTACATTTTGGACTAATTTATTAATATATATCATTAATATAATGTATATGAAATTTACAAGTTGCAACTGACAAGTTTCCAGAACTGATAAATTATTCATAAATTAATGGACATTGATAGTACGTTGTATTACGCTTGCGGATTCAGCATTCACCGACAAAGTTTTGTTCCTATTCAACAATGAAAATTTCATCCCAACGACTCTAAACGTGATGAAACAAGGTGAGATCGAAGCTTGGCGAGCTGATTAAGAATGCCCACCGGTTATTCCGGTATAGAGAAAGACCTTGAACCTACGGAAATTAATCTTGCGCATGGTGGTACGAGCGTAGAGGGGGATTGGAACTTTGGTCAATTACGAGGGTCGAGCCTGAGCAGCCCATAAGGGATGATCGAACGGTGAATGTCGCGATCGAACCCGCCTGCAAATTGTTTCCTCCCGATTGGATCTCTTTCTTCGTCGCCTTTTACATCCGTCTAGAAAACACTCTCAACTTCGCACCACCAATCCAGGTACCAAAATCGAAAAAGTAATATTCTTCTAATATACGAATATCTAGTTAGATTTTTCTAAGAAAACAACAATTTGCTTAGAAGCAAATCACGCTAAATAACAAACGACTTATTATTCCAAAATACGTCAGCGACACTCAACTTTATGCCACTGATCCAAATAACAAAATTGTGAAAACAAGAATCGTTAGAACAATCCTACCCCAACATACGAATATCTGTATAAATTTATTTGAAGAAAAAATAATTTGCTTGGAAGTGGATGATCCTAATTATCAAGCGATTTATCAGTTTTCAAATGACTACAGGACGAAACATAAAACGCAAGGAGAATAACGGAGGTGAAACTAAACTCACGAGAAGGAGCTGCAGTTACTTTAGATACGCATAGATGAACAGAATTCTGCTCGAGCACCTTGTCGGGTGCTGCGGTGCACCAGCGAGGCAACCCGCATTGTCTTCGCCTCGAATCTCCATTGTTTTATCCGAGCTTGAAGTTCCTTTCCTGATGCAAGCCTGTATCCAGATTCGTTGTCTAGGAACCGCCTGGCCGTCGTATTCGTCATGTCGAATAGGTAAGATCATCCTTAGCGTGATGTAAATTTTCTTATATGTATGAATAGGATCTCGAATCGTTGTTTCGTATACGCGAAAATAAATCAAACAGATAGAAGTTGAGAAGTTTATTAGATAAAGGTAGAAAAATTCACCTACTTAGCGAATAGAATGGAAACGATGACAAATAAATCGTACTGACGATCAACGGAAAATTATATGTTAAATAGTAAGTTGTGTAATTCGACTAAAGTCAGCAAGATTCTGTGTTTCAAAATACGATCAGAATTATGCATATTTAATGAGTTTTCGAATTCGATTTTCTCGTAAACGAAACGTCCGATGTTTATAGTCGAAGGAAATAATTAATTCGTTGAACGAGGGATGAAGCGTAAGCGTGACGTTACGCGCAAAGTAAAATCTATGTCGACGTGTATGGTGCGAACGAACATTTCGGTTGCATTAAAGGTTCAAAGGCATTCAAAGAGTGATCTCGTGGTAGCTAGAACAGAGCTGACGAGTGGTAACCGGTGGCTGAAACGACATCTCAAGTTACCGAAGGGTTCGACTTACCTTCGTCGATCTTTCACCCCGCGGCATCGAGAGGGCGGCTCGCAATGAACTCGGTTTTAGACGATAAAATAGCAAACTAATCGCTGCTACGCGACTATGTTACGATACGTGCGGAAAGGAGATAATGGACTGATACCACAGGATGCGCAGGGCTAACCGCAACCTAGCATCCTGTGTACAACCCGAGACAAACTCGTCTATCACCAGCATCTACCGGTAAAATCAATCCACTCCAAATATTCCCATATTTTCCAGTTATATTAATAAGAAATTTTTCTTTTTTCACCTGAAACGTAGCAAAGATTATAGAAATTGTCGCGCGTATAAAGAATTTTCTCCGTCTTTGGAAATCTCATACCTCGTAGAATACACGCGTTAAAAGATATTTTTGCTCGTATGGAAAATAAATTTGTTTGCCTCTAATTCGACACGTAACGAAAAAAGTTACAGCGATTTGCTGAAAGCTCAAATTGCCTTGTGAAATATCTTTTCTATCCTGTAAAACTGTACACATCATGCAATATGCCCGTTAAAAGCCGGGCTAGAGTAAACTTTTCTCGCAGGAAAATGTGCATTCTGTTTACGAGCCACAATTAAAAGCCGCAAGCAGCTTTCCGCCGGATCCTTTTTTAACAAATTACGCTCGCGACAATATTTACATGGGAAAGTAATAACCACGAGCAACCGTCTCGCTGCGCTACCTTTTAATAAATTTATCAACCGCCGTAACTTTTTCGATGAACGCGCCAAGTGTCGTAACTCAGTTTCCACGTTGTTCCCAACTTTCCGAGTGCCGCTGCATTTTGCGTTACAAATAACGCGGATGCCGCGCATGCATTCTTATTTCAGAACAAGCCTTATCCTTTTGAAACTTTGTATACACGTTTATTAACAAAATAATTGCAGGAGCCATTGTTTGTCTGTTGCGTTATTCTCAGAAAAACAAGAAGTCAAACGAGCGATTCGAGAAACCTCGTAACACTTGCGTCTAGTTTTCGTTTGGCCGAAATCAAATACAGGTTATACCAGTTTGTAGTAGTAAATTGCGTTTTAGCAAATGAAACAGCAGACAACATCGTAGTTTCGGCTAAACACGCTCGAGAATCATATTTTCATAATCTAAGCGTCGAAGTTGGAAAATGTCCGATGTTTACAGGTTCACGAACGAATTACCGATTCGTTGTTGGCGATTTCCCGGAGAAATCGTAGGCCTTAGACGCTTTAAACGGGGATCTGGCGAGCTTTTCCAAAAACAAGTATTCCTATATCTCAAAACTTTGGCAATAGTCCTTTCCCGCGTTGGTTGAATCGTTCTCCCCTGTCGAAATCCAGAGCTGTTCCTACCTATTCGTTCGTATATGAGCCCCGGGAACACATACTCGAGCGAACGATGTGTTGTTTGAGAACTTTCCAGCGAAGCTGCTATAATTCAGGGGCGGACGGCGTGCAGTTAAAAGCACGACTTTTTCTCGTCATTTACATCCAACGCGAGTCAAATAATCGTCCACGACTCTTACGAATGTGATTGAAACTGCCCTACTCTTTTGGAAAATATAGCTATAGCACGGGAATTCGTAGAAAATTCGAAATTGCTGTGCGCGGGAGCGATAGTTATGGAAATATTGTTAAATAATGGAGCAAAGTCAAGACAAAAATAAACCGGTAAACGTGATTCAAGCGCGACAATGGAGTTACGGAATAATTACGATCCGAGGAACGCGAGTCTCAAAATGCCGAGCAATTTTTTTCCGTAATTAAGAAAAGTTCCTTTCCTCGATGGTAAATGGCTAATGCATTTTTTAGGTAAAAGAGAAGCAACGAAGACTTGCAGGTTGAAATGCAATGATTAACTTAGTAAATTTGAAAAAATTCTTTAAGATCGTTGCTACTCGTTTCTTTTTCATTATTCCCAATCTGGGAAATCAAAGGAATTCCACAGAGCTTCCGAAATTCCTGTTTCTCAATTAAAACGGCACATTCTCGAAAATAGCTTGGCACGTGCTGGTGATTATTGAGGTGGTATGAAATAACGTTCGAGCGACGATAGTATTGATTGCACGTCGGTTACCGTATGGTTTCAGTATTAGTGACTACGTTGCACTAGCAAACTCGTCTAAACGTGAGCGGAGAAATTTCATTCTTCGCTCTATCTAAAACCTCTGTGCTCGTTTCCGCATAACTCTGTTCGATAATTTAAATAACTCAAAGCACTTATCTGTGGAAAAATATGAAAATTAGAAAAATATTTTCACCGTCATTGAGGAAAGTTTCAGATACACAGAATTCCCAAGATATTGGACACAAAAGGATGGAACGTGCGCCACAAAACGTCAGAAGTTATTGGTTGGCAGGAAATAAATCAGTATGACGAACTAGGGCGAGAGGGAAGGAGAGGGTAAGGCAACCCCATAATTTGACATCAGCCGTGTTCCGTCAGTAACTCCGGCTTAATTACATTCCACGATGTTCGCCGCTCATTGTATTCTTGGAAGAAGTTATGTTTCCCAGGACAAAGATGAAGACACCTTGAACGTTAAAAGGAATTCCCTGGTAACGCGAGTGATCTGCATCGCGCTCATACAGCGAAAATTAGTTTGATTTCGTATACGGAACCACTCATGCCCATACAGTGATACACCAAAGTATTGCAACATTTGTGGCCAACTTCTATGAATCTATCGTGCCGCTTACTCGAAATATTTTGAAACAGTATTAGCATTTCGTCATACTTTTCTTTTCTACGCCTCTTAGATTCATTCCAAGTGTATTTCACATGTTCGCAATAATTTGGAAATGTGCAAATACTTATGGACGCTAGTGTACCTGTTTCTATGGTACCCATTCACCAAACGATGAACAAAAGTTCATCAGGAGAACTTCCTTTTTTATCGATAACAAGTCCAATCATTGGTCTGCACGAACTCGGTGTTCCCACGGCGAACAAACTGGAAGAGAACAGAGCTAGCAAGCAAGGTGATCGTGTGCGAGCAAAACCGCTAGAGCTAGAAAAATGGCGCGAGAAGATAGATCGGGCAACGATCTAATTTTATCCGTGGACCGAGAGGGAGGGCACGGTCTCCCACACAGTGAAAAGGGAAAACGAGCTTCTGCAGGGCAGCTTGTGCAAGCCGGGATGAAAAAAGCTGTTCATCGGAGCTTGCGACGACGGGAAACCGAAGCGATCGACGTCATCCGGGGCTTGTCAGCTCCTGGAAGCTTTGATCGCTCGGCCGAATGCCGTTTCTCGTCAAACAGAGACAAAGACATCTCGGCTAGCTGCGCTTGCAACGAAGAAGGACACGTTCTGCCTATTATATTTTACTCGCACGAGCTACGTCGAAAATATATGGACCATCGGTTTACCGGCGATCCAATGAAACGTTTCAGGAATCATGCCCTGTTTGTTACATGTCGGGCCATTTTGGTTTCTGTGCACCGTAGTTTTGGTTTCCTGTCAACCACATTGAACTAGGTTTCAATTAAATAGAGAATAGATATTCTACGAGCAATTTTGCCGACGACTAGATTAGTCCATTAAGAATCAAGCAACGAAAGAACGCGTAAAAGATGCGTTAAATCAGACCTGCGATTCTTTAGGGAAAATACTGTCTAACCTTGAAGAAGTATCGTAGGAATCTTTTATCATTTTCTCTATGTGTATTCGCCATCTATCTTCAGCGTCGGTGAAGCTTCGAAACGTGGAAAGTAGACACATCCGAGAAGAAGCGAGACGCCGGCGAAAATGTCTGACTAAATTGCTTGTCTAGCGTGCTTCCTCCTTCCTTCCTTCCTTCCTTCCTACCTACCTTTCTCGCTAGAAAAAAACCTACAGGATGCGACAGATGGCTCTCCGTGACAGTGCAACTTTTTTGCAGGAATAAATGATTAAGAACGCAAAGACAGGAGGGGACAAGATTGAGTCGATGAATCGAGAACTTTGTTGCTATTCTTCCATAGTACATTCGCTTTAAAAAATCTCCAGTGTTTAATTGGCAAAAGAGATTCGAAGCTGTTCGTATTATAGGATTAGATAATAATTGGTGATTGATTTTCAACAACCACTTCAGTCAGCCATCGATGACGAATTCTCTATTTACGTGGCCTAATATTCCACTTTGCGTCATGGACAACGTTACGAGAGTCCGAGTGTCGAACATGTGTGGATAACAGCCTCCTATTTGTACGTTTATTCGATATCGGTAGTCACTGCAATGCAGACAACGTGTCAAATAAACAGCGAATACCTAATATCGCCAGCTATAACCGTAACGAGAGGAGTTGGAATGATCGTTATCGAATGATCGCGATTATTTAAACCAAAGCTTCTCGGACACGAACACCACTGACATAGTTTAAGAACTTGTTCTACTAGATCGGTGTACATTATATATATATAGCATAGCTCTAAATATATAGATATATAGATACGTGGTATTATAGCTTTGGATACCTACTAACGTCCGTGGAAAAAGGGGACGATGGCAAAGTTCATTTACTCGTCGACGAAAATCCTTTCGCTTCACTGACTCGTGACTCGTTAATGTACATGGCGAGAAAAATGAACGTTTCTCGTGGTTTTAATTAAACATTAATCAACTGATATTACATAGTAAAATAATAAACGAAACTTTCAGCGCGTGAAAGCAACATATAATTATTATTTTATCCGTATTTCAACGAGCTGGATTCAAGTACTTAATATTTGATAAATTTGATATTTTATAAATTTGATAAAATGTGATATTTAAACGGAGATTAATTCTGACAATTTTGTATCGAGAACTTTAAAGTTTCAGAACGTAATATTTCAGAATATAAATTCAGAATATACATTTTTTACAAATACAGGGTGAAGCACTGAAAAACGACATTTTGCAAAAATATAGTTGATAAATATACTCAAACTGCGTTACGTTCGTCAGAATCCAACTTTCAAAATTATCCAATGAACTAATCGGTATGTCGATTATGCAGAATGTTACAAAGGAACAAATGCGGACACGATCGAATCGGTATTATGCTACCGTCCGCAAAAGTGTCAACGCTCGTTACGTTTTTCGTGCAAGCGGATCGCGTCTTGCATACCTAACGCGCAATTAACCAGCGTGTAATTTCACTCTCATATTGTTTGTCTCGCGCGTAAAGTCCAACTGGCTGACCTCTGATAAAGAAGGAATGAAAGAGAAGGAGTAAAAGGATAAAAAGAATGCCCGTAATTAGACCCTAGTACGGTTCAAACTGTCGCGACAGATGTCCCCAACTTTCGGAAGCAAAAGTCCGAAAAGCATTAAACACGGCTTCTATATATATATATTACTTAGAAAGAATTTTATTCTCAGCCAATTTTTATTAGAATAAAAGAAGATTGTAGAACAAATGTCTAGAATAAAAAGAAAAGAAACTCTAGAATAAAAAAAGATTCATTCTACTAAACGACTTCTTTTCTATCTCTACTTCTCTCGCCAATATTTCTGACATCCTGCATCTTCCAGCATGAAACTAAATAAATGGTGATTTTAAAAAATGTTTTTAAGAAATACATGATTGAATTAAAATTCTGACAATTTTTATTTGCGTCATTATAGTCTTATTCCCCCGTATAGTGAGCAACAACCAGCGACTGTTTTAAACGAAGATGGTGGAAGTGATGGTCGATCTGAAGGTGCCGGATCTCGAAGACACTCAGATCGAAGAGGCAGAAGACAGAAAGGAAAGAAGTGGCGACATCAAGAGACCAATAGACCGAGACAAAAGCCGAAGAATATAGAATGGAAAGAGGGAAAGCTGGATGGCTTTTTAGAATTTTTAATAAGCGACATCGGCACGCTTACGATTCTCCGCAAAAGCGGAAATGTAAATTCAGCGTTTTCGCCAGCTGGAAGGGAAGAACTGACTGGCCTCTTGTAATGCCGACATTAAAATTGCAAACCATGCAACCAGCACAGCCAAGCCTTCGTCTTCGCGAGACTGTGTGTCTCTCTTTAACCATCTCTTTCACCCTCGCAATTCCCTCTCTTACTTTGGACGGGCATGATTGTCCGCGGAAATCTTCAAGTACCAACGTGGAAACACTGTTCGAGCAGCAGTAAATGAAAGCCGGCGTTACTCGTGGAAACGCGTCTGCGGATGCGTCATATTAAAGTCTGGTATTGTTCGTTTCGAATGCAGACGACGCTTGGAAAAGTGAGTTAGTAAGAAAAAGAGAGGGTATAGCAGCGAGACAAGGATAGATAGAAACCGAGGGATGATCGGGGATTAGCCGGGATTCGTGATTTCAAATTATTATAGGCCCGCAGTCTGTCCTCTGGAAAACGCGAATTTGAGACTCATAAACTGGCGTAATATTCTGTTGAAATAAAAATAAACATAAATATCGAGAATCCATGATAGTTAATTCCAACGTTCACGGACCTAATGAGTTTTTCATTTTGTTATGCTTCTTTCTAGGTTTGCGTAATTAAAGATAAATGAAATACGATAAAAAGAAATCTACTAGTCATCTTAGTAACATAAATTTAAAGAAGAATAAAGAAGCGATATTGATTAACTCTACAAATTGAAAGGTAAAGGAACGAGTTTTGAATTTTTTAAGTATTTGGAATATATATCATTTTCTTGTGGTAAATGAAGTCATGGAAATAGATAATTTGTTTCTTTCAAAAATTCAATACTAATCACGTATTCAAGTAATGAAATGGGGAAACTTACAAAGAGTGGAGTTGAATAGTTCGGTTTCTAAGAGGCTCATACGTATTATGTATACTGCTTGCCTGTAAGAAACTAGGTGTTAGATCTGACGAGAACATTACACGTAAATAATTTCAACATACTATTGCGACCTTTGCAAAAGACGAGTAGGCATAAGTAAATAATAAATAATATTTCCACGACCGATCGTGACTAATGGCTGACATAAACAAACAACCGGCAACGCGACGAACACGCGATTCGATAAACGACCGTTATCGACAGTTACTAATAATTTTGCATTTTCGATAGATACGATCGTTTATCGAATGCGAAGATTAACACGTGTAAAAGTAAAACTCTGATCGGAATATATATTCGATATCGAAAACAAATACATACAATACTCCGGTAATCGCGATGAAGCAAAACTGCGAGTGACAAGATGAGCATCACGAAACGCACTTTAATTGCAATGAAATGCGAGCTTACCTACGCACATCCGTTGAGAAATAGCCCGATGAGGCCGTCACGTGTTCTGCCCGATTTTTTGACAACACTAAATACCACCGAAAACTGACAGCACTACGCAACAACACACGAAACAAACCAACCGGCCGGCCGCGCACCGACTACGAAAACTCGTTCACATTCGCGCACGATCGCGCCCAACCAACATGGATGCTCGTGGCGCGCTCTATCAGAGAAATATTATATTTTCCTCATATAATTCAAAAATCGAATCTAACGAACGAATTCTGTGCAACATATGGTTTTAATTAGCCACAAATTTTATATCTTTAAAATTATTTTAATTATCTTCTTCTAATGAATTCCCAATAAACTAAAAATATATCGACCTTTCGGAAATAAAAAAAGAACTTTTCCATATACACGTCACAAAGGACGTAATAACTTTAAGGATTAATAACTTTATTTTCAATAAAACATTTCATTATAAGAATCTAGTTTATTCGCCTTAGATCGTGTGAAGATTACTGTAATAACGTAATATAAGGAATTAGTTAAGGAATATTGGCAAGATAATCCTTGACATTGGAAGGTTCCAATCTTCTGAAACCATTTGCATCACAAATACCAACTTCTATATTATCAGCAGTCATCTGCCCTTCGAATCCTTCCTTCAAAGTTAAAATCGCAGTATGGACAGCATCGTCCAGTTCCAAACTTCTGCTATATCTCTTCTCGAGGAATACTTTTCCATTTACAAAATTTTTGCCCATTGCTGTAGCCTTCCATGCAAAGAATGCACCAGAAGGGTCGCACTGGTATAAACATGGCTTCCCATTATCCCAGCCGCAAATTAGCAAAGAGACACCAAAGGGTCTAACTCCTCTATAGTTTTGCAATATATTAGTTGTATTGAATGTTCAATAAATTAAAAAATTATGTAAATGATATTTACCCAGACTGTGTATATTCTTGCATGAGCGTGGCAACTCTTTGCACCAATTGAGCAGTAGGTATCGGTTCTTGATAAATGAGCTGATACTGCTGTGCAATTTTACGTGCTTGTTTTACTAATAATCTGTAATCTGGACCCATCCCACTGTAGACCATACCAATATGTTTTGTAATCATTTCCACTTTCTGCACGCTGTGTTCATCATACAATATTGATTTGTGTTTGTTTTCTGTGGCAAGAACAACTCCATTTGATGCTCTGATACCAACACTAGCTGCTCCAGCAGCAACTGCAGCTAAAGCATATTCTATCTGCACCAATTTTCCAGATGGGCTGTGTAGCAAAGTATATTGTGAGTATATGAGTATATAAGTTTTTAAACTTATTCTATATAGATATTTGACGAGTCATTATGTACTCCATTGAAATCAATTTGTTTTCAATAAGAGAATAGATCGTGTAATATTAATTTTTATAACTAGCCTTAAATAAAAGATAAATAAAAGTATATGAAAAAATTTGCTTTCTTATTAATGTATATTCAATAATAAATCCTGTAAACTGATAAATGTATTTCATTTATAGGTTAGGTTAATGAGAACTTTTACTAATTTATTAAACCATAGGAAGTGGATGATATTAATTATGAAGTTGAATTTATTCGTTGAAGTCAAAGAATTCTTATAAGAAATAACAACATTTACCTGAAAGTTGTTAACGAGAAACTATATCGTTCCGAAGCCATGACAATTACTTTGCAACAATACAGGTTACTAAATATAGTGAAACTTTCGGAGCAAGGTTTGGCAACATGCAAGAACGAAAAATAACAGAGATTTTTATACTAGAGATATTTTGTGTTGAAATATAAATTTGTGGTTATACTTTTAAATCAAAATTTCTGTACATTTTTTTTACATCTATCTGCTATTATCTACTTATTATCTATTAAATTCTGCCATTATGAATCAAAATCTTGGAAATCTTGCATTTCCTCGAGATAATCCGTGAAGAATCCTTTTATCGATGCGAAGTATGTGTTTGATTAAAAAAATGATCAAAAAATGATTCTATATAGTAGGATCCAACTTCAAATAAAAGAAAAATGTCAATTTTATGACGATTTTTAACTAAATATTTCGAACAAATACCATCAAAAAATAAGATTTATCGTACTAATAAATTCATCTACGACCTATATCAATGTATAGTGCAAAATTTTGCACATTGTAGAAAAAATATTTTCGATACAACCTTGTATCTCTTCCATTGCGTTTATTAAATTAATTTCAGAATATAGTAACACAAATATCTATCATACATATAGAAATGGCCGAAGAAAATAAGAAGGATACCAAAAATCAAGTAGAAGAATTGTACGCATGGATTTCTAAGATTCCACTTTCAAAATCAGTAAAGAATTTATCTAGAGACCTTTCGGATGCTGGTAGTTATAGCACGAAAAAATTATTCCGATATTCATTTAGCTTCTTGTAATTAAAATAATAAGGAAACCTGTTCCTTAGTAATAATAGCGGAAATCCTTAAAATGTATTACCCCCGCTATGTTGACCTCCATAATTACGTACCAGCCAACAGTTTAACTACGAAGACAGAAAATTGGAAAGTGTTAAATCGAAAAGTATTAAATAAAATTGATATGAAATTAACTAAAAATGTTATTAATCAGTTAGCAAACTGTCATCCTGGAGCTGCTGAAAATATGTTATTAGAAATAAGAAAGAAAATTATAAAAGATGGAATTGAGCCCCGGAATCTTCAGGACCTACAACAAAATGATTCTATCGAAGAAGGTAATACAAACATTAGAAACATATTGATAGGAATTTAATCATAATATTTGTTTAGGCAATAATATAAAAGTTACGGCAAAGTTATCAAAGAAATCAATGACAAGTCCTACTGGTCACCCAATTTTGAAGGCTTTTGATTGTAAGAAATCAATATTTACACGCGCCAGAGAAATGTTCTACTTTATATTGGAATGGCTCATAAGTTGGCTATACACCTGGAATTACTTTCAAAATATAAAGTTTCAATTAGAGAATCAAAATTCGCGTAAGTTGTATGTATACCTACCAAAATTAAAAGATGGTAGTATATAGACGAATTCCTCTGCAAAAGAATTTCTACATATTTTTCTACCTGTTAAAGTGAAAGAAGATGCCGAGGCGTCTAGAACACAAAGAACATCGGAGAATATCAACGAAGAAGACGCTGTTCCTCGTCACGTATACGCGCAATTAAGACGAAAAATCCGGAAGATTGACGATATTATCTGCACCCTAAATCACAAGCTTGCGTACCTTGAGAACACGATAAAGCTGAAAGACCTGCGAATATCCAACCTAACGTCGGAGATCATAGACAACACTGTGGAATCCAAGCAGTTTGCAAAAAACCAAATAAACGATGCACAAACTTCGATCGCATAATATTCAGAAAAAAGTAAAAATAGAGAAACAGTGCCAATGATACTAAATAAATACAATTACCATAGAACCAATTATGTCGCTTTATTTTTTTTAAAGATGATGTACATTAATTCTCCACGTATGATATAGATATACTAATTACAATCATAAAATTTTTATGTACCTCTACTTTCACATAACTTCAACGAAACGTTTAATGATAATTTCTTCGTGTAATAATATTCGTTTCATATACTCCTAATTGCGTATGATCGCTCTCATTCATATTCACTACGTCACAAATATAAATTTTAAATGTTTAAATACGTGCAAGAGATTTTTACGTTATAACGAATATTAATGAGGCGACACACTATGCTAACGTTTAGACGATCATCAGTCTGAAACGATCGATATTGGAGGAAAGTGGCACTTAAATAAAAATAGAAAACACTTTATACTATAATGTTTCCCTCGACACGAAGTTTTTATCTTTGAAAATCGTCACACTGATCTGAAAAGACGATAAAACAAAAACGCATACTATTTGACTACATTCGACATTGTAAAGGCAAAAAGAAACACACTTGACATGGACTAACTACATGAATGTGTATACATATATATTCAAGACGCTCGGGATTGAAAAATGTAACGAGCTCCTTTTCAAAACGAGGCTACGAGAAACTTGACATTAAGGTTTGTAAAAGCCACTCTCTCATCACTGTTCTCTACAAAGAGAGAGTGGGGTAATGCTTGGTGCAGGGTCACGTATCGCAATGTCAGTACAGAGGCAACACTTCGTCAGAAACGGCGACTCTTGAGCCAGTCTGAATGAAAATTTGGTAGCGACTGGTGTGAGTATAATTCAACGTTAAATTAACAGAATTTTCTGCCGGCTTTTTGTGCTCACTGCTTGACACTTCTAACGCTGTTCTTTTGAAATTCGTCTACCGTTCTGATTCGATTGTAATCACATTAATATATTCTATTGTTTCATTTATTGCAAGTAAAATAGCTTTCTACGCCTGTAGATGAATGGAAATTGCAAAATTGATTACTCCATTTAATAATTTTCATGAAATTATATATAAATTTCATAATTTTGTACAGAATAATTTACATATAATTGGAAAGTATGTAAGTATGAAGAAAATGTTTTATCGCATATATATACGTTACCGTAACAAGATATGCACAGGTGCACAAGTTTCACGAAACTAAATTCTGATATTAGGGTACTACAATCTAAAAAGAGTAGCTATTTTACACGTTACTTTGTACAACTTATTCTTTGAGCTAGAACGTCACACTGTCAGTGTCTCTAATCGTTCGCGTTCATGGTCGTCAACTTTTTACTAGCTGCATATGTCGCAAAAGAGTAAAATTTCCTGTTCTCAAGTCTAAACATATGTATATGGGAAGAAAATTTTATTTTTCATAATTTGTTAAGTCCATCGAGATCTGAAAATTATATAAAGCCTTCAGTTTCTAATTAAATTAACACACGTTCTATATCTATATTATCTATGTAAATTTACTCCGCAATATTCTTTCTTTATTACACTTCAATAAATGTTATTATAATATACTAGCAATTTATATACTATCCATTTAGCTCATGTTAGCAAAAATGCTACATTGCACGACGTTGTGTTATCTGGCTGCAGCTGCATTGCTCGCTGTATTTTTGTTCTTTTCGGCGGTCTACTTTTTCATTCAGTACACGTTCGGAGTCTGCAAGAGTAAGAACAGAATGGATGGAAAGACTGTGATAATCACTGGATGCACATCCGGCATTGGAAAAGAAACTGCAAAAGATATCGCGAGAAGAGGAGCGAGATTGATCATGGCCTGTCGAAATATGGAGTCAGCGAACAAATTAAAAGGTTCATCTTAAACCTTACTTTTATCATAATAGAATTAATCGCCATCATTGTTCAAGTTCTATCGCGTTTTAAATAAACAGAAGGTCCTTAGTATTTGTTAAAGATGAGGCAATACAATCAATTACAAATGTATTCCAATTAAGTAAGACGATTATGTTTATATTATAAATAGACATTAAATCTTTAAAATCATTTATATTGCTAATTGTAACTTGGCTAGCACTTAACTATAAAACTGTAAAAAACTATTTAGAGGAAAAACGATATATTAATATGATACTAATAGATAATTTTAAGTTGTTAATATAATTATAAGCAGAGAGTTCCGTAGCTGTTGCAACAACTTTTGAAACTAAATAATTTTTTTAAAAATTGGATCAACGACCTGGATTTTTTGAGAAATTAAAAGGATTAGTTTATTAAATGACGAACAAAAAAGATTTTGAAAAATTGTAATTGCTCGCGAAGAAAAAGGTAGAGGTCGAATTTTTCAACTTTTTTATCTGGGCTCGTAATGAACATTTAAATAACATATATTGAACATTCATATCAGTTATATATATGCTGAAAATTTTATTGATATCAGTTTATGTAGAAACAAGCGACAGGTATCGAAATTTTCAGCATGTATACAGCATGTATATGAACATGTATGTTGGAAATCGCTATATATTTAAAGAACAAAACTTTCTTGTTTCATATGTTTTTTACTTCACAATTCAAATTTGTTGTTTCATAGAGGAATTAATAAAGGAATCAGGCAACGAGAACATCGTTACTCGAGAGTTAAACTTGTCGTCACTGACTTCGATAAGAAAATTTGCGCAGGAAATAAACCGTGAAGAGTCTAGGTTGGATGTATTAATTCATAACGCAGGAACTGCAGACTTATTCACAAAAAAAGTGACGGAAGACGGTCTGGAAATGACTATGGGAACAAATCACTATGGTCCATTCTTACTTACACATCTTTTGATCGGTACGACAATTTCTTTTTTAATGATTTCCTTCTTCATCCTAAGACACTACTTGTAGAATTATTTTGCAGACTTACTAAAACAATCGAAACCAAGTCGAATAATCGTCGTTGCATCAGGACTGTATTACTTAGCGAGATTAAATTTAAACAATGTAAATCCAACGACGACCTTGCCTGGCTATTTGTACTATGTTTCCAAATATGCAAACATCGTTTTTACACTAGAATTAGCACGACGTCTTGAAGGTTCTGGCGTGACAGCTAATTGTCTTCATCCTGGTCTGATAAACACTGGAATCTGGAAAAGTGTTCCGCCTCCATTTTCTTGGGGATTACATTTTTTGCTGAACACATTTTCCAAAACAATCGAACAGGGCGCGCAAACAACGATATATCTTGCAGTGTCCAGTGAAGTTAATGGAATTTCTGGCAAATATTTTTCGGATTGTCGTGTAAGCAAAACTTGCCACAATTTTTTGTTTACAAATAGCATTTCTTAAATAACGATGATATTGTTTACTGCTACATATCATTAATTTTAGGAAACCGAACTTCCTCACGGAATAAAGAATCCATCTCAAGGTAAAAAGTTTTGGGAACTCAGCGAAACCATGGTGAAACTCCAACCATCAGATCCAAAAATATAAAAGTTCACATAAACATATTTTGTTAATCTATGTAAAAAATCTATGTAATCTATTTTAAAAGCTGCAAATTTTCTGTAATTAAAAGGCTTCTAATTCGTTAAACTTTTTGTATGAATGATTTGTATTTAATTATCCCGCAAGGTGATAATCGAGAAGTAGTGATACGTTTCTCACATTTCATTTACACATTCTAATTTGATTTAGAAAAATAATAACCATTGATGTTGCACTCGCGTAATATTCTATTGAAAATATAATATAATATATTAGGTCATCCTATAAGTTCGTGCCGTTTTTCGAGCGGTTATATATGTTAAGATTGTTTACATACCTTTCAGTTTCATGAAAAAATGTAATCCCCCTCTCGTTGTACAACTTCTTCCCATTTATCTGGTAGGGCCATTGTTCCGTCTCGATAAAAGTTCTCTTGTTTTTCTTTAAAATAATTTTTTAAGCTATTTTTGAGAATGTCAATATTTTCAAATTTTTTATCTACTAAAAAGTGTTGTAATGCTCTGAACAGGTGGTAATCAGATGGGGCAATGTCTGGGGAATATGGGGGATGTGGTAAAATTTCCCAATTAAATTCAGACAATTTTTTTGTAACGCTTTTCGCGAGTTTTCGTAAAGTATCCACTTTTCATCACCAGTTACCAGGCGTTTAAGGAATGGCTCATGTTTATTACGCTCAAGTAATGACATGCACGCTGTCGTTCGTTCAAGACGGTTCCGTTGCGCAAGTTCATGGGGCATCCAAACGTTCAACTTTGACACCATCCCCATTTTTTTTAAACACCTATGAATCGTTGTCTTAGGTATTTTCAGAACATTTGACATCTCTTGAACTGTCAAACTTCGTGATTTTTCAACAAGATCCCGAATTTTATCTTCGTCTGTCTGAGAAGGACGTCCGGAGCGTTCCTCGTCTTCTAAACGGAAATTCCCAACTCTAAAACGTTGGAACTACTTCCTACAGGTGCGAGATGAAAGCGCATTTTCTCCGTAAACAGCACATATGTTTTTCGTGGCAATTGTTACAGAACTTCCTTTCCGAAATTCATATAACATGAGATGTCGAAAATGGATATGCATTTCACTCATGATTTTTTACTGTTAGAAGTCACTGTGTTCACTATATTACGATCTTATACCCACGAAAATCTGTTCTAGCCTGTTCTCGATCAACTAAGCTCAAGTGAATTGGTTCCTCATCGTCGTATGTTTATAAATCGACACATGAAATGTATACACAAAAGTCGGCACGAACTTATGGGATGACCTAATAGAATCAGCAATCACAGAAATAGGTTCTTATTTATGTGTTAATGTTTCATCGCATTTGAAACTTAGAGTGATAAGTGAAAAGATACTGCAGATCGTCATGGTGACATACACTTGAAGGACACATAAAACGTTTAAAATATGATCCTCGTTGTGTTTCCAGATAAACAAAGAGTAAACAGTTTTACCATATGGTATAGCGGCGTTCAACATATAAAAGCTATATCGTCCTTGGAAAACAAATTTATAAGAGTATAACGGGAATTTCGAATACGTAGCGAATAACTTGATTACTCGGTACATAAGAAATTTAGTTATAGCATCACCTGCATCTGAAAAAAGATTAGATATTTTGTTTATGATTTCAATGAAAAACAAATTACAATTAGAGCACGAAGAAAATTTTATATGTACATCACCGAGCTTTCTGTAGCTAGCCGAGCTAAGTGGCCGATCGTTAAAATAGAATTATCGTAATTGCCTACTGACGTAATTCGATCGCGATGTATTACGATCGTACATAAATATGATCGGAGCGAGAGTATTCCAATTATCGTTCAACTCAGGGTACACAGAATTATTTCCTAATGTGGCATTTTCATACACTGCGCAATTCAATAAAACAATTCGATATACTCAATTTTCATATCTTTATAACATATTTATGCAAAATATTTTAATTCGAATACTCACAAGCAGCTATACCGCTAAATTCGACTTCCGTAACTCCCATCATTAAAGGAACTTGATAGAAACTCCCTGGCTTTATCGCGTCGGACGGCTGTTCAAACAGAAACGTTTACACACCAGGAACTTCCGGTTCCACAACTGGTGACCAGAGCACAATACGATTTCCACGCCAATCCTGTCAAAAATATAATGTCACTAATATTCCTAGTTTCACAGATTTTCACATGCTGGGTGTTATTGTTATATCAAACGCACATATAAGTCGCGTAACGTGTCTGTGAAGTTTTCTGCAGGTTTTGAGCGGAATCAGCGCACCATAGCACTAGTCGAATCAGTAGGGCAACCAAATAATCGTGCCTGTCTTTGAGCTAGCTACAGTTGTCCATGTTACGGTATTCCGGAATAAACATTTAGTTCTATAGCCGAAGAACTCATGACGACAGTTCCGTAAAGCAATGTCCCAAATTATTGAAACGCAATATATAACTTTCTAATAAAATTTAGTTACTTGTATTATATCCATATTATATTATACATATTTATTTCAGTTAGTTTCCTTTCTTATACGATCTTGCTCATCTAAATCCACGGAATCCCAAATCTGTTATACAAGGAATAATCAACGAAAAGCACCACAACTTTGAGAAAAATAAGAATTACCCTGGCCTAGATACAGTATGTTCAACGTATAATTATATTAAAAATATATTTTCAACAATATTAATCATAATCTTCTAATAAACATCTTTTTCTTTCGGCTTATTTTCTTCAAATTGGTTTCTTTGATATTTCCAACGTCTGATTTCAGACATCTTGTAACTACCACCTGTGCAATATTTATGTCTGAAATACTATTTAGATATCGTATTAAAAATGAGATAGATATTTCAAAGGGTCTTTTTATACTTACTCTTATATCAGATTCGTATATTCTATACAAATATGACGGTAAGAAACATAAGACTGTGTCCAGGGAGAAAGCTGGAAGAGAAAAATTGTTGCACAAGAATAAAAAAGAAATGAAAGGTGCTATGCGTGAAATACGAAGAGACAGAGTTTTCTTAACGAAACTACAAATAAAACAACAGATTAATAGCGATGAAAAACGTTAAGCGCAAGGTGCAAGAAATCTTTGGCGAAGCTTTAGTGCAACAGAGTGAATTAGAGAAATTAAAACGGAAGAAGTAATAGTAATAGAATAAGCCGCGCATTCCGGAGTCCGTGTATATTATCTTTCTTAGACAATATTGGTATTTTGAATGATTTTGTACGATTGTATCAACGATGACCTCGGATATAACGGATCGTGATCACTATATTAGCGTTTTTTAAAGATTCTTATAATTACATTAACTGTAGTAAATGTAAATAAACATTTTTGTAATAAGTAAATCTTTTAACCCATTTCGTTTGTAAAAACAATACTGTAATTTTATCATACGGAGGTAATTCCTTATGGAAAAATCTAACAGGAAACACAATAAAATTCTCACGTGCGAGGCTCAGTTTTCAAGAAAAACGTGTTCGAATATTTGTCGACTGTACTTAAATTTGGCTAATTATCGAGTGGAATAGATACCCAGAAGAAGGTTATTCTGCGTGCGAAAATGAATTAAAAGTGTGATATAAAATTTGTCAATTAGTTTTTCCGCTTAATTTTCAAGAAAATAGAATTTGAACGCGTTTAATTAAGAATTGTCCTCGTGTACACGTGTGATAGATATGCAAATTTATTATTCTCGAAAACAAACCGTCTTGTGAATAAATTTTATTCTACATTTTCGATTTATTTTTACATCTAGAATAATCTGATTATTTACTTCTACCTAGTCTGGAGTTGGCAATATTTAAAGAAATTTTATATACGTGTTTCTATGACTCGAAAGATCTTGACAATTCCGTGAGAATGATGTCTTGATCTCTGATTCCTGATAGTTCCAAATTGAAGTATACGTATACACGTGAGCAGCGGTAACACGTTTAATCCTGAAGAGAATCTTATCGAATAAAATCTTCGACAACATTGTTATTGAATAACGTCGCCTTATTTTAATTTGCAATATCACAAACAGACCGTATTCTGATTTTATAGCTTTACGATCATTGGGTAATCTAATACATCTTTCTTTCAATAAGATAGATTATGAATTCAATATTGTACTTTATATTTATAAATGTATATGATTATAACATTTAAAGAAATACGCTTTATTTAAAAAACGATGTTAATTATGATCCATATTTATTTCGCAATAATGTGTTACGTTCTATGACCCGAACGTATGTTCTAATGCATCCTTTGGCCAAGATGCTCAACAGCTGTTTCGACATATTTGCACGGATCCACAATAATCTCAAGGAACCGTTAATTGTCACGTTTAAAATTCTCTTTACGATGATCAAGTCTATGGCTGTCGTAAGATTTAACGTTCTTCACTTTACTGTCGAGGCCCTTCACAAATTTATGGAATATATTCATCAGGTCGAGAATCTCCTTGGGGTTATCGCTCATCATTGTTTAGCACGGGAAAAGCGGGCATTCCCACGTACGATACTCGATGGCCACTTCTACATGCGAGCGACAGTTGGTAGAGGGCAGGCAGAACCCATCGCTAGTTTTCCTCCTCGACATCATCGTCACCGATCCTTACTTCCAATCAACTTTACGGGAAGAACATTACAACTTCTTTTCGGTCGCAACATTCACAAACGCTTAATTTAAACGCACATTTAAAAGTTGTTGGAAATAGATAGTGATATTTAAACTGTGAAAATCATTGAAACCACCCCTATTATCTTAATTGAAATAGGTGATCGGCTGATTCGTGGCGTCGATCATCGTATCGAGACGACATCTTGCGACTCTCGTTGACGCGTTACACAGCGAACACGTTTCTTCGGGATAACGGTCGAACAGTAAGTTATTACGAAACGATAATTATAATACAAAATTAAAATTTCTTAAAATTAAATTAAAATATTTGAGAGATACATACGTTAAGGGCAGGAAATAAAAATGGTTAAAGCAAAGAAGATGTTATTATCGGAAGTTTCCCAACGAAAACGTAATGAACAAAAGAAGAAATCTTCGAACCCGTTTGAAGTGTATGTAAATAGGAACAAACAAAATGTATTGGGTAGAGAGAGCAAGACGGATGAAAGTCTCCCAGGTGTATCTCGTGCAAAAGCAATTAAGAAGAGAAAAGAGACGCTTTTTCAAGAGTACAAATTAAAAAACAAGGATAACTTGTTTTTAGATACGCGCATAGGTGAAAGAAATTCGTGCTTGAATATAGTGTTAAGAAATGTTAAGTTGGTATGACCGCTAGTTACTAAAAGCTAGGTTGGTACGACACTTAACGACGCTCCTTTGTCTTAGGAGTCGACCACGCGTTAATTGCTAAGACACATCCTGTGTGATTAGACGCCTCCTGTGTAATTAGGCGTTTTGTATAAGAAACAAAATAAAAGGTGTGATAATCAATCCGTGTGAATCAGCTTGAATATCAACCCCAACCTATATAAAAGAACATATAGAAGAGAAAGCTTTGGTTAGGTTTGCCGTAGAACGTGTGAGAGCTTATAAAAAAAAGAATATTTATAATTTGAATTACAACAAAGTATTAACACATAGAGGTCAGACATTAGAGGAAATTGAAAAATTTGATGACCCGAGAAACGAAGATGACTATGGCGATGATGAAAGTGGAGCCGACAAACTGGATAATAAGTTTGTTAGTGATCACTTTGGTGATGGTATTTTGTCTAAATCAAGGTCTGAAGAGTCTAGGAAAGACCTGATAGATCAACTTATAGTGGAATCAACGAAACGCAAAATCGAGAAGCAGAAAATTCGTGAGGAAGCTATAAGTTTAATGGAGAAACTTGATTCTGAGTGGAGGGATATCCTTCCAATTGTTTCAGCAACTAATAAAATGTTACAGAAAGAACTACAGAGACAAAGGTTGATAATTACAATATTGCAGTATGTAAGTCAAAGTTTGAGACTAAAGGTGCACCGTCAGATAAATTAAGATCTGAAAAAGAGATTGTAAAAGAGTAAAAGGAGAAATTGGAAGCTTTAGAAGCAGATCGGCTGGCAAGAATGAAAGGACTTGTAAATAATATAAGTAATGAGATTAAAAACAAATGTTGATGATGCTATGTTGATTATGCTAGAAACTATAAATGACCAAGACTCAGCAGATGATGATCAAGAAAATTCAATTAAAGATGCAGAAGCAGGGTTAAATAATGAAGAGACTATAAATATCCAAGGAGATAAACAATTAAACACTACTGCAATGAATGACCTTATTAAGAAAGAAAGGAAGATAGAGAAAATGAATTTTGTCAAAAGGGAATTGGCTGAAAGTCTTAACGGTGAAATCTCAGGATTTGAAAGTTTTGAAGGAGATAAGTTATCGAAAAGAGTCAGAATCTTGTAGTGAAGAAAAAAAAGAGTTAAACGAAAGGAATATGATAAATGGTTTAAAAGGAAAATCAAAAATTAGTGTTACAAAATTTGATGGTGAGATTAGAGAGCAAGAAATTGCGGATGCTCTTTTAAAAATGAATAACGTCATAGAGAGTGTAAGGAAGGAATTATCTTACATGTATAAAGTTCTACAAACTTTTGTAGAGCTACAAGAATTTTTGCAAAATTACGATGCAGATTACCAGTCAATTATCATAGATAATATAATTAAATGTAATCATTGGTCACCGAATAACACAGATAAAGAAAAGTTATCAAATTTATTTTTGTTTTTGTTACAACATGTAAATGATCATGTTATAGGAAATGATGTTGAAAGTATAGTTGAAGTTTCCAAATTATTGATAGGTAATATATAACTTTATAATAAAATTTAGTTACTTGTATCATATCCATATTATATTATACATATTTATTTCAGGTAGTCTCCTTTCTTATACGATCTTGCTCATCTAAATCCACGGAATGTCAAATCTGTTATACAAGGAATAATCAACGAAAAGCACCACAACTTTGAGAAAAATAAGAATTACCCTGGCCTAGATACAGTATGTTCAACGTATAATTATATTAAAAATATATTTTCAACGATATTAATCATAATCTTCTAATAAACATCTTTTTCTTTCAGCTTATTTTCTTCAAATTGGTTTCTTTGATATTTCCAACGTCTGATTTCAGACATCCTGTAACTACCACCTGTGCAATATTTATGTTTGAAATACTATTTAGATATCGTATTAAAAATGAGATAGATATTTCAAAGGGTCTTTTTATACTTACTCTTATATCAGATTCGTATATTCTATACAGATATGACGGTAAGAAACATAAGACTGTGTCCAGGGAGAAAGCTGGAAGAGAAAAATTGTTGCACAAGAATAAAAAAGAAATGAAAGGTGCTATGCGTGAAATACGAAGAGACAGAGCTTTCTTAGTGAATTAGAGAAATTAAAACGGAAGAAGTAATAGTAATAGAATAAGCCGCGCATTCCGGAGTCCGTGTATATTATCTTTCTTAGACAATATTGGTATTTTGAATGATTTTGTACGATTGTATCAACGATGACCTCGGATATAACGGATCGTGATCACTATATTAGCGTTTTTTAAAGATTCTTATAATTACATTAACTGTAGTAAATGTAAATAAACATTTTTGTAATAAGTAAATCTTTTAACCCATTTCGTTTGTAAAAACAATACTGTAATTTTATCATACGGAGGTAATTCCTTATGGAAAAATCTAACAGGAAACACAATAAAATTCTCACGTGCGAGGTTCAGTTTTCAAGAAAAACGTGTTCGAATATTTGTCGACTGTACTTAAATTTGGCTAATTATCGAGTGGAATAGATACCCAGAAGAAGGTTATTCTGCGTGCGAAAATGAATTAAAAGTGTGATATAAAATTTGTCGATTAGTTTTTCCGCTTAATTTTCAAGAAAATAGAATTTGAACGCGTTTAATTAAGAATTGTCCTCGTGTACACGTGTGATAGATATGCAAATTTATTTTTCTCGAAAACAAACCGTCTTGTGAATAAATTTTATTCTACATTTCCGATTTATTTTCACATCTAGAATAATCTGATTATTTACTTCTACCTAGTCTGGAATTAGCAATGATCCAATATACTTAACTTCTATACTATACTATACTAACTTCTCAAAGACGAAGTGTCATGCGAAGATTTTATGTTATATTTTCTTCTTATTTTTTCATAAGGGATCGCCTTACGTCCGCTTGTATCGTATATACATGTTCTTTGGCCACACCTTGCATAAACCGATGCAATTTTAAGAATAAAATATATATGAACATTATATATGTAATAAATGGTTTCTAGAGATACATTTCTTACTATTTACTCTGTTCTGTTTAGTTAAGATATTGTTCTAAAATGAATAAAATGAATCAAATGATCAGCTGGATTGCGAAAACTTATGAAACTTTTACCAACATGTAACTTACACTTTTGTAAGGACACCGAACCCGATATAATACTTTCACGTGGGGAGATCCTCATGGTCACCCCGTCGCTGTTCTTTGTTGAAGCAGCGGGGTAGTCGGACTCTCACCGATTAAAACCTCACGGTGGCCTACTTAATGCTTAACAGGAGTGCCCCGGGACCTCCGAAAAAATAGAAAAAGGAAAAGAAAGATATTAATTTCTCTTACAATTAGTTTCACTATTCTACGATTTTGTTATTCTCATACTTGCATATCTCGCATAGAAAAGTAGATATGAACTTTTGCGTAGAATTGTACAATTAAATAAATTCTTGTAGCGTGGAACTCAATAGATTCTTGTCTATGCTAGTGTGCAACTAACCATTGCAGATCCCTAACTTTGAGTTTAAATACATAAGTTCTTATGTATGCTAAATTACAATCAAACAGGGCAAGATCCCTAATCTTACAGATTCTTGCGCATGCTAATTTTACTTGAACTGAGTACTCGATAGCATGGTGTAGTACTAGTACGGGAACAACCAGAATGATGAGCTTGAATACTGTCATTTATCTCTCTGATATTTACCGGTCGAAAATATACATTGTACAGCGGTAAGTGCTAATTTGTATTGAAATCGGCCTGGAAAGATTCCACAAAGGCAGGGAGAATGATTGCGCTACGGAATCTTTTGATTTTCAACGATTTTTGATTTTCAATTTTGCTTGTCTGTTTTCGCGCGGATAGATGAAACGGTTCACGCGCCTTGTTTTCTCATCCGTAAACGTTCATAGATATGTCGTTGCGTTTCTTAAACCTGCATATCATGCGTATAGTTCATGAATTCGTGTATTAAAACTCTTCACTGAGATCTTGTTTTATAAAAAAAAATTCAGCTTCAAATATTACATTCACTTACAAAAATGAGTGTTCATTAATAATGTCCGTATCATGTCTGATGTCTATTCGCCTCGCGTGTTGAAGACAGTAATGCTGATTGATATGCTCTACGTTAAAGACAACGCCAATTAAAATACAATTTTTTGAAACGCTGATTCGTTTTGTTCATCATCGTTATGACAAATCACACGAAAAATGTGCTTAATATTGTCTTTAATTTCAAGATATGATACGAAGAATTTGGATTGCTTATCAACTATGGGACATAGCCTTCAATATTAACATAAAGATTACAGATAAACGGCAAAGGAAGAAATTAACGATCATAATGAATGCTATCTCTAATGAACTATGCAAGATACTGATATATCGATAGGGGATAAGGAAGGAAACAATGCATTACAGCAAGTAGTATCAGCAACAATTGAATCATCCCAGTTATGTGGCCACATCCTACTTACATATCTAAAGCTTAACACAGATTAAGGAAACGCCTCCTTTTTACTTACCATGCAGATTCAGTGACACATACTAAAGTATCATGTAAATATATTGTAACCTATTTATTACAGTTACAAACCGTTGTAATAAACGAATTAATCTCGGTATCACCGGAGAAATTGTAGCTATGTAGTAAGTTATTTCTTCCAAAAATAATAAAGTTGACTATCACTGAGCATGAAGTGAAATTATTATTGAATAGAATGCAAAGACAAGTTACAGATACTTTGTTTTAATGCAAAAGTATACGGCGTTTTAGTACGCTATTATGGCTGTATCATTTCAATAATTTTCATGAACGGTAACACAAGATTTATTACACGAATTATCTAATATAAATAAGTAAATCTTTCAAGCAACAATTCATTCATGATTTATTGAGTCGTGTGGAATGTAATTGCCATATTACTTTTATGTTTCGCATGTTTCATTCTTGTTTGAGAAACTCGCACATTTTTACTTTTAAATTCAATTTCAAGCTGAACCAATTTTAACGAAAGACATTTCATTTTGTAGTTTATCGTCTATAACTTTCATGCGAAATATTTTCGTTCATGTACGCTCACTTACATGATATGAACCGTTAAATGAAAAAAGAGCTCAATTTTTTTTATTATACTACTTCCAATTGTTTATTGTTGAATATCATTTTGTAACGGCACATGAGTCAACGAACATTTCGAATCAGGTTGTGGTTTTGACTCGGATTGTCAAGACCGTTAGATTATGAGTGATGTAAAAACAAATAAACTCCGAGCAAAACAATGTCGCCGCTAAGCGCAACCGTCGAACAACGGCGAATTCAAATGTTCCGACTCTCCTCCAACTAGTAGTAATACACGGACGCGATCGCGAGCAACAACATAAGATTATAAGAGTTAAAGCGATTAATTGCGAATTATCTATATTGACAAGTATCTCCGCGACGAACGCTAACGGGATTTGTATTGTGTTAGGAACTTTGTGCGCGTATATTTATTCATTTTAAATGTACTTGACGAACGGTACGAGTTTATATCGGCTTTCTGTATTAATCAATACTCTACGCAACCAATCCTCCACAATCTGTTACTTTCAACTTACCCTTATTTCTAATCATAACTAGAACCTTATTAAACGATGAAATAGCACCAGGTATTCATATTTATGAATATTCGAATGAAAATATTTGCTCACCAATCTGTTTACTCCCTCGTTAATCTTATGAACGTCAACTGCATGTTTCAACGCAATCGCGACGAACAAACTATTTAATTTTAATAACTGATCTAATCCGAACGTGAAACTAAAACTGAAATGCGTTGGATTGTGTGTCATTGTACGTGTTATGTCCTTCACTGCCTGGCAGCCTACGGCTCATGGATTCCATTGGGACATTTGCGTGGAGCAGTCGTAGAGATGACGGAGCCGTGAGCGTGATCGAAATCTCCGGGAAAACTAAAGAATTCGGACAAGGAAGTTAATCAGAGTGAAGAGCTAGTGCCTGTGGAAAAAAGTGGGTGTAGGAACTAACGGAATTCGGTCTGGAAAGACGTGATAAGTGAAATAAAACCGTGTGTGAGTTTATGACGGCGAGGAAGCCATGTTGGGACGCGTGACAACAGCGCCGCTGCATGAGCTACCCGGGGAACTACACGGACGCAGCCATATTGGCACGCACGCCGACAGCGAGTCGCGCGGGCCATTCGAAAGTAGCAGTGACTGGTGGCAGCGACAAGTGCGGGCATAAGTGGCCATTTTGCGCTCCCAATGGGGAAAAAGGACACGACTGCGGGGAAGGATAAAGAGGTAGATGAAACCACGAGAGAAGGGGCGAAGCGAAGTTGGCTGCTGAGTAGATACACGTCAGCATCAGAAGTACGAGGAAGGTGGTCCCTTTTAAGGAGGGTTATTCTGCCCCGCACAGAACGCGGGGAACCTACGGACAGAGGAAACGACGGCGGAAGAGGAGACCCCCACTGTTGAAGCGCCCCGCGCGAAGAAAAGGAAATCCGGCGGATCTCCCGAGCTCCTCTCCCTGGCCTGAGAACATCTACTACAGCGGACATAGGAGCGGAATTGATCCGTCGAGCTTCTGAGGTGATCAAGGTTGCCGAAACATACCGCAACCTCAAGGGCACACATGTGAAGATGCTGAGAGAAGCGGCGAGGTCCATTGTCGCTGGCGCAACAGAGATGGTGAGAAGGATGGATCTCGACCTTGGCGCCTTCGTGATTATGGAAGGACGCATAGCGGCATTAGAGGCGGAGAACGAGGCGCTCCGAAAAAAACTGACCTCGCGCTCCACGGCAGAGAAGAGCAGCGAGACAGATGCCGCGATCGAATGCAAAATGGGGGGAGCTAGGCAACTCGCTGATCCAGCTGATGGAAGAACGCCTCCAGAATATTGAAAGAAGAAGAGAGAAGGAAATCGTCTTCGACGAGACCACGAGAAGGGTGGAGCTTGCAATTGCAAACACACGACCAAGGAAGGAGAGGCGGTTGACATGGGATGGCAGACCGTCGAAAGAAGAACCAGCCAGCGAAGATAATTCCAGGGATAGGGGCGAAGAACCCGAGAAAAGCCCCAGAGGGAGGATTAGAGAACGAGCGAAAAGGGGGAGACAAGCTGCCCCCACATACACCGCGAACATCGGCGATAACGATCACGCTGAAGGATAGATCAGGCCAATCCTATGCGGAGGTGATAGCCGCGGCCAATGACAGCGTCTCTCTGGCCGAGGTCGACATCAATGCGGTAAGGATGCGTAAAACTACGACTGGAGGCGTCGTTCTGGATGTCTCCGAGGACCTTAAAATCAAGGATTTTTGAACCGTGAAGGGTACGCCGCCGGTCTCAGCGCGGGAGTGTTCGGGAGTGCTCGCGGGAATAAAGCGCCAATTGAAAGTCCGCGTCGGGGAATCAATACGCCGCTGGACATAGCCACCGGGAAGCGAACAGCAGCAGGAGCAGCCGCAAGACGCGGCAAGGAGCCGGTGATGCCGACGCTAGGACAATCGTCGCCAGGCGCAGAGGCCAGAGTGGTCCTCCAGCCCCTGAGGAAACAGAAGGAAAAGAACGCGGCCACTCCAAGCCCGAGGATACCAGAGAAGACGACGAGAGCAAGCCTGGGGAGAAACAACCCCCCAAGAGATGAGGAGAAATTGGCCAGAGAGGATAAGCGGCAAGTGCCCGATATAAAGGCACAGGCCAGTGACATAGAGAAGAAGGTCACGGCGTTCTGCTTAGACTCGGCCAGAAAAATAAATAAAGAACACGCCGCAGTAATCCTGCGGTATTTCAAAGAAATGAGGGGCATTGTTGACGAGCCACTGCTCCATAATAGCTACCTGACAGGCAAGCTAGAGCAGAGTGCCGGAGAGGAGAAGAACAAGGAAACGGCGATACTGAACGCCGTCAGCAAAGCAACCAGGCGGCTAGAAACAGCCGTCTTGAGAACGACGCATCAGGAACAGAGAGAGCCGACATACGCGGAGAAAGTGAAGATAACGAGCAACAAGGTCGAGCAGACGGCGGTGAAGCCGCCGAAAAATGTGGTCATAATTCGACCGGAAAGAGAAGGTGGCGAGATTCATTCGAGCGAAGAAGCACTTGACGCGGTGTTCACCCTAGTGAATCCCCGCAAGAGAGGAATCCAAGTCACGGCCGTCCGGAAAATAAAGGGGAACGGCCTAGCTGTTGAGACGACGAAGCCGGAGAGTCTAAAAGAGTTCACCGAGAACTCGAAACTAAAGGAGGCTGGACTAAAGGCAAGCACGCCGCAGCGGAGACACCCCAGGATGATCATTTACGACGTCCCGAGAGACATTCCAGAGAAGGAGATCCTGGCCTGCATGAGGAAGCAGAACCAAGAAAGACTAAATGAGGACGACGTCGCAGCCATCAAGTTCTGCTTCAGGACCGGCAGAAAGGATCAAGAGGAGACGAACTGGGTCATCGAAATGCCCCCCCCCCCCCAGGTAAGGGAGAAACTATTGAGAGGAAAGATCTTCCTCTCATGGAACGCATGCAAAGTTAAAGACTACATAGCAATCAGTCGCTGCTACAAGTGTCAAGGATACGGACACGTGGCAAAATATTGCCGCGTTAACTATGAAATCTGCGCGCACTGCGCAGAAAGTGGGCACAGCACTAAAGAGTGCAAAGACAAGGATGGGCACGCCACCTGCGTAAACTGCAGGAAGGCAGGGAAGAAGGGCGACCACGCAGCTTCCAGCGCGAAATGCCCAGTGTACACGAACGCCCTGGAAGCAATAATAGCAAGGACGCACTATGAATAAAAAGCGACACAGTGACAGAAGAGGACTCGGGAGGAAGAGGGAAATAAGGATCCTGCAGCACAACATGCAGCGATCCAAAACAATTCCTTATGAGATCCGGACGCAAATGGACGCTGATGGTGACGACATAATATTAATACAAGAACCATACAGCGTCGATGGGAAAATACCCGGATTCGGCACAGGAGTTGCGATCGCCTGCAGAGGGTCGAAGCACGACCCGCCAATGGCGGCCGTAGGGATAAAATCAGAGACCCTAACGCCTCTTGAGGTCGCCGAACTCTGCACAACACACTGCTCCTGCGTGCAGATAGGCGACGGGGAAACAGAAGTGTACGCGGCAAGCCTGTACGTTCCGCCGACAGGAAACATCGAGGTCGGCGCGCAACAGTTGGAGAAGGTACTACGGTGTCTCAGAGGCAAGAGGATCATCATCGGCCTGGATGCGAACGCAAAATCACCGCTGTGGTGCAGCAGGAGCACCGACGACAGAGGCGAAGCCCTAGAGGCAGTCATAGTGCAGTACGGTCTCCATGTCCTGAATCAACCAGGACAACCCTACACGTTTGAAACTACTCGAGGGCGATCAAACATAGACGTGACGATGGCGAGCCCAGAGGCAATACTCCTCATAAAGGGCTGGAGGATACGCGAAGATGGAACCTCCAGTGACCACCGGATACTGGAAACGCTCCTCGACTTCGGGACGAGATGCACCACACCGCAGCTTCAGGAAAGACGCTATAACACGCGTAAGGCCAACTGGGAGGTATTTCAGAGAGTTGTCACAGAGAAAATAGAGGCACTCAAAGAAATAACCCTCCAGCAGGCAGAGGACGTCGAAAGAATGGCCGGGCAACTCCAGGCAACCCTGATAGGAGCCTGCGACACCGCCATCCCAAAGAAGAAATGGTATTACAGGTCAGTACCCTGGTGGACGCCCGAGCTCACCAGAGCAAAGAGAAACACCTACCAGGAGAGAAGAAGATATCAGGGGGCCAGGGACCCCGCAACGAGGGAGCAGGAGAAGCTGCGGTATAGGTCAACACGAAAGGAGTACAAGGTCAGTGGGCAAGTAGTTTGAGCGATTAGGGTCTCGACCGTTAGGCCGGCCACGCCATTCCTGGAGTATAGCACTCATACTGGCTTCGCTGGATGTTATTTATATCCTACTTTCTGGCGTCCAATGCCCGGGGAACGGCGCGCACAGGTGGTTGGCGCGCGACTTGGAAAAACCCTGCCCTCTCCTTTCGGGTCAATGGACAAGTTGAACCTACCCTTTCGGGCGGCAGCTCGCTTAGCCGGCGCCTCGCGATGCACGCATCGCGCAGCACCGTTACCAGCGGGGGCCACGAGGAGGCGGAGCTGCCAGCATATAGCTCGGTCCCAGCAGGTTGGCTTTGCAGCCGATTGTCCCTGCACCGTCACGGCACTCATTTGCATGAGCGTCGCCTGCACTGACGGTCGCAGGTCTGATCTCCGACTCGTACTGGTTTCCTTGTCCTCTCATCCTTAGTTCTCTTTCTGTTCCCAGTGTTTTGTGTATTGTCCTGTCATGGGTCCTGTGTTTTCATGCGTGTTTTTCTTCTTCGCTGTTTTGTTCTTCTTCTTCTTCGTCTCCTTCCCGCTCCTCTACTATTGGGTGTTGCCGTCTTCTTCTTCGGTGGGTCCCTCTTCGTTGGTTTCTTCCTCTTGTTCCCATCGTTGTTCGGGCACTCGCTGGGCCAGTCTTGGACCATGCCTTAGAGGCCGGCCTGCCTGCCCCTCCAGTTGCGTCGATCCTCTTTCTGGCAGTCGCCCTGGCTGCGTTGCGCCTCCCATTTCTCGTAGGGCGTTCCTTATCTTCTCCTCCTTCGCTTGGAGTACTTTCCCTGCAAACTTGCAGAAGTGGGGGTATACGTTTTTTGTTACGTACTCCCGCTTTTCTTCCGGCCAGCGCCGATCGAGTTCTCCCAGTGCATTACGGAATTCCTGCCTTTCTTGATTGAAGATTGGGCAGTCCTCTAGGATGTGATGGGCGGTTTCTATTTCGCCGCATTCACATGTGTCCAATTCGCTGAGGTTGAATGACTTGAGCTTACCGTTGAAATCCCCGTGGCCGCTAATGAACTGTGTCATGTAGTGGTCGGGTCTCACCCAGCGGTTCTCAAGTCTGTCCTTGATGCTAGCAAAGTAGTCGAAGGTTGTCCTGTCCTTTGGCGTTGTTTGCCAGCGCTCTTGCCACCTCTCTAACGCCTCGCCGACGATGGTTTTCTCGTCGGGCGCTTCGTCGCGCCTCCTCTTCTTATTGTGGAGTCTTGCCCTGATTTCGACTAGGAGGTCTATAGGAATGACTCCGGCGATAACCTGCAGTGCCTCGGTTGACGTGGTTCTGTAGGCCTTGGTCACTCGGAGGAGTGCCATCCTCTGTGACCTTATCAGCTTGCTCCTCGCTTTCCCCTTCAGTAGGTCGCTCCAGCCGGCTGCGGCGTATGTGGTTATCGGCTCGTAGAGCCCTCTGTACAGGGTACGCATGGCCGCGTGTCCGAGTCCCCACTTCGCCTTGGCCACCCTCGCGAAGCTGTTGAAGAGTTTTTGGCACTTACCTGTTATTGCCTCCACGTGCTTGTTGACTTTTAGCCCTCCTTCGAGGTGCACTCCAAGGTATTTGATTGCCTGCTCCATCCTTACATTCCTGCCGCTAATCTTAATAATCGGTGGTCTCTCCGCGTCCAGCTTGCCTTTGACGAGCAGCATCTCCGTTTTCTGTTCCGATAACGTTAGCTTCTTCCTGGTGCACCAGGTAGAGACTCGGGTAACTACCTCCTGTCCTTTTTCCTGGAGCTCGTCCCTCGTGTTACCGGCAATTAGAATAACGATGTCGTCTGCGTACGCGATGGGTTCGCACTCAGTCGCGTTTTCCGCTAGCTCAGCCAGCAGGTCATCAAATACAAGGTTCCAGAAACTTGGTCCCAGTACCGATCCCTGCGGGCATCCTTTCGTGACGGGCTTGCTCACTGCTTCGTTTTTCCCAGCAATCTGTACGGTTCTTTCGGAGAAGTAGCTTCTTGTCAACCGGTACAGGTTGTCGGGGCATCCTCTTCTTTTGAGCTCGTGCAGCACGTTCGGCCACCAGACGTTGTCAAAGGCTCCTGATATGTCGAGTGCGATTGCTAGGACGTACCTCTTCTCGCTCATTTGCTCGACCTTCTCGCGGAGCTTGGTTATCGCGTCCACCGTCGATCTTCCGGGGCGAAAGCCGTATTGTCTGTCGGAGGAGAGCGCGTGATCGTGGAAGATAGGTGCCATCCTGGTGGCCGTTAGCCTTTCTAGCAGTTTGCCTACCATGGAGAGCAGACAGATTGGCCTGTAGGATTTCGGGCTGCTTCTGTCCCGATCCGGTCCCTTGGGGATGGTGATAACATTTCCAACCTTCCACCGTTTGGGGAATATTCCCCAGGCGAGGCAGCCGTTCATGACCCTTAAGAGCTCCTGGTGTATTCTTCCCCAGGCCCGTTGGATTATTTCGACCTCAATCAGGTCGGGGCCTGGGCACTTCCCCTTCCTCAGCCGTTTCACGGCGTCCCTGAGTTCCTCGAAGCTGAATTCAGGGGTGTCTTCTACGTTGGGGGGGTTTGTCGAGTTCCGCCTTATTTCCTTCTGCTCCTCCGTTTCGGTGTCTTCCTCGTCGTCGGGTAGAAGGGCGGACAACATCGCTGCCGCGGTCGTTCGCCAGTTGGAGGTATATCCGAGCAGCGTCTTCAGCGTCGATGTTGTTGCCTCTCCTCTGAGTTTCCTTGCGACTGTTTTGTAAGCAATGCCCCAAGGTTCCCTGTTACCCTCTTTGGTGACGAAGTCCTGCCAGCTCTGAATTTTTGCTCTTGTCATCATCCTCTTGTACTCCTTTTGTGTTGACCTATACCGCAGCTTCTCCTGCTCCCTCGTTGCGGGGTCCCTGGCCCCCTGATATCTTCTTCTCGCCTGGTAGGTGTTTCTCTTTGCTCTGGTGAGCTCGGGCGTCCACCAGGGTACTGACCTGTAATACCATTTCTTCTTTGGGTTGGCGGTGTCGCAGGCTCCTATCAGGGTTGCCTGGAGTTGCCCGGCCATTCTTTCGACGTCCTCTGCCTGCTGGAGGGTTATTTCTTTGAGTGCCTCTATTTTCTCTGTGACAACTCTCTGAAATACCTCCCAGTTGGCCTTACGCGTGTTATAGCGTCTTTCCTGAAGCTGCGGTGTGGTGCATCTCGTCCCGAAGTCGAGGAGCGTTTCCAGTATCCGGTGGTCACTGGAGGTTCCGTCTTCACGTATCCTCCAGCCCTTTACGAGGAGTATTGCCTCTGGGCTCGCCATCGTCACGTCTATGTTTGATCGCCCTCGAGTAGTTTCAAACGTGTAGGGTTGTCCTGGTTGATTCAGGACATGGAGACCGTACTGCGCTATGACTGCCTCTAGGGCTTCGCCTCTGTCGTCGGTGCTCCTGCTGCACCACAGCGGAGATTTTGCGTTCGCATCCAGGCCGATGATGATCCTCTTGCCTCTGAGACACCGTAGTACCTTCTCCAACTGTTGCGCGCCGACCTCGATGTTTCCTGTCGGCGGAAAGTACAGGCTTGCCGCGTACACTTCTGTTTCCCCGTCGCCTATCTGCACGCAGGAGCGGTGTGTTGTGCAGAGTTCGGCGACCTCAAAGGGCGTTAGGGTCTCTGATTTTATCCCTACGGCCGCCATTGGCGGGTCGTGCTTCGACCCTCTGCAGGTGATCGCAACTCCTGTGCCGAATCCGGGTATTTTCCCATCGACGCTGTATGGTTCTTGTATTAATATTATGTCGTCACCATCATCGTCCATTTGCGTCCGGATCTCATAAGGAATTGTTTTGGATCGCTGCATGTTGTGCTGCAAGATCCTTATTTCCCTCTTCCTCCCAAGTCCTCTTCTGTCACTGTGTCGCTTTTTATTCATAGTGCGTCCTTGCTATTATTGCTTCCAGGGCTTTCGTGTACATTGGGCATTTCGCGCTGGAAGCTGCGTGGTCGCCCTTCTTCCCTGCCTTCCTGCAGTTTACGCAGGTGGCGTGCCCATCCTTGTCTTTGCACTCTTTAGTGCTGTGCCCACTTTCTGCGCAGTGCGCGCAGATTTCATAGTTAACGCGGCAATATTTTGCCACTTGTCCGTATCCTTGACACTTGTAGCAGCGACTGATTGCTATGTAGTCTTTAACTTTGCATGCGTTCCATGAGAGGAAGATCTTTCCTCTCAATAGTTTCTCCCTTACCTGGGGGGGGGGGGCACTTCGATGACCCAGTTCGTCTCCTCTTGATCCTTTCTGCCGGTCCTGAAGCAGAACTTGATGGCTGCGACGTCGTCCTCATTTAGTCTTTCTTGGTTCTGCTTCCTCATGCAGGCCAGGATCTCCTTCTCTGGAATGTCTCTCGGGACGTCGTAAATGATCATCCTGGGGTGTCTCCGCTGCGGCGTGCTTGCCTTTAGTCCAGCCTCCTTTAGTTTCGAGTTCTCGGTGAACTCTTTTAGACTCTCCGACTTCGTCGTCTCAACAGCTAGGCCGTTCCCCTTTATTTTCCGGACGGCCGTGACTTGGATTCCTCTCTTGCGGGGATTCACTGGGGTGAACACCGCGTCAAGTGCTTCTTCGCTCGATTGAATCTCGCCACCTTCTCTTTCCGGTCGAATTATGACCACATTTTTCGGCGGCTTTACCGCCGTCTGCTCGACCTTGTTGCTCGTTATCTTTACTTTCTCCGCGTATGTCGGCTCTCTCTGTTTCTGATGCGTCGTTCTCAAGACGGCTGTTTCTAGCCGCCTGGTTGCTTTGCTGACGGCGTTCAGTATCGCCGTTTCCTTGTTCTTCTCCTCTCCGGCACTCTGCTCTAGCCTGCCTGTCAGGTAGCTATTATGGAGCAGTAGCTCGTCAACAATGCCCCTCATTTCTTTGAAATACCGCAGGATTAATGCGGTGTGTTCTTTATTTATTTTTCTGGCCGAGTCTAAGCAGAACGCCGTGCCCTTCTTCTCTATGTCACTGGCCTGTGCCTTTATATCGGGCACTTGCCGCTTATCCTCTCTGGCCAATTTCTCCTCATCTCTTGGGGGGTTGTTTCTCCCCAGGCTTGCTCTCGTCGTCTTCTCTGGTATCCTCGGGCTTGGAGTGGCCGCGTTCTTTTCCTTCTGTTTCCTCAGGGGCTGGAGGACCACTCTGGCCTCTGCGCCTGGCGACGATTGTCCTAGCGTCGGCATCACCGGCTCCTTGCCGCGTCTTGCGGCTGCTCCTGCTGCTGTTCGCTTCCCGGTGGCTATGTCCAGCGGCGTATTGATTCCCCGACGCGGACTTTCAATTGGCAATTTCCACTAATCTTTTTGCGTGCACTTTGTTTTTAGCACTCACTCTGCCTGTCAAATTATTTTTCGCTCCCGAAATCTTTGGTTTTCGCGTTTTTGTCCGCCACGTGGCCTAACCTCGCTTCCCGCACGCGGCACTTTTTTGCTTTTTTCGCGCTTATTGCGGCAATTTCCACTAATCTTTTTGCGTGCACTTTGTTTTTAGCACTCACTCTGCCTGTCAAATTATTTTTCGTTCCCGAAATCTTTGGTTTTCGCGTTTTTGTCCGCCACGTGGCCTAACCTCGCTTCCCGCACGCGGCACTTTTTTGCTTTTTTCGCGCTTATTGCGGCAATTTCCACTAATCTTTTTGCGTGCACTTTGTTTTTAGCACTCACTCTGCCTGTCAAATTATTTTTCGTTCTCGAAATCTTTGGTTTTCGCGTTTTTGTCCGCCACGTGGCCTAACCTCGCTTCCCGCACGCGGCACTTTTTCCTTTTTTCGCGCTTATTGCGGCAATTTCCACTAATCTTTTTGCGTGCACTTTGTTTTTAGCACTCACTCTGCCTGTCAAATTATTTTTCGTTCCCGAAATCTTTGATTTTTCGGTTTTTTCCTATCCGTCGCGTCCGCTAAACTCACTTTTCGCACGTGGCGATTTTCATTAGCTTTTTTCGCTCTGAATTCGGCGATCTCCACAATTCTTTTTAACTACGCATTTTCTTCGGCACTCCCACTTTGCTTTAAATTAATTTTTACGCCCGAACTTTTTAATTTGCCCGGTTTTTTCGTTTATAGACTGCGGAGCGACGTGCACGCGTCCGTCCCACTTGCCGCCATCTTGAAAACTCAGGGACTCAGGGACGCCGTGAAACGGCTGAGGAAGGGGAAGTGCCCAGGCCCCGACCTGATTGAGGTCGAAATAATCCAACGGGCCTGGGGAAGAATACACAAGGAGCTCTTAAGGGTCATGAACGGCTGCCTCGCCTGGGGAATATTCCCCAAACGGTGGAAGGTTGGAAATGTTATCACCATCCCCAAGGGACCGGATCGGGACAGAAGCAGCCCGAAATCTTACAGGCCAATCTGTCTGCTCTCCATGGTAGGCAAGCTGCTAGAAAGGCTAATGGCCACCAGGATGGCACCTATCTTCCACGATCACGCGCTCTCCTCCGATAGACAATACGGCTTTCGCCCCGGAAGATCGACGGTGGACGCGACCACCAAGCTCCGCGAGAAGGTCGAGCAAATGAGCGAGAAGAGGTACGTCCTCGCAATCGCACTCGACATATCAGGAGTCTTTGACAATGTCTGGTGGCCGAACGTGCTGCACGAGCTCAAAAGAAGAGGATGCCCCGACAACCCGTACCGGTTGACAAGGAGCTACTTCTCCGAAAGAACCGTACAGATTGCTGGGAAAAACGAAGCAGTGAGCAAGCCCGTCACGAAAGGATGCCCGCAGGGATCGGTACTGGGACCAAGTTTCTGGAACCTTGTATTTGATGACCTGCTGGCTTAGCTAGCGGAAAACGCGACTGAGTGCGAACCCATCGCGTACGCAGACGACATCGTTATTCTAATTGCCGGTAACACGAGGGACGAGCTCCAGGAAAAAGGACAGGAGGTAGTTACCCGAGTCTCTACCTGGTGCACCAGGAAGAAGCTAACGTTATCGGAACAGAAAACGGAGATGCTGCTCGTCAAAGGCAAGCTGGACGCAGAGAGACCACCGATTATTAAGATTAGCGGCAGGAATGTAAGGATGGAGCAGGCAATCAAATACCTTGAAGTGCACCTCGAAGGAGGGCTAAAAGTCAACAAGCACGTGGAGGCAATAACAGTTAAGTGCCAAAAACTCTTCAACAGCCTCGCGAGGGTGGCCAAGGCGAAGTGGGGACTCGGACACGCGGCCAAGCGTACCATGTACAGAGGGCTCTACGAGCCGATAACCACATACGCCGCAGCCGGCTGGAGCGACCTACTGAAGGGGAAAGCGAGGAGCAAGCTGATAAGGTCACAGAGGATGGCACTCCTCCGAGGGACCAAGGCCTACAGAACCACGTCAACCGAGGCACTGCAGGTTACCGCCGGAGTCATTCCTATTGACCTCCTAGTCGAAATCAGGGCAAGACTCCACAATAAGAAGAGGAGGCGCGACGAAGCGCCCGACGAGAAAACCATCGTCGGCGAGGCGTTAGAGAGGTGGCAAGAGCGCTGGCAAACAACGCCAAAGGGCAGGACAACCTTCGACTACTTTGCTAGCATCAAGGACAGACTTGAGAACCGCTGGGTGAGACCCGACCACTACATGACACAGTTCATTAGCGGCCACGGGGATTTCAACGGTAAGCTCAAGTCATTCAACCTCAGCGAATTGGACACATGTGAATGCGGCGAAATAGAAACCGCCCATCACATCCTAGAGGACTGCCCAATCTTCAATGAAGAAAGGCAAGAATTCCGTAATGCACTGGGAGAACTCGATCGGCGCTGGCCGGAAGAAAAGCGGGAGTACGTAACAAAAGACGTATACCCCCACTTCTGCCAGTTTGCAAGGAAAGTACTCCAAGCGAAGGACGAGAAGAGAAGGAACGCCCTACGAGAAATGGGAGGCGCGACGCAGCCAGGGCGACTGCCAGAAAGAGGATCGACGCAACTGGAGGGGCAGGCAGGCCGGCCTCTAAGGCATAGTCCAAGACTGGCCCAGCGAGTGCCCGAACAACGATGGGAACAAGAGGAAGAATCCAACGAAGAGGGACCAACCGAAGAAGAAGACGGCGACACCCAATAGTAGAGGAGCGGGAAGGAGACGAAGAAGAAGAAGAACAAAACAGCGAAGAAGAAAAACACGCATGAAAACACGCATGAAAACACAGGACCCATGACAGGACAATACACAAAACACTGGGAACAGAAAGAGAACTAAGGATGAGAGGACAAGGAAACCAGTACGAGTCGGAGATAAGACCTGCGACCGTCAGTGCAGGCGACGCTCATGCAAATGAGTGCCGCGACGGTGCAGGGACAATCGGCTGCAAAGCCAACCTGCTGGGACCGAGCTATATGCTGGCAGCTCCGCCTCCTCGTGGCCCCCGCTGGTAACGGTGCTGCGCGATGCGTGCATCGCGAGGCGCCGGCTAAGCGAGCTGCAGCCCGAAAGGGTAGGTTCAACTTGTTCATTGACCCGAAAGGAGAGGGCAGGGTTTTTCCAAGTCGCGCGCCGACCACCTATGCGCGCCGTTCCCCGGGCATTGGACGCCAGAAAGTAGGATATAAATAACATCTAGCGAAGCCAGTATGAGTGCTATACTCCAGGAATGGCGTGGCTGGCCTAACGGTCGAGCCCCTAATCGCTCAAACTACTTGCCCACTGACCTTCCCGCAGGGAGGGCTCGCCTGGCGAGCCTATGGGGGCTGGCAAACCCACGTTCCCGCAGTCAGGGGGACCGTCGGGACAAGCGTCCCGCTTACGTGAGTGCCTATGTACACCGCAAGGAAGGTTGCCGGCGGAGAGAGGCGGCCACACTCTGTCCAAGCGGCCTTGGGTAGTAGCGCACCCACGATCCTGATGCCAAGGATGGGACCGTCGGGGACAGTTCAGGGTTTGGAGGCGCCCTGTAAACCCCGCTTACGTGATTCCCATCTAGAACTGCCGAGCTCGGTTAGCAGGACGCCGGGCCGGTAGTGACGTGGCCGTACATCCACACGATAGTCCCAACAACGACTTAGGTTGGTACCACGGGCGGGTCGAGTTACAGCCCGGAGGGAGTAGCGACCCCTCTGCTCGGCCAAATAATGGGTATGGACTCGTGGTGGCAGTGGTTGATGGCCAAGATGCTGGCAAGAGGGCCGAATTAAGGTGTTCCCTCCACCGAATGGCCTTCGGCGTGTGAGCAGCGTCCCACCTGCTCCGGTACCGTCCCGGTAGACGGAAGGGCTTAGAAAGGGCCCCGTTCGACCTGAGACGAGCGACAACCCCTGCAGGCCTAGCTAATCCAGGAAGCAGGGCACTGTGTGCCTTGCGCGACGGTTGGGCGTTTACCCAACCCCAAGTGGTCCAGGGAACCCGGGTGCTGTATGGATTTTTATCTGAGGAAAGTACCCGTTACCAAAAAACGACATAATGTAATGTAATGTAATGCCCAATGACCTACAGGATGACTCAGGTGCTCACGGGACACGGCATGTTCGGCGAGTACCTGATGAAGATCGGACGCGAGACGACGGATATCTGTCACCACAGCGGGGGGGGGGGGCAAGGACACGGCGCTGCACACGCTGAAGTTGTATGCGGCGTGGGAGTTTCCCCGCTACACCCTACGTCTCGTCATAGATGAGAGATTGACCTCCTCAGCAATCGTGGTAGCGATGCTGAGCGGACGACAGGAATACGAGGCTGTCCGCTTCTTCTGCGAGTTATGCTCGTATAGGAGGGGGCAGAAAGGGAGAGAGAGAGAAACTCTCGTCCTTGTAGGGTAACGCGGCGGAGGGTGATGGCGCTCAGGCGGCCCAGGGCTGCTCCAACGAGTCGCGACTAGCAGTGGGGATGGCGCTAGGGGCAATGACTTCCTCTAGCGCCAATTCATCAGTTAGGAAATTTTAGGACTGTCTCGATCAAGAGGACGCTGAGAGTGCACCGGCAGTAATTCGCAAGAAATCCCGGGGCACTCCTGTCACACGCGTTGGCAGGCTATCGTGGAGTTATAGTCAGAAAGAGACCGACACTGCTCTACTGCTGCCGCAGCGGCGGAGTGTCCATGGGGATTTCTCCACGTACAAAAAAGAAAAAAAGGTACAAATTATTTGTTACATTCTTGTGTATTTGTTTAATATACTTATGTAGTATCATGGGCAAAAGGCCTAAGATATCGGCCGAACCATAAACAATGTCGCGAGAGCCGCGGCATCGTCGGGTACATCAATGTGTCGTCGGTCCTTTCAAGTGAATAGTTTCGTGGAAAAGGCCTGCGTGACCCTGGCCATGGGCGTTTTCGGAACACGTGCGCGATAGGGCGGGAAAAGACAAAGGGATACTAAAGACAGTGTGAGTTGAGAAGCGAGAGCGAGCGAATACAGAAGCCGGAGAGTGTGAATCGGGAAGTCGAAAGCTGAGTACGAGAATAAGACGTACGACAGCTTTGTAATCAGTTCGTTGTTTTGAATATCATTTGTTAAACCAAAACGTCATTACTTGTCCTTTTCTCTAAGACCCATTTAAGATACTACACTTATTTTCCAGTTTTACTAAATTGTTATATAATTTATTAGGGGAAGAGATTTCACTGAAGGCAGAAGTAAAGAGAATGAAGAAAAAGCATTTACGAGAAAGAAAAGATCATTGGGTCATTCATATTTAAGAAAGTAAAGATAAAGGGCATGGACCAGAAAGTCTAATCACAGGTACATAACAAGACATGTGGAATGTCATGTTTCTTGAAAATTAAATGTTACAGATACTATTGGTACAACAGATCATTCACAGGTGAAAGTCTGTATTGAGAAAGATTGAGAGAACAGTTGTATTTTCAAGCTATCGTGGGGAGACGCAGTCGCTAGAAAACGCGTCAACGGGAGTCGTAATTTCCCGTTACGATTGTAATAATCGACACCACGAATAGTTCGATCCCCTTATTTCGGTTAGGATAATAGGGGTGGTTGATGTAGTATAACACTGTGATTCACAGAATTATAAAAATATATATTTCCAACACTTTATACAATCACACAAATGAGTAACGCCGTTGATTAAGATACAAGTAACGAAGAAAAGGATAATTCTTAAATGAGAGAGTCCGTGTATATTTTGACTTTGACTTTTCGTTGGTTATGAGAACCAATATAGTGACTCTCCTGATGGCGTAGAAGCAGTAGGAGCAGTCGGAGCAGTAGGAACAGCCGGAAGTGTAGGAATTCTGAGAGATGTAGGAACTGTGAGAGCTATGGGGACTCTGGGAACTCTAGGCACTGTGAGAGCTGTATGAATTTTAGACACCGTGAGAGCTGAAGGAACTGTCCGAACTCTAGGTACTGTGAGAGTTGCAGGGACTCTAGCAACTCTATGTACTGTGAGAGCCGAAGGAACTCTAGGAACTCGTTCTGATGTGATTACGGAGGAAAGCTCGGTATGGGTGTGATTTTGAACGAAGGAAGCTGATTCGTTGTTCAGACTTTTCGTTATGAAAGTGAGGACAAGGATCCGCACTACCCATTGGCTAAGACGTCGATGATTGAAGATGGGAGGTGTAAGCACCCTACCAACATGACTCATGGGAAAATCCAGACATTTGTATTACATAAATGTCTGGTTTTCCCTACTATATAATTACCGGGTTTTCCCGTGATAACTACCAGCTTTCTCCGTAATCTGTAACAACGTACAATAGACCTAAGGACTTTTTAAGTATCAGTTATAAACCGAAAATACTTGCAGGATTAAAGTTTCCTGCAAGCTAATAAGACTCGATTTACGGTGGGGCATTAGGCTTATTGTAACAGTGCTTGGGCCTTGATGGTCAGACAATGAAGGACGTCGCGCGGACCTTTTCACGCGACGTAACAACAGTCCCAGAAAACAAAAGAAAGAGATATGATTAGAAAACAGAGGGTATCTTCATCACATTATATCAACTAGATTCCTATTCCTGTTTATTATTGAGTACGTATCCAAGTTATATGCGGAATATAACTTTTCTGACATTAAATTTTGTTGGTTGTGAGGTGATAAGGTAGTGATTAGTTTTCACAAACACCAGGGTATACCTAACTACGTAGTTTATTAGAATATACCCAATGCGTACACTAGTCGTACAATACACTTGCTGTCTCGGTCCGCGGTCACTAATATATCGGCGCAAAGAAGTATCGCTTAATTGCTGCTGCTCGTGTCTCTCGATAACTAAGAATGCGTCGCTACCCTGTTCGCTATATTTATATCCGTCGGAATTGACGAAAGGCGTTGGGATTTGAATTTCGAAGATGTTCTCGAAACATCTCAACGGGCGCTGAGCTCTCGACCTTGTTTACAATTGTTGGCTTTTTTGGGTAGTTGACTCGAGGGCCTATGATCACGGCAAAAACGACGGATTTGGACTAACGATCGGAACCGCCTAAGGTCGTCGGATCTATATGTCGGAGATGAAAGAGCACCGGAGCCTTCCCCTCGGAACTTTGGGAAGACACTTAGTACCGTAATTTAGATTTCACCATAGCCGTATTAAGAAAACCGGTGTCATTCGATCCGACTGTACTTATTCGAGATTTATGATAGTGAGCTCGGGCTCGAGGCGACAACCAGTCGCCGAACGTAGTCGCGGTCAAGGGATGAACGTTTTATCTAACAAAGGCATGGAGTAACTCTATAGCTCTCCTTAAAAGAAATACTTAGGACGGGGCACGACGGTAAGCATTTCAACGATTTCTGTCCCGTGGCTCGCCACACGCAGACTCTATTCTTTGAGTAAGATAAATACCAGATGTCGACGCGTCTCCACAGTACATGTTCAGCTAGCCCGAGGACCCGCTATAAATCTTAAGATCTGTTTAACTAAAGTCCTTCAAACCGACAAACAGTCCTCGTGCCAACTACGAGAAAATAGGAGAAATCTATTTTTCTCATGAACGACACTTCCTCTTCTCGAACTTTCTCTTAAGGGCGGCTAGCACCCTTCCCTAACCACCAACATGGAAATTGACCAATTAGCAGTAACGCCAATTTCCCTCACTTTCCGAATGAAGGCTTTTCTCCACGAATCCGATGATTTCGTGCCCTTAGGCACACCCATCATAGTTTTCCTCGACAGCGTTACCGTGATGGAGAACCACTCTTCCGTACGATCTCAAAGACGATTCAAGTAACTCTCAGATACGTAGTGATTGCCCCATGCATTGACATTGAGTACAACTTAGACGCTGAAGAAAAGTAGAGTTCGTCATTCCCTTGACCGCGGATTCGTTAGTGAGCCTAGGATCATTGTCATTAGTTTCTCGAGTATCTAATTATCGCGATTACTTGTCCAATTCCATCATAGTCATATTTGCACTAGTAAATATCTCCTCTATTGCATAATGATCACGTCTAGCGCCAATAGGGATTCGTTTCACGCCCTCAACCCTAACTCAAATTTTAACGTCAACCCGACATATAATTAGCTCGTCTTTGGGTAAACACGATTTCTTGTGTAGCGGATTTACTGGGCTAAAACCATTATGATTTTTATTGACGAGTACCGCTACAGTTGTTAGCATTTTTTCCTGTAAGTGGTTGGATTTCTCCTTGGTTTCAATTAGAATGCAGACTTTGGAGGAACTAGGCATATAATGGGTTTACGAAGACCATTTCCACCACAATTTATTTTACCAGATATGTATAGATTATGCCCGCCTCCAAATCCTATTATGTATATTCATTTGTTCATAACGATGTGCATGAAGAGTTACTGTGTTTATTATTTGTGTTTTATACACGATTTAGGCCTATATATCAATGGAAGATGTATAATGAATGGAGAATTATTGTTTTATTGTACAATACAATACAATACATGAACGTATAGTATTTGCTGCATCAAATATTAAACATTATACAAAGATTAAACATTCTTCAAGATATAGTGAAATAGATAATGTTTAATTCAAGAAACTGTTATGAATATATGAGGTATACAAGTATTTTATATTTTTTTAATCAGTATATTATATTATAAGAAACTTTATGATCAAAATTAAGAACTGTATGAATTTACTCATTCAAACGCTGTAACATATAAAACTTTATGCCTGATGAATTTTAATATCTCGGTACATTGTAAACACTATTACACTATTTATACAAGCGCTTTTTAAACTAAAAATCATAAAAATAAAGAATACTTATTTTTAATCATTGATTTCTCAAACATCGATTATTATGTAATATTTATGTATTTTTAAGTATATTTAATATTTTAATATAGTTTCCGAAATCTTATTAAAATGTTTTATGTTTGATGTATTTGTATGTTAAACTCGCTCATATATTTTTTATTGGTTTATTTTTGTTCCTATACAAATTGTATTAATTGATAATGAAGTGTAAATTATTAAATTTAAGAAATATGTTTGTGTGGTTTGATGTTATTTTTAATAATAATATAAAAATATATATATATCGAGTTGTCGTTAGGATTTCGAGCGCGTGACGATTCTTCGTTAGTATTTGCCATCGTGATGTTCAATAAAGGTTGTATTTACATAAATTAATATTTCTTTACAAAGTTTGATAAATATTTAGTTTAACGGTTAACTAGAATAGCAAACAATAAGTATAACGAATGCTTTTGACAATATTCTTGGGTTCTGTAACGAATCCACGGTCAACGGGAAACTTTTCGTACGTTTTAATATGTTTTTGATAGCACACTGACACGTTCGCTCAGGCACAGGGTTTCTCTAAGACTAACTCCAAGACGACGACAGTAAACTCTCCAAGGAGATTGCAAAATAAAAGACAGATACAGTTACATATATCAAATACATATCGATTGGGAATATCAACAAATTCCCAAGCGCCGTAACTAGGCAGTTCCACATAAACCAGCATTGCTCCTGATCAAGACTTGATTGTTTATACAGCGTATCCCTCAACACTGGTACCTCCTCTGTAAGACATTTCGTTCATCCCGTGACCGTGGCTACGTTCGGCGACCAGTTATGTCACCTCGAGCCCAAGTATTGGGGAATCTTCCAAAAGAAAGGCCCGATGTCCCTACATCTCCGACATATAATTCACTATGTATCATATCTTATATCCACATATTTCAAGGGGTTTTTTAGTATAGCAAATTAGTTAGCATTTTTAGTATTTGTCTTCTTTATTTTTAGCATTTAGATAACTTTAGATAAATTTGATAGACCTTAATAAAATATTTAAAATTATTTGTTTTAGAAATGAATTTTTGTTATAACACGGAGCTGATTAAGAAGCCTATTAAAAATCTTGCTTTTTGAATTATATTATATACCAATGACTAGATTACGAATGTTTAAGCATTTATAAAAATTATAAATGCTTAAGTTACAGAATGTAGGTGATTTACAAAAATATATAATATTAATTCATATTTGTTATAAGATTTAAAAGATAAAATCAGTCTTTATTTAAGTTTTACTTGTTCAATTGCCTTAGAAATGTGTACTAAAATTATAAAATTTTGTACCAAAGACGCAATTTTTTTTTAAGAGAACACCGTGTGTTTATATTGAACGTTAACCGGTGAGAGCCACCTTTACTTAGAGTTAAACGTTCAAATAAGGCTCTGTTGAAGTATTCGTGAGTATCCGTTTTGATTATAAAGTGACAGTCAGATATGTGTATATTGGTAGATGAAGGTTACAAATATTATTAAGGATTTTGATAGAGTATTACATGGAAAGAGTATAACGATTATGACGACCTTGGCAACAGTAATAGACACGAGAAAGGAAGAACGAACTTATGACGAACTTGGCTATATCCTCGGACTACGTAATCTGAAAAAGAAAGAAAAAAGGTATGGACAAAGTAGTTGCCTCACACCTGATACGAGCAAAGCTAGAAAGAAAGGGGGAGTGACAGAAGAAGAGAAAACGTTGGCAAAAAAGAAAGGGTTGGGAGTCAAAAGAAATAACGAGGTAGCCATGAAGGATGGGTCATCCGCGGACGAAGGCAGAGGCCGAATGTTAGGGCTAATCGATGTCGTGGGTCTCATGAAGAGTCTGAAACTCTTTATAAGGAATATGGAGAGAATGATGGGGAGAATCAGCAATACCAGCAAGGGAGATCCGATATTGGAGAAGTTAAAGACAGATAATGTAAGCGAAATAATGAATGTGAGGCGTTGGATGGACATTAATGCTGAAATGAAAAAGGGACAACAGGACAGGAGAACGGTGGCTACACAAATGGCCCCTAAGGAGCGAGATGAAATACACCGAGGTAGAGTGTCGGTAGCCGTCCAAGCAGAAGTCGTCCAGTCGGCAAAAAGGAAAGAAATCTCACCGTGGGAGAACGGCTAATTGGAAAAAGCCGAGGCAGGAGGAGCTAATATGGAGTATGTGGTAGGAATAGAGAAAATGTTGAAAGAGAGAGTGAATGGGCGATGGAAGAAGGATTAGGAGTGTAGCTGATAAGACCGATGAGGAGGCACCTAGAAATAAAGGCGGTAGGAAAGAAAGAAGAGATATAGTAGCAAGGAGAAGGAACGAAGCGATCCTGGTTAAAGTTGACCAGGACGCTAACTGGATAGACTCTTACAGAGAAATAGTGGAAGCGAAGGATTTGCTGAGGGAAGCAACTGATGTAAGGAAAACCAGGATAGGGCACATCTTAATTGAAATAAACAATAAGGTATCGGCAGACGAGGTTGCAGAGAAGCTGAAGACGGCCATGAAGAAGGACGTAGAAATTTTGCCGTTGGCAAATAGGGAGACTCTAGAGATCGCTGAGAATAGCACCTTGGGGAATCCAGCAAGCGGTAGTGGTAGTTCCGGCGAATAGCATTCCAAGGGAGAAACCCACCATCAGGATTAGAACAGGTTAACGATAGCAACAGCTAGAGTTATTCCGAATGTCCTCAAGTGTTATGGATGCCATATGCTGGGGCATAACGGGGCGAGATATACGGTATTAAGTCCAAGGAAGGAGCTATGTCGGAGGTGTGGCGATGGCATTCACACTATAAACGGCTGTGGTAAGGAGCCAAGGCGTGCGATCTGCGCGGCGGAGAGAAGAGCCAACCTGAGACATATAACGGGATCGCTGGCATATACAGCGATGAAGGATAGGATGAGAAGAAGAAATACATTCAGGAGATAAAAATCCTAATAATAAATTTGAATAGGTGTAGATTGGCTTAGGAGCCGATGTACCAGTATGCCTGCGAAGCCAAAGTCGACGTGGTCTTTATCACTGAGCCTTATCGACAGCAGACTTACTGGTGCAAGGATGGCAAAGGTGATGCATCCTTGTGGGTGACCCTGTTCAGAGGAAAACATTGGGATGAAAGTACTCTGACAACCAGGGGGGTATTGTTATGGTATGGCATTGGGGGGTATTGTTCCCCCAATGTCAAACTAGAAAAATTTTACGACTACCTATTTTTACGCGAAAACTAATGCGTGGTGTCGCCAGAGAATTGATCGCAGGGGTACGAGCCTGATGACATGTTGGTGAAGAACGGCATCGTACCCATTAACATGAAGGTAAGCTATACGTTCTGTAGGAACGGGGAGACGAGCTTCATTGACGTGGTAAGTACCGATAGAGGATTGGCCAAGAAATACGTGAGAGAGAAAATACCAAAGGTGTGGACAACGTCGGAACACATGTATGTCCTGCACGATTTTAGAACGAAAAAGACGAGGCGTAACCTAGAAAATTTTAAATCCACGTCGAAGGATGCTGATTTAAATAAAGTTGTTTTAAGATTCGACAAAATTTATGATAAAGTATTTAGTGAAAACACGCGTAGACGACGCGGAGCATGCGTTGTTACACTGCCCTAGGTGGATCCTCGATAGGGCTGAACTGGAGAGCTATGTTGGCACGACATTGACGACAGGAAATATTATTGAAGAAGTAATTAAGAAAGAGGACAACTGGAATAAGTTCCAAGCACTATGCAAAAGAATTATGACGACGAGCCATAAGCAGGAGATGGACGTAGAGAGGAGAAGAAGAATAAGAGCTAACAGAAATAGTAATTGATAAGATATAGCGAGGGAAGGGTTAGGGCCAACCCTGAAGTAATGCCGAAACGCAGTTTTGGGATTGGTACCTGTACCATAAGAAGAGCGAATAGAGGAGGAGATTTTATGGGTATAACGACCATCTGCTGAGTCCTACTTAACCCAATGACGCGAGCATTGGACATGCGTAATTACATTTTCCCCTACTCATGAAAAAAAAAAAAAGAAAAAAAGGCCCCGCGCAGCGGCCGAGAACGGAACGCAACCATTCAACGGAAAAGGAAAAGAAATGATTCATGTTGGCCGAGGCAGTTTAATAGTTCGACGAACAGTTTAATTGTGCGACCGCAAGACCAATTTGATACCTTTGTCGAATGGACAACTAAGCTTGTGAAGTCTCCAAAGTCCGCAACACCAAGTTGTTGTTCACTTTAAGATACATAGGCTTTTGTTAAAGGCAGGAACGGTATTGGAACGTTTCGACAGTACCTTTCTAAGGCAAACATTAAATCGTGGAAACGAAGACCAAGTAGCACGTCTACGCAAAGGGTACAGAGGAGAAATTCCTAGCACCGAGAATAATTATGTATTTATTAGAAATAAAAATATTGTGATGATGTTTAGTACAATATAATATTAGTAAGTATTAGTATTAATTTATAATAGAAACGTATAGTATTTATACATATAGTATAGTAGAAACGTGTAGTTTTGATGTGGATGTATCGGTAGGTGATAGTGTTGCTGCTGGTGTATAGGTCGCTGTGAGGTACTACTGCTTTCTTTTCCTTCAAGTATCGTGGAAGAAAAATCAGACTACGAGTGCCGGGATTTGAACCTGGGTCTTGAACGTTCGTAACCTACGGCGCTAATCACTGCTCTGCCTCCCTTCATTTTAAAGGAAGCTTAGTCGGTTACAGTATAAGAATGATCCTGTATAAATTGTTTGTCCCTTGACAAGTTTAGAAAAATGGAGTTCTGCTGTATCAGAAAGCATAGTGCACGATATCAACGAATAAGAAGAAAAGCGACATTGATCATTCGGTCAAATCAATAACCCCGATAGAGAGGAGAATAATAAGGATAATAATAGTAATAAATAATAAGGAGAATAACCATCAGTATCGAACTGTGGCGGCATTCAACAGCAAATACCACCACTCGACACTAACTAGCTTCGGACGACGGCAGTGCAGTTGTTAACGCCCTATGTTACGAACGTTCGGAATCCGGGCTCGAATCCCGGCGACCGGAGTCCGATTTTTCTTCTACGCATCAAAAATGGAAGAAAAACAGCAGTACCCCAACAGCGACATCTACACCCAGCAGCTATAATTATCATCACGGACAATACACCCCAGAACATTGTTACTCGTTTTTTTTTTTTTTTTTTTTATTTATTTATTAAAATTCACAATTTGTCCAATTTGGACATTTGGTGGAATTTTTTAACGGTTAAATTAGCATGTTGGTGGCTACCCCCAGCGGGGTACCATCCTCGTGTTTCTTAGGTTGTGTCCTTTATAAGGTCTGCTGGGTGCTTCCTTTTTAGTCTTCTGTCCATATTTGTGATTTTGTATGTTTCCGCAGCTAGCCGGTTTATGTGTGTTGCTATTCTTAATTTGTATTTCTCGGAGTATCTGTTGATTTCTTCCTTGACCGTTGGCATTCCCAGGTCCCTTCGTATATCTTCGTTTCTGACGTACCAAGGTCCGTTTACTATTGTCCTGAGGATTTTAGCCTGTATTACCTCTATTTTGTTTATATGGCTCATTGCTGCCGTCCCCCATAGTGGTATTCCGTACGTCCAGATTGGTTTTATGATCGTTTTATATATTTTTAACTTGTTTTCTGTGCTTAGTTTGGATTTTCGGCTTGTTAGCCAATGCATTTGTCTTCTTGTTTTCTGTATTTTTTCTACTATTGATTTGATGTGTAGTTTCCAGGTGAGTTTTTGATCTAAGTGGAGTCCTAGGTATTTGACATGCTTTGTTTGCGTTATATGCGTGCCGTTCAATAGGATGTTTGGTGGTGTCTTTTTCCGTAGCGTGAATGTAATATGGTTGCATTTATTGGGGTTTGCTTTTATTTGTTTTTCTTGTAGCCAATTTTCTATTTTTACGATGTGTTCTTGTAGTATTTTGACTGCCGTTTCTGGGTTAGTATGCCTGACTAGTATAGCTGTGTCGTCCGCGAATGTCAATACTGTGCTGTTGGTAGTTGTTGGTATGTTCGCCGTGTATAATGTGTATAGTATTGGGCCTAGGACGCTTCCTTGTGGTACCCCGGCCTTGATGTCTTTAACTTAAGAATGTGTGTCCTTGATTTTTATTACGAAGGTTCTGCAGCTTAGGTAGGATTTTATTAAGTGGTGTATTTGCTCCGGGAATTGTTTCCTAATTGTTTGTAGTAGACTTTCATGGTTAATTTTATCGAATGCTTTCTCTATGTCTTTGAAGAGGGCTGTGCAGTATTCCTTGTTTTCTAGTGCTACTATTATTTCGTTTATAAGCCTGTGCATTTGCTCTATCGTGGAGTGTTTGTTTCTGAAACCAAATTGGTGATCCGGTATTAGTTTTTTTGTCTCTATTATTGGTTTTATGCGGTCGTATATTATCTTTTCCAGTATTTTGGAAAATACTGGAAGCAGTGATATTGGTCTGTAAGATGCAGTTTGGTGCGGGTCTTTGCCTGGTTTATGTAACATTTTGATCTGTGCTAATTTCCATGGTTTGGGGAAGTATTGAATTCTTAGAATTGCGTTGAATATTACTGTTATTAGTCTTATTGCTTTTGGCGGAAGGTTTTTTAAGATTTTACCATTAATTAGGTCGATTCCTGGCGCTTTGTTGTTTTTTGTTTTATCAATTATGTTTCTAATTTCTTGTGCCGATGTTTTAGGTATGGTGTATTCCTTGTCGGCTGTGGTAGCAGTGGTTTGTGGATCCTCCTCCGTATGACTTTTGAGGTTGCTGTTGTTGGTAATGTGTGGTGTGAATGTGTTGTAGAGGTGGTTGGAGAATTCTTCAGCTTGTTCTTCGTTGCTTCTTGCCCATGTGTTATCTGCTTTTCTGATTGCCGGGACGGGTATTATTGGCTTCCTTATTCTTTTCGTGGCTTTCCATAGTGAATAGTTGGTGTTCTCGTGTGTGGAGAGTGTCCCTATGAACTTTGAGAATTCGTTATCGTTGTGCTCCTTTATTTTGTTTTTTATTTCCTTTGCAAGTTTGTTTAAGTGTTTTTTGTTTTCTCGGGTTCTGTATTTTTGCCATTTTGCTTTTGCTTTTCTTTTTTCTTTGATTTTGTCAAGTATTTCTTGCGGTATTGTTATTGTTTGTCTGCTGGTTGGTTCGGGAGTAGTGGTTGTCCTTGCTGCTTCCTGAATAGTTGCTGTCAATGTTGCTACTGCCTGTTCTATGTGTTCAGGAGTTTTTAACGGGATGTTGCAGTTTATTTTGCTTTCTATTATTTCTTTGAAAGTTTGCCAATTGGTGGTTTTATTGCATAGTGTTTCTGGTTTGCTATAGTGAATTGGTTTGTTTCTGTATTCAATTATTATGGGTGTATGATCGGAGCTGAGCTCGAGGTTGGGTGTTATTTTTAGTTTATTTGTGTTTAGTCCCCTTGTAACTGCAAAGTCCAGAAGATCTGGTTTTTTGTTCAGGTCAGTCGGCCAATGTGTCGGTGTTCCTGTGGATAATATATTGAGGTTATTATTTCTAATGTATTTTTCCAGTGTTCTACCTCGAGGTGTAATGTTTCTTGATCCCCAGAGCGTGTGCTTTGAGTTGTAGTCTCCCGCTGCGATGTACTTGTCCCCTAGGTCCTGGAAGTATTCTTCCCACATTTGTGTTGTTATTTTGTGTCGCGGAGGCACGTATACTGCTGACAACTGGAAGTGGTTGCTGCTAGTTTGAACTGTAACAGTGGTTGCTTGTAAATATTCTTTGTTCACTTGGCTGTGAAGATAATGTTTGATATCGTTTCTGACTATCACTGCTGTCCCTCCGTGAGCTTTTCCTGAGGGTGTTTGGTATCATATATGGTGTAGTATGGTATTTTCAAATAGTTTTTTGTAGTGAAGTGTGTTTCTGAGACAAGTAATATGTCTATATTATTATTGTATATGAATGTTTTAGTTTCGAGGGCCCGTTGTTGTAGGCCGTTTGAGTTCCAGGCTGCTATTTTTAGAGTGTCCGTTTTTATTTTTTGCTTAGCACGTTTGTAATTAGTTGTAGCATGACTGTGATTTGTTGGGTTTGCTGTTTGAGTACTGCATTTTGTTCGCTTATCATTCTGGTTAGCATTTCGGTGTTCTTTATGGATTGTTTGAGCAGTTCTTTGATTTCTGCAGTGTCGTTGTTACTATTGCTGTGGTATTGGTTATGTGTGTGTGTTGGTTGGCTGGTTACTTGAGCATAGCTTAGACCACCAATGGTGTTGGTGCTGATAGGTTTGGTGTTTATTGCTTGCTCTGTATTTGGTAATGTTTCAGGTTTTGTGCTGTCATGATGGGCTTGTGTGTTAGTGCTTGTCCTGCTTCGTAGGGGCGGGAACAGTTTTCGTTGTAGTTGTTTTCTTACTTCACAGCCTTTATAGCTGGCTGGGTGGTTACCGTTGCAGTTGAAGCATTTAACTTTTTCTATTTTTCCTGAATATGGGCAGTGTGCAGTTAAGTGATTTTTTGCGCACTTGACGCAGGCTGGGCTTCTGTTGCAGTAGTTTTTAGTGTGTCCGTATTGTTGACACCGCATGCATTGAGGTATATCTTTTTTGTGTCGTGGTGGTTCGACTGTTACTATTGTGTTTAGTATTTGTTTGATATCATATATTTCCTTGTTATTGATTCTGGGTTCAAGTTCTATTAAGAATAGTGGTAGGGGTTGCTTAGTGTCGAATCTTGTTATATTGTTTATTGATCTAGTTTGATGTCCAATTTTAGCTAACTCATCGCTTAGTTTATGTACGTTGGTTTTAGGATGCAGTCCTCTTATGACAATTTTATAGCTCCTTTCAGTTTTAAGCTGATAAGTGTGGTAGATGGCATTTTTTTCTTTTAATGCTTTTATAACTTTCCTAAATGATTCTGGTGTGTTTGTTTGAATTTTTACTTGATCCAGTTTTGTTTGCTTTATTGTGTAATTGTTTTTCTCTTCTAGATTATTTAGTAGATCAATGAGCGGGTCTATTATTTGCGCCTCGACAAAGATTGGTGGTGGTTTTGTAATATGGTTTGTTTGGGTAATGGTTTTACTTACGGGGTCAGAGTCTATTTCTTCAGTTAGTGAGTTGAAGGAGTTACTTAGTGGTAATTCTTGCAGCCATCGCTGCTTTTCTGTGACTGGGTTTCCTATGGCACTTGTGTCTGTGGTTGTTTTACGTTTTTTGCTAGCCTTCACTGGCTTCCAGCTTTCATCCTGGTAGTATCTTTCATGTTCTGAATTGCTATCTTCCTGTCCCCGATGCTCTTTTGTTTCTTCTGTCTCCATGTTGGTTTGTTTGGTTTTTATATAATATGTTTCTCCTTTTGTTGCTATGTTTATAGTTGGTATCTGCATTGTTATTTTATTTCCTCCTCACTATCACTTTGCAGCACTATTACTTTGGAGCACTTTTTCACTATTCACTTATACCTGGAGAGGGCGACCGTCTAGACACGTCCGTCCTCCTCGGCTGTCCGAGCAGGAGTGTTGTTACTCGTGACGTACAAAACGATATCAAGCACCAACTCTATTATTGTTAGACTGATCAAACTGTGAATATGTTATAAAACTCTCCCTCCAAAAGCATGATATCGATCTGAAAAATTCATTTTCGAGTTCAGTTAAGTTAACTGTATCCAAAACTGCGATACGACGAGAAAGAAATATACAACAGATTTCCCAGATTTGCTGCCTACGATTTGGGACAAGGAATGGTTATTATAATCACAATTGCAATTTCCTCTCATATACCAAATAAAATTCCCTTTAAAGTCATATGAAGTCCTAATGACTCAAATAATCGGCTTAAGGATTGAATAAATAAAAAACGAAATAATAATAAAAAGAGATTTTCATCAAAAAGTAGCTGTAGTTGCAAAGAAAGGTTACAGTTTCGTCGGATACATTTTCGATGTGTCATTTACCTCTGAGAATACGATAAGAAATCAGAGCAAAAATGGTCTTAAGTTCAGGTATTTTCAAAATCATCATCTTGTAATGTTTCGGCAAGTTCTTATTTCTTTTAAACACATTCTTCTTTGGGGATAACAGCTGTATAGCCCGCTAAGATAAAAAACAAAATGTAAAATAAAATACGTTACTAAAAATTATTCCTCACTGCATTACGTTTGTCGTTTTTGGTGCCAAACTCTAGTGACGTTTCTTCGACACTTACAGAGACTATGCTAAAGCAAACATGTGATAATATCGTACAAGAATATCAAGTATATACGTAATGTTAGCTTTTACATTTTTATTAAACGTATCTTCATTTTCTTGTTTAGTCTTAAACAGCTCATTCAAGAAAAGGGAATTGATTGAAAGTTTGAATGTACTTGCAGGGACTCATGTATCTATTGGATAATAATTAAGTAGATATTGTTACGCCGAGCGACACTCTGCCTAGACCAGGCCACATACCGCAGCAAGATGGCAACCAGATGTCCGCAGATCCTTCCTGCGTACCCTCAATAGCCTCAAGTACCGTCATCGTCGTCGAGCTTCACTGATTTTTCATGTTTCAAACAGTCAACATGCCTTTGACCGGGTTTACACCCTTAGATCAGTCACTTACTTAACTCATACATACGCACCAGCGTAACTATCTTCATTACAAAGTTGTTGGAACAAACTGTGATTTGTAACTCATCAGTGTACAAAGTTGTGGGAAATATAAATTTAATCGCAGTGTTATACTACATCAACCACCCCTATTATCCTAACCGAAATAAGGGGATCGAACTATTCGTGGTGTCGATTATTACAATCGTAACGGGAATTTACGACTCCCGTTGACGCGTTTTCTCGCGACCGCGTCTCCCCGCGATAGCTCGAAAATATAGATATAGTTTTCTAAATTTTATAATTTTCAATTTCATTCTTTTTAAGCAACTAATTCATAAAATAGCTGACGTTTTTGATGCACTATTGTTGAGGCTATTAGATGTATAAAGAGAAAAAACACGTGGATAAAGTGTAAGGTACAAAATATATGTCGGAGATGAAAGAACACCGGAACCCCTCCTTGGATTCGCGGGAATACCGTAACGTTGTAACTTAGATTAAACAAATGTCACTCCGATTGTTCGAGATTTATGATCGTGAGCTTGGGCTCGAGGCGACAATCAGTCGCCGAACGTAGCCGCGGTCAAGGGATGAATGCTTTGTCTAACAAAGGCACGAGGCAACTCTATAACTCTCCTTAAAAGAAATACTTGGGACAGGGCACGACGGTAAGCGCTTCGACGATTTCCGTCCCGTGACCCGCCACACGCAGACTCTATTCTTCGAGTAAGACAATCACCAGATATTGACGCATCTTTACACCACATGTTCAGCTAGCTCGAAGACTCGCTATAAATCTTAAGATTTATTTAACGAAAGTCCTTCAAACCGACAAATAGTCTTTGTTCCAACTACGGGAACTTGGAGAAATCTGTTTTCCTCACGTACGACGTTACCCGATAGCAACTTTCTCTCAAGGGCGGCTGGCACCCTTCCCTAACCACCAACATGGAAATTGACCAATTAACAGTAACGTCAATTTCCCTCACTTTCCGAACGAAGACTTTTCTCCGCGAATCCGATGACCTCGTGCCCTTAGACACACCCATCATAGTTTTCTTCGACAGCGTCACCGCGACGGAGAGTCACTCTCTAGTGCGATCTCATCAGTAATCGACCTGTCTTTCGTATACGAAATAATTGCCCCCGTGCTCTAACATATAGTGTAACTTAGACGCAAACGAAGGGTAAAGTCCAGTATCCGTTGACCGCGGAAACGTTTCCGGAGCCGAGACCATTGTCATAGTGCCGCGAATATCGAAATCTTGCGATTATCTATCGACGCTGTAAATCTCCCTAATTTGTGTCAATGAACTCAACCATTGTTACACCGCACCTATGGCTAATTCCAACGAAGATTCACCGAACACCCCCACCCCCAATCCTGACGTGCATCCGACATATAAATAAATTTACCATTTGATAAAATACAAAATGGATTCTAAATTATAATATTGTGTATTAAAACATTAAGTACCAGATATTAATTGCAATATATAAACAAATATTTAAAAACTAGATTTTCTTAAGTATTCTTTTAGATTCAAAACATGATGACAGGAATAACAAATATAATATAATATAATATAAATAAACAAATATTTAAAAACTAGATTTTCTTAAGTATTCTTTTAGATTCAAAACATGATGACAGAAATAGTTACACAAATGATAAGTACAAATTATTTTATTCTGGTCGCGTCTCCTCCGTGGGAGCTTCGGGCGTTGGTACTCAAGCGGAGATATTCCCATATGACAGCGTTGGATGAGGGAAGACGCGGCCTAGCAGGCGGCTCCAGACGATCTAGGAACCGCCGAGGAGGATGCGTGGAACTAGTGGCGGTCTCAGCTGATCAACGAGGCAGGCGAACATCGAGGCGTGGAGGCGGTCTTCCCAAGTTGGGAGGCATGGAGGAGCCGCCGCGCTGCCCACTGACCTTGAGTTTTCAAGATGGCGGCAAGTGGGACGGACGCGTGCACGTCGCTCCGCAGTCTATAAACGAAAAAACCGGGCAAATTAAAAAGTTCGGGCGTAAAAATTAATTTAAAGCAAAGTGGGAGTGCCGCAGAAAATGCGTAGTTAAAAAGAATTGTGGAGATCGCCGAATTCAGAGCGAAAAAAGCTAATGAAAATCGCCACGTGCGAAAGTGAGGTTAGCGGACGCGACGGACAGGGAAAAATCGAAAAATCAAATATTACGGGGCGAAAAATAATTTGACAGGCAGAGTGAGTGCTAAAAACAAAGTGCACGTAAAAAGAATAGTGGAAATTGCCGCAATAGGCGCGAAAAAAGCAAAAAAAAGTGCCGCGTGCGCGAAGCGAGGTTAGGCCACGTGGCGGACAAAAACGCGAAAACCAAAGATTTCGGGAGCGAAATATAATTTTACAGGTAGAGTGAGTGCTAAAAACAAAGTGCACGTAACAAAATTAGTGGAAATTGTCGCAATAAGCGCGAAAAAAGCAAAAAAGTGCCGCGTGCGGGAGGATAGGTTAGCGGACGAGCGGCAGCCATCTTGGGTCGAGCGACCGAAGCGCCGCCGCCCGGGCATCTTGAGAACCAAGAGCACGTTGCTAGGCGGCAAATTCAAATTCAAATTTAAAATCAAGGATTTTTGAACCGTGAAGGGCACGCCGCCGGTCTCAGCGCGGGAGTGCTCGGGAGTGCTCGCGGGAATAAAGCGCCAATTGAAAGTCCGCGTCGGGGAATCAATACGCCGCTGGACATAGCCACCGGGAAGCGAACAGCCGCAGCAGCAGCCGCAAGACGCGGCAAGGAGCCGGTGATGCCGACGCTAGGGCAATCGTCGCCAGGCGCAGAGGCCAGAGTGGTCCTGCAGCCCCTGAGGAAACAGAAGGAAAAGAACGCGGCCACTCCAAGCCCGAGGATACCAGAGAAGACGACGAGAGCAAGCCTGGGGAGAAACAACCCCCCAAGAGATGAGGAGAAATTGGCTAGAGAGGATAAGCGGCAAGTGCCCGATATAAAGGCACAGGCCAGTGACATAGAGAAGAAGGTCACGGCGTTCTGCTTAGACTCGGCCAGAAAAATAAATAAAGAACACGCCGCATTAATCCTGCGGTATTTCAAAGAAATGAGGGGCATTGTTGACGAGCTACTGCTCCATAATAGCTACCTGACAGGCAGGCTAGAGCAGAGTGCCGGAGAGGAGAAGAACAAGGAAACGGCGATACTGAACGCCGTCAGCAAAGCAACCAGGCGGCTAGAAACAGCCGTCTTGAGAACGACGCATCAGAAACAGAGAGAGCCGACATACGCGGAGAAAGTGAAGATAACGAGCAACAAGGTCGAGCAGACGGCGGTAAAGCCGCCGAAAAATGTGGTCATAATTCGACCGGAAAGAGAAGGTGGCGAGATTCAATCGAGCGAAGAAGCACTTGACGCGGTGTTCACCCTAGTGAATCCCCGCAAGAGAGGAATCCAAGTCACGGCCGTCCGGAAAATAAAGGGGAACGGCCTAGCTGTTGAGACGACGAAGCCGGAGAGTCTAAAAGAGTTCACCGAGAACTCGAAACTAAAGGAGGTTGGACTAAAGGCAAGCACGCCGCAGCGGAGACCCTCCAGGATGATCATTTACGACGTCCCGAGAGACATTCCAGAGAAGGAGATCCTGGCCTGCATGAGGAAGCAGAACCAAGAAAGACTAAATGAGGACGACGTCGCAGCCATCAAGTTCTGCTTCAGGACCGGCAGAAAGGATCAAGAGGAGACGAACTGGGTCATCGAAGTGCCCCCCCCCCCAGGTAAGGGAGAAACTATTGAGAGGAAAGATCTTCCTCTCATGGAACGCATGCAAAGTTAAAGACTACATAGCAATCAGTCGCTGCTACAAGTGTCAAGGATACGGACACGTGGCAAAATATTGCCGCGTTAACTATGAAATCTGCGCGCACTGCGCAGAAAGTGGGCACAGCACTAAAGAGTGCAAAGACAAGGATGGGCACGCCACCTGCGTAAACTGCAGGAAGGCAGGGAAGAAGGGCGACGACGCAGCTTCCAGCGCGAAATGCCCAATGTACACGAAGGCCCTGGAAGCAATAATAGCAAGGACGCACTATGAATAAAAAGCGACACAGTGACAGAAGAGGACTTGGGAGGAAGAGGGAAATAAGGATCCTGCAGCACAACATGCAGCGATCCAAAACAATTCCTTATGAGATCCGGACGCAAATGGACGCTGATGGTGACGACATAATATTAATGCAAGAACCATACAGCGTCGATGGGAAAATACCCGGATTCGGCACAGGAGTTGCGATCGCCTGCAGAGGGTCGAAGCACGACCCGCCAATGGCGGCCGTAGGGATAAAATCAGAGACCCTAACGCCCCTTGAGGTCGCCGAACTCTGCACAACACACTGCTCCTGCGTGCAGATAGGCGACGGGGAAACAGAAGTGTACGCGGCAAGCCTTGTACTTTCCGCCGACAGCAAACATCAAGGTCGGCGCGCAACAGTTGGAGAAGGTACTACGGTGTCTCAGAGGCAAGAGGATCATCATCGGCCTGGATGCGAACGCAAAATCACCGCTGTGGTGCAGCAGGAGCACCGACGACAGAGGCGAAGCCCTAGAGGCAGTCATAGCGCAGTACGGTCTCCATGTCCTGAATCAACCAGGACAACCCTACACGTTTGAAACTACTCGAGGGCGATCAAACATAGACGTGACGATGGCGAGCCCAGAGGCAATACTCCTCGTAAAGGGCTGGAGGATACGCAAAGACGGAACCTCCAGTGACCACCGGATACTGGAAACGCTCCTCGACTTCGGGACGAGATGCACCACACCGCAGCTTCAGGAAAGACGCTATAACACGCGTAAGGCCAACTGGGAGATATTTCAGAGAGTTGTCACAGAGAAAATAGAGGCACTCAAAGAAATAACCCTCCAGCAGGCAGAGGACGTCGAAAGAATGGCCGGGCAACTCCAGGCAACCCTGATAGGAGCCTGCGACACCGCCATCCCAAAGAAGAAATGGTATTACAGGTCAGTATCCTGGTGGACGCCCGAGCTCACCAGAGCAAAGAGAAACACCTACCAGGAGAGAAGAAGATATCAGGGGGCCAGGGACCCCGCAACGAGGGAGCAGGAGAAGCTGCGGTATAGGTCAACACGAAAGGAGTACAAGGTCAGTGGGCAAGTAGTTTGAGCGATTAGGGTCTCGACCGTTAGGCCGGCCACGCCATTCCTGGAGTATAGCACACATACTGGCTTCGCTGGATGTTATTTATATCCTACTTTCTAGCGTCCAATGCCCGGGGAACGGCGCGCATAGGTGGTTGGCGCGCGACTTGGAAAAACCCTGCCCTCTCCTTTCGGTTCAATGGACAAGTTGAACCTACCCTTTCGGGCGGCAGCTCGCTTAGCCGGCGCCTCGCGATGCACGCATCGCGCAGCACCGTTACCAGCGGGGGCCACGAGGAGGCGGAGCTGCCAGCATATAGCTCGGTCCCAGCAGGTTGGCTTTGCAGCCGATTGTCCCTGCACCGTCACGGCACTCATTTGCATGAGCGTCGCCTGCACTGACGGTCGCAGGTCTGATCTCCGACTCGTACTGGTTTCCTTGTCCTCTCATCCTTAGTTCTCTTTCTGTTCCCAGTGTTTTGTGTATTGTCCTGTCATGGGTCCTGTGTTTTCATGCGTGTTTTCATGCGTGTTTTTCTTCTTCGCTGTTTTGTTCTTCTTCTTCTTCGTCTCCTTCCCGCTCCTCTACTATTGGGTGTTGCCGTCTTCTTCTTCGGCGGGTCCCTCTTCGTTGGTTTCTTCCTCTTGTTCCCATCGTTGTTCGGGCACTCGCTGGGCCAGTCTTGGACCATGCCTTAGAGGCCGGCCTGCCTGCCCCTCCAGTTGCGTCGATCCTCTTTCTGGCAGTCGCCCTGGCTGCGTTGCGCCTCCCATTTCTCGTAGGGCGTTCCTTCTCTTCTCCTCCTTCGCTTGGAGTACTTTCCCTGCAAACTTGCAGAAGTGGGGGTATACGTTTTTTGTTACGTACTCCCGCTTTTCTTCCGGCCAGCGCCGATCGAGTTCTCCCAGTGCATTACGGAATTCCTGCCTTTCTTGATTGAAGATTGGGCAGTCCTCTAGGATGTGATGGGCGGTTTCTATTTCGCCGCATTCACATGTGTCCAATTCGCTGAGGTTGAATGACTTGAGCTTACCGTTGAAATCCCCGTGGCCGCTAATGAACTGT